>NC_072430.2:34080000-35330000 GCF_028878055.3 Symphalangus syndactylus
TTATTGTCAACAAATGATTTAGTTAACATAAAAAGAGTCTAATTCAAAAAAGCTAGAGTCCATATTCAACTATCCGTTTATTACCTTAACGGACTTCTATTATTGTGTTAGGTGTTCAGGAAACAAATGTGATTAGGACACTGCCTGGAAACTTAAGATCTTCACAATCTGTGCACGGTGGGTGGAGTGCGGCAGGAACAAATATTCAAGTATTGAAATAGATTGATATTTGTTCTCCTAGACAGGTAGCCTTGGAGGAAAGGACCATGTTAATGCTCAGAAAAAAATGACCTGGTGCTACTGCTAGGTTGTTCCTATCTTGTTAATAACCCTGTTACTATTGATACTCGTGTAAGCGGTGTTAGAAACATGTTTGAATTTAATGGGAAAAGGAAACTAATTTGCAATCTTAGAGCTACTATAAATGGCATATTTGAAGTAAATTAAGGAGATAGGTGTTATTAAGTCTTTCTTTTTTTCCCCAGATTTTACACTTCTATCAGCTCATTAGAGGCAGGCAGCTCATTATTTGGTTTATAACCAAACTGGAAAATGTTCTCCAAAGTATATAAAACAACTCTTTTCAGACATGGAGGATATAGGCAGAAGAGGACCATAATACTGAAGAGAATGAAAACAAAGTGAGCTTTCCAATTGCTCTGGCTTTCCGCCTGGAGGTAAATTCAGCACCAGGGCTCAGAAATGAGGAAGACAGAGAATGATGGGATCACTGATAGAAGGTGGCATAGGTCAGATTTCAGAAAGGTTGAGGCAGGCCAGCTTCAGTGGCTCACGCCTGTAATCCCAGCACTTTGGGAGGCCAGGCAGGCGGATCACTTGAGGCCAGGAGTTTGAGATCAGCCTGGCCAACATGGTGGAACTCATCTCTACTAAAAATACAAGAATTCGCCGGCATGGTCGTGTGCACCTGGGGTCCCAGATACTCGGCAGGCTGAGGCAAGGGAATCGCTTGAACCTGGGAGGCAGAGGTTGCAGTGACCAGAGATTGGGCTATTGCACGCCACTGCACTCCACTGCACTCCAGCCTAGATGATGGAGGGAGACTCTGTCTCCAAAAAAAAAAAAAAAAAGCTGATGCAGTTGCAGGGCAGAGATCGAACTCCTGAAATCTGTATTGTATCTTCTTGAATCTTGGACTTCACACTAATTTTAGCATAAAAAGTTGAAACTCTAGGAGGCTAGGCAAGTAAATGCAGTGAGCAAGTGAATAATTTCCAAACCTCACACGGGACTGAGTCACATCCACATTCAAAGCACCCAAGTAGTAGAAATTGTATTCAACATTAATGGCAATCAGTAGAAACTACAGAAAGACTCACACTTGTGGAGTAGGACTACACTAGCTCCAGAATAAAAGGTACTTTAATCTTGTCATAAAAGATGCTTAAAACTAAGCCTTGAAAAGATCAAGCCTGCCATAATAAGCATCAACATTCTTCAAAAGAATATAATCAGTTCCATATACTCAAACATGTGCCATTCACTGTGTCAGAAATCTGATACGAAATTACCAGACATGACACTACAGCAAATGTGACCCAAAAGCTGTAGAAAATTTAGCTAATAGAAACACACTTGGAAATAATAAAGATAACGGATTAAGCAGAATAGGACTTTAAAAGATCTAAAGAAACCATATTAAGGATGAAACCGAAAGACATAATAAATTAGGTACAAGTTTGGAAGATTTAACAATACAAAGGGAGAAAAATGCATGTAGATGCAGATCAATAAAGGTTACTTTAAAATTATAACCATAACTTTATAATAGTACATATTAAAACCTAATTAAAATGGAAATTTATCTAGAAAAATATTACTTATAAAAATTAACACAAGAAGAAATATGAATAGAAAACCTAAACAAACCAATAACAATGAAATAAATTGAATAATCAACAAATCTTGCCTACCCCCACCACCTCCAAAAAAAAAAAACTAACTCCCAGTTGTTTTCTCATACAAATTAAAACACACACACACAAGAAACAAAAAACTCTTACTTTACTCAAATGATGTTAACACATACTGAAGAAAGATCCTCAATTCATTATACAAGGTCATAGAACAAAATACAAAACAAAAAGAAATAAAATTACAGGCCCATTTTACTTCTTTAACTCTTGTTAAATTCCTGTAGGATCTTGGGTGAGAAACTTGAAGTCTGTCAATTAAGTATCTGCTTCTTCATTTATATAAGTGCTAATAAGACCCACTGAGGAAAGACGAATGGTAATCTGAAGGCTCACTTCCTCCTTTGGTTAGCAGACATCACGGGGACTGAGTTAGGTTAGTGAAAGAACCAGCCCTGAGCTTCAAATACCTCCTTTTCTAATAAGGTCACATCCTTGATTAAAGAGCTTTCACTTTTCAGACTCACAGTGAGGTTTCTTTCCTGCACCCCTAAAAGTGAAGGCTGTGGTATCTCTTTCCTGGAACCCTGGCCATGGCACATGTAGATTATCTTTATGTATCCTAAGGACATCGCTTTGTGGTATACTAACAATTCATATACCATGTACATTCCGCTACCTCTCTGCTTATAACTTTGTTTGTTTCCTCCTCAAGAAATACTATTTTCTATTTGAGTGTTTGACAATGATAAGATGTGACTCCATTGCCCCTTGCATAATACCTATGCTTAATATGTTCATTGTAAATCATAAAGAAGATATTAATTGAACCTATTATTAAACTGTATTAGCTATTATTATTATATTTTATTATGATAGTCTCCTACTGTCTGCATTTTGCCACTTCAAAAAAATAATTTTCTTTTGAATAAATAATTCCCCAATTGCCTTTTACATCCTTCCATTTTACCGTTTTTTTCTATTGACTCTTACGTGGGGTATGAAATTATTTTAATTTTAGATGCAAAATTATAGAATGCTTTATGCTGATATGTAACTTAGAACAGAATTGCACGCATAAAGCCGAATATTACCCAACTTGAGGAAGGAGAAATTTCCCTATGTTATTACTTTGTCCTTCACTGACAATGCAGGGCCTGAGATACATGTTTGCACTCTGTTTTCTGTCTTCCCTGGATTGCTATAATGAGTTGAGCTGTCAGTGGTGAGTATGTACCAAAAAGACTAAGAATATGTAGAATGGAGCAAGATAAAATGAACCTGAGTATATAATGTTGACTCCAAGGACGTTGTATTCCTGGGTTACACCATATTACAAGTATTATTAAGCAACATTCATTTTTCAAAGATTTTTTCACTCATTTTCATGAAACCTTCCTAGCACATGCATATAAAGGATGTTGATCTTGCTTGTTTCTGACTTCAATAAAAATTATAAAGTAAGGTGAAGGGAATAGACGTGTATGGAGAACCTATTATTTACACTCCGCATCTTTTTGCATTGCCCTAACTTTCATTTTAGAGCTTTGACCTCCAAAAACTTCCGGTCTTTCAGTTTTCAGCTGATGCTCCAACTCCCCTCCACAGGAGTAGCTCATTTTAATGGCGTTGTTATTTCACTAAAACCACCACATCAAAATTTCCTCATGTTTCATTCATTCAGAAGCTTAAGTGGTAAAGGACCATTAATGATACCTTTTTAGAGCTTAAAAATTTACAGAGAATTTACATATACAGTATTTTAATTAATTCCATTGTGTGAAGGTGGTGAACTCACTATAAGTATTAAGACTGCTGGTGAGAGCAACTACTTTACATTTTTAACTGGCGCTTTTAAAAAGAACAGAGCCACTACATGTTGAAACAAACACTTAGGGGAAAGGATGCATGGTGTGTGCTGGTGAGCTACTTTGGTAAGGGCATCTTCCATCTGAATTTCGTATTTTCAGGAAAGGGGAATGAGAGAATTCCCCACTTCTTTATTAAAAAGAAAAGTTAATTCTTCCTGAGAACTAGTATTTCATTTTTATTTTATTTCATTTTTTTATTTTTATTTTTGCGTGTGTGTGCATACGGGGTCTCACTAAGTTGCCCAGGCTGGTCTCAAACTTCTGGCCTCAAGAAAACCTGCCTTGGCCACTCAAATTGCTAGAATTACAGACGTAAGCCACTGGACTGAGCCTAGAACTAGTGTTTCTTGGACCTTAAGAGTCATATCATACATGATGACCCTATGTGATTGATAAGCTTTAAAAATATACAAAGAATATAGCCTGCACTGATTCTACTTATTCTACTTAAAGTGTTGTATGGTATCAAGACTTCTGATTCCATGACTGAATGCTGAGAGTCTCCCACGGGAACTGGAAAAATATAGTCAGATATTTTACTTCTACTTTCCAAGTTATCTATAAAAATCCATGCACCTGACAATATATCTTACTGGCTCCAACTAATCATTGTCTCTTGGCTTATAATTCTGAGAAATGTTAGCCCTTGTCATTTGTGTAATTCTAAGTTGAACTACTTGTAAGACTCCAAGTCCAAACCTCAAGAAGCAGTTATTAAATCATTTCCCTCAATACCAATACTCTTTGTAGAGTCTTCTACCCTTTGGAGAACATTTTCCAGTTTGGTTATAAACCAAATAATGAGCTGCCTGCCTCTAATGAGCTGATAGAAGTGTAAAATCTGGGGAAAAAAGAAGACTTAATAACATCTATCTCCTTAATTTACTTCAAATATGCCATTTATAGTAGCTCTAAGATTGCAAATTAGTTTCCTTTTCCCACTAAATTCAAACATGTTTCTAACACTACTTACACGAGTATCAATAGTAACAGGGTTATTAACAAGATAGGAACAACCTAGCAGTAGCACCAGGTCATTTTTTTCTGAGCATTAACATGGTCCTTTCCTCCAAGGCTACTTGTCTAGGAGAACAAATATCAATCTATTTCAATACTTGAATATTTGTTCCTGCCCCACCCTACACCCACCTTGCACAGATTGTGAAGATCTTAAGTTTCCAGGCAGTGTCCTAATCACATCTGTTTCCTAAACACCTAACACAATAATAGAAGTCCCTTAAAGTAATAAATGGATAGTTGAATATGGACTCTAGCTTTTTTGAAATAGACTCTTTTTATGTTAACTAAATCATTTGTTGACAATAATGACAATAATGTGCATATTCCATTGCATGAATAGACTCTTAAAATCAAACTGAATGTAAATTCCAAAAGAGATAGACATGTATGTTGGCTTGAGGATTTAATTCATACACCTGGAACACCTGAAACAGTGCATAGTAATCACCACTAAGAGGACTTAGAATATAGAAATCAACACATTAATAAATGGTTTAATTCATATGTAAATTTCCCTAAACTTAAATAGTTTGTCAGTTGGATGTTTCCACATATTGTTATGAAGACAGGATGATACACACACACATACACCCACACACACACACACACATACAACTGTGTATATACACAAATACATATGTATTATTCTTATACACACACATACATATGAGAACTTGTCTGTTATATAACAGGTAAGAAATACTGGTGTCTTAAAAATGGAGTGATTCATTTTTGAGAAACAAATAGTTTTCACTGCATGGAAAAAATTGATTAGAATACGTAAAATCTGTTGAAATTGCCACAGATATTTAAAAGAGCAGTATTAAAATGCGTTTTATGTTTGACTTAAGGATATTAAAGGTTAGTAATCATGTGCTTTTACTTTGCTATACTGACTTTAACACTTCAAACTGCCTTGTATCAAGTATTTTATTAGATATTCAAAACTACACTAGAAACCACAAAGATACAACTTTACATAGTCTACTGATGAAAAATACTGAATAAAAGAAGCTTCTGCCACTTGGTTTATAGATACAACTGGTGTCAGAAACCTCCAACCATGACCCATATATTATGATTCCTTTATCTCCTTTTCTATCAAATAATTATGCTTGTTGAAAAGTACTAAAGACAAGAATATTTTGAAAATTGAGATTTCATAAATTAGCAAGGCAAGAGGAAGAAAACATTTATTTAGTGTAGGAGAATTTTATATTATTTGTTTGTTTTTTCCTGCTCTTAATATAGAGACCCAAACCTAAGGCATTTGAAAAATTCTAAATTATTCATTCATTTATTAACAAGTATGATTGAAGGCCTAATCTGTCCTAAGCAGCATGTAAGCCTTAAGGAATATAATGAACCAGAAATCTTCGGGATAACAAGAGATACCAAGACCCTCCTCTCATGGAACTTTCATTCCAAAGTGGTGGTGACAAGAGTAAACAAGAAAAGAAATGAGTCAATTCAAGAAAATTGTAAGAGCTGTGAAAGAAATAAAACAGAAAATCAACTACGTAGGTGAGAGCTGTGTGTGTGTCAATTTAAAATAGAGTCAGCATAAGAGCTTATCTGAGGAGGTAACATTTGAAACCTAATGCGAATCTGTATTTAAGCAGTCTCATTTAAACAATATTTAATTATATCAATTATATTATTTCAATTAAATTATTTCAATTAAATTTAGTGGAAAACTGCTAAAATCAGTTAAAGATACACAAATAAGCAAGTCATTTGATATAAATGGTTAATGGTAAATTTAAATTACTTTTGCTAACTTAAAAATCTTGGCATTATTAAATACAGATATATTCAATTTATTTAACAAATCATGGAGTATTTTGTTTTAAATAACATTTTTTATTAATTCCTTGTACCTACTTTGCCATTCTTACAGATCTGTTGATTTCACTGACTTGTCAATAAGAAACTGGCACTAAGAAATGAGAAATTTATTAGTTGAATGATCCCTGTAAAATGGCCTTCAGTGCTAGTAGCCAGATGTATTCATAAGTTTATTACTTTGTTAGATTTAGGCTAATCTGAACAATACAAATAGTAGAAATATTATTTCCTTACACGGTATTCTGATTATCTGTTTGTTTGATAGCAAACTACCTTGATACTTACTGTATTAACACAACAATTTATTTTTATCTCTCACAAATCTGTGACTTGACTGGGCTCAGATGGGTAGTTTTTACTTGGGGACCTCTCGTGTGATTATAGTCAGATGCTTGGCTAAACTGGGTGTCCAAGATAGCTCAGTCCTATGGCTGCCCACAGATAATGGCTGTTAGCCAAGACCTCAGCCAGGACCTCAGCTAGGGATATCTACCAGGGCACCTATATCTGGTGCTCTCTCTGACTTGGGCTACTCAAAGCAGGGAGGATGGTTTCCAAAAGAGATTATCCTAAGAAGAACAATTGAAAAGGAGTCCAGTTGGAAACCTCAAGACTTCTTCTGAGTCATGCTTGGAAATCCCTAAATGTCACAATACTCTATTTTAATGGTTCAGAATTCAAGGGGCAACAAAAATTCAAAAGGAAGAAAGCACAATAGGGCAGGGATTCTGTGAAGAATGGTTCATTGGGCAGCCATCTTTGGAAACTAGCTACTATTTACAGTCTTCTACCCATGCATTAGAGATGCTAGAAACTTCTGTGATAAATTTATAGAGAAACTACTTGAGAGAGGTGCAGTGAGTTTATGTCTGTTGCCTTGTCCATGGTACAATTGTTGGAGGGAGGTAATGCTGAAATGCTGACATAGGGGTCTGGTGTTAACAAGATGAAAGATTAGAGAATATAAAGCAAGAAGGGTTGAGAGTGAGCAGCCCTCTTGGTCTATTACATTCCTATTGAACTATTTGAAAAAAAAAATTGATGAAATGTATAAAGAAGAGCCAGAATAAAAAGAATATTCTACATGAATATGTTTAAGCAGAGGGAAATAACTTTTGGAAGTAAATTCTAGATTATTAGTAAGATTAAGGACAATCATTAAATAATATGACTTGTGGATTCAAAGATGTCAATGACCATCAATTTGGAATTTGATTTGAAAATGTTCGTAAAATTGGCACAGAATGGGTGTACAAATGACAATCATCCTGTTTTTAATTTTTCCAACACTTTCGTTTGATTATCAAATTATTATGTAATTTGCCTTAAAGACAAAATTTAAATTATGTTGCAATTTAAGATATAGAGAACCATAATCATATTTGCAAGTGGATTTATGTATCTAAACTTACATATAATCATCAATTTATTGTTTGTATTTTACATAAAGGATTTTCTTTCGTTCTTACTGTCACCTAAATCTTCTCTCAATTATCACAAAGATAATCAAATATATTCATGTCTAGAATTCCTCAATTCTAACATTAAAAAGCAGTGCTATTTAAAACAATAAAATAATTTGAAAAGCGAGCAAAGAAAACTCTTCAGAAGCTATACTTTAAGCACTGCTTATAAATACTTTAGGGATTTTTTGCGTTATTATGCATTGGAATTCTGGTTTCAGCTTCGTTTAATAATGTATTTATTTGATTTCTTCTGAAAGCAATATTAGGAAATATTGCTCTCATTTGAAATAAGTCTGCTTAAATTATGATACCTCTGAAATCTTTAGTAATTCCTGTCTTCTCTCTGCATTCTTAACAAAGTCACTTTTGTGGAAAATTGTGATGATTATCTTCCATTGCACCTGTGTTGACGTGTTTCTGAGAGATGATTTTACCAGGATTGTATGCCAGTGTAGGGAATGAGTTCTAAGTGGAATTTCTGTTTAAATGTTACAGTACCCATCTGGAAATTCAGGTGGCTCATAACACATATGAAATTGAATCTGTTAATTTAAATTAACTTTACAGAGAATGTTCTCCCGTCACCTAGGCTCCAATTTCCAAAGAATTATTTCTGAACCAGGAAGATGGCAATTTGAGTTACTTTGTATCTTTATCCACTGAAATTGAATCTGAATTAACTTGCAGATAACAGCTCACTATTGCTAACCTGATGATTTCAAAGTTGAACATGAACCGTACAGTGGAGAATTATTTCTTAAATTGCCCTAAAATAAACTAGACAGTAGGAACACATTTGGGCTAAATTTACTCTCATTACCTTAAAATAAGAAAGAAAAATTGAGGCTCATGTTACATACTGTTATTGACTTGTTCAAGCTAATGTTTTCTTTTATGTACCATCAACCACACTTGCCAAAAGGATTAGTAGGGGAATGCAAACTGTTCTGTTTTCCTGCATCTTGGACTGAGTTCAGAAGGAAAGGATAGAGGGAGAAATCACAGGGAAGCATACTTGTCTAAGAACTCACAGGAAAAATCAATAAGGATAGTCTTCCTTCCCGGACCTCCTCAGTCAGTAAATATTGATTAAATGAAGCAGAGTATTGAGCATTATGTTAGGGCCAAGAAATTAGCTAGTACCAGGAAAATGGAGAACTATGGTGGTAAGAACAGTAGGACAAGAATGGACTTGAGTTGTGTGAACATACAGGAACCAAAAGAATGACACACCCTTGATAAAGACAAGCAAGAAATCTAGGTGACTAAAGAAGAAGCAAATAATTAAAATTTAAAGTAACTAGAAATCAGAAAGTCAGAGAAACAGATAAACAAATCCTAGAAAAAAAATCATGACCCAAAACAGGGAAATATGTAGAACAAGTACATCACAACAAAAGAGGAGACACCTGTATGTCCACTGTATGCCATAATTCATCTTAATGTTTTCAGAACATAGTAGGTATGTAATAAATATGTGTTGTTTAGAATTAAATCCTGATTAATTTTAAGAGTGTCCTTGTTACTGAGGGGTTGAGGATCAAATACAGTTTCCAGCTTCTCTTAAGACCTGTGAAGAGTGAAAGAAAGATTTTGACAAAGCTATTACATTCAGATGCACCTATAAAATGTACTGAAAAAGAGTCTAGATTAGGAGAGATATGCTTCGGTTCCTAGATACATATGACTTTAGGATTTCTGTGTCTGGCTTCCTCAAAAATAGTCTTTGTGTGCATACACATTTGAATATTTATCCGTGCATCTACCCACTATTGCCAGGTAGTGCAATTCACCAAGAGATACAGATGCTACTCCTACCTCTAATGTAGGCTGGATCTTGTCTTTGAATACACTTGTCCTTTCTCCCTCACTAGTAATTGAGAGAGGAAAAGAATATCTCCAAAGTTTTGCACAAATGTTGGAGGGATTTCCTGAAACAGCATTGGGGACATACTCAATACTTCAGCTCTATGCCTAAATAAATAAAAAGATAAATAAATAAAGCATCCTTTTTCTCAATATGTTAGCAAGAGAAGTAGATGTTATTGAGAATGTCATAGAGGTATAGGCAAGAGAAGTCATAGAAGTCACACTTCACAGAATATACTTAAAATGAATCCTCATTCAGACATCACAGCTGTTCATTCAAAGGCCTGCTCTGGCTGCCAGCCATCTCACCTGTTCTGCCTTTGTCTCTACAAACTTCTAATTGTTTCTAATGTTCCCAGCAGTTCTGCTCCACCCCTTGTGTACTCCATTGTGTAAAGACATCCAAGAAGACAGCTGTCGCCCCATTTTAATTTATAAACTAGCTCACTGACTATCTTGTATTATTAAAAAAATTCCTTAGGAAACTTACCTCTCATCTAAAGTAGCTAATAAACTTTGGTACTTACCAAAGAAAACACTTCTCTTTCTATAGGGGATTTTGTTGCTTAGAAAATAGACTTTTCTTATTTACAGAAATATGTATAAGCATTTCATATTTAAATAATTTCTATTTACAATTTGATGAAATAATACAGAGTTTGTATATATCATTTCCCTAGGCTTTTCAATTATTAACATCTTACATCAGCAAAGTACAATGGCCAAAATCAATAAATGAAAAACTGATAGAAGACTGGTTACTAAATTTTGTACTTTATAAAATTATACTGAATTTTATAATTGAGGCCCACAGCAGGAGTTCTCAAATGCTGCATGATACAGGCTGGAAGTTGAAAACTCTCCAGGCAGAGTGGTCTGGATCTCTCCTGGAATTGGCTTTACTTATCCCTTCTTCTAATTTAGAGATGAGTCCTGAGTGTTATTCACTGACTTTGTACAACAGTTTACCGGGTTTTTAAATTAGAATTGTGAACAGGCTTCTTGTTACTTTAATCCAGTTCTTTGTACACAATATTTAACAAAAATTTCTCAAATTATGTGTTGTGTATCCTTGCCCACTTTTTAAATGACAAAACTATTTCCCATTTTTTTTTTTTTGACAAATCAGCTAATTTCTGGGAAGTGATTTTACAAGTTTGGACATTTCAAGAAGCCCTCCCATTAGTATTTTGTTGGTGATCCCTGCTATTCCTCGTATCCATTCCAAGGCCCAGGTGTACTGCACCCAACTCCATATTTTACACGAGATGTACAATATTCCTCTCAAAGGTGAATTATCCACATAATTAAAATATTTTACAGCACTCATTCCTGAAGGAAGGGTAGCAGATTGTGAGCACGGAAAGTGAGAGGGAACAGGTTGAAGTGGGGATGGACATAGGAGAAAATCCCACACTTACAACACCTAGGAGTCACGTCAGTGTACCATTTACACCGAGTGTCAATAAACTGTGAAACTAGAATAAACCTAATTTCCTCCTAAATACCTCAAAAAATATGAAAAAAGAGATCAGAAAAAAAAAAATCTTTGGACGTAAGGGTGACTATCAGAATCTCCAAAGAAAGGCAAAGGAACCTGTGGTGGGTACCTTCTTCCAATATAAGAATGTGATTTTCTTTAATCATGGCAATTAAAGGTTACTCTTAACAATGGAAGTATCGTAATCTCATTTATCATATATACAAGAGGATGAAGATCTCTTGTATATTTTAAAGAGGACGAAGATCTCTTGTATATTTTAAATCTGCTAGAAAGAATCAAAGAGCAAACAGAATTTCAATGGTGCATAAACAGAAACTGAATAAATAGCTGTTTAAATGTTTCACACCCAAAATAAGTTGTTTTTATATGCCTATGTTTTACTCTTTTGTAAAGGCCACATATTGATGAATAGATAAACAAACTCATTAAAAACCTTCTATTTTTATAGCAATACCTCTTCTTCCTTGTCTGATTTTTGTTGGAAAATTCGTTTTACAATGTAAGGTCTAACAATGACAACTTATGAAATCAGCTTATTGTCCTAAGCAGTAAAATCAACAAATAAAGCTTAGCATTGTTTTTCTAATGAAGAGGTTGTTACTGCTTGTCAATTAAATAATCACCGTGCCTCTTTTTACACACTGATATAGAAACTTTGTTGTCTTGGCCTATTAATACCGAGAACCTGAGAAAATGTAATACTCTGAATGATATGCAAATATTTTCAATGTTTTCTAAATTACCCACTGCAATCTTTGGCTAAAGGTCAATAGAATCTGGTTATTATTTTTATTGATATGTATGTTCATATTGCAAGTATTATTTTCAAAGGTTAATTATTTACATAACCTCTCTGAGTTATAGCTCCCCCTGACTTGAAATTTATCTCAGCATAGCTTAAATTAAAAAAAAACTAAACTGCTTTTCCTTTGCATTTGAAAGTTATGGATAATTAGAAAGAAAGCAACTGGAAATTTACTCAATTTTTCATGAATATATAATACGTAGTCTTAAAATATTTAATTGTATTTAAGAATTTCACTCTGTTTTGTAAATAATAAAATTTTAGACAAACTTGAAAAGAAATAACTCATTCAAAGCGTGCAATACATGCAATTTGTATTACTATGTGTTAAGAGTCTACCTATAAGAAATCCTAAAATACTCTTTGATTTTAAAATTATAATTTAGTTATTGTTTTTGTCAATTTGTGTTATTACAACAGAATATCTGATACCAGGTAATTTATAAAGAACAAAGATTTTTTTCTAACATTTCTGGAGGCTGATAAGTTCAAGGTTAAGTTGCTGGCATCTGGCAAGAACCTTCTTGTTGTGTCAACCCATGGTGGAAGGCAGATGATCAAGACGGCACAAGCAAGAGAGAGAAGCAAGAGGAGGCCAAACTCACTTTTATAACAAGCCCAATCTTGAGAAACTAACTTACTAGTGATATAGCAACATTAATCCACCCATGTCCTACTCACTTTTTATTAGGTGCCCTGTACCAACATGTTGCATTGGGGACTAAGTTTTCAACACATGAACTTTGGAGAACACATTCAAACTATAGCATTCTACCCCTGGCCACCAAAATTCATGTCTTCTCAGAGTGCAAAATACATTCGTTCCATCTCAGTAGCTCCAAAAGTCTTAAATCTTTCCTGCATTAAATCAAAAGTCCAATGTACAAAGTCTCATCTAAATCAGGATACGTGTGAGAGTTAATATAGAAATCTCTTCACCTGTAAGCTGGTTAAATCAAAGCAACTTATCTACTTTCAAAATACCACTGCAAGACAGGCACAGGACAGACATTCACATTCCAGTGGAGAGAAATACTCAAAAGGAAGAGATAACTGGCGCCAAGTAAATCCAAAACCCAACACGGCAAAAAAACATGAAATCTTAAAGCTGAAGAATAGTCTCCTTTGACTCCTTGGAGGGTGGGTCTCTAAGGTCTCAGGGAGCCACAACCCTTTGGCTTTGCTGGGCTAAGCCTGCACAGCTCTCATGGGTTGGGGTCTTATGCCTGCAGCTCTCCTAGAAGGTATTTCGTGCTGGTAGCTCTGCAGTTCTAGGGTCTCAGTGGTAACCTCACTCTCATAGTTCCACTAGGAATTGCCTGAGTGTGAATTCTCTGCAGTGGCTTTGCCTCTGTTGTATGTTCTTGCCCAGGTCCCCAAGCCATCCTCAACATCCTTTGAAATCTAGGTAGAGAGCACCATGACCTCACAGCCCACACACTCTGCATGCCTACAGAGTCAGCACAATGTGGATGTCACCAGGACTGCCTTCTATGTATTTTAATCCCTTTAGCAAATGGTTGCTGGCCACACCCTTAGTATTTTCTCCTGAACACCCTTTTTTATTCTTTATGTGGCCAGGCTGAGAGTTTTCCAAATCTTTTTGGTCTGCTTCCCTTTTCATTATAAATTCCATCTATAAATTGATTTATCTTTTCTTACGTTACTGAACGTGGTCAAAAGAAGCCATGAGGTACTTTGAATGCTTTGCTACCTAGATATTTCTTCTGTCTGATACCCTAGTTCATCATTGCTAAGATCTGTCTTCCATAAAGACCTAGGACTTAGACACAGTTCTGACAATCTCTTTGCAACTTTGTTGAAAGGATGGCCTTTACTCCAGTTTCCAGTGCCATGTTCTTCATTTCCATCTCAGACCACATCAGAGTGGCTTTTACTGTCCCTATTTTAACCAACATTCTGATCTTGACTACTTAAGAAATTCCTAAATAGTTTTAGTTTCTCTCTACAGCTCCTGTCTTTTTCTGAGCCCTCGCCAGAGTTGTCTTTAATGCATCATTCTTAGTAATGTAAGCATTCTCTAGCCTGTGCCTCCAAATTCTTCCAATCTTTACCCATTACATGGTTCCAAAGCTGCTTCCACATTTTTAGGTATTAGTTATAGCAACAGTCCCAACTCTTAGTACCATTTTTTTTTTTTTTAGTTCATTTTGTGCTGCTATAACAGAATACCAGAGACCAGGTAACTTATAAAGATCAGAAATGTATTTCCTATAGAGATTGGAAAATTCAAGATCAAGGGATCTATATCTGGCCAGGGCCTTCTTGCTGACTCTTCCCCTAGTGGAAGGGCAAGACAGTGCGAGCAAGAGAAAGATAGCAAAAGGGTGTTGAACCGGCTTTCATAGCAAAAGCACTCTTGCAACAACAAACTCACAACTGTGATAATAACACTAATCCAGTCATGCCCTAATCACCTCTTATCAGGCTATACCTCCCAACACTGTTGCATTGGGGATATGTTTCAAACACATGAACTTTAGGGAACACATTCAAACCATAGAATTTATGATTTGTTTTAGGATAGTGATCATGTTCCCTTCATGTGGTAGATTGACTCTAGGCCTCCCATGAACCCCACTTCTTGGTATTATTATTCTTTGTGTTATTCCCCTCCCATTGAATATGGATTATATCTATGACTTGCTTCTAACCAATGAAATATGGCAAAGGTGACAGAATGTCATTCCTGTAATGACCTCACATCATATAAAAATTTCATTTTAGTAATCTAAAAACTCTCAAATGTAATCTAGAGAGCCTCCTTTGTGTCTTTATAAAGTAAGCAACCATGTAGAAGAAACCAAAGTGTCAAGGAAATATGAATGGTCTCAAGGAGCTTGGAGTGGCTGGGCCTCTAGACCCCAGCCAGCAAGAAGTAGGTGCTCTCAGTCCCATCACTTTAAGGAAATTAATTCTGCTGACAACCCGAGTGAACTCAGAAATGGATTTTCCCCAGTTGAACTTCCAGATGTGAATACAGCCCAACTAACACCTTGAGAAGAAAGGATCCAGGAAGCTATGCTGGGACATCTAATTTACAAAAACTTTTAAATAATAAATGTGTCTTGCTTTGTGCCAGTAAGGTTGTGTTAACTTGTTATGTAACAATAGTAAAGGAATACACTTCATTTTTTCTATTAACTAAATAAAAATTTAAGCATCAAAAACTCAAAATCCAAAGTTTTATATTTGTACCTAGTTAAAATTATACATAGAACAACCAGCAAATTAAATATGTTTTTATTTTAAGAAAACAAGTCCATGCCACCTACCAAAACTTTCCGTATAACTTCAAACAACTCATGAGATATACTATTTCCTAAGAAGTTTTCCTGAATATGTATGTACCTTAATAATTTTATAATTTGAGTGAAATAAATATAGTTATTTAGTATTTTTCATTTAAAAAATCTCTTAGTGTCATTAGGATATTTTCATTCAATTGCAATTTACTCTTTTTTCTATGAACCATATGCTAATATTTCTTGCCCATTTTTATTAAAAATTTATTATTTTCCTATCAATTTATGGAAACCACTTCTGTGTATATGTATTTTACATAGATATGTAGTATAATAGTAACATACTATGAGTATATTACTAGAATTAATAAATTATATCTTACAAATGTTTAAAAACTTTTTTTCTAATTTTCTGATTTGTGCTTTAACTTAGTTTTGAGTCTCGCTTCCTCTGGAGAAATCTTTAGATTAAATACAATCAAATCTGAAAACCTATGCCTCTATAGAAAGTCTCAGACAAGTATTTTATAAAACAACACTTATCATGTAAATGTTTTACACTCTAATTTTTTCTTCTTAGTTATTTCTTTAAACATGCTAAGAGGCTAGGAGTGACCCACTAAATTCATTTTCATAGGTTTGAAGTTATACCTTTGTTTTTATTCTTTCAGTTAATACTATACATATCTTTATATTAATTAAATTATTTTTATGTCATTACCTTTCCTCTCAAAATATTAAAAATAAAAACATTTGAATAATAAAAGGCCAATGCACACATTCCAGCTTGAGTTGATTGAGATTATGGTTCTATATTGTTTTTTATTTATATAAATTACATATGAGCATTATTTATTCAGTGAATATATTTGTCAATGTGTGTCATGATTTTCATTATTCATTATTGCATGTATAATGACTAACCTATTATATTAAGTCACTTTCCTTGTTTCTGAGATAAATATTTTATGTCCTCCTGATTACCTTACAGAGCTGATAAGATTATTAGATGATATAAAAAGATAGATGACTAGTGAATATTTATCAGTTAACATTGTTTTCTATTTATGCCACTCCACAATTAATGAATCATTAATAATAATATGATATACGAACTGAGCTCTATACATCAAAAGATAACTTCAGTTTTTTTCAAATTCCTACCCATTCTTACAAAAACATCCAGTAGGGTATAAGATGAAGACACCGTAGAGACCAATGATGACAAAATCTAGTAAAGTTGAAGATGCCATAAAGTTTAGCTTCAACCAATATTCCATTCAAATACATGTACCTTTGAAAAACTTTAATGCTCTGTCCAAGGAGATATAAATGATATTACTTATTACAGCATTGTTCATAAGTATTATAAATTAGGAAAAATTTTACCAAAATGTGCACTAACAGAAGGAATACATTAAATAATTTTGTATATTTTTACTTGAAATAGAGCACTATAAACAAACGCTGTAGAACTATAAGTATTGTATTAGTCAGGAATACACTAGCTGCTATTTACAATAGTTCTGATAACACAGAAATGTATTAATTTACTCACATAGCTAATGAAAAAGTTCGTATTTCTCATTAACTGTCAACTTTTCTCCAAGAAGTCATTTAGTGACCAAGGTTTTTTTATTTTCTGGTCTCACCATTTTCTAGGACCTTATCAAAACTTTACCCCGCACATTGAAATGAAATGATACCAGAGAGCATGCTTGTTAGTTTAAATACTTGCACCAGAAATAGTTCATCATTTCCATTCACATATCATTATCTAGCATTTGATTACATAGCTACACTTACCCATGAAGAAGGCTAGGGAATAGAGTTCAGCTATGCGGATTCTATCCCAAGAAAACAGACTTTCTAAATAAAAAAAAAAAAATAGTTTTTGTCATATGTATTGATATGCAAGACTCTTACAAACATAAAATTGAGTCAAGGAAGAACAAGTAAAAAATGATATGACTGATATAAAACAACATATATAAAATTCAAATGCATGCCTTGTAAGCCATACAATGTTGAGGAAATATGCTTATGAAATAAAAATATGAAGAAATATATGGAAAGAATAAATCTCAAAACCAAGAGGGTAGGCATCGTGAGAGTATGGAAAGAGGGTATGTTTGGGGAGGGAGTACATAAGGACACAACTCTATTTATAATGTATTTCTTAAACTATGCGCATAAGCATACATTTTCATGACTGGAATATTTCAAAATACACGTTTTAAAGAATGTGGTAAACCGTAGTTCTTTATGAGAGCAATATATAAGCCACATAAAGACAACTAGCTATCTAGGTTATCTCACTGGGAGGATTGTGTGGATAGGTGAAATGCTGGAATTGAGACTGAATAATGCTAATATATTTCAGAAGACTAATTAGCACTTGCGTTTATATGAAAGAAGAGAATAGATCTATTTGTGTAATAAGGAACTACAGAACTTGGAACAAAATAAAGAACGAGGCTTATAAAAATCTACTTGCACATTCTCAGAAATGTTTCCTCTTTAAGCTGGGAAATGATATAAACTCTATGGTCTGTGCACTGAGACACGAGCAAATGTGCATGGGCTCTGATTAAGTGAAGAAAAAGCCACACTGGGTAGAAAAACAAGTAGAGTCACTTACCCTGAAGTTAGCTAAGAAAGATCGAGGACTCTGATCAGCGTAATGAGAGTTTATTCGTTTAACTTCAGCTTTTCTTTGCTTAAGAGTTAAGTTCTTATAAGGCCAGGCGCAGTGGCTCATGCCTGTAATCCGAGCACGTTGGGAGGCCGAGGCGGGTAGGTCACGAGGTCAGGAGAAAGAGACCAGCCTGGCCAATATGGTGAAATCTCGTCTCTACTAAAAATACAAAAATGAGCCGGGCGTGGTGGTGGGCGCCTGTAATCCCAGCTACTCGGGAGTCTGAGACAGGAGATTTGCTTGAACCCGGGAGGCAGAGGTTGCAGTGAGCTGAGATCACGCCACTGCACTCTAACCTGGGCGACAGAGCAAGACTCTGTCTCAGAAAAAAAAAAAAGAATTAAGTTCTTATAGTAAGAATGTCTTGTGTCTCCTAGCGGGCTACGTGTTATTTATTGTACTTTCTCCTAAAGTACTGATAATCTCACATTGGTAATTCTAACTTATGTTCTTCACAAGATATATAAATGCCTTTAAAATTACTTTAATGAACTAATTAACCTTTATTCTGTTCATTAGTGTGTTTGCAGATATGAAGCACATATCTGTACACTCAATGATTGCCAAATATTTAAGTTTAAATTATTTTGCCTTAAGGAGAAAATATGACAAGATAAGCAATCTATGACTGTTTGCAATAATTGGAAATGGAAACAAATATTGATGTTTAAGCAATGAGAGCAGTAGATCATACTTACAAAAATTCAAAGGAGAGAGATCATTAAGAAAAACTTCATAGAGGAGAGCTGAGTTTTATATTGGGGCTTGTAGCCGATACTAGATTTCAGGGAAGAGACAGTGACAATTGTGCAGGTCATTTCATTGATATTTATTTAGAATATACTGTTATTGATAAAATTACAAATATCTATTATATGGAAAGACTGGCAGGTACAGAAAACTGTTCAATTCCTTCTTTATCATTTGAATCACCATATAGCTCTGTATTCTCTTTCCATACAATTTAAGAGGATTTTATTTAAAATTTATCTGTGAACATTATTTATTTCAACAAAGTTAATGTTGCAGGACTTTTCCTTAGCTCAACTAAGGGGTTCTTTGTCCCATGACCGCGAAAATTCAGGCTCACAGACCATTTGAATAGTGAGTAAGACAGGGTTTTTTTCGATGAAAAGGAAGAAAAGTGACACAGGGACTCTGGCCTTGCCGCTAGATTGCACCCCGCCTAGCAGTTTGAATCCCTGGTTCTACACAAGAAGAGGAGGAGCCAGGCTCCATTCTGCTGCAAATGGCACATGAACTTTCCAAGGTTCCACCCCAGTGTGCAGGCCGGTTGGAGTTGTTCCAGGGACCCCCACTCACCTAGCTGTCTCATCCTCCGCTCTAAAGAAATAAATCTAACTTCCCTTAGATTAAGGTTAAGAACGAAGACCGATCTTAACTGCTTCCTGCAGACAGGGGGCGCTGTTTAGGGAGAAACAGCAGTCAGATCTCCCTCAGAGGCCTGTCTAAGGGTTCCCAGCAGAAGAGGCCATCATCAGACGCTCCAGTTGTATGACTGTTTGGAGTCTGATGGCCTGAAGGCAAGAACAGACAAACCGGGTTATTAGAAAACACGTATCAAAACGAAACAAAGAGAGGTGCAAGGACAGCTCAAAAATTCCAAGGCCTTTGATCAGTTTGCACAGGGAGAGGGAGGCCAAAAGCCTGACTGTCAAAGAAACTGTACCCTTTTGCCAGCATGTTGGGCTTCTGGGTTTCCTTCCTCTGAGCCCAATCCTAAACCAACTAGTTTAAGGTTTGGGAAATTAACTCTTTCCAGTTTGGAGAATGCATCTGAGGGGAGTGTCTCATAGTACAGAGACACAATTACCTCTTAGTGAAGAGAGAACCAAGGAAAAGAAAGGAAAAATACGAAGACATTTTTTAAAGGAGTCCTGAGGGTTCAGAATGCATTTGAAAGGGGTGCAAACTAAAGATGAATGGCTACCCATCTAGAAAGAGGGAAGCAGGAATTGCTGGCTCCCTTCTCTTCCCAGCAGATACCCAGGGTACATGAGGGAGAGAAGGAAGAGCATCCTCTTTCTCTCTTCCACCCTTGCATCCCTGAGTTCCAGGGACTTGTCAGGTGCCACCATGGGTGCCAAAGCAGTTTGCACCCATGAAGCGGGGGGCCTAGGGGCTGAGAATCATCTGCTCTTACCCACATACACCCTATCTCTTTTGCTGTCAGTAGCCTTGGAGTTCCCTAGACCACATGTATGTCATGGATACTAATGTGGCCTTTATCCGTGAAACAGGAAGCTTCAGGTTGGCTTAATTAGCAGGAATCAGCCATGCTCACCTGTGCTGTGACAACCTCTGTTGTCATTTGCCTCTGGATCTTCCAGGTCCAGTTTTCTTTCCTAGGGCTTTGACCCAAAGCTTGAAATTGAGTCTGGGACAAAAACGTGTCTCAAGGGGCATTGCATGGACTCCTTATTATAAGCCAAGTGCTAAGGTGAAACTGGTGAACTGAGTCTTCCTCCAACAAAGGAGAGAAAAGGATGTGACACACACAGATAACTGGTAGCTATAGTTATGCTTGCTAGGATTTGAGTGCATGGTGCTTGGCTTTGGTTAGTTCCCTTGGTCTTACTTTCCCAAAAAGGAAACCTCCAGGTGATGGGCACCCTATTTATTCCATCACTTGACAGGATTTGCAGGATAATTGTGCAGAACTAGAATATTGATCCGGATTTCTATATTGCCCAATCCTCTTGCTCTTTCTAAGTTGCAGCCAGGATTTCTGGATGACTCACAGGAGCAAGCAGGGATAGTCTAAAACGTAGACAAAAACTTAAAAACAACTAATGATTTTAGAATTTAATGACAAATGTATGATAAGTTTTGAAACATGATTTCTCTCTCTCTCCAGTTCCCATGTTTGTTAAAAAATCGTCATGGGACTGAATGGTTTGCAAAATAGACTTTAGTTTTAAACTTGGCCTGATTACTTGCATAAAGTGCAGCCAGAATAATTATTTCTACATAGGCCTTTTGTATTGGCTTTGATGGAAGTTTATTCCACGAGGCATCTCAGATAAGACCTTTAAGCCAAGCTCAACCATGAGTTTGTATCCTCAAACACCTGTGAATTGGGTGATTCTCTCCTCTTAAGGTCCCAAGATAAACTTGGAGCTCCTACACCTGTTAGAAAGTGACATTCTTTACTGACCACCAGTCAGGAACCCGGACAGGGACTGTGTAGGTAAGGGTATGAGGTCAGTCTCCCCATGGGGCTTTTATTGGCTCTGCAAGTGGAGACTGAGCCCTTAAAGGGAAGTGTATCCTTCCAGTCAAAGCCTTGGTAAACTAACCAATTTTTCCAATTGTGTCCTGTTGCAAAAGAAAAATGGATTCTTACTACACTCTTGCAAACAACCATACTGCCATAAGTTAAGAATATTCACAGATAGTTTGCAATTTCTGGAGGAACCAGGCAGAGAGACACAAACATGCTCCAAATCTTAATCCCAGGAGTATAACTTGCTTACTTATTAAAGGCTGTAAATAGTTCAAAATAAGTTTCCTTGACTCTGAAAAACAAAACAAGCACCAGCAATATTCCAGGCAAGAGTTAAAGGGTTTCTTCAGCTTTCTAATTTCAGTCCACTTAGTTAACTCTTGATTGGCTTGACATTCATGAACATTTCACCTCTTCATGAGTCCTGTACATTTTTCTTTTTTCCAATGTTACAATTTCTAAAGTTATCAGAAATCTGTATTTGAGAGCACCTGTCAAAGCTCTATAGCTTACTATAAAACATCTTTGAAAAGGATAAAAATAAGACAACAGTTGTCTGTGAATAGGAAAATGTCCAGGGTAGTTACAGATAGAAACACAATTGACAAAAAAGTTTGGTTATCTCTGTGGTTTACAATAACTTAACATAAAAACCTTATTTAGGACAGGATCTACTACAGAAGTTCAATGTAGTAGCGAAAAGACCATGATACATTTGTTATTTATAAATGATAAATTATATATATATTTGTATACAGCTTCACATTTATAAATAAATATAAATACATATTATATATTTGTTCACATTTATATTATCTGTTGATTTTTCACATTTATAGTCATAAAATAATATATATTTTTTGAATATATGTCTATATATTTTTAAAATCTTATATTGTTATAAATACTGAATACTACTTCTCTCTACAAATTTACAATTATTATATGTTTCAATAATTAGCTAGGTTGAAAAGAAACATAAATCTGCACAGGCCCAATTATTTATTTATGTGTATATTCAATTAATTTAGCAATTAGTGTTCACCAATTAATATAACTCTAAACTGATATTAAAAAAGATCTTTGCTTGGCAGAATCTGACTAAAGGTTCTGAATAGACTAAAGTAATACTTCATTTTAACCTCCTAATTTAAAAATGCCATATTTAGCACTCATGTTCAATCCATTCAGGAGCATGACATTCTCCTGTTGCATGAAGTTGCTGTCATTCAGTCCCCAAAGCTGACATCAGCTCCATCATCTTCTTCATGTACTTTCTAGGTTTCCCTAGAAATTGCCTCTCAGACAGACTCTGAGGAAAGAGCAAAAATCACATATGGAGATATTTATATACCAGGCCTAGAATTGGCATACATCATTTTCTGTTACTCTCCATTACATGGAATTCTACATATGGCCACCCCTACCAAAAGGAATTCTGGGAAATGCAATCTAGTTGTTTCAAGTGCTAAACCCGGAAGATTACGTTATTTTGGTGCACACTTAGCAGTCTGTGCCATAGACACAATCACATGATCTTATTGCTGCATTTGGAGATACAGATTTTACTTAGAAGGGAGGACAACCTAAGGGATTGAGGAGAGGAATTATGTATTGTAACAAAGAAAAATGTGTGGAAGTTGATTGAAAAGTGCAGAGCTAGATGCAGCCTTGGTCCTTGGGACCAGTTTATTGAAGCAGTCAGGACATTAGCATCCATCAATGTCTATCAGACCAAGTAGTAAGAGGAGTCTTTCAGAATGTGGGACGAGAAGGTGAAGTTATAGATAAAGACCAGCTCTCTAAATCTAGTCTAGGAATTGTCAAAAGTTATTCCAACTCACATACTGACAGTATTTAGCCCTTGCATAATTTGTAATTCTAGATATGAGATAACAAATTAACACAAAGAGGTGTTATAAACCTTAAAAGCTGACACAGAAAAACATCCAGAAATTCAAGGGAATTGTCACTTCCCTCAGATATAAATTCTCACCCAGGTTAATGAAGATTGAGAAGCAAGACATTTGAACAATGATCCCCACAGAATACCTGTAAAATAAGTACAATAGGTTAATAACTTAATACTGTTTTAAAATGGCATTGCTGAATTGTGAAAGAAATATATATTTTTAAAATATGGCTCATTGCTTATGTGAATTCTTGAAAAGTTGTGCTGTAATGCAATTTTTAAAATAAAACCAAAGTGGCTGTCTAATCTGCAAACATGTATCGGCCCTTCTGTTTAATAAATGATGTAATGAAATGTGCCCTGAGAAAGCAAAAATAAACACACTGAGATTCTTTCTTCCATGGAATCTATATTCTAAAACAAGTGCTTTAAATTCCTCATGAAATAGATATCCCTTTTTAAAAATATGTCTTCATTCCTTCCTTCCCGTAATCCTGAAGATAGCAAGATTGGGAGTTAAGTGCACAGCCATTGGATTTGGCCTTGCAGTCTGTTTTTTGTCTAGTTTCTCATGTTTTAAAAAATCTCATCTATAAGTGGAGAAATAAAAGGCATCCTCCTCCTTGCACAGAGCTTAGAAAATTACAACTTCTCAAAAACAAAAAATTGCCACTATTATAGATTTTTATTGTTTGAGTTTTTTCAAAATTAGTTATACTAATTTTGACTGATATAGGTCTACTTCTTAGTGATAAATAATGGTAATTTATTCAGCAAATTGTGTCTGTACTAATGATTCTGCTCAAAATGACTTGTTGGCTGGTATTTTTATTATTGGGAGTTTTGAAAATATTAGTAAGTTTTTTTTTAACCTGGCAAGACGATAAAAATTTTTCTTGCACTTATTCTAATGTCTGTGATAGTTTATCTATGTGTGGTATGTTTCAATTGTTAATAATCTGGTTGTAAGTTATCAGTTTAAAAACAGAAAATAAGGAATGAATTAGATTTTGAACAGAATTTTCAATTAATTATATTTATTAATTTGCCAACGAAGTTGAGTACTGAATGTTAGCTGTTTCAGGGTCATTTCACTAAAATACAATCTTCTTTTAAGATTTCTAGAAGAAATTATGAATTAGGGCATTCTGTCACCCAGATTATTTAGGAAATATTTTTCTATTTGTTGTATTGAATTAGACTTAATTTGCCAATTAAAAATATAAGTAAATACATTTAAAAAACTGTAAGGAGACTATTATTTCAGGCAGAGAAATCAATATGTCACTGGAGGTTCAGAAAGGACACTCACTATTTTATTTACTGATGAAATAACTACAGAAGTGGTCATCTATTGTGAAACAGACAATAGAAGATGTTTATAATTAGCTTTTGAATTGTGCAAGAATTTCCAGGCAGAATGCTTCAAAGGCTCACTGACTTCATTTTAATGTGTCTGAGAAGTTGTAAGATAGTGATGAACAAAAGAAGCAACTATTTTGTTCTCCATCAAAATCTACAGGAAATATTTCTGATCTGGACTTTCTACGTTGGAAAATAAAAATTTATCTTTCACAGCATCTTCATCTAGGGTAAAAATCAAATGTAAAGTTAGGATTAAAATCAAGTAAAATGTGTGTATTTAAAACTGTTTGTAAAGCCTTTATAAGGACTTTAGGCAGAGCCTTTCAGACCCTCTTAGACAAATATGGAGCTTCTAATGCTATTAACAAAAGGCCTTATAGGCATTCTCTTCCAGAAAAAGGAATTCTGGACATGTTAAATATGTTGTTCCATGGCTTCATGACTCTAGGTTGAAGTGGAGCTGGGCCTATCTTGGAGAAATTTGTGGGCATAGTTTTTGTCTAATGGAGTGGATTGTAATTCAAATTTTAAGGCCCTCAAAGTTTTTAAGGGAATTATAATAGTTTGGTCTCAAAGGGCAGAGACAATTCAAGATGCAAATAAGGCTCTGGGCCCCTCAACTTCTAATGTAAGGAAGCAGATGGACAACATACTGGATAAGAGTCAAAGGCCCAGATTACAAAATCAGATAACAAGGAGAATCACTTCTAGGTGAAATGGAACAGAAATGAGTCCTAACCATCTTACATTGTCCACCCCACTGCAGGGGAGAAGGATGGTAATGAATCCAGCCCAGTTGTCCCATAGAACCAACACTTATGGGATTTCTTTTGAATAAACATAGAAATTGATCTCCCCAGTCTTAAAACTTAAGAAAGTTACATTTGTCTTATCTGAGTTTCTTTCTTAGAAAACCAAGCATCAGTCCTCTCAGATAGTATCAAGGAGCTGAAATTTACAATGACAATAAGATGTCAGAACCTTCAACCATCATGACTGTCTAACTGACCACCTGCTTCCTGTTGAGCAACTCCTCTTTTTCCTAATTCCTATATTCCTGCATGTCATTATATTTCTGCTATATAAACCCCTAATTTTAGTCAGGGAGTTGGATTTGAGACTAATCTCCCATCTCCTTAGCTGCAGCACCCAATGAAAATCTTTTTCCCTGGCAACACTTGTTGTCTTGGTGATTGGTGTTCTGTGTGGTGATCAGCAGGACCTGCACTGAACCTCTCATGTTTTGGTAACAGTGATGTGACCTTATGTGGATTTCAGAATTAGTATGAACTACTGAGGACTCCGCCTCCCATCTCGCCTCTCTCCCACTCCTGCACACACATTTAGGTAGATGTGTCTATTGTATCTCTGTCTCACCCTTGCATGCTGGGTGGGTGTTGGGAAGATTACATGTCTCTTTAACCAAAAGTCTTCTGATAGAGAAAGAATTGTACTCAACAGCATCATTTTTACCTAGACATAATTTGCATGATGTTATTTAAGACCTTAAGAACGAGCTTGGTGCATCAATGGGATAAGATATCTGGGTATTTTTAGAAGGAGTTGATAAATTTCGAATGTGGGAGAAATATGAATAATTAGGGAACAGAGGGAATGATGGTGGACCCAAATGAATTGTGCCTCCCAGCATTTATGACTCTCAAAATTCATACCTAATATAATGCCACCTCACCTCTCCTCCGTTGAATCTGAGCTGGTCTTATAAATTTGCTTTAACCAGGAGAATATGCTGTAAATGATGCTGACCAGGTTCTAGCTTAAGTCCTAAAACAACCTCACAGCTTCCATTTTTGGTGCTCTTGGGAATCTTGACCCTTCATATAAAAAGTCTTGCTATCTTGGTAGAAATGCCACATGGAGAGACCATATAGAAGGACAATACCTGAGACTACTTGCAAAGAAAGACACTAAGCCCAGCCTCAGGCTGACTTGAAAAACATAACCACATCAGTGACCCTCTGCAAGATCAGTAGAAACCTAGCTCAGATCGAGGATTCATAAAATAGTGAAATTGTTGTTATTTAAGCCATTAAGTTTTGGAGTGCAATGTTATACCTCAGTAAATGACTGAAACAAGAATTATACTATAAAAAAAGCAGAATAATATGAAATAAATCGCACCTACTAGGTAAATCAATTGAAGAAATAAATTATTGAATAAAAAGAAACATAAATATATGTATTTATATTTCACAAGTGTCTATTTACATGTATTTATGTATGCATTTGTATATATCCATATATAAGAGTTTATGTGTATAATTATAAAAGTATTAAGAACATAAATACTATATCTAAACCCAATTAACTTCTTTAATTCATTTGTACCAGTTAGCAACCCACCAGTTGAGTCGTGTGCTTTCATCAATTACAATGACCTGGTATCCATGACTACAGTATCTCAGTATACCCTTTTAAAATAATGATGGAATTATTTTTACTTTTAGTCTTAGCTTTTGTGAAATTGTGTGAAACAAAATTCAAAAACACTGACATTATACAGTATTTTTCCACTTTGGAACACATAAAAAAGTTGAAAATGAACATCAAGAACATCAGTTCATATTTTTGCCACATAAATAGAATTTGTATATAGTTTGATTGCAAAAAGATGGAGTTTGGTGCTAGTTTTTTCTTTAAACTCCTTCCAGTTGTAAACGAGTCTTTACTGTTAATTCAGCACATTATGTGAGAAATCAGCCCTTTTGATATTGAGTTCCCATCTACAAAAGGCTGAGAATTAGCCTTTGCTTTTCTGGGAATAAAAGAGAGCAGTAGTTAGGATATGGATTCTACTAGTTATGACCTCAACATTTTCCCTTTTAACCATGATTCTAATTCCTTACATACCCTATTTCATTCTCTTTCCCATGATCTTTTTCTTCTCCTTTGTATAATCCAGCGGTCCCATCATAACATTTTCTGGACTGAACGCCACAAGATTGAGATGTGAAAGTTTAAAAGTGGGTAAACATGAAGGAAGAGCCATTTTAATGAATTCATTCATTCTCTTATTCCTGGAACTAATGTAGTGACTTCCTATAAAACATTTAATTTCCCAATTTATGTGGTGACTTCCTATGAAACATTTAATTTCCCAATTTGGGGAAGTGAAAGTAATCAATTTTAAGCTATTGTTTATTGAGAGAGTTTAATAGAAATCATTGTTCATATACCACCATTAATCATCATAAACATCTTACAAAGTAAGATTCATTCCTATGTCACTTGTTAGAAAACTAAGTTTTACCAAAGCTTGGGACTTGCCCACACTACACAAGTCTTAAAATGATATTTGAAACATGTCTCCTGGGCTCCAAAATCTAGGGATTTTTATCACTTTACTCTCTATTCTAACACATGATTTAATGTTTGGGGACGTCAATGTAACAAATCTTATGCTTGTGGGTTAAGAATCATACAAGTTTTAAAAGACTTGACTTAACATGTAGAAACCTTGTATAATTCTCTACCAAGTCAGTTCAAAGAATATTATATAGCATCCGATGATAAGATACAAATGTAAATAACTATTCAATCTATTATATACTGTGAGCATCATTCTTTTGCTTTTGTGAAGAAACTTCATAAATCCCAGTTTATCCTGTTAAACCTTTTTGGGCTTCCTGTAGCCATTTTCTAACTTTGAGATGAGAGATGGAAAAGAAATAAAACTGATGAATTTTTTTACTCTATATACCGTAGTGTTGGAAAAGTCAAATTCATAATAATCAGTACAACTAATTAACACCAAAACATCTTGATCAAAAGTGAAAAATTCAATCACTGATATCAAACATCTATATGTTTAGAAGCGTGTATGTGATTAGAAACATCTGGACAACTGACCAAATTATTGGCCTCTTACTAATAATTTAGGAAGTGCATAAACACATTGCCAGGTTGCCAGAAAATTAAATATGTAATCAGGGATGTTGCCTACAGTAAAATGAAACAGAGAGGTAAAATTAGGGCCACTTTGTTGAGAGCACTGAAAATAGTTTCAGCTGAAGGGCTTTATTTACAGCCTTCCTTGATCTAACCTAATCACAGTGTCTACATTGATCTATAATAGCAGCTCTCAAACTACAGCCCGTTGGGCTAAACACAACTCTATGCCACCCTGTTCTAATCAGTCCACCCCTACTTTCCTACTTTTCAAAACAAAAATAGCTCTCTTATGAAAATTGCCATTTTGCACCCTCCTTTCTGGTGTGTGTATGTGTGAGTGCATCTGTATGTCTGTATGTATGTATATGTGTGTGTATGTGTCTGTGTGTGTGTGACAGAGAGAGAGAAAACTATGTACACGTATGCAACAGAAACAGAACTGTAAGTGATTATTTTCTGAAAAAAAAAATCACTGTGTCTTAAAATAGTTTTATTAAAAAATTATTCCTGGGCTTGGCACAGTGGCTCATGCCTGTAGCCCCAGCACTTGGGAGGCCAAGGAGAGTGGATCATGAGGTCATGAGTTTGAGACCAGCCTGACCAACATGGTGAAACGCCGTCTCTACTAAAAATACAAAAATGAGCTGGTGTGGAGGCACGCACCTGTAACCCCAGCTACTCGGGAGGCTAAGGCAGGAGAATCGCTTGAACCCGGGAGGCAAATTTGCAGTGAGCCGAGATGGCGCCATTGCATTCCAGCCGTGGCAACAGGGAAAGACTCCATCTCAAAAAAAAAAAAAAATTATTCCTAAAATGCTATTGCTGCAAAAATGTTTACTAACAGTGTAAACGTTATCAGTAAGCACACAACAAAGAAAATTAATCATGATGAAGATAAATGGTTATTTGTAACTGTTGAAAAGCAAGTAAAACAGCAATTTCAAAGCATTTTTAGTTCAAAACAATACTGACCATCAAAGAGTCTTTGCCCCGAATTTAAGGTATCTTTTTTTCCCTTTGTTTGCAATGTGTTAGAATCCTCACAAAGCTGTCTAATGTGGTATAACACTCAGACTTCTTACAGTACTGAACTTAAAATCTCCAGTCAACTTGAACCATGTGCACATTGTTTTGCAAGACCTGCTTTCAGTACTTTAGTAACTGCTTGGTGGCTTATCAATATGTGCCCTCTTAAAGTTATTCAAAACTAAAACATTATAGAGTTGTCATCAGCCTTCTGTAAAAACTTGAAAGAAAATATTTGAAATTGTGGATGTGTTTTCAGCTTTTCAAGATGATTCAATGGAGCCTGCCAGTGTGCCTTATCTTATACTTAGGGAATTATTACAGTGAACATGTATTTTTTTTATTCTTGATTATGACTTTGGATAAAACACTGAGTCTTTCAAATCAACTTTCTTCATCAGAAAAGCAGACTAGAGTTAGAAACGTGACATGAAATTATGAAGTGGTAGATGGATATACTGGATCAATTCTTCAGTCTTTTCTTCCATACATTTGACAAGACATCATGATGGGGAGAGTATATTTCTCCATCACTTGATTCTGGGTTTGGCCACAACATCATTCCATGTTGGCCATTACCACTATGTAGTAGTAATGTAGTGGTATGTAGTAATAATACTACAATTAAGCATTATCCTTATAGCATGATATATTCACCACATTTATGTACAATACCAGTTTCTCAGTAAAAGGAAACCAATATTCTGCTCCTCATATCAATCAGGATTAACAGCTAATGAGACCTTTTTAATGAGGGATAAATCAGTTATTTAAGGAAAAATTTAAGACAGAATCAAAAGCATTAAATGGAGTTATTTTCACTTCTAAAGCACTAGGGACTGACTCACGTGTGTATATGTGTGTTTGATGGCATTTAATATATTCACATGGATTTTACATAAACCTCTGTCATGTATCCCATACTTTAAAGAATGTTGCTTCTTTTTGATTCCATACAGTCAACTATGAGATGAATTCTGTGATTTCTGATAACATATTCATCGAGAAAACTTTGGCGATAAAAACGTTTATTATATTGTAGCATGAGAAATGAATATAAAAGAATCTCAATTCACTCATAACTGTACTCCCAGCCGAAGTGTGACAGTAAATCCAGAGATGAAATGAAAGATTAATTCGTGGAGATGGCAGTTTGGCAGACACATATTACTGCCATATTGTTATTCTTGTGGCACGCTGGCTTGCAGTTTTTCTTCATGCTATTTATTCACATTTATTTGCTTTGATTTCTGAGTATAGGACAAAGTCTTTTTTTTTCCAACTGCATGATATTAGGTGGTGCTGTTTCATATTGAATGTGGTTATGAATTAATTAGCAAACATTTCTATTGATTGAAAAGAGACTATATAAAGGCCATCATGCAGGACATAGTAGTAATGTGAATGTAGCAGGCATCTGGCATCTGGGCTGAGCCTAAGGACAATGCCTAATAAAATAGTGCATGGAGTGGCCCCCTCAGGTGTCAGTTTGTAAGAACTGATTTACAAAAGGGAAAAAGTTGCTAGACTCAGCAGTGGTTATGATTTTGGGGAAAGGCAAGGAGTGGAGAGGAAAGCACAGCACAAGTCTCCAAGCCCTGCCTCAAGGGTTGCACACACACATGAAGACAGTATGTGCAGTCAAAGAAGTGGAGCTCTTTCACTTGAGACCGAACGACCAAAGGCCATAAGCAGGCAGCAGCATCACTGCTCGAGGATCAAAGTGGGACCTCAGAGCAGGAGTCACGTAGCTTGGAGAATGCTGAGAAACAGTACACTTGGCATTCGTGTCGTCATTGGCAGGAAGGAACCAGCAGTGGTGGAGAGATGCTTCATAAAGCAGGTGCAGCAAGTGGCAGAGTGCAATTACAGAAGGTGGGGTGCAGGATATTATGTGGAACAACTACATGTGAGCTTAGAAAACATAATCTCTGAGCACACTCCGAAATCACTATTTGTGAATTTGAGTTATGCACCAACCACCAACGTGCATACACAGGTGGTGCAGAAACCCATGACATGTGTTGCCAATGTGACCTCATCTGAACTCACAACTGGAGAGACCTGGAAAAGCAGATTTGTGCCTTCATAGGGCTCCCCATGTAACAGGGACGATGGAATAATATCAATTAAAAGATGATACAATGCAAATGTTTCATGAAAGATATAGGTAACAACTGCTCTTGGGACAGAGAAAAGAGATAATTATGAACAAAGCATTGAAAAAGGTTCATTTTTCATGCTGTATGCAATGAATCTCAGAGTGTCGGAGTCTTGGGAGGCCCTTGTATCACCTTCTCCCGCTCCGCGGTTAGCTAACCTGGCTGTGTTTCGACGGCATCCATGTTGTCACGGTACTCTGAACTCTCCATGACAAATGCGTACTTGCCTACCTAAACCCAGACTGCAAACCCTGGCAAATAAAGGGTTGTTTCTTTTTTTTTTTCACATCTGATTTGTTTTTTATCACACAGTAGATGGTATGTTATCATTGATTTAATGACTAACAAATCATAAATGAATCCTCATAAAATAAACCTACATATGCTAATTCTAACAAATGCAAATCTAAAGGCTATCATGGCTGGCCTACCCAGAAATTCTGATTGCCTGTAGCTGCTCTTTAGATTTTAGATAATATCCAACAAAGCCTTCCATTTCAAAACTGAATTCTGTAGCCTGAAATGCAAGGCATCTTGAGCCCAGTAATTTATCACCTACCATCTACAGTCCAATAAAACTAGCTGGCCAAATTTCTATGGCAGCAAGTATAAGATGATGGAAGCCCTAAGCTTCTGTATTCGTAGATTCCAAAGTTCCCACAAAGGAAAAAGGCCCAGTTGACTAACAGTGCTCTATAAATTTCCTTTCACTGTTAAGATGCCAAATTATTCTTCTGTTTCAACGTCTTTTGTGCCTAGGATTGGCATGAATGTTTTCATGTTACCTCATCAGAAGTACTCCTTAATATTTCTATATATTACAGGTCAAAATCTCTCTACAAAGCTATTCATTCTCTTTTGTTACTTGTAGGCTCCTGACAATATATGTTGTCAAAACAACTTAAATGTTGCACAGTCATAAACCTAACCTTGTAGGTCCTCTAACTTGATGTTGCCTCTCTTCCAGCAACAACTACCCACCTAGACTTGCCAGAGTCCAATAATACTGGCTGCATTTATAGAAGAGGGAATGAAATGAAAATAGATGCTATTAACTAGACTGGTCTAGGCTTGGGGAAAGTAGGGTTAAGAAGGTAGAATGATTTATTGCAATCTTTTCTAATAATTCTGTCTTTGTTAGATATATAGGTAGTTAAAGGAGATCATATGTCTCCCAAAAGGTGCTCTAGTGTTCCAGGAGTTTAAAAAATATTCGGGCATTTATCTTTAAAAAGTCCTAGTTTTTGTCTTTTATATCACCAGCTGGTAGCTTATGAAAAGTGGCCTTGTTCTCTTTCCTGCTGAAGAAGTTTAGAGAAATGGGCCAAGAGATGTCCGTCTCCAATTTGATAAATCATCAATCTAGATCACACGATTTTAGGGATTATGTCTCTTTTTCCTCCATTTTTGTATAATGATGATTTTTTTTAACCTATCCACTGTCTTCTGTATGGTCCATGATCCCTTTATTAAGCCTTTTAAAATCCTTCTAATGATATGATTAATTGCAATGATTATTAACAATTCAATCACAAGAACACCTATGACGTATTGATGTATTAAATGTCTACAAATGATCGTAATCTCTTTCTCTCTCTCTCTCTCTCTGTCTTTAAAATATGACACAATTAAAGGATACCTTCCTCAAGGATCATTCCCAAAGTACTGTCTGGTGCTCAATCAGTGATAGGAGAGTCTCTTTAGACTACTTTTTCTATTCCAAACAATGACATTCATTGTTCCTTAGCAAGTTGAACCCAGGTGTTCTCTGAGTAGAAATAGTCACTGTTAGAAGAAATATCCACAAGTTAGAAGAAAATATTGTTCTTAGATTTATAAATCGTTCATTTCTTTAGTTTGTCACTATTAGTGTCAGAAAGGGCCTCCAGAATTTGTAGAAATGGTCCCTTGAGCTTATCAAAGATAAAACACTCAAAAATGTCAAACCTTGTTTTAGGCAGTTGCTATCTGAATACTGGTGTTGGTGGGGGAGGTTTGAAGAGAGGAGAGGGTAGGAATGATTAAGTAGACTGAAGTCAGAAACCTTGTGAAGTGGAAACAGATGGGGTGTATGCATTAGCATTGCTCATTTTAATGTCACTGCTGGTCAATGATTTGTTTCTGTATCACATGATATTTATTACTGATAACCAGTCAGAGATTTGGGCAACTCAAAGATTCCCAAAAGACGGAGAAAAAGAGCACATGTAAAACCTAGTGAAATCAGAAGGCCTGGACTTGCGTTAACAGAATTGTACCAATATCAATTTCCTGGTTTTGACAATGCATTATGGTTACATAAGATGTGATCGCTGGGGAGAGTGGGGTAAACTGTACACAAGAACTCACTGTACTATTTGTGTAACTTCTTAAGAGTTGACTTATTTTAAAATAAGAAGTTTTTAAAAAACAGAGAAGACTTAGGCTATCAATTATATTTTGCTTTAATTCCCAAAAAAAGGTAAAGGTAGCCAGGCATTTAATTGTTGAAAACATGACCAACAGAAATGGGTGAAGAGCAGTAGAAGTGACATCTTTCCTTTACTTTTTTATCTTTCTAAATGTTTTAGATTCAAGAAAGTGGTACTTATATTTCACTAGCTATTGCTATCCTGGTAAGTGGTACCAGATTTGACGACACTACTAATAAGGAGTTGTTCTTCTTAATCTAAAGCATATTTCAGTGTTTTTTATCTTTGCATCACATTTTATTGTGGCTCAGGTCATCATTTAGGAGCTCTTCCAGAATTCAGCATTTTTACCTAGTGGCAGCAGATTAGGTATTTATATTTGCCCAGGTCTTTCTTAAGAGCACTTGTTTTACACTTCTAAGAAATTTGACAAAGGTAGCAGGCTTGATGACTTCAATACTTCTGAATAAAGTTTGAAGTTAAACTGCCAATCTTCATGATATCCAAAGATTTTGTCATAAATCGTGTAGCCTGGTGTGTACTTCAGAGTGTTGGATTTTTCCTTATTTCTGAAATCACTAAAATATGAGACAGACCAGTACTTTCTCACATCTGTCCTGAATTGTGAGCTCTTCCTACCTACAGTGACACACACAGCAGTCCCACTTTTACAACAGCACACACACACGACAGAGATACACTCACACACACGTACACACTCATTTTAAGTTTCCTTTACCATCCTAAGAAATTCTTAGATGAGAAGATATATAAAAATTACAAACAATTATCTGTTTCTTTATAATTGAAATAATGTATTTGGACATTTCTTAGATCTTTGCTCATTTTCTTATTTTAAGCTACAATTGCTGTGTTTGGAAACCAAAACAGTAAAAAAGTTTTTCATCTGCGTGCACCTCTAAAAACAGGAATTTTATAGTTTTCTCTGAGTGTAGTTTTCTAGTTACCTTCTTTCCTTGCTTTTGTTTTGCTGTGGCCTTCTCTTCTGCATTTACAAATATTTCTTGAGCCCATAGTATGCTTTCTCTGCAGCTTCAAAGATGAGTAGACCATAGCCCCACCCTATCCCACAAGAAATTCAGATTCTCTATACACTTCTGAGGAATTAATATTTGGAATAAAAATACAGCATTTTTATTACTTACCTCAGAATTTTGATATAATATCTCAAATAATAATAACATTAATACCACCTTTTTAAAAATTCCATGGCCTTTTAAAAAGATGATTTCTTTGATTTAAAGTTATTTAACTTTGACAAGAAAACTGCTAGGAACTGGGGTAGCCACTTGAAAGATGACACAGCTAAGCTTCAGAGAGAGTGTGATTGCCATTTTCCATACAACTAGATGAGGGCTAGAATCCAAAAAATGAATCAGGTACCTTTCAGCCCCGTGCTTCTGCCACTAGGCTACAGGCGTTGGAAGTGAACTGATGATGGATGTCTGTGTGTTAGAACAATGGGGCTGCTCTTTGGCAACTAAAGCCACAGACCAAACATTCCTAATTAAGATGTTGTCATTTTACCTAGGAGAAAAGCTTTGGCCAGATTCCAGCATGCCCATAAATAAAAGAGACTGCCAGAAAAATGAGAAAGAATAGTTTCTAGCAAAAGTATCCTTACATGATTAAGAACATAATTCAAACTACTACCAAAACTGATTTATAGGCCCACTGTACAGGGCTAGTTTATAATTGAGCCTTTGTAAAGTGTGCCTCCTGCTGGCCAAATATGAAATGACATTTGTAAAGCCGAAAATCAAGCTCATCTATTAGCAGCATATCCATTTTTCTGTCTCCAAAATTGATTATTTCTTCCAGTGAGGGAGACTTACTCAAATTTTGCTTATAAATACACTTTTTATGTCTCAGTGCCAGCCTTCAACACACACATATATGCACACTCCCATTCAACACTTGGTTCCGTCTTTTATATCGGTAAAAAAAAAAATAAAAGAAAACATTTTCAATATGAAATTCAAATTAACGCCTTCTGGCATCGTCACAGACTTGGATGCACTTTGTGTGTCCCATCCTCAGATATATTTCCTTGTCCTTGGCTCTTTTCAACTGTCCACTGTCTTCTGTGTCCCTGGTGGCTTGCAGATCAGCAGCAACACACATGTGTCTATTTCACTATTTAATCAGGCAATTCTCCAATGAAAACCATTAATATAAAATACTAAGTGACATACCCTGGAATTTTTTTTTCCTAAAAGAATATTCACATCATGCTTTTAAATATGCAGTATATGGCGAGTTGACCCATCAACTCTGTAGTCAGGGCATTAAAAGAAACATCTGTGTCTTTTTCTTTTATAAGCAGAACCCCAGAGATGTCCTAACATTAAAGACCATTCCGAAGGAAATCCGCAGCTGTAGAAAAAGGCATGCTGAATTACTTCAAACTAGAAGTCTTGACCTTGTTCTTTTGAGATCTCCATAGGAATTCAGGTTCACAGTCCTAAATCAGATGAGTCTGATGGCTTGTCTTCATTCCATATGGAGAGCAGTGCATCTCCTGTGTGTCATAACATTAGTGCCATTGGAAATTCTCTCCAGAAGAAAGCCAGTGCCTTTTTTGCAGCTGCTGTCAGGGAACTACTTGTGCCTAATTGCTCCTTCAGTCATCAGCAGCTAGCAAGGTAATCCCTGCCGGGATTTTCTCAGTGTTTCTAATGGCAACAGTCACAGACACTGGGCTGCTTTGGAAAAGTCAACTGAGAGACTACCAGGCTGGGGACAGCCTCTCCTAGCAGGAGCACCAGACTTTTGGCAATGAACATTCTTGGCCCCAAGCACCCCTTCTCCTTGTCCTCTGATATAGGTTCACATAATCCACCAAACCTTTAAGAAGGTCTCAACTGTCCCATATAGGCATGTTTCTCCCTTGACCTTGGAAGGGAAAACTGAAAAGCAATACCTAGACATCTGTGCGGGATCCCTGGCTCAGAGTGTAGAGCCCCTCAGCTTCATTGCTTCCTTTTCCTTTCTCTGCAGGGGATTGAGTGAAATAGAAAAGCCTTCATTTTTATTAGCACCTATTTCTCTTTTAAAAAATATGGTTCTTTTTATGATGCATGGTACTTATTCAGTTTAGTTTGCCTCCTGTAAAATGATAAAATACATTAAGTTGTTCTATTCCCTTTGTTGTTTGAGTAATAACATTCCTTAGATTTCATATGGCAGTTTCTAGGCATTTATGATGGAGAAAAAAAATATTAACAATAATGAATAAAGAAATAAATCATGGGAGCTACAACATCTTGGCATTTGTTTTCCTTAAGCTTAAATCTGCAAGTGTTCCAGAAACTAAAGGCTCACAGCTCTGGAGCTGGGCGCCTACCTTGCCCCCAGTGGGTAGGGAGAAGAGGTAAAGGATCAAGGAAGTCAGAAGGAGTCCAGAATTGTTTTCAAAATCTCAGTCGCAAGAGACGAATTGAAATCTACTTACACTTTTTCTAAACATCCAGGATCTCGGTGTCTGCGTTCGGACAATCCGCTTAAAGATTTTTGGAAGTTCCATGATAATTTAGAATAAAATATTTCTCCCGCATTCCTTCTATCAGGAATTGAGAACAGACATATTGCAGAATTACAACTTTGGTTAGTGAATGAGAAACACAACTTGAATTTGGCCTAAGAATTCATAGAGTTAACACCCTTCTGTTCTCTTTTGGTTTCCTGATAAAATGACATGCAGAAGGAAAATAATAACTGCATTCTTACTGGAGGACAGTTAGATAAGTGCACGGTTAAAATGGAATATGTATCTTCAAAACAAGTGAAGAAGAGAAGCAAGGATGTTATCTCAGAGCTTTTCAAGAATGGATTGGGTCTTATTACAGTATTTCTCTTTACGGGATCATTAGGCCATGTTTTTCATTATTATTTTCTAATGTCTTTGTGTTTGTTAGGGGGATATTTCACTGGAAAGGATTTTTTTTTAGAGTTTTGAGGAAAGTAGCTATTCAAAATGTTAGATGAACATAAATTAATCCCAGAAGAACACTTTAATCTTTAATCCCCTAAAAGGAGGTAAAGTAATCTCCCAGTTGGTATTTTCTGACTTTTCATAGCTCTGAAATTCCAATAGGGGTTGAAGGAATCTTTGTTTTATTGCAGACAGATGGACTGGGAATGGCCAACAAAATCCATTAAAATCAGTAGTTAACAGAGGCTGAGATGCCTTCAGCTGTGTAAGTATTCTGTCAACTAAAAGAGCTAGAATAAGACTTGCTCACCAAAACTTTTGTTCTAAAATGACTCGCTAGCTAAACTCTAAGGAGGGTGGAGGAAGTCAGCTAAGAAGCTTTCAACAGAAAAGAGAAAAAGAATCCACAATAATTTTCTTCTTAAACCACAAACTGAATGTATCCTAAAGCACAGATTAAAAATAACTGTTTCTAACTGACACATAAGGAAGCAAATGGGTTGTATAGAAAGGCAAGAGTATGGCTAATATTTTTTTCCGATTTTGCTACTGAATTTCCACTTTGCCATTTCCGATTGACATATTCAGGGTCTGTTCACTGACTCTAAAAGTGCCATAAGTAAAATCCTTAATTGGGAATGAAATATGTATATTTATCTTGGTAAAGTTAGAAAGTAAAATATTATAATTGGTACTTAAGAAACAACTAACATGCAATTTGTATGTGCTCATTTAATTAATGTGAATAGAATAAGTCATGTATGTGTTTGGCAAGAGCACTGACCTATTAACCTGGCTCCCGAGATTAAGCTACTAGGAACCCAGAGCATTTGGAGGCAAGGTTGCCTTGCAGTTTACACATTCACATTAACTTTATTGAAAAATGAAATATAGTACATAGAATATTACCAAATATGCGTTTTGGAAAAGTCATTGCCATTAAAAGGATTTATGGAAAAATTTAAAAATAAATTAATGAACAATAATATAAATACTTACAGTTTTGAACCTTAAAATCAATGACAAAACCAGTTATCAAGATCATTCTGACCATTCTCTTTACAAACTATGATACAACTGTTCAACCTGTACTTCCCATATGTATTTAATGTAAAGCTGTTCTGTAATTTCTCAATACCCACAAACACCGCTCATTGATAAACTGATGGCTGGCCTGCTTGCAGCTCATGGTACACACAGTCTAAGGCAAATTTGGCTATTACACCAAGTGTCAAGTAAGGACAGGAGCATCAAATCCTTCTACAACCATCATCCTTGACTTGAAGGAGTTAGATGTCACTAGTTACTCATTCTAAGGGTATTTGGTTTCATCAACATATGCCCTGAATATTGTCCCTGAAAGAGAAGTGAGATTGTCTTATAGTATGCACACATATGTGACTGGAAAGTGTTGAGAGAAAGAGATGTAATTATCTCTCTTTATCTTTAATGTTTTATCATGTGCTAAAGTGGGAATTTCGTTTCCAGCACATACGTTTCATATAGTACTAAATGAAAACTGCAAATAAGATCTACAAAACTCATCATGGCTTATTGAAGTGCAATTACTACTACTACTAACTAACTTAAAAATAAAAAAAATCAGGGTCAAATGCTAAACTGGACTAGAAAACTGAGACAATATACATGAGCCAGGACTGTCTCCAGCAAATACAGATGCATCTTTATTCTATTCATGTGGAATCCTGACTATATAGGGTACGGCAGTCTGAGATACACTCTTGGAGGATATGTCCTCAATCATCACTAATTTATTTCCACTTGCAATTTAGATGGAATATACAAACAGGTGTACTTTTATAATACAGAAACAAACAAAAATATTGAACAGATACATGTATATGAAGAAAGAAGAGGTGCTGGGAAAACCAGTAATAGCTTAAGGAAGCTGTCCAAGCAGAAGAGAATTTACTTCCTTAAAGGTAGTTGTTATTTACAGTATATCCCGGAGCCTCTTAAATATTTTCAAACTACCTATAGTTATTAATTTCGCTAACATAAGTATGTTAGCTTTCACTTAGATTAATCTGAATCCACCTTAAATTTTACTTGTATATTTTAATATTTGGAATATTCTTGCATAAGTAAATTACTACCAGCCATTCTTCTGAGTGTGTGTTAATTTAGTCTGATTGTGTTGCTCCAAAAGTCTACCTTATGTCACCTGCTGGATGAGGAACTTAAAAAAGATGCTTGAATCAGGTAGGAGGCAGTGCAAGAATATTACAAATTTGGTTTCAAATTCAAATACCCTGAATCCTTTCTACTATACCAGAAAAACATGCATTAAAGGAAAAAAAAAAAACTAGATGTTTTGGCTTTGTTTCTAACTGGCAATAGAGCTGATGTCTGATTTGCATATTCACTAACAAATTTAGAACTTGTAAATCTGGTTAATTCGTCATTAATTGTTGCCTGAAGCTTTACTTTGCTTAGTGAATTATTTTGGAAATTATGGCATACAAATATTTCTGGTATACTACTAAAAAAAATTGTGTTTTCTATCCAGTAAGTCAATAGCTGGTTCTTCTGGTCTCTTCCCCTTGCTCATGGATTTATTTGACTATTAAACTACTATACATATATCAACACACGCACACTTCACATGTGTACACAATGCATATAAATATTTGTTGTAAGTCAATATTGTATAACATATTCTGAAGGCATTGTTCAAAAACAAACAAAAAGATCTCCTTTAAATAGTAATTTGAATATTTTGATTTACTGACTGGACAAATATCTAACTGAGATAGAATAGACATTGTTCAAATGACACATCATGACTAAACTGAGAATATATTTGTAGTCATTTAAAAAGTGAGATTATATAGTTCTCGCTATAGTTTTAACTCCTGAAGCCACAAAGCTCATCACTTCTTTGGGGAAAAGGTATGAGTCATTTTCCAAGGAACTTATTGTGTTTGTGTCTTTTCTAAAAACCTAGCCGAAGAGAATTGATTTCTCCCAAAGTGAGAAAAGCTACTCTCACCAGTCTCCTACCTATTTACTGGGTGGTATCTTTCAGCCTACCAAAGTGCACATATGGAAATATACAATTAAGTGAACTCCTTCATCCTTAATAACTTATTTTCCTCTTTAATAGTTTTTGATCATCATGTTCATCCCAAACACACATAACAATTTTTCTCTAAACAAGAGGGCTTTTCTCTTATGCCATCCTCTCCGTGCCTTGCATAAATAGTCCTACAAAAAAAGTGACCTGCTAATTATGAGTGATTGCTTTTCCCATTCCAGGGTGGCTGAGAAATAACTTAAACTAAGTATTCATAGTCAGGGATCATCAAGTGATTGCACTCCAGATTAATCTTCCTGGGCCCAAGTGCTGCCTGGCTTCAGCCTGAACATGGCGCTGCATTCTATCTGTCCTATTCAGCCCAAACAAAGAGATCTTATTTGCTAAACAATTTTAATTCATTCTACACAATTTAATTATGCTTCAGTGCGAAACCACCTGTGACCTTGGGTTTAATAATGAAATCCACTCCCTAGTCACCAATGCCAAGAGTAATCTGTTTGGCAAAGACGGTAGAAAATAAGATTCTTAAATACTGTTCGGAACTGGAAGAATCACACTCTTTTTGATAGGCTCTCTTCTAGTTTGCTTGCAGGCCTTTGGTTGCTTTCTGGAGGAGATTTTGTAGGAGAATTATCTTCACTGGAAGATTTGAATGAGATTTGAAATGACACATAACTGTTTCAGTGACAAAACAGGTGAAAATGTCCACTGTTTTCCTGTACTGTGTGAGCCAGAAGGTATTTTCAAGAATAAAGTCCTTTATTTCTTTCCCTGAGGACTAAGATGAAAGCATATATGTGTAATTAAATGCTTCTTTTGTGTAAGTATGGGCCATTTGATATTTAAGTACTAAGTGGAAGTGTTACTTAGTTTGTAACGAGTCTTTCAGAACCCAGTTTCCGTTTGGCAAGTTCTAGCTAATCAAGGAACAGGATACTGATTAGAGAGAGTCATCTAGACATTTTGGATTTGAAGGCATATGCATTTTAACAAAACTTATTTGGCTCTGCCATGGTTAAGTGTTAAACCTTCTGTTATGCATCTTGTGCCCAGCTTTTCCTGCCCTAGGACTTGTCATTGTTTTTCAGAGCACTATTCGTGCATCCACCAAGACCCTGTGCTTCTTCACCTCATGGTGTACACACACCATTTACCGTCCTGTTCACTCAACACGCTGTGATTTTTACCCATAAAATGCCTGCTAGCCTGTCTCACTTATTGTTAAGATATACATTTATACCGCTATATTTTAATATTTCTGTAAATTGTCTGTCTTACAGTCCATATTATTTACTCTTTTTGTTGACCGGGGAGCATTTAGGGTGCAGTTTTCATGAACCATATTTGAATCAACTTGATCACCGCTGTTCATGTTGTCCTGTCTTTTTACATTCAAATGAGTATAAAGGAGCTTTTTAAATAAAAGTCTTAAAAAATCAAGAGATAACAAAGCGCAAGATTCTAGTTTAATTGGTAGCATTTTCCCTTTTAGTAATGCATACAATTATAGTGTATCTTATAATTGAAGGCATCATACATTTGATGGAATATGCTAAATCTGTTCTTTTCTTTCTTCTAGGCCATCTGCTTCCTGCCTAACTTCTAGACTGTAGTTTTTGGCTCTTCCATCAGGCCTTTCCAATTATTGCAATTGCCTTTTTCTCCATATCTTGATCACACATAGCGTTGGCTGTCACACCTGTGATGGTCTGTATTATATTTGATTTGGCACTCTGTGGCTTGCTGTCTGGTATGATTCTTATTTCAACAATCGTGGAATGTAAGGGAGGAAAAGATCATAGAGTCAATTCAGTGTCACTGTTTCATTTACAGACAATGAAACTGGGAGATTTGAGGTTTAAGTGTTAGTGGCAGGTCTGAGACTCTGCAACCAGCTCTTATTAGCCACATGCTATCCCTAAATCAGGAAAGATTCCTGCTTCAGCTTACAAGAGCTTACAGACCAGCGATCTGATAGCATGTTCCCACTTTCTTAAAGAGTATGTTTTTAAATATACCAAACCAAGCCTTCTTAAGTTCTTCAAGGTAGGGGTAGTTTTATTTTCCAGCCATTGTACTGAATACATGTGTAGTTGAATTAAACTATCAAAAGATGTTAAAATGTCATTGAAGTTACAGGCATGGGTGAAATTTTCAATGACTAAATCTGAGCAGTAGCCTTATTTCAGTTCTGTTACTCCTCCCAGCCCCTGTCTTCTTCCCCCCCCTGAAATGAATGACACAGAACTAAGAAGCACAAAAAGTGAGCTCCCAGATCCGTCTGAATGAAAATACCAAGACTCTGTGGATGTTCCAAGATACCAGATTCTCTTGCTAAGAAAATTGCAACATTGACACTTCTTTCAAGCATTAAAGCCCAAACATGTTTTCCTTGTTTTGGGGGAAAAAAAAAGATAATAAAATTTTTGAAGGTACACAGAGATGCATCAGAGAGAGCTAATTACAGTAGTTACAGTAAACTCATGGCATGGCAAAATACACTGATGATAATAATAATTTCAAAAACTAGAAGAAAAAACAGTGTCTTTTGTCCTCTGCATAACTTTATTCTTTCTAGAAAGAATTTTTGAAGACAAATAGGATTTTCAAACTAAGATACCAAAGAGGACAAAATAAATTAGTCCCCCCAAATCCTGCCCACTTGTAATTGAAGGTTTACTTCATGTTAAGACTTAGGTCATGTTTTGTGTTAAATTACCTTATAAGTGGAAGCAGAAGGACTGTATTCAGTAATGTATTTCTAAGGGAGCTGCCTAGCTTAAACATTAAAATTGGATCTAGGAAAATATTTTGCAACAGGAACAGTCTTATTCATAGGAGCTCATGAACACAGGATAATTTTTAGATGATCTCTCCATTAAACAGAAAAAGATGCATCCAGCCTTTAGAATATCTTCCAGTGGAATAAGAAAAGTTAAAATGCAAATCTATCAGGCAGTAGTTACATGTTAAGCAATTACCTACTATTTATATATTATAATGATTTTATTCATCAGTTGTTATTCTAAAGGGACAGATAAGTAACCACATCTTCCTCAAGATATACACACAAAATATCACCTTTCAAGAAGGAAAAGAGCAAAAGGTAAACAGGCAAAGAGAAGAGACATGAACGGGGCTATGTGGTTTAAAGCATTAGGAGGATCTTGGGTTGGCGCAATAGTTAATAAAAGACAATGCTAAGAGCATTGCTGTTATTGTTGTTGCTAGGTTTTTTATGTTTTATGTTCAGTTTTTTTAAAGTATGAAATTAACAAGAAAAATGGATTATGTATGATATTGGTGGGTGGGGGCATGAAGTTTGAGGAAGCTGTGAACTGTGATGAAACAGAGAAAGGGTCAACAAGAGGGACAGGAGACAGGCAGCTGGAGAGACTTGGATTCTGTCTTGATGATCCTATAAGTACATGGCCTTGCCTGGTGGCTTTATTGAATTGATCCTGTTAAATGGAGAGTCATTTTATTCTTTCTTGAATAATACTTTTGGATATATAAATAAATAAAAATTTTGTCTTTAAAAATTTTCAAAATTTATGTAGTTTAGCTGTTTCAAACCCGTAAACTAAAAAGAAGTTTTGTTGGTCTAACAAATTAAACTGGTTGTGTCTTCTCTCTTTTGCTCTCTTTCATTCTACATACATACACACATATGCACACACACACACACACACACACACACAAGCACACATATCTTAGTCTGTTTTCTGTTGCTTATAACATAGTGCTTGAGACAGGGTAATTTATTTTAAAAAACAAATTAATTCTTACAGTAGTTCTGGAGGCTGAGAAGTTTGAGAGTTTGAGAAGTTTTAGAAGTCTGAGAGTTTGAGGGGCTGCATCTGAGGAGGGCCTTCTTGCTGAGGGCAGAATTCTCTACAGAGTTTCAAGATGACACAGGACATCACATGATGAGGAGACTGAGCATACTAGCTCAGGTCCCTCTTTCTTTTCTTAAAAAGTCACCAGTTTTTTTCCCATGATAACTCATTAACTTATTAACCCATTAATCCATTAATGAATTAATCCATTCATGATGGCAGAGCCCTCATGACACAAATCACCTCTTAAAGGCCCCACCTCTCAATACTGCCATATTGGAGATTTTCCACATGAGTTTTGGAGGGTACAAACATTCAAATTGTAGCAATATATGCATACAGAAATAACTATTTGATTCAGCAGGTACAAAGTTACAGATATTTTTCTTTTATATACAAAAAGTGAGGAGCAACAAGCCATTTCCGTTTCTGAAATATTTGTGCCTAGCTACTGGTACCTGCTAGAGTTTCAGGAAAGGCTTCTAAGATTTATTTATCGAATGTACAATAGAGTTGGCAACTAGATGTTTCCACTGAATTATTCCCATAGGGGCAGAACCAAAAGCAGTATTTGAATGTGAGCAAGGCAATCTACTCAATTCTAAACTGGACTTGTTCTCATTACCAAGGACATTCTTGGGATAAAGGTGGGGGCTACTCAACATGTATTGAGCACCTATTATGTTTCAGGTATTATATTATGTAATATACTTTATTTCATACTTCAACAACACAAATAATATTATTAATATTACTTGTAATTTAAATGCTAAGTAAGCATCCCAGTTGACATCTGAATCTTTATTAGTCTGAACTCCTCATTCATTCTGTGATACCACAGTACCTCGAAAGTTGCCTACAATTGCAGGGGCTTCATGCTCGTGGAATACCTGTGTTTTGGTTTCCTGAGTCCTCAAAGATATTCTCTCTTTTTATTAACAACTTTAATGTAAATATCATGAGCTACCAGAGCAAGCCTCAAAACAAAAACTTGATTTAATTCAACACCACTTTTAAAGTGCTGCCATATACCTATACCTTACTATGATACAAGCATAATAACAAAATAGCATCCTTATTCTGAGCAAAGCTACAGAACTAATGTAAACAGTGTAATGTGGCTAAATGTATGAATAACTATGTGAAGCCAAACCTAATAAAGAGAAGAAGAATGGCGTACATCAGTGAGGGGGAAACTATATTTGATTCTCCAACATCATTTCTGTCTTTGTCTATTGCGGAGATGAATCTTCTAGAAACCGTTCTTCACTCAACTCAGAAGAAGAATGCATAAAAAAATTGCATGGTCTCCACTGTCTATCTTGTTTTAGCTGCATTTCATGGAAAAAATAATTGCTTCACCTAATTGGTCATATTTAGACATTCATAGTAGACAACACGACTGTGCAAATAAGCAACATGACAGCTCTTGCTTCCTCATTGACTCCCCAGTTCCCGGAGAGCAAGCTCATTTTAAATGCCTATCTTTATGAAGTTGAAATGCCACTCACAATGGTCCACAGACAAGCAACATTTTCATACCTGGAAAATTACTAGAAATGAAGAATTTGGGGACTACTCCCAGATTTGCTGATTGAAATTTGTGATTGATCAAGATCCCTAAGTGATGAATAGGTACATTCAACTTTGAGAAAAGCTATCAGGCCTTATCATTTTTATTCCTCAGTCTTTATTTATTTGTCTGAAACTAGATGGAAGTCAGTTTGGTACATCTTTTTCACAAGTTGGCTGAGTAAATAGATTCAAAGAGGTCACTGCAGATCTAGGAATTGGGGGCTAGGTTTAAGGGAAGAAGAATTACTTGGCTTTCTTATTTGTTCTATTAACCACACAGCAGGGAGATGGTGGGGGACGTACTTTATTTCCCATTTAGCTATTGTCTTCTGCGTGTATATAGGTAATTTTTCATGGTGCCCAAGGGGAAGGAAGTGAGCAGGCAGATTTGGGTAACAATCCCTATCACATGCATCATAGTTAGCATTATTATTATAAAGGGCTTCAAAACCAGAAGAGAGAAAAACTATATTCCATCAAAAATGCCCGGAGAGATTGGTAAAGGAAGGAACACTTAGAAAAGCCTTAAATATTCACATATGTAGAAAGAAAAAAAGAAGACCCCCCTCACCCAAGTAATGGGAGCAGCAGCATAAGCAAAGATGAGATAAAAATTTATGAGAAATATTTAGGCAAATTTGACTTGACTATTTCACTTGAATGTAGAGCACAATGTAAAATAAAAGTCAAAGGGGTGAAACTGGAAGGAACATTTGAATTATATTACAAAATGATTTATAAGACAAAATGAGGAATTTTATTTTGGTTCTTTAAACCATGATGAGTAGGATAGTGATTTTACCAAGCCATGCTTTAAAAGAATTAATTTGGCAGAAATAACTGGAGTGAATTAATGTGGCAGGAGATACTGGAGGTCAGAATATCAGAATATTGGATAGAAAACTAAGACTGCTCTACAATCAGTGTCCTCAATTAGCATGACAGGAGGGGACAAATTGGAAAACATGTTTTAATGTGCTTACTAAATAAGAGGTGAAATAATATGACTATCATTTAGTCAGCATTTGTGACTTGTCAGGCATTAAGCTAAACATTACATATTCTCTATCATTTTTCATTCCCATATCTTATTAGTTAATAATAATAGTAAAGATAAGGATGATGAGAATAGCTAAACGTCATATAATGCTTAATTTGTTCCAGACATCATTCTGAGCACTTTAAATAAATCTAAAAATAGACCTATGAAAGAGGGGATAGTGCAGTAGTCCCATTTTATACTTTTGAAAACTGAGGTTAAAGGCAGTTCTATCTCTCTTGCTTAAATGAAGGATTAGGTTTCAAATACATGAATTGATTCACTTAAGATCAATGGCAAGTCATAGCATAATAATTTGAACCCCAGACTAACTTCAAAGCCTCTTTCTTTGACATAAATAAAAGTATGTGTTATAAAAAGTTAAGCAGATACCTACCCAACATGAATATATTTTGAATATAATTTCAGATATATCTCTATGCATATTAGGATACGCTATTTAAAATAAAAGTTCTGGGTTCTGTAACAAAAGCTGAAATGTGGGACTGGTCTAAACAAGAGAGAAGTTCACTTTTCTTTCATCCAACAAGTCCAGCATAAGCCTCTCACGGATGGTGTGGAAGCCCCACACTTTTCAGCCCAGTTGGCTTTCATTTTGTTGCTCTGTTAGGCTGAGCGTGGACCATCTCTAAGTCTCTATTTCTGTTCATACTCCTTGCATGTCAGCCAGCAGGGAAGTGGAAAAATTAAGACATACATTTTTTCTTTAAAGATACTTTCTAGGATTACACCTGTGCTTCTGCCTTAGACACTATGGTCAGAACGGAAGTAGCACCCAACATCCAATCACAAGGGACACCAGAAAATGTGTTTTGAGAGGCTTCTCTTTTCAAGAAAAAGGGTATAGAGGCAGTTGGGGGGTGGAAAAAGTAAGAGGCTTTGCTACACTTTCTATCATTAATTCAATTTTCAGCTTCTCTATCCTCACTGCTTCTAATTTAATTTTTTTTTGTAATAATTTTGTTTGGTCCTTGATTTGCTTCTGTAGCTATGCAATCTCACATTTCATCTCCGTTTTAATTTCCTGGGGCTTTTGTAACCACTTACCACAAACTTGGTGATTTGAAACAACAGAAATATACTCCCACAGTTCCAGAGGATGGAAGTCTCAAATCAGTTGTCAGAGGTGTTTGCTTCTGGAGGCTCTGAGGGAGAGCTATTTCATGCTTTTCTTCTAGCTTTTTCTTGCTGCTGGCAACGCTTAAGGTCCCCTGGCTTGTAGCTGCATGACTCCAACCTCTGCCTTTGCACATGGCTTCTCTCCTGTTTATCTGACATCTACATCTCCCTTATGTCTCTGCATTTTCTCTTTTTTTTTTTTTTTTTTGTCTCTTATGTGGACATTCATCATTAGATTTAGACTCACCCGAATTCAGAGCAATCTCATCTGAGACCCTTACTTAATTATTTCTGCAAAGACCCTTTTTGCAAATAAGCTTACATTAATTCTGAGGTTCTGGGTGGACATTGTTTTGGAAGTAAGAGATAATTCATTACCATCTCATTTAGTTGTTTTATAATCTTTAAAAATTTTGTACCTTTTTTATTGAGTTTTTCTGTAGCATAGAAAATTCCTGAAAAATTTCTGCCTTAATTCTTGCATTATATTTTCTTTCAGATTGGGTTTCCTTCAAATTCTCATGCTGTTTTTCTTTCTTCCTTTTTTTCCTTTCATTATCTATGGGAATTTCATTATTTCAACTATTTTTTAATCATGGGGAAGAAAGTGTATGTGTTCATGGTCATAACGTGGTTTGTTCTGCATCTTACTTCAGCTTGTATGTCTTTGTGTGTGCTTTCTCTTGGTTCCAATATGGTGTGGGTGATTTATCTTTGTCTCTTCAAAATACTAGGAACCCGTTGTTTCTCCTCTCTGGGTATTTTATATTTTGACATTATTTGAGTAGGCTGAAGACATGGGAGAGGAGATTATCAACTGAAGTTGTATAAAATATTTGAAAGAATATTTGTCTTCTTCTGTCTCTTGTGGGGTGATACAAAAGTCATGAGCCAGGGTTCTAATTGATTTGAAGTAGAGTGAATTTTGCTTATCCTGTGCTAAAACTTCAGATTATTTTCCCAGTTCAGATCCTGGAGTCTTCTCTTCCATCATAGTGTCAGTATTCTTAAAATGTCCCTCACATCAAAACTGTAGTAGAAACTCAAAGAGGATTTTCCTACCATGCGCAGACAGAAGCAGGAAACTTAGGAAAACAATTCAGTTCGCTTTCTCAGAATTGATGGCATTTGTGAGAATTCTTAGCCCATGCCATCAAAGCTACTGGATGAAGACAGTGTGGCTGAATTCCATGCCAAAGTCCATCAAATCTGTTTCTCTCTTTCTCTCTCCATATGTGTGTGTGTGTGTGTGTGTATGATAGTATATATACGATAGATTTCTCTATATATATGTCTATACACATATCAAGATGTATTATATATGTATAGATACATATGTATATGTGTATGTGTGTGTATATACACCCGCACACAAATATATATATGTACAATGTGCCTTTCCATTAATAGCTAGAGTTGATTTGTCAAGTTTCTAATTGATTTCATCAGGCAGTATGAGGATACTTTGATTTGATGTCACTGTATGATCTACTGCTCCTGCTGTCTCTCTCCTATGTTATGTTTGATACTGATGAGGGAGGGAAAACTACTAGAATCAAATAGATGATCTCCTTAACAATACATTATGAAACAAAAGATAACAAAAATGTCTTTCTATGGTTGAGTTCGCCTCCCTTAATGTACATATATTTTCCCAGAAAACATGTACTGGTACCTTTTTCTGAGACCAAATTATGATGTAAAAAACAAAAAACAGAACAAATCAACCACACCAATAACAACAAAAACCTGGTAAGTACAAAGTGCTCAATATCAGTTAACGTTTACAATACATTTTCCCAAGATATTAAATTTGACATTTGTTTTTCTGCCAAACAGATGATCTGAACATAATATTGCTGGCAGTCATAAAACGTAATATCTTCTTAATGCTGAGAATGATCGAAGCTATGGAATTGTCAAAGTGATGTTGCTGTATTAGAATCACAAACATTTATGGTTTAACATGAATTATTTCAAAATAATTAAGCCATTGTGACTGTCTAGCTATATAGATTATAAGCCAAATTAGGCAGTTAAAAATAAATGTAAGTAAATAAGTATATTTAGATATAAATTCAAGTAAATAAAGTCACTTTATAACAGAAAAGCATGCATCCAACTTTTCAACAGCATGCAGCACTACCCAGAAGATAAGAGAAGAAAAATAATGATAAGTTTCACTTTCAACTGAAATTCAATAGCTTCTAAATTGCAAGAGTGGCAGAAAAAAAGTCATCAACACATTTTTGAGGAATTAAATGTGGATCTCTCATGGATCAATGCTAGGTTAAGCAAAGCGGGAATGAAAAGCACCCAGCGGTAGCCCACCTAACAATGCCAAGTTTTGCATTGATTTAGGCTATTTTTTTCCACATTATCAATTCGTTGTTGAATCATTTCCTATTTTTTACAAGATCACCTTAAATAGTAAATATCTAAAAATAATATGTATATTGCCTTTTGCTGAAGTTTTGTATTTTTCCTTGGGATGAATATTTAACTCAGAGAATTGCAATTCATTGTTTAACTATAATCACCTCACACTTTCTCAGATTCTTTAGTCTTAGTAAGAAGAAAATAATGAACTCAAGTGAGTGAAAATAATAAACTCAAGAAGTAAAAGTTTAAGGTATGCCACTTGAGTTTATTATCTAAGTCAGTACAGCTAAAACAATCTTAACCCAAGCATAAACTAGAAATCTGGAGGTCAATCAACACAATAAAAAGAAATTTGGGGTAGAAGGCGGTCTCAGCCTGTTAAAACCATACCCCGTTTCTAGTGGAAATTGACGGTAATATTGTGCCCAAATTAAAAACAAACAAAGAAAAAACAGTGGTCAGAATACCTACTGCATCTTTATGGAGTCTTAAGTCAGCTGTCCTTACCTTGAATAATTTAAATATTTTCTCAATATTTCCTGAGCTAAACTGAGAATGTAAAAGTATCTGCCCCTCACAGTTGTTGTAAGGATAATATTTGATAGATAATACAAAGTGTTTAGCACAGAGCTGACACATGCCAAGCACTCTATAAAATAAGCTATTATTTTTATGGAGCCATTTAAATTATCCACTCCTATGTCTTTGAAATATAGGTGCATGGTAGCTTTTGATTGTGAAGTCCCCATCATGTGATCTTAATGAAAAACACATTGGCAGCCAGAGGGTAGTTCCAAGGATTTTAAAATAGCTTTAAAACTCCAAAATTCAAAGGTGTTAAACGCACAACCATGTATGGCTTCTCCAATAAACACCTTGAAAACTTAGATATTACACAGGAGGCCTGAAAGCAGAGGTAATTTGCAAATAATATTTAATAAAAGAAAATCTTCAGTTACTGAATCACTTTTCTTTTTCTGTTATAAATAATCCTTTAATTATTCTGCGTTTTATATTTGCATGTATTAATTAAGCAAAAGCTACAGCTTAGGCTATAAGTATAATTTAACAAGCAAGTTTATTGGATAGGAAAAATTGTGCTGAAAAATTAATTATGGAAGATTCTGGATTTGGCATAATTGGTTGGGAAACAGCACAAAAAAGAATCTATGAAGGCAATGTGTTTCAATGCTTGTCAGAAAAATGAATTCTGGGCAGAATCGTAGGGGAATAGAGGGTTTTACTCCTCTACAAGCTGTATAGAGTAGCAAAACCCTATCAGAGTTAGATTATAAGAAGAAATAATGATTTTACAGGACAACACTTTGAAAGGATTTTACTGAACACTAATTTCCTCAGAGTAGCTGCTTCCAGCGTGATTTCTGACCAGAGCCATTCTTAATCAATTCTGAACCTCCTACTGCACCTGCTATGCATGCCACTCTCCAAATGCTGTTCAGCCAGCCAACATTTTCTGACTAACCCATACTTTCCAGTTGAAAGAGAGATGATGGTTTAGAAACCCACTGACATCGAGTTAAGGATTCAATGAGCTGTGCTTCCTAGGTATAGATTTTGTAAAAATAAAAATAAAAGACAAAATGCACACAAATAAAAGCAAAACATGAATACAAAAGAATAATTTTGATATAGAATATAGTGAATTTCCAGATTACAAAACCAAACAATACACGAAAAAGGGAAGAAGGAGGTGTTGTTTTAGTATACCATATATCACATTATTTAATTTGTTCAGATTATAATTAGCAGTATATATCAAGAATATTGCAACTGTTAGATTTTTTTAATTTAACAATATGATTTTTTGTTAAAGCCAATGGACTATAATTGAGCAATTAATTAGAGAGTGTGATTTATATTACTTGTGATAATGGAATCCCCATCAGAAACAAAACTCCTTACTGGAGGAAAGAAAGTGGTCACTTCCAGTAACAGCTGGTGAATTAAACAGCACAGCTATTTAGCTTGAGCGATCTGTCCTTTGTTTAGTATAAGGAGGAACGATGAAAGGAGGAGAATAAGCAAGAACCACTGTACCTCTGCTATTTAAAAAAACCTCCCTCTTGAGAAAAATGTGAATATATTTTAACAAAGAATATGCTTAAACTAAAAATACACTTTATTAACACAATTCCTGCAGGCAGTGTTGTTTTGCTACAATGAATCTGAAACGCCGTAGTTTCTTTTAACCATTGCAAACATTGTTTATGTAGCATGATTTTTAAAACATAGCAGGGTAGACTCTAATCTTCCTCACTTCCTTATAGACTTTTTAAAGTTTATGCCTACAAGGGAAAATATCAATCAATTAGATGGTAATTTAATTGGATTATCATTTTTAAAATGTCTTCTCACGTTATTTATTTGCAATGGGTGTAAGAACTTTGTTCTTCAGTTTACTTGGAAAATAGTACTTTAATTTTCCTCCTCTCTCCTTTCCTGCCCTCCCTTCCTCCCACCCTCCCTCCCTCTCTTCCTCCCTCCCTTCGTTCCTTCCTTCCTCCCTCCCTCCCTTCCTTCCTTCTTTCCTTCCTTCCTACCCTCCTCCTCCATCTTCGTTGTAATTCAACAAACATTTAGTAAACAACATTGTAGCCCAAGTCATTCTAGTTGTTAAGAATGCAAAGCTGGATATATTAACAGTCTTGACTATTAAAAATTCCATATACTCTTGAAGAAAACACACAGAAAATACACTAACCGGTAGGCAAGTGGTATTATAGAAATTGAGATGATGGGCATGTAGCCCAGTGAGAAGTTTGGGAAAAACATTTTAGAAGAGGCGATGCTGAGGCTAATTCTTAAAATTTAAGTAAGAGATAGTCAGATGGCTGGGATGTGCATGGGGACATTCCAGGTATTAGAGACAACAGGCATATATACCTAACTACTTAGGAAACTGCAAACAATATGATACTGTTAGACTGTAAAATTCTAGTGACGGAAAGGCACAGAATGTAGTTGGAAAGGTAGCCAGGCCAGTTCAAAGAGAAGTATATGTAATTCTCTGAAGGTCCTTGAATTTCACCCTGTATCGTATGGAGTTATCAGTGGGAAATTGTAAAAGTACCTTGACATCGAAAAGTATGTCTTCTTGTTAGCCTCACATACTAAGGCTTTCTCATTAGGAAATTCTAGGCTTCTGAATTTTAGAAGACATTCTACTGATATTTTGAGGGCTGATGAAATAGGCAGGTAATATCTATGCAATACTGCTAGATATAATAGTAGGGTCCCCTAAAGTGTTAGGACATTTTTGAGATGGCTCCCAGTGACCCCTACCTACTGGTGTTTTCACCTCTTTATAATTCCTCCCCCTGAGTATTAACTGAATTTAGTGGCTTGCTTCTAATGAATAGAATATTGTGAAAGTAATGGATGACACTCCCAAGAATAGATTATAAAATACTGTGAATTCAGGCTGGGTGCGGCGGCTCACGCCTGTAATCCCAGCACTTTGGGAGGCCAAGGTGGGCAGATCACGAGGTCAGGAGATCGAGACCATCCTGGCTAACATGGTGATACCCCGTCTCCACTAAAAATACAAAAAATTAGCCAGGCCTGGTAGCGGGCGCCTGTAGTCCCAGCTACTCAGGAGGCTGAGGCAGGAGAATGGCGTGAACCCAGGAGACGGAGCTTGCAGTGAGCCGAGATCATGCCACTGCACTCCAGCCTGGGTGACAGAGCAAGACTCCATCTCAAACAAAACAAAACAAAACAAAACAAAACAAAACAAAACAATAAAATAAAGTAAAATACTACGACTTCAGACTTGCTAACACCCTTTCTCTTACCCTTTCATTTACTAGCTCTGAAACCAAATGCATGTTGTTAGCTTCCCTATGGAGAGGTCCATGTGGCAGGGAAGAGAGGGAAGCCTATGGCTAACAGACAGTGAAGAAATAAAGACCTCAGTTTCTCACTCCTATAAGTAAGCTTGGAAGTCGTTCTACCACACGGAACCTTAAGATAATGACATCCTCAGCTAACATCTTGAAGCCTTGTTGGAGACCTGAAGTCAGAAAACCCAGCTAAGCCACATTTGATTCCCGACCCACATGTCCTTTGAGATAAACAAAATGTTTACTGCTTGAAGCTGCTACATTTTGGGGGCAACTTGTTATGCAGCAGTAGAGAATACACATACCTAACAATAACATCAACAGCAAACATCTTCCTGCCTCAGTTGACACAGTGTTCTACCATCATAGGTTTATGCTCTTAACTATATGCTGTTTATCCAAGCTAAGATTAAGGAGAGAAGGCATAAGCAGGGAACAACAATGGGAAGAGAATCAAGAGCTTTCCAGTTCTTAACAATTTTCTGGATACTAGGTGGTTGCTTATCTGTGAAAGAGCCAAGTTTCACAATTACAAAAAAGAATAGGTATGGCTCTCAGCTACCTGGCATCTGACTGATTGACCATTGTCGCATTAAGGCCATCCTCTTTTGAAAGCATGCCACCAAAGAGTTCCAACCTCTTCATGTACATTATATGATTAATATCACAGGATTGCTTTACACCCACCTTGTTATAAATAATGCTGTGTTTGCGATCAGCAGAGGGAAAGGAACAGAAAGAAGACGGAGACAACATCTCTGTCCAAGGATTTAGCAGGAGCCATCTAAGTCTATCTTCTCTGGCATTTTTCTCCTTATATGTACCTATCTGTTTAGCACAGAGGCCCCCAATGTCCAGTCTGAGGCTGATTAGGAACCAGGCCACACAGCAGGAGGTGAGTGGTGGCTGAGCGAGCATTACTGTCTGATCAGCAGTGACATTAGATTTTCATAGGAGCACGAACTCTATTGTGAACTGTACATGCGAGGAATCTAGGTTGCAAGCACTTTATGAGACTCTAATGCCCAATGATCTGAGGTGGAACAGTTTCATCCCAAAACCATCACACACATACCCCCACCCCATCCATGGAAACATTGTCTTCCACAAATGAAACTGGCCCCCGGTGCCAAAAATAGTTGGGAATCACTGCTTTAGTGTTCATTCATGGATCCACTGCTTTCACTTATAAATTTGTGGAATATCTAATCATAACACTAGATAATATATAAAACTATTTGCTGTATGAGGCACCATGCTAACTAATTTCTGTGTATTAATTCCTCTTAATTTTCACTATGTTTTCAAGGTCCAGTTAATTTTTCTGAGATTCTGATTTACTTGGTCTTCTACAGATCCCAGATGTCCATATTTCTAAAAATCTCCATAGATGATTATAATGGCCATTTAATTTTGAAGATTACCATACTACACCATAGGTTTAAGGCATTGATATGCAACATGCCTTTTTAGAAGTAAATGTGATTAGTTCAGATGTTTATTTATGAACACTTACTCAGCATTTGCAAAGAGCATTAAGATGGGTGCACTGATTTAGTATTAGTGTGTTCAATCAAACAAGCAAAGGATTAGTTTCGGATCACTGTGACTAGCAGAATAAGAGAAACAGACAGGGGCCATAGGAATTCAGAGCCAGCACATTGCATGCAACTAGCAACAATTCAGGTTTAAAAAAAGCAAAAAGAAAACAACTAAAACAATTACAGCTTATACTAAAATCATTTGTTGCTTTTGAAATATTACATTACCCCCTTGCAAAACGGTCTACTTTTTCTCCTTGAATATTAATCTTTGTTCTTAGCCATAATTCAATTCAGTGTCCTTAGGCTAATGATTCCATTTAATTGTTTTTTTTTTCTGAGACGGAGTCTCGCTTTGTCGCCAGGCTGAGTGCAGTGGTGCAATCTCGGCTCACTGCAACCTCCGCCTCCCGGGTTCAAGTGATTCTCCTGCCTTAGCCTCCTGAGCAGCTGGGCCTACAGGCACTCACCACCATACCTGGCTAATTTTTGTATTTTTAGTAGAGATGGGGTTTCACCATGTTGACCAGGATGGTCTCAATCTCTTGACCTCGTGATCCACCTGCCTCGGCCTCCCAAAGTGCTGGGATTACAGGCATGAGCCACCACACCCAGCCTGATTAAATTTAATTTAATTTCACATAGGATAGGTAGCAGTCCAAGGTACTCAAGTAACACTGAGGTGAATAGCACAAATTCCTGGACGTAAGCATATTAGAGTCTAACAGGAAGAAGGTAAGACAAGTAGATAAATGTTCCAAAATGGCAAAATATAGGAAGAGAGTTAAGACAATTTCAGTGGCATGTAGCTTTATTTTAGGGAAATAATCAGGAACAATGTTTACATTCTTAATTTGTTCCTAGAACTCTTAAATTTTACATGCATCCAGGTATATTTCTTTTTAATTTTTATCATTTTGGTTTTTCCCCCTTCCCTTCATCTCCCAAACACACAAGTTTCTTTTGAGACAGTGCTGGATGCTGAAAAATCCCATATAACCTTCTGACTCCCTATATAGGAAAGAGGGGAAAAAGTCAAGTGAAAAGAATGCATATGTTGTTCTGTCAGCACCAAAGCAAAATGGGAGGGTTATCAGAGATATTTAAATTTCTCTCTCAGATGACTGAGAGAGTACAACCAGCTGCACTCAAATTGCATTGAAAATAGATACTTTGCGAATTCTCATCTAAATGAAAGTTTAAATTACCAAAAGCAGTCTGACCGGTTATCTTTGACTAAAGTGGTTTATGATTTGCATATAAACTTCATTTCTTTTTCTAATTATGCTGAATAAAATGCATTCATTTTCTCTTTGATTATAGGCCAGCCCTGCCAAACACCTGTGACTGCTACAGATCCTAATTTGATATTTATTTACTTCGAAGCAATCTTATTATCTAAATGATTTGAGGCATCAAAGGCCTTAATTATTGATAGTCAATTCGATAGGGTTAGCTTCTGTGTCCTTGGGTGGGTAGGAGTTTCTGATTTGCTCTTTCCTTTTTAAGCACTACTTGGCTGTAAGAGGCCATATGATTCCACTATTAAGGGTATTAGAAATCACATTCTTATTTAATTGAAACTAGATTTAGACAGTATCAAAGAGCCCAGATTGACAGGTGCAATCTGCAGGCATCCACGTATTTATTTTAGTAACATTTACTTATACTTAGTCTTCTATATTAGCATCGTATTTTTATGTACTTTCCAACCCTTTGGAGAAAAGGAATAACTTTCTCACTTCTCTGAAATTTTAGGATCAGTCGAAGATTTTCTGGAGAGACAAGATGCTATAAACGGCATTCCTTAGGCAAAAGGGAGATACTGACAGGAAAATCACTGGATAAGGGGGTTGAAGATGGCTGGCATTGTTTTGATTCAAAATCCTTTTTCAGCATGAAATTTGCAGAAATGGAGGAGGTAAGTGGACGGGTTAAATGTGAAGACCCACCTTAGCAAGATTTTAGAACTCACAATCGGTGTCATAAATAGCTCATCTTTCTCCAAACAATATTTCATTGGAAATTAGTGGTCACTGAAGCTTTGAGTGGAGTTTCAAAATCATTTGTAAAAGTTTTTCAAAATGTACTCCTGGGACAATCAAGGGTCCTAAAGAGTGATTTACCTTTTTTACTCTCATTCTCTCAAGAGGATACAGTGGAGTATTCCAGAGGCTACATGTGACATTTGATACTGTGACAGAATGATCTCAGAGGCCAATACGAAAATCCAGTTGTTTTCTATTAAGCCAAATTTTTGAGACTGGCAAACATATAAAAATAATGCTGCTCTTTCCATGAATTAGTCTTCTTGTGGAAATTAGATATTTTTCATAAAAATACGGCATTTATTTTACCATACAACGGGTTTATTGTCATTTTAGAAAATGAATTAGTAAGTATTTTTAAAATGTTAGGCAAATATTAATATATGTACTCCATATAAGCTGAAGCTCTTTGTGTAGTTAATACTTTGTAATCGCATAAAGAAATTCTGAGACTAAAATGTTTGAGGACCTCTGATTTATATGAATGCATACGCATTCTTCTTAACACTATCGTTTTCATCACTCATACATTGTTTTCCTGCATTCTTAGTGAGTCTTTCTCTTTCCTCTGTTTTGAAAAGCTCCTGTAATAGCAATGGGGATATAGATTTTAGAAAGCACACAGTCTGGTGTTAGCAGTCTACTTGCAAAAAGATAATTATAATATAATTGATATGCTCAGTTGCTGTGGTAACACACATGATTAATGTGGCAAACTGCTTGGGAGAGTCAGACAGGATGGAGTAGATGATGTTTGGCTAATCATATTTAACCAACATTAAACCCCTCTTCCTGCCTTTCTTTCTACCATTCTCCCCGCGCACATTCCAACCAATACACCCAGTGTTGGGTCCTCTCAAAAACACTATTGAAACCTCATGTGTAGCTCCATCCAGCAACCTTGGGAAAGTACTTGGAGCATTTCTTCCCCAAAAGTAAACTTTTAATGAAACAAAACATGGGCAGGGATATAGTGGGGTAGGTTAGGGTACCGGGCTTACAATACTGTTGTAGATGAAGCAACATCATCTTCATGGCCACTAAATCAATTTAAATGGCCACGTGATTAAATCTCATTAGAAAAGGAAGGGAAAGGGGAAAAGATTACAGTGATCACATGATTTGCAAATCAGTTTGTCAGGCAGATGGGCTGTGGGTTCTATGTACAGCCATCGCCAGATCAATGAAATGCTTTCCTTAGGCTGACTCTGAGCTATCAATTGTCAGGGCTGATCTCTTGTTGTGTTCTTCCGAACAGAGGCAACATGAACACCATGTGACACTCAATTAACCACATGCGTCAGTCAGGAGAAACCCAATGGATTCCACTTTGTCAGCAGCTTGGCTCGCCGTGTGTGGGTGGAAGACAACGCCTTTCCATTACCAGCACTTTCTGGAGGCCTCCAGTTTCCAGGCATCACCCAGATCAATTCTGCAGACCTCGACTAATGTCTCAGGATGAAAATCTAAAAGGTGAACCACGGGATTGCATTTATCTTCTCTGCTTGTTACACTGCTCAGGACACAATTTAGTCCAGGGAGAGATTCACAAAATAACTTCCTTCTTCCTTTCTTTTCGGCCTTAAACTCAGATTCCTTGCTTATTTAACTGCTTGTAATAATATCATTGATGAGGATCATTCTTTGTGGGCGTAGTTATGCCTTCAGTCTGCACTTCTGGCTCCTGACTGGAACTTTTCTGAGTTAGGTAAACTTGGTTTGATCAACAGGGATATTTTTAAACTTTTTTTTAACATGTCTTTAAACCAAAGTTCTGAGGAGCTGTAAGGAAACCCCAGCTACCATCCCTAGTCTGTGTGTTTGTTTACAAAAAGTATTTTGTTAAATGTATAAATGAATCTTGTCACACATTTTACAAAAACACAAGAAAGATAAAACTTTTATTTTCCAAGAGCAGGATTTGTATTAGATTCATAAAAAAAATTAGGTATTCTAACAACACAGATTATTTAATGCTTTTCTTCTATTTATTTTCTTATATAGGGATATATAAACACACACACACATATATAACCCCACATAAAAATAAATATAACTTCATTTTTATTTATATTAATTTAATATAAATAAAATTTAGTGAATATACATATTCATGATATTTTGTTAATATAAATACAATATAATGAATATATAATATATGAGTATATATTCATTTTTGAATATATAAATGAATATATATTTATAATATATAATATATAAATGAATATAATATATAAATGAATACATATTCATTTATATATTCAAAAAATATATATATTTATATGGGATATATATGTGTTTATATAATAGATAATAGAAAAATGAATATATATTATATGTATATATAAATGTATATATAAAATGTATTATATATAAAATGTATATATGAGTGCATATAATGAATATATGTATATATGTACATATATGTATATATAAATGAATATATGTATATATAAAAATGAATATATAATATACAATTATATATAATATAGAAAAATAAATATACGTGTTGAATATATATAAACACACATATATATTCATTTTTCTAAACTGCCTCTAGTTTTATGATTAACTTCCTGAAGGTACATCTGAAGGAGGTGGTCTGCCTTTACATTTATACAAAGGAATTATAATTCAAAATTGTAAGAATTAGCATGCAGTGAGACAAGGTTATATATTTTATAATAATAAAGCAAAGCACTTCTCTAGGTAAAGTTAGTTAAGAAAACTCAACACACCACAGCATTTTGCAGTGAGGAAGTGCTTCCAAGTGAGGTCTACTCCAGCTCTGAAACCATGCAGAAGGCTTTCTGCATTGAGAAAACCAAGCACCATGGAGATCAGATTGCTCAAGTCTGAATGCCAACTCTGCCACCTACTAGTTGTGTTGACTTGGACATGTTAGTTAGACTCTAACTATCTCAATTTTATCTTTGTAAAAGGTGGATAATAATATTGACTACCTTATAGTGCCCTTGTGATTATTATGCATTTAACACACTTAGAAAAATGGGAGAACCATTGTAAGTGACATAAAAGCTTTTGTTTGTATTACTTTATTGCTTGTGAACTAACACTGTCATCCAAGTACTGCTAGTCTCAGGTAGCCTATTCATTCCAATTTTATTGCTTAACATTTTTCAGAATATCGTCTCTTTGTTATGAGTTAAAGCATTTCTGTTTTTAAACTCCATCCATTGATCTCAGCTCTGCTTTATTTCCAGAGTACCCAGGACAAATATAGTTGTTTTTACATGAGAGGCTTTCGGCCACTTGATTTTAATGATCAGGTCACCACTTCAACTTCACTTGTGTGAAAGAATTACGAGAACATTGATTGTGAGTCAGGATCTGGAACCAGGCTGCCCAAGTTCATATTATTCAGCCACCTTTATGTATGCAACTATGGGCACTTTTTTAAATTTAGTCTTTTTTATGCCTCAGTTTTCTCATCTATAAAATGGAATAGTAATACGACCTACCTCATAGTGTTTATCTTGAAAATGTGTAAATTTGTAAGCAATGCATACAACCATCCCTCAGGGAGGTGACACGTAACTCCCCAACTCTGAAATACGGGTTGAGCTTAGTGACTTTCTCCCAGAGAATACAATAAAGAAAGAAAATTATCTAACTTTACATTGGAGAAAAATCTAACAAACGCTACCTCAGCTGTGCAATCAAAGTTAACAACAGTGACAAGCAATGTTGACAATGTGTATCCTTGATATGATGCGGTGAGAATAGCACTTTACCTTTGTAGACTAATATCTAAAAACTCATAATCCCAGTCTAATTGCACACAAAAACATCAGACAAATCCTGATTGAGGGACACTTTACAGCAAAACCTGATCAGTACTCTTTAAAGATATCAAAGTCATCAAAATCAAGTAAAGTCCAAGAAGCTGTCACAGAGAAGCCCAAGACATGATGTATAAATGTAATATAGTATCCTGGATAGGATCCTGGTACAAAAAAAAAAAAAGAATATTAGATAAACACTAAGAAATACAAAGATATGTAGACTTTAGTTAATAATAATGTTTCAATATTGATTTATTCATTAGTTGTGACAACTGTATCATGTCAATATATGATTTTTAAAATAAGAGTAACCAGGTGCAGTGTATAAGGAAATTCTTTGTACTATCTTTGCAACTTTTATGTAAACCTAAAACTATTCTAAAATAAAATGTTAGGAAAAATGAATAAAACAGTGCTTGAACATACTAAAAACTCAATACGTGTTGATTATTATTATTACATTTGTATAAGGCCTGTTCTTATATGACTTGAATTCCAGTTTAGTTACAGCCAGACTTAAGAAGTATGTGTTTGTGGGCAGGAAGAAAGAGGCATAGGTGCTGGGAGGCTTATGCATATAGCATTGCCAAGGATTCCAGGTCTTTGCAGTGATATGGATTCAAAAGATAATTTGCAATTGGGTTCTGGACTTCCCCATGAAGTGCCACTATCTAATAAGCCCGTTTCTAGGAGGTCACCTGATTATCTCCCAAATCAATTGAAATCTGAAACTCTAAATTGAAAAGAGAGTGATTGAATTTTTTATTAATGAAGTAGTGTGAATTTCGGCTCTGTGTTATGTCTAAAATGAAGGAGAGGAATTGACCCTATAGGTACAGTTTAAAATGATTGGCATTTGCCTGGCCATAGGCAGCCTGCCTTTGAATACCTGACTGCACTTAATAAATGCCACGATTATTCCCAATTAGCTTCACAAAATAGAGGTCTCCAGGGCTCTCCTGCAAAAGCAGACTGCAGTAAAAAGACACACATGCCAGTTGATGCTATTGCCTTTACATCTTCTGAAACTCTCTGATAAAATTGTTGTACCTCTTAGGATCTGACAAGACGGATAGATGCAGGCCTTCATAATCCACGGGATGAACAAAACTCCCATGTCCTTTTCTCTGCCACATGTGTACTGATCCTTTGCCTGCAATGATGGGGAGTGTATCCTTGTACTTTCATTTGGAACTATGTCATTGCCAGCAAACCAAGGCAAACATCATAGAGGCTGAAATATTTCTTGAAATCTGGAAATTTGGTGAATCTCTCTAGTTCTTCTTAGCACTTGTAGTTTTTATTTGACATTTAATTTTCTCTTCAAATGTGGTAATGTTTACCACATCATAAAACAAATAGAACCATGATGTCTTTTCTATTTTACATAAATAGATCCACATATTTTTAACAATTTACACGTAGATGCTGAGAGTATATTTTTGATATGAGAAGGTGAGGATACATAATTCTCCATCACCCCTACTCTACAATGATGCTGGTGATTTCTGATTGTTCGCTTAAAGGTATATTCTAGAACTCCAAATCAGGTGTGTAAATCAGAACATGACATTCCTGAGGTGATGGCCCAGATTATAGAGTAGGCGATTTTCTTAATTCCTCACTTACATTAGTGTACCATCAGTTATACATTCTTTTTCAATCAGTAGTATCCAGTTTCTGACTCACAAACTTTACGTTAGCCATTGACGAGCCCAGCCAAACCTGTTTGTGCAAGCAATGGATGATAAACCAGACAAAACCAAAAAAAAAAAAAAAAAACCTGACAATTTCCAAGGAAAATTCTATGGCAATTGGCATAGAAATACTTAGTGTTGCAAATAATACTATTTATTTTTTTCTAAAGACAATTTAAGGTTATGATGGCACCTATAAAAAAATAAAATGGTAATTAATTGCATGATGAGGAAGCGTATATTTCCATTAACCTTCCAGATCAGTGACTAAAAATATGAAATGTTACATATGCACTTTCAGAGCATGTTATGTGCACCTGACCCATGATGCTAATTGTTATTATTTTTTTACTTTCTTGTTGTAATAAATTAAGAGTAGTATTGTCTTCACTCAAGTAAAAAGCCTCGTGATAGGCTGTTAATCTTCCCCATATTCCTCATAATACCTTTTATATATTCATTCTACACAAATTTTCTGTGTTGGAATTACAAAAGTGGCCATATATTTTTAAAGGGAATACACTTTGAATACATTAGTGAATTGCAAAATTACTTTACTGAATGTTGAAAAGGTCTCTTCAGTAGGAGGCATCCAATCTGTGACTGAAAGAATGGGAAGGTGTTAGCCAGGCTGTGAAAGTAGGAAGAGAAGATAGCATTTCAAAGAGAGGTAGCAGTATCCACTCATTGCCTTTGGGGAGAAAACACTCAATATGTGTTTGCTGAACGAAATTTTGAACTAATAGCAAGAACAGTATAGTTTCTGTCTTTCTGTTAGAAGACTGAATTGCAAAAAAGAGTTTTAAAAGGCCAGCTTGATGATGCTGAATGGCATGTCATGGTACTGTAGAAGAACATCAACTCTACATAAAAAACTGTCCACTGAAAGCACAAGGCTATCTTTAAAAAGAATCATGACTGTTCTCACCCAAATATAACACTTTTATTGGCTCCAGGAGGAACCTTTTGCTCAAAAACATTTCCTCCGAAATTCCAACATTAGAGATTTATGCATGTGTCTTAAGAAGCTCAATTTTTTAAATGTCAGTACTACCCAAGGTTAAGCTGGGCTACAATTCATTCCTGGCTTGGTGTGGAACCCTGTCACCCAGACGCTTTCTTTCTCTTTACAACTTAATGTTACTAATTAGGACTGGAAAATGGGAACTTCCATAGGAGGATAAATGGAAAGGTCACCCTTCCTCGTTGTATTAGCAGAGAGAGGATCTGTGGAAAGAGCAGGGGGCTCCAACGGGCTACAGAGGACACTCAGTGCAGAGAGAGAGCTGTGCAGCATAACACTGGTTAACGTGGCCTTTCAATAGATCCCTCAGTAAAGTATCACTAGTTTGGTTCTGTTTTATTTTGCTTTCAAATACTATTATGCTTCCAATGTTTTTAGATAAATGACTTTCTTTTAATTGGAAAATTAATATTGTGTTTACTTTGCTCTTTATCTGTTTTTCTATAACAGTGACCTATTTAGGCTACCGATATTTGAATTAACAGTAGCTGGTGTCTTTATAAAATATTGGTAGTATATTATATGGTGCAGACAGGAGAGCAAGAAAAAAACACACTTTACTTGTTTTCTTGCTCACTCATAGGAGTTATCAGTAACTTCTTATTTCATAACCAGGAAAGTGTAAGAATAGAAGGCCAAGAGAGTGAAAATGCGATAAATTCATTAATAACCTTAAGGAAAGGAAGAATGATTTTATATTTGGATAAACCTGAGTTTAAATCTAAAATATTGAAAGTAGTATTAATTAAACTCTCTGAATTTCATTCGTACCGGCAGTTAAACTTGAATAATATCTATTTTATAAGCCTTTTCAGAGGAATAAAGTATAATAAAGTGTCTGTCACAATGGCCTGTATATATCAGGTGATCAACTAATCATAACCAAGATAGTAATTATAATGGACAGTGATGTAATTCAAACTACTATTCAAGATAGGAACAATTAGAAGAGGGGAAGGCAGGACAATGAATCTGTGAAAGAGGTGATATGCAATTACCAGGAACCCTTATATAATGTTTTTATAATGGGTCAGGAATGATTTTTCTATATATTAAAATTTTTCTATATATCTTCATTTATTTTTCCCAATAATCCAATGAAATAAGTGGACTATAATCACGTATATTTTACAAATGAAGAAACTAAGGCATAGATAAGTTAATTTTATCAAGATTAAAGAAACAAACAAACAATAAAAACTAAGTGGCAGAGTCAGTATTTGAACCAAAGCAATTTGGCTCAACACAGAGCTCTTAACCATTGCAAAATAACGCTTGTGTAGTCTTTTAAATTCCTTGATCATGTTGAAAAATTATCTTTGTACTGCATCATATTAACTTTAAAAAATATTTGTATCATGCTGGCCTGTAATCCCAGGTACTCAAGAGGCTGAGGCAGGAGAATCGTTTGAAGCCAGAAGGTGGAGGTTTCAGTGAGCTGAGATCGCACCACTAAACTCCAGCCTTGGTGACAGAGTGAGACTCAATCTCAATAAATAATAATAATAAATCATCATCATCATCATCTTGTGGAAGGTATCAAAAGTTAGTAATAAGTGAAGATACTTGGAATTAGGCACATTTTAATTCAAAATAAGCATGATTCAAAACATATTCAAAACTGATGACTGTTTGATAACCTAATATATATTGCAAACATATTGAAGAGGACTTTAATATATACTATATCTTATGCATGCAATCTTCTCTGTGATCATTATTATTTCAGCATATATAACAAGCACAATGAATTGTCTTTGCAAGCAGAGGAGAAGCATGACATCTAAATGAATACTTTCCCCTTCAAAATAGTCACTTTTAGAAGACAAGTGTTTATTTTCATGACGCTTACTGTCTTAGTCCTTTCAGGCTGCTATAAAAAATACCATCAATGACATGGCTTATAAACAAAAGCAATTTATTTCTCACAATTCTGGAGACTGGGAAGTCTAAACCAAGGCATCAGCAGATTCAGTGCCTGAGGAAGGCATGCCTTCTCATAGATGAAACTGTCTCATGGTGCTCACATGGAGGAGGAATGGGCAAATCAGCTCCCTTGAGCCTATTTTAGAAGGTCACTAGTATCACTGATGAGAGTTCCACCTTCATGACCTAATTACCACCAAGAGGTCCTACCTCTTAATATCATCACCATGGGATTTAGGATTTCAACATATGAATTTTGGGGGAACACAAATATTCAGACCATAGTACTAACTTTGTTATTTTTCGTTTTATTTTTTAAGAAGCCTACAAGTCCGAAATATATTTAATTATTAATCTGTGTTTTCAATGGTAGAAAAATCACCTTCATGTATTGAGTTATATATCTAATTATATATATCCGTATATTTCTATCTGTATATCTAGAAATCTAAATCTATGTCTCCCTCTATCTCTCCTTTTCTATCTTACAGTGTTTAGGGCTTTTAAATGTTCTGACAAGACATTTTCTGTCAGTAAAATAATTGGGAGAGAGAGATCAACAAAATTTTCTGTAGTCCTTATTAATAGTAAGTAGAAATTCAGGGTTTTAATTATTCAAAAGCACTTCACTGTGATTTAATTTGATTGTGACTGAATATGCTGCTCTCCTCATGTTAGGTTCATCACTATTTTATATGTACATGCTCATGTCATCATTTTTTTTTAAATGAGTAATTTTATTTCTTCTTTTCCAAACTTGATGCCACTTATTTGCTTTCTCTCTCTCTCTCTCTCTCTCTCTGTGAGACGGAGTCATGCTCTGTCGCCCAAGCTGAAGTGCAGTGGTGTGATCTTGGCTCACTGCAGCCTCCATCCCCTGGGTTCAAGCAATTCTCCTGCCTCAGCCTCCAGAGTAGCTAGGACTACAGGCAAGCACCACCAAGCCCCGCTTTTTTTTATTTTTCTTTTTTTTCTTTCCTTTTTATTTTAGTACTGATGGGGTTTCACCAGGTTGGCCAGGCTGGTTTCCAACTCCTGACTTCACGTATTCCACCTGCCTCAGCCTCCCAAAATGCTGGGATTACAGGCATGAGCCACTGCACCCGGCCACCTCTTTCTCTTCTTCTCCTCTTTCACCTCCTTCTCGCTTCCACCTCTATTTTCTTCTGCATCCCTGAACTCTTATTCCTGTTTCCTTTTCCCAGCAAGACCAATGCTCTCTTTTCGGGTCCCATTGTCTCTTTTTATAAAATGCCTCCAGACAGAACCCCAGTATGAATAAGGAGCTCATCTTGCATATCTTCCCTCTTTTAGGAACCTTTGCCCAGCACAGTCTGCTACCCTGTGCCTGAAAATAATTGCTTCATATATTGTGTCCAGATCTATAGCAGTTCACAGTGGGAGATTAGCTTTGGTAACCATTACTGAATCTTGGCCAAACCAATAACCTCTTACCATAAACATTTAAGAGCTGACGTAAAAATCCCTCCACTCCAAAAAAGAAGGTTTATTTTAAAAGCATTCCTTTAAAAAAAATTAAATCCTTTGATTATATCTTAATTCATTTTCATTGAATTTACATGTTAGAGATATTTCTTTTGGTTTGCATGTGCTTGTAATTTTATGCACAGCCACATGCCATATCTTTGTAAAACCCTGGGGTTTTTGTGTTTCCCCCTATAGATTTTATACAGGAAGTTTGCGGTAGGTCTATTTTTATTGATCTTAGTCTCAACACACCATTAGGATAGAAAGTAATGTATTTTTATGATGAAGACAATTTTTGTACTTTTATTGGCTACCCAAGAATTCCACTATACTACTATGACATATAACATCATCTAGAAAGGATGAATATTTACGTTCATTTCATGTTTATTTTTACTGAAAATTCACATGAATATGACTCTCCAAACATTTATTTTTAGGCAGTGTATATTGCTCAAGTGCCAAAACATGCATGTAAGAATTAGGGTTATAAGACTTGTTTTCTATTCTATGTATTATATACTACCTGTTAAGGTAGAAATACACATTGGATGAGCTAAAACAGAACATACCTAGGTCATATTTGATGAGTAAGAAGAGTTCCATCAAGATTGATTATATTTAAGTTTCTGTTTTCTTATCCCCACTTTTGTTTTAGATGATAATTCACTGAATAATTGAATCAGTAATAACTTTTTAGCATAAATTATTCTGGTTCTGTAATTCTAGCTGTATTGATGTACATAACCTAAAGGTGCTATATTATTACCATAAAGTTAATTTGAAATATAACAGCCCTATCAAAATACCAAGAAAAATATAAAGAACATCACTAATATAAACATAATACATTTATTCCCTATGGATTTTGTAACATTTGCTATTCCAGAAGACACTTCAGTCAAAATGCCAGAATAATTTGTAAGCATGCCCTTCCAAAAACAGATGCTAATATAAAACATTTAGGTCATTAAAATTAAATATTTCATGCTCAGACATATAATTAGGCACTTGTGTGTCAATATTTCTGTAATTTGGGTAGTTAAATGTGTGTTTTTCCGTATGGTCAATGAAGAAAAAAATAAAATGCATCAATTTTTCACTTCACAGGTTTACAACAAGGCAGGTTGCTGTTTAAATAAAACATGATGAAATTAGTCTTTTTTCTTTAAAAAAGGTATTTTTAGTTTGATTCTAATAAAAATACCACACATCTACATTATATATAATATGGAAAATACAAAAAGTGAAAGGGAATTATCACTCCTACTTCTCATACTATCTCATACTTTCCCTTTTGCTGTTTGGATATTGTGATTAAAACTACACCAGCAGCCGGGTGGGGTGGCTCACGCCTGTAATCCTGGCACTTTGGGAGGCCGAAGCAGGTGGATCACCTGAAGTAGGGAGTTCAAGACCAGCCTGACCAACACGGAGAAACCCCATCTCTACTAAAAATACAAAATTATCTGGGTGTGGTGGCGCATGCCTGTAATCCCAGCTACTCGGGAGGCTGCGGCAGAAGAATCACTTAAACCCAGGAGGCAAAGATTGCAGTGAGCCGAGATAGCGCCATTGCATTCCAGCCTAGGCAACAAGAGTGAAACTCTGTCTCAAAAAAAAAAAAACAAAAAACTACACCAGTAAACTTAGGACTATCATGGACTTTCTATAGAAAAGTACCACCTAAAAACAGCCATTGATATGCTTTTAGTATATTTTTTCCTGATTTGTTTTTGTTTGTTGTGGTTTTGTACGGGTGTGAATATGTATGTAAATTTACATGACGGTTTTCATTGTATTTGTTGGAGGCTCTCAGTAGGACTAACAGATAGCATTTGTTAAATCCAAAATGTGTAAAAATCAGGAAATATGATGATGAACTACTAAATACTAGCCAAAATTCACATTTCTCATAAGGGCTGAGATGGAAGACACAGCTTAGCATGACAACTAAATGGTCCTAAGATATAATATAGACCCCCAAGTTAGGCAGGCATACCTAGTGAAAATACTGGATTGAAACAGATTTGGCAACAGGTGAGGTCTTCCCAGGAAGTACTAAAGCTATTAAAGAATGAGTCATTAAAGATACTTAAAACATTGAAGCACCCAATCCCAGCACATAGCTTGCTCCTAAGAGAAATGAAGAAGTTGCTGAGCCAAACTTTGTTTCTCCAAACTTACTCTTCCAAATTTATCAGTCAGATAAGTCACAACACCTCCCTTGGGCCAGAATAAATAATGGGACAAAGAGAGGGCAGGGATGTCACATTGTTCAGCTTCTGTTATAGGGATGAAACTAATAAGAGCAGAGAATACACATCTCTCACAATACTCTCTATACATTATACACAATACTTTTATACACATTATAAATTATATCCCACATCTTTTCTCTGTTTTCAGAGATAGGGTTGTGTTCTGTCACCAAGCTGGAGTGCAGTGAAGTGATCATGGCTCACTACAGCCTTTGACTCCTGGGTTCAAGCAATCCTCCTGCCTCAGCCTCCTGAGTAGCTGGAACTACAGGTGTGTGCGACTGCACCCAGCTAATTTTTTTTTAATTTTTATTTTTATTTCTTTGTAGAGACAGAAACTCACTGTGTTGCCTAGGCTAACATCTCATATATTGTAATATACATTCTATATGTTCATATATTGCCTGTGCTTTTTTAAAAAAATTGAAGAGACCTTGATAAGAAAGTATGGAATAGTTAGGGATGCAATAGAGAACTAGCATGGCAGTGGTGTCTATGTATGAGAGAGTCTTTTAGTCATTATATCATAATGAAAGTTGGGCATAGTGAAAAGACAGGCTCAAATTTAAACATAAAGGACTAGATGTCCAGGCATGAACAAGTTATCCAAACTTTTTTTTTTTTTGAGAAGGAGTTTTGCTCTTGTTGCCCAGGCTGGAGTGCAATGGCGCGATCTCTGCTCACTGCAACCTCTACCTCCCAGGTTCGAGCAATTCTCCTGCCTCAGCCTCCCAAGTAGCTGGGATTACAGGAGTCTGCCACCACACCCGGCTAATTTTTGTATTTAGTAGAGACGGGGTTTCACCATGTTAGTCAGGCTGGTCTTGAACTCCTGACTTCGGGTGATCCACCTGCCTCGGCCTCCCAAAGTGCTGAGTTACCCAAACTTTTTAAATGTCTACTTCAATTATGAAACAAGGATTATAACACCAATTCATTTAATTTAAATGAGGATAAAAATCACATATATAAAACACATGTACCATAATGGATCCTTAGTAAATAATAAATATTTTCAGTTATTATTTTAAACAAGTTCTGTTTTTTTTTAAATTCAGTTCATATTATGTACTCCATGAGGCATTATATGGACATTTTTAAATACTTAGAAAGATATTCATATAATAAATACTAGTAGTAAATTAAACTGTGGTCTAAGTACATAGACATTATGGTACAAAAATATTTAAATCATCAATCCAATAAATACAAATATTTATATTATTCGTTTAATTTTTTAAAACAAAGTAGGGGGCAGGCGCAGTGGCTCATGCCTGTAATTGCAGCACTTTGGGAGGCCAAGGCAGGCAGATCACATGAAGTCAGGAGTTCGAGACCAGCCTGACCAACATGGTGAAACCCTGTCTCTACTAAAAATACAAAAAATCAGTCAGGCATGGTGGCGGGCGCCTGTAATCCCAGCTACTCAGGAGGCTGAGGCAGGAGAATCGCTTGAACCCGAGAGGCAGAGTTTGCAGTGAGCCAAGTTCGTTTCATTGCACTCCGGCCTGGGCGACAGAGCGAGACTCCATCTCAAAAACGAAACAAAGTAGGCTATTTTACTTACCTGAATCAATTTAACTGATAGTCTAGATGTTTTAATAGAATTACTCTTGTGGTGGTAAAGCCAAAAGTCTTTTAAAGCATTTGACCAATATCCATATTTGATATCTAGCCTTAGGCTTAGCTCTGGGGAAAGTGGTGTAAGATCTTTAATTTATTAAATGAGTTTTGACCTAATATTTCTCAATCACAAAAATGTAATTTCCCCCATATATTGGACTGTTAGATACATCTGTTACTGAAAACATGCAAGTAGCAGGCATGTAAGAAAATATATTCAAAGATAGTTAATTATGGCAGCATTTCACTTTTGTTCAACAGAGTGAAGTATGTATTCAACCATACACGTTGACATAAATATGACTCCTTATGGAATGTATGGGAAGTTGAAATAATGTATGTTTATTGCATATTTTCTTGGACAGTCAGGGAAATGTTGATAGACCACATTATCTCTTTAGTGTATTCAACACGTTAAACAATAATTCTTTGATTTTCATTTGATTACTCATTCATTCATTGAGTCATTCATTGTAAAAATATGTGTTCAGCACCTATACTGCGAGGTCATTGAGTACCAGCTGTTTTGTAGGTACTAAGAATGCAGAAATAAATATCTTGCTCTCCTTGATTACAAAAAACTCAATCTCGGAGGTTTTCTCTTTTTTACAAGCAAATTTCCCTTTTATTGGAGAGAGAGGAACTCATCTGTTTATTTTATTTTATTTCTGAATTAAACCTTACCTCATTTAATATTTTCTGACACATTTCCTCTTCAGATGATGCATTTACTTTAAGCCACACAAGCCTGTATTTGCATCTTTGACAGCAAAGGAGAGACCGACTAACAGAATTGATGCTTGGTTTGAATACTGTAGGATGTTGTGACAATGACAGTAGCAAGGAATGTTAAATAATAGGCCCTACCTGATGCAATTTAAAAATATGCACACTATTGTCTTAGCCACAAATATGTTAGATTTCATTTCTGCTTCCACAAAGCAGCTGAGTGTAATCCATCTTGATGACAGTTGACAAGAGAAACTAATCTCTCTTAAAAGCATTTCCCAATTACCTTTTTTTTCCTTGAAAAACACTAAACATTTCGAAACAAATTTTTTGCTATGTCGTTTCTATATGTAGAAGGAGGATATGGAGGGATATGTGAGAACTTAAATGTTAGTTTCCTCCTTTGCTTCCAAAAATTAACTTTTTATAGTAAATGGCCTGGGAACACTTGATTTTAACGAATGTTTAGGTAGATGTGATATATATCTCTAATGAATATAATTTAGAGCAAATAGATCCATACATCAACTTCTTTTGTTCTTTAAACAAATACAGGAAGAAAAGAAAGAAAGAAGGAAGGGAGAGAGGGAGGGAGGAAGGGAGGGAGGGAGGGAGGGAGGAAGGGAGAGAGGGAGGGAGGAAGGGAGGGAGGGAGGAAGGGAGGGAGGGAGGAAGGGAGGGAGGGAGGAAGGGAGGGAGGAAGGGAGGGAGGGAGGGAGGGAAAACATTTTTTCCATCATCTAAGCAAAACAGAACAAAATGGGAGAATCTTCATTACTCGTATGTTCATTTGCAAAACTATTCAAAATCTTTAACCAAAAACAGCTAAGTTTAACAGCATGCACTACTGAAAAGATCTGAAATATTGTTATCTATACTCTTTTACTTAAATAATGGCCATGTAATGAAAGTTCTCCATGATGATAAAATGTGTTTCATCTCGTGTCATTGAAGGAAATTTAAATATCGAGAGAACGAGTATCCCTAGAATATCAGAAGGATTAAATATTACTTAACAGACTGCATCTATCATTTCAGTACCATTTCATTTTGTATATTCATCCTAATTTATATCAATCTTTCCTCAACAAAATCGTAATTAATTTTGTAACATGCCTAGATAAGTTATATGAACTTTTCCTTCATTCATAGTGATTTAGTATTAGGGGCAAGATCAATAGTGTTTTAATGGATGAAAGAGTAAAATAAAAGGCTTTAAAGGGAAATGACTTGTTTTAGTAATGAGACATTATATTATTTTTATTAAGATTAAGAGAGTTAGGGTCCATGTAGAGAAAAACATGGCCAGAACATTTAATAGGCTTGACGATCATAAAAAAAGATGAATGTAAGAATGTTTGCAACTGAAATAACATGTAAGAATGAGAAGTTTGTAATATAATTCTAAAACTATAAAGAATATGTACAGTTGTTAAAGAAGAATACAGAGTAGGAAAGTACCAAAATAGTTCAGATATATTTCAAAGGAGATGCTAAAAAAATTGAAAGTATTTAGAATGATTATTGAAATGCCAGATAATTTTGATACCCTCACTGGTAACAAGGATATAACAGGTGATAAGACTTAAAACTTGAGAAAGGATTTCAAAAGATTTATTTTGACTGAACTGTTCTATAAATCCCTCTTCCTCCTTGCTCTGCCAAGGGGAAAGGCAGGGTTACTAACTTCGTATGCCAAAAGTAATTCCAAAATTTTCTGGGCTTCCAGGAAATTATTTAAAGACTGTGTTCACAGAGATTTGTTAGTGTAGCCAACAATAAAAGGTCAGAAGGAGATATACCACCAGTTTTAGATTCCCAGAATTTGCAATTGGATCCTATCACTGATATAGGTACAGGACTTTTCCCAAAGCATTAAAACATATTTCTTTTTCAAAAGGCACAATTACTGCAAACCTCTGTGAATCCTCTGCAAATATATTTTAGCTCAATATATTAAGTATCTAGAAAGTATTCTGTTCAAAATTTATTATGGAACAAGACCTTCTGGTAAAGGTGAAATAAACATGTAGATTTCCAAATATCTCCATGAACTTTTCAGATAAAGGAACAAAACAAATGATATATTATTTGTCAGCCCTTCGAAGATGGAGTTTCTGTTAAATTTAATTACTCCAGCCTAGCTTTAAATCATGAAAGACTTTCAATGAAGGTGGCTCCCACTAAATGGAGCAAATTTCCCTAAGTGCTTGCTGGGTAAAAGAATGGTGACCAGGTGAGTGTGGCTAGAAACTGAAAGCTTTGAAATAAAGTGGCTGCATGTGGAAGATTTGCTTATTTATTGATTTAATTCCTGAGGTTGTTGATTTAATTCCATGGGTTTTCTTCCTACTTTATATTCTGAATTAAAACAGAGATTTATTATTTCCTCCTAATTCAAAACCAAAGCAGGCAAAACTCATCAGGATGACTTTGATTTACCCCTAATTTATCAGGAAACTGAACCTGAAGCCTCTACTTAGCCGCTGTTTAGTCAACGTTGCACATGCAACTCTATCAAAGGAAATAAACCATCAACCCACTAGTTAATACATACCCACTACCACAGAGCATATAAAATACACCTAATAAAACTGGGAAAGCAATTAATAATAGTGAAAAGGCCTCAACAAACATATAAAAAGGGACAAGTGACTGGAGAGAGAAATTTACTAATGGGAAGTGTTGTTGTTATTGTTGTTGTTTACCTTAATTCTGCTCTTTTGGTTCCTGTGTTGTACACTGAATTTTTTTCTGCAGAAATGCATGGTCTCCTTACCAGGGCTAATTTGTCCTATTTCCCTGTATAAATCAATTCTTTTTTGCCAGTCCCTACGATGCTGCCAATATTAGCTCTTTTTTGATCTTAGCTCTTATACTTTTATGTTTGAAGCACATCTGAGTGGGGCTTTCTTTATTAAGTGGCATACAAAAAGGAGAGGCTTAGGCATAAAGACAGGGCATAGCATCAAGAGTTTCCGGCTGCAGAGAAGGTGGCAAAGGCCTCATCGGGTGGGCAATCAGCCCTTAAGAAAGCAAAGAAGGTGAAATTAAGATCTTATTCAAGGAGGCTGGGGAGGCAGGATGGTACTTTAGTCAACCTGGAAATGTTGGTGTTTCAATGTTTAAGAAATTGAATCAAATATAACCATAACATGAGACAAACAACCAAAGCAAGGACTTGATGATGAACTGGTGCCTGGGCCAAGCAATGTGGTCACAGAAGAGTCATGCCAACTTGCTCTTGAACGTGTTAGCCAGAGTTTGAAACAGTTCAGGATCCAAAAGCACAATGGTGGATTTCAGAAAGCTTTACAAACCGAAACAGGGCAGCAGCAGGGACACAGAGTGACTACAATTTTTTAAACCTTTTTTAGATCCTTTAATTCAGGGGTTCTCAACTAAGATGATTTTGCCTCCCAGGGGACATTTGGAAATCACCTAGTGGGGAAAGGCCAGGGTTAATATACTGCAATGCACAGGACTGCTCCCACAACCAAGAACCACCTGACTCAAAAATGTCAATAGGGCTGGGCATGGTGGCTCACGCATGTAATCCCACCGCTTTGGGAGGCTGAGGAGGGCAGATCACTTGAGGTCAGGAATTTGAGAGCAGCTTGGCCAACATGGTGCCGCCCTGTCTCTATTAAAAATACAAAAACTAGCCAGGCAAGGTGCCGGGTGCCACACTAACTTATCACCCCCATGTAGTCCCAGTTACTTGGGAAGCTGAGGCAAGAGAATCACTAGAATCAGAAAGCAGAGGTTGCAGTGAGCCAAGATCACACACTGCACTCCAGCCTGGGCAACAAAAGGAGACTCTGTCTCAAAAAAAAAAAAGAAAGAAAAAAGTAAGTCGTTAGTGCAGATATTGAGAAACCCTGCATTTTGCCTCTTCTTGAATAATTATTAAAATGCTCTAATTTCACTGTATTTGTACAATTGTGTTCTCATTTTTTTTCCCTTTCTTTGGTTATACACTACCTTTTCCCCTGAAAAATAAGAAAAACCTGAAAGGATAGAGAAAAAGTTAAATAGCATAGAAGACACTAGAAAGCAAAAGATTTCACGTTTTTCTTCATTTTATTGTACCCCCAAACCTAATTTAATTTAAAAGAAAGGTGGTACAAAGGATGTTAAAATCCACAAAAAATTAGTTACAAGTACGTTTAAAAAGTACATGATTAAAACAATTTTCTTCAAACAAGAATCTGAAAAACATTACCAAGTTTACAGATTTTATATTTGGGGAATCAGTAAGATTCCGACTTGCAAACAGAACTGGATTCAAATCTTAGACCTACCAATTAATCACCCTCTGATCTTTCTATAAACCTAAGTTATTTCAGATGTTGAAAAAGTTTGAAAATATTATCTCTCAGCATTTTTGGGAGGGTTTTCAATATCATATGCAATGTTCCAGCAAACTTTGCATCTGACCCAGAGTAGGCCCTGAGAACTGCAAAAATCCTCAACATGCAATCTTTCCAAACTCCTGCACTAAGAGACTTCACCAAATGCTAGCATGGCTCTAGAAGCTTAAGGTGGTGCCCCTATTATGACTCCAATTCCCCATAAAAGCTCTGTGAGAGAAAGTTCAATGCTGCTAGGAAAGCTTACTATCTGTTCCAGCCAAAACCTAGTGAGGCTGATAGCTCCCTAACCCTCCTCTTAGAGCAGTTACTTTAGAAAGTTTGCAATTATAAATCCTTTCTCTGCCCCTTTGAGATGGAAATCTACCACCCAGAACTGTCTCCTCAAGGACTTGGAAATAGTTCTTTGAAACGCAAAAATTCAAGAAAGTAACTCTCACTCCGACTCCCTGTGGGAGGCTAAGGGGCTAACTTCAGTGGGCAGGCAATGGGCTTCTTGCTCCAACTTGCAAAACTACGCCTGTCATAAAGATATGAGAATTTTGTTTCTCTTCCAGATAAGTGCCAATTAGCAATCCTGAATAACCAAGTGAGTCACATGAATCAAACTCTCTTAATGACCTCTCAGTGTCTTCCTTTCAGCCCACCCCAGCATTTTAAAATTCTCCTGCCTTTTGGTTTGGCAAAGTTGAGCTCAGTTTACTCTGAACTCTCTTCCCTACTGCAATAGTTATCAGTGAATAAAATCTGTCTCTGTTGCCTTTAACTAGTGTCCAGCTTTGTTTCTCTTTGACAACTCTTATAAACAACTACAATAGTAGCTGTTACAATATGGCGATTTCTTAAATATCCTGCCAGCAGAATAATGAAAAGAACAATGAGGTATCTGTCTGTGAATGGTAATTTTCTTAAAGACTATTGTTACAACTTTTTAGGGGAAGGAAGACTTTCCTTTCACCCTCTATAGTTTCTTTAATAGTCTATGAAATAAAGTGACAACAGCCAGATCAGCAGGACAAAAGGTATACAAATTCACTACATGTTTGGGGGCATCACTAGAAAAATAGTGAATACACAAAAAATAAGCGAGATTTAGAATATATGCCCTCCTCTGAGGAGAGAGGAGAGGACAAATGTAGACAACTTAGGGGAGAGTAAATTATTTTGGGGAAGATAAATGCACCCTTAGAAGAAGAGGTGATAGGTTTGTGACAAAGTCTGTCTGGGTGTGGTGCCAACTTCTAGAGTCTCCTCTCCTGTGATAAGAGTTAATCTTGTGTGGGGAATGGGAAAATGTTGGTCAAAGGGTAAAAAGCTACAGTTAGACAGGGGCATATTGAATTCTATTAAGTACTCAATATGGTGGCTTTGTTAATTAGCTTCATTCAATGATTCCGTACTGTGCCTGTGTGTGTGTGTATAATAACATCAATGTGTATCCCATAATTATATACAATTATAATTTGTCTAAATTTTTATTTGATCTTAAGAAAAAGAATTTTTTAAACAAAACTCCCAGATTGAGGCCGGGCGCGGTGGCTCAAGCCTGTAATCCCAGCACTTTGGGAGGCCGAGGCGGGCGGATCACAAGGTCAGGAGATCGAGACCATCCTGGCTAACACGGTGAAACCCCGTCTCTACTAAAAAAAAATACAAAAAATTAGCCGGGCGTGTTGGCGGGCGCCTGTAGTCCCAGCTACTCGGGAGGCTGAGGCAGGAGAATGGCGTGAACCCGGGAGGCGGAGCTTGCAGTGAGCCGAGATCACGCCACTGCACTCCAGCCTGGGGGACAGAGAAAGACTCCGTCTCAAAAAAAAAAAAAAACAAAAACAAAAACAAAAAAAAAACAACAACAAAAAAAGAAACTCCCAGATTGATGAAACTTCCAGGGAAAGGATTGATGACAATTGATTTCCTTTTGGAATATCTGTCCTTACACAGATAAGAGGAGTTCCAAGAAAGCCTCTTCCTGCATTTGCTGTGTTTCAAGTGTCCTCTGCTCAAAGTAATCAACACACCAAGGCAGCATATGTTAGGGTGGCTTGTCCTGATCATCTTCAACTTGCTCCTCAGACAAAAAGAGATGAAAATGTCACATTAGTTAAGGTAAGACTAGATATTGTGTATGTTTGCTTTCAAATTTATCATCCATCAAAGACAGCTCTGTAGGGGTCACCACAATCTGATCAGGAAAACATTTTGTGTTTGAATATAAGTCCAACACTATTTCCCAAAGCAAGAAAAGAAAAGTCAGTTGAGTCATGGATGATGTACAGATACTTACCTCCTCAATTGGATCTTAGGCACAGATGAGCTGGTGATCAACACATCTCACATCCCTGATTCAGCAGAAATCTGTATGAGTCAGTCAGGTATGCATGCAGGAGTAGGCAGAAGATAGCAAATAGGATTCAAATACCAGTCAGTGGTGGATTTTTCAGTTGATAATGTGAAACCAACTTAATGATTTTTCTCATGATAACAAGCAAAACAGCCAAATACAGGGCTTTGTGCAACCAAGTCACAACCCAAAGAGACCATTAACATCACACTCAATCTCAGCCCTGCTAATTTAAAGGAGAAGATGCATGAATCTTGAGAGTATCCCACTTGGAACTGGAGATAGGAGAGGACAACACAGGAAACCTTTCCCTACTCCCCTGCTTCTTTACTCCAAAACATCCAAACATATGAATTTGATCTTCTTACAAATAATTTAGTATAAGGAATGATCACTTTGATTTGAGCAATAAAGTTACTTTAGGAAGAGCATAAGATTCTAGGCCAGAATCCACTTTAAAAAATTATTTCTATTGACTGTACTGCCACAGTAACTTATCACACACCAAATCCTCTGAAATCTACGCACTTTGGAGGGCAACCTAGATGGCAAAGGAAGAAAAGGCTCAAGTGACAAGATCCATGAGTCATAGTTCCAATTCACTAGCAATTTGCTATGGGAAACTGCCTCTGTATCTACAAAATAATGACGTTCAATTGTTTTTTTTTTGTTGTTGAATACCCTTTCAATTGGAACCTTCTCTCTTATTTTTTAAATTGTAGGAGTTGAAAGATCTAATACTGGGGCCATTGTAATAGGAAAGAGGCCTGAACATTGCATTTTAGCTGTGTATTTAACACAAACCGAGAATCAGACTGCATCTGTTTGCAGTAGCCAAATCAAGTCTTTCTGGGCAAAGCCAAAGTCATTCTGAAGGGCATCAAGGCAGTTATTTGACAAATCCCATTATGCTTTTTGTCCACCTGATTATCTCAGATTATGTGTGTGTGTGTGTGTGTGTGTGTGCGCACATGCATGTATTGCTTATTCTGCTTTAAATAAGCTGCAAGATTCTTTTGAAGGGAATCAAAGGGAGAATAAATTATAGATGGGAATAATCACTTGAGATCAAAAGGTGGAACTAGGGATTAGAAACCCTTTCATTGCATTCACTGGTTTATTTCCTTAGTCATTTATTCTATTAAATTTATTCTACTAAATGTACTATTTAATGAGGTTTTGCTCAGTACCCGGTAGTGCACGCTGATGGAAAAACTGTGCTAAGATAACTTCAGTTGTTCCCTTGTTGCCCTTTTGTTTGGTGCTGGGATATGAGTTAGGTCTTTTGTGTCACCAGCTGGTGAAGGTCCATTGTCATCCTGCTCAAGTCTGCTCTGAGCCATTCTACAGTCCTAGATGTGACAACTGACAGCAATAGTGGACACTCCAAAACCTAGGACTGTGGTTCTTCTATCTATTAAGCCTGTGGTTCTGTAGGGCACAGAGATATCAAGAAAGAGTATATTTGCAGTCAGGATGCATAGTCTCTGGAAACCAGGGGTAGTGATTTGATAGAAAAACTCTTGAAATTGGTCTATTGAGGTTCAGTTTTGGGTATTTCCTCTGGTTCCTACCAGTAGGAAGGGTTAAACTGATTGGCAGAAGAGAAATGAAATTAAGTGCCATAACTTTACTTTTTAAGGGAAATAAAAAATCCATTTTCTTTTAAAATAAAAAAGAGGGCATCTGTCTTTGATTTTTCAACGCTGACTGAATGCTCATTCCCACATCACACTCAAAGTGACCCTGGCAGATGTTTGATAATGAATCTGCTTTGAAATTCATCCCAGAAAGTTAAGTCTGCACGGGGAATCCAAGACTCTACTATGTAGGGGATAGTTTCACATAAGCCCATACCCTGTTAGATTTACACTGAAGTTTTCATGAGCTGGTTACAAAAAATATGAGTGAAGGACAGCCAGAAACTTCCATGCTGCCAGCATCTCCTCCGTCTTTCCACAGGGAGTGATATAAACTGTACCCTTTACTGAGGGATATTAAAACTGGTATTGAATTTAGGAAGATAGTGCTTATGTAGCTTTCCCTTCAGAACTCAGTTTGCAAATCTCTTACATTTTGCTAAATGTAATATAACTTAAATGATGGTTTTTTAATGTAATAACAAAGTCTAGGAAAGATAAGTAGGTTGTATGTATTCACACATAAATTTATGCAACCATGTAACAGAATAATTATAGTACAATGAGCCTGTAGCAAACATTTCTACAGAATTTTCACATTTCAATAATTTCTTTCATGTATTTTTAAAATTCAACTTTAGTGCTTGCTGATATAGAAGGGAGTGTGAGAAGTATTGTTTCTCCAGTTTTTGAATTAAAAAAATGACACCCAGGTATGTTAATTGATTTTCCTAATGTCATATCTACTGCACTTATGACTCTCTCTGATTCTCTTTCTACCAAAGTCTCGCCGTACCAAAGTCAGAAAACAAGTAGCAGTTAAATTAGGTGGACTTTGGGATACAATGCAAGGCTGAGTTCACTATGAATGGGCAGAAGTTCTCTTTATATGGCTCTGCAATTCTCCCATGGTTCAGGTTAACAGCAGAGTCACACAGTGACAGCAATAAAAGCTCCAGAATCAGACCAGCTCAGTTGGGCTTCATTCTCATCTTAATCACTGTCACAGTCAATTACTTATCTTCCCCAAGTCTCAATTTCCTCAAATGTAAGATTAAAAAAAATAGCATTTCCCTCCAAAGCTTTTTGCAAGGATTTACAATTTGAGGCAAGTAAATCACTGGGCACCATGCCTGGCATGCTGCAAGCTCTCTACAAGTCTTGAGTTGTTACTATTAGCATACACACATATATTGGATTCTGGTAAATGAAAGAAATCTTTCCACACCCACGTATTGTATCTGGGATTTGAACTGATGGGAAGGACACTTTCTTAGAAATGTGGAGCATGGTATGACTTAAGAAAAGAAAAAAAAAAAAGACAATTTGAAACGCAGGATAGATGAGCTTTCTGTTTGCAAGGAACTATAGCAACTTTTTTTTGTTTGTTTTTTGTTTTTTTTGAGACGGAGTCTCGCTCTGTCGCCCAGGCTGGAGTGCAGTGGCACAATCTCGGCTCACTGCAGGCTCTGCCTCCCGGGTTCCCGCCATTCTCCTGCCTCAGCCTCTCCGAGTAGCTGGGACTACAGGCGCCCGCCACCACGCCCGGCTAATTTTTTTGTATTTTTAGTAGAGCCGGGGTTTCACCGTGGTCTCGATCTCCTGACTTCGTGATCCGCCCGCCTCGGCCTCCCAAAGTGCCGGGATTACAAGCGTGAGCCACCGTGCCCGGCCAGTATAGCAACTTTTAAAATAGTTCTGGAGCATGGTAGAAGTTCCATTTTAGTAAGTTAAAATGCATTTTATAATGAAATAACAAGGATTTTTGTTCTTTCTTAGAGAGATAAAGATAAGGGTGATGGTGGGGAATAAAATAGGTGAAAAAGAAAGACAAGAGAAGGATTCAATAGACAACTAGAATCTCCAGTAACTTCTTGGCAGGTAGGAGGCTAAATAGAACAAAGGTCAATAAAAATTTTACCATATTAGAAAACATTGACGTACCTCAGGATGGTATTTTTTGAGATGGTTATTTTTGGTGGGTTGTTTATAAGTTTCTTTCAGTAAAATTCTGTTTCCTGAATCAACCATATGTTAGTGATACATTGAGCAAAAACAGGTGGGGAAACATGGCTAGGCAGGTAAGTACAGAGTACGGGAAGGTGAGAGGGAGCAGCACTAGAGCCTTCAGTACAAATAAGGTCATAAAGTTGATGGGGCCACGAGCCAGGAACATGCAAGCTCACCTGAGAAAGCCCTGAATGTCCTGAATGCACAGAAGGCAGCAATGATTGGAAATAATGACTCTAGAAGGCCAGAGGAGGTGGACATGTGCAAATTACACATATACATATATAATAAAAAAGTATATTCCATATATAAATATTTGGATAAAATAGCATGTCTTATGTCTATTGTTTTGAATTCAGCTTGCTCAATTCATGAATCATTTGCTATGTTATTTTAATGAGGCAGAAAAAATGCATTGTTTCCCAAAGTTGTTTGGCATCTTTGGATTTAAAGGAACATAATGGCTGGAATTTCACATTGATTTCTAGATGTTATAGTACTCTTTTCTGCTACCATATAAACCTTCCCCTAAAGCTGCACCTTGTGGCTTTTAAAGAGCAAGTAGCTCTGTGAGTGGAATGTCCCAGTGGGGGGAAAGGATCAGCTATAGCATCTTCGCTGCTCCTCTGTTTCTGGGGTGCCATTTCAGTTAATGATCATTTGCCCCTGCACTCAGCCAGATCCCCACTCAGATCTCAAACTCTTATACTGCCGCTGCCAACATGCCTGGCTTCTAGAGACCTCCAATTCCTCACAGGATAATAGTTAATGACCCTACAAAGGCTGCTGCAAAATGCTAATCTCATTTATGTTAAATAAAGCATGACAAACTGGTAGCTTTGCAAAGGTCCAAGTTATAGTTATAGTTTTCACTAGGTAGACTTAATCTTAGGATAGTGTCAGCCAAGCAGCTAAATAATTTTTATCTAAAAACCACAGAATAGCTCATACTACTGACACTATTATTACTAAATTGTAACATATTTTGCTAATTACTAACACTAATTAAATCCACAGTCTGTGTCAGATATTTTACTAAGAACATGATAAGAATGAATGCTCACCACAACCCCGTGAGTTATGAACTCATGTTTTTCCCAGTTTAGAGATGAGAAAACTGAGGTTATCAGGTGTGAAATTACTTTCTTAAAGCTGTGCTACTGGGAAATGGCAGAATCCAATTCAGAACCTGCAGGTAAAGTGGAGCGATAATGACACCTGTCGATTCAATTCCATTCTCTGTTTGCAGAAGTTGCCTCCAGAAAGAAAGTGTCACCTTCATTCTTGGGCCCCAGATGTAGTACCTTGCACTTCCATTCTTGCCTAAAATGCCCCACAGGCAATGTCATTCATCTGATATGCTTGTCCAGCCCCTACTGCATGTCACTCTATATCAGGCAGAAAGTGAGGCCAAATTAAATCTGTCTGTTAAGACACTCAGATTTGCAGCAAGTAGAGATGCTCTTTACTCTTTCTGTGAAAGCTCTGATTGAAAAGACAAAAAGAATTTAACCAGTCCCTCTGCAATGCCGCCCTGGTAACTGCAAAGTTTTTGACTCGCTTCCCCCATTTGCCTCTCTGCTTTCATTCCAATGCCAATGTGCATTGCTTTGTTTGGGATAAACCCTCCTGGCTAAGCTTTGATAATTGGATTACTCACACACTCTGTGAGTAGCTCTTAGAAGTCAGCAGTTTATGGAGTTGAGCACACAGGCAGGTGCTGGACCAGAAAGGACACACTTTTCCAGGCTTGGCTCGGGGTCTTCGTGATGCTTTAAAGTTTGATGGTCTGGAGCAGAAATGCCAGAGCAACCTGCAGGTCAGTGCTGCTAGTCACTCAGGCAAAGAAACACAGTACTGGAAGGCAAACATGCATTTGGACAAATTGTGAATTTTTTGCCTGAATCTCTCTGAATATCCTGTGAGATTAAGGTCAGGAGATTATGGAAATACTTTACCAGTGGCAAGACAAGCTTCCTTAGCAAGACTTATTCAAAAGTAAATGCCCTGGTTTCAGTGACCTTGGAAAAATCTGAGGATGTACATAACTATCTGCCACAAGTCATTAACCAGCTACATTGCTGAACTAAAAGAAGTAGAAGTAGGTCCCATTCATACTTAAACAAAACTTCTCTGTAGTGAGATAAAAAGTGAGAACTCTTGAAAACTGGTTGACGTTTTTGAACAAAAAGGTGAGGTGAGTCATCCCATTACCACCACATGGAAACTCATACAATTCTTAAAGCGGGTTACCTTACTGCTCTTCTGCCTAGGTATCACTGTTGCTACCAAACAGAAGCTAAGAGCCAGGTTCATGCACCTCGGGAGGATGCGTGTTACCTCTTAAAGAAGGTATCACATTGTAATATATAGTAATTATATGTTTTCTCCCCATGTGACTATGAGTTTCTTTTACATGGCAGTCTTATTCATCTCATTTCTATGGCACCTGGTATTATCTCATAGAGTAGGCACTCAATAAATTATTAAATGACATGAAAATCACAATCATTATTTGGGCATCTTGTTCAAAAGGATTTACTTATGTTAATTCTGATCCTTACAGCATCTGTTCAAAATAGAGGCCAGGCATGGTGGCTTGCACCTGCAATCCCAGCAGTTTAGGAGGTCAAGGCAGGTGGATCACCTGAGCTCAAGAGTTTGAGACAAGCCTGTGCAACATGGGGAAACCCCATCTCTACAAAAAATGTAAAAAAATAGCCAGCTGTGGTGGTGCATGCCTTTAGTCCCAGCTACTTGGGGGCTGTGGAGGGAGAATTTCTTGAGCCCAGGAGGTGGAGGTTGTAGTGAGCTGATATTGTGCCACTGAACTCCAGACTGGGTGACAGAATGAGACCCTGTCTTAAAAAAAAAAAAAAAAAGAGAGAGAGAGAGCAAAAAAGGAGTTATATGCATTTTATGAAACAAGAAAATTTAGGCTAAAAAGCAAATTGCTGAAAGTTATATAGCAGTGAGAGGTAGATCAAAGATAATGCTAAAAGGTAGTCTGAGGCAGTAAATCAAGTTTTTCCAGTACCAGAAAGAATAACATAAAAAAACAAAAAAAGGAGGCCCGGAAACTTCAATTGCTGGAAGACTCTATACAGCCTTTAACAAATCATTTAACCTTTACTGCCTCCATTGCAATTCTGCAAATGTAATAATCATTTATTGCCTAAAGGTGGCAGTTAATTTAGATAATCTCATAGGTCACTTTAGCTATAGAAAAAAATAAATTCTTAACAATTATTATTATTGGATTAACATAAAGTTATTATTTAAGACAATATTAAAATATCTTTCATTTTAAAATAAGAGAATTATACTGTGATGTAAACATCCTTAAAACTGCCCAGTTTGTTCTCTTGTCTAAATATTTTATAAGCATTTAACACAATCTTGAAATCCTTTAAGATAGTGTCAAATGACTTGAGACATCTGAGACAAGTTGATAAAAGCTTCTGGAAAGCCTGTTTTCTTTAATAAATCCCTCTTACTGACAATTAAATATTAAGGAAGTTGTAGGGTTGAGAATGATTACATTGACACGAAACATAAGCCTGGTGTTGGAGGCCTATCTTCATGATGTGCAAAATCATGGAGTTTTGAATAAGGTCAAAAATAAAGACAGCAGCTCTGCCAAAAGGAGCTTATGTTTCTTTTTATCTTTTAGGAGACAGACAGAACTTATTAGGCTGGAGCATTCTAATCAGAAAAAGGCATTGTTGAGGGAAAAACTGAGGCACATAGTTCCGTAAAAATAGCTTTCAGGACCAAGTTCAGGTTAGGTGAAGAGAAAGAATGAGAAGTACATAGATCAAAACTCGTTAGAACACTGAGGACTGGTGTTTGGAAAGCTGCTCGAATGACTGAGATCTACCTAATACAACCTTTTACTATCCTTTCAAACCCATGTTACTGGCATTCCATATCTATCATTCTAATGAGAGTCCTTTCTTCTAGATTATTTTAATAATTATAGCTGAAAGCTACAAAATATTCTGTATGGCAAAAGATTCTTAAAATAATGAAGAATTCATTCTTAAAATATTGAAGACATAGATTATGCATTTATTAATGAAATGAAAGAAACAGTAGCTATATAAATAAAAGATAAAGTAAGCCTCAGAGAAAAATAAATTAGAAGAGGCAGAGAGAGACATTTTATAATAATAGAAGAGTCAATCCACTAAAAAGCCATGGCAACTTAAATGTGTATGCACCAAGAAAATGCAAGATATGTATAGCAAAACTGATGAAACTGATAAAAGCATTAATATTTCTCCATGTTCTCAGTAGAAATATAAATATTTGTCAAACAAAGTGACTAAAGAATGGAGGATAAAGGCAAACAGATTCATAATGTGCAACAAATTCCAAAGCCCTACAGAATGAGTTTGATTTCCTTTTTTTTCTTTTTTTGTTTATTTTTTATTCATTAATTGATTTTTTTGAGACAGAGTCTCGCTCTGTCACCCAGGTTGGAGTGCAGTGGCGTGATCTTGGCTCACTGCAACTTTCGCCTCCTGGGTTCAAGTGATTCTCCTGCCTCAGCCTCCCAAGTAGCTGGGACTACAAGTGCATGCCACCACACCCAGATAATTTTTTGTATATTCAGTAGAGACAGAGTTTCACCGTGTTAGCCAGGATGGTCTCAATCTCCTAGCCTGGTGATCCGCCCGCCTAGGCCTCCCAAAGTGCTGGGATGACGGGCGTGATGATTTCTAAGATATACAATTCTGAAACAGAAGTTACAAGGAAGGTTCTGGGGCAACAAAAATCTAGAGGATGACTATCAGCGCTCGAGGGACTTCAAATCCTGTTATATTTACAAGGACATTTTCCTGATTTCTCTTCTTTCGTCTTTTATTCTAAATCAAATGAAGATATGGCTTCTGCCTTATACTTCTAAGTGTAGAATAGAGACTGGTAGGAGAAAAACTAGGTTAGATTCGGTACTAAATATGTGTGAAGGGACAGAATCCGTGTTTCACAAATTCTACAGGGTGCTAAACTGTGTTGCCCAAACAGCTGCTATCAGTTCAGAAGGTCTGAAGCTTCCTTTTGTCTTGGTAACCACCCTATGTGTAGCAGCAAGCATATAAATGAATATTAAATATATATTTGGTGTTGAAATAAAGAATTAGTGAATGAATGTAACTCAGTATTCCAGCACAAATATCACCACACCATATAAATAAATACAAATGTACGTTTAAAAAATCTCATGAGAATATCGTTGGCATGGCTTGAATCTTAATAGAAACCAAGCAATAACAAATAAATTAAAAGTGGCATAGCATATTTAGACCATGATTAGGTTGTGTACATTCCCAAGGAAGGCCGTGGTGTTATCAGGCAAACATGAGCTCATTCTTGATGATAAATAAATGCCAAAGTAAGTCAGAGTATGATGAAGATTTTACTGGCCTTTTTTTGTCCTTCTTACAAAGAAGTAACATATATAAGACTTGTGCTTTATCAGTTTTAACTTTAGGGCTGACATCCATCATCACTGGTAAATGGCTTAAGGAGAGGGGATCTCTGCAAAGCCACACCATCTCTTTCCTTTTATTCCTACTTGCCTGTGCTTTGCACTTTTGTGATAGATGCCAGTTTGGCTAGCATATCTTCATCAATATGAGAGGATATTAAATAAGTTATCTAAAGAACTGTCTTCAAGCCCCACCATCCCTACTCCCTCTTTTTACATATGGGAATGACTATAGAGGGATTTATGCTTCTATGCCATTGGGCTTCACAATCAGCACTCAAGTGTACATTCTTAATTTAGGATTTGTCCAGTATTATCAAAACTCACCAACCCTGACAGCATATGGCTTTTACTTATGGCTGAAGTTTATTCTAATTCGAGGAATATAAACAGAAAGTAAACAGGAAAAGAGCCACAATTTTCTCTCTCTCTTTTTTTTTTATTGGAGGCTTAGGGCACTGATAGCAATCAGTGTTTGATAAACAGAGAAAGCAACGGGAATACTATAAAATAGTAGACGTAAAATCCATCATCAACTCACAACCATATTAAATTACTCATTTTATTGTCCTGTCCTGGCAGTGTTCAAGTAAACTTTCGGCTTGCAAGTAAGAAAGATTAATGACAAGTACTAGGAAACAATTAGAGAAGGCTTTTTACCCTTTCTTATTTCTTCATTAGTGAATTGGAAACACTGTCAGTTGCATAACCCATAACCTTCCCCCAGATTCCTTGCTAATATAATCCTGATTGTATTTATTACAGCAATGTGCTTGGCCTCAGTATCCCTACCATACTACAATGGTATACTATAGTTAGGCATATCATTAGATGTTCAGTGAGAACTAGAGCTTCCTGGGAAATCTCTTGGAAAAAAAAAAGTTTCAGGCATATGGGGCACCTATCTTTTCTCTTTTACTTACTTTGAAAATTAACATGATATTAGGGGTGTGACAATGAGGAGACAGGTATGAGTGACACCTAACATAGAAGGCACAGCAGAAGTGACATGTTTGGGTCCCAGATGACATCACTTAGTTTTTAAACCCAATACCTGAAAATGTCTACCTTTTATTATCTGGGAATAAACAAACAAAAAAAAGCAAAATGGACAAACACAAACACCTGTTTGCTGGAGCCATACTTTTTCTGTTACTTGCAGGTAATACAAATCAAATGAAAAATGTGTTATAATTCCTGATATTAGTACTGGACTTGAAATAGTTGATTGTACAATTTCTTAAAAGGGCATGTGGATGTGAATTTCAGTCCACAAGTTCAGGTGTGCAAATAATATAACTATTTTTTTTATTCCACTGTGACACAGGATAAAACATTAACTCTGTCTTTTCCACTGTTTCTCTGAATCAAGTTTATCACACAGTTATGGAGTCCTATGTTGCACCAAGATCTGGGGAAAGAAATAAGAGAATCTTCATCTATCCTGTTATGGGTTCACTCAGGTTAAATAAAAATTGTGCCTGTGGACAAGGCCTCTCTAAGTCCAGGAGAGTTCTGCTATTTTCTTATCTGCCCAGGGTCTACAAATTTTGTGACATTGTCTATGATTCTATTTGCCCAGATGTTTACCACAGTTATGCCTTTTGAGAGTACTGATATCTTCCTGGTGTTGTTTTTAAGAAGCAAGATGTTTAGTCTTTGTTCCTTTTTATACACTTAAAACCTGCACATCTTTATTTCTCTATCTACTTCCTCCCGCTCTCCCTCCTTACTTCTTTCCCTCCTTTCCCCTCACTACTCCAGGGAAAAGGTTTCTAGTTGGTACAAATCCTTCTCTTTTCTGTATGATCAAGGGGTTCTGTGTGTGTCTTGGTATCCCATTACCTCTTTGCTGTACTTCACATTTTCTGAATGGAGTAGAGAAGAACAGGAAGAATGGGGGAGTAATAAAAGGAATTTAGAATAAAAGAGTGTATTATCTAATATATGTAGATATGGTGGTTGTTGGCTACACTCCCCCATGGTGTTGAGCATCGGGGCATCTTGTGAGCTGGTCTAGACAAGACCCCATTAAACAAATCCCTGTGCACACTGGATGGTTTTTGTAGACGAGATTGTCTGTCACAGCAGAATTCAGAGCTGTTGATGAGATTGTAGCATGTGTGAATAATAAGTTAGAAGACTTAACCATTGAGGGAAGTAGGATAAATAGGTTGTGTTTTTTCAATTAAATGCCATTTTAGTCAAGTCAAAATATCCTAAACTATTATGAGTAGAAGAAGGTGGTAGCAGCTAGCAGATAAGAAGCAACTAACGACCCAGCTCATGTTTTGATTTTTCAACTTTCATGCAAAATGAAACAGCTTGAAATTAATACAAAACAACTTCTGTACAGGTGTGGTAATTGATTAGTACTTATATGTGTGTGCATGTATATGTGTATTTACACACACATAAATACGTTACACACACATACTTAAATTTACACACACATACTTAAATACATTACACACACATACTTCAATACATTTAAATATTTAATAGTTCATGTCTCCTCCTCTATGGATCTAAATTAATCCTCTTCTTTCCATCTTGAAGGCCAACTCTCCAGGTTAGGCCATGATTCTCTCTTACCTGAATTACTCCAATAACTTCCCCACTCGATATGATAATTTCTAGATTTAACTTGCAAGATATTCTCATCACCGAAACTACTGAAAACACCAGCCTAATAATACTACAAGCTTACATCATCCTCCTAAAAATGTTCTACTGGTTCTTAAGATAAAGTCGAAGTACTTTAAGGGGATTTTAAAGGCCCTGCCCACTACCTGTCATCTCCTCTCTCTCTTCACCCTGATAGGTGTCCCAGTTCCCCAGGGACCTTCTCCTTTGCTGTTTCCTCTTTTGCTGTGTTAATCCTATTTAACTTTCATGTCTTTCCATCTCAGCTGGGGATTGACCTAGGCTGAAAAGTGGCATGTTTGTTGCCTCCCCAGCATCCATCTACCCTAGCCCCAACCCTGGACTCCTACCCTCCTACCTGAAAGATTACTGCTCTTTTTCTTGTCCACTTGGCCACCATAGAGCCCATAGGCCTCAGCAAAGGACACGTCCAAGCCCCTGGGATGGCCTGATTGTAAAGAAGCCATACTATCTGTCTTTCCAATGAATGGGGCAAGAAGCCAGGCTGAATTAATTACTCACAGCATTCTCTTAGCCAAGGATAGTGACTTGGAAGTAGATGTCTAGGCTAACGAAACACAACCTAAAGTTTGTGAGGGGCTTCTAGGACCTTTTTTCTCTTTTCTAAAGAAATAGACATGCAAAGAGACAAACTCTTTCATCTTCTGCATGTGTTGTGTGACTGTAAAGCTACAAACTGCTACAGTCATTTATTCAAGAGAGGACAATTCTATCACCAAGAAGAAGGCACAGGTAACTGACTGTACAAGGAAGAAATAAAATGGCAGCCACTGAATTAAGCTAGCTCTGAACTCTACCTGCATTTTAGGTTTCAAATTATATGATCTATGTTAGTTTATCAGGGTTTCATTAAAAAATTATCACAAACTGGTTGACTTAAAACAATGCACATTTGTTCTTTCACAGGTCATACAGTCAGAAGTCCAAAATCAAGGTGTCCACTGGGTTGGTTCCTTCTGAGGGCCCTGCTGGAGAATCTGATCTGTTCCCCTTTCCTAGCTTCTGGTGGTTGCTTGCAATCTTTGGCATTCCCGGCTTGTAGCTGCATCACTCCAATATCTGCCTCCATCTTCACATGACATCTCTTTTGTGCATTATGTGTCTCATCTGTGTCCATCTCCAAATCTTTATAAGGACATTGCCATGCAGGATTAGGGCCCACTCTAATCTGGGATGACCTCATTTTAACTTGATTACATATGTAAAATCCCTACTTCCAAATAGTGTTCATAGGTACAGATGTTAGGATTTCAAAATATATTTTCGAGAGATGCAATTCAAACCACTTAAGCCAATATATTAATTATGATTTAAAACGTGCTGTGTCATAATTTCTATTAATTGCAGCTGAAAGTATTCTATTCCAGACTCCTTTTCTTACTCTGCCTTCCAAATTTGGGGTGCTGTTCTTTATATTCTCTTAGAAAACTTGGCCTTTGCCATCATAGTACTTAATTAATTGTGTGCTGGTTATTTTGATTTGTGATTTTTATTAGTCTTAGCATGCAGTTGGAGAATTCCTTTTGCCTATCCTGATCACAATTCTATCTACAACATTTAGTAGAAAAACATGACTTACATACTTCATGATATATAAGTATTTTCTGAATAAATAAGTTAAATAGAATTTAAGAAATATTTAAAAGTAGGAAGTGCCTTTAAATAATACCACTACCCATGGGAAAAATGCTGTTAATATATATTGGGCAAATCCTAGCACTTTTATGCAAAATTTTTTATTCCACAATTGTCATATTAATTATAAAAGTGTGTGTCCTTTTTTCACTTTACATAATAAAAGAAACTTTTTTATATTATTGCAGGTCTTTACAAGCTTTAAAAAATTATGTAAATTCCATTGAGTGATTATCCAAGAATATACTTAAAAATTCTTGAAGGTGGGATATTTAGTATATTCTGATCTTTTTAAGAGTTTCTTAAAATTTATCATTTCTTATACATAAATATTGTTCTAATATATGGGAATATTTTATTTGCATCACTTTAAACTTGATTTGATTAAATTTTAAGGCCCTTGAAGGGATCAGAAATTCGAGAAAAGGAGAAGTCTATTTAATGGATGGGAAAAATAAACAAAGTTCCCATGATGTTGAAGGAAAACAAGACATGTTAGGGAGTAAGCAAGACCAAGCATGGTGAATGAGAATCCAAGTTCCCAGCTAAGACCTGAGTTTCTCACTGTGGAATGTGATGTTCATTGTCGAGACATTGTCAGAACTCCATGGACCTCTGGATCTTATCTGACTCATAAAAAATCAGAAAGAAATAAACTCAAGTTTAAGAAATGGAGGTGGAATGTGCTGTAATTTTCTCTTCCTCCCATCCCATCAGTCAATGCATTTACAATAGCATACACATTTAGCTTGTGATATGGTTTGGCTGTGTCCCCACCCAAATCTCATCCTGAATTGTAGTTCCCATAATCCCCACATCTTGAGAGAGGGACCTGGTGGGAGGTAATTGCATCATGGAGATGGTTACTTTTGTGCTGTTCTCATGATTGTGAGTGAGTTCTCACAAGATCCGATGGTTTTATAAGAGGCTCTCCCACAGCCCACCCCCTTCACGCTCTGCACTTCTCCTGAAGAAGGATGTGTTTGCTTCCCCTTCCACCATGATTGTAAGTTTCCTGAGGCCTCCCCAGCCATGCTGAACTGTGAGTCAATTAAACCTCTTTCCCTTATAAATTACCCAGTCTTGGGTATGTCCTTACAGCAGTGGGTGAACGGACTAATACAGTTGCTTTTAGGACACATTCAGATGTAACCTACAAATAAGTCATAAAAATGCCATTTTAAATGTGAGGTCTCTGATAAAATAAATTAATAGACTGAGCCTTAAATTATTAAATAAACTTAGAGTTATTAAGTGGATTGAATACAAAGCCACAGAGTTTGGGACTTCTAGATAGAGTGGAAAACAAAAACAAAATCCTCAACTGATAGAATTGTTTATTTTAAATATGTTGAAAACTTTTATTTTCAACCAAACTCTTAAGCTCTTCATCTGCAGACCACTCATGCCTGTTAAGCAATAATAGAGAGAAATGAATTCAATACCGAGGGTTGGCAAGTGGTTGTAGTTCCAGTTCTTCCTTCCCTGTTTTGTGCTTTGGAACAAAACATTCTACAGCTTTTCCCCCAGAGTTTAGCTCCTACATTCGCAGACCTAATATTGCTTTAGATGTTTTACCCTTTACCAACCTTTGATTTTTAGCAATGCATAATGTAAAGCTAGGCAACTAATTTAAATTTGTTAAATACTGATTTTATCCTGGTAGTAAGGTAATAAGCCAAAGTCACAAAGAGTTAATTTCAAAAAGCAAATTTCAATTCAGTTTACCAAAGTAGCCCAAGCTCTTGGCAATCTGATAAATGAAAGCTGAAATTGTTTACAAGAAAAAAAATCCAGCATCTTTGAAAGTTTGTCATGGTTTATCTGAGGGAAAATATTTTTCTGAAATCCACATTTTTCTTCTATAATGGAAACAATTTGGACCCAGCTATGTATGACCACGGTGCATCTGTCAGGAATAAAATGTTATGGAAAATTTTTGCAAATATGTGTTACAAATATAGTAGAAATTAAAAGGCAGCTGGCATCATACAATGGAGAATATAAAGAAAAGCAATGACATTTGGATTATTCAATAAACTCTCCTACCCATTCATACACAGTCTGAGTGATTTTGCTGTACTGAATTGAGGTATTTGAATGTGAGATTTTTGTTCTGCCTTTAGGCCAAGGGAAATGGAGTCCAGTTCTAAAAAGAGAGGAAGCCTGGAATGGTTGCTGACTTTCCAAAGCCCACCCTGGCAGATGGCAGTCTATGTATATGTTGCCACATTTTTTTAGTTCTTTCTTGTTTGGGCTCTCATTCAATGATAAAAGTTAAAGAATGGATTGCTATAAATAAGCTTAATATATCTGTGCAGTGATTCTAGTAACACTTCAAATGACAGGACCATGCATATATCAAATGGCATCCAAACTCACCGGAAATTTTGATTATTATTTCAGGTAGCTGATTATGATTATAACATATGGGGAAAATATTAGTACCTGTTCTTACAAGTCATCAGGCAATCATCTATAATTTTATTTAGACAATAATAGTGGGAGAAAACACAGATGTCAGCAGTCAATTGTCCTACATCTAATGTTGTTCAGCCAGCAGCCATACTCTATACCCTTGTAAGCCAAATTCTCCCCACCACCCACTTCTGACTGCCCCGAAAAGCGATATTTATCAGTGTGATGAAAAGGACCAAGATGAGCCTTTGGAGGAAATAGAGAGATCTCAGTTGTAACTGTAAAACCAGTATCCAAGTAGTACGGCTGTTAACAAATGCTTAACATTTCTGAGCCTCAGCCTCCTCATAGATAAAATGGGGACCCTAATACTTTCGCATGGTTTCTGTAAGGATTGAAAGAAATAATATTCATGGAACATCTAGTGCTGTGGCTGAAGCACGTCCAAAAGCAGTGCTTTCTCTGATCCCCTGCCCAAGCCTTTCTCCTCTCCCTCCCATTGTGGCATCTTGACACTGGGAGGCTCAAATACAAGCCATGTGAACAATAGATGTTAAATAGGAGAAATTGAGTAAGATATCTTTGAGTTTGTCATTTTGTAACTTGATCTTTTATATAAAATTGGGGCAGAAATGAAATGAATTGGAATGGAAGGGGCAGATTTTGAGTCACTGGGAACTGGAACTTGATACATACATTTATATGTAAAGAATAGCCAATGAATGAAACAAGCTAATCGTTAACAACAATGGAACTGTTGTTAACTATACACCAGTGGCAGTCTGGATTCTCTCTCATTTACTCATTTACTCTTGAGTTTGCTTTGTGTCACATCAACTTGCTGTAGAATAGCCCATCTTAAATAAAAAGCATGGTTTCACAAAAAGCAAAACAAAACAAGCATTCAAAGTAAAGCAATACCCACTTGATCCTACATCTCCTACAGCTTCTACCTACTTTCTCATCTCCTTTTTTTTTTTTTTTTTTTTTGTTTTTTTAAGAGACTGGGTTTCAATTTGTCACCCAGGTTGGAGTATAGCAGAGCAATCATAGCTCACTGCAGCCAGAATCTCCTGGGCTCTAGCGATTCTCCCGCCTCAGCCTCCTGAGTAGTTAAAACTACTGGCATGTACCACCATGACTTTTTTTTTTTAAGTTTTTAAGGATGAGGTTTCACTATGTTGCCCTGTCGGGTCTTGAACTGCCAGGCTCAAGCAATCCTCCCATCTTAGCATCCCGAAGTGCTGGGATTTAAGATATAAGCCACTGCTCCTGTATTCATCTCCTCTTTATAAAAATATTTTCACAGCCATAAAAAAGAACAAAACCATGTCCATTGCAACAACATGGATGCAGCTGGAGTCCATTATCCTAAGCACGGGAACAGAAAACCAAATACTGCATGTTCTCATTTCTAAGTGGGAACTAAACATTAGGTACTCAAGGATATAAAGAGCAATAATAGACACTGTGGACTACCAGAGGGCAGGTGCGGGTAAGGGTTAAAAATGAACTTTTGGATACTATGCTCAGTACCTGGGTGACAGGATCAATTGTATTTCAATCCTCAGCATCACACAACAAACCCATGTAACAAACTTGCACATTTATCCCTTGAATCTAAAATAAGTATTGAAATTATTACAAAAATAAATAAAAATTTTCTCAACCAAGTAATAAATAGTCTCTCCTTTACTTCCTAATTTTACCCTCAGTTAAGCTTTTACTTCAACCATTCCAACAAAACAAGGCAGAGTCTATCGAGAAGGGAATGGAATTACCAGAACTGGGGTAATCTTTAGACTTTAATTTTGGAAACAAAGCAACTGGTGACATTTATTTAAATGATTTGTTTGCAATTGATAAAAGTGGACAAATATCCTGAACAATTTGCTTTATGTTTACTTGAAAAGCTCTTTCATATAAGATTTATATATATAATTAACTGTGCTTAATAATAAAAGAAAACAAATTGTTGTAAAATATTTATATAATGTACTCAGGACTGAATGCACTGCTTATGTATTAAGATTCACGCTAATAATCCCCAAATCTCTCGATGACCTTCTAATGCTTCCCTTCACCCAATTATGCAATCATAGGCCAGAAAACAACAGGAAGAGAAATAAAAATTCAGTTACACTTATATTCAATGTATGATAAATTCTGTATCAAATATCAAAGAATTGCTTAATTTGATGTGATCAGCACAAATTAGCTACTTTAGCAACCTGCATCTTATCCTGGGGGAATCAAGATACTGGAGATAAATGCTCACTTAGTAGACATGTGCCTCTGTGCCTAAGATCAAATGAAATGCAAAGGTGTCTCATTTCCCCACAATTTATCTAATTCCATTGTCAATTAGCAACTCACACCAGCTTAGTTTTCTAAAAACAGGGGAAGGGGACATGTAGGGAGCCACCAGGTAAACAGCTCTTCCTATTACACAACACAACATCCTTAAATCATAAAAATTCTAGGAATCATTCAAGTGTTAAACGTTTTTAAAAATGCAGGTAATTTAAGATAATAGTAGGGTTGTTGAGGAAAGTGATATATTGCTTACTGTTTATTTGTGAAATAAGAGACAGAATCATGTATCCTACACTGAAAGAATGTAGGACTCCACAACTTAGCATTTTGAATAGCTTGGACCCATATACACTGCGTTAAGCCTAGAATGAAATAGTCCAACTCTTACTTTAAGCCAGAGATATTGGAAGTGAAGAGCAGTATTTATCTTTAAGAACAGGCTTCAAAGCCATACCATCAGATGCTTGTACGTTTCTACCTCAGGCACTTTCACCATTCCCTTCCTAATCAGACAGAGGATGAGGAAGAAGGAAAGCCAGGTTTTGAGGGCACACTGGGTTCTGACACCAGACACGATTCCCTCCCTGGCAGATCATTTCTTACCCAAAATGATACAGCCAAGGGAGTTAAATCCTCTCCTTGAACTTTTCCAGGTGACTAACAAGCTTTTCTCAATTGGGGTTTTAAAACCATAGAATTTTTGAATTGACTTCCAGACTGCCTCTATGTAGACTGAATGGAATATGGAAATAAAAAGTAGTGTTATGCTATTTCTCTGCATTACGGAGCTAGAAGATCACTTAGTCTCTGCCTGAAGTCTGGAGATGACATGGAACTTGCAGCTTAGCCTGGCTGGTGGCTGTCAAGCGAGCGGCAACTGATAGAGTAGAAGGGAGAAACTTCACAGGGAAAAGAGAATTCTTCTGTCTTTCAATTTCCTGAAATTTTATTCTATGTTTTGGTGCTGATAACACCTTTTTAGTACTACACAAAGTTATTTCCAATGCTAAAATACACAGCTTTTAAATATTAATTAAAGAATTCTTTTCAGTGTGTGGAAGATTAAAACAAAATGCTAAACTGTATAGGTGACCTAAACATTTGGACTTTGTAATACAGAAGAAAACTGAAGAGAGACAAGCCAGATTTGGTTTCTTCCTCTCTGTTATGGAAGAAATTGTGTCTCCCTAAAATTCACATGTTGAAGCTTAACCCCCAATGCAACTGTGTTTCAAGATAGCACATATCAGGAGGTAATTAAGGTTACATGATGCCATAGAATAGAACATTGATCTGATAGGATTAGTGTCCTTATGAGAAGAGACACCAGAAAGCTCACTGTCTCTCTTTCTGCCACATGAAGACACACTTAGAAAGCAGCTGTCTGCAAGCCAGAAAGAAAGCCTCCATGAGAAACCAAATGGGATGGCACCTTGATCTTGGACTTCCCAGCCTCCAGAACTATGAGAAAATAAATTTATGTTATTTTAGCCAAAGTCAGCCAGTCTATGGTATTTTGTTACAGTAGCATGAGCAGACTATGATATCCTCTCTCACCTTTCACTATCAGTTGCCGAGTACTATTTTTGCACTTATGCTGCATAAATTTCTGTTATCTCATCCTAATTGACCTTTCCCTTAAGTCTCTGAAACTGTAATATAATCTGTAACCAGCATTTCCTATAATTTATATTTATTCTTATCTATTTGCCTTTAGTTTCCCAGACACTTAGTGTAAATATTTGGAGATAAGCCTATACAGTCTAATTCCAGTAGAATTTGAATTCTTTCTCAAGCAAAAATCTGGATAAGGTGCTCTATTTCTGAAAAATCTACAAAGGGGCTGTAGACATGTAGAAATATTTGAAATCACTCACCCTGACATGCAAAGGTTGTCCGGTTTGTCTTCAGCCTGCCTTGCCGTATGTCCAGTATTTATCTCCATTCTATACAGCCTTTACAGCACACTTTACAGCCTGGAAACATTGGATTCCCTAACTTCATTCCTGTACTCAATTGTTCCCCATGAGTATCAATATTCTTGGCATCACAACAGATACAGTATTCTATTTTTTTTTCCAACTCAGTTGTAAAACTTTGGAGAGAAGGAACCATCAATTTTTGCAGATATACAAAAAGAGATATTCCACAAAGACTAATAGAGAGCAAGACTCATATGCACATACCTGTGTATAAAAGAACACCTACATAAATTAGAATAAGGAAGGAGAGGCCAGGCGCTGTGGCTCACCCCTGTAATCCCAACACCTTGGGAGGCTGAGGAAGGTGGATCACCTGAGGTCAGGAGATTGAGACCATCCTGGCCAACGTGGTGAAACCCTGTCTTTACTAAAATACAAAACAAACAAAAAAAACAGGCATGGTGGTGCGTTCCTGAAATCCCAGCTACTTGGGAGGCTGAGGCAAGGGAATCACTTAAACCCATGAGGTGGAGGTTGCAGTGAGCTGAGATCGTGCCACTGCACTCCAGCCTGGTGACAATGTGAGACTCTGTCTCAAAAAAAAAAAAAAAAAAAAAAAAAAAAAAGGAGGAGGAGAAGGGAGAAGGAGATAAGGAGATATAGGTCAGAAAAAAACTCTTTTATCCTGCAACCTTGCTTCCATAACGACAAAAGAAAAAAGAAGGAATAACAGTCATGGCAAAAAGGGCCACAGCTACATGCAGCTTATTCGCTCCACAAACTGTGTCCCATGTGGGTCCAAGGACAAGGCCATTAAGTTCACATAGCAGAGTCCACAGCCATCAAGGGCATTGCTGATGCTCGTATCTCCAGTGCTTGTGTTCCTCACAGCTGTTTGTGAAAGGAATCATTCTTGTGAAGCGTGGAGGGATCAGACACCCCACCCCAATTTAGACCCAAGGTGCTGCCCACCAACCTCCACCAAGATCCACGTAAGGAGCTGGGCCTTTAAAAACTGAAGAAAAACTACCCTCTAGAAAAAAACATACAATAAAATGGAAATTATGCTTAAAAAAAAAGAAAAAAATCAGGGAAAAAAAAGACTTTTAGCGATCATACACCAAAGATTTAAAGTAGTTACTTATGAAGATTTAGCAATACTATTAAAACACAATAAGAAAAAATATCTGAATATTATTGTATTATGATCATAAAAGTAGCTATAGTGACAGCTATATATAATTCACATTTTATAGTATGGCTTTAAGTCATTCTGGAAAAAATATTATTGTCAAGTTACAAATGAAAAAAACAAACTAAACAGAAGATCCTTCCAGATATTTTTACTGGTGGATTTTGGGCCTGAGTAAACCTTGCATGGCAATTTTAGTGAAGATATTGACACTCTGAGTAAAAATGCCAGAAAGAAATATATTTTGCCCAATTCTACATCGTTCTCATAATGAGGTAGTTAAGAAAGTTGCCTTTTTATTCCTACGTGGGTAGTGACATTTTTTCCTCGTACCACAGCACAGTCTAAAGATGTAGATTTAGGGGATCATCATGGGGATGGGGGCATTTTGCAGATGACAGTACAGAGGGTTGTTTTTGTTTTTTGTTTGTTTGTTTGTTGTTTTTTGAGACAGGGTCTCACTCCCACTGCCCAGGCTAGGGTGCAGTAGTGTGATCAGGGCTCACTGCAGCCTCGACTTCCTGGACTCAGTTGATCCTCCCACCTCACCCCCCAAGTACCTGGGACTACAGGCACATGCCACTACATCAGGCTAGTTTTTTGTATTTTTAGTGGAGATGGGGTTTCACCATGTTACCCAGGCTTGTCTCAAACTCCTGGGCTCAAGCAATCCACCCGCCTCGGCCTCTGAAAGTGCTAGGATTACAGGCATGAGCTACCTTGCCAGGCTGAGTGCCAAACTTAAGGTTTGGCACTTAAGGTTTCTTAAGTGTGCCAAACTGTTCTGAGTGCACCTTGATGACATTAGAATTCCCATTCAACATTAGAGATAGTGGGAGGCAACCTGGAGGTTTTGGCCATCAGAAGCGTATACAGCAACCTTGAACAGAGCAGCTCTTCATCTTAGAGAAAGCAGAATCCAATGACATAATCTCTTTCACTATTGTAGGGTATGGATGTGGGGCTTTGATCGTTTTCTTCCTCAGCAGTGTGAAGTCCAGTGAAATACAAATACATTTGTTTGTGTAAGAACCTTTTTTAACCACAAAAGAGAAAAATAGTTAATCTGCCTAATTATTTAATTGCATACACTAGTAATCAATTTTTCTTCTCCAATGAATGTGTGTGTTAATATTTCTCATGGTGACCACAAGATCCAGGTGGATGACAACTGCAAATATTTCGAGGTTTTGCAATGTCATTACAGGTAGTGATGGCATTTGTTAACATTTTCCAGTGACTTGACAAACTACCTTTTATAATTAAATCTAACCAGTATGCAATATGCATTCTTAATCAGACTTGTGACCTTACTATGATTGTAATGAGAGAAATTTCAGCCACTTCTAGTTAATGAAATCTGTTTTATCCCTTTGACAATTTCCTACATCTGCATCCATAACCTCAAGTCCACACAGTGTCCTCCAAGTAGCAAACATACTCACTAATGGGAAAAAAATTCATTTTGGCCTTGCATCTGATCTTATTTGGCCAGGCCTCCAGGGAGGACACATTTAGCATGGATGGTTGAGAAGAGAAGGCTAGATCTGGTCATTTATAAGCAAAGTGGAAGGAAGAGACAGTTTTGTTTTTTCTCCATTTGAGATTAAGAAAAAACAGTATTTTTATAAACTAACATATAAAATGAATTATAGTAGAATCTAATAATCTTTTCCAAATGATTGATTACACAGACCAATTGAAACTAACACGTCTGTTTTGGCCAACATTCTAAGTTGTTTAACCAACTTTCTTTTCTTGGAATGAAATCCAGTGAATGAAGACACTGTATCTTTCTCCCTTGAGTAGATCATGCATAGTTTTTATAATGATTGATAGCCCCGTTGGGAATGACAGACTTATTTCTGCCTTGGCCACTGTCCTTACATATAGGTTAAGCAGGCTGTCAATCAGTGATATTTTCAAGAGGCCCCGAAAGACTTCCCTGAATAAAAAAGTAATACTTATCATGGTAACTGAAATTCCACTTTCCATCCAATGGACCACTTATTCTTCACTTAATGAGCAAATGGTACTGAGCACCTAGTAGGTGCCAAGTCCTGCTTTAGAATTAAAAAGCAAACAAGTAACAGAGAAAGAACAGCTCTTTCACTTTCAAAGCTCAGTATCTACTATAGAAATGAAAAAGTACAGATGATTGAAATACAGTAAAACAAGTGTGGCTCTCTATGATACACATAAAGGAGGAACAGGATTACGGCGCCATTAAGGATGTTTTACTTCACATTTGTAATTTTTTTCTTTCCAATAGTCTTTTTTAAAAATGGTTACTAGCTCCTTGGAGAGGCCATGTATTATTGGATGGACATTTAGCACCTTAACGCTTCTTATAGAAGAAATTATTTTCTAATAGTAACTACGAGATTTACATTTTAGTCCAAATTATTTCATTATCTGTGGAACACTGAACAATTCACCTGGATGGCAATATGTTCTAAGAATTGCATTGTTAGACAATGTGGACATTATGTAAACATTATAGGGTGTACTTACAAAAACCTAGATGGTACAGCCTATTACACACATAGGCTATATGGTATAGCCTGTTTCTCCTGGGCTATATACCTGTACAGCATGTTACTCTACTGAATATTGTGGATAATTATAACACAATGGTAATCATTGGTATATCTAAACATATCTATAGAAAAGGTACAGTAAAATACAATATTATAATCTTATGGGACCACATTTGTATATGTGGTACACTGCAGACCTAAACGTTTTATGTTGCCCATATTCTCAGGAAACTCTAGGAATATATACACATTTATCATAAGAAAGTTCCAAAGCCACCTTGAGGTTCTATAATTCTAGTAGATTATGAATTAGAAGGATGACAAAATAACAGCAGGATGTCCTGCAGAGTGAGACAAACCTGATTTTTCTTCTCAACTTTATTTCAAATTGAAATATGTTGGCATAATATTTACCTATTTTGAGATTAATTCTTATCTTGCAATGATGTAAAGATTCATTATGATATGGAAACTGTCCACTGATATACCTATGACCTTGTTTGTCAACACCTCAATGCCAACCAGCACACACACACACACACATGCTCACACACACTCACAACACTACTCATCTCCTTACAGGTGTCTGAGATTACTTCACAGATGAGTCAAGATGGTGGCTGTATGCACATAGGCTTTGTTGGGACAAACTGATATAGCTTTATGGAAAGCTTTGAAGCATGAAAGGGGATTGTCCAAAAAAGACCTGGTGATTTGGACAGCCAAGAAGCTCATCAAGTTGAGATGTATTTCGGATATTAAGGGAGAGAGAAACGGAGCTTATAAGATTCGCCAAAGGCACATCCTGTGTTTTTGAAGTTTCTTTGATTTGATCACTGGGGGTACATTTATTGAATATCTTCCCTGTGACCATTGGTCTCTAGGCATTAGAAGTGAAGGATGCAAAACAATTTCAAAAAAAGTATGGTTGTGCCTTTTGAGCATTTTATGTATGACCAACAATAGATTTTATATTCTTCTTGAACAAATTATCATATGTACAATTTAAAAAGCAGAAGGTTTTCTTTATATCTCTGTAACAAAGTAAGCAACGGAAAAATTTCCACTGTAATATTAATTTTATATACAGAAAAGTTCTACATGTAATCACGCATATGTGAATATACATTGAATATACCTGTACATATACATGTATAGATATATTTATGCATTTATTTTTACATTTTTATTAAGATAAATCTTAGGAAAGTATACTGATCTTAAACATACAGCTTGATAATTTTTCACATGCAGATACCCTATATACTTATCACTGAGATCAAGATATAAAATCTTTCCAGTTTATGATAGGATTCTATCTCTTCTTAGTTGTCTTTCCCCTTTATCAATTTTAGGAGAGGATAATTGATTCTTAGCTCTCTGTATTTTTCTATAATAATGAAAATGGAAAATTTCTCAAACCTGGGAGGTGGAGTTTGCAGTGAGTCAAGATCTTGCCGCTCCACTCCAGCCTGGGCAACAGAGCAAGACTCCATCTAAAAAAAATTATTAAATATTAAAAAGCACCCCTCTTTTGCTTAACTACCCCAAACAGGAAAGTGCAGAAAACTCTGCTCCTTTCAAGCTCAGTTCTTAAAACTTCTATCAGTGACATTTGTAAAAACAGTAAAATACAATTCTAGGGATTGGATCAAAATCTTCCAATTACTGACTGTGATCCCAGACAAGTATTCTTTTTCTGTTTCATTTACCTAATCTGTAAAATAATGAAATAATAATCCTTAGTCTATATTCCTTACAGAAAAGTTATAACAATCAAATGAGAAAATGTGTATAGTAATCCATTTTAAATTTCAAAGAACTATAAAAGACAGAGTCCTACTTTTTATCAGACAAATTTGTTTGAAAGATTTCAAGTTCTTCTGGTATGTTCCCAAAGGAAATAATTCCTACCTCATGATTAGGAAATCACTGAACTTTTCAAAAAATAATCAAATGTTTATACTTCATTTGCTTTAATTTAATTTAATCTTGGTAACAAATATCTTCATTTTAAATTTTATTCCCTTGGGTATTTATGATTTTCTGGCTTTTCTGCTGCAGGAGTAATTATCTGTGATATATTAGAAGGGCATTTTACTGTAGTAATAAGACCATCATTATCAAGCCTCATCCAGAGGTATCTTTCAGAAAGAACCAGCAAGCATTTTGCAATCAACACATAAAACTCCAGTGGAATGCAAAGCTGATCATAAACATGACTCACTCTTCCAAATCCAAATTTTTAAACAGAAAACACTTTGCCAAAAAATATTCTTTGATGCATATGCCTTCTTTGGTGGTTTTATACAAATCTCTATTTGATGTTTAAGTCCCATTGACAATTTGGAGACCTCTTTAGGGAAATATTCTTGTTTTCACTTTTTTCTACATACTGCATTTGCTGAAGTAAAGACAGAAACTTTCCAGATTGTTTAAATGTGCCTTCTGAAAATCTCTTGAGTATGGAAAATAATACCTATATCCTGAAAGTTTGAGTAGCAACATCCAGATTACACTGCTCTTTACTCAAATAGGATATTTCTTTTTTTTCCTCAAGGAAAATGTGGACAGGAGGTAGGAAAGTGTGTTATTTTTGAGATCCCATTACTTCAAATGACAAAGATTTATTTTCAAATTTATAGTACATAAAAATGAGCTGAGTGCTCACTCATCCTCTATACTTCTAGGAAAATCCTTCCCTATACATACTATTTTACTGAGAAATTCAGGCATTCTGAACACTTTGGTCAACCTAGTATTTAGAAGAAGCCTAGTGAGAACTGTACAAAAATGTGGATGCCTTCATATGTTCAATAGAAGGAAAAATCCTCTTTACAGAAGTGTCAGGTGACCTGAGTCTAAACGGTAACACTGCCACTTACTACTTATATAAAAATCAGTCAAGATACTAAGATTCTCTGAGGCTTACTTTTCTACTATTATATCATTTAGGATGCTTTTTGCTGCATGTAAGAGAACACTTTTCCTGTTTGAAAAGTGGCTCAAACAAGAGTGTTTTCTATTATGTGTTTCATGTAAAAAGAAACCTGAAGAATGACGCCTCAGAGTGGGTTCAGTACCTGTGTCCAACTTCACCATCCAGTGCCGTGGCTCTTTCCACCTCTCTGCTCTCCATTCCCACTGTGCTGTCATTGTCACCCTTTGTGGTCTGAAAATGGATGCAGCAGTCTATATAACACATTCTCACAGAAAAGCCAGAAATGATGGGTTGCACTTTCTTATTTGACATCTTTCTTTGTTCCTCTTTTTTAATCGGGGAAAAGACTCATTTCTGGGATTCTAAGGGAGAGAATGGGATCACATGGTCATCCCTAGCCACAGGAAGGCTGGGAACAAATCTGCCATTGTTAGCCATGACGATACAAGGTAAGCTCTGCCCACAAGGCCACAGGAGGAAAGAGATGTCTACCCCAAATGCCTGGTCTATATGGTAGAGGGGAGGCTCAAACAGATCACATACTAAATCATTTAGTGTACTGACTGTCTCAAACAGAGCAAATATTATAACTACATAAATAATATGATAATATAAAGTATATAAATATTTAAAAAACACAAAATCTGAGTGGATTTCGCAGTGATCTGAGATTCAGTTTCAAAAACTATTCTACTGGTAATTGTCATATGCCTAAGCTCGTACATGTGCATGTTATATGCCTTAACTCTGAAGTCATTTGTGCTTGTGACCCACTATATTAAAATTTCCTGTGTATTTTTAAATAATTTATTAATTGTTATAAAAGAACAGAGGAAGAAGTTACATTGTTTTTGAACTTTAGTTTTATCATTTATAAAATAGCAGTAATAATGCCACCACCACCTTTAGGTTCACCTGAAGACTATCTGTCTTAGATTAAGTTTCCTAGAGACAGGGTCTGACAAGCAAGTTCCTATGGCAGAGGTTCGTAGAGAGACAGTCTTCAGAAGGGTCATGGAAATCAAGGATAAAACAGGAAAATATGTTAAGTAAGAATACGGTCGCAACTTCAGATGAGCTTCAGCTTCGGTCTAATCCCATGGGAAGCTTAGGTGCATGAAATATCCAGAGTTGATCCCAGCCTGAGGAAGATGGCTGACTTTGGTAACCTAGTCAGTCAGTCGCTGGCTGGGGGTAAAATAAGGGGTGGGAGTGAGCAGTGTGTAACGTCAAAAATGAGGTGGCTCCCATTTGATGGAGGACACCTGTCTATTAGCTATTAGCAGCTCACACATCTCTATTAGCTCTCACAGCAACTGGCGGTGGTACCTGGGCCAATAAAGGGATCTGGCTGGGACATCAACAGTGTCCACTCCAAGAAATAAATATTATTCTGCACGTAAAGCATAGGCATAATATTTGAAAGAGGACATATTCAATCAATATTTTTCTTTTCTTTTCTTTTCTTTTCTTTTCTTTTCTTTCTTTTCTTTTCTTTTCTTTTCTTTTCTTTTCTTTTCTTTTCTTTTCATTTCTTTTCTTTTGAGACAGAATCTCACTCTGTTGCCCAGGCTGGAGTACAGTGGCGAAATCTTGGCTCACTGCAACCTCCACCGCCTGGGTTCAAATGATTCTCCTGCCTCAGCCTTCTGAGTAGCTGAGACTATAGGCACACACGGCCACACCCGGCTAATTTTTGTAGTTTTAGTAGAGACGGAGTTTCATGACGTTGGCCAGGCTGGTAACAAACTCCTGACCTCAACTGATCCGCCCGCCACGACCTCCCAAAGTGCTGGGATTACAGGCATGGGCCACCGCGTCCCACCTCAATCAATTTTCTATGAAACAGTAAATAGGTTAGTGGGGCTACAAGGGAGAGTTACTTGAGCAGGGATAATTGCTTCACCTCAAAGTTTATTCTTTATTCTGAGTAGAGTGTTCGGAGTCAGAGGGAGAGAGAGTCAAATTTTAAGCAGAGGAGTGATATAATTATATTTGAATGTTAAGAAAGAAAACTCCAGCTACAACATGGAGAAATGTTTGAAGAGGAGTGCATTAGGGGCAAGGAGAATGATTAGGAAATGATTATGGAAGTCTGGGAGAGACATGATGTAAGTCTAACTTAAAGTGACGAAAAATGCCAACAAAAGGGAAAAACATCAAAGCTTACAGGGACCATTTTTTAAGCTAGTATTTAATATATACTAGTGTGAGAGGTGGCAAACAATCAACATAATCAATGATTATAACAATATGATACTTTTCTAATGGTAAGCACTCTGGATGAAGAAATAATTTTCTAGTGTTTATAACACATTTTAATAGTTTATTTGGTCTCATTTCTTATAAATCTGTTTCATACACTAAGGTCCAGAATCAATACAATGTTGAAGAATGATAAAGATTGAGCCTATTCTACAGAAATCAAGAAGTTCTTTGAAGCTGATAAGAACAAGGATACAACATACCAGAATCTAACACAGCTAGGGCAGTGTTAAGAAGGAAATGTATGGCACTAAATGCCCACATCAAATAGCTAGAAAGATCTCAGGTTAACAACCTAACATCACAACGAATAGAACTAGAGACCTAAGAGCAAACAAATCAGAAAGCTAGCAGAAGAAAAGAAATAACCCAAATCAGTGCTGAACTGAAGGAGATTGAGGCACAAACCACCATTCAAAAGATGAATGGGTCCAGGAGCTGTTTTTGAAAAAAATAAAATAAAATAGATAGACCACTAGCTAGACTAATAAAGAAGAAAAGAGAGAAGATTCAAATAAACACAATCTGAAATAAGGGGGATGTTACCACTGACCCACAGAAGCAAAAATTTATTCCATCAGTCCCTTATTTTATCAGAGACTACTGTGAACACCTTTATACATATAAACTCAAAAATCTAGAAGAAATGGATAAATTCCTGACACATACACCCTCCTAAGACTGAAACAGGAAGAAATTTAATCCCTGAATAGACCAAAAATGAGCCCTTAAATTTAGTCAGTAATAAATAGCCTAACAACAACAACAAAAAGCCCAGGACCAGACTCACAGATGAATTCTACCAGATATCCAAAGAAGAGCTGGGATTATTCCTGCTGAAACTACTTCAAAAAATTGAGGAGGAGGGACTCCACCCTAACTTATTCTATGAGGCCAGTATCATCCTGATACCAAATCCGAAAGAGACACACACACAAAAGAAAACTTCAGGCAAATATCTTTGATGAACAATGATGCAAAAGTACATATTCACCATGGAATACTATGCCACAAACAAAGAACAAGATCATGTCCTTTGCAGTGACATTGATGGTGCTAGAGGCCGTTATCCTTAGCAAACTAACACAGGAACAGAAAACCAAATACCACATGTTCTCCCTTGTAAGTGGGAGCTAAGTGATGAGAACATATGGACATGTAGAAGAGAACAACCCACACTGGGGCCTTTGAGAAGGGTGGCGGATAGGAGGAGGGAGAGGATCAGGGAGAAAAACTAATTAATACTAGGCTTAATACCTGGATGATGAAATAATCTGTACAACAAAACCCCATGACACAAGTTTACCTATATAACAAACTTTCGCATGTACCTCAGAACTTAAAATAAAAGGTAAACATAAATAAATAAAGTATTACTATTAAAAAGAAAGAGAGGTTGAGACTATTCTTCACACTAAAAGAACACAATGACCTCCAGTTCTTACAGGTATCTAATTCATTTAACCAGATGACTGGTTTTACCTTTCTGTCATTCATTGAATTCATTGATATATTGATTAACCATATAACTCTCTGTTCTCTATAAAATACATATTCGGTAATGTTTTCTGGATGATAGTAATTATAGTAAAAGTTTGATCACTTGTAGTTTATTCATAAAACTATAATCATAGTTTCTGAAACCATTTTCAAGGTCCTCATCCCTGTGCTGTCATTATGGAATATTCAGGTCTCCATTTAGATACACATCCCTCCCTATCACTATATCCCTTCAAGACATCCTAGTCTTGCTCATTTTATTTGATCCTGATAGCTCTCTAACTTGAGTCTTAAAAAAATCCTAGGCCAGGTGTGGTAATCCCAGTACTTTGGGAGGCCAAGGCGGGAGGATCACAAGGTCATGAGTTCGAGATCAGCCTGGCTAATATGGTGAAACCCCATTTCTACTAAAAATACAAAAATTAGCCGGGTGTGGTGGTGGGCACCTGTAGTCCATCTACTTGGGAGGCCGAGACAGGAGAATCTTTTGAACCCGGGAGGCAGAGGTTGCAGTGAGCCAAGAGATGGCGCCACTGCACTCCAGCCTGTGTGGCAGAGCAAGACTCCATTTGAAAAAAAAAAAAAAAAAAAGATCCTATCGAGAATGATGTGTGTCCCCAACATCTAAAGTTTGAGATAAATCTTGAACACTTTTAAATTTTAGACATGATTTTCTTCAGCCATTTTTCTGGGTGAAACATTTGATTTAGCTTCCTGCTCTGTCTAAAGACCAAGGGAGGGGCTCAATTTTTATTTACCTGTGCATTTGATGTCTAAAAATTAAAAAAAAAAAAAGTTTGGTTGTACTGCATGTAATTTAACAAGTAAAATGATAAACAAATGGCAGGATTTTTGTTTTGAAAAAGAATTGCTTCATCTGAGTTGAAATTTCCTTCATAAGTCACTAAGGTATTGAGGCGTTTTGTGGGAATTTAAGTTATTTTATATTTAATAGGTTACAGTATCAAATGACATCAACTGGAATGTTCAGTTCTTTTGTTACTAATTTATTGCTTTGAATTTCTAGTATTTTTTCCTATTGCTATCAGAACCCAAAAGATAAATGCTTTATTCATAAAGGGAACTATATTTACTAGCCCTGCATTTGTCAACCATAATTGATTCTCTCCAGCTAGTTCTCAAGATCTGACCTTTTTTATACTGCTCCTGGAGTTAAAGTCATAGAGACATTTGATTCATGAAGATTTACTGAAAATGGCATCCTGGAATCTATGCTGGGTACTACTGGGATGCAAAGATGGATGAAAAACACTACCTGCTCCCAGGTATATTAAAAGTTATTATTTGTGACAAATACATAAAACAGAACTGGACAGAGTAGGAACACTGGAAATACACCCGGTGCTATAAGAACCAAGCAAATGATCATAATCCCTTGGAGGAATTGAGAAAATGCTTCCCACATAGAAATGATAGGTTTTCAAGTAAGTTTTGAAAGGTAGAGATAGAATAAAAGAGGAAATCAGAAAGAAAAAAAAATGAGCAAAGACATAATTTAAAGTATCTTTGTAGAGAATGACAAAACAGAAAGAACAGCTTGAATATTTGAATTTTATTTTATTGTTTTGAAAGCTGCTGAAGTTTCATTTCTAAGGATGAGAAAATCAGAGAAGCTTAAAAACATGTTTGATACCTGATCAATCTATTTGATATTGTTACATCAAATCATATAAGCATTTAAATAAAATTTTATTCATTATCTGGTTATTTGCTAAACTGTAAACACAGCTTGAATCATAAACTTTCAATGTATAAGGTAGCAATATTTTTATTGTTACTATTTCCCGACCCTTTTATTCTCCTTTCAAAAATAATAATATTAAGACCTACATTTTTAAAAGTAATGTTTATGAGTTCAACAATATAAGAATAGGTACTCCTCAGCATTTCGTGATTATAAACTCACAAGACAAACATTGTAGTAACCCATATAATGTTGGTAACCCTGTCTTTAAGATAAAGTAAAAACACTTGCTCGAAAACTTTACAATCTCTAAAACGTGAAGAGTGCTTGATTCTCACCAAATTGGCAACCAAGAATAAAAGCACTTTTGTATGCTAGGAATAATGAGACATTGTAAATCTATCATGATTTTATTCAAAAATTTCCAAACCTAAATATTTTCTTTTTCTGTAATATATATGGACTGTATATTTTTCTTTTACTTTTATATATAGAGAAATCCACGTTCTCAAGTACAATGCCAGGGCTATGACTATACATATGAAACCATGTGTTCATATGGCAAAATTGGATGGTGATGTAGATTTAAAAATACACCTTCATTTGACTTTGAAGTTTTTGTTTTTGAAAACTGTGTCCTGTTCATTAGAGATTCTAAATCCTGTTAAGGACCAAACTATAACTCTTCACAGTTATATATGAAGTATCTAGGACATGCAAAACGTACTTATTAAAAACCTACTGTGTGATGGGCATGTCTAAGTATACAGGATACACGATGTACAAAATCCAGAATGTGGAGAAAGAAAAAAATGTAAGTACTTAACAGAAAAAAAACAATTAAGATCACAAATATTAAACAAAATGACAGAGATGCAATCATTAAAATGTAGACACAGAAAACACTACAGAGCAATTGATCCACGTTCTTCAATAAATAGTAATATGTTGCAAGAAAATAAAATGAGACAGATGGAAGAAGACCTATAGCTTAAGAGATATGTAAGGTATAGCAACCAATCATAATATGTTCATACATTTAGATGTCTATTTAAACCAATAAACTATCAAATAAATTTGAAATAGAAAAAGAAACTAGATGAGTCAAAGACTGCCACTTTGAGGGAGTGACATTTGGATTCCATTGTAAAGGATGAAAAATAACCAATTATTTAAAAAGCAGAAGTTGGAGGCTGGGTTGGGGAGGGAAGGAGTGTTGCCAAGAGATGCAACAGTAAGTGAGAACTCTGGGCTCTGGAGATGTATAGAAACATCTATACGTTTGTTTGTTAGTTCAAGAGAAGAATGTGGTCAAGTTAGAACTTGAAGGACATGGAAAGAAAATTGGAGTTTGTGCTAATGGCAGTGATAAGTTTTGAGAAGAATATATGCAGAGAAATATTATGATTTGGCTTATAGTAGGTACTAAAATACCGTTACTGAAAACGATGAATTAATTCAATGAAAACTTTCTATGTTATACTTGCATTTTACATGATAATTATATTTCGTTTATATTTTATCTCTTATTTAAGAGAAATCTGCTTCTAATTATAATATGTATAGTTGGACCAGTTGCTTTTTTTCATACTAACATTTGGTTAGGACTTCTGTCTCAGAAACAACAAACAACTAATCTGAAATAGATAGGAAAACATTTTTAATAGCATTTAATCAGAAGGTTGGTTTCACTTGAACCCACTTAAGCATTCATATAAATGTCATAATTTATTTAACAAAAATTTCCTGTTTAGAAAAAAAATGATTTGTACTATGTAAGAGTATCATAATTTAGAGATTGCAAAATTTTCAGGCAAGTGATTTTACTTTATCTTAAAGGCAGGGTTACCAACATTATATAGGTCACTATGTTTATATTATGAGTTTATAATCATGAGATGCTGAGAAAATTGTGTTTTTATTCCAACAGATCAAAGGATCCCACAAAGTCTGGAGATGGCAAAAACTGTCCAGGGCACAGGAACAACTGAAAAACAACAAGAAATTATATTTATTTCATTGGAACTGATAACACATTACAAGTGAATTTATCTCTCTTTTATATTCTCCTCTTGCGTATTTTTTATTCCTAACAGTAATGGAAAACAAGAAAAGAATTTCCCAAAATTTCATGCTGTAGAGGGATGCCAAGTTCAGAATTTCATCCAAATAACTTGTACACCATATTCGAAACATTGTGTTACTACAGTTCATATGAAATATGCCTGCTTTATTGATTAAAGTTGTTTGGTTTCCCTTCACTTGATGAAGTCATCCTCATTTCTTACCCAGAATAGTATATGCCTTGCTATTCGAACAGACTAAAAATAACTCTTTGATTCTGCAGGCCTAATTCCAGAATGGATATTAGGATGGCTAATCTAAGAGATTATGATGGCCATAGCACACATGGATTATCTTTATTTTACATAAGGAAATATGATTGATCCTAGCCACGGTAGTCCTCCAGTCCCCACAGCTGTGGCCACTTGTTACAGGTCAAAAGTTGCCTCAGGCTCTGGGATTAATCCTCTCCTCAGCAAAAATTTAAACTCCAATAAATAAAATCTGAGCAGAATAGACCATGTCTTAGCTAGAGACCAAGATCTATTAACTTGATTTTTTTTATACCTATGAATGGATGTTGAGCTTTTACTCAGTTCTATTGGAATAAAAACACAAATTTTGTTCCAATAAAGCAGTTTATCTTCTTGAAAAATTGCCAGATTCTCAGTCATGGCAACACATCTCTCTGAATATTAAGACTACCAAACTCCCCTTCTCATATTTTTTCACTAATAAATTCTGCTAATAAAATACATCTGAAAATCTAAGTACAATTACCCCATAAGCATTGCTTCCTAGGAAAATATGTTTACTCTGGCCAAGTTAGCATACTTTCTAGAACTTCTTAGGTCATTCTCAGATAAATACTAGGATTGAAAATGATTTTCTATATAAATAGATAGCATTGTCCTTGGTAAAGACTAACCACACACATAGGACATGGAATGAAAACATTCAGACCACTGGGGAGAAGTGCCCCTTGCACTCTCTAAGAGTGACTACAGTTGCTGCTTGGGTGACTGCAAAAAACACGTGAAACAGAGGAGAGAGTGAACTAATGTTCAGCCACGTCTCCATGGAAGAGGGCATCGCATTGCACTTGTTCCAAATCACCTGAACAAATAGGCTCCAGTTAGATTTATCTCTATGCACCAAAGTATAGGAAACAAAACTGAACTTTAAGACTGACAAAAAAAGAGAAGACATTTCTGAAAAGAGTTTGGTAGTGCTAATGTCAGAAAACGAAGGGTTAGAGATATTGGCTCAATGGAAAGTACTGACTTCAAGATGAAGGACTACATGACAAGGGTACACTTCATAAAAGACACCTTTTTTTTTTTTTGAGATGGAGTTTTGCTCTTGTCGCCCAGGCTGGAGTGCAATGGAGTAATCTCTGCTCACTGCAACCTCCGCTTCCCAGGTTCAAGTGATTCTCCTGCCTCAGCCTCCCTAGTAGCTGGGGTTATAGGTGCTCGCCACCACGCCCAGCTAATTTTTGTATTTTTAGTAGAGATGAGATTTCACCATGTTGATGAGGCTGGTCTCGAACTCCTGACCTCAGGTGATCTGCCCCCCCCCCCCCCGCCTTGGCCTCCCAAAGTGCTGGGATTACAGGCATGAGCCACCACACCTGGCCAAGGGATACTTTTCTTGCTTCCTCTCCGCTCTTTTCCATTCCCTTCCTCCCTTCCTCCCTCCTTCCCTCCTTCCCTCCTTCCCTCCTTCCTTCCTTCCCTCTTTCCTTCCTTCCTTCCTTTTCTTTGCACACTTTTCACTTTTCCCCTAACCTGGCCTCCTTTTCTTTTTCTCTGATGCTCTGAAGATAACGAATAATCCATCTGACAGGACACATGCAGGAGCCAAATCCTAGCCTGATTTGCTGTACCAGCATTAACGGGATTTCTTAAAGACCCTCATCAGGGCACAGATTCTTTATGCAACCTTTTCTCTCACTGTCCCATATTCTCCTTTTATTCTATTACCCATTCCCAGAATCTTCTAGTTTGATCCACTTCCAGTGTCTGCAATTAACCAGGCTATACAGGCTCTTGTTTACAAAGGCACAAACACTAGAAGTCAGAGAGGATCATAGTCATTTGTAAATATGACAAGAAACAATGAGTTTTTAAAGACTTTAAAATAAATTATAGGTCAGCATCCATTACTGGTTAATTTGCTTTTTGGAAATTTATATTTACAAAATATTAAATCAGATTCACTGTTACCATTTTTCCTAATCTCCACCATGAACTTATTTAGCTCTGTATTTCTGATGTCTAGAATAGTACCTGGGCTATAGTAAATACTGAATAAGTATTTAGTAGAATTAAATTGAAATACACGATATTTAAAATATATTTTGTGATCTTATTTCTTTTTTTTTTTTTTTTTTTTTTTTTTGAGATGGAGTCTCGCTCTGTCGCCCAGGCTGGAGTGCAGTGGCGCAGTCTCGGCTCACTGCAAGCTCCGCCTCCCGGGTTCACGCCATTCTCCTGCCTCAGCCTCTCCGAGTAGCTGGGACTACAGGCGCCCGCCACCACGCCCGGCTAATTTTTTGTATTTTTAGTAGAGACGGGGTTTCACTGTGGTCTCGATCTCCTGACCTTGTGATCCGCCCGCCTCGGCCTCCCAAAGTGCTGGGATTACAAGCGTGAGCCACCGCGCCCGGCCTTTTGTGATCTTATTTCTTATCTCATCTTCAAAAATAGAAATATCCTTAGTAGCAGCTCATAATAGGCAAAGTGAATTATATATTTGAGTTAATTTTCTAAGCAATTTGAGATTTTATCCCTCTCCCTCCCTCATAAAATGCAGTAAAAGAAGAGAATCCTCCTTAAATCCCACTCTATTTTTTGACATGGACTTTAATAAGGAAGAATTTAGTGTCCACACAGCTTGAGAGAGATAATACTTTGAATTTACAAAATTGCAAATACAAGGCAAAGAAAAAGTATGTGTGAAAAAAATCAAATTAAAACTCACATTCTACATAAGTTTAAAAACTATATACAGAGGCAATTTTTTGTCAATTTATGAAGCGGGGACTCACTCTAGTTGCTAGGGAGACATTTAGGGAATAAATATTTGATGTGAGCACAGAGGAGAGACATTTGATGCTGCCTGTTGAGTTCATAGTGAGACGGAGTTTGCTCATGCCCAGCACTTTTCATAAAGGACAGTAAAGTGTGGAGTAGGGAGAAGGAAAGAGTAAGATTATTCCAAATAGAGGAACAGCATCCACAAAGCCCAGGAGCATTGTATAGTCAGGAAAATGCAACCAGCACTGTGCAATCAGATCTTGAAATTCTTCTAAGAGCCAAGCCTAGAGGAAGGGGCAGAGTAGTAAGTCAGAGTCTAACCCAGATTGAGTGATTGTTTGCCATGAAAAAGGAATTAAGGTCACAGGACTCGTTTTTACAACTTGCTCTTTGCATAGGACCACACTTACCCATGGAGGCAGAGTAAAGAGCTGACAACACTGCTTGATGCCAGAAATTAGGGAGACTGTTTCTTGCTTAAATCTTTATCCCTTTGTCACCCTGTTTTTGTGCTTTACTCTGAACACTAGAGACTCATGAAAATCTTCTTTAGGACAAACAGCAACAAAACTTTCCAGAAAGTAAAATATTAAATTCCCTGCCTTTTAAATCCTATCTCTTCCCAACTAATCATGGAATTGAAGAGAGGAATGATTTTAGAGGCTAGGGCACTCTCTGCAAAAGTCAGTGTAGGATAGGTGGCAGAGAATTGGTAAATTGGAAAATCCAGGGCTGCAATCACCCAGGCAGGCAGGTACAGGGTCAAATGGACACGAGTAAACAGGAGAGACTCACTAAAAAATAACGTCAAGGAGGGCTAAAAAGCAAAACTGATTTAATAAGCATCTGTTAGTATTTATTCTGAATCTTGTGAAAAGTACTGCTAATTATGCAAAATTGCATGGGGCACAGCCACTGCCCTCAAATCACAGGCTCTCTGTACTCAGAAAAATACCTGGACACCTAGCAACTGGAAGTCTCAACTGTCAGGTGTCTAATTTGGTCTTACGGTTTTATTTCTACATTGTGTGAGCATCACTAACTTCTTTAGAGAAAGGCCTGTACTGCTTTCTGCAGAGTCACTTTGGAGCAGGGAATAAGCCATGGAATCTGGCTGTGTTACTTCTCAGCTATGTGATCCTAACCAAACAGCTTAACTGTTCTTTGCCTCCATTTTCTCGTTTGTGACATGAGAGATACGGAAGCATCTCCCTCACAATGTCATTGGAAGAGCTAAAAGTTTTAATGCTTACAAAGTCCTTGAAAGGGTTAGGCCGGGGGCAGTGGCTCACGCCTGTAATCCCAGCACTTTGGGTAGGCCAAGACAGATCACGAGGTCAGGAGTTCAAGATCAGCTTGGCCAAGATACTGAAACCCCGTCGCTACTAAAAATACAAAAATTAGCCGGGCATGGTGGCACGCACCTGCAAACCCAGCTACTCAGGAGGCTGAGTCAGGAGAATCACTTGAACCCATGTGGCAGAGGTTGTAGTGAGCCGAGATCACACCATTGGAATCCAGCCTGAGTGACAGAGCAAGACTCTTTCTCAAAAAAAAAAAAAAAAAAAAAGAGATTCTGCCATGTGGTAAGTCTGCAAAAGTGTTAGCTGTTATTACTTCATCCAGGAATTGCAAAAATAAAATGAAGCAACATGAATGAAGCTAGAAACTTTCTTATGTGACTCTCACAGAAATCGTTTAATAAAGAAAGATGAGTTCAATTTTTTAAAAAGTCAGCCTCTTGTAAACATTGTACATGATGGAAATCTAATATCTTGCATAATAACTTTTTAAAAGATGATGTTTTACCACTCAGGCCTTGACTTTTGCTGTGGCCATCTAAACAGTAAAACAAAACAATAATAATAAAACAGAAAAAACAAAACGAGTATGAGCCCATGACAAACGTCTACTTGGTAAGAAAGTTGAGTTGTTAGAATAATCATAGTTGAATTCCATTAATGTAACAATGTCTTATTATTGATTTTTATTTTATGTTGTGTTGAATTTTGCCCCAGGATAGTCATTACTTCTTCTTATATCAGCAGAAGAGCATTCCTTCCATTTGTAGCTCAGGAGGCCACAAATGAGTCTAGGAATTCTGCCCAGTGATGATTAATTTGCTCAGCTAATTTTGCGTTGTGGTGAGATTCTGATAGAGATAGCTTGGATCAAAGACCCCTATCACCTATGCAAACTGGATTAATCCACACTCACCATTCTCCAAAAGAACATCTAACAGTTCTTCAGACATGAAGAAGGCTCTGGAGGAAAACATTCCATTTTCCTCTCCTTACCACCTTACCTCTCCGAACAGACTCAGCTCAACATGGGGTAGTGGGGAGAAGAGGTGCTAACATGTTGCTTGTGTAGCCATTTACATGGATGACTAGAGCTCAGGGTCGTTTTGACTTCGCTCCACATTTGCTGCTCTTTCTTTGGAGATCTGTTGAAAATAACAGCCAATGTTTGCATTGATTCATGATGAATCTTGGTAGCCTCACTGCACTAGGAATCACAACAAGCTGTGTGGTGGTTAACAATGAACTTCTGGACATGAGGCCCACTTTCCAAGCTGAATCTTTTATTAAAACTTGAATCCAACACTGTCTGAGTCTCCAGGTAGGATGCAGAAGGCACAACGGGATTCACAAAATATTCTCACAAATCAAAAGTGAGTGAAAACTGGTAAGAATTTTGGAAGGTAAGATAAAAACAGGCCAGAACTGGTTTAGAAGAACTTAATAAATATTCTTAGAGATAAAAGAGGGACCAAATCCTAGGAAGTGAAATTGATGAAAACAAAAGCTTTTGTCAACAATTATGGTTATGTGCAGAGAAACGTTGTGAATGTTGTAAAGGTTTTCTACGTTTTATCTCCTGCTTTCTGTGGATGTTTATACTCATCTTGGACACTGGTCAGTCAAACTACCTGGGTCATTTTCATCTTACGTATTCTCACTAAGGACCATGTGGAGACAAGACCTCAGACTGACGCCCTGACTACTCTAAACACATTTGACTTTAATCTTTCAGCCAACCCATTTTGAATTCTTAAAGGTACGTTAGTCAATTATTTCTGCCAAGCTGGTCAAAATCTGCCTATGCATAGCTCACTATGCATGTGAATAGGCACATGCCTCATCATTATCTTATTTTTCTGTTTTCTTTGGCTTATTTTGGACCATTATTCATAGCTACAATTATCAGCAGAGGAATAATGAACAAACACAAGTTACTTGGTAATGTTACTCAATTAGCAAATGGGTCACTTTCTCTGTGAATGATAAATAGGCCTTTCCCCATCATTTCACAGGAAGACCGCCAATGGAGCAATCAGAAAACATGCCTTATTGTCTCAGCTGTCACCGACTGTGTGTGAATCAAGGCAAGTCTCTTCACCTTCCATTTTCCTCATCTATAAAATGAGGTGTTAACATTAGATGATCCCAGAGGTTCTTTGCAACACCAGAACTCCACAATTCTAAGCTCAAATAATAATTTGGGGCCATTTGTTTAGATGGAAGCTAAGAAGACTAAACAAACATTTGCAGAAGAGGGACTGACTGGGCACATTTTCCTACGTGTTAACATCTACACAGTCAATCCCTTCAAGACTCTACTTGTCACAATAATTTCCAATGATTGGTTAGTGTTTCCTCTTTGTTCTTGTCACTGTTAACATTACCAATTGTACTTTTTGTTGATTTTGCTACTATTATTATAAAAATAATACATGCACATTATAAAATGAAATGAAATGAAAGTTCATGGGATAATAGATTTTTCCTCTGGTGGCGATAGAGCAAGACTCCGTCTCAGAAATAAATAAATAAATAAATAAATAAATAAATAATAAATAAATAAATAAATCTCTAGTTTCTATACCCGAAATGAATTGGGACACAGTTATTGAGGAGTGTCCTGCTACTGAATGAATATAAACAACTTCTTGTCACTAAAGGCTTCCCAGCAAGAATGACCAGAAAAATACTCAAGTCTTCTGGCTAAGATTCTTTGCAGCATTTAACATGGTTTTTCCTGAATACATCAACAGCAATAGCTAAGAAAGCCTGGACCCCAGTAAAGTTCTTGGATTATATGAAGATGATGAGGCAATGGCAAAAGATGTAATTTTTTTTTTTTTAATAGCGCATGTTCCAGTGCATCTGTGTTCCTTGCCTAACTTGTTTACTAACTTGGGCACAAATCTCCAACTAGTCTTCAATTATTCTTAATAATTTTTCTAAAATAGTCTCTTAATGTTGAATATTTTACCTTTGCATTCTCTAGTCTGACTTTCTTCTTCCTGTATCACCATTTCTGTGTTCATGAACACAACCATGGATTCAAGAAAATCACACCGACCAGTGATCAAAAGGTATTACCCTACCTTTAATGAAGGACTACACATTCATATTTTATCACTAACGCCTCTTTCTTTTCTCTCCCATGAATCAGGGGCTTTTTGTTGTTGTTGTTCCACTACAACAATCTGTAGAAATGAGAAGCGATTGCAGAGAGAATGACATTGAGCAAAATGAGACCTTTCTAACATCTGTACATGACAGTGCTCATTGTCACTTTCCTCTCAGAAAATTCAGAAGAAAATGCTCTCTATAATAGATGACTTCAGGGACAACATTGGTGTAGCCTAGATTTATGTCTTAGCCAACAGCCACCGGCACTTCTTTCCACAGAGTTCTGAAGAGGCTCATTAAGTTTCACGATCTTGCTAAACAAGTATCACTGACTTAAATCCCTCACTATATCCTTGTTAACTTCTCTAATCTTTGTGGTATAAAGGCCTCAAAGACTACGTATAAAATAAAACCAAACTAAACAGTACCTATCATTATAGATGGAAAATTACCCTGGGAAACAGCAGCATGTTTTAAGGACAAAGGGTGAATATTCTGGGCACTGCAGACTGTTCTCTTTCTGCTCATATCAGAATCAGGTTGTTATAAAGACCATGCTTCCCTGCAAACCTTTCAGTAGGAACTGTGTCCTGCTCAGGGGAATCTGCACAGCAGAAGTGTGAAATACTTTTACACCATTATAGAAACTCCCCAAATGCTTTGCTACCGCTCACACTCTGTTTACACACACTTCCACTAAACTTTTCTAACTGTATTACATGTCACTTGAATGGATTTATATGAATCCATTCATATTTAAATTCTTTATGCTTATGTAACTTTTACAACCTTCCACGTGATTAATCAAAGCATGCAAACTGAGATTTGTTTTTGTTAAGCTATTTTTCTGTCTTTAGATTTAGTTCTAGCCAAAGATTTCAGCCTATTTGACACAGGTGAAGGGGAAAAAAGGTGTAGAAAGAATAGGAAAAAAGTACTCTGTAAAAGGTAAAGCCAAGAAATATAATATCACAAATTTTGAAATTGACATTCTTTATCACTCTACTACTGGAAATGTATGAGATAAGCAAGAATGGTTACTAACTTTTCCCAGACTATGTTTCTTAAATGTTACTACAGAGCCAAAATATCTCATCCTTCAATTTATCTCAGAACTGAACACATTTTGGAGTTCTTACATTAGGACAACTAAAAATTGACAGATGTTTTTAACCATTACAGATCCTTGATAATTTTATAAATGTGCTCCTTGTTAATGAAATAACACACACAAAGCACTCATTGTTCCTGAATTTAGCACTCTCGAACTACAAAGGAATTAGTCTAGTAGGTAAAGGCTTTCCATCAGTGTTCTAAAATAATCATCAATTTTCTTTTTAAATTATAATCCTTGTAACATTATATTTAGAGAGTACGTACTCCAAAAGGAAATTGTTCAAATTTTGATATGACACAAAATAAAATAAAACATAAGATCCTATCACTATCAGTAAAAAATTTCCAAAATGAACTATTTATTGCTATTGTGTTTTTAATTTATTTCACAATAAGACTTGAACCAACTATCTTCCAAAGGCTGTTTCTGATAGCTAGAAATGTTCTCTCAAGGGAATAATTATCTACCTTTATTACTTGTTTGCAGTCTTCAATGAAGACTAGTATATTTTCCATTTGTTTTAAAAAGTAGGATATAAAATTTTCTAGTTGATGTTATCAGTATAATTCAATTCCATGTTAAAATGTCATCCTCTTATGTTCATTAAACAATATGTTATTTTATGCTGGAAAGAGGAATGAGGCGAGGATTACAGTAAAGATCATTAACTACACAACTGTGTTTTCCAGTCCCCAGCCCCCTCAGCCCCCAGGATTCAATCAGAAAATAACACATGCATTTTAGAAAGAAAAGTTATGATTCTATATAGCTTCTAAATTTAAGAGGAAAGCATGGAATCTTTCAGAATCCTTGGCAGTCTTGATGCCCAAGTTATTCCCACACATAAACAGAGCTTCATTTTGATTGCAATTAGAAAAGTATATTGTTCAGGGTCAGAAGGCACTTTCTGACACTAGCAAATATTTTCAGGGAAAGCTCAACTGATTTTCATCTTAAAAAATATGTAATTGCAAAATAGCAAACCTGGATAGAGGGTATAGGATGACTGCAGTTGAATGACTTACGCTTTCCTGTCTAAACATTAGTGATGCTTCCCTGGACAGACTTGACAATTGATCATAAAAAGATGCTCACCCTTGGCAGGGGGAGAGGTAAAACATACGGCTTAATAGATTTTGATGCACAAACAGGGAAGTCAATCACCTTCAGATTGGATTGTTTGGATTTGATGCCAAGTGGAAATTTGCAGATCTGATTATTAAAATGGCAAAGCAATCCTTTATGATGACCACAGGGATAAACATCATTTGGAAAATAGAGCACAAGCCAAAGTTTTAGTAATGCATAATTTTTCAGAAACTCAATCCACTTCTTTCAAAGTCAGAGGTTAGTATATACGTAGTCTTGCTTCCCCATAAACCCCACCAAAATTATTCCTGACCCTGAGAAATATGGCTTTTTAAATACAATGTCCACACTGGTAGCCTCATGACCAAAGCTGGTGTTTGAAGGAGCTTTTTATTTGGAGCTCATCTTACAAGGTTCTGAAAGGCAAATAACCACTTTGACATAAGGTAAATTAACATTAAAAGCATTAAGACAAAAGAATGAGAAGAGATGTGAAGTAACAGTGAGAATGAACATTATGTTAGTGGAAAGCAGAGGTGTGGCAGATTGAAAACTCAAAGTATCTTTAGTTTGTTATTTAACTGCACCTAATTTGTTTTACATACACATAAACATATAAAAAATAATGCACCAAAATAAGTAAAAGCAGTTATATTGGAAAGATCTATTTAAGAATTCCAGCAACATCACCTGTAGAAATTCCTCGGGGACAGTTTGTTGAGGTAAATGAACAAATTTTTCCCTCTAATTTAGATTCATGTCTTGGTTTTGATCTAATATAACAGTTTTTTGTAGGTTAGGTTTTTAAGAGTAGCTTTAATTTTTAAAGTTACCTCTATAGGTGTGTATTTCAGAGAATTCTACTACATGTTAAAGGGGAATATAATGTGTTAAGGAGACTTAATTTATACAACTTCTCTATAAATCAACAGATATATACATAAGCATGTATATTTTCCCATGGAAAAGCAATTCAAAGACGTTAAGCTTCGCTTAATATTCCAAGTGTAAACATTGTCTAAAGACCATAATTATGGTGATTCTTTAATAGTTTTCTTCATTTGCTACTGACAAGCATGTTGTCCATTTTGAGTTCTTTATATGTCCTTATATAAAAGGAATAATTAGATATTTAAACAGATTCTGTTTACACAAATAAAAAAGCTATAAAGGAATTTATACTCCCAACTAGTTGAAAGGTAAAAGTTGAAGACCTATTAATAATTAGTCCTTAATGACGTAATACTGGATTTAGTCTTATACTTTCATCACATACCTTGCTAATTCCTATTCTGATGTATAAAAATGTTAACTATACTATTAATTAACTATTATGACTGGGCATGGTGGCTCACACCTGTAATCTCAGCACTTTGGGAGGCCGAGGCAGGCGAATCACTAGGTCAGGAGTTTGAGATCAGCCTGGCCAACATGGTGAAACCCCATCTCTACTAAAAATACAAAAAGTTAGCTGGGCGTAGTGGCAGGCGTCTGTAATCTCAACTACTCGAGAGGCTGAGGCAGAAGAATCGCTTGAACCAGGAGGCGGAGGTTGCAGTGAGCTGCGGTCACGCTGTTGCACTCCAGCCTGGGCGACAGAGCCAGACTCTGTCTCAAAAACAAACAAACAAGCAAATAAAAAAAAATTATCACATGTGTTTGGATTGAAACATAAAATATGTTTTAGAAGAGGGGTTGGAAAAATTATTTTAACCCAGCAAATAGTAAATATTTTAGGCTTTTCAGGCCACAGGATCTTTGTGGCAACTGCTCTACTCTGCCATCATACTTTGCAAACAGTCAACGGCAACATATAATGAATGAATGTGGCTCTGCTGGAACAGAACTTTATTTACAAAAATTGGTGAGAGGCCAGATTTGGTCTGAGGAGTGTAGTTTGACGATCCATTATTTAGGAAGTGAACAGAGCAGTTTGCAAATAACTTCTGCTGTGAAAAACTTGCAGATATACAGTACTTCTTGTTAGATTCGGTGAATTAAGATTTTCTCTTTAGATTTTTTGTATCTGCTCTGGTAGTGCTGAAGATAGATTATATTATGACATTATTTCCCACAGTTATTCCCCAGGAGTATCTTCAATGTGTTCTTACTTTGTTTTATGTTACAATTTTGCTTTTTTTATTGATACATAATAATTGTACATATTTATGGAGTACCAGTGATGTTTTGAGACATGTGTACAGTAAGTAATGCTCAAGTTAAGGTAATTAAGTCATCCATCACTTCAAACATTTATCATTTCTTTGTGTTGAAAACAATCCAAATCTTCTATTCTAGCTATTTTGAAACATACAATGCATCATTGTTAACTATAGTCACTCTACTGTGTTGTTGAACACTAGAATTTATTCAGTCTTTCTAGCTGTGTTTGTACTCATTAAATAACCTCTCTTCCAAACCCTTCCTTCCTTTTCTTTCCAGCCTCTGGTAACCAGCATTCTACTCCCAACATTTTTACCTCCCACATGTGAGTAAGAACATGCAATATTTGTTTTTCTGTGCCTGGCTTATTTTACTTAACATAATGTCTTCCATCCATGTTGCAGCAAATGATAAGATTTCTTCTTTTTTTACAGCTGAATAGTGTCGTATTTTGCATATATACCACATTTTAAAAATCCACTTATCCATTGATAGACACTTACCTTGATTTCATGTCTTGGCTATTGTGAATAATGTTGCAATAAATATGGGAGTGCAGATATCTCTTTGATACAAAGATTTCTTGTCTTTTAGATATATACTTGGTAGTAGGATTGCTGAGTCATATGTTAGTTTTATTTTTAGTGTTTTGAATAACCTTCATATTGTTTTCCATAGTGGCTAAACTAATTTATACTAATTTACATTCCCATCAACAGTATACCAAAGTTCCCTTTCCTCTGCATCTTCATCAGCATTTGTTATGCTTTGTCAGTTTAATAACAGCCATTCTAAGTAGGATGACATGGCATCTCGTAGTAGCTCTAATTTGCATTTCCCCTATGATTAGTGACGCTTAACATTTTTTCATGTATCTTTTGCCCATTGTATGTCTTCCTTTGAGCAATGTCTAGTCAGATCATTTGTCTATTTTTTAATCTGATTATTATTATTAATTGCTTTTTTGCTATCGAGTTCCTGATACATTTTGCTTAATGATCCCCCATCAGCTAAGTAGTTTGCAAATATTTTCTTCCCTTCTATGGGTCATCTCTTCATTCTGTTGATTGTTTCCTTTATGGTACAGAAGCTTTTTAACTTGATGTAATTCCATTTTTGCTTTTTTTGCCTGTGCTTTTGAGGTCTTAACCAAAAGATCTTTGCCTAGACTAAAGTCCTGATGTGTTTCCCTAATGTTTTCTTCTAGTAGTTTCATAGTGTCAGGTTTTACATTTAATATTTCAGTCCATATTGGCTTGACTTTTGGGAATGCTGAGAGACAGGGGTCTAGTTTCATTCTTCTGCACATGAATATCCAGTTTTCCCAACACTATTTATTGATTGTCTTTTTCCCAAAGAATGTTCTTGGCTCCATTGCCAAAAATGAGTTGGCTGTGAGTGTGTGGATTTATTTCTGTGTTCTCTAATCTGTTCCCTTGCTCTATGTGTCTGTTTTCATCCTAGTACCATGCTGTTTTTGTTACTATAACTTTGCCATATATTCTGAAGTCAGGTAGTGTGATACTTCCAACTTTGTTCCTTATGCTCAGGATTATGTTAGCTATTTAAGGTCTTTTGTAATTCCATACGAATTTTATAAATATGTTCTATTTCTGTGAAGAATATCATTGATATTTTGGTGTTGAGTCTGTAGATTGCTTTGGATAGTATGGACATTTTAACGTTATTAATTCTTCCAATCCATGAGCATGAGCACAAGATATCTTTCCTTTTTTGTGTGTCCTCTTAAATTTCTTTCATCAGTGTTTTGTAGTTTTCATTGTAGAGCTTCTTCACTTCTTTGGTTAAGTTTATTCCTATGTATTTTATATTTTTGTCATTTTGCAAATAAAATTACTTTTCTGATTTCTTTTTGAGATTGTTTGTTGTTGGTGTATAGACATGTTGCTGATTTTTGTATGTTGATTTTGTGTCCTGCAATTTTACTGAACTCATTCTTTGGTTCTAACAGTTTTTTTTTTTGATAGAGTCTTCAAATTTTTCTTAAGATAGGATCATGTCATCTGTAAAAAAGGGTAAGTATCCTTCTTCCTTTCCAGTTTGGCTGTCCTTTATTCTCTCTTTTCCCTAATTGCTCTGGCTGGAACTTCCAGTACTGTTTTGAATAAAAGCAGTGAGAATAGGTATCCTTGTCTTGTTCCAGGTCTTTGAAAAAAAGCTCTCATTTTTTTATCGTTCAGTATCATGTTAGTTGTGGGTTTGTTCTACATAAATGACCTTTATTATTCTGAAGTATGTTTCTTCTATACTCAGTTTGTTGAAAGTTTTTATCATGAAAGGATGTTGAATTGTATTGAATGCTTTTTCAGCATCTATTGAAATGATCATATGTCTTTTGTTCTTAAATCTGTGTACAATTATCTTACTTTTATTATTGGATTTGTAGCATCTCTATAGCATTTTAGGTAAAATGCAGGTATCTTTATTTCATCAGCATTGTTGTGGAGATATAATTTCAATTCCGTACTATATACCTTAAATGTTTTTACCATTTTTGAAATGAGAACCAAATATAATCAAGGTTTTCACTACAATTACGGCATTCAATGACTGCTCCTTTGCATTCTCTCTGTCCTTTGGATATGAGCCAGGACAATTAGCAAGTTGCTTTCCTACAGAGATGAAACTGGAATCTAACAAGTTTAGGATGCCTTGCCATGGCCACTCACCCTGTTAGTTCAAAGCTTTCCAGTAGTTTTATCCTCTGCTTTATCTAGTGCTGGATCTCCATTATTTTTCACATCTATTTTCACTTATACTCTCTATATTAAAATGCATCTAAGTGTGTAAATGAAAGTAATTACACGGAAGCCCTGGCCCATGTCCAAGCCTTAAGAACTTTCTCAAGCAGAAGATATATTCTACCTCGACCTTATCAATATAGAGATAAAAATAAAAACAATGCCTATAGATACCAAGTTTTTGTTCCTTTCTACAGTATAACACAAATCCTCTTCCCTTATATTTTCTTTATTTTGGGGTCCAATTGCCTGCCCTCAACCTTGGTCCTCCATAAGAGTAAATAATGCTTCAGCATCTCTTTAATTTCAATCAGGTACTAGCTTAGAAAGCAGAACTAACATTAAGCTGAAAATTGACTTTTTTTGCTTCTCTTACTGATAACTCCACCCTTAAGTATGAAGACCACACATGGATGCTTTACAGGCTCCTCTTATTGCAAAGGAGATAGAAAAGAGGAGGCAAGGTTGAGGATTTTCCATGACAGGAATTATAACAGTATGTTTCATTTTGTTTTGTATTTTTTGAAACAAGGTCTCACTCTGTTGCCCACGCTGGAGTGCAATGGTGCAATCAAGGCAGCCTCAACCTCCTGGCCTCAGGTGATCCTCCCACCTCAGCATCCTATCTGGGACCACAGGTATATGCTACCATGCCCAGCTAATTTTTGTGGTTTTTGTAGAGACAGGGTTTCATCATGTTGCCCACTCTGGTCTTGAACTCCTGAACTCAAGCGATCTGCCTGCCTCAGCTTCCCAAAGTGCTGGAATTACAGGTGTGAGCCACTGTGCCTGATCTTTTTGTTTGTTTTTTAACAAAAAAAAGGATAATATTTGCAACCTAAAGGAAAGTCTTTAGAACTCACAGTTAAAGAATGAGGAATGGAATTAGTGGTGCCTATATGGTCTTTCTTTTACTTAATTGTTGGTTCAAGAAACAGTTTTTGCCCTGATGGTTATAATACACTAGAGCTAATCCCTGGACAACAAAAATAGATCTATAAACATGGCGTCATGGTGTGGCTGACCTGGGCCTTAATTCTTAATCATCATTACCATCGTCTTTATCATCAACATTTCTAAATAAAAGTAAATTAATTAATACAAATATAATACCACAGCATTTCCAGCAATTCTTACACTTCAGGCCGCAAAATTATGCTGATGTTCAGAGCTTCTATCCCTGTGCTCACTTGGTGAAGGACTGAAGGGCTGTATAGTGTGTTTCTCTGATCTTCTTCCAGGTTAGCAATTCTCCTTTCACTCCTCATGAGAACCACCAAGACAACGGATAGTAACAGTATTTCTCTTTTCCCCTCTTGGATGATGCATTCCTCTTCCTCTGTTGCATGTCTTGCCTTCTTCACCCGACATTCTCATTCAACCATTTCCAGCAACTGACTTTCACATTTTACTCACTCTTAGGTACATCAAACATTCTACAAACACTTTAAGTTGGTCAAAGATATTGATTGAGATTCCTAACTTGACTCAGTGTTAGCCAGGTTTTGTAACTCTGGAAAATGTATGAAACTCCATGGGATCTGGTGAGATGATAATAGAAATAATATCAATAATATAGTTATATGTGGCAAGCACTGTTCTAAGCACTTTTCTTATACTGCTCATTTAATCCTCATGTCAAACCTATGAGGAAATAAATTATTTTCATTTCGTAAGAGAGACCAAGGAATAGAGTGATGATGCACCTTCCCCAAGATCACAGAGCTTGTAGACAGAAGAGATTCCCAGCAGATATAGGCAGTTCTGCTACAGAACACTTTCTTTCCACATTGACATCATACTGTCACTCAACATAGGGACACTGTGAATGTACTTTCCCTAACAATAAGGAGACATATAATGAGTATTTAATTCAGTACCATCAAAGAATGACATACCTTTGTGGTTAATGTTTTCCTTGAATTATACATGTAAATATATCAAGTCTTTAAAAAGCCAATGAACCAATAATAAGTAGCAGTTTCTTGACTCTAAGTTTATATCTCTTATTGTATAGAATGACTAATTGTGAAATATATGAATAGCATGTGTAGATTTAAATCATGGAGACCTATAGTTTCAGTGATAATCTGACATGAAAAATGTCCCCAAAAGTTTGACATAATTACAAATAAGATATCCTTTAAATCATTGATGTTAAAAAATATTTTTATGAACTTTCTTTTCCTAGTTGTTTCAATTTTTCATAAATAAGCAAAATTACTGTGATGATTTTTGCATTTATGTTATTGATTTATTCTTTACTTCATTACTGAGATCAACCCTTTTCAAACAATGTCATTGATCAAATCAATTATTTCATCTTAATCCACTTTTAGTCCTCTTGACTGTTTTATCTATCTGTCCTATGTTGTTCTATCTGACTGATCTGTGGGACAGTTAAAGTCTGGTTTTAAAGCCAGCTGTTTTTCTCCTGTCACTTGTCATGGGGAATTCATTTACTGTCAGTGCTAGTTTGCTCATTCATAACTTTCCTTATTCATAACTACCTTGCAAGATGGTTTTAGCGCTTAGGAATCAACTAGCAGACATTATCACCAAAAATGTTCGCCTCACCACAATCATCATCATTTTCATCACTATTATTGGTTGAAACTAATTTGTTTATTATACTACAAATACAAAAGGTTCTGATTTCATGAAAAATAATGATGTCAAAGAGATCTATTTATTTGTTATATTTCCAAACGCGGATTTCAAATCGTTTCAAAAGATTAAGAGCAGTCGTGTATGCCTTATTCTAACTTCCTTATTGCAAGAATCAGGCAATGCCTGATAAAGTCATATAAATCGGTCAAAACATACTGACACTGTGCTGAAAACATCAAACACCCAATTGGGAAACATAGCTATCCAACTAAATCTTTTAATTATTTCTGCTTTCAGATTCATATGATGTAAACAAAATATCAGCGGCATGAAAGGTTTTGTTTAGTTTCAGTTAAGACATTTTATGTGACTTAAGAACAATTCTTAAGACTACAGCTGAAGGTGAGATTTGATTATATCATTTTAATTGCAGAGAGAACATGAAAATATTGTGCAGGTTAATTTTATGTAGACGCAATTGACTTGAATATTAGAGTTACAAAATACAACCAAGCTAGAATGTTTAACTTGGCATTTTGAAGCTCTTCTGGGGCATGTAAGTTTTTCATGTTCATGTACATTCAGTTAATGATTATCTAAGGCCTCAGACTATATTTCCCACTTGGCACCTGCCCTTTAAGTATCTTTTTATGTAAATTACCACTATTGAGAAAATGCTGTTTATATTTTAAAATATTTTCAATAGAGATACATAAGTTTGGCTATAGGGATAAATATCGATATTTTAAAATTTAAAGTAAAAACATTATTAACCTACCTGTGTGATTTGGTATTCCTAATCTAAAGTCTAAAATGAGTATCGAGGTGGTACTCTATAACTTGCAAAAACCCTTAAAGGATATTGAATTAAAACAAATAAACAACAAGAAAAATCTTTCTTCAATCCAGAACACACAGATCATTTCTTCCTATTGACTTTGTTCTGCTGATCACAGTCCCAGATGACATTATAAAATGGTTGTTCTTATCTTTTCAAAATCTCTTTATAACCATTTAATTCGTATTTCTTCTTCTGCAAATCAGTAGATATTTACTGATTGAAAAAGAAACAACCTTGCCTAATGATTGAATTAAAAGGTCATGTGTTTCTAATATAATAAATTGTATGCAAACCCTTACATCTAGAAGAAAGCATAACCATGATGCAGACAACTGAAAGAGGGATTGCTGGGAATTCATGATTCACTTTTGGAAAAAGTGGGAAAATGAAAGTATCTTATTTAAAAGGAAAGTTAGACTTCTAATTACATATATATCACTATTAAAACATATCTCCAACTTGGCCGGGCATGATGGCTCAAGCCTGTAATCCCAGCACTTAGGGAGGCTGAGGCGGGTGGATCATCTGAGGTTGGGAGTTTGAGACCACCTTGACCAACATGGAGAAACCTGTCTCAACTACTACTACTACTACTAATAATAATAATAATAATAATAATAATAATAACAATAATAATAATAATACAAAAATTAGCTGGGCATGATAGTGCATGCCTTTAATCCCAGCTACTCAGGAGGCTGAGGCAGGAGAATCGCTTGAACCTGGGAGGCAGAGATTGTGGTGAGCCAAGATTGCACTCCAGCCTGGGCAACAAGAGTGAAACTCCATCTCAAAAAAAAAAAAAAATCTACAACTCTATTTTTAAAATGATGTTTCTGGTTTAAATCTGTTAATTCTATAATGTAATGTAAGTATTGAACCTAATTTAAAATACAACAAAATAAAATTTAGGTAATAGTTATTATCCCCTTTCTCAGAAAAGAATAGATCATTATCATCCATTTTCAACAATTCCTTTTAAAAATTAAGTATTTTAGGATAATCTCTATTTAAAGGAAATTGTCTGTGTGCAATCTCCAATGGGGCTGTATTAATTCTATTATTAGGAACACCCATAATAATTCCTGTTATTTCACAATATTATAGCATTTTACTTTCTTAAGTCTATATTTCTAAGGTCTGTGTGATTGTAATTACATTTCTATGAAACAATGAGTTTATCATATGGGATAATGGCACTGTGTCTTATGAATACAAAGTGCCACATAGACATGCATAGATTGCAAAGCCAATGAAGATAAATGATCAGAAATGAGGGAAGAAGTTTCTTTTCTCATTCTTAATACTATTGTAAAGGAATAAATCTACGAACAGATTTTAAAAATTCATTTTCCCTTCCAAACTTAGAAATTTGGATAAAAACTTAGAGCTAAAATTTAACATAATTACATGATTGAGAGATATTTCTTGGCCTTTCTTAGTCAGAAATAGTTGAACAATTAACAAATTTTTATAAATCACTGTATGTTTTCAGCATATATATCTTTTTTCCCCTTTGAGAGACCTTATTCGAAACCATGAAGGCATTACTTGTGGCCTATTATTATTATTATTATTCTGGTGTTTTTTGGGGGACTCTAAAAATCCATTTAATTTTAATTTCATGTTCTATTGTTAAGCCTTCATTTTTATTTTTATCAAACTACTTTTTTAATAACACAAGGAAGGCTCCAAGGAGAAAGAGACACACTGGCTCATTACTGCTGATTGAAAGAATTATGATGCATTGATTTCTCAGGGAAGGGCAGATTATTTTCACAAAAGCTTGAACTTTGCATGTCTGACACTCAACTTCCAGAATAGTGGATAGCTAAAAATGTCCACAATCCCCACACAAACGGCAGAGACAAGTTTTTAGAGGAAGTACTCATTATTTCCTCTGCCCCTGCTACTTATCGCAATGAAAAGCATGGAAAGCAGTTCCATTCATTGTGCAAGAGCTTAGACTTGTATATACAACACAGAACTTGCCGAAAGAAGAACTGATGATTTTTCTTGACTGTTAAAAGTTGGTGCTAGGGCAGGATGCATTACCTCAGAAGTTTAAGACCTACCATATTGAGGTTAGAAGTTTGGCCTCTGGATTAGTCGATTAGCTGTTCTTAGTAGCTCTGGAACTACAGAATAAACTTCTAATTTTTGCCAAGAAATATTAACAGTGACATCATTTGGGAGCTTAAAAAGCCTTGAAAATATAGTTTAGCTTTTTTATACTTCCATAAAATACAGGCAGGTTAAGTTACAGGCCACATTTCTGAAGTTAATTCATGGCAGGGTGAACTATTTTCTGTTATTAATCCATAGAAACTCACTTGTTTGCCCAGAGACCCAGGAAGGGTTAAGTATATGTGCTTTAGGGGTGGGAGGAAAGGGGGAGAGAGAGAAGAAGAGAGAGAGAGATCATTTCAATTCTTTCTTAATATAAAAATCCAGAAAGAGTGCCTGCCAAGTTAGCAGGATAATGATAACTATCTGTTCTTTTACCTATTCATTCCTTGAGATATGTCTGTGAAGCTCCTATAACCAGTTAACCACTATGATAGGTGTTGAAGACAGAGAAATTAATCACATTTACTAACCTTGACTTGCTATTATAGATGGAGGGGGTTTTTGCAATAGGTTTACTTTGGGGAAGAGGAATGTTGAGTTACCTTTGCAGAATTGGTTACTGCCGGCACCTAAGCTGAAAACTCTTACTGGCTTGTTGACATGGGACCTGTCGGGGAAAGCATCAACCTATATATAGACGTATAAATCTCTTTACTTTGGGGGAGAAGACAAAAAGAAAGCACCTTGATTTCTATATTTTTCAGACTCCTCAAAAAATTGAATATTTTTACTCCCGTTTTACAGATAAATAGTATAAATAGTTTGCCTAAGGCCACAAATGTATAAGTGGTAAATTTCTGAGTGGAACTCAGATAATCTATCTACTGACTCAGTGCTACTCCTGAAACTTACTAGTCAGCTGGTTTGGTTAAGTGGGAAAGTTGAGATTTAAACTTGATTAGTTCAAAATCAAAGCTTATGCTCAAAACAATAACAAAAACAAGAACAACTATGCAATTATTACAGTCCTTTCACATATAAACCACTAGTGTTGTCTATAAATGTCGTATCTGTGTAAAACATTGCAAAACACTATTCTCCACATTATCTTCCACACAAAAGACTAACCAAGTATAGCAAGTAAGTTATTAAAGGAAGTAGACAAAGAACAGAATAGAAGATGAAAAATGAAGTCACAACTTCAGTAGTCAAAAGAACTGTGTCAAAGAAGACAGACAACAGGCAGAGAAGACAGGAAAGATATGTCAGATGGCTGGGGATGCTTTTATATATGTCATGGTAAGAGAGTTTAACTACAAACAATGTTCACTCCAGAGTTTAATATGTCTGGGGAGACATTTAATTTATTTTCACATATTTGACTTATTTCAGTATCTTAGTAATCAATAATAAAAAATTATTGAAAACAAAGAGTGATCCAATGGAATAATGAGATTGTCTTGAGGGCTTCATTCTTCTATGCAGTGATTCAGGGTAAGTCAAGTTCAGTTTTGCTGACATGTTCTGGGGATTAGTTGGGTTTGACAAAAAAAGTTTATTTTGATTGTCATATGCTATCATGAGAAGAGAGCTTATAGAATAGAAAATCTCCCAAATCATTTTACTTCTTCACGTCTCTAGTCTAGTGTCATCCAGAAAACATAGCCTCTGAGTTACCATTGTTGAAATTTATAACTTAAATATTTTGTATTCTATCTGAAAAGTAATACTAGGCCTCAGAGAAAGGTAACTTTTCTGTTTGCAGTCCTGCTGTTTTTCCATTAATGGTCCATCTGCACTTTGTTAGTTGATGGTGCAAATAGCACAAGACCTGGTGCAAAAAGAATGGAAGTATTTTCAACATTCACCACCTGCGTAAAGCCAAAGAGAGGCAAGATGCAAGCCATTAGACTCAAAGTTTAAATGTCTACAACATATCAACAGGTATTAATGTTTCTTATTAATGCCCCTCAATTTATCTCATTTTCTAGGGTAACTGGCAATGTGGAAACATGATGACAAGGCTATTTCAATGTAGGTATCCGCTCATTGTGAGAATAAGCAACGGAGAAGGCCATGCTTAGTCCCTGTGTCAGCACTAACTTTTATATGTTGCACAGGTAGAGGCCACTTTTTTACCATTGTATTCCCCAACCCAACCACTATACACACACACACATCAGTTGTTAACAAGGACAATTTTAGAGTATAACCAATTAGTAAAGATTTAATTTTACTAAGTAGAACAGGGACCTAAAATACAATAATAACAGAAATAGAAAACAAAAAACAAAAGTAAACCTCAACAATTATTACTTATGGACCCTAGCACTCTGCTTACCATTTTACAAACATATCTCACATGTTCTTTACAACATTCTCACAAGGGCAATATTTATATCCTTAATTTACAGAAGAGGAAAGTGAGACTTAGAGAAGAAAAGCAATGTTCCAATGTCAAACTGCTGCTCGTGGCAAAGCCAAATTAAAACTTAAATATTATTAGGCCGGGCGCGGTGGCTCAAGCCTGTAATCCCAGAATGTTGGGGGGCCGAGGCAGGTGGATCACGAGGTCAGGAGATCGAGACCATCCTGGCTAACACGGTGAAACTCCGTCTCTACTAAAAATACAAAAAATTAGCTGGGCGTGGTGGCAGGTGCCTGTAGTCCCAGCTACTCGGGAGGCTGAAGCAGGAGAATGGCGTGAACCCGGGAGGCAGAGCTTGCGCCACTGCGCTCCAGCCTGGGGGACAGAGCGAGACTCCATCTCAAAAAAAAAAAAAAAAAAAAAAAAAAACCTTAAATTCTATTATTTTCAAGTACAAATTTTTTTAACCCACACCATGTGACCCAGTCTACCAATTTGGGTTCTAATGTCACCATCTTAAAAAATGAAGAAAGTCATCAATGGGTCATAGTCACAAAGGGAGCTCACAGGTTCATTACATACTAAAGATATGGTGATTTTAAAGATTTGCAAAAAGACCTCAACTTCAAGCAACTTTGATATATGAAAGAAGTTAAGGCCGGGCACGGTGGCTCACGCTTGTAATCCCAGCACTTTGGGAGGCTGAGGAGGGCGGATCACGAGGTCAGGAGATCGAGACCACAGTGAAACCCCGTCTCTACTAAAAATACAAAAAAATTAGCTGGGCGTGGTGGCGGGCGCCTGTAGTCCCAGCTACTAGGAGAGGCTGAGGCAGGAGAATGGCGTGAACCCGGGAGGCGGAGCTTGCAGTGAGCCGAGATCGCACCACTGCAGTCCAGCCTGGGCGACAGAATGAGACTCCATCTCAAAAAAAAAAAAAAAAAAAAAAAAAAAAATGAAAGAAGCTAGTGGGTCACAGAAGAGGAAGGGGGGGAGAAGTTCTCCTTAATGTTTCTTTCATTTTCTTTGAAAAGATTTCTTGATATCAGGAACAACGCTAAAATAGATCATCAAGAGCCAGGCACGGTGGCTCAGGCTTGTAATCCCAGCAATTTAGGAGGCCGAGGCAGGGGGATCATGAGGTCAGGAGTTCAAGACCAGCCTGGCCAACATAATGAAACCCTATCTGTACTAAAAATACCAAAAAAAAAAAAAAAAAAAAAAAGGCATCGCGGTGCGTACCTGTAGTCCCAGCTAATCAGGAGACTAAGGCAGGAGAATTGCTTGAACCTGGGAGGTAGAGGTTGAAGTGAGCCGAGATCACACTACTGCACTCCAGCCTGGGCAACAGAGCAAGACTCTACCTCAAAAACAAAAACAAAAAAAGAGTTACCAAAAAGACATATGCATTCTCATGTTTATAGCAGCACTACTGACAATGCAAATACATGGAATCAACCTAGGTGCCCATCAATGGTGGATTGATAAAGAAAATGTGGTACAGATACACCATGGAATACTACACCAGCCATAAAAAAGAACAAAATAATATTCTTTGCAGCAACATAGATATAGCTGGAGGACATTATCCTAAACTAATTAATGTAGGCTCAGGAAACCAAATACTGCATGTTCTCACTTATAAGTGGGAGCTAAATATGGATACTCATGGACATAAAGACTGCAAAAATAGAAACTGGGGACTAAGAGAGGGAAGAGTGGGAGAAGGGCAAAGGCTGAAAAACTAACCGTTGGGTACTGTGCTCAATACTTTGGTGACAGGATCATCAGTACCCCTAACCTCAGCACCATGCAGTATACTCAGGTGACAAGCTTGCACATGTACCCCCTGAATCTAAAATAAATTTGAAAAAAAAAAAAAAAAGAGTTGAATAACACAGCCCAGTTAATGAGATGGAATGCAGAACATTCAATGAAACAACAAACTCACCACATTTAGTGAAAAAAAAATACGTTAAAGGATGTGAAGATGTGTGGCTGTCTTCTTACACAAATATGTCTTACATGTAGCATGATGGGGGTCTAAAACGCAGAATAGATGTCTCAATGGGGCATATAGATTGGGGATTTGATTGCATTATCGTTAATATTTGACACAATGTGAGAGGATTGGAACCCCAGAGGAGAAGGAAAGTACCAAGCTGATAACAGAACAGAGTGCAATATCTGTCTAAATAAGAAAAGCAAGAGACACTCAGAAATAAGCAGGAGTCAGAGAAGCATTGTGAGATCTAAGAGGAGTTATAGCAGAGGGGTAATGGTGAGCATTGGTGAATAAAGGTCTAGGAAAATGATATCTTGAGCCCAAGGGCCTTGAGAATTCAGAGGTTGTGCTGATTTATCTCAGTAAGAGTCTCAGTGCAAAGACAAGGGCCAGCTTGCAAGATATGGACTGTCGAGATGTAAGGAAAGAGAAATTCTGTGTGCAGGCAACTATTCGGAGAAGTTCAATAAAAATGAATGAGATACATGACAGTAGCTATAGATTATGTGTTATCTGGAGAGAGGAAGAAGGGAGAGAGAGAGAGAAAGAGAGAGAGACAGAGGAAGAGAGAAAGAGAAAGAGAGGAGAATAATTAATAGAGGAAGTTTCCACTGCTAAATTGTGGATGGTAAAAGCACATCTGAACACTTGGTATGAGGAACTGAAATGACAGTTATGTCAGCAAGAATCTGAATTCTTCTCAACTTAGTAGATCTTGTTCTTGTTACCTTTCAAGGTAACTCATATGATATTCAAACTGTGAAATTTCACTGCTAGTATTTGGCATGCCTTTCAGAGTTATCAGACCTTGTGTCTCTGAGCAAGATAAAGGAAGTCTATACAAATGTACCAGAAATCCACATCTCAGGGTTGCATGAAGGAGTAGAAGGAAATTCAAATTTCATAAAAATGTTAATGACTCCCAAGTAAGTATCAGCTGAGCTTCAGACATTTCTGGTTGACTAGCTCAAAGATTTAACATCTTCAAAGCTTAATTAGTCATATTTATCCTCATACTATTTTCTCTTCCTGTACTCTTATCACTACTGTCGTCAATTTAATTCCTCCATTTTAACTTCTTCCTCCATCAGGCCCTTTTGCCAATGAATCATAAAAACCTATTGATTCCATTCTAAATATTGCAGAAATCCATTTCCACTGACTTGCTCTAGACCACCATCACATCTTTCCTGGATGCCTGCACAACTTGCTCTTCTTTTACTCTTCTTTACCTTTGGTACATTTCCTGCACTAAGATCACAAAAATTAGCTGGAAAACATACGCCTTATCAGGCCATTCTTTTACTTGGAAATTTTCAGATTAACCTCCCCATCAATTCAAAACTGGTTAATGTGGCATGCAATGTTCTTCATGATCCAATTCTTTTTTTCTTTTTTTTTTTTGAGATGGAATCTCACTCTGTTGCCTAGGGTGTAGTGCAGTGGCACGACCTTGGGTCACCACAATCTGTACCTCCCGGGTTTAAGAGATTCTCCTGCAACAGCCTCCTGAGTAACTGGGACTACAAGCGCACGCCACCAAGCCCGGCTAATTTTTTTTTTTTTTTTTTTTTTAGTAGACACAGGGTTTCTGTATGTTGGCCAGGCTGGTCTCAAACTCCTGACCTCATGATCTGCCTGCCTTGGCCTCCCAAAGTGCTGGGATTACAGGCGTGAGCCACCACACCCGGCCTGATGCAATTCTTGCTCACCTCACCAACTGTAGTTTTTTTCTACTTGAAACTGCTCTCTGTCCCCAACTTCAAAACACTCTAAATTCCATTCCTACCTAAGGACTTGCAGTTCTGTAAACATATTATGCACTTGGTCACGTCTAAGTTGGGATGTCCATTAAGCCGTCAAGGTCACTGTTTCACCATTTTTGTCCTGGGTTAGTAAATGCTGTTTACCCTTTGGTAAATGCCATTTCTCCCCCACCTTGAACCCTTCCCAGAGTAGGATTCCTCTACAAAGGTCTTCCATAGCATGTAAGTCTAGCACAGGCAGCACTTATATCCTAGAAGCACTCTAATTGTCTTTTTATTTGTCTCTCTTTGAGCTCCTTTGATTTAGGTGGCTTGCCTAAGAAAACAAAGTCAGTAAGCAGCAAAATCAAAATTCAAATCTATTTCTGCTCTCTCTCCATTGGGCCGCACTGTCTGAATTTAATCTCATGGTGTTCAACAATCCAACATGCTTACTTCCTCATAACTTTTATTACAAAATAAGAATGGAGAAATTTTCATGCACGTTCCTTCCACTTACATCAAACATGTTTTCATTACCATGATTACCAAAATGAGTTCAGTAGTTACTCAATGGTATTCTGTTGGTTTCTCCCCATCTGAACTAATACATATATACTTAAAATCTTTAGATTTAAAGGGATGTTAGAACACTGGTTTTCAAACTTGACTGCATACTGAAGTCACCGGGGGAGTTTCAAGAAATATTGATGATTGAATTCCATGACCCAGAAATTCTGATTTGCTTGTTAAAGGGTATTACCTAGGCACTAGGTTTTTTTTGTTTTGTTTTGTTTTTAAACCTGTAAGATCATTCTACCATGCAGCAATGTTTGAGGACCACTACATCAAAGAAGATCTAGTTCACAGTTTCTTTTCAAAGATGAGACAAGTGAAGTGCAGAAAGATTAGGTGATTTGCCTGAGGTTAAATGATACAGTTCATGTGAGTAATTAGTCACATGTAATTAATTCCCGAATTGAAGACTGGCTGGCTGTGGAGGTGAACATAGGTAGGGTTTCAGGATTCTATCCTGACTGCAATGCTGCTACAGCAAAATAAAAGAGAAAACCCATTCATTTCCTTCGATATTACAGCTCTCTCCTGCTGCTCAACAAAATAGCAATATTCTCCATTTACATCATGCTTATGGTAAACACTTTCAGGTCTACTTTAATAAGTATGTTTATTAAGTGCTTCTGTTACATACTTTCAGATCTATTGTATAATTTTTCTACAATTTTGAAATAGCATATTTATTAATGTAACTTTTTAAAAAGTATAACCTGTAGCAAGTAGTGAGTTAGAATTTTAGGCTGATAAATTCTGTTAAGAAAAATATACAGAAAAATTTAGTGTAGACATGTATATAGTGCATGCTATTAAGAGGAGGGGCTTTGGGCTGGGCACAGTGGCTCACACCTGTAATCCCAGTATTTTTGGAGGCCACGGCAGGTGGATCACCTGAGGTTAGGAGTTTGAGACCAGCCTGGCCAACATGGTGAAACCCCGTCTCTACTAAAAATACAAAAATTAGCCAGGTGTGGTGGCAGGTGCCTGTAATTCTAGCTACTCTGGAGGCTGAGGCAGAAGAATCCCTTGAACGTGGGAGGCGGAGGTTGCAGTGAGTCAAGGTCGTGCCACTACACTCCAGCCTGGGCAACAAGAGCAAAACTGTCTCAAAAAAACAAACAAAAACAAAAGCCAAAAAAAAAAAAAAAAAAAAGGAGAAGGGGCTTTGAATCAGCCAATGTTAAATTTAAGTATTTACCCATTCAAACATGAGCTGTGTGACATTGAGTGTCACTTGAGTTTTCTGAATGTCAGTTTCCATAGAGAGAATAATAGTCATGCTATCTATCCTGACAAATATTAGCCCTTACAAATTTATGATCCATATGCAAATATTGGTGATACAAAGGTAGGAATGGCCATTACTATGTACTTAGAAAATGTTTTTTGGAGGAGGAAAAAAATGTGGATTGAGTTTTAAGACAGGAACTGATATTCATGGGGTTTGGATTTCCATACTTTTTAAGTGAAGATGACGTACAGAAAAACTAAGTCTTATGAATAAAATCAACGTATTCACAGTTTCACAGTGGAGCTCTAATTAGACTTAGTCTTCTCTCTGTAATGCCCTTGCTTATTTAGACTTAACACTCAGAATGTGGTGAAGATTTCACATCCAATCTCCCACTAACTTTAAAATTATTAGATAGGCTGGGCACCGTGCCTCATGCCTGAAATCTCAACACTTTGGGAGGCTGAGGCAAGAAGATTGTTTACGGCCAGAAGTTCAAGACCACCCTGAGCATTGTAGGTAGACTCCCATCACTACAAAAAAAAAATTATCTGGGCACAGTGGTGCATACCCATAGTCCCAGCTACTCAGGTGGTTGAGGTTGGAAGATTGCTTGTGCCCAGGATCTCGCGACTGCTGTGAGCTAGGACACAACACTGCACTCCAGCCTGGGTGACAGAGTGAGACCCTGTCTCTAATATATAATATGTATAATAATATATATATATTAGAGACATATATATAGCTAATATAATATAATTTATATATATTTTATTAGCTACGAAATAGTCTTTTTGCATCTGGGTGGAAAATTTTCACGAACCAAACCAACCACCTTTACCTCCAAATGGTATCAAGTCTCCTGGTCAAAACTTCCAGCCCAGAAATGGGGCTCCTAGGAATTGGCATCATCTTCTGGAAACAGAGCAGAGATAAGATTGCAATATCAATTAATAAAAAATACACTTCATAATTCCTTCTAGGAAAGGAATCAAGTGCAGTTTACCCTAGGCACTTGCTTTTAAACTCTAAGAAGAAGTCGACCATTGTCCTCTCCAAAGTCTAAGAGAGAGTGTCCGCCGCCTGCATGGTAAAGAGAAGGTTGCTAGGTGTGTGTGCTCTCCAGTAGATAACCATGGACAATTCTCATAAATCTTCCAACCATCATTTTTTTAATTGGCAAAATGGATGAATATCATTGATTTTGTAGGGCCTACATGAGGAATGAATACAACAAAGCATGGAAAAGTATTTTGCAAACTACATAGTTCTGGGTTAATGTCCATGATCCTGATCTCAGCCAAAGCACAATGACTGATCATTCCAGAAAAGACTGAGGGCCATAATATTTCTTCAGGGTGAACACTTCTGCTGCAGTGAAACCCAATGATGTTGCATTCTTTTCCATTTTTCATACTACCGTGGTGTTGGAAGTAATGATAAATCCTTAGTTGCATGAGGTGATGGATGATTACCTAATTAGAAATTCATTCTCTTTTTTTCCTTCTAAGCTATCTGAAAAAAAATTATCTGCCTAGTTTTATGAGTAAATTCATTGTTTCAGGTTAAATGGGAAGCTAGAAAAAAAACACAGCAGATGGAAAGCAGTGAGGGGGCCAACCAAAAGCATTTTGGAAATCTTTGAAAAGATCTAGGAAGTAGAAGAGATTTCTAATGGGATCTCAAGCTCCAATTTTCTGTTCTCAATTAGTTAATGCATTTCATTCTTTCATCAATTACAATCCATAAAACGTCTGCTTTTGTTTCCCATCAGGCCTGCTGTTCCTCTCATGATATAAGATCCCAGAGGGGAGAATAAAACAAACAAAAAAATACTTCTCAAAATCATAGGATAGATGTGCTCTGAGAGAAACTACTGGCAGCAAACTTTCCTTTTCATGAGAGGAAAAAGGATTTTTCCTACATCTTTGGAAGTTGAGAACAACTTATTAATCACATGACAGCCGAAGGCCTCATGGCAGGCCAAGTATCTTCATCATTCGTTGCCATTTTTTTGGTAGTGTCCATCTCACCACACAGCTCATGATTCCTATTCTTATTCTGATTTTTGGAAACAGTTAAGTTTACAAATAAGAAATCAAAATATGCAACTCCATGTGAAAAAAGAGTAAAGCACCAGGGAATGTTCTTTTGAGAAATGGCCTTTCCTGTCTTTTTTTTTTTTTTTAAGTCAATACTTCTTAATTTATTTACCTATTTATTTTTTTTTTTTAAAAAGAAAAGTCCATACTTTATTTGAATTTCCTTAGGATTTTCTTTTAAACTTTTATTTTTAGTTCAGGGTTACAAATGCAGGTTTTTCACATGGTAAACTTGTGTTATGGGGGTTTGTGGTACAGATTATTTTCTCACCCAGGTATTAAGCCTAGTACCCAATAGTTATTTTTCCTGATCCTCTCCCGCTTCCATGAAGAAGATGCCAAAAGCAATTGCAGCAAAAGCAAAAATTGACAAATGGGACCTAATTAAACTACGGAGCTTCTGCACAGCAAAAGTAACTATTAACAGAGTAAACAGACAACCTACAGAATGGGAGAAAATATTTGCAAGCTGTGCATCCGACAAAGGTCTAATAACCAGCATCTGTAAGAAGCATAAACAAATTCACAAGATAAAAACAAACAGCTCCATAAAAAAGTGGCAAAACGACATGAATAGACACTTTTCAAAAGAAGCCATATGTATGGCAAACAATCATATAAAAAAAAGCCCAACATCAATGACCAATAGAGGAATTCAAATCAAAACCAGAATGAGATACCATCTAACACCAGTCAGAATGGCTATTATTAAAAAGTCAGAAAATAAGAGATGCTGGTGAAACTGTGGAATTAAAAAAAAGGATTTTTCTATCTTAATATCCAGGTCTTAGGCCAAATACCAGTAGGCAACTAAATATGGACCACTTGAGTCCTTTTATGTTAAGGGCTCACCAGGGAGCTGGGTGTTTTGAGGAATCTAAATGTGTAAATTGTCATAATTTTCCTTGCCTTCATCAATGAAATACACCTCAGAAATTCCTTGCACCTAAATGGAACCAATTCCCTGTGCTGAACAGAAATTCCCTGTGCCTAATAGAACCTAAGAATGCAAAGGATGTTATATATTTTTTATTAATAGATGAGAAACCTCAGTTCAAATTAAGTGATCTATCTTGTCTTAAACGACCAGTTAGAGATACTCATTTTGTATTATAGTGATTTTCTTTTGGCTTTTCATCATTTGCATGTCAAATAATGCTACCCTACTTTTTTTTAGTGCTTTAAACCTGATCCGCAAAAATCATTTGGAACAAAAGAAAAGGAAAGTGATTCCCATTATTGACACAATTCAGTATTTCTTAATTAAGATTCAGATTCTAAAAATGCACAGAAGGGAACAATTGGGATATAAAGGAAATAATGGACTCCAAAATATAATTATAGATGGATTGTTGGAAGGTTTTTGCTTTTCCAGCTCCACCATTTTTGATTCTAGACTAAACATATTTATGATCAGGTCACACATGCCACACATGCCCATTGGTAACAATACTTTCTAAACCCAGATGACAGGTATTCTTTTCTATTTCCAGCCCACCTGGAACCTAACTACTGGCCTAAAAATATTAAAGTTCATTCTCTTGATACATATTTCAAGATAATTAACCTTCGGTCTACCATTTTAAATGGTAAATGGCTTAATTATATTAAATGAATGGGATGAGAGGGAGAGGACCAACTGGGCATTTTTTTCGAGTTGGGCAATGACTCAAGATGAGGGATTCCTTCAAGATATGCTACTTACAACCTTACGACAGATTGTTGTAGATTAGTCAAAAGATCTATTAATAGATTAGTCAAAATATGTATTGAAACATCTCATGTGACTGTGATTAGTTGTCTTTTACATCCAAGGAGGGGACCCAGATCTGTGTGTAGAATGTACATAGAAATTCGAAAAATATTCTTTACAGTACATGTCACCTACATGGTTTTCAAATCTACAATGCCTGAGCATTATTTCTCCCCCACTGTCTTCTCTGCCCACCCTCCACGCCCCAGTAGGTTCTTCTCACCTTTTAAGCTCTCAATCTCATCACACGGTGCCTTTTTCAGGAGCCATATAGGGCCTCAAGTTCTAATCCTTTAAGTCTCCACCCGGCCTATTTTCTCCCAGCAGAGATAGGAAGGATGAAAGATTTACGGTTTTTTAAAATTTCACTTTATACCATTGCAAATGTTAAATTTCCCAATTTGTTAATATTTTATGTTTCTAACCACATTTCTTCCTCTCTTCTTCTGGGCACTTGTAGTAGGTTCCATTTCTTCTTACCTCAGATTATAATTAGCGGGGTCCATATTTCTATATAATCTCTTTATGTATTGCTCTGTCTTCTTATAATATAACATTATATTTTTCAAATTTAATCTTCTAGGCTCTATCACTTTAATTACTTGGTTTTCTATGTTGTCTGGTTCTGTTATAATTTTGCTAGGAAATTTTAGACAAGTCATTTAACAAGTATGTTTTCATATTGTTTCTTTTATATACAGGTCTTAATGCATATAAAAGTGCTTTACACATATCAGTTTAGCTTTATAAATGCTAACTCTGAATCTTCTTACACTCTTTTCTTCTCTTTCTAAGGCAATCTTTCTAACTGCTGGCCCTTTTTACAGGGCAGATATAAACTGCCATACTTTTATAAATGGCACATCCTTTCTGGCCAGAGGTAAGTGGACTGAAGATAGGACATCTAGGGCTTGACCAGTGGCCTATGAGATGGTCTGGAGAATAAAGCTCTATCAAAACAGTGAAGATTTGGTTCAAAGAGATTCTTCAACTTAGAAAGCAGAATTGGGAAATTGTAAAAAAATCAGGAAGTTGTTTACAGGAAATGAAGCAAAATAATCAATCATAAAGTGAACATAACAGAATTCACCATGAATCATGAGTGAGCCAAATAATTAGTAAACCAAAAGTATGAATACATAGACATTATCAAGAAGTACATGGCAAGAAAGTCAACTAAAATTGAGAACATTTAAAAGACATAAAAATGGATCAAGACAGTAGCTCATTTAAATTCTGGTATTGTGCTGTTAGTTTCTATTTGTCCTTTCAAACACACTTTTCAAACTTAGCTGGTCTGCTTTATCCCCAGGTAAACATCCATGGCTTGCATCATACAGGCTGCCTTGCCTTGTGGCTACTAATTGAGTTTATGATGGCAGGTGCTGGTAGGAGATGGGAAGAAATGAGGAGAGATATTGCAGCAATTGCTGCAAGGGCCATAACACCAGATGGGTAGCACACTACTCTAGCCCCAGAACTTGCAGGACTTCAGCAGTCACACCCTCCCCTTACCCCTTTAGGCCTAAGCCTGGCCATGGCCTCCTCTCTTCTAACCCTGGGATGTGTTCACTATCCTTTGCCAGTTTTCTTAACTTTGTGTAAATGGCCCCTTCAAAAAAATTTCTTAACTTTTCCTTTTAAAGATATCATCATTTCCTCCCTGAAGCTTGATTGAACCAATAATGACAGAATAGATTTTCATACTCTTGCTACTAAGGCACCTTGGATCTAGAATGACTATTCAGTTCCAGACTTTGAATATAAATCAAGTCTGACTTACCTCCTTTTACAACCACTCATAATTACAGGACAGTGTGGCTTCCGCCTGCACCTCTCCAATGACTAGTGTCCTGTGTAGGTCTCCATGAAAATGTGTTGCCAAGTTCAACGAACAGTTTGCTGTCCTTATATTATTCAACATCTCAGCAGGCTCACATACCACCACTTATTTTTTTATTATCTTTCCCACTCCCAGATAGTTCCGTGTTATTACTGTCATCACAATAACAATAGTGACACATGTCAAATGATTTTTTAAGGTTTACATATATAGTAGTCTCCTAAAATTATCTTTCCTCACCCTTAATTCTCATTTTTCTAAAAACAACACCTTGCACCTCTTTCAAATTGCTCTCCCTGATGCTACACCCTGGTATTTGCCTCTTAATTTCTAAATAATATATCTTACGCTTTTGCATGGCTATTTAAGTTTTAGGGAAATCTACTGATTTCCTATTAAAGGAGCTGAGACTACCATGTCTGTTACATGGTCACCACATAACTTCACACATAGATTATCTTTTTTCCTTCCTGTTGTTAGAGTTGCATCACAATTTTTAGTAGAACGCTATGATGTGTTTCTATTATTGTGATTAGGTAAACACTCATAAGTAATTCATGCACTGTATGGGTTTTTTTGTTATTTTCCTAAACTTTCTTTTTATTCACTTATTTTTCTCTCTGGAACCATCCCTAGTGTACTATCATAAGTATAATTTTCTCTTACTAATTTTAAGCATTTTTTTATGGTAATATCCTTTTTGAAGATCCGTTGTTTCCTTCAATATGGCTGTTGAAAGGACATTATCTTGGGATATTTCTGTTCCCTTCACCATGGAAATTCTTTTTCTTTCTTCCACATGTGAGATTTTCATTTTCCTAGACCCCATAATTTTTACTTTCTTGGCTTACCTCTCTATGTTAGTGGAGTATATTCTCCTGGAAAAGGGCGTAAGTAAGGAAAATTTTCCTAGAACTTTCATATCTGAAAGCATCTTTAGTTATAAAATTCTGGGTTAGAAAGTATTTATTCTGGCCCGGCGCAGTGGCTCACGCCTGTAATCCCAGCACTTTGGGAGGCCGAGGCGGGTGGATCACGAGGTCAGGAGATCGAGACCATCCTGGCTAACACAGTGAAACCCCATCTCTACTAAAAATACAAAAAATTAGCTGGGCGTGGTGATTGGCGCCTGTAGTCCCAGCTACTCGGAAGGCTGAGGCAGGAGAATGGCTTGAACCCAGGAGGCGGAGCTTGCAGTGAGCCGAGATTGCGCCACTGCACTCCGGCCTGGGCAACACAGCGAGACTCCGTCTCAAAAAAAAAAAAAAGAAAAAGAAAGTATTTATTCTCAGAGTTTTGATAGCCTTCCCCATTGTCTTCCAGCTTCCAGTGCTGCTATTGAGCAGTTTGATACCTTTTCTGATTCCTTTGTATACAAGCCATTTCAGTCATCTCTGAAATTATTTAAGATTCTCATCTTGTCCCGTAGGTCTCATGATGGTGTATCATTGGGATGAGTCTTTTATCCACCATACTGGCATTTGGTTAGTAGGGTAACCAACTCTTCCCAGCATTCCTGGGCCCCTTGTAATTTTAAAACTGAAAGTCCTTCATCCCAAGAATACCTAACCCCAGTCCCAGGCAAACCAGGGCAGATAGTCACTCTACTGAAGAGTCGTGTAAGTTTGAAAAATCATGAACTTTAGTTGTGGGAAGTTTCCTTGAATTTTTTTTTCTTTTTATTTATTTTAATTCCTTCTGACACAGTTATTTTTCAGATACTGAGTTGCTGAACAGAGAAGATTAATCATATTTTTAAATTATCATAATTTGATTTCTTTTATAGCTTTTATAAATTGTATTGCCACTACCACTTTTCTATTAAATTTTCATATCTGCTATCTGATTTTTATTTTGCAAGGACTTTTTAAAATCTCTGAATGTTTGCATTTTGTAGAGCAACCTATTGCTGTTTAACGAATATGTCATTTTTCTCTCGTGTCCATATGATTTTCTAATGCCTTTGCATGATTTCTCCGGTATTTTAAATGCTTACTGTTTGAGACCTTTTGCAAATATTTGGTAACCACTTGATGTTTGTCACATTTAAAAGTGATTCACTGAAAATCCATTAGGAAAGTGCAGGTTCTGCATCAAAGAAAATGATTTGGCTGGATTCTCTTGGAGTTCTCTAATTATTAGTGGCTAAAGGTCTTTTCTTATCAAGTGATTGGTAGTCCCAGAAGAATTTTCCAATATATTTCCCCAGGTAGTGTAAGCCTGGCATTCACATTCTTGAAGATGAGTAGAAAAATCTTAAGATTCTCACTATTTTGTATGTAGAAATTTACCTTAATCCCCTTCTTATGAGTGTAATTTCATCCCCTTTATTTGTGCCCTTGAGTTAGAATCTCTCAGGTTAACAAACCTTGGTAGAGAATAAATCTCTAATATTCTGTGATAGTGAAGGGAGTCCAATTATTTATCTGAGATTAGTGAGAAAGGAGACTTAGTAGTCTAAGTATTCTTATACAAACGTTCAAACATGCTCCTGTCTACACGACTCGCTATGCTTTCATTTAAAGTACAAGTATCTTCAAATTTTGAGGATTCGTGGCGTCTTTCAATCTAGCTACCTCAACAGCCTTCCACACAATTTCCTTGGTCCAGCTCGATTCAGCATCATTTCTCAAAAACATGGCCAAAGTTATTTTTTGAATCAAATCACATCATATCTCATCTCAGAATCCTTCAGTGGCTTCCCAGAATAGTTGCAAGAAAATCCAAATTTATTGCATGACATAATAAATCCTTCATGACCTAGCCCTGGCTTAAGGCAAAACCTTACATAACCTCATTGGGTACAACTATTTTTTTTTCTATTTTTTTTATTTTTTATTTTTTATTTTTTTATTATACTTTAGGGCTTTAGGGTACATGTGCACAATGTGCAGGTTTGTTACATATGTATCCATGTGCCATGTTGATTTCCTGCACCCATTAACTCGTCATTTAGCATTAGGTGTATCTCCTAATGCTGTCCCTCCCCCCTCCCCCCACCCCACAACAGTCCCCGGAGCGTGATGTTCCCCTTCCTGTGTCCATGAGTTCTCATTGTTCAGTTCCCACCTATGAGTGAGAACATGCGGTGTTTGGTTTTTTTGTCCTTGCGATAGTTTACTGAGAATGATGTTTTCCAATTTCATCCATGTCCCTACAAAGGACAGGAACTCATCATTTTTTATGGCTGCATAGTATTCCATGGTGTATATGTGCCACATTTTCTTAATCCAGTCTATCGTTGTTGGACATTTGGGTTGGTTCCAACTCTTTGCTATTGTGAATAGTGCCGCAATAAACATACGTGTGCATGTGTCTTTATAGCAGCATGATTTATAGTCCTTTGGGTATATACCCAGTAATGGGATGGCTGGGTCAAATGGTATTTCTAGTTCTAGATCCCTGAGGAATCGCCACACTGACTTCCACAATGGTTGAACTAGTTTACAGTCCCACCAACAGTGTAAAAGTGTTCCTATTTCTCCACATCCTCTCCAGCACCTGTTGTTTCCTGATTTTTTAATGATGGCCATTCTAACTGGTGTGAGATGGTATCTCACTGTGGTTTTGATTTGCATTTCTCTGATGGCCAGTGATGAGGAGCATTTCTTCATGTGTTTTTTGGCTGCATAAATGTCTTCTTTTGAGAAGTGTCTGTTCATGTCCTCTGCCCACTTTTTGATGGGGTTGTTTGTTTTTTTCTTGTAAATTTGTTTGAGTTCATTGTAGATTCTGGATATTAGCCCTTTGTCAGATGAGTAGGTTGCAAAAATTTTCTCCCATTGTGTAGGTTGCCTGTTCACTCTGATGATAGTTTCTTTTGCTGTGCAGAAGCTCTTTAGTTTAATGAGATCCCATTTGTCGATTTTGGCTTTTGTTGCCATTGCTTTTGGTGTTTTAGACATGAAGTCCTTGCCCATGCCTATGTCCTGAATGGTATTGCCTAGGTTTTCTTGTAGGATTTTAATGGTTTTAGGTCTAACATATAAGTCTTTAATCCATCTTGAATTAATTTTTGTATAAGGTGTAAGGAAGGGATCCAGTTGCAGCTTTCTACATATGGCTAGCCAGTTTTCCCAGCACCATTTATTAAATAGGGAATCCTTTCCCCATTTCTTGTTTTTGTCAGGTTTGTCAAAGATCAGATAGTTGTAGCTATGCGGCATCATTTCTGAGGGCTCTGTTCTGTTCCATTGATCTATGTCTCTGTTGTGGTACCAGTACCATGCTGTTTTGGTTACTGTAGCCTTGCAGTATAGTTTAAAGTCAGGTAGCGTGATGCCTCCAGCTTTGTTCTTTTGGCTTAGGATTGACTTGGCAATGTGGGCTCTTTTTTGGTTCCATATGAACTTTAAAGTAGTTTTTTCCAATTCTGTGAAGAAAGTCATTGGTAGCTTGATGGGGATGGCATTGAATCTATAAATTACCTTGGGCAGTATGGCCATTTTCACGATATTGATTCTTCCAACCCATGAGCATGGAATGTTCTTCCATTTGTTTGTATCCTCTTTTATTTCATTGAGCAGTGGTTTGTAGTTCTCCTTGAAGAGGTCCTTCACATCCCTTGTAAGTTGGATTCCTAGGTATTTTAGTCTCTTTGAAGCAATTGTGAATGGGAGTTCACTCATGATTTGGCTCTCTGTTTGTCTGTTATTGGTGTACAAGAATGCTTGTGATTTTTGTACATTAATTTTGTATCCTGAGACTTTGCTGAAGTTGCTAATCAGCTTAAGGAGATTTTGGGCTGAGACAATGGGGTTTTCTAGATATACAATCATGTCATCTGCAAACAGGGACAATTTGACTTCCTCTTTTCCTAATTGAATACCCTTTATTTCCTTCTCCTGCCTGATTGCTCTGGCCAGAACTTCCAGCACTATGTTGAATAGGAGCGGTGAGAGAGGACATCCCTGTCTTGTGCCAGTTTTCAGAGGGAATGCTTCCAGTTTTTGCCCATTCAGTATGATATTGGCTGTGGGTTTGTTGTAGATAGCTCTTACGATTTTGAGATACGTCCCATCAATACCTAATTTATTGAGAGTTTTTAGCATGAAGGGTTGTTGAATTTTGTCAAAGGCCTTTTCTGCATCTATTGAGATAATCATGTGGTTTTTGTCTTTGGTTCTGTTTATATGCTGGATTACATTTATTGATTTGCGTATGTTGAACCAGCCTTGCATCCCAGGGATGAAGCCCACTTGATCATGGTGGATAAGCTTTTTGATGTGCTGCTGGATTCGGTTTGCCAGTATTTTTTTGAGGATTTTTGCATCAATGTTCATCAAGGATATTGGTCTGAAATTCTCTTTTTTGGTTATGTCTCTGCCAGGTTTTGGTATCAGGACGATGCTGGCTTCGTAAAATGTGTTAGGGAGGATTCCCTCTTTTTCTATCGATTGGAATAGTTTCAGAAGGAATGGTACCAGTTCCTCCTTGTACCTCTGGTAGAATTCAGCTGTGAATCCATCAGGTCCTGGACTCTTTTTGGTTGGTAAGCTATTGATTATTGCCACAATTTCAGAACCTGTTATTGGTCTATTCAGAGATTCAATTTCTTCCTGGTTTAGTCTTGGGAGGGTGTATTTGTCGAGGAATTTATCCATTTCTTCTAGATTTTCTAGTTTATTTGCATAGAGGTGTTTGTAGTATTCTCTGATGGTAGATTGTATTTCTGTGGGATCGGTGGTGATATCGCCTTTCTTAAAATATTTAGGAACACTTCCTTTGATCCAGTAAATAACACATCATCAGGCAATTGAACTTAACAGATGAACTGGATGTCCAATGAATTGTTTCTTGTATATATTAAATAGTAGGAATTCAATAAGTATTTGCTACATTAAGTTGAAGCAGCACTTTTATGAGTTATGCTAATTGCAATAATTACTCCAATTTCTGTGACTAAGCTTAAATTACATTTGTAAAAGATCAGTCTATAGTACCGTAAGCTTTACTTTTTAACTTCTTTCAAAGATAGAATTATATATGTAAGAGAAGTACGAGGTTTGTAAAATGTCATGGAAGAAGAGATACACAAGGAAAACAGTCTTCCCTGAAACAGAGTAGGCAGGGCTTGTCAGAATCATCATGGGAATAATGTAATCATTTGTTTTCCATTGGCTGGCTGTCCACAAGACAGACAGTGAGAATGCACTCTGTGCTAAAGCCTAGAAGAGAAGCCTGCCCTGACTTCAGAGCTGTCCATGCACTTATGACCCTGAATGACACAGTTCTGATAAATTCTCCCAAAGCACAATGTCACATCTTCCACAGGCACCTTTGGCAAATCTGTAAAGCGGGCATTGTCTTCTTCGGTCCCTTGCCACTCAACTTAAATATTCTGTTCACTGTATAAAATCCAGCGTCCTTCCTTCTTTTCCCTTTTTCTTTACCTGGAAACAGCAAACTTTCTTTTTTTGAAAAGGCAAACAGTGCTCTTCTAATCCAATATAGAATTTTAAAAAGACAAGAAAAAGCTGGTTTGTCTATCTGGGACATATAATTTTGGATGGGCTATCACAAAGAATTTTGCTATGAACATTCTTACATATGTATCATGCACAAGATCCTCAAATGGATATAACAAGAAGTGAACTTGTTGGATCCTAGACTATGATATTGTCCACTGAACTAGATAATGGCAAGCAGTTTTCTGAAGCAGTTTCAACACTTTACACATTATTCACACTGTATGAGAATTCTCATTCTCCATATTCCACCAACACTTGATTCAGGCCTTTTGCTCCACATCTTAAGTAACACTCGTAGTGTTAGGCTTTATAGTTTTGCCAGGCTGGTAGGTGTGAAATTGTAACACTCTGTAATTTTATGATTAGGTATTCCCTTGGTTGCAATGAGATCGAGCACCCTTTACATGTTTATTGCGCATCTTTATTTCCTCTATTGTAAAATGCTTGAGTAAGCTGTTTTTTGGTCGAATTCCTCGACCAAAAAAATATTTAATATATGTTTATTATGTATATACTTTATAAGATTTATAAATACCATGTGTGAATATATATATGCACACATACATACATACATACTGGAGGTAAATTCTTGTATACACACACACACATTTACTGATAGTGGTGCAAAAATATTCACATTTGGGCCAACATAATGAATATCAATTTTCTCTTACCTCCATAATTCATTTGCATTATAATGAAAGTTGACATTTTAAACTAGGTGGATAAGCTTCTGTTCAACTCTCCTAACATGAGTATTTTGTACATCTTTGCTCAAGTCAATGCCCAAGATGTTGTGATTAACTTTTCTCATACTCTGCCCAATTTATCAAGTCAATCCAAGATGTTGTGATTGAGTTTTCTAGTATACTTCCCATTCCTGTCTTTCCTTTTTCACTCAGTAATCTTCTTGACAACACTCACTACTTACAAACCACATTGGATGAAGAACAACTTTATTAGAGGTCACATAAATTACAGAATGTCAGAACTCTTATAGAAGGAAACCTTGACTTGGCCTCCTTCTTTGATAGAAAAAACCCAAAAGCCCTGTGCCTCTGTGTGTGTGTGTGTGCTTGTGTGTGTGTGTGTGTGTGGTAGTGGAGTGCTCACAGAACTGCCTAGGGTGGCAAAGTGAGTTATTTATGGTCACAGACAGGATAGGTCAGTCTTTCTTGTTTTTTAACCTCATGCTTCTCAGTCAGTTGAAAATATTATGTTCCAAAAGGTTTATGGCAGTGGAAAATAAAAGACAGAGAGAGAGAGAGAGAGAGAGAGAGAGGGAGAGAGTGAGAGAGAGAGAGAGAGAGAAAGGATGAACTGGATAGTTCAGAAACATGGGAGAACATATATTCATATCTGCCATGTGCCAGCCTCCCAAAACGCACCAAATCCCATTACTATTTTCCAGAAAAGAGGAAAGGACTCAACTAAATGCTCATTAATATATTTTTTTCTGGTTCTCACTTTGCTAGACAAATCTAAATAATCCCTCTCTGGCTTTTTCTAGTTATAGGCTGAAATCACCTTGATTTTCTGGTATCTTGGCCCTTGCCATTCAGGTCTCCACCAGAGACGGGAGAGCACTGGGGAGAGGAAAGGGAGGGGATGGCAGGGCATTCCACTTTCACTTCCCAATTCACAGTGCAGCCTTGCTGTATCATTGTTTTTTTTTAAATTTTACTCTATGTTCTGGGATACATGTGCAGAAGGCGCAGGTTTGTTACATAGGTATACATGTGCCATGGTGGTTTGCTGCACCTATCAACCCATCATCTAGGTTTTAAGCCCCACATGCATTAGGTATTTCTCCAAATGTTATCTTTCCCCTTGCCCCCCACCCCCTGACAGGCCCCGGTGTGTGATGTTCCCCTCCCTGTGTTCATGTATTTTCATTGTTCAACTCCCACTTACGAGTGAGAACATGCAGTGTTTGATTTTCTGTTCCTGTGTTATTTTGCTGAGAATGATAGTTTTCAGCTTCATCCATGTCCCTGCAAAGGACATGAACTCATTCTTTTTTATTGCTGCATAATATTCTATGGTGTGTATATGTCACATGCTGTATCATTGTTAATGTCACTCAGAACTACTGCTTTATTTTAAAAAAGTGTTGTCGTATTTGCAGAGTAGAACACTCTTTGAACACAAGCGTAATTTTATAATGTCCAAAAATATTCACACCTCCACAAAGATCCACTTTTCTGTGCCCTATGGAGCCACATGTTTCAGTCCCTGAAGCAATCTTCTTGACTTTCATTGCCTAATGTAAAATTAAAGTAAGTCCTGAGTAGTTGAGGAAATTCTGCAGCCTCTTACCATAGAGCAAACTTCTCTGCTCCAGAATAGTTCACGTGTTTTTGCAGAAATAGATAATGCAACTCAAAGAAATGGAAAGAAATGAGCTGTTTGGTGATTAACTGTGATGACTTACAGCAGAGTCTGAAAGCCTTTCTGAAGAAGGAATCTAAATCAGCTTGGTCATCTTACAGTAAATTTTGTTAAATTAACGTATTTTAAAATCTATAATTATTTGTTAATATCAATAATAATTATGTGCCAGGCACTGTTTTAAATTATGCATATATATTATATTTAATTTATTATATAAATGTATACATATAATTTAATCTTTAGACTAACCATATGGTTAGTGTAAAATACGTACCTCACAAAAATATGAGGTATGTATTTTTATGATCACAACTTTACAGCTCAAGAAATAAGGCACAGAGAGGTTAATATACTGCCTAAGGTCACAGAGCAGGTAAATAGAAGCTGACCACAAGGTATTTACTGCGAGTTTCTTCTTATAATGCCTATCCAATTGGAAATGAAAGGGAAGTATAAAGTCTTTCCCTATGAGGAAATAAGCCCGCACTAGACACTGAATCTGCCAGCACCTTGACCTTGGACAGTCCAGCCTCTAGTACTCTGAGAAATAATTTCTGTTGTTTATAAGCCACATAGTTTATGGCATTTTGTTATAGCCATCCAAATAGGTGGACTAAAATGGGATAATCTGAGAAAATGGTGTTGGACTTGCATTTTATTCTAAACAAATGTTCAAACTTTTCTTTTGGAACCAAAAGCCTTTAAGAAGATGAGTACCCTAGGTCTTTTTTAAAACATTCATTACAAAGTTTTCATGCTATTCATTCCCAGTAATGCAGTACATATGGCATCTAGGAACTAACAGACTTCATTTGAAGTTAGGAGACTAAGATTTAAACTCTGACACAAACTGTGTAATCTGGATCACGTTAGTGGTTTGAAGTATTCAACACTGTAGTCCATAAAAATAAAAGTACTTCCCAGTCCTTGAATTTGGGAATGCCTTCTGTTTATAAGGTACTTGCTGTATGTCAAGCAGAGTGTTAGACAACAGCAGAAAATTAGCAGAAAGTAGACTAAGAAACTCCCTGGTTAATATATTATAACCTCTTTAAAGTTGAATATTTCCTCTCAGAGCTAATTTCACCTTGCTAGTACTGTCCTTGAAGACACTCAAGACTACTAGATTATTTGGGAAATGTGTTGATGCTCATACATTCCTAATAGGAGAAGTGCATACTTGCATGGAACCCTGATTCTGCTTTTCAAAGTCCAGCACTAATTAAAATCCCTGCAGTGGTCTGTGGTTCCTCTCCTACTTACTTGCTGGCTCTTTCACTTCATCATCCTCATGTATGCCTTCATTTTGTGCATAAAAGTCAATGAGGCTTGAAAGGGTGACCAGTGGATGTTTCTCTTAATGAACTCTGCTTGTTTCCAGCATGGCAGCTTGGATATTTGGAATAAGCCTGCAGGGCATTTTGTTTGCAAATATTGTCACTTTAGTCTCTTTTTACTTCCCAAAAGTGCTTGAAAATTTCAGCAGAAGCTGTGTGCACAGCTGTCATCTCTGAGGCCCCTCCCATGCCCCCCTCAAATGTTCCATTTGGCTTTGCCGTCTTTGTCATAGCAGCCACTTGGCTGTCTGCCACAGCATCTGGATATCTGCCCTGGTGTAGAACCTGGGCATCATAGGACTTACTGCCACTAAGTATCACGGGGCAAGTCGCACAAGAATCACTAAAGTGGATTCACGGATTAATAATGAATGGTCCATGTCCCCAAAAGGCTCTAACCATCCATTAGGAAGGATGGACATAAGCATAAATAACAACAGGAAATTAGTAAGATAGAATGCCTAATGATAGGGCAAGCAAACAGAAGCAGCCAACTTCAGTATTTCAAATTGGCTCATTGGAGCTATATAGTGCGACATCCATTGTAAAATCTTAGCATCTTTGGGTTTAGTTTCCTCATCTGTAAAATAAAGATTGGACTTTATGTATCTACATTCCCGTTCACTCCTCAAGTCTCATGTCATTGCAAATCAATACACCTTCCAGAGTTGGATTTCTCCATTTCTAAAATAAAGACATTAAAAACCACTAGCACAAAATTCGCACATAATAGGTAACCAGTAAATGATGTCTATCTTTATAGTATTTGCTATTGTTATTTAAGTATAGATGGTCTGGGTGGTAAGATTTGTGGAGCTAACTGTTGGGTTTTTTGAACCCAGTAATTTCCATTGTGCTTAATATATTATGTTGTTTGTTTTAGAACACCGAGGCTTTTGTTTTTAAGAACTTTTCACTGAAATGCTGGCAAAATGAAGGTTTATATTATTGTTTGATGGGAATAGAGATACCTTAAACCTGTAAGCTAGAACCTCTAGTATCAGATATCATTAGGTAGAAAAAAACAAAGTAAAGAGGGAGGGGGAAGTCTTTGAGCAGCAATACAACTCCATCAAGAAACTGAAGAAAATAGGAGCAAAGTTCCTTGCAAATGATGGAAGCCAAAACCAGACTTTGTTATCGGTGTCCATCCAAGGATCACTTATAACGCATACAGTGGACAGGAATGGCCATTTAAGAATGAGAAGTCTACAGCAAGAAGATTCCGGGTGAACCAAGGAGAATGACCCCAAATGGAACAGCATCCCTCAGCTTGGGCAATTGTTTGCTATGTGAGAATGAGTTCCCAGGGCTGTCTGGCATCTGTTCATTTGATTGCTTTTTTATCAAAAGCCAGAAATCAAGATTCTTATGATAAGTTTCTTAAGCTTTAAATACTAGCAAATTATTAAATGATAAAAAAATCAATGAATACAATCTTAATGAAATGTATATTTGAGTTAATGCTCCCAGAGTGCAGTCAGATAGACATGTCTGAATTTGGCTTTCAGGCAAGTTATGTGGAAGCAACACTCAAGAGAGAGAAAAAAAAAAAAAGTGGTGGGTAGACATAGTAGAATTCTCTTCAAACTAATCTAATCTCTTTATCATTGAAAAATTAATAGCACTCCACTGTCCCTTAGATGCACTTCCTATGTCACCTATTCAAAGGATATTAAACATGCAATTCTATGCGTTTTCAGAGCATAATGGGAGGGAGGCTGATGGTGACTCCCCAGATCGGAGACAAAGGATCATAGGATATTAGAGCTGGACTTGCCTTCATAATTGTCTCATGCAGTTCACATTTTAACATTGAAACTGAGTTTCAGAGAAGTTTAGAGATTCATCTAAAATCGCACAACTTGTTAATAGCAAAGCTGGTACAATAATCCGTGTATTTTCATCTTGCTTGGAGAGAGTCCATATCTTCTGAATTTAGATCTTCTTTTACAAACTATCCACTTATCCCAACCAGATATCAAAAAGTCAATCCTCTTTTTGTTATTAAAAATATAAAATCACTTGGGCCTGTCTTCAAGAGTTTCTCCACATAGACAGAGGTTCGGAGTGTGAGGAAAATGGCCTCTGGAGCAACAATGATTTAGAGCTTGAGCCGTAGCCTTTGATCACTAGCACACTTTGCCCTGCTGTGAATTCCACAGATGGAGTTTTCTCGGGGAGCTATATAACTTTCTTGCTTATGTAGTTGAAATAAATCTCCCTCTAAACCCACTTACTTTGCTCTGCTGCCCAGTCTTTATTAACTACAGGTTGTAAGGCAAGTTTGGAAGCATTTGCTCCAGCCAAGTTTTGTGCATGGTACGCCACTGCCCTCTACTGGTGGTACTATTCAAACCCCTCCTGCTGTCTCCCAGTGATGTGATGTGTTTAGTCCCAGAATAAGAGGGAAATTGTATGATGCCGACAGTTCTTTTGGCTCCAAGACATGCAAATAAAGGGCAGTAACAAATGATGTATTACATTAAGGAATTTATTTCAGGTAAATGAGTTTCACCATTTTCTGTGTTAATGTTTCTGTATCCCTGGTGAAATCAAGGATCAATGGGGGGTGTGTGTGTGTGTGTGTGTGTGTCTACATACTGGAGACATCAGGCCTGTGGGTTCATAACTGTGGGAGGAGAAATTAAACCAAAGCAAAGGACCTGTTAACTTATGCCAGTTGGTTTTCTGCGGTGAAGGTGGAAGGAAGTTTTTTGAAATATTCATTGGTTTGTATCAAGCATAGTTTCAAGTATAGTTGAGTTTTAGTCCTAGACCTTACTTAACATGTAGGTAATGGGGTTCATCTGGCTTAAAATATTAAACAGAAACTGCATTTTGCAACTAGTATAATCTATCTTCTTTCTCTCTTTTGAAACAGTGGCTCATAGATTGTCAAATGTACTCTCTTCTGTTTCCCATTAATGCTAAATTGAAGAAGAGTTGAATTTCTTTTTTCTGTATTAATACCACATGGAGTCACACACTGAAGAGCCAATGAACAGGAATTTTGCAGGAAAAAAAGAAGGATTTCTCTGTCAACATACCCAGGGTCTCAACAGTTTCTAGGTTATTAATGTGCCTCAAAAACCTGTAAGAGCTGCATATGTATTAAGGCAGCTAATCATTTTTCCGTCAGCTTTGTGTAATCTTCCAATTCTGGATGCAACCAGTTCTCAACACATCGTGAAAGAAAAGCAAATGCTCTTGCAACTGGTCTCATGCCATGCAGCAAAACACAGACTTGGAACAACTAATTTGAAGCTGAAATTAATGCCTATTTTAATTCTGGGGAAACAGTGTTCTCTTGAGAAAAGTGTTTTTCCTTTTTTTCACCTATATGTTACATGAGTGTCAGAATTACACGTTTTCTCACAAGATTTTACATAAGCCCAGGTATTTCTATGCTGATAAAAGTGAATCTATATGACAATGGAAATATTTCCTACAGAGCATTTAAAATAAACATATTAAATAAAATTAGAATTCAGAGGGATCTCAAAAATAATACTTTAGGATTGATTACATAGGCACTCCTTTTATTATTTTGGTTGATCTATCTATCTATCTATCTATCATCTATCTATCTATCCGTCTATCTAACAGTTAAATTGTAAATGCGTCCATTTTGAATCCTATGGTATTTAACAGACTTGAGCGCTTGGAATGGTCAAAGTATACTTTTTATTTCCACCTGCCTGAAATATACAGAGTTAAATGACGGTGGCAATGAAAATAAAATTTCTGTTCCACAGATAAGAAAGTAATTACTTATTATTCAACTTTTTAAGTGGTCAAATGTATATTTCTTAATTGGACAACTACACTAAAAGTACTTGTTTGCTTGAAATAAATCTTGTGCCTAATTTCTTCTGTGTATTGATGGCTAACTTAGTCAATTCCATCTTACTCTTTTTCAAAAAACAGCTATATTGAGCTATCATTCACATACTATACATTTCAGCCATTGAAAATTGCAGAATTCAGTGGTTTTTAGTATATTCACAGTGCTGTGCAGCCATCACCAAAATCTAACTTCAGAAAATTTTTGTCACCCCAAAAAGAAACCCCATTCGCATTGGCAACCACTCCCCCATCTTCTCTCCCATCCCCCTCCCACCACCCTTTCCTATCCCTAGGGAACGGTCAATATACTTTTCTTGTCTATAGATGTGCTTTTCTACATATTTAATTTAATAGAATCATATCGTATATAGTCTCTTGTGACTGGCTTCTTTTACTTAGCATAAAGACTTTGAGATTCACCCATGTAGTGGCAGGTATCAGGTACTTCACTGCTTTAATGTCTGAAAAAAGTATTTCTTTGTATGTATACACCACATTGTATTTATCCATTCATCAGATAACAGAACAGACATGAGGCTTTTATTTTTATTTTATTATTTTTTTCTTTTAGACAAGGTCTTACTCTGTCATCCAGGCTGGAGTGCAGAGGCACGATCATGGCTCACTGCAGCTTCAACCTCCCCAGGCTCAGGTGATCTTCCCACTCAGCCTCTTGAGCAGCTGAGACCACAGGTGCAAGCCACCATGCTTGGATAATTTTTGGATTTTTTGTAGAGATGAGGTTTTGCCATGTTGCCTAGGCTGGTCTTAAACTCTGGGCTCAAGCGATCTCCCACCTCAGCTTCCCAAAGTTCTGAGATTACAGGCATGAGCCACCGTGCCTGGCCTGACATTTGGCTATTTTACTTTTTGGCAACTATCAATAATGCTGCTGTGAGCATTCATAGATACATTTTTCAGTTCTCTTGAGTGTATACCTCAGAGTGAAATAGTTTAGTCATATTATACCTCTTTGTTTAAATTTATGAGAAAATGCCAGCTGTTTTCCAAATAAGCTCCAGTATTTTACATTCCTACCAGTATTATGTGAGAGTTCTACTTTTTCCATAAAATCTCCAGCATTGTCATTGTCAATCTTTTTCATTATAACCTTCCTACTGGGTGAAATTGGATTATATATCTCTTAGTTATTGAGTTGTAAGAATACTTTATGTATTCTAGATGCTAATCCATTACCAGACATGTAATTTACAAATATTTTCTCCCATTCTGTGGGTTTATCTTTTCATTTCTTGATGATACAATTTGCAGCACAAAATATTTTAGTTTTGATCAAGTTCTATATATATACTTAACACATGCTTTTAAATATATATATTTAACATGTGCATATATATATATATGTATGTGTGTATATACACACACATATATATTTTTAACATGTGTTTTTGGTATAGAGAAAACATTACCTGAACCAAAGTCACAAAGATTTACTCCTCTATTTTCTTCTAAGTGTTTTTCGTTTTAGCACTTATATTTAGGTTTATAACCTATTTGAGTTAATTTTTGTATTTAGCGTAAGGAAGAAGTCCAACTCCATTTTTTGTATGTTGTTATCCAGTTGTCCAGTACCATTTGTTTAAAAGACTATATTACCCCCAAATTAATTCTCATGATGTCCTTGTTAAAACTTCATTCACCAAGAAGACAATGGTTCATTTCTGGACTCTCAAGTCTGCTCCATTGACCAATATGTCTACTTTATGTCAGTGCCATACTGTCTTGATTATTGTAGCTTTGTAGTAAGTGTTGAAATTGGGAACTGTGAGTCTTCCAACTATGTTCTTCTTTTTCAAGTATCAGTTATATTTTTCTTAATTGGACAACTTCACTGGAAATATCTCTTTGGCTCTAAACTGAATGTTGTAGATGTTTCTTCCTATACATTGGTATCTGCTCCAGTAATTACCATCTTGTTCTTTTTGGTTAAAGCAAATTACTTGGTTTTAATCTTATGTCTGGCAAAATTTACTAAGCAATTTGAAGCAAACATGAGGAATTTTAAAAGGATTGTTGCTTTTTAACTCACGTTAATTTTGCTTCTAAAGGTTCTTCCAAAAAAGGTACACACTGTGTGGTCTTCTTTGATGCAACTGGGCAAAGAGCCAGGATTGGAACTATTAGCTTTCACTGGGCCCAGGTCAGTTGCCACATGTTGCAAGTCGGGAGTTCCATAATTGGGAGAAAAGAGTGAAAGAAAGTGTCTAGGAAGAAAAGGAGAGTACCAGTGTAACAGGAAACAGAAACCAGCAAAATGAAGTAAGTTAACTTTATATTTTTGCTCATTTTTCTTTCCAAAGAAGCATTAAGTTTGATTGTTAGAACTGTATGATGAGAAGAAAAAAAGTTTTGGTGAATAACCTTGGTCTCTTTACAGCAAGGAGGTCACTAGAATTCTAATAAAATCTAGAATAATTTCAACATTTTCCAAAAACACTGTTGACTACTCCAAGATTCTAATTTCGAAGATAAGCAAGAACTCTAGATGAGATAAACAAAATTGTCCAGATGGCAGACACCCAAGTCACTACTGAAACTAAGATCCTTTGGCTCCCAGGTCAGATTTAATAAAGGTTTACCTTCAGCAGAAGTTAGAACAAATAAGAGTTTTGTTTTAGAGGAAGAGTTGAGAGGAAAATAGAAAGAAACAATAGGAGACAATACAACCTTGTATAAATTTGGCATTCCCAAATTTTATATATATGGCACAGGAAGTCAGGTGTATCAGTGAAAACTTGTGTTTATGTCTCCCAGTGAATCATATTGTCTGCCTAATACCCTATTTTAAGACTGTGCTAGAACTCCCATCCCAGACTGATTGCAATGAGCAATTACTGACCTGCATCTCTCTGGGCTGGAGCCCCCAGGAAATAAACAAAAGACCGTTGGCTACAACCACTACTAAGGTCCTTTCTTCTGCTGCCTCAAAATTGAGAAAAAAAGCAAACAAATTTGGAAAACATATTTTAGGATCTTATCCAGGAACACAGGCTCAGTGTTTTGTGCTTTTCTCTTTTGCACATGCTCCATTCTTATTCCATAGGATGATAAACATAAATCCTAACGTCACTCCAGAGCTGTGGATGGCAGCTCAGGAGTGCCAAGCCGTAATCTACAGCCAGCAGTCAAGTGGGAGAAGAGCCCACACTTGCAGAGCATTGAGAGGGAACATGACTGCAACTGTGAAGAAATATACTAGAGCCACACGGCTGAGCGAGAGCCAACTAACTGGCCACTATGCCTAAGTGCTACTTACTGGATCACACCTCAGAGCTTTAAGTCCAAAAATACCTCACTAACATAACCTCCTGTGAAACCAAAGACAAGAAGTCAGCTATAAATAAAAACACTGCACAAGGGCTCAGCTATGTGAAAACTCCAGAAAAGAAGTCTGTTAACTGTACTGAATCTACATCACAGTTTAAGGAACACCTAAATGTAGATACGGAAAAGAACTAACTCAAGAACTCTGGCAACTCCAAGGACCAGAGTGTCTTATGTCCTCCAAATCATTGTACCAGTACTCCAACAAGAGTTCTTAGGTTAAGCTGGCTGAAATGACAAGAATAGAATTCAGAATATGGAATGAAGATCATTAGGATTCAAGAGAACATCAAAACCCAATCTAAGGAACCTAAGAATCACAATAAAATAATACAGAAGCTGACAGATGAAGTAGCCAGGATGAAAAAAGAACCTAACAGATCTGATAAAGCTGAAAAACACACTACAGGATTTTCACAATGCAAGTGCAAGTATTAACAGCAGAATAGACCAAGCTAAGGTAAGACTCTGATCTTAAAGACCGATTCTCTGAAATAAAAGTCAGGAAAAAAAAAAGAAAAGAAAAAAGAGAAGGAACAAACATATCCTCTGAGAAATATGGAATCACGTAAAGAGGGAAAAGGTACAAATCACCGGCATCCCCAAAAAGGATAGGTAAAAATCAAATGACATGGAAAACATATTTTAGGATATCATTTGTAAAAACTTCCTGAACATCACTATAGAGGCCAATAGTCAAATTCAGGAAATGCAAGGAACTCCTGCAAGATTCTACATAAGATTACCCCAAGACACATGATCATCAGATTTTCCAAGGTTGAAATGAAAAAGAGAATGTTAAAGGCAGCTAGAGAGAAAGGGCAGGTTACCTGAAAAGGAACCCCATCAGGCTAACAAAAAACCTCTCAGCAGAAACCCTCCAAGTCAAGAGAGATTGGGGGCCTATACTCAACACTTCTAGAGAAAAAAATTTTGAACTAAGGATTTCATATACAACTAAATGAAGCTTTCTACATGAAAGGAAAATAAGATTGTTTTCAGATAAGCAAATTCTTAGGGAACTCATGACAACCAGACCCACTTTACAAAAGATCTTGAAATGAACACTAAATATGGAAAGGAACAACTCTAACTAGCCAATACAAAAAACAGTTAAATACACAGACCAGTAACACTATAAAGCAACTACGCAAACAAGCTTGCATAATAACCAGCTAACAATGCAATCACAGGATTAAATCCACACATATCAACACTAACGTTGAATGTAAATGAGCTAAATGCTCCATTTAAACAGCAAAGAGTGGCAATCTGAACAAAAAAGAAAGACCCAATGATATGCAGTCATCAAGAGATCCATCTCACATGCAGTGACACCAATACACTCAAAATAAAGGGATGGAGGAAAATCTACCAAGCAAATGAAAAAAAACAGAAAAGAAAACAGGGGTTGCAACTCTAATTTCAGACAAAACAGACTTTAAACCAACTAAGATCAAAAAAGACACAGAAGGGCATTACATAATGGTAAAAGGTTCAATTCAATGAGAAGACCTAGCTATCCTACATATACAGCACTCAACACAGGAGAACGTAGATTTATAAAGCAAGACCTAAAAGGAGACTTAGACTCCCACACAATGATAGTAGGAGACTTCAATGCTCCACCGACAGTATCACACAGATCATTGCAGCAGAAAATTAACAAAGATATTCAGGACTTTAACTAAACATTGGACCAAATTGCTCTAATAGACCTCTACTGAACACTCCACTCCCAAAACAACAGAATAGACATTCTTCTCATTGCCACATGGCACATACTGTAAAATCAAGAACGCGGTCAGAAATGAAACAATCCTCAGCAAGTGCAAAAGAACCAAAATCATATCAAACACACTCTCAGACCACAGCACAATAAAAACAGAAGTCAGGACTAGGAAAATCACTCAAAACCATACAACCACATGGATATTAAACAATGCACTCCTGAATTACTTCTTGGAAAATAATGAAATAAATGCAGAAACCAACAGGCTATTTGAAACGAATGAGAACAAAGATACAACATACCAATGTATCTGAAACACAGCTAAGGCAGTGCACAGAGGGAAATTTATGGCAGTAAATGCCCACATCAAAAAATTAGAAAGATCACAAATTGGCAGCCCAACATCACAACTGAAAGAATTAGAGAAGCAAGAGCAAATCAACCCCAAATCTAGCAGAAGACAAAAAATAATAAATATCAGAGCTGAACTGAAGGAAATTGAGACACGAAAAACCATTCAAATGATCAACCCATCTTTCACTGGTTTTTTGAAAGAAATTAATGAAATAGACCACTAGCTAGACTAATAAAAATATAGAGAGAAGATCCAAACAAACACAGTTTGAAACAACAAAGAAGATGTTTCCACCCACCCCACAGAAACACAAATAACTCTCAGAAACTACTACGTACAACTTTATGCACACAAACTAGAAAGCCTAGAAGAGATGGATAAATTCCTGGACACATATACCCTCCCAAGACTAAACCAGAAAGAAATTGATTCCCTGAGCAGATCAATAATAAGCTCCAAAATTGAACCAGTAATAAGTACCCTACTAACAAAAAAAATCCCAGGACCACATGGATTTACAGCTGAATTCTATCAGCTGTACAAAGAAAAGCTATTACCATTCCCATTGAAACTACTCCAGAAAATTGAGGAGGAGGGACTCCTCCAAAGCTCATTCTTTGAGGCCAGCATCATCTTCGTAGTAAAACCTTGCAGAGACACAAGAAAAGAAAAAAAGAAAACTTCAGGCCAATATCTTTGATGTATTTTGATGCAAAAATCCTCAATAAAATATTTGCAAGCCAAATCTGGCAGCATATCAAAAAGTTAATCCACCGTGAAGAAGTAGGCTTTATCTCTGGGATGCAAGGTTGGTTCAACATATGCAAATCAATAAATGTGATTAATCACATAAACAGAACTCAAACCAAAAACCACAGGATTATCTCAATAGATGCAGAAAGGCTTTCAATAAAATTCAATATCACTTCATGTTAAAACTCTCAATGAATTACATATTGAAGGAACTACCTCAAAATAATAAGAGCCATACATGACACACCCACAGCTAACATCATACTGAATGTGTAAAAGATAGAAGTGTTCCCCTTGAAAACTGGCACAAGACAAGGATACCCTCTCTCACTACTTTCATTCAATATAGTATTGGCAGTCCTGGCCAGAGTGACCAGGCAAGAGAAAGACATAAAGGGCACCCAAATTGAAAGAGAGAAAGTCAAACTTTCTCTGTTTGCAGAAGACGTGATTCTATATATAGAAAAATCCATGGCTGGGCGTGGTGGCTTACACCTGTAATCCTAGCACTTTGGGGGGCTGAGGCAGGAGGATCACCTGAGTTCAGGGGTTCGAGACCAGCCTGGCCAACATGGTGAAACCCCATCTCTACTAAAAATACAAAAATTAGGCAGAAGAGTTGCCTGAATCCAGGAGGCGGAGGGTGCAGTGAGCTGAGATTGCGCCACTGCACTCCAGCCTGGGTGACAGAGCAAGACTCTGTCAAAAAAAAAAAAAAACCCATAGTCTCAGCCCAAAAGCTCCTTCAGCTGATAAACAACTTCAGCAAAGATTCTCGATACAAAATCAACATTAAAAACTCAGTAGCATTCCTATACACCAATAACAGCCAAGCCAAGAGCCAAATCAGGAGTGCAATCCCATTCACATTTGCCACAAAAAGAATAAAATACCTAGGAATACAGCTAACTAGGGAGGTGGAAGATCTCTAGAAGGAGAACCACAAAACAGTGCTCAAGGATATCAGAGAAGACACAAACAAGTGGGAAAACATTCTATGTTCATGGATAGGAGGAATCATATCATTAAAATTCCCATACTGTCCAAAGCAATTTACACATTCAACGCTATTCTTATCAAACTAACAATGACATTCTTCATAGAAATAGAAGGAAAACTATACATATACATATACATAACATACGTATGAAGCCAAAAAAGAGCCCAAATACACAAGGCAATCCTAAGCAAAAGAATCAAAGTTGGAGGCATCATGCAACCCGACTTCAAACTATACTACAGGGCTACAGTGACTGAAACAGCATGGTACAGGTACAAAAACAGACTTATAGGTAGACAATAGAGCAGAAATGAGATCCCAGAAATAAGGCTGCACACTTAACAAGCACCTGATCTTCAACAAAGCTGAGAAAAACCAACAATGGGGAAATACTCCCCTGTAATAGTGCTGGGATAACTGGCTAGCCATATGCAGAAGATTGAAACTGGACCCCTTCCTTACACCATATAAAAAATCAACTAAAGATAAATTAAAAAGTTAAACGTAAAACCCCAAACTATACAAAAGCTGGAAAACAACCTAGGCAATACCATTCTGGGCTAGAAATGGGCAAAGATTTCAGGATGAAGATGCCAAAAGCAATTGCACCAAAAGCAAAAATTGACAAATGGGATCTAATTAAACTAAAGAGCTTCTGCACAGCAAAAGAAACTATCAACAGAATTAACAGACAGCCTACAGAATGGGAGAAAATATTTGCACACTATGCATCTGACAAAGGCCTATTATCTATAAGGAAATTAAACAAATTTACAAGAGAAACCCAAAGACCCCTGTAAAAAGTGGGCAAAGGACCTGAGCAGACACTTTGTAAAAGAAAACATACATGCAACTAATAGTCATATAAGAAAACCCTCAATATTACTGATCATTAAAGAAATGCAAGTCAAAACCACAGTGAGATATCATCTTACACCAGTCAGAATGGCTATTATTAAAAAGTCAAAAATAACAGATGCTGGCAAGCCTGCAGAAAAAAAAGGAATACTTATTCACTGTTGACGGGAGATAAATTAGTTCAACCATTGTGGAAGATAGTGTGGTGATTCCTCAAAGACCTACAGGCAAAAATATCATTGACTCAGCAATCCCATTAGTGGGTATATACCCAAAGGAATATAAATTATTCTACCACAAAGACACATGCATGTGCATGTTCATTCCAGCAACATTCACAATAGCAGGAACATGAAATAAACATAAATGTCCATCAGTGGTAGACTGGATAAGGAAAATGTGGTATACATATGCTGTGGAATACTACACAGACATGAAGAACAATAAGATCATGTCCTTTTCAGGGACATAGATGGAGCTGGAAGCCATCATCCTTAGCAAACTAAAGCAGAAACAGAAAACCATAATTTCCTGTTATTTTGTGTGGGTATAAATATTCCTTGCCTCCTGGAGATTAGTAGAAAAGATAAAATAAGAACATAAAGATCTTAATTAAATCTCTTTGACAAACTAGCTAAATAAAAAAGGTTAAATTGATTTTCCTATCATTCAGTCTTTATGCACATTGTTGCATTTTTGAAGGAAAAAGAGAGTATGCATCTTTTATTTTTTTTAAATATCTGAATTTACTGGCTTCCACTTTCCAAGCCTGAAATCTCTGAGATGTTTTGAGAAGGAGAAAATAACAAAGGCCACCATGTTCTTCCTCTCTCAAAATTATCCTCCAAGGAGAGTTTTGCCACTTCACATTTTCTTAAGTATGGCTCATGAAGCAACATCTTAGGAAGAGGGAAAAGATAAGAAATGAAGTTCATTAATAGTATTAAGTTAAAACTAGGAAATATGTTTCAGAAAGTCCAATAGCATCAGCCTTAACAGCACCTTTCTCTCAGTGTCTGCCTTTGTACCAGGTTCTCAGATTGCCAAAATGGCACTACAAGGAAGCATAATTACTTGGTGGCATCTGACCAATTTCTTGTTCTTTTTTGAGATTTTAAGTATTTCTCCACATTATATATTAGCAATTGATCTTGGCCTGAGGATGTTCCTATGTCTGTCCACTGGGTCTTCTCAATTCTCACCCCTACTGCCAGGCGTTTCCCTCCTCATATTACTCGAGATGGTCTGTTTTCTTTCTTTGCACCTAGGTCCTTCTATGTCCTTCTCCTGTAATGCACATCTTCCATCTTTCCTAGTGCTTACATACAATTTCTTTTTAATGAGTAAAAATTGCTTCTTTTAGCCAAGACCTTTCCTATGTGTAACCATTACAGAAGAGGGAAAGTCGATGTTAGGGAGGAAGTACAATGCGTGCTATGCTTGTACAATCAAGAGAGAAACATGAAAATTATAGAAAAAGACCCATGACTATAAAAGCAAACAGAAACATGATTGGATGTTTATGTAAAGTTGCAGGCACTGGTGGTAGCTTTTCCTATTTCAAGGATCATTTTCTTCTGATGTAACAAAATATTAATTTTGTTTGGGTTGCCAATGGGCTTTTTACAAGGGTTCAACCCCCAAGACTTGCTTGTAACTATATGTAATCATGTGACACAGATCTGCCAGATGGGATTTGAAAAAAAAGTAAATCTCTTTGACATTTTACCTTTTGTCTTTCTTATTCTTTCTTTCTTGGAATAAAGATATGATTCCCAAAATGAGAGAAATTGTCTTGCAACCTTGAGGAAGAAACCACAGAATATTGGTGGCTGAGAAAAGATACCTAGACTATCAACCACACACCTCTTGACACATTAGAAAAATTAACTACCTTGCTTGTGTGTGCTGTTGAGTATTTGGAAGCATCTAAGTATAATCCCAATATGTTTGTGCATGAGTATATATGTCTCTGTATGTGTATTATAAATTATAGTACCAACTATACTCCTAAGTCTAGAAATAATCTTTTAAAACACATTATGAGTGTTTCATGAATGAATATACCAACATTTATTTAACTAATGCCCCATTACAAATGTTTAGACTACAGCTTCTCAAACAAGGCTAATATTATTCTCCTAAGGGGATAGAAATATGTGTCGGTAGAGTGTTTCTTGTTGTTACAAAGGTTGATGTAGGCACATTTCTGGAATTTCATGGATGAATGAAAGGAATGTAAAATCTCCTGATACACAGGCCAGGCACAAAAATGAAGAACTTCTCACCTAACGTGCCAATACAGCCTGATTGAGAGCCATCAGTTTAGGGGTTTTATACTTTTTTAACATTATAAACAATATAAAAATGTTTTGATTAAAATTTGTGTACAAGCAGCTAATTATTTTCTTAGTGGAAATGACCTAGAGATAAAAATACTAAAAATACTGGGTCCAAATTCAGTTACTTTAAGATTTTAGGATTCTGCACACATGCATGTATGTATATACAATGTTTTCCCAGTTGTTTTTCAGAAAATCTGTGCTAATAAAAGTTTTGAAATTATTTACATCCTGCCAGTGAAAGGAAATTAGTCTTTTAACAGTAGTATTTGCTTAAAGCAAGGGTTAACTTAATGGTGGTAGACATGACAGTAGATAATGATGGTTAACTGATAGTATAGAGTTCATTTCATCTCTGCCATCAGGTTCCATGCCATCGCTGCTGTGTAAACCATTGTGGGGCTTTCAAACTAGGTGTGCGGGCTACATCTGAGGTCTCCTGAACCAGGTGTTCACCTGAATATATCCCTGTTTAATAACCTTGTCTGTTAGTTCTAAATCTGTTATAGCTTCAGTTTGATTTTGGGTGATATGTTCCTGCTTCTATGAATGTCTAGTATTTTTCTTTAGATGCTAGTCATTTTGAATTTTATCTTATTGGGAGCTAGATTTTTTTCTTTTTAAATTCCTATTAGTATTTTTTAGCTTTCTTCTAGGGCATAATTCAAGGCTCAAAGCTTTCTTCTGGAGTACAAACTTGGAAAGAGTTTGATTTTGAGGAAGAGAGAGAAGATCTTATTTTAAGATTTGTTAGGAAGAAACAGGACTGTGCTTCCTTTGGGGCTATTTTTCCCCACTTCTGAGACAAAAGCCTCTGTATGTTCTACTCAACAGATGCCCCCTAAATAATGAGGCTTCCTAGTCTGGCTGGTTGAATTAGTACAGTTCTAAACTCTATGTCAGTACCACAAACTTCCCTCCAATCTTTTTTGAGTGTCTTTCCCCCTCACTTTGGCGTGGTTCCTCACATGCAAGTGTTGAGTAGTATTGGTTGAATAATCAAGTGAAACACTATAAAATTTTAAATTTCTCTCTTGATTAGCTTTGCGTGCTATGGTTGGATACAGGTTTACCAACAGTCAGAGGGTTTTTTTTTGTGTTTTTGTTTTTTAAGTACAGGATGATTCCTACGTAGCAACTTGTTTAGGCATTATTGTATAGTTAGAAAGTAACAACAGTATTTTAAATATGCTATTTATAGCATTGAAATTATCTCAAAACTTTACAGCAATGGTATGTACCTGGTTCTTCCACGAACTGCGTAGCTCACCTGTCCACCATCATCCTCATGTTTCACCTTAAAAAAAGAAGCCAGTTTTCCCCCTTTAATCATTTTGCTCAAATTTTCATGAAAAACTCAAGTAAAGCCAAGCACTAATTTTAGAAACATCTTTAGTACTGTTATCTTTGCACTGTGATCTGTAACAACAATAGCAAAATTCCTGGTAGTCCTGTGATCGAACCTCCCTTCTGCAACCAGATCATTTCTATGTCTAATGAGTACATTTTGATCTGACTACCCAAAATGTGGAGATAGAAACATACAGGTGATACTCCAGTTCTTATCTACTCTGTAAATGTGGTACCTTTGCACTGTTTACAATAGCCAAGATTTGGAAGCAAACTAAGTTGCCGTCAACTGATGAATGGATAAAGAAAATGTTTTACATATATATACATATATATGTAAAATATATATATTTTTATATATATATATATATAAATAAAATGAAGTACTATTTGGTCATAAAAGATAATGAGATCCAGTCATTTGTAACAACACGGATGGAACTGGAGATCATTATGTTAAGTGAAATAAGCCAGCCACCGAAAGACAAACATTGCATGTTCTCGCTTGTTTGTGGGATCTAAAAATCAAAACAGTTGAATTCATGGACATAGAGCATAAAGGGATGGTTACCAGAAGCTGGGAGGGGTAGTGGGGAGAAGGTGGGGAGGAGGTGGTGATGAGGTGGGGATGGTTAATGGGTACAACAAAACAGAAAGAATGAATGAGAGCTGCTATTTGATGATAGTACAAGAGGGTGACTACCGTCAATAATAACTTAAGTGCACATTTAAAAATAATTCAAAGAGTGTAATTAGATTGTTTGTAACTAGGTGGATAAATGCTTGAGGGGGTAGAAACAATGTGGTAGCTTTGGTAAGAAATCCTGCCTTAATTGAGATAAAGAAAATTTTCTCGCAAATGAGCCATTAAAATTCTAGCCATAGATATTTTAAAAAATTGAACTTAATTTAGAAAGCTGTGTTTAAAAATTATAAATATTGCAGAAGGTCTTAAATGGTTTTCATTGTGAGATGTGAAAGGGTTCCCTGGTAATAATTCCTGGGTTAAATGAGAATGAGTGATTCATCAGTGCTTTTTAAGTTTAGAGAAAAAGGTGAATAAGATGAAATGAGAAAAATTTTAGGGAAAAATAAATACAAATTAAATCTCTTCAGATCTATAAACACTCTGTAACTCTGCAGAACATAACATTTTCTTCTTTTTGGTTCTCTGTTCAAGGATAACTGCTATCTCTTTTTACAAATAAAAAGCCACAATGTTCACTGCCTGACTTGAGAATGAAAATTAAGCCCAATGATCTTTTTGCAATAATCTGGGTCTTTCTTGGTGATATTTCCATTTTCAAGAATGTTATTTTTAATATAGCAGCCATCACAAAATAATTCATACCAGTGTGTCTCAAAAATATACTATGTCCCATAAATCATTTATTAAAATGCTTCCTGAAAAAACAAAAGATTTCATTGTCAAAAATGTTTTGGATAATCTAAATATTAGATAATTTTCTTAGAGACTTAAAATGCACATTGTCATATATTGAAGAGTTCTGTAGTAAGTCAACCTATATGATTGTCTAAATTTGCAATTCTTGAGCATATTTAATCAAAATTGTAAATTTCTATAATGTATAAATACTATTATTGAACATTAAGAGAATGTTGACACAAGTTCTCTTCAACAACATCTTTTATTTTTATTGTTTTTCTAACTTTTTTGTTTCCGGTTAAGAGCAAGCTTAGACAGGCGAGAGGCATAGCCCTGGAGATGGTGGCTGGGCTTGAAAGACAATATTGATCACCTTCCTTATTAGACCCAAGGACACCACTGCTTGATTCACCCATGATCCCACTCATAGAGCCTTCTGGCCAGAAAGCCCAGGATTTCAGCCCCTGCAACAGCATTGCCTGAACTCAGTAAAATGTATTCATCTCAATAGCTTGAAAAGTCACTGGCCCTGATTTATCTCATATCTGCCCCATCCAATTTCTGAGTTATAAAGTCAAATATCTCTCTGACAGTAATATTGTGAATTCCTATATGTTTTGTCAGGGAAATTGGAGGAAATTTCATCTTCTCCTTATTTATGTGTATAGCCATAAAAGTTAAAATTTTTTTAATATGATTTTCTGTGGCTTCTAAATGAGAAAGTATAACCTCATATTTCAAAACATGTAGAGGAGGAGGTAATCTATATTCTTAGATTTGTGATTTTTAAGAAAAAATGCTCTGGAGGGAAAGAGAAATGGGAAAGAAAAAAAGTATTAAAATGTCATACTGAACTTGAACTTTTGGATTTGAATATCTTTACTAGAACTTGCGCAGATTTTATTCAGGTGATTTAGGACTCAGTGTCTTCACTTAGATGTTCCAAAGCAACAAAACCTCAACTTGTTCAAAATTAAAATCATATTCATCCTGCAGATCCTTTGTCCCAAGCTGGATATTCTCCCTTGAGGAATAGAATCACTATTTAACTAATTGTAAGATAGAATCATAAAGCAGATTCTTGCAACTTCTTCTTCATGCCTTAAGTCTAATCTATTGCAAATGTTTTTCAGTTTGGCCTACTAAATATCTCATGAATCCTTTCATGTTTCAGTTTATCAAGACATGTCTATAGAGTTCCTACTAAGTGTCTGTCATTGTGATAATAGACACAGAACACACAGCTTTGAAGATAACAGAGTTCCTGCAGAAGATAGCAGAGTTTATTCTAGTGGGGCAAGGGTGCAGGGTGTAAACAAATAAATAAATATCTGATACATCAGGTGAAAATAAGTGTTATTACAAACAATAAAGCAGAATAAATCCAATAAATAATTACCATTGGACACATACCATTTTGTATAGCAGCTTTTGTTAAACTGAAAATTAGAGTCATATAATCCATTCAGTGAGTGAAGGCCAGCATTTGTAATAAATTGTATAAAAAAGTAGAATCCAGAAAGAAAATTTCAAGTGAGCATTTCACATAGTAAAAATGACACTACACCTTGTTTCGTAGTTTTTTATTGTAATTTATTAGGGTTTATGTATGTATATTTATGTAACTAATTTGTAAGTCTCTCCTAAAATACCCTTTAAATATGTTTTACCATGAAGTATCACTAAAAGAAAACCAAAAATTCAAGAAAAAGAAAGAAAAAAATGCATCATATTGAACCATTGTAAGAGAAAAACACAGCTATGTGGTGGAAGAATATTCAGAAAATAAAACAACTTGTATATGGACTCCAAGGTAAGAGGTGTGTTCAAGGAGCATCAAAGATCCCTGCATGGCTGCAGTTCAGTGAGAGAGGGTAAGTGTGATAGGATATGTGGCTAGACCATTTAGGGCCTGGTAGACTAGGGTTAGATCTTTCTAATTTACTCTAAGTAAGATAGAAAATCACTTGAGGGTTTGAACAAAAATGTCATTTTCTCATTTACTTTTTCAGAGATGTTTCTGTCTGGTATGTGGAGAAATGTAGGGAGTCAAAGATAGAAGCTAAGAGAACAGTTGGAGGGTATAGCATGTAGAGTCTAGAAAGATATGAGAATTGACTTGAGACTGGGAGGTAATTGTGGAGAAACAGAAAAGTCATTCCATTCTGGTCCCATTTTGAAAGTATGGCCTAAATTATTTCCTGGTGAATTGGATGTGTGTGGGAGAGATGTAGAGGAATGAAGAGCACCAAGAGGTTTTGGTCTGAAATAGAGGAAATAGAGTTTGCATGTACTGAGAAATTCTATGAGGGGCACTTTGATAATCTGTAGGGATGATAAGTGATCAACTGAGATTCAATTTTGAACAAGCAGTAGGGCATATCGGTTTAGTATTTGGGGATGTGATTTAAATTGGAAGTTAACAAAAAATAAATGATATGTGAAGTCTTGAGAGTTAATGAAAATAGTAAGGAAGTTTATTTAGACAGAGAAGGAATGCAAAAAAAAAAAAAAGAAACAGAAAGGAAGGAAAGGGAAAGGAAACGAAGGAAAGTTAAAAAGAGAGATGTAAGGACTCAGCCTTGGGGCATTCTAATTTTTAAAGGTTTGGATATTGAAGCAGAAAGATCAGCCAATAATATAAAGGAGAAAAGAAGAGGAACTAGACTCCTACGTAGAAACTAAGAGATAAAAATGTTTCATGAAGGTGGTAGTGATTAAATATTTCAAATACTGATAGGTCAAATAAGATTGGATTTTTTAATGCAGATGTTATTGGTGACTTTCATAAAAGTGGTTAGATTGGTAGAAATTAAAGCATCGCTGTAGTTTTCTACAGAAAACTGGAGAAGTGGTTAGTAAGTAAAGTTAACTTCTAAAGCTTTGATAATAAACGGAGCAGATAAATGGAAAAGCTGATGTTTGATGGGGTATGTGGGAATGAGATCTAATTAACACATAGTGGAATTAGTCTTAAATAGAAGAATAAACCTTTTTTCCATAGTTTCAAAGAGAGAGGAAGAGAATATAGATGGAGATACAGGCAATTTAATAGAGGTGTGTGAAAGTTTTCAGCTGATTTCTTTCATCTTCTCAGTAAAATATAAAACAAGACCATCAGGCAATGTTAAGAGGAACAAAAAGGTGATGGGGGCTTAAGGATTACTCATTAGGCCCTTGAATCTTCAATAGCCATCTACTTTTGCTCCTAATTAAACTCTATTTGTCCAAGTATCTAGAGTATTTCTTCAATTCGATCTGAGAATGGTACTGTCTAGAACCATTTAAAAACTTAAAACTTCAATAGCTCCCCATTGCTCTTTAAATAACACCTAGAATATTTAAGTGGCTTATAAGCACCTCCAAGAACTGGCTCCTTCTGCACGATCACCATCATCTCTCACCTCTTTTCTCTGTCCAACTTTTAAGCAAAACTGACATGAAATATGATTTTTTTTGTTGTTGTTATCAAAGCCTTTTTGCATGCTATTTTCAATACTCAGAAAGCCATCTAGCCTCATTCTTGCCTATTTAGCCTATTCATCCTTTGCAGCTTAACTCAAACGTTTCCTCCTCATAGAGTCTGTTTCTGTCAACTCTCACTACCTTCCCACTCACAAGACTAGACAACATCTATTTGTTATATTCCCTGTTGGCTATTTTGATTTCTACCATTAGGTTCTTATCAGTTTATAATTCTTTAATTTTCTCAAGAAATACCTATGCCTCTCTGTGGTTTCTTTGGGAACACTGTCCATGATTGTTTTGATCAATTCTGAGGTCTCTAAGGCAGCCCACTATACAGTATCCCTCTTTCTTGACTGAGTTCTAAAGTGATTAAGAAACAAGACAAAGGGTAAATCTCATGGGGACCAAAATATCACTCTTATGATTGATAAAGTTTAAATAGTAAGATATACCTTATATCTGAAGGCATATGAGCTCTCTAAAACTTATCCCCCAAACCAGGCAGACTCATATAATTGTGGCAGATCCTCCCTCCCTCTCCAGAAGCAAAGAATGTTAGTTTTCTGGAGCAACACACTTCCAAACATAATGCAAGAGAAAGGGGTTAAACTATACATACCCATTATTTTATTTCAAAATCACTAATCATATTAAACCACTGCTATACTCTTGGGAGGAATGAATGAGAAGAAAGAAAGAGGAAAGAGCTCTTTCTTATAGGAGAAAACATCATGAGTAGGAAATAAATATTCCATGCTAATATGCATGCACTGGAGTTTATTCAAATCAGTGTTTTGTTTATAGCACACAAGCAACGCAATTTGTAAGAATGAGTGAATTAATAAGAATTAGTCATTGGCTTCTTGGCTTTCAATTATTGCAGCACTATTCACAATAGCAAGGACTTGGAACCAACTGAAATGTCCATCAATGATAGACTGGATTAAGAAAATGTGGCACACATACACCATGGAATACTACATTCGCAGCAAACTATCACAAGGACAAAAAACCAAACACCACATGTTCTCACTCATAGGTGGGAATTGAACAGTGAGAACACCTGGACACAGGAAGGGGAACATCACACTCCGGTGACTGTTGTGGGGTGGGGGGAGGGGGGAGGGATAGCATTAGGAGATATACCTAATGCTAAATGACGAGTTAATGGGTGCAGCACACCAACATTGCGCATGTATACATATGTAACAAACCTGCACATTGTACACATGTATCCTAAAACTTAAAGTATAATAAAAAATAAAATAAAATTGCTTTAATACCCTGAAACCCTGAGTCCATTTGGGTAGTCATATCACTCATTTAGATTCTCTTTCTTACCCTATAACGGGGGTTGGCAAACTATGACCCCTGGGCCTAGTCCAAACAACTGCCTGGTTTTGTCAATAAGTCTTTGCTGGAAGAGCATTCATGTGTATATTGCCTCTGGCTGCTTTTGTATGATAGTAGCAGAGCTGAGTAGTTGCAACCGAGACTGTGTGGGCCACAGAGACTGAAATATTTAACCTCCTACGCTTTACAAAAATAGTTTGCTGACTCTTGCTTTAGAAAGTCAAGAAAAGGACATGGTATGGGATGAGCAAGAGCATAAGCGACCACGTATTCTAGACGTAAACCTGGAGAGGAAAGAGGACATTTAAGAAAATTCAGCAGGATGAGGAAAAGAGAGGTCTTGCTGGACAATTACACTTTGGCACCGTCTTTTTATTTGATTGATAAATATATGGAGACAGCTGCAAAGAGAACACATTTTAGCAGGAGGCAGTGGTTTGGCTCTGGCTTGGAGAGTGCTTTATGGTTACCCTTATTGACCTCTCCCACCTGGAAGTAAGCTTGAATATCAACTCAACTTCTCCACTTCCACCTGCTTTATTCACTCTCTGGAAAGGATTTCAAGCAGGCAGTTGCTTTTACCTGAGGCTGAAGCAAAATGCTGTCATACTAATGGCATCCTGCCTGCCAATTCCATAAAGCTATAGCTATACATATTTTTAGTCTTCCTTGTTAAGCATCAATGACCATGTAGCTGAGAGATTCAGACAAACAGAGAAGCTGTCTTTTTATAGCTTTGTTCATAATATATTTCTATCCAGCTGTGTTCTTAGCAGCACCTCTGCCAATTTCTGTAAAACTACCTTTTCAAAATAAAATGGAAAATGACAAAACAAGAAAAATGTAGTCTAATGCATCCATTCTTCTAATTATCTCATCCTATAACAGGTAGGGGGGATACCTACAGTTTCTATTAGAATATACATATATTTTTAATAGATTGAGTTTTTTTTTGTTTTGTTTGTTTGTTGGTTGGTTTGTTTGTTTGACTGAGTCTCGCTCTGTTGCCCAGGCTGGAGTGCAGTGGCATGACTTCTGATCACTGCAAGCTCCACCTCCCAGGTTCACGCCATTCTCCTGCCTCAGCCACCCAAGTAGCTGGGACTACGGGCGCCCGCCACCACGCCTGGTTAATTTTTTGTATTTTTAGTAGAGACGGGGTTTCACTGTGTTAGACAGGATGGTCTCGATCTCCTGACCTCGTGATCCGCCCACCTTGGCCTCCCAAAGTGCTGGGAGTACAGGTGTGAGCCACCAAGCCCCACCGATTGAGGGATTTTTTTAAGCCACAAAACATTAGCTGTGATACTAGGTTTCTGAAGTATCTTGGTGCCTTGAAAATATGTGAGGTGGAGTTGAAAACAAAAAATAATAGTAATAATAGCTAATATTTATTGAGAGTTTGCTATATACCAGACAATGATCTAAGAATTATTTTACTTAATCCTTATAGAAAACCTTGTGGGTAGATACTATGAGAAGCCCTATTTGATAAAAAATGGCCATGCCCTTGCAATCACTAAGTAATAAAGGAGGGATTTAAAGATCTTATACAAGAGACTCCCTGATTTTCTTGGTTTATGGCATCCTTACCATTCAACTAATTTTTTTACAATGCCCTAGTCCAGAAGAAATACCACACCACACAGTTTCACTCACTAAGTAGTTATGTCCAAGAATGTTAGTTAGCATTTATGTCCTCCGAACTTAGTAGCCATTGTAAAAAAAATAAATTCAATGAAAAAATATTTTTATTTCATGTTTACACAACCACAATCACATACCGATGAGATGTGTATTCCTGTTGGGCACTACACAGCTTCTCAAAGCCTGGAATCAGATTGGATCCTATCAGCATAACTTTTGTTCCACATTGATTTTCACATGGTCCTTAATTTGTATCTTAGCAACCTCCACAAATTTTTGCATAGTTACGGCATCACCAAAAGGAAAGCAGTGTGATCTCATTTTGAAACCATAAGCTACTTAGACCTAATAGTTTTTGAGGTGTCCGACAGCTGTTGTTGTACTTCCCTGGGGTATTTAAACTTTCCCATAGTGACCTTATAAATTTATCATGGCATAGTGGAATGAATTTGGTACACAGTTCGGGAACTCCAGCCTTTCACTTTTCATAGCCTTCCATGTTGACTGTCTGCAAGGAATAGTAATTTGCGGTATGGGGAATTCAAAGGACCAAACAAGTAGTTCTTACCTTCTGGTAAGTGAGGAAGATAAGAAAGAGAGACATAAACAGGAACAATGGAGAAATGATGGAACTGGTGTGAGGTGAGGGAGTATGACAGTCCTAAAGTACCATTGAGACCCTATACTACTGCTAGTCTAAGCACAGATGTGTGCTAATTCCTGCCACATCTTACAGGCACACAAAAAGATTCTTATTTGGGATAAAGTTAAATGATAAAAATCCAATAAATATTAGAGGCAGAATTTGGTACCCTGCATTTCTACCTCAGTAATAATTCCTAAATTCATTCTGTATTTTGCCTTTCTGCTATGGTTTCTTAACTCAAACATTTGTTACTGTTGTTTATTTGTCAATGAAATTCTGGAGTCCTAGGATCCTAAACATAGTTTTTGCTACAGTGCTACTCAAATGCAGTTTACAAACTATTGTCAGTTTGTGGAAAGTTTGTTATTGTTCTGCAACAATATAAGGGCAGGAATTGATGTAAGAATGTAGAAACTTTGATAGCAATTTGGCAAAGTAATTTAATTTTTGTTGGATCTAACAATAAAAAATTAGATCTTGCATTTTATATGTCACCCTTAAGGTTTCCTTTCTCTAGTAATTAATTTTTATTATATTTTACAAAAGTTTTGTCCACAGCAGATTGGAAATTAAAGGACAAAATAAAACTGGTTCTTCACCACAGACAATTTGAGAAGCCCTGGTCTAGAAGGGGCAACTGGGTGGGCATGTTTCTTGGCCCTGTAGACTACTGACCCCATGGGGAGGGGCATAGCTTGGAGAAAGACAGGAGGTCTTTCTCCAAAGCATAGGACTCAGGATAGAGCCCGAGGTGCCCTGATCTAAGTGCCACACCGATTCTGCTCAACACCCCAGCATAATTCTGTAGGATAGAAAGATAACTCATTCTCACCAACTAGCCTTATAGTTGCTGTATTACAGGCACTAAATAAATAATATTTGAATGAGCAGGGGATTCAATATAATAATGATAATGATGATCGTGATGATGATGATTTCTAACATTTATTTTAATTGTGCTGTGCCAAGTGCTATGCAGAAAAGTTTATATAAATCATCTCTAATCTTCACCAGAACCGCCGTAACACCGAAATAGGTGTTATGCTCTTTACTGAGAGAGGATGTTATAATTTTACAATTTCAAAGAGAGAATGTTCTCTTAAGGTTATGCTTGGGGGAATGGAGTGGTGGTTTTATTGAAAAAAAATGAGATTTTACTGAGTTTTAAAGGTGGAGCAGAGCTGTTGGAGTAGAGATAAAGAAACACCATGGTCTGTTTGGGCAGAATTATACAAACCAAAACATTCTAGACAAAAGGCACCTTCAGAACCAGAAGAATAAAAAAATATATGAAGTGTCTAGACATAAGATACTAGGGCCTGGGAAAGATTATCATCTACATTAAGAGGGCATGTTTTAGTTAAAAGTATTCACATTTATTAAAAGCAAAACAACAGAAACAAAATTAAAACATTATGCCACTGAATGCAAAGGATTTTATGGGCCTGACTTGGTGCTGGGTTCCTGATTTATTACATCAGAACGTGTTCTCCTTGCCTTCTTTCTATCTCTTTTACATATCCTGTTTAAATTTCCTGTGCAAAAATGTATCACTACTTGAAATGCTTATTTATGGTGTTTTAGTCCATTTTTTATTTATATATATCCTTATTCTCTATGTTCTAGGCTTTAAGCTCTATGAAATGAGGGTCCTTGTCTATCTCTTGTTAATGAATACCTAGCACTTTGAAATGCTTCTAGCACATGACTGATGCATCAACTACTTTTCCTCATAAGAAACTACCAGTACTTACCAACAAATACTTCATGGCTTAAAACAACTTAATATTGTTATTGTCATCACAATTTTGGGGGCAGGAGGGGCAGTTTTGCTTCTGGTTTCACCTGGGTTTACTCCTGTGGCTGTGCTTAGGTGGAGAGTCAGCTCATCTGGCAATTGGTACTGGCCATCTGCAAGGATGCTTCATCTGTCCTCCCCGTGGCCATATATATGGGAGTTTGTTAAGTATTAACTCACATGATGACAAGGTCCCACAATAGGCCATCTGCAGGCTGAGGAGCAAGGAGAGCCTGCGCAAGTTCCAAGACTGAAGAACTTGGAGTCTGATGTTCGAGGGCAGGAAGCATCCAGCACAGGAGAAGGATGTAGGCTGGGAGGCTAGGCCAGTCTCTCTTTTCACATTTTTCTGCCTGCTTATATTCTAGTCATCATAGCCGCTGATTAGATGGTGCCCACCCAGATTAAGGGTGGGTCTGCCTTTCCTAGCCCACTGACTCAAATGTTAATCTCCTTTGGCAACACCCTCACAGACACACCCAGGATCAATACTTTGCATACTTCAATCCAATCAAGTTGACACTCAGTATTAACCATCACAATTAGTCATATGGATTCTTGAATATAAGGTGACATGATCAAAGTGGAGTTTTAGGAAGATTAATTTGCCTGTAGCTACAAGAGGAAATAAAATAGGGAAGAACCAGATGCAGGAAAGTCGTTTGAAACCTGACTTGATAAACCAAAAGTAATAAAATGAGTTACTGAGAAAGCCATCATAAGTTATATTCCTATTTCCCATTTACTTATTTGGGATTTTACAGCAATGTATGATGGTGGTATATTGCTAAATGATTGTTTGCCTTGGGATAGATGTATGGAACCTGCCAGTGTATTGCAGGAGAATAAATAAAAAACATCTGGAAAGGGATTTGGATAATACTCATATCTGAGTGGCTCCAGCCAGTTATCCACATATTTATCAATTCGCTTCAATTTATTGGCAACTCAAGGTAGTTCAAGTAATGCAAGGGAAAATGTGAGAACTGTTATTTTGAAAAAAATAATAACTTCCTTGGGGTATTTTTTTAACTCCCAAAGACATTACATTTAGAGGTAGTACTTTGTGTACTTTAAAGTACTTAAAGTCCCATAGCCAGTTACTAAGAACTGGCTGATACAAAAGAACTAGAAATATTAACACATATAGCATTTCAGTTTTCCCTAGAGATATCCTAATTTCGTGTCTTCCCATGATGCTAAAAACAGAGTCTAATAAATCTCTATGTGTTTTCACTCTGGATGCTTATGCTTGTCAGTTCTTCTCTGATTCAAAGATAGATTTGAAAAACACCCCGTTTTTAGGAATGTTTTCCTCTAGAAAAAACTATTATTTTATTTCTTAGAAAAGCAATAGGAAGACAATTCAAGCTTAACAGGAATCAAGTCATAAATTTATCTGGGGAGTTCTGACATTTGTGCTTCACCGTAAGAAAAAGAAATTGGTGGATATAATCCTTATTCTTACGTATAAAGCCAATCTTTCAGAGTTTGAAACATTAAATCATTGTTAAAAAAATTATCTCGTGAAATTAGTGAAAATTAAAATTTTAACTCTAATGCCTGGGGCCTAGACATTAAAATCCTTTATATAATCATAAATTTTTGATGGCTAAAAACAATAACAATGGAAAATTTCAATACATTTTGGCTAATTGAACTTTTTCAAATTAAAGCCCTTGAATTTGTAGGTATAAGAATGTAAAATTGGCATATCTTTCATGTATTACTCACAATGCAATTCTATTTTAGCTCTTTTTAAAAGGGTTTTTGTTGTAAGTACATTTTGACCTTTTATAATAAAAATAATAATTCAAGTTTCAGATCTTCTTTTCATCTTTAGACTTCCAACTGCCAATTATACTACTTTACTTGTCTAGATGGAGATTTTTTTGCTTTTCAGTTTCTCTGAGAATTGTAAGCCAGTGAGTCTGTAAGTTTAGTCCATCAAAAATCTACATCAAAATAATCGGAGGCCCCATTTCAAAATACAAAATAAGAATCTCTAGAAATGTAGTTCATTGAAATTTTTAAAAAATTAATTACTTAGGTAATTATTTTGAACAATTACACCTGCTCTGTATTTAACTCCCAAGTAATTTGTCCAATACAGTCTAAAGTAGTAGGAAGTAATCTTCCCTTTAAAAACAAAATTGGAGTAACCTATATATTTTACAAATATGTATTGGGTGCTTTCTTTGTACCAGGAGATTCCCAAAGTAGTGGGGATTTTGGCACTAGTCAGATCAATTGGCTGCCCTCAGGAAGCTCTAGATCCAGTGAGATAATTCAATCACAATACAATCAGAAAAATGCCATGAAACATGTCAGTATCCCCAACCCTAAGAACTTCAGGAAAGACTGAACATACAGATGTTAGGAAAGGTTTTCTGGAAGAATAAAAATCACAGCATAGTTTTAAATGCAGATTGTAAGGAATGAGTTTTGCATAAAGTTGAGAGATACCATGGTCTTTTCAATTAATACTATCTGTTCTGTATTACTGGAACAGAAAACATAAGTGGAAAACTAATAAGAGATAAAGAAGTCTCCTGCAATCATTTGTGAATTTCTTTTCTTATTCTGTTTTCTAAAATATTTTTGAAATTTATTTGGCCAATAGACCCAGTATATGAGGGTATCTGATATCAGCCAACTAGTTTGTACAGACTATTACTAGAGAATATGATTAGTATTATTGTCAAATATTTTGCTGAAGTAAAAATCTCATTCTATAGGAACATAGAATATCTTGTTTCTAAGATGAATCTTTTGGTACATAAAAGCAGCTTCCTGCCAAAAAATCTAGTCCTTAACTTGTTCCTATTTTAGAAAACAATCTTTCACAACTCTGATCTTCATCTTCTAACTCACACCCATTCTATCAACAAATTTGTTGGCTCTGCCATCAGAAAGTATACAGAATTTGACTACCTTTCACCGTTTGTATTACGACCACCTGGGCCGAAGCACCCATGTTATTCTCTGTATTTGTATAGTAAACCATTCCAGCTTTCATCCTTGTCTGCCTGTAATTTGTTCTCTACACATAATCTAGGATGAAACTAAAGTGAGTTTTCTATTATATAATGGGGTCAAAGAGAAAATTGGCTTTCAGTGGATCCACCTGAGGGCCTTGTGTCATTCCCTTCCCCAGTTTTGTTGGTAAATGTGCAAATGAAGTAGGCGTGGCCTGAGGAGAACATGGGGTGACAAGGGCTCAGATCATTGTCAGTGAAGCTCTGCATCACCCCCCACTAGGTAAGTCCAGCAGATCAATAGAGGGACAGCACAAAGCTAAATCTAGAAATGGCACTAAAGGAGGAAATACTGACTATCAATTGTGGCCTTATGACCAGCTCCATCTTTGGAGTTACAGTTTTTTGCACAAACCTTCCTCTCATATTGTTTTCCCTCAGAAATCACTCAAGAGTCCTGGAGAAACTATTGCTAGAAATTATACAAATATATCTAGGCAACATGAAGGGTGAGCTGTAGTGGGCAATGTGCTGTGTCATCTAGATCTGCTTTCAGACTGAAAAATTATTCTCCTTGGAAATTGTTGTTGGCTAAAGCCCTCAGCTATCAACATGCTGGGGTTTTATCTTGTCTGAAGACCACCATCTTTCCCAAGGTCATGCTTCCTTTCCATTAATTGTGTGTAACCAATGAATTAAGGATGCAATGATGACAAAACCTGGCTCTCCTGTCCCAATTTCAACGACTCTGAAGTAACACTCTCGCTTCAGAGTGCCCCATACAACTAGCTGAAGCTATAACTTTTTTGCAGCCCTACTTTGTTCTCTTCTCAGCTGGTTTCTTTCTCCTTAACACATGTGTCCATTCTAAAAGCACTCAAAATAAATACTTCGCATGTGAATATATCTCATATTCTTATTTCCAATGAATCCCATCTGTAACAATACACTATATAACGGCACAATAATGATCTATTTAGGCATAAATGGAAATGATCCCCTCAGCCTGAAATTACATTTCTCATTTCATCCTCATAGACAACTTCAAAAATAGTAATATTCATGATTATCATTACTATAATGGTAATGTTTACTAATGACTTAAGTGCCGACTTTGTTAAATACTTTATATACACTTATTTATCCTCCCACCACCTACCAGTTGAAAATAAGTTTTTTGGGCTGGGCGCGGTGGCTAACGCCTGTAATCCCAGCACTTTGGGAGGCCGAGGTGGGTGGATCACAAGGTCAGGAGATCGAGACCACGGTGAAACGCCGTCTTTACTAAAAATACAAAAAAAAAAAAAAAAAAATTAGCCGGGCGCGGTGGCGGGCGCCTGTAGTCCCAGCTACTCCGGAGGCTGAGGCAGGAGAATGGCATGAACCTGGGAGGCGGAGCTTGCAGTGAGCCAAGATTGCACCACAGCACTCCAGCCTGGGCAACAGAGCGAGACTCCGTCTCAAAAAAAAAAAAAAAAAAAAAAAGAAAAGTTTTTTGATGGCTGGGACATATTCTAAATGTCTAAATAGAGTAAACAGCACAACATAGTTTCTCAATAAACTTACCCTGAGTGAATTATTTTAAAATAAACTTTTGTAACTAATACGTGAGAATGTTTTTATCAGCAGAATTTCATTATATCAAACATATTTAGCATAAGCTACCCTCAAATGTATGCATTTATACAATGCAGATTGTTTCTTCTCTTTCTCTTTTAATACATGATTTTCTCAATATGTATTTAAAAGCCTTAGTGAGTTTTATAAAACAATATCTGGTCTGTTTTCTCATAAGTTTTAGATCATTCCTAGAATGCTGACCATAAAGTATATTGAATAAGGGAACTGGTTTCCGTTTTGAATCTCAACTGAATCTCACCAAATACTAATGATCTCAACATTTTTAATTTGCTTACTGCCAGTCAGAAGGGAATATGGAATTAAAGGAGTTTTTAATACAAGCTTAGGTTGTTTTCCTTTGAGAACCCTTAGAAAATGCTTTTGCAGTAGCTTGACAGGTGCTTAGGTCTTAGACATATTAAATTTCTTCCTCTCAGATGAGAGAATCTAGTCTCTGAAAAGAGTAAACAGAATTATCCAGCAGGAAGGAGGAGACACTCACACATTTTTCTACTACTGCTCTTGTCCTTGAAAACATATGTGTATCAGGCAAGCCACTGTTCCCTTCTCTCTATTAATGTGACAATCTTTCCTAAGTCACATGCTTTAAATAAAACATATTTTGTCACGACCTGTACTTCCAAGATGTACTTTTGTTTCTGGCCTGACAAAAAATGGCAATATGCCTCATTTCATTTTCTTGGTTTTTAAGACCACTTCCTTCTGGTTTCAAAAATTCTTAGATAGTTAAAACTCAAAACTGAAGAAAGAATGTTTAAGGCAATAGTCAACCTCATCAACCTCATCAAACCTCATCAAAATACTTCCTATGCAAGAAGATTAATGTCCACCTTTTCTAAAAGCTCCAACTTTCCCATGACATTTTGACTCCACACATATGGACAAACATATGGTTTTTTATTGAATTTTTCCTGAATGTTGTAACACTCTCCTAAGCCAAGGTGAATTTGAAATTATGAGCATAAACATTAAATAAAAGATTTTTTGATTCAGAAAAAATGAAGACTTCATTCTTCACTGATTTATTTATTTATTGTTTTGATAATTCTTTGGCCACTATTTAATAGTCATTGGACAAATATTAATAGTAAAAACAATATACTTTGAGACTTAGGGGCACCAAATACAGCTGTATTTTGATTTATTGGTTTATATGCTTGCATATTACCTATCTTTTTATATTCTAAATTTGGAATATAAACTCAGAACATTTAGAAAAATTCAAGACATTCAGGTTCACACAGTAAAAATAAGTCACAATATAAAAGTCCTCAGCTTGCACATTCAGAAGATCAACAAGTGTTTATGTGATTTTGATTAACTCACTCTTTGGATCTCATTTTTGTCGTATATGAAAATATGTCACCTAACAGAAATTCCAATTTAGGGATTTGGATCTTATGATTATTAAAGTTTTTTAAACTAACTCAATAAACATATCTGAAGCATCCCCAGGCAAAATCTGTTCCAATCCAAGGGACTTGAAAAGCAAATAAGATTAGATTAAAGTGAACATTATGGTGCATTCTATTATTTCTTTAGAACTTATAAGTCGCATATCACAGTAAAAATATATTTACCTATTTATTCTCTGATGGCATATTAATAAATACGTCGGATTGTTGTTTGTGCTGGTCACGCTTGTTGATTTTGTTAGATTGTTAGAGAGAAAAATATGGATTGCTGTCACAGACTTCCAAATGAGACATATTATAGGATAGACAGATAATTGTTTATTCTGCAATGTGCCCTTCTTCTATAATAATAGAATTTAAGACACCTAGAATAATGAACAAATTTGTCAGCCTTCTTTGCAGCAAGATTAAGAGCTTGTCAATAGCACATAAATGGGAATTTTTTATGTCATCCTCTCCAATCATCTTTAAGGTCCTCTTGTTGCTTGTTCTTTGCTGCTGCTTCTTTTCCTTCTTCTTTTCCTCTATCTTTGTTTAGCAGAGTAAGACCCAGATTACACAATCTAGGATAAAATCAATACCTAAGGGATTGTGAAGTGGTCAACTGGAAACTACGTCTCTGAGAACTTCACCGTCAGCTCTTACATGCAATAGTGAATTGCTTACTTTCACTGATGTAGGCAATAAATATACTCCTTTTCTGTTTTGGCCATAGCAACTCTGAGTGTCTCTTACACCCCACTGAATGGAATCTTAACTAATACATCTATTTTAGAAGTTTAGCAAAGGAGCAAATTTAATTTGCACTTAATGTTTTTTCTTTCTTTCTTTCTTTCTTTTTTTCTTCTTTCTTTCTTTCTTCTTTCTTTTTTTTTGACGGAGTCTCGCTCTGTCGCCCAGGCTGGAGTGCAGTGGCGTGATCTCGGCTCACTGCAAGCTCCACCTCCCTGGTTCACGCCATTCTCCTGCCTCAGCCTCCCGAGTAGCTGGGACTACAGGCGCCCGCCACCACGCCTGGCTAATTTTTCTGTATTTTTAGTAGAGACGGAGTTTCACCGTGTTAGCCAGGATGGTCTCGATCTCCTGACCACGTGATCTGCCCGCCTCGGCCTCCCAAAGTGCTGGGATTATAGGCTTGAGCCACCGCGCCCGGCCAATGTTTTCAATATAATATTTTTGTGCAACATTAATGAAAAACAGAATAATTAAAACAATAAAACCCAAAAGAAATAAATAAAGTAAATATCCTGTCCTCTCACTCACATCCAATTTCCTTGTGACTAAACTTTACTTTTTTAAAAATATGGAATTCACTGATAGATTGTGCCCTATTTAAAAATTAATTAACTGAGATAAATAAGCCCTTTGGCCCAACTCCTATTAAGAATATTTATGATAATTTATACCCTCCATTTAACAGATAAATTCATGTGAGTGTTAAGACAGTATTGGCTGAATTAAATCTAAAATCACTAAGTAAATGACTTTCTGTGGGGACTGCAGAAAGACTTAATGTTCTTTTTTCCTTTTTTTTTTTTTTCTTGGTACAATGTTATTTTCTACAACTCAGAGAAAGTCTCAAACAGCAATCTTAATCTTTAATTTCTTCCCCAAATATGTGCAAATATAACTTGGATATTTTGAAAAGAAAAATGGGGAAAGGGTGGTATATATATTTTTCTTAGTCTTGGTAACATTAGTAACTGACTTTCTAAATCAAAAGTAATGTTCCAAATAAGAAAGATCTTGCATGAAGCCAAACCTCTGTCTTAACTCTCAGGAGTTCTTGACGAATGTCCAAAGACTGGCTACACCCAAGGTATTTCCTGCTTCTTTGGTCAGGACTTTCAATAAACAAGTATCTTTCTTCTCACATTAATATTATTTATTAGGGAGCTTGTCAGTGAAAGGAGGCAGCCAAATGCCTTCAGGAAATAAAAGACCAGCATCATCGCTGTCTAAACATTCAATGTCTTTGAGTCCTGACTTTCCCACAGCTGCAACCCCAATTGTATGTTTTATCAAGGTGAATCTTAACAGAAATTTATTTACATTCCAAGTTTTCTCAATTCTTAAATTTTTAGTGTGGCTCATCACGCATATGAATGGAGTTTAGGTGAAGTGGGAAATTAATTCTACCCTACTTCCTATTCTTCTCCCCGACAATATTTTTCCTTTGACCGAGTTCTCGTATTTATGACTAAGCTATTTGAGCAATGATGTGGGTTATCTTTCATGAGTATCACCATCCAGACTTTCACATCTTCCATCTTTCTTGGGCCAATGCTCTGCCCTATTACTCTGTTCAAAGCCCTTTGTGTCTACATGTGTTCACACAGGGTTTGTGCACTCAAGCTGAATGATCTGTTTATTCTGGAACCAGTCAGAATACCATATTTGCCAATGTGAGATCATTGGAATAACTTTTGCTGATGTCTTCCACATGTTGGCTAACTATTTGAATTCTAGTTTAACCAATGTGTGCAGTGTCTCACTTCCCACATATGCTGAGCAATGCTCTTATTCAGAAGGTGGAGGAATTGCCAGTTGTCTGATAAAAGTATTCTGTGAAAATGTTGCCTTATCTAAAAGAAAATGTGTCCTTAAACAATCTGAGATCTCCTATTGTTAAGCTAGTCATACGTGAAAGCAACTTGGAACAGTAATATTTTTTCCAGATTTCTTGGATTAATAATAATGAAAATGGAATAGGCAAAAAATTAAATAAATCCCATGATGTAAATGATTGTATCATCCTTCCTTAGAGAGAAAGCTTAATGAGACTCATAAGGCATTGATGGAAATAATTTATACACAGTATCTTGTTTCAAATTTGATTCTATCTTGTCTCTATTTCTTGAAGAACATGGTTGTTTTGTGCTGGTAAATGACAAAGAGGTGATAATTCTGATTTTTCATGCATTCTTGCTATTGAACTTACCTAGGTCTTGTATGAAATGTAATTGGTCATGCTATTAAAATGGTCTATTTTTCGCCCATTGTCATGTTACTTGCTAATCTACTTCAGGTCTCCGTCATAGCTATAAGGTGATGTATTTCAGAGTAAAATGGTAACAGTATGTACATATTTTTAATAATGTTGAGTTGGAATGTTTTGCACTTTTTTGGTTAAGAATAACACTATAGGAATGTAGACATATCGTGACTAACTCTCACTTTCTCTTTAGATTTTCACTGAACTTTATTGATTTTTTTACTCATATTCAATTTATTTCTGCCTTATAATATCTCCTCATAACTCAGCTCATTAAACTTTTTAACCTTTGATCATATCACGGATAAATATATTCTTGTCATATATTCTTGACCTTTATCTATTAAGGTTATGCCAAGTTCCATTTGAATAAATGAATTGGTAGAAAGTCACTATTTGAAGCAATATAATCCTGATATTTGAGAACTGGTATCATTTGTTTGTTGCGACACAACAAACAATAACAATTCCACTAAAAAGACACACAAATTTTGGAACTTCTGGGAAATATCAAGAATAAAAAGGTTGATATAGTTAGGGCTACTGTGATCTTGGGCTGTGAATTTGCCAATTTACTGCCTGTCACTTGAAATAACAATACAGAAATTTTCAGTATATGAGGAAGTAAGGTGAAATTTATACTTTACGTTGAATACAGAAGCTAACTTTGCAGGAACCTTCTGAGAACAGAAATGTCTAAACCTGGAAATCATTGAAAATAAATCCATGATGTACAGTTATTTGTGAGCTTAAAAGAGTCACACGTTTTCCCTGAGTCACTAAAATTAGACTAAAGTATCTTCAGGCCCACAACAGAGAGTCAGTATTTATATCTATTAATATGCCCCTAATTATAAAGATGTCTTTTTACCTTTCTTGTGGTTTCAATAATATTGGTGATGGAATGATGTGATTAAAGTGTATGCAACTTTGGCTGCATAGGTAACAAATAAATCCTGTGCTTTTCCGAGTAATCTTGTGGATAGGTAGCTATTTGGTCTGGTATGCACCTCTTGTTTATCTATTAACCCAATATTAACCCTATTAACATCAAAAAAGTAATCACTATAATACAAAGATAGCAGAATCCATGTCAATGGGCATCCAGTATTGGAAATGGAAGAGTATTATTGTAAGGAACTAGGAATACTATTGAATTCTTAGTCTAACTCCATAGCATTGTTGATAAAGAAAACAACCAGTTTCTACTAGCTCTGGCTGCAGTACCGAAGCAGAATATGCCACTACGGCAGCCCGTTTGGGAGCATGAGGGAACAGGTATATCTATGTCAGCATATCTGAGTTGACATCAATTTCTGCCAGTAAGAGGTCAATCTACTACAAAGGCAATATACTGAAGATCATCATATGAAAGGTACAATAAAAACAGGGATCTGGATGCCTGGATACTTAAGTCTTATTATTATTATTTGAAGATGAAAGTAACTTGACCTATAAGTCTATTTTCTGCTTCAAGTTTTATACAGTAATAGCAGATTTAAATGCAAATAGTCCACTGTAAAATTTTGATGCCCCAGCACACTCCTACTTATCCAAGTAAATATTAAGTATATAGTACAGAATATATAGAAGCCTTAAGGGAAATATAACATAAAGCTTTCATGGGCTTTTACAAATTATGATACAGACTTGGTGCAATAGTTAATTTCATGCATCAAATTGACTAGGTCATGGGAATCAGACAGCCAATTAAACATTATTTCTGGGTGCACTTGAAGGTGTTTCTGGAAGATACTAGCATTTGAATTGGTGGACTCAATAGATCGCCTTCCCCAATTTGGGTGGTCATCATCCAGTCCATTTAGATCCTGAATAGAATAAAAATGTACAGGAAAAGATGATTGGCTGGTTATCTGACTGACTGCTGGATCTGGAATATCAATCTTCTTTTGCCCTTGGAGCTCCTGTTCTCAGGTCTTCACACTTTCACTGAAACCTACACCATCAGCTCTCTGGCTCTCAGACCTTAGAACTCTATCACTGGCTTTCCTTCTTCTCCAGCTTGCTGACAACAGATCATGAGACTTAGACTGCATTATCTATTTATTTTTATTTTTTATTTTTTGAGATGGGGTATCGTTCTGTTGCCAGGCTGGGTGCAGTGGCTATCTTGGCTCACCGTAACCTCTGACTCCTGGGTTCAAGTGATTCTCCTGCCTCAGCCTCCCAAGTAGCTGGGATTACAGGCTTGTGCCACCACGCCCAGCTAATTTTTGTATTTTTTTAGTACAGACAGGGTTTCACCGTGTTGGCCAGGATGGTCTTGATCTCCTGACCTCATGATCTGCCCACCTGGGCCTCCCAAAGTGCTGGGATTACAGGCGTGAGCCACCGCGCCTGGACTAGACTGCATTATCATGTGAGCCAATACATTAAAATAACTCTATTTGCATATATATGTGTGAGTGTGTGTGTGTGTGTATAATGTGTCTATATATAAAACATGTATGTGTCTATAAATAAAATATATATATGGCCAGGTGTGGTGGATAACGCCTGTAATCCCAGCACTTTGGGAGGCTGAGGCAGGCGGATCATGAGTTCAGGAGTTCGAAACTAGCTTGGCCAATTTAGTGAAACCCCGTCTGTACTAAAAAATACAAAAATTAGCCAGGTGTGCTGGCGCATGCCTGTAGTCCCAGCTACTTGGGAGGCTGAGGCAGGAGAATCGCTGGAACCTGGGAGGCAGAGATTGCAGTGAGCCGAGATTGCACCACTGCACTCCAGCTTGGGCGACAGAGTGAGACTCCATCTCAAAAAAGAAAAGAAAAGAAAAAAAAGAAAAGAAAAGAAGGAAAAGAAAAGAAAAATATATATATAACGTATATATTATATATGTATCCATTTATCTGTGTGTGTGTATATATATATATATCCTATTGGTTCTGTTTCTCCAGAGAACCCTAGTACACTTGAGAATGTGGAAAGAGGTATGGTATACGATGAAAAAGCTGAGATGCTGTGGTAAATCTTATTTCTTCCAGGTAATACCCTCTCTCTGTCACTATGGTGACACAGGGTTAGTGAAATTTGTTTCCTCTTAATGTCTGTATGCTTACCCTGTACTTTATACAAGAAAACACATAAAATCCAGGTCACGCAACCTCCAGTAAAACATAATGAATTTTGGTGGTTTAGGGAAGTAGTGTGTGGTGGGCTTGGCCTCTGTTTTTTTGTTATTTGCTTATTTTAATACCAACTGCTTTAATTACAGATTTTTACAGATAGGGAGGGATAATAAAGAGTTTCAGAATAGACACTCAAGTTTCCTGCCAGTCCCTGATAAACAAAATTATGAATGGTGAAAAAGGTTTCAATATTATCAGTTAACTCATTTTTATCACACTTATTTTCTGTTGTCTGATACTGTCATATTTACTGTTATCTATTTACAAGGAGAATGGAAAATATGGTGCTGTCTTAGGTTTGTTCCATTGTGTGGGATTTATCCATAAACATGATTTAAAATTTACATGGCTTAGGTTGAGGTTTCTTTATTTTCTCTGATAATTAGCTATTGAAAAGAATGCTATCTCTGTGTGATTCTAAAAATGTTATCATTAAAAAGCTGGTAAGTGATTCTTGCTCATGAGTCTCCAACAGAACAAAATGATTTAACTTATAACTTTATTTCTCAGGGTATGCTTAAGTTTATCTGGCATCCTGTCTGAATTTTAGCAACAAGACAATCCAGGGAAGGACAAGTCATCAAGCTACATGAATGACTGGTTAGAGTATTTATTGAACCTGTAAGAGAGAGGGTTAGAGGCTTTGCTTAGATTCCCTCTGTATTCTAAGTAGCCACTGGGAAAGTCAAATAAAATTTCTGAAGAGTGAGCTATAGGCAAGAAAGAAAATGCATTCCATGTTAGCATTGACAAGTAGGGGTAGTGGCAGTGCTAATGGGGGCTAGTTCAATGAGTGGGCTTGTTTCTTCATATGCAGAATAATCAATGACCGTGGATACCAATGACCTTCCTTTGAATGCAGTTATTATCCTGGCAATAACATTTATAATTTTTTCTCTTAACAAATTTTTTTCAGACTGGGGTAAATGTTAGTAATGTATACAGACACATACATACAAACGCTGGCGTGCACACATACACTCATACCCATGCCTTTCTAGCACATATATGTTAATCACCTTTCTCTCTAATTCTTTTAAACAGAAGAGGAAAGAAAGTTGGAAAAAGAATGAGAAATGGTGCTAAAGTTCTTCCTCACAGGCTTGACATTAGGTTCCCTGGAATTTCTCCACTCTCCTCGCACCTGTACACACTTCTGGTATAGCACTTATGACACTGCATTCTATTTGCTAATTTATGTATCTATCTCTCTTTTGAAATTATGAGATTTTTGAAAGTCAGGACTGTATGCTGTATAATGGGTTGGTAAAATTCCATAAAATGAATATATTGAAGGTACATGAATGGCTCCACCTACAATAATCCCTCATTCAGAAATGAGGATCATTTCACTACTGAATGACTTATTCCCATACAGTATGGAAAAACAGGGTTGGCTTCATTTTTTTTCACTTGCCTTATTCATAAAAAAAAAGCTTTGGCTGAGTTTTCCAAATTATCAGATAAGCAAAAAGAAGATTGATAAAAATTGATTTCACTACCCTAAGTGACTTTGAATATAAGGAATTCTAAGATTATTTTGTTTGATTTTTTACAGAGGACAGGGCAAATGAAAAAAGCAGAAATTTAAAATGAAACTGGAAGTTTGACATGACATCTGGTGGTATAGGTGAAGCTGTTTATCTAATTCAAGTCTTGGGAACTGAGACAAATATTGACTTTCTGCTTTATGGAAACTTCACTGGAAAAGCACTACATACCATTCATTATGGAGGACAATCAATCTCTTTCAACATGATTTAGTTACTAACATACCAAAAACTGTCATTATTAAAGATGGAAACCCTTCAAGTGATTGTAGCTGTCTACCAAACCTAAGGATAATTTTCTGATAAGTGCTAGTATGTTTGGGAAAAAACATACTTAATTTACAATTACAGAATAATGATTAATGAACACAGGGTGACCAAGGAGATGAGACAGCATATATATCTATGTCAGCATATCTGAGTTGACATCAATTTCTGCCAGTAAGCGTGTAATCTTAGACAAGATGTTTAACCATTCAGTTCCTCTGTTTCTTTATACCTAAACAAAGAGGTTGGGTTAGATTAGATTTGGTAAATTGTTTTCTGAAAAACATGAGTATGATAGGAGGCTAAAGATTTAATACAACATAGTTTCTCTGGCTAAGAAAGTTAAACACTTGCTTTTTCTGCAGGATCATCCACAGCCTTTATATGTTAATGTGCACTGTGGCTCTTTAAGACAGAGAATACAGTAGGTAGCTGCAAAGTTATATGATTCTACCTGGTACTAAGCCAGGCTTGGTCACTTCTCAACCCTAAAGAGATGAATTGTTTTGAATTGTAAAGTCTTCTGCATAAAGAAGTACTAGGCTTTTAAAGTACCAGACCTTGGAGGCCTCAAAATATTGCATGAATGGAAATCACATTTTACATTCACTTTTAAAACTACTAAAGATAAGGCTCTATCTCCATCCATTAATGGTAATCTACAAAGACAAAATACTTTCTCATTAGCTAATGCCCAGCCCATTATTAATTGATATTAATATGTTAGTGATAACATTAGGGTGAGGTTATTTCTTGAAAGTACCAAAAATTAGAGTATTGTTTTTGTGTGATACAATTGGATGAGTTTTTTTCTTCTTGATAGATCTGCAAGACACTCTAATAGATATCAATCATTTTATTATAATATGCAACCAAATGCCCTTGCTCTCTAATCACATTATGAACTATAGGAAATGAAAAAGGCTACAGTCAGTAATTCGAGCTATGGGAAACATCTAAGAAGAGGCAAACACATTGACAGGTTAGTTTGTGATTTAAGAAGATACAATTTTGCCTAGCCTAATACTCAAAAAGTGTCCTTCTTTCATGCACATATAGCAATAAATAATGGTTGAAAAACGAAATTTAAATTCTGGGTGCACAGATAAAAGATTCAGAAAAAGCCTCCTAAATTTTATTAGTACAAATATAAATAATACTTTACCTTTTATGCCCTGACTTTAGCGCAGGGGAATATTTTGTAGCCAACAGATTTCAATGATGTTTTACTGGCATTGATTTCATGGAAGATGGAGTGACGATGGACTAAAAATAGAGACTATTAGTAAATATTTAAAGCCCAGAGAAAACAGTGGCCATGATATGACCTTGTATATAAGAAGCAACAGTCTAAGGAGGCCATTTGTCATTCTCAGTTTTTAATGTTCCATTTACAACAAATATAGAATAGGTTAAAATTTGTTGTGAAAAAAAAGTTTTAGACTAAAAACTGAAAGGATTATAGGGCAGGACAATATTTCACTGAAGATACAGAATCATTGCTACTAATAAATATTTATTGAATGTTCACAAAATCCATGGCCATCTGACTCAAAATCATAGGGAGAAAAAACTAACTCTGGTCCACTTTACATTTAAAAGAAATATTTATTTCCCAATCCTTGAATGAGTAACAATCCTCTGGAGCTTGAAGAACGATCTAGATGAATTACACTTCTTCCCAGTTATGACTCTACCATCCTTTTTCTGTTCAGTGATTCGTGATATTAGCCTCCGCTGTACTGTTTTTTTTCCAAGTGGATAAGTCCTTTCTAATAAAAACTCCCCCAGCTCATAGGGCATTTCTTCTCTCCGCATTCTCTGATTCTGCTGAGGGGTGTTAAGGATGTTGTTCAGCAGAAGACATTTATCTCCTACTGCTGACTAATATGACCTCCAGTGTTATGTAGTTTTAGGATTGCATTAGAAACATTAGTTACAATAAATTGTGCCATACAGTAACCACAAGCACAGTTTTGTAGGATGATCATTTAATAAGAGCATCTCCTCTTGCTCCTGCTTTCCCGTCAGCAAGGACGGTCTTAGTCCTTGCCACTCACTTTTCCACCTTTGGTTCCATTAAATCCATCCCATCTATCTGTCTCTCACTGCATTGCAAAACATTGCAAACTTACAGATTTGCCTGAAGTGCGAAATTAACTAGATTCTTAAAATATAATAGTTCCAAAATTGTTACAAGAAAATTTAATATTAAATTAGTATTTCCTCATATCCTCAAATTATACATAGTAACCCAGTGTCCTGAAAACAAAATAGAAATCCAGAGTTTCAGTGAAGAAAATTTACTAAACTTCCAGCATATTGACAAGTCATTACGCTTCATAATGATATGGTTTTTTAATGATATATTTTTATTTTTTAATTTTTAAAACATTTAAAAAATAACCATAGCACTATATAGATCCATTGTAAAATATATAGCATCAAAAGAAAATGGCAATAACCCAGAACAAAACCACCATCAAAGATGGACATTTTAGCTCATTTCCTTTTCTCTATTTATGGTGCATAATTTTTATAATTGAGATCACAATAGTGTATATAAAATGCGTAGCCTCCTTTCTCACTTATAATTATATCATAATATTTTTGTCTATTTGTTTAAAATATTATAAACATTAGTTTAAAAGCTTCATAGTATTTTATAGTATGCATATGTCCACTTTATTTAAATATTTCCTATAAAAATGAACATTTATATGGTGTATAGTTTTAGTTTATGTATAAATCTTTGAAAAGAATAATCAGACCTCTGAGATTTTATTCTTAGAAATTGAATTATTAAAATAAAAAATATAAACATTGTGTTCTTTACTCAGTTCTCTTTATTCGTAGAGAATGTTTATTACTGAAAGAATGTTAATGGTTTATCTAATTCGTGAAAGTTTACCAACTGAATTATTAAGATGTCCTGCTCTTTCACCAGTTAGAGTTATTTTATAAATAACTATTTCTCAAGAATTGCATATGCAAGATGTTTTCTTAGTTATTTTGTTACTGTTGATGTCTTTAAACTTTTATGAGTAAAATATTTTTAATATGGTTAGATAATAGCAAATGAGTTCATACTTTTTTTCCGTTGCTGTGGTTTAATGTCGTGCAACAAATGTTATCATGAACCTGAAACATTTAATGTACCTTAAAAGAATGATCTCTTTATTTACTTATTAAACTCAGTTATATAGGTAGATAGTAACACTTTTTTCCTTGGCACATGGAAAGACTAACATCCAAATAGTTAACTTTATTGAATAGGTTACACTACTTTAAAAATCTAGTAGATTTTTGGAGACATGCTGTAGGCAAAATATTACCTGAAGCTCATATCAATCAATACCTATCTTTCTCTTTAGTAATATATTTGAAGAAGGCTTTAATGTCAGTGAATATACAAGTACTCTTCCTATTTGCTTTTCATGCTATAACTGTTTTTTTTAAGTATCAAAAATTTCCAAATTGTAGGAAAGCAAATTCTTCAATTTTGGGATGTTTTTATTTTGAGATAATTTCATATTTTGGTGTTTCATTTTATTCTAGATGTAAAGAACTGTAGAGGAATTTAATGGAGTCTTCTATTATTTACAGAAGAATTAATACTTAAAACTTTTCAATTTAATGGGATGGATATTTGAGTAACAGACATCCCTCATACTTTTAAGCATAAATTATCTGTAAATCTCTTAAACTGCCAAGTTCCATTGTGAGGTTTATATTTAAATATTAACAAACCAAACATTAAAACCAAGTCTAATTACTGCTTATATATTCTAAGACTTTTAATTAATCTCTACCACTTTAATACTTTCTACATCTCTATGTAACTTTCAACTGCTTTCTAAACTTTTCAAGTACTGGGTATTCTTTGATCTGAATGATAGATAAAAACACATTACACCAAAACTTTAGTTTCCACTACTGTTAAAATACACAGCAGGGACCTATGAAAGTGCTGTCTACTATATAAATATATGTTGATGTTTCATGTGTAATTGCTTCCACAGGGACACTAAATATATTCCATAGATTGTAAGGCAATCATAAGTCAGAAGAGACATTGAGTGTGTAAATAATGTAAATGCTTGTCTTGAGTCATGGGGGAAAACCCTTGAACCATTTTTCTTACCATATTTCAACAGCTGCTGTCTTTGTCTGAGAGGCAAATAATTGGAGGTACTTACGTATGTCATGGTTATTTCAGAATCCCTGTGTTCCTCTCCAGGCAGAATCCCTATGAAATTTGGCTCTTACTTATGTGTTCTCAGGATACTGAAATTCCAGAGAGCAAGGGGGGACAATGATAGCCCCAGAGAAACATTTCCATCCTTAGAAGTTAGTGCACTTTGGGTTATCAGCTTGATCGTATCCTTACTTCAAATTCAATGGTATGGATCTTATAAATCCTGGATCTCCCTATATAAATGGTGCCATCTGACTCGGTATCTTCCTTCTCAGGCTAGTTTCAGTTTCTAGGCATATTTGAAACAAATGTATTTTGTAATATAGCCAAATAATCCTGAATAAACTCTTACCCACAATTCTTGAAGTAACATTTAGAAAGAGAAATATATTTAAGCAGAGAAAAGCAGAGAAAGTATTTAGAAGCTTAAAATTAGAAAATTCTTTATAGAAATAAAGTATCTATTTGTGTTGATAAAAAGCAACAAAATAAAATCAACATTTTTCAGTACACGATTTTTATAGACATTTGCATAAGGGTCAGTAATTATGTATGATATAGCACAAGGAAAATGATGGAGCAAACTAGCTTATTTTGTAACAACTTGCCCAATAAACTGAAATATAAAATAATAACACATCACCAAAAAACTTCTCTTCCAAAGTATCTCATCTAAATATTTACAAGTCATGTATCTTCTTGTAGTTTAGTTATATCATCTGTAAAGTATGGGAGAAAAACTAGATAATATTCTAATGTTGTTTTTCACTTTAACTTTGATTCTAAGATCTCATATTGATAATTTGTTAATATTTTATATCATCCTTGAAAGATTTGACATGCTTCACGAAAGTAAACATAGCAAGATCACGTTTTCTAAGTGAAAGTTGAAAAAGGTAAGGGTAAGTTGAAAATAAGACAAAATAAGAGAGTTAATGCATATACCTACATTTTCTCCTAATACTGTATCTGTTTACCTGCAAGAGTAATTTGCAACCTCAAAATAATTACAATTGACACTAACTACATGATAGGATAACTAACCATTTTAATCACAGAGTCATTGAAAGACTTAACCTAACTTATAGAAAGTATTATGGGAAACGATTTTCCTGCTATTGTTGTTCAATATGGCTGCTGATAGGTTTGATTTTTTCCTATGGTAGGTTACGTTAAGGGCCACAACCTTTCACCACTTCCTATAAAGCTGACCTTTGCAATGTGACTTTGTATTACCTGCCACTAAAAAGGTATAGTGGTATTGCCTTATCACTTGAATCTAGCCTTAACCATATAATTTGTTCTATGTAATACAATGTTAGCAGGAATAATATTACTAGGAAAAAAAATACTCTTATGGAAAGTACTTGTACAGTCAAACTCACTCTTGTGCTTCTGCCATGGCCAAGAGATAGGCACGCCTAGGCTAGCCTACTGGGCCCAGGAGAAGAATAATGGACATATGACTTAGAGCTGCCTAGTTGTACACAGGTTAGATAAGACAGCCTTGCGGTGAGATGTGACAAATCAATTTTGCTATATATCACTGGGATTTGTGGACTATGCAGCATTAGTATTCCAATAATTCTGAGTTCAGCATTATTATCTCCAAGGAGTCATAGTACTTTATGGCTTAGACACACAGATGAGAAGTATGTCTTCCTAAAACAACAGCACAACATGGGAACACTACAGTGTCAAGAATGGCCTGGGTCTCCTACCCAGGACTCACGCTCTGTACTGGAACTGAGTATCTTAGAGATTGAAGGCATGAAGGACTTGCCATTCTAAAATATGCCTAATTAGTATATTGATCCTTTCAAGATGAAAACAGTACAGAAATCGCAGTTTTAGAAAAGGCTATCTAACTTGTTTCTTGCTGTGTGAACAAGCCATAAAGATTTTTCTGGGAGGGATACTATTCCCGTGCCAGGGGAAGAAAGTAGCCTTTATCATCAGAGACTGGGACTTGCAGGCTTCAGAGGACCTGAATAATTATGCTTACCAAAGCAACCCTTATCTTCAACTAGCTTTACAGCCCCCTCCCTTGCATTTATCTCCTAGTGACTTTCCTAGAAATTTACTTCTAGGCAGATCACCTTTGTTCTGTCATTTCTTCTTGAATTTATCATTCTTTGTCTAAAAAGTATAAAAACATCAGACTTCATGCTCTTATAAACATCCAAGTGTACATGTAAAACTAACACAACCTGTATGCTTTTCTCTTGTTAGCTTGGCTGGTATAAATTTGGTTTCTAGATCCAGCTGAAGAGCCCACATGAGAGTTAAAGGGAGGTTGGAGGTGATCTCTGGCTTCCCTGTGGGATCTAGACAGCCAAGCCAACACACAAGCCATTCTGTGAATAAGCTGACTTGTGATAGAACTTAGGCTTGAGAGAACACCACTCACACCTGCTTGTTTTTATTTCCATGATTCTTGCTAGGATTTCTTGCATTCTATTAATGACATTTTTGTTTTTGTAATTCAGTGTATTGCTCTTTTCCTCTATTTTTAAATAACGTGTTTCTTCTTGTAGTAGTAATTCATTTTCATCGTCTTCATTTTCTGCGAAGTTTATTTTTTATTAGATTCTTCATTAGCTTGATTTTTAGCCAGGAAGAAAACATGTTCGTTGGCAGATTTCATCATTCTCCAACACCTTGAGACAGTATTAATGAAAATGTCTGTTTTTTAAAAAATATTTAGTTTAGTAAGCAATTCATTTTGGTTCCATAGCATTCATATTTGGAACGTGTACCTCACACTAATGACAAAGAACAATGCCATTATCTGTTATAGTGGCAACAAGATAATTAATATCTAGTGATAGACACACTCAAAATTTCATTAATTACATTATTTAAGCTTTTAATTACACTCCAATATACTTCCCCATTTACAAAACAAACTGAAAGGATTCCCCTGCTCACTGTCTCTTGCTGCTATTTGTTTCCCAGGAAGATTTATCAAACGCTATGAAAGCTATGAATTGGAATTACCTTGAGCTTTGTTTTCTTAACTGCTTTTCCTTTCTCTGTTCCACCAATAAAATCTTAATAACAAAATAATTGAATGCATTATTTCCAGCTACCTTTTTTCATTTTCTGGTCTTGTATTGAGACCAGGATGCCACCCAAGGAATTAAAAGCACACAGCTAGCTATCACCTTCTTCCTGATGTCTTAAAAAAACAAAGGCAACCTCATTCACAAGAGTTTTCATTTGATATTATAATAATCAGGATCAAATTATTGTGGCACTCCTTCTTCTGTCACTTGGGAAAGAAAGCAGAAACAGTCTTTGCTAGTTAGATTTACATGACTTCCTTTGGAAGCAAGATAATTTATATTTAAATGAAATGATGATTAGCATACGGGTTTATCATGGCAGCCAGCCCACAGCAAGCTTTATTCGTACTTACCTGATGCAACAAAGATAAGAAATGTAAGTGCAGTCCTAGCTCCTTCCCCACAATTAAAGCACTTTGAGGCTTTAGTCCCCAAATGACAGGTTAACCAAAATGATTTTAAAAGAAACGTTAATCTACAATTTTTGTAATGTTCTTATAGAAAATAATGATGTCATTAAAAACAACACTAGCTAGGAAACTTATGGCAGCTGTTAACCCAAGATTGTATCAATTCTGGAAAGACAATATACGTTTCTGGCTTCAAAGTCCTCTTTTATAAAATGGAAATTTCAGAATGTCTTCTTAGGTTTCCACCAGATCTAAAATTCTAGATTTCTGTAACCACAAAGAGGTGAGTTTTTATCACACCTATTTAACTGACTGTGAAGAATTTGAATTCTTTCAAGAGACGGTACAATTTCATTTTACAGAAAAGTCTCACTTTTTATTATCTTTCTCAGCTTTTCCTGTTGACTTGTAATAGGACAAGTTGTGTAAGATAGGTGATATGCTGGGGTGATTAAAAAGCCAGATTCTATGGCCATATAGCCTGATTTTAAATCTCGGCTTTGTCACACATTGCTGTGGACTTTAGATAATATATTTAGCTTGTCTATTTCTTAGCTTTTGTTAAAAAAAAAAAAAGAAGATAAACATGGGGCCTGTCTAACAGGGTCTCTTGGTATTTTTGCCTGTACTAATACATCTGTGAGAAGGGTGAATCTTAGCACTGAGCACTTAGCCTCAGTAGAAATACTGTAGTAATATGGAGCTCTCTTTTGAGAGAAATCCTTTCTTAACTACCCACATATAACTTTGGGAAACTATCTTTGGGTATCCTTCTCAGACTACTAAAACTGAGTCATCCATCACAATAAAAACAGAATAAAATGTATCTTTTTTTCCATCTATGAGAACTTTACCCAAATAAAGTTTGAAATATGCAAAATTTGAGTTGCATTCCTTTATATATTACTTACTTTCCTACCTTCACAGATGCTAGAGGGTAATTCTAAATCCTAAAGTTTATTACTATTAGTTATTATACATTAATCATTGCTTTGGTATTGCTCTATTTTTACAATTTTTTTCTTTAAAATATCTATTAAGACTCTGCTTTTCTAGGCATATCATAAAATGTTCAATATGATTTATCTTCAGAAAATTGCAAATTAAAGCAAAAATGAGCTATTGATATATAAGTATTAGAACGGCTTAAAAAAACTGAATAGGTTATGGGACAGTAGAAACCTTCTTTCATTGCTAATGAGAATTCAAAATGGTGCCATCATTCTGGGAGATATTTTGGCAGTTTTTCACAAACTTAAATACAGTTTTAATACACAATCCAGCAGTTGAGTCCCTGGCTATTTATCCATTTCAGTTAAAATTTTATGCCCACACAAAATCCTGCATATGAATATTTATAGCACTTTCATTCATAATCACAAAAAACTGGAAGCAACCAGGATATCTTCCAATATGAATGGATACACAAACTAGGATTCAGTTGTGCTGTGGAATATTATATAGTGGTAAAAATGAAATGAGCTATCAAGCCACAAAAAGATATAGAGGAATCTTAAATACGTATTGCTAAGTTAAAGAAAAGGCTATATACTATATATTCCCAATTGTATAATGTCTCAAAAAAGGCAAAACTATTGAGACATTAAAGTGATTATTGACTCCCAGGCATTAAGGAAGGGGAAGGCATGAATAGGTGAAGCACAGGATTGTTTTAGGGCATTGAAACTATTTTGCCTGATACTATAAAGGTGGACACATGACATTATACATTTGTCAAAACCCATGTAACTTTAAAGCATAAGGGGGTAAACTTTAAAATTAAAAGGTAAGAAAAAAGAAACATTTAGAAGGTCCAGGGATTCCAAAAGAATGCATGCGCAACAGGAACATTTAATTATATGGCAAATAATGGTGAAATTACACCTGTTTTCTCAAGTGGATTATTGAAACAATCTCACTGAAGATGGTGAGGAGAGGAAGATGCTGAGCTGAGTAACTTTGTAAATGAGTGAAGTCTGTAAGAGTAAGGGCAAAAGAAACTGCCCATAAGCACTGCACTCTATTTGGTAAAGTAGCCTCCTGGTGAGCACTAGTTACCAACTTTGAAACTACTGCATATATGCACTGAAACTGAACAATTAAATAAAGGAACAGTGGATGGTGGGAGCCAAACTTCTCACTGCTGGAGTAGGAATTTACAGATAAAGCAATGGAAGGAGATAAGCATTTTCCATGCAATCATAGATTGGATTTGGAGAAATCAGTATAAACTCAAATTTAGCTTAATCTGGATGCAAATGGTTACATATAGAAGTTCTCTGTGAATCTGAAACTGCTCTAAAAATAAAGCCCAATATTGAAAACAAAATTTATTTCTACATTACCTTCATATTCCTTCTCAAATTATTTTACTTCTTCTCCTCCTCTTTATTTTGTTCATCCTACTTCTTCTTCTATCTTATACCTGTAGGGAAATATTTTAATTCAGCTTTTCTAAGCATATTAAAAGTTGCTCAATAAAAATAAAATCAATATTATATACACTATGTATTTCACATATTAGGTTAATTTCTATAATTTCCAATGGAAAAGAGCATTATTTGTTTGTGTTCTTCACTGCTAATTCCCCAGGACCTTGCATATTGTCAGACAAACAATGTTCATTTTTCAGCATAAATATTTATCAAATATTGCATGGAAAATATTTCATGGGACATACTTATACTAAAAACAATATTTTTGTCTATCTGAAATTCAAATTTGGCTTAAAATTGTGAATTTTTGTTTGTAATGTGTTTGTTTGTTTTAACTAAATCTTTCAACCCTACCTGAAACTTACACAATTTCAGACACCTACTTTATTAAAAATGGAAAATTACAAATTAAAATTATATAGCCCAGAATGGGGTCCATGTAAATGAAGATTCCCAAAACTTAAGCTTCATTAGCTTCATGGAAAAATCCATCTATAGGAAAACAGCTGTAATTTTTTACCCAGATGGGGTTTGCAGAATCATGTCAATAGAGTAGCAGTTTTGCCACACCCACGTGCTGCTGCCATTAGCATTGACAGAAATTCTAAAGATCCTCAGAAAGTCAATGTTTGAGTTGCTCTTTAGAAGACTCTTTTGCCATGTTATAAATTCAGTTCAGCAGCCCTTACCGTGGAGTCTATTATCTCGTTAACGATCACTTAACTCCATGAACATTAATGTCAAATAATATGCCACGTCCTCCAAAGGACAAACCTTTTTAGAGGTCTGTGAAACATGAAATGAGTGCTGTTTACAGAGCAGAGCCAAATTGTGATCTCATTGGTACCTAACAAGATTTCAAACACTGAGAAACAGCAATACAAACTTTGCAATGGGGAACTTCAAAAGAAACACTCTAAGTAAAGGGATAAAGAGGCAAACCATTAACATCGCAAAAGGATTAACATCCAGGATGAAACCTCAGTCTTCCTGGGAACAAACATCAACCCACACATCCTTCAGGAAGAGAAAATGGCAGCTCAGAATGGAAAGCAAGTCTCAGGAACAGGCTAACACGGAGGTGAACCCTCGGGGATAAAGATAATGCTTCCCTGGCCCAGTGTCTAAAGAACCTGCCATCTTCAGAGTAGGAGAACTATGTCTTCCTTTTAGTGTTAAGCCCTCCTCTTGGAGCAACTTTTATTCTAATATTAAATCTTGCTTCCATGGCTAACACACATTTTACAGTCCAGAGATTTGCCTAGTAACCCATATAATTCTAACTCCAGTGTGAATAAAGATTACCTGAAGAAAATAGAAGACTGCCTCATTGTGTGTGTGTGTGTGTGTGTGTGGGTGGGTGTGTGTGTGTGTTCATGTATGTATTTTTTTGAATTGCTTAATATGGGAGACTATTTAAACTCAAAATAAGGAAGGACAGAAGTAAGTTTAAAGACATCCTTAGGTGTAGAGACATCCACGTGGTCCCCTGCAATGGGCTCACTACAAATGACTACTTGTCGGAAATTCAGAGTTTACGTTCTAGTGTAAATATTCCTGCTTTTTACTAAAGCACTTTTCTCCTTTTTCTCTTTTCCCTCTGTTCACCTCTTCCACCTCTTTCTTTTTTAAGTTAACTTTGAGGAGATGACCTGAAGTCTTGGCATTAAAAATATAAATCATTCAGTTAAAAATGCTTTATCTTTATATAGAATGCTGGATTGGTTAATAAAAACAAAAGAATGAGTAGTGGTTTAGAAGTCCACTCTGTTTAGTTCTTCAAGATGTTTAAATCATCATATAGTAAATCATGAAGTTTCACATTTCTTTCACTTGTTCACTCTGCTTTTTGTACTGTCTCTTCCTTCCTCATCCTCCTCCAGCCTCTTTTTTCCACTATTGCTTTGGACTTTTCCTCACCTCCAAGGAGCTATTTACAGTTCCCTTTCTTTATTTCTATTTTAACCAATTAGACTGATAGTGGAAAAGTTAAAGTTTCTGGTTGTGAAAAATGTTTCCATTTGCTGAAGCCTCCTGATTTGGAGCTTATTGGCTGGTTCATCCTCCAGAACTGGTACCAAAAATTCGTGTTTGGGTGACATTTAGAGACATCCATTTCTCAAATTTTAAGAAAAATTAAGAAAACAGAACTATAAAGTTCAAATCAGATAAGGAAAAGAATGAGGACAAAGCAAAATACCCAAAAGGAAATGGGGTCTTTTAAAGTTTGCACCTCTAATATTTGTGAATATATGATTATTTTGTCTCTAACTTGGTGTGGTCCTGTGAGGTGCTATGCATTCAAAGGCAGAGGCTGCACCCAAGGCTCCGTATGGTTGAATTGACTTTTAATTGATCAGTGAGTCTGATGAGTTTTGCAAACTCTCCAGCATGCAGAATTATACTTTGCTTTTCCATGTTTTACTCTCATCTTTGTCAACTGCACAAGTTTGATTACCTGTGCACATCACAGCAATCTTAGTCCAGGCATCCTCACCTAGATTATCCTCCAGACAACCATGCTAATGACTGAGTACTTTAAGCAGCTGAGATGAAATTAACTGCAGCCAAATATTTACCAACATCACAGAAACAGATTCTTACTCATTTCTCCCTCTCTCTCTCTCTCTTTTTTTTTTTTTTTTTTTTTTTGAGACAGAGTCTTCCTCTGTCACCCAGGCTGCAGTTCAGTGGCACACTCTCAGCTCACTGCAACCTCCACCTCCTGGGTTCAAGCGATTCTCCTGCCTCAGCCTCCCGAGTAGCTGAGACTATGGATGTGGGCCCCTACACTGGGCTAATTTTTTGTATTTTTAGTTTTTAATAGAGATGGGGTTTCACCGTGTTAGCCGGGATGGTCTTGATCTCCTAACATCATGATCTGCCCAGCTAGGCCTCCCAAAGTGCTGGGATTACAGGCGTGAGCCACCGCGCCCGGCCTATCTCTTTTACATATATTTTTTCCTTCCTCCCACAAATAAAAAATATCACAGTGTATTTAAGCAAAACAAAAACCTATGCATGTACTTTGAAGCAGGTAGCTCTGTGAGCAGTAGCAAATTCATACGGGTCTGTAGCAACCTCAATTCTTGCCTCCTCAGAAGAAAGAATTCCACCAAGGGGCATAAGGCAGAGTGAGAGAGCAAGGCAAGTTTTAGAGCAGGAGTGACAGTTTATTAAAAACCTTTACAGCAGGAATAGAAAGAAGTAAAGTACACCTGGAAGAGGGCCAAGTGGGTGACTTGAGAGATGAAGTGCCCTGTTTGACCTTTGACTAGGGGTATTACATGTTGGCATACTTCCGAGGGGAAAGGGTTGCATCCCTTCTCCCCTGATTCTTCCCTAGGGGTGGGCTGTTTGCATGCGCAGGGGCTTGCCAGCACTTGGCAGAGGAGCGTGTGCAGTGTGTGTACTGAAATTGTACACATTACACGTGCTCACTCGAGGTGTTCAAGAATGATCTCATACCTGTTAAACGCCACCATTCTGCCTCTTAGCATGATTGAGCCCACTCGTCCAACTCCTGAAATCTTATCGAGAAGCAGTTGGTCACTAGTTTCAGGTGTTTCTATCCATTGGGAGACTGCCTTTTCCTGGTGCTGGCTGCGACCAATTGTTATTTTAGAGAGATACTGTAACAATCGCCTGAGATATCTTGGTAAGTGGGTAGGGAGTGTTCAGCCCTCCCCTACCATGCTCATGTCTGACTAGCTACCTACTGTAATAGCTCTGGATTTAACTACTGTTTTCTACAATTTGGTAAGTGGATTTCTGGTAAATCATTTATATCGATAAGCCCCTACTTATCTCCTGCTAAGTGTTTTAAAGTTAAAAGTCCCTAGAACTGAGTTGATGCTTAAAAAAACCAGCTATGATTAATTCTCTTCTAATAACTGCTCCTATGTTATTCTTCCAACCTGCATTATATTTTATTCCTAGCATTCTTATTCCTCAATGGGAAGGGATTAACTTTCTCAAACATTGAATAAATCAGGAAGAATAAAACAGCCATGCTGCAAAACTGTCTGCAATATTGTGACGTAATATGAAATATGTATTTTATCTTTTTCCCCAGTTCCTAGCACAAGCCCAAGAGCTTTCTAAAGCTTTAGGAATTTCCTGAGTGAAAGGGGTAAGAGAAGCATCTTTAGTCATTCGTAATAAGCCTCTTCCAACCATACCTGAGTTTATGCCAAGGAAATCACTCTGGTGGCAGCCTGGATAGCTTAAATATACACCTGGTTGCCAGAGAAACAAACCAGATGATTAGAGGCTTGGAAAGATCCCTTATTCCCTACTTCAGGGGAGACAGGGGAGAGGGGTTAGAGATTGAGTTAAATGCCAATGTCCAGTGATTTAATCAGTCATACCTAAGTAATGGAACCTCCTTAAAACCCTAAACGTCAGGGCTCAGAGAGCTCCTGGGTTGGTGCACCCATCGTAGTGCTGGGTGAGCAGCATACCTGGAGAGGATGTGGAAGCCCTGCCCTCCTGCCCTATACCTTTCTTTATGCATTGCTTTCATTTGGCTGTTCCTGAGTTGTATTCTTTATAATAAAGTGATAAATGTAAGGAAAGTGTTTTCTTGACTTCTATGATCTTTTATAGAAAATTATTAAACCTGAGGAGTGGGTTGTGGGACACTTCTGACTTTACGGGCAGTAGGTCAAAAGTAGGAGGGGCCCAGAATTGCCAAGTGAGGGCAGTTTTGTGGGACTGAACCCTTACTTAACATGTGGAGTCTGACACTGACTCTGGGTAGATAGCGTCAGAATTGAATTAAATTGTAGACACTTGGTTACAGTCTGGAGAATTGGAGAATTGGTTGGTGTAAGAAAAACCATACATTTGGTGTCAGAAGTGTAGTAAGTGAAAACATATAACAGACTTTTGAAGGAGGGCATTAGCACAATGATCAGACTCTCAGGCTCTGTCACTAATCAGCTGTTTTGTTAGCTCTATCACTGTTTATTCACTACACCTTTTTCTAAAGCTTCTCACACATAGTCACCCCCCTGGGGAGCTTGATCTGACAGGGTTGAAACTGAGATGATAAAAGTTTAATTATTATCAGTGATGATGGTATTTAATAATTGCGTTCTCACTGGGAACAATTTCCAGGAGAAATCATCTTGCTTCATTACAATATGTGAATGATGAGTCTAATAAAATCTCGCATGAGAAATTTTAAACTCTAAGATAAAACTTTTCCCAATAAATGTTTATTACATTTACATAAGTCCCAAGAGCCTTTTGTTCAGGTCAAAAGAAGATGGCAGAATTTTTTTATTTTCTTTGTTTCTAAAGGTCACAAAATATAATATTGATTTCTAATGAGGGGTGTGTGTGTGTGTGTGTGTGTGTGTGTGTGTAGGGGAGGAAGATAAGGAAGACGAGGGATAGGAAAAATGGAATTCACTTCACCAGGACATGAAGCTTAGAGAGGATGGGCTTGGAGACAAACTAGTCTCGACTTTGGAAAACAAACTGTCTTCAGTCTTTGAATTTTTTACAGATTAAATAGTACTGATCTTTTTTTCTGTACTCATTTGAATGAACTTTAGCAATACATGGTAAGAAGTTGGCTGCTCCAATTTAACATGAAGGTGAAAAAGGTGCCAACCAAGGAGAATGTCAGTGAACCAGGATTTTGAAGTTTACCTTATTTCTCAGTAACAGCATTAATGCTCAAGTCTCCTTTAGGAAGATCCAATTCTATTATCCCAGCTCATTCTAGGTTCCTTGTAACCCAGAAAACTCTAGTATGGATTAGGGATGATTCTAGGAATGTTACTATGGAGTGTGTGTGTGTGTGTGTGTGTGTGTGTGTGTTATGAAAGACCATTTGTAAAAAGCAGCATTTCAAATGTTCGTTGAACTCTTTTTATTGTATTATGTATCATCCTTGGTACATTTGGAAACTGCATTATGTTGTGGGACTGAGAAGCAAGAGAGCCTGATGCCAGAATTTTAGTTAAGATTCACTATGTGATGAAAACATTATCTGAGACCATTACACTTAGGCAGATGATAAAAAAAAGGATCATACTTTTAGGTATCATCGCATGATTTTTGTTTACTTCTTCTTTTCTCTTCAAACTAAGACAAGTAATAAAACAATGTTGACAGAATGACAAGGGAACAATAAATATTTTCTGATCTTGGGAAATCAAGCTCTGCCCTGCAGTGTCATGCTTGAGAAGTGAAGTGCTCCTTAAGTAGAAAAAAAAAAAAAAGAAACAAACAACAACCCTCAAAACAGAAACCTGGAAATCAAAGTCAAGTCACATCTCTAGATAGATGATGACCTTCACTTCCAAGAAGGTCTTTGTGTGGTTGTGAATTCGATGTTCTTTAAATGACACCCTGTAACTGCTTAGTGAGAGCCAAGCCATTTTCACTCTCTTTTTGTGCCCAATTGCTACAGCTAGTTTGACAGAAGTAGCTGGTGCAGATTTTTCTCAAGAATGCTTTAGCAGTGTTTCAATCAAAGGTCTCACTTTTTTAGGCACACAGTTCTTCACTTTAGATTGGCATGCTTCATTGTTAAACTTTTTTATTTGAGGAGAAAGCTTGAAAGGAATAGTACAACAATTAGAAATGAATATTTAATAAATGACAAAAAATGAAGTAATTGCGTGGCCAGTATTCTCTATTTCCAATGGAGCAAAATTAGAAATTATTAACAGAGCTGGAAACAAAAATAAAAAAGAAAATACCTAAGATGTTATCAACTGGTATTTTAATACTTTTGTTACAAAAAATCAATCATCAGAATCACTGGATTCAAATAAAAATAAAAACCAATGTTCCCAATATGGATAAAATGATAATAATAAAAGACATTATAAATCAGAATATATGGAAAGAATAAACATGGCCAAAAAGAAAATTTAGTCTTAAATTCACATACCAATAAGCTTAAAAGAATGTAAATAAGTTAAGCAGCATACTCCAAGCATTACCAAAAATAACCAACTAAAGAATAAAAAATAAAGAAATCAATACAAATAAAAGCAGAATAAAATGCAAAAAAAAATTAGAACTAAAATATCCAAAATTTGGTCCATTGAGGGAAAAGAAACAGATGACTCAATAGTTTAATAATAAAGGGAAAAAAGGGAAGGAAGCATAAATATGTAAAATAAGAAATTGCAATGCGGAATTTACCAAAGATAGGAGAGAAAATAAAAGACCATAAGAAATAATTCTCTCAGTTTTATGTGATTTAATTTTAGAACCTAGATGAAATATATGATTTTTTAGAATGTGAATTACCAAAATTTACCCCATGAAAGGTGGAAATTTTAAATAGACAAATCATTACCAAAGAAGAAAGAGAAAAAAACAAATAAAATGTTCATTGCTTACTCAATCATTCTCCAACCTTTTGAGGAACAAATGACTTAAAATGTTGTTAGATTATTTCAAAGATTAAAAAAAGTAGGAAAAAATCCAGCATAACATTGATACTCAAAACCAGCAAAGATAACACAAACCCCACCCCCAAAATATTAGAAACCAATTTTACCTGTGAATCTGACATAGAAATCCTTCATAAATTCTAAAACAAGGTCTAGAGGCACATTAAAAGAATAATATACTCTAAGTGCGGCATGTTTCAGTAATGAAAGATATCTGCTGACAAAATATTCATATTCATAGATTTGAAAATCTTTGATTATCTTTATAGATGCAGAAAAGTGACTGATAAAATTCAGTATCTTTTCATTTAAACAATATCTTAAGTTTTTAAATATATGTATATTTTCTTAATATGTACATACATTACATATTTACTCATGTAGTTTTTATGGCTATATGATTATATATGCACACTAAAGATAAGTAAATATATGTATTTATTTTAAAAATATGCATTATTTAAAAGATTAACATTCTCTGTATATATATATACAAATATATGTGTATATAACTAAAATATGTTCCTATATCAACCATATTAAGTATAACTGCAATGGGAGAAAATAGTAGAGGCACTCCAGTGAGAATTAAAACCGAAAGTGAATTTTTATTCTTCTATTATCCTGGAGATACCTGTTGACACATGTAGAAACAGCAATGGAAGGTAAAAACTTGAAGGAAGATAAAGAAACTGTATATATTTGCAAATTATATTGTAGGAAAATCCTGGTTCTTGTCATATGGCCAGAAAAGATTAGACTCGCGGACACACAGAAGGGTGGGAAAAATGGAACTTCTTGGGTGAAAAGGGAGAAAGAGAAAAACTTTCAGCAGAGCAAGACGAAGCCTGTTTACTGGCTCTGGCCCCATCACACAGGAACTCAAGAGGCTGGGCTCCTCCCCTCTGCAAATGGCGCGAACTTCCGTGGCTCCATCCCATTCTCCCAGTGCGCAGGCCCGTCCGAGGTTCACCGGGAAGCCCTTTTTACTTGGCCGTCTCAGTGTGGTTGGAAAAGCAAAGAAAAACAACTGAAAATCTATAAATATAATACATAATTTTGAGAAATGGCTGGGTAAACAATAGTATACAGAAAGAAATTGCTTTCATATAGTCAAATGTTAGGCAGCCAGAAGAAATAATTGAAATTAAAAATCACATTTTCAAAAGCAACTTTAAAAGAAAGAGCAGGAGAAATTTGAAAAACTATACAAAATCCCTAGAAAGAAAACTAAAATGACACTGAAGGACAAAAGAAAATTTGAACAAATAAAAAGCAGATCATGTTTTGATATCGAAATCTAAACAGTCTAACTATGCCAGTTATCCTGTATAAATGCATCAATTTAGCAAGGTCCTTCCCAAAATTGCCAAAGGAGGATTTCAAACTCTCTAAATGATCTTAAAGGTGATGTCACAAAATAAACATCCGAGAAGAGTCAAGAAAACATTTAAAAGAAGGTTAATGGGAATGAGATGGAGACAAGATAAAATAAATACTAATCCAAATTCTAAATTTTCAATGACTAAAATAATTAAATAATGTCTAAGTGGAAAAGAAGGTAAAATTTAGAGATATACCCAAATGAATACAAAAATGAAGTATAAAAGTTAATTTTAAAATAGAGAGTTTTTTTTTGATTGTGGAGACAAATGAGTAGATGTCGGGAAAAATATAAATTAAATTACTACTACTCATCTTGAAGTAATATCTTTGTGTTACAATCTAGGTAGTATTCACACTGATATTCACATAAAATCATTTCAGCTTTTCTTCATATTTGAAAATGTTAAAATACATGGAACCATTTTTTCAGCTTTCATTTGGCAAAACAATAAAAATAATCTGACAACACAGTAAGAGAGGGCATTAGGGAATAGACATATTCATATATCTTTATGAAGAACAACCTGACAATATCAATATTTAAGTCACATTCTCTACTGTGTTTAATTTTTAGTATTTATCCTATAGTCCAGCTATTTGTCCTATTAGTTGATAAACTATGCATGTGTAATAATACCCATTGGGTCACTGCATAAAATAACCAAAGCTTCTAGACATTTACATTATGGTCAATTGATGAATGCTTAAAGACAAAATCTATGGTAAAACCATACATGAGATATTGTGTAATTATTAAGTAGTATGCTGAATGTGTGTTTTTATGGGCCAAAATCCAAATTGCACAAAACTATTCAGGGTATGGCAATGTTTGTTTAAAAAATAAGAATAAGAAAGAACACATGCATATAAACCTATAAGACAGAAAAACACACGTATATAAAATTGTATACGATAAAATATTTCTAAAGTAGCTTTGGAAAATAAAAAATTTTTAAATGGACAAAAGTAGTTTTTCTCTAAGGAACACTTGTGAAAAAATCCCAGGAATTTTACCACAAAATATGGCATCCTGGTATGCTCATTATTTCAAATTTCAGGTACTTGAATGGCAGCAGATTCTGGAAGAGGCTCTACTCTCTTTCCCTTATCTATCTTAAGACCAGATCCACCAGAGAAGACAGTTGCTTTTCATTCCCTCTCTGCAATTTTATTATTTATCACAGAAAAGAAGACCGAGAAATGCAACCACACCTGGATAGACTTTTTCATGAGATACTGTCTGCCTCTCTGGCTCATTCAGATTCTAAAACGAAACACTTAACAACTTAATTTCTGTCTCCTGAGTTCATTCATTCTCCCTAATAATCATTTACTATTCCTCAAAAGAACTGCCTACTTTTCCCCATCTCCCCTCTCCCCTATAAAGAAGGATATGTAAGTATCTCTATCTTATGGGTTATTTGGTAATCGCTCTCTTGTGACTCCCCCTTGCTTATGCATATTAATAAAAATGTATGCCTTTTTTTCCTGCTAATCCGTCTGTCATTAATTCAATTCAGGGAAAGGTTGAAATTCCTTCATTTAGATGAGAGAGCTGCTGTGCACAACTGCATTAGATAAGTTTATTGTGTGGATTTTAAAGAGACGTTACAGAAAGAGAAAAAATTAGAAATTGAGAGTTTGAGAGTTTATTCCTGTAAATTTTATATAATATACAAAATGTTTGCTTCCCCAAATTATAGTATTAGCCCATACTATTACTTATCAAGATGTTAAATCCAAACAAAAGTTATTTTAGTGTAAATTTCAAACCACTATAATTTAGCTCAACAAGTTAATCCTCATAAATCCTCACATGCAATTTATTATGAGTTTTTTTGAAGGCTCGAAAAGACCTATTGGGAATGTTTCATCATAATTTGACTGGGTAAGAAGACAAAAGATGCCTAACACTCATGTGTAGTTCTAGGTTTTGTACAGACAAGACCACACAGCACACAAGATTATATAATCTGATATCTGTCACTAATTCCTTTCCACTCATGATGACTTTTATTTCTTTCTCTTGCCTACTTGTCTTGGTAGGATCTTTAGTACAATGTTAAATAGAAGAGGTGAGAGTGGAAATCCTTGTCTCCTTCCTCATCTTAAGGGGAAAGTATTGAGTCTTTCACTATTGAGTATGATGTTAGCTAGATTTTTCCCAGATGACTTTTATTGGTTTGTAGGTGTTCTTTTCTATCATTGGCTGGGCATTTTTATTATAAAAGAGTATTTGACCATATTATGTTTTACTACATGTTTCCTCATATTTTGTCCCTTACTTGGCTTAAAATATTGTTATTAGTATTTGATATTTAATGTAATTTTATTTCGCAAAGTTATTACTGTCTTTGCCACTAGAATGTAAGCACTTTGAGAATAGGGACTCTATTTTGTTCTCTATTGCAGGTTCTTAGAATAGTGGCTGGCACACAATAGGTACTCATATATTTCTGAATAATTCAATAAGAGTAGGTAAATATGATTTTTATCCTTTTATGAATTACACTGAGAAATGTTAAGTTTGGAGAAGTTAAATAACTTTTATGAGGAGGACCTATGATTAAATCTGAGGAGTTTGATTCTAAACCCAAATTTGTAAACACTATATTTAATGATTATAATTATAGACACAGATGTGCCTTCTTTATATGCTATTCCTTCATTTTACATGTAAACTTCTCAGGGGTAAAAGGAAATTTTTAAATGAAAGAAAAAGTTATTTCTTTTATTTATAAAAGAAATGATTAAAATAAAAGATGGATCAAAGTGTCATTTTTTTTTTTTACTTTCTCTGTGTATGTATAGGTCCCATTAAAAACAAATACAGCAATTCTTACTTCTAAACAACAGAAATATGTTTTGGGGTCTGGAGAGCATCCCAAGATTTCTTAAATCCAAGAATGAAGAAGCATTATGGAGACTCTAGTGTGAATAAAAATGCCATCTCATATTTGGACATAGTTGACATTTTGGTACCTACCTCAACTTTAGTCTTACTGACATTCTAATAACCCTCTGAAATCTCCAATGGTTTGGGATACTCACTAATTGAAAAAAATATTGGATGTGATTTTCATGTCTTTTCTAATGAAAAAAAATAGATCATTTAGAAACCTTCTAGTGCTCATAAACCTTTTAGTTGAAAGTATACAAAAAGTTACTGTAGAATTTGCTGTGAGATACTGATAGAATTAGCAAGTACAGAGTGACCTGCTTTGCAGACAGAGCTACCATAACTTTTCCAAATATTCTATTCATGAACATGAAATTTACAAAGATGGCACATTGACATTTTCTTTCAAATTCATTGTAATACTGTGTAGAACTTTGATTTAACCTGACAAAAACCACTTTTCTATAGAGCGAAACTTTCTCTTTTTCCTGATCATAGGACTCATTTGCTTGTTTTTGAATATAATATTTAGAAGCACTGATGAGCTAGTTTGCTCTAAGGAAATCAGTAAATAATCACACATTATGTTAAGGAATAGAAATTTTACTACATCTAATTGAAATAAGATGGTGATATTAAACTCACAAAAATGCTTTGGAATGCAGTTGCTGAATAAATGGAGAATTCCTCCTTTTTTATTTGTGAAAATTTAGAATTGATATTGAATAATGGCAAATGTTATCATAGAGTCAACAGGTGATAGTAATTGAAAATAATGCATTTTCAGATGTAAAAGTTTTAGACTCCTGAAAATTTCTTGCAGAACCTTGCACCAAATTTACCACCATCTGATATTTTACTAAACTTTTTGGCAGCTCGACTTAATAGCTCCTATTCCTTGTCTGTATTGTTGCTTTTCATTTATTTTTCTTTTTTGAGATGGAGTCTCACTCTATCACCCAGGCTGGAGTGCAGTGGCATGATCTCGGCTCATTGCAACCTCCACCTCCTGGGTCCAAGCTATTCTCCTGCCTCAGCCCCCCAAGTAGCTGGGATTACAGGTGCATGGCACCACGCCTGGCTAATTTTGTATTTTTAGTGGAGATGAGATTTCACCATGTCGGCCAGGCTGGTCTTGAACTCCAGACCTCAGGTGATCCAACCGCCTCAGCCTCCCAAAGTGCTGGGATTATAGGCATGAGCCACAGCACCCAACCTACTGTTGCTTTTCAATGGAGGTCATGCAAATCACTGATTTCCTCAACACACATTCTTCAGTTGTTCTTTGGCCCACTGTCTCTTTATCTTAAGTGAAATTCTTTAACGGTGTGTTCATCATTGTGGTACCTATGGGCATTTCAAAACATAGCAAGGAAACAACACATTTATTTGTAAGAACACATAACAATGCACATTTATGCTACTTTTAGAATTAAAGACTATAAAGGGAAGAAAATGAAAGATGAATCAGAGTAGATGAGGGGTATCTTAGTGTATTCAGATTGATTTAACAAAATACTATACCAGGTAGGTTATAAACCACAGAAATTTATTCTCAGGATTTTGGAGGGTGAGAAATCCCAGATCAAGGCAAATTGTGTGTCTAATGAGGGGCCCACTTTCTGACCCATAGGTGGTGGATTCTCATTGCATACTCACATGGTGGAAACAATGAAATGTCTTCTTGGGCCTTTTCTACAAGAGCTCTGCTCTCATGATCTAATTACCACTTAAAAGCCCTACCTCTTACTACAGTTACCTGGGGAGTTAGAATTTCAACATGAATTTTGGGGGGACACAAATATGCAGGCCATAGCAAGTGGTATATTAAATTTAGAATCTGATTTCAGAACAAATTGATCAATAAAGAGTTTATCTTTACCTACCTTTAATCTGGTACATTTCTTCATTAATGTGAACCATAGAAAGAAGCAGTGCTCCTGATTTATGAGGAAAAGATCAACATTTTTGTTTAGAACAAAATAATTTTCCCCATTTTCAGTACATAATACAGTTATAAAGAACAAGTTTAAGCATGAATTACTGGTGGTCAAGTAAACAGCAAGGAAAAATGTCCCTTTGGTTGTCGTGCATACCCTTTGCTTTCAGCCTCAAAATATGATTCTACATATATCTCTATATCTATGTCTATCTCTATATATACATCCACCTATATCTCATTCCTCTTTACTCTTCCATCCTTCCTCTTCCTAAATCTCCCAACTTCATGTCAAGAAGGTTACAGCTCCAGAGTCAGGGTTCCTGGCTGAGAACCCTAGCTACACAATATGTAGTACTATGGAAGTCAGGGCTCCAAAAGTAGCCCCCACACACCTTGCCTCCCCAGATTCATACTCTTGCATATTCCCCTCACAAACTAATTGAGTCTGGCCTCAACGCATTTTAGCTGATAAAATGCAGTAGATGTGAAGCTTTTCCAGTTCTATGCCTAAGCCTTAAGAAAGTCTGACGGCTTCTGCATCTATGCTTTCAAGAGCCCTAAGTTGCCATGAAAAAGATCTAGTTACCCTGCTCAAGAGGCCAGAAGGAAATATCCACCATATGGAGAGTCCACCTAAAGATGAATAAGCGCTGAGGCTGCATGGAGAGTAAGGCCCAGTCTTTCCGCCATCTCCACAAAGGCACCAGGTGTGTCAGTGAGCCATTTTGAATATCCCAACCCATTCATGCCCAAAGAGCTTCTTCCCAGGTGAACCAAGTCATGCCACAGAATTATGAAAAACAATGCTTTTTTGTCACCGAGTTTTAGTTTGGTTTGTTTTATAGCAATAGATTAATAAAACACATACTAACTCTGAAATCTTGGCAGTGACTTGACCTTATCAAGAGTTTGTTTTCTCATATGTAAAATCAGAATTTCAATAATAATACTTAATTCATTGTGTTGGTATAAGTATTAAATGAACAAGACATGGAAAGCTTTTAAATCCATATCTAGCCTATATTAAGCCTCAATAAAATTTTTTTGTTATGGTTATTTCACTGGCTTCTTATAATTCTCTAAATTTCCCAAGCCATTTTATATGAATACTGAGCTTGCCCTTGTTTTCACTTTTTTCTCTTATTCTGTATGGTGGTTAGAAGACAAAGAATATGTATAAAAGCCTGAGTTTACATTCTGACTCAGACATTTATTAATTGTTTAACTTTGCAGAAGTCCCTTTCATCACTATCTGCAGAATGGCCTTAGCAACAACTGTCTCTGCTGGTGGGAGGCTTGAAAATTTTAACAAATGTAAAGAATTTACATATATTCATAAGCTAAGAACAATAGCAATTATTAAATAGGCACATGCTTTGAACAAATAGCAATCTTCCCAGATTACAATATGCAGAATCCGTTGCTCCTATATCTGTCCTCCCAAAGTAATCTATTTATCTGTGAAACATCTTATGACATATATTAAAACACTATGTTTTAATTTGTTGATGTGTCTGTCCAGATTAGCTGTCCAAAAGAATTTCTCAAGGACAGACACAATGGCAACAATCCTCCTGAGCATCTGTATAATGTCATTTCTGTATAATGTGCCTATGTTGTAGACTATTTCCAATACAGTTGGCCCTTCTTATCTATGGGTTCATCAACCATGGATTAAACCAACTGCAGATCAAAAATATGTGAAAAAAATATGTGAAAAGAAAAATACATGATTGTGTTTGTACTGAATATGTACAGACTTTCTTGTCATTATTCTTTAAACAATAAAGTATAACAAATATTTACATAACATCTATGTTGTAGGAGGTATTATGAGTGATCTAGATATGATTTAAAGTATACAGAAGAATGTGTGTAGGGTATATACAAATACTACACCATTTTATGTAAGGGACTTGAGCATCCAAGGATTTTGGGGTCTGTGGGAGTCAGGATACCAATCCCTCATGGTTACATAGGGACGACTGTTGTAATTTGGATGTGCTTTTTTTTTTCATGGAGGTCAGGGATGCTCAGGAGGATATTATACTTTTATGAATCTGGAGAGTCAGCCAAGGTAACGATCTTGGTGGAAGGCAGAACCTCACTTGGAGCTTTAAAAACTACAAATGCCCACTATTTTATCTCCTTGGCCCTTGGCAACAAGATAATGGGCATAGTTTGGCCAGTTAAATACTTACAGTCATGATTTTGACTGTAGAGTAAGTGACCCAAGGAGAAATGGAGAAATCAACGTCACTACTGGCGACAGTGGTAACCACAGCTGACCAGACAGAGTTGGTGATGGCAGTGGCATCTAGTGACCTTTGTGTCCAAGCAGAAGTGACAACAATGTCCCAGCTTGACTCTTCATGTAGGATTTTTGTCACTTCCACATCCTGATTCTCCACATTTCCCTTAGTGTATGTGAGATTTTTGTTATTCTTTCCTAAATTCTTTTTCTTCTTAAGATCCCTGGCTTTCGCTGTTTACAGTGAATAACCTGGATCAGTATAACATGTTGACAAGAAAATCTGTGGGATACAGGCTGTAATGAGATCCCTAAAGGAGACAGCTAGTGACATTTTGGCTGATAAGAAAAATTAAGAAAGAAAAAGAATAAAAAAGATAGTTATAATAGGAAAAAGAGCCAAGGGCTGTTGCCTGTTACAAATCTTTAAAAAATTAATAAACAAAGGTTTTTATATTAATACATGAGTTTTCTGGAAAACAAGTAATTCAGCTATTTTTTAATGTAGTCTTCAAATTCTTGACATGTGAGTAATGGAACAAATCCAGCATAGACACTAGAAAGGTAATCATAGCAAAGAAGGAAAAGTCTCATGAGTAAAGAACTTTTCTCATCTTCAGATATCATAAAGAAGACCAGGATGATGTCATCAGAAGAACTAGAGAAACAAACTGGCCAGATTCTTATAGATAGATGACAGATGATAGATGATAGATAGATAGATAGATAGATAGATAGATAGATAGATAGATATAGAGTGTGAATGCACTCTTACTGGGGGAACCAGCCCCTGATATTTCAACACAGGTTCCTTTCTATTTTCCCTAAGTGTTGGCCGGTCTGAGAAATAAAGGGAAAGAGTACAAAGAGAAATTTTAAAGCTGGGTGTCTGGGGAAGACATCACATGTCGGCAGGTTCCGTGATGCCCCCGAGCCATAAAACCAGCAAGTTTTTATTAGCAATTTTCAAAGGGGACAGAGTGTACGAACAGGGTGTAGGTCACAGAGATCACATACTTCAAGGGCAACAAAAGATCACAAGGCAGAAGGTCAGGGCGAGATCACAAGGTCAGGGTGAAACTAGAATTACTAATGAAGTTCCACATCCCCTGTGCATGCATTGTCATTGATAAACATCTTAACAGGGTTCAAGAGCAGAGAACTGGTCTGACTAGAATTCACCAGGCTGGAATTACCTAATCCTAGCAAGCCTGGGGGCACTGCAGGAGGCCAGGGCATGTTTCATCCCTTATATGCAACTGCATAAGGCAGACACCCCCAGAGCGACCATTTTAGAGGACCCCCTGGGAATGCATTCTTTTCCCAGGGCTGTTAATTATTAATATTCCTTACTGGGGAAAGAATTCAGGGATATTTCTCTTACCCATTTTTGGCAGTAAGAGAAATATGGCTCTGTCCTGCCTGGCTCCCAGGCAGTCAGACCTAATGGTTATCTCCCTTGTTCCCTGAACATCACTGTTATCCTGTTCTTTTTTCAAGGTGCCCAGATTTCACATTGTTCAAACACACATGCTTTACGAACAATTTGTGCAGTTAACACAATCATCACAGGGTCCTGAGGCGACATACATCCTCAGCTTATGAAGATGACAGGATTAAGAGATTAAAGACAGGCATAGGAAATTACATGAGTATTGCTTGGGGAAGTGATAAATGTCCATGAACTCTTCACAATTTATGTTCTTCTGTCACGGCTTCAGCAGGTACCTCCGTTAGGGGTCCCTGACTTCCTGCAACACACACTCTATCAGTAAGTGCTTTCGTTGCTTCTCTACTAATGATCTGGAATAGACAATACAGAAACGAAGACAATTAGTTGTTGGGGAGATCTTGGTTTGTAGCTTTGAAGCACAGCTTACAGGAGCTGTCACATTTTTAGCTGTATTTTAAGAGAATCATGTGAATGAGATTTAATAAAAGTTATGGGAGTAAATAATAACAACTCATGATTTTTCAAAGTGGAGTGTTCAGATCCACTGAGTGGGAAAAAATGACATATAAGAACTGTGCTCAAATATTCCACTTTTTTTTCCTCCAAGACTCGGTGTTCCCAGGGGATTGGGTGAGTGGGCAATGAAGACCAATGATACTGAGCAACACACATCTGGTTCTCATAACATCAGGGAGGACCTTCTTTACTCTGATTAGATTATCCGGCATAATATCCTTCTCTTCTAACTTCCTGGAGCCCATGTTACTCTTATTAATACAGAAGACAACATTTGCTGTTATGGCTGTTTGTTTGTGTTTTATATCTCCAATTAACCTTAAGGGGAAGGACTTGAGTTAAAATGATTTTTATCACCCAATAACAGAGGTAATGACAAAAATTACATGATAAAGGTGCTATTTTATTAATTGATCAATTTCCCAAGTCAGAAACATTGTTTTTAAACTCAAGTTATATACTCACATCTCAGAGTTTGAAAGTTCTTGAAAAATAATAGGCAATTTGGAGGCAAAAAATAAAATCAAAAGTAAAATTGTTCCTTTTACTTGAAATATTTAGAAATGCCTCTACCATGTTTAAATTTTATTTCAAGAACTCCAATTAACAGCAGGAATTATCTGTCCACACGGTCTTTCTTTAGTTTAATAAAAGATCATTTGGCCTCATTTGTTTCTCCTTGCCTTTAAAGCAGTGTCTGTATTACTTGTGATGTACTGCTTAACATTGACATTACAGAGTACAAAAAAATTGAAACAATCTTGAGCTGAGATCTTTCAGCTTTGGTATTCCAGGGCCAAGTACATCAATTTGAACACAGTAGGAACTCAATAAATACTTGTTAGTTTGATTTATAGCAAATATTACTTTAGACACAGGCTATATACACTGTTTCTAAAAATAAAAAGAATGTATAAACATAAAGACAGAGAAAGCAATGAATTACCTCACTCTTTTTAAGTGACGCCCTTTTTTTTCCCAAATAACATTATAGTCCAATATTATTAATGAGCAATTTTTGCACTTAATTGAATTTTAGTAAATGAGAACATTCTCCTGGCAACAGGATGTCTCCAACTTATTCTTAATTTGATCCCTGTCTGTTTCATCCTGATGTAAAAGGCAAATAGAGATTGTGCAGAACCCTGGGTTCTCTACTGCTTTTTGCTGTAAAAATCGTTCTCATGCCCAAAGTTTGAAAAGTGATGGTGCATAACCACACTTTCATTTTTTTCAGAGGTCAAACTTAGTCCTTTTTAGTATGGCTCAGATTAAACAGAGTAACTTCTTTTTACACTATTTCTTCAAGTTAAATGATCCAGGCACCATCTCACTTCAAGGACTTATTATTTCTCAGAAACATAAAAGAGAATTGTGTTACCTTAACTCTGCTGAGAAACAGTTGGGTGTTAGTGACCAGTAATTCCCTTGAGTGTCATCTCACCATCCGTGCTAAACCTTTTGTGTACCAGGATGAAATAAGTGGAGACTTTGCTGATCTTCTTACCAAGGACAGAGGGCTATGGAGGCTGATACAGCAGGCACCTCATGGAAACAGGTATAAATTCTTTTTCAACTGTACTTTGAGGGATAGCCTTTTTACCGCTGTGAGAGATTAGTGCGTATGCAGAAAAAAGTCATCATGGCCATTTTGGACAAGGAGTTTCCAAGACTAGCAAAAATAGAAAACGTAGGCCTGTCCTGGTCTGCAGTGATAGTATCTGTCACAAGACTGGATGAAAGTTTGTGCTTTCCCACATTTTCCTTCTACCGAAGGGCAATCTTAGCACTTTTACTGCAGTCATGAAGAACATTTGCTCTTCCCTTTATGATATGTTATGCATTGAATTGTGTTCACAAAAAACAATGTTAAAGTCCTAACTCTCAGTACCCCAGAATGTGACTTTTTTTGAAAATAGGGTTTTTACAGAAGTAATCAAGTTAATCTGAGGTCATTAAGGTGGGCCGTAATCCGGTATGACTGATGTTCTTATGAAAAGGGGAAATTTGGACATAGAGACAGACATGCACACAGAGAAGACAATATGAAGATGGAAGCACAAACTGAACTGGCTCAGATGAAGGCCAAGGAATGGTCAAGGATTGCTGGCTACCACAAGAAGCTAGGAAAAGGCAAGGAAGGATCTTACCCAGAGTGTTACAGAAAGTATGGTCCTGCAGACACCTTGATTTTTGACTTCTAGTCTCCAGAACTCTAAGATAATAAAATGCTGTTATTTTAAGCCAACCAGTTTACAGTAATTAGTTATGGAAGCCCTAGAAAATGAATATTGTCTTAGATAGTCTAGGCTGCTATTACAAAATATCATAAACAGGGTAGTTTATAAATAACAAAAATGTGTTCTTCATAGTTCTGGAGACTGGGAAGTCCAAGATCAAGGTACTGGCAGAATCAGTGTCTGGTGAGAACCTGTTTTCTCATGGATGGCACCTTCCCACTGTGTTCTCACATGGAAGAAGAGTAGGTGAGCTCCCTCGGCCAGTTTTATAGAGGAGCTAATTCCATTCATGAGAGTTGCACTCTCAACAATTAATTGCTTCTTAAAATGCTCCATCTTCTAATGTCATTGCCTTGGGGGTTAGGTTTTCAACAGGAGTTTTGGGAAGCCACAAACATTTGGACCATAACAAATATAGAATGCTCAGCTCTAACTTAGTGTTCTCTTTATGCCAGGACAGTAGATTAGAGAAAAGAGGTTATTATGTGGATACTTGAGAGTGAAGTAATAATTCTAGTAAATAACTGCATATGTCATATTTTATCAGCATGAGGCTTTCCAGTTTGTTTTTAAGTCATTACTATTACTCGATTCATGGAGCAAAGACTTTTTCCCCTTTGTTGTGGTTTATCAATGCTTTGTGGAAACACTGTCATGTAGTTGTATTTAGTTTCTGATATGAGGATACTATTCTTGACTTAAAGTGTCTGTTTGAATATATAATGTTGAGTTCATGTTACTGTGGATATTAAGCTATTCACATATAATGTTATGCTGTTTTGTGCATTGTTATTAAAAATGTCCTATTCTGCCATCTTTGAAGAAAGTAAAAAACAAAATGTCAAGTAAGTTCTAAATATTTGTTAATAGGGAAGAGCCAGTATAGAATACTAAATTTCATATTCCAAGAAAAATTATAGCATGGAATAAACCCATAATAGAGAGAGACTTTTAAAGTTGGTGAGGTAATGGTGGGGACCCTTTAGTTGTTTTTGTGAAACCATGGAGAAATGAGTTGAATGTAAACTTATGTTGCCATGTTTTAGATTAAAAAATAAAGATTTCTCTATTGACATTTTACCAGCTTCTCATAATTACTTTTTTATTTGCTCCATTCCTTTATCATTCTGAAGCTTCAAATTAGTTTAAAGCTTGCATTTACTGTTCTTCCCAGACATAAAATAGTGTGCTTAAGATATCTCAATATTCAACCTTTAAGAATAAAAAACTGAGATTTATATTCATCAGGTGCAGATAAAGCCATGCAGCAGTTACCAGACTGGGCTTTGAGGAAGAGAAAGCAGGACTAGATGATCTTACTTTCTAGCTGTGTCCACTTTGGTAACTCAATTATCTTTATGATGCCTCAATTTCTTCATCTGTCACTAAGAAATTAAAATTTAAGTTATAGAAATTTTAATACAGATTTTAATAAAAAGTAAGTCATTTAATAGTCATGTAACAATCATCATTATTTAATGGTTAAAAGCTCTTGTTCCCACTTTTAAAACTTCTTCTCCAACACCCTTGGCAGGCATTTGTAGTTCTGCAAAAGAAAACAACATGTTTTATGAGTTTTGGTGTGAAGCTCATCCATAGAATACTACAAATTCCTAAAGTCACCAATTTGAGTTAAAGAAAAACTTTTTTGAAACTATACTTTTGGGTGCACCTAATAGAACTCCTTGATTTATCTTCTACAGATGTTGTCTGGGTGATGTTTATGGATAAGAGTTAATAAGGTTGGGATAACGATACATGCTTAATGATATATAACTGTGTGGACCCCTGAAAACACTCCCATTATATAATCCATATTTTCTTTTCTCATAAAAGCTTCTATTACATCATGCTGTTTCATTCTTTGGAAAGTTCTAGGTCAAACCTGCTTAGTTTACAAGTCAAATGATTTCCCCACCTGCCACAGGCATAAACACTGACCTTCATTTTAAAAAGGGATCAGGTTATCATTATTTTGTCTTTGAAACTCCATGATTTTTGTAGTAGGAATTAATTTTTTCTTTCTATCAGTACTAAAGATTCTTGTTGTCAGAGCTCCTCTGACATGGTTTTGATGTTGTACAAAGTGGAAGGGAACCAGTTCACACCCCTGTGGCTATTTGTCTCTGTTTGACATCTGGGGATAAACATGGCTCTGTCAGTGCCCCAGTCAGAGAGCTCTCGCAGGGAACACCTGCAAAAACAGTCTGAAGCTGTTTTGTCATCCTTACTAGGGCAAATAATTGTCTCCTCTTGCACCTCAGCACCTCAAATCTTTCAGAAAAAGATTTGTCAGCGATTCCATATTTTGCAACAAAAATTTGTAGCATCCCTCAGTGTAGTGGGGGAGGACTGCATACTGGCCATGGGAGAAACTCTGGGGACTTCAGGCAGCTACCCTGCAGGCTGTAATATTGCAGGAAGAAAGAAGAGGCAAATGCCAGCCTGTCAACTTCTTGAAGAAGATGGATGGAACTATCAATAAACCAATAAAGCAAAGACAGACTGATGCAAAGCAGTGATGCCTGTGACAAGGAGCTAGCTGCAGGAGTGACAAGGCAGAAGTCAATAAGGCAGCTTATTACACCCGAAGCTGATAAGTGATATCATCATCAATAAGTAGAGACTCAGCCACCTGGGAGAATTCATGTCCCTTCAATCAAGAAAGTCAGAGTGTGTGGGAGAGGGAGTTCTGTATCTCCATTCTAGGGAGAGCATAAACTCAGTCTCCACTCACTGCAGACCACCTTGGTCCAAGGACAGGAGGGTGAAATACACACACCTGGACCAATGACTCACCACGCCAATGCTGCAAGGCAGGTCTTAAAGGGAGAAATGTTGAGTACAATTTTAACTTCATCTCATGTTACTCATATTAGCTTATTACAAAGAAATGTTTTATTTTTGAAGATTAATGATTTTTCCAGAAATTTTTACCTGTGTCCAAACTAGGTTAAGACACAGTTATTCTGCATATCTTGTATCACCTACATGTACTTGTCAAAAAATCATTAGCCTATCAGTGAATATTGGATGATTCTTCATCATCAGGATGTACAAAATTATTTCACACAAGACTGTATGTGTGTGTTTTCCGTGCACTAAAGAATGAAAATAATATCAGCAGTGAGTGGAGAAAAGCTTGTAGGGACTATGAAAATTTAAAACTACTATGATCTAGACATGATATTTATCTAGAGATTCCCATTGTTTCTAATCCAGGGGGAACCTCAGATGATTTCGATCATTTTCAACTACCTAATGTCTCCAACAGTGTATATTTTTTCTAGATACAGTCTTTCTACTGTATCATACCACTGAGGACCGAAATGAGATAGACTAGGGAAGAAACTCATGTCAATATGGTTTTTCATCATTATTAAGAATATTTTAATAAAGCAGAAGTGGTTAAGTCAGGCTCACTGATATGTATGATAAAAACTTATTCTACAATCAGAGGACTCTAATAAATTTGCAAGTTTCCTAAGAGAAGTTCATGTTCTGCAACTGCACTGAATCTTTTAGTCTACTTGCTCTAGCTAGCATCAACAGACTCCCTTTCATCAGAATTGGAAAAGTCTCAAGAGATTCGGGGTGACCCAGACCACCCCAGATTATTAACCTAAAAAGCGTGGATTAATAGGGAAGTAGGAGTTGGTTTGGACTATATTTACCAGACATAAGACTCATAGTTAATTTTGAATTTCAGATCAATAACAAATACTTCCTTAATATAAGTGTGTGTCATGCAATATTTGGGACATATTTAGACTAAAACATTATTTATTGTTTATCTGAAATTCACATACAGGGTGTCCTGTATTTTTATTTGCTAAATCTGACAATCCCAAAGACAGCTCGCTGAAATTTTCATGCTAAGGTGAGGCAGAAACTTTATTTTCCTGATTTGTGCTTCCTGTACTTGCCTTTCACAGACCACTTTAGAATTCTTTAATTCCCAGCCCTCCTGACCCACTGCAGATAGACATCTGTGCAGCTCCAATTGCCTCCGTCAATCTTGACTCTGTCCAGCTTTAATTTAAGCCTGAGGCTACATTGCGGCATCTGTTCAATTGTTCTCCCACATATAAGTCATTCTTTGGCACATTGCTTGGTGGAATTCCAGGTAAAGCTATACATGAATATAACCCAGGATTAGGCCAGTTATTCTCAGAGCTAGTTATTTCATTATTTTCTTCTTGCTCAGAATCTACTGCAATGTGAATACAATACTAAAATCCCCAGCATCATGTGAGACCGGCCCAGCAATAAAAAGGAAACCATCCATCTAATAAACTGTCCCATTACAATAATGGGATGAGATCAGCCAAACTGTAACTTTTAATGGGATGTTTCAACACTCAGCAGCTAACACCCTCATTGCACTATGTCTGCCAGAATCCAATGTTATTTTCCACCTGTGGTTCAATTGATTTCACCCTCCTCCCTTTTGTCTTATTGCCCTGACCTGCCAAAGCTTAGTCCAGCACCCAAAGCTTCTGCCTGTGGCAATAACTGAAAATCTAAATTGCTCCAGGAAACAAAGGCAATACTGAAGCTCATCCCATGAATACTAAAGCTGCTTTATCCCCTCTAAGTGCACAACGTGCAGGTTTGTTACATATGTATACATGTGCCATGTTGGTGTGCTGCACCCATTAACTCGATCATTCTCAAAATTTTTGAATTAAAAAGAAATAAAAATTAAATATTTATCTCTCATACTACATCAAATAAAATTTGGGTACCAAAAGAACTAGAAAAATCTACATGTAAATTCTATGTAAATAAGAGGCAGTAAAGAGCTTTCTAAGTGTAACATCAAGGTAGAAATCTAATATAAGAAATTTTCAATAGAGTGACTATATTAAAAGTAAAAAATTTTACCGGACAAAAAAAGGCATTTGAAAAAAATAAAAAGGCAAACAATAGCAGTTGAATTAAAAGTGGCAAACTGTTAAGATCTATAATATAATGTTAAACGTTGTTGTAAATCAGGCCAGGTGCAGTGTAAACCCAGCACTCTGGGAGCCTGAGACAGAGGATCTTTTAAGCCCAGGAGTTTGAGACCAGCCTGGGAAACATACTGAGATCTTGCCTACACACACACACACACACACACACATTAGCTAGGTATGGTGGTGTACACCTGCAGGCAGGAGAATTGTTCGAGCCCAGGAATTTGAGGCTGCAATGAGCTATGATTATGCCTGTGAATAGCCATTGCACTCCAGCCTGGGCGACAGAGCGAGACTCCCTCTCAAAAAAAAAAAAAAAAATTTAAAAATTAACTATGCCAGATGGGGCATGCCTCTGGTCCCAGCTACTTGGGAAGCTGAGGAGGGAGAATCTCTTGAGCCTGGGAGTTTGAGGCTGTAGTAAACTATCACTGTGCTGCTTTACTCCATTCTGGGCAACAATGTAAGACTCTATTTTTTTTTTTTTTTTTTTTTTTTTTTAGAGGCTGTTTCATGCTTGTTGCTGAGGTTGGAGTGCAATGGCGCCATCTCAGCTCATTGCAACCTCCGCCTCCCGGGTTCAAGCGATTCTCCTGCCTCAGCCTCCCAAGTAGCTAGGATTACAGGTGCCCGCCACCACACCCAGCTAATTTTTTTTTTATTTTTAGTAGAGATGTGGTTTCACCATGTTGGTCAGGCTGCTCTCGAACTCCTGACTTCATGATCCACTTGCCTTGGCCTCCCAAAGTGCTGGGATTACAGGCGTGAGCCACCAAGAAGAAAATTAAAAAGAATTTTTAAGAATTAGTGTAAATTAAATAGAATTTAATCCTGTAGGTCATGGTGTAAATTAAATAGAATCAATAAGGCAGAAGAGTCAAAAGTTATTAGCTATAGTTTAAAAATATAACCCACCACTACCAGAAACTACAAATTAAAAAAATAACAAAACTTTTTTTTTCTACTTATCAGTATAGATATTATTTTAAAAAGTGATTATGCCCAGTGCTGTTCAGAGTAGGAAATGGAGGCACTTTCCGTATCAGTGGTTGGATTTTGTTTTAGAGAGAAATACGGCAAGACTTATCATATTTCTAAAATCTCACTATAACCTTGCCCTAGTAGCTTCACTTTGAAAATTCTCTTAATAATTAGAAAGGTGAACAAATATGGAGGCTGGCTATTAGGGATTTGTATATAAAATGCCCATCACAGTAATAGAAAAATTTATATAAATCTCAATGTCTAACAACACGGCAACATACAAGTGATATAAAACTCATTTGCAAATTTTCTAGTGCCAGCCGAGATGGAGTAGATCCTGTTGGGGCTCAGAAAACAATGCCCCAAAATGAAGGCCTCGGAAACAAAAGCGCTTCTCTGACCTTCTCCTGCCCTCCTTCTCTCAGTCCCATTCTCTCTTGAGGCTAGCCATGAAAACTCCCATCCCTCTTACCCAAGGCAGGTCATAGAAACCAGAATGCATTTTCCACCAAAGCCAGCCATAATACCCAAAGATGTTACTCTAATTTTTCCTCCACTTTTATGTATAAAGAAAAACGTCCACAAAGAAATTGTCTCACTTACCTTGTTTGGCTGTAGATCATAAGACTGATCCCAGAGAGGGTCCTGCCTCATACGTAGAAGGGAGAAATGCTGCACAGAGGGGCCACAAAGAGTCTAGGTAGACAGGACTTGCTGGGTTTCCTCACTCTGTCTGTTAGCATTGGATCAGACCCTTATGTCTAACGATATTTCACCTTGTTGTCTATACTTTGTTGAACATAAGCATAAAAAAGGACAATTTCTCATATATACAAGTTAAATAAATTTGTATGTCTTTTCTGCTATTCTGATTTTTCAGCAAACTTTCCGAGGCCCAAACAGTATATTACAGCCTCAATCTGTCATGGATTAATCTCAAATCTCTCAATGAAATACAAAAAACAACTTCTTTAAGATTCTGAAAAGTTAATAGTAGGCAGAATGGAGATAGGAGCCAAGCTTGAAAAATGTTCTTTAAGCATGAGTTTTTCTTCTTCTGTTCTTCAAGCATGGGTCCTCCTCCTCCTTTCTCTTCCTCCTCCCTCCTCCTCCTCTTTCATATGTGAGGGGGACAGGAAAGTGCTGGGAAGGAAAGGGCATAGTCCCTGACTCTGGCTTCACTCCCGGGCCTGTGTCCACGGACCTAGGTGAGGACAGGCATTTCTGTTTTTATGGCCAAATGTTGCATTTTCCAAGACCACCCTGGCCCACCACGCCCCCATCCTGTGCCTATAAAAACCCTTACTGGGCAGAGACACAGCGGCTGGACAACCAGAGGAACACAGCAGCAGAAGAACACACAAGTGGCTGGACATCGAGAGGACGTCGAAAGGAGCACGCGGCAGAAGAGCACATTGGCAGACACCAGCAGATTGCGGCAGGCCCACCAGGGGAACAATGCAGTTTGGTCAGGGAAGCCGAAGAGCCGGGTGAAGAGCCGCGAGGCCCCCAGAGGAAAACCACCTTTCCACTCTATCCCCCTTTTGGCCTCCCCATCCACCTCGCTGAGAATTACCACTCAATAAAAAACCTTGCACTCCTTCTTCCAAGCCCACGTGTGATCCGATTTTTCCGGTTCACTAGGGCAAGAGCCCCAGGATACAGAAAGCCTTCTGTCCTTGTGATAAGGCAGAGGGTCTAATTGAGCTGATAAACACAAGCAGACCATGGATGGCTAAACTGTAAGAGCACACTGTAACACACCCCCACTGGAGCTTCAGCTGTAAACATTCACCCCTAGACACCGCCCTGAGGTCGGAACCCCACAACCTGCCTGTCTGCATGCTCCCCCTAGAGGTTTGAGCGGAGGGGCACCTAAGAAGTGAACCACACCCCCATCATATGCCCTGCAGCGAGGGGATAAGGGGGGGCAAGAGAACGTTTCCCATTTCAATATTATTATTATTATTTTGTCATCCAGATTTGCCCTAAATGCAGCCCTTCTGCCGTGCTATACAGTGAGTTAAGACTGTATTAATCTATTTCTGGCTAGGACATCAGGAAAAGGAACCTCTGGAATGAAGGTGATTCTTCTTTTTTTTTTTTGAGACGGAGTCTGGCTCTGTCGCTCAGGCTGGATTGCAGTAGCATGATCTCGGCTCACTGCAAGCTCCACCTCCCGGGTTCACGCCATTCTCCTGCCTCAGCCTCCCGAGCAGCTGGGACTACAGGCACCTGCCACAACGCCAGGCTAATTTTTTTGTATTTTTAGTAGAGACAGGGTTTCACTGTGCTAGCCAGGATGGTCTCGATCTCCTGACCTCGTGATCCACCTGCCTCGGCCTCCCAAAGTGCTGAGATTACAGGCATAAGCCACAGCGCCCGGCCTTTTTTCTTTCTTCTACTGCTGAAGGTGGCCTCAGTTGCAGAACTTCATTTGCAGGAACAAGAGACATAGTGCACGCATGTAAATCCTTGAGGCAGACTGCAATATTTCTGTACAGAGAAAGTGAAAAAAAAAATCTTTCATGGGTCAAAGAGCATAGGGGAATCTCTATTATTTCTTTCTGCCTTTCTTTCCTTGAACCATAATGTCCAGATGCCCGTTACAGTCACAAAGACTATGAGATAGTGCTGAGGGATAAAATTCTGAGAAAAACCCTGGCATTATAGGCAGAGTACCAGAAAAAGATAACTCTGGAAGCCAGAGATTGTGAAGTAAATCCTGGAAGCAAAAGATCTGGAAAGGTGGTCCCTTGATATTGTATGAAGCAACCTACCTAAGCCTTAGGCTGTTATGTCTGACCTATAGATGTATGGGTAAGGCCATGTGCACATAGAAATGCCCTAAAAATTAAACTGACATTGGAACGACCACGCACAAAATGCAAGGTACGAATTACAGCCTAAACCCAACCGAGTTGATGCTTTTCTAAAAGAAAAATAAAATCAACATTCTACAAAGGATTATAAAGAGACCTAGATTCTTTACATTGTAAAGAAAATAATACATATCTAGGATGGAATCCAAAATTGCTCAAAATACAAAGAAAAAGGAATCCATGGCAAATTCTCAAGGAAAAAGATAATTATCAGAGACTAAGCCAACTCTGAAATGACCCATATATTGACATTATTAGTCAAAGACTTTACCATAGTTATAACAACTATGCTCCATGAAGTAATAATGAACATTCTTGAAATAAATGGAAAGGTCACATTCCTTGGAAGATCAATAAAAACTATTAAAAAAGAACAAATGGAAATATTACAAAGAAGAATTATAATATCTGAAAACAACAGCAACAAAACAAAACAGAATGGTCTCAATTACAGAATACAGAAGACAGAGAGAACAAAATTATTTTAAAAAGAATAGAGACTTATACACATAATATGTATACATATAAACACAAATTTCAAAAGCTTATATGGCTATGTTAGTATCTGACAAAATAGACTTTAGAACAAAAAAAAAAACACCCAGAAAAAAAGAGGGCTGTTAAAAAATGATAAAAATGTTGATTCTCCAAGAAGAATAACAATATAAAATGTGCATCAACCTTTTAACTTCACGGCTTCAAAATAATTAAAGCAAAAATTTATTAAATTTGAAGGAGAAAAAGGCAAATTCATAATTACTTATGGATACTTGAATACTTATTTCTGGGTAATTTTTAGAATAGGGAAACATCAAGATTACAGAAAATCTAAGCTACACTATCCAGCAACATTATTTAATTAATATTTATTGAACACTCCATACAACTGCAGAATTATTTTCGTGTGAACATAAATTATTACCAAGACATACTATAATCTAGGCCATAAAAGAAACCTTAACAAATTTAACAGAATATAAATTGTACAAAGTATTTTTGTTTACTATAACGTAATTACATAAGAAGCTAATAACAGACATATAACAGAAAATATTTTAATCACTTAGAATTAAATAATGCACTTATAAACAACACATCAATACAAAAAGAACTCTCTGAAAAATTAGAAAATATTTTAAACTGAATAAACATAAAATAGTAACATATCAAAAGTAGTTTCAGTAACATTCACAGCATTAGAAATTTAACTCGGAATGGAAGAAGGGTTGCAAGTCAATTTTAAGCTTTTACCAGAAGAAATGTGAAAATCAAGAACAAGTTAAATGAAAGCAACTAAAAATGAAGATAAGTTCGTTTAATAACACAAAACAGAAATAAAAATAGAATCAGAAATGCTCTAGAAAAAATACCTGAAACTAAAAGCTGTTTTTCTTTGGAAAGATCACTACATTGATTAACCTTTAGTCAAATGCAACTTACCACTCTCAGAATTGAAAAAGGGTAATCATTAAAGAGTCTGCAATTATTAAGAAGATAAGAAGAAAGACTGATAGCCACTCTTTGCTCATTATAAAATTTAGATTAAATGGATCAGGTTATTGAAAGATATATCCTATCAAAATTTACTGAAGAAGAAAAATAAGTTGTCCTCTGGTTGTTAAATACATTGAATTCACAGTTCAAAGAAAACCTCAGGCTCATATTGTTTCACTGGTCAATTCTATAGATCATTTAAAAATGAAATAATACCAAGTATACAAAATCTCTTCCAGAAAATAGAACAGCATGTGACTCTTCTCAACTTATTTTATTGGGCCAGTATTGCTATGATACCAAAACTAAATAAAGACATAATTAATAGAAAAAGCACAGACCATTATACTTCATGAACACAGAAACAAGTATATTTGATAAATCCACTATTTTATAAAAAAGATAATACATCATGACCAAATCAAGTCTACACTGTGAATACTAGGGTAATTCACCACTCAAAATCAACCAATACATTTCATAAGAAACTAAAGAGAAAATATACAGTCAACGCAACAGATAGAGAACAAATCGTTTGCCTAATTCAATACTTCGTCGAGATAAAAACTCCCAGCAATAAAAGGATACATATTTAATCTTGTAAAGAACGTTTGTAACACACTCTAAATAATCTCAGACACAATGATGAAAATTAAATGCTTTAATTCCCAGATTGGTAATAAGGCAAAGATATCCATAATCACCACCCTTGTTCACCATCATGCTGTTAATTCTAGCCAGGTCAATAAGGAAAGATAAAAAAGTAAAAGCACATAGATTTGAAGGGAATAAATAAAGTTGTCTCAACTTGCAGATAGTATGATTGACTATACAGAAAATCCCAAGGAAAATAAGAAAAGAATGTTGAAACTTCTAAGTGAGTTTAGCAAGGGTACTAGATACAAGATCACTGTGTGAAAATCAACTTTCATTCCTGCATGCTAGCAATGAACAACTGGAATTTGAATTTAAATAAACAACACCATTAATAGTAGCACCAACAAATAAAACTGTTAAATATAAACTTTAAAAATTTATCTCATTTTTCTGCTGAAAACCACTTAAATAAATCAATTAAGACCAAAATAAATTTAGAGATATATCATGTTCGAATAGGGAAGGCTCAATTTTCCCTAAATTAATTTATAGACTCATCATAATCACAATAAAAATTTCATTAAGAATATGTAAATATTGACAAGCTAATTCTAAAATGTCTTTGAGAAAAATAATTGCAATAGCTAAAATAAAAATTGAAAAATGCAGAATGCAGCTGGGAGATGTACTCCCTATTTTTAAGTTTACTGTAAAGCTATAGTAATAAAGACAATGTAGTATCCACAAAAAATAGATATGCAGATAGACAGATAGATAGATAGATAGATAGATAAAACAGAAAATAGAGTGCAAAATAGACCTACAAAAATTTTGTCAATGTGATACATTTTGACAACGCAATGAAGAAACAACAGCCTTTTGAGGAAACTGTGCTGAAATTTTTGGCTATCAATGTATAAGAAAATAAACCTTGATGGCTACCTCATACTTTATTAAGAAAAAAATAGATCATAGAATATAAAATTGAAAATTATAAACTTTTGATAAATAGAAAAATATATATGACTCAGAGTTAGGCATAGAGTTCTTAGATGCAATACCAAAAGCATGATCCATAGAAGAAAAAACTTGAAAACTATATCTCGCCTAAATTAAAAATATTTTCACATGAAAGTCACTGTTAAGATTATGCAAAAGCAAGTCATAAAATGAGAGAATATGTTTGTAAATCATTTATCTGTCAAAGGACTTATATCCAAAATATATAAAGAACTCTCAAAATACAACAAAAACAAAAATCTCAATTTAAAAGTAGAGGACTTGAACAGATATTTTATCAAATCAGATACACAGATAGCAAATAAACACATATAAAGATGATCAGCATCTGAAGTCAAGAAAATGTAGATTAAAACTACAATGTGATCTCAATATGCACATTACCACTACTATGATTAGAATGACTAAAAACTAACCAACCAATCAACAAACTGATGACATGTGCTGATGAGGGTGCAGAGAAACTAGAATTTTCACACATTGCTGATGGGTGTGCACATTTAAAAATCCTTATTGAAAGCAGTTTGTCATTTTCTAATAAATGTAATACAGAATTACCATATGATCCAGTAATCCACTTCTAGGCACTTACCTAAAAAATGAAAATTTGTGTATATAAATGTTTATCTCAGCTTTATTCATAATTGCCAAAAAATGACAATAGCTGCAATGTCACTGCCTATTGAATGGATAACCAAACATATCAATGCAATGGAATACTACTCAACAATATAAAAGAATTGACTTCTGATATATTCAATAACATGGATCGATCTTAAATGCATTGTGCTAAGTGCAAGAAACCAAAGTCAAAAGGCTCCATATGGTACATAAAATTCTGAAAAAGGCAAAATCAAAAGGAAAAAATCATAGAGTTGAGAAAAATTCAGTGGCTCTTTATGTGTGGGCACGAGGAAAGCAGTTGACTGCTAAAGGGCAGCATGAAAGAATTGTTCTTTACGTAACTCGATGGTAGAGGTGTTTATGCTTCCTCATGCTATTTTGAAAATTCACAGGATTGTACAACAGATAGGATGGTTTTACTATATAAGAAATTTCTAGTGGACTAAATTTTCTTCTTCCTTACACTTTGGATCACTTTTATATAGTGATTATATATTACTTATCACATGATATTGTGGATATTTATAATAAAACATTCAGATAATGAAAACATAGTTCACTTTTGTTAATACAATATTTGAAAACAACGAATTTAGTACATTGAAGCAGTAACTCAGTTCATCAACAAGGTTAGAATTGATGTTAGAATTGATAAAGGAGATATTATTTCTAAGTTTGCTTCATACATTTTAATTGTTTTGGTTACACTCTAAGACTTTGGGAATATTAATTGGACAGTAGCACTTCAGACAAGTGAAATAATTGCTGAAGATTTTAACTTGTATTAAAAATATACTGCTGTGTTCTATGATCAATTAAGTTGCTAGCGAAAGGAGACACAGGATAAAGACGTTAAAAACTACCATCACAAAAAACAGAGGCGGTACTTCCTCCTTCAGTGAAATTATACTGTATCGACACAATTTTATGTAGGTTAAATATTGCCATTACTTTTTAACATTTTTAATATGAATATTTTTGGATGAGTAATATATTATATTTCTGGTATTGAGTTTTGGATGAGAGGTTAGAATACACTGTGAAAGTGAGTCCTAACAATTAAATTAATGAGAAGGGGAGAGTATCTTAGTAATGGGCACTGAACCAAAACATCCATTGCCTCGCTGCCTTAGGGCTCCTGTGTATCTCTCATATATCTTCACGCAAAGCTTAAGCCAAAAGGGGAATTTCTCTCTCTGGTATCTCTCTCTTTTACTCTCTCTCAGTCTCATGCACACACACAGACACACACACACCCACACCCACACACACACACAGTATTCAAGATCTGCTTGAACATAATAGGTTAATTTGAGAAAAAAATCTAGGAACTGATCATTTGTTATATCACTGACAGGGTTTAAAACAAGCAAGAACTAGAGCTTTGGACAGTAGAAAATACATATTTTCCTGTAATATAAAACATATTATATGAAATCAATTTTATATGCATACTTCCACAATGCTTATCATTTGTATAGAATACAAATTAAATAGGTGAATAAAGTAAAGAATTTAAATTTGGTAATTATAAATTATTAGAAGTCAGACAAAATATTATCAAATCAGGAGGCTGAGGGAAAATAATACATTTATAGGAAATGAAACAACCTTGAAGTAACATCTTTACACTTATGAGAAACAGAAACTGAGGTAAGGTGTCAAATCAAGGAAATACATATTCTTCAGGAAAAGAAAAAAAATTGCAAAAAATATGAACTAATGATTAAACTAACAGTATTTTCTAGTAAAGATTTTTTAAAAAGGAGAAAATAGTATGGATACTTAAATTGCAAACTTCTCTTTATATCACATAAGAAGGCAGTTAACATAGCAATTTGTGTCACAGGTAAGTAAAGATTTGATACGTTTATATGAGATGGTAAAGGTTTCATTCAAATAGAATAGTAATACAAAACTACTTAAAACAAGGAATTTTGCTGACTGAATCCTCTACCATCTCATAAACAGGAAAAATGTTCTTATAAATAAATATAAATACATGTATAAAGCACATCTCATGGCACCTTGCAGACAGTGTAGAATCAAATGAAAAATTTGTAGATTTAAGCAAGGCAAAATAAACAATCTGACCAACTCCAGAGACTAACATTTAAAAATTATGGGATGAAAAACTTTTAAGGCTTGATTTTATAAGTGAACCCAGATGGATGGGTGACAAACTATATGAATCTATTTTTTCTGAGGACAGACATTACTGGTGACTTTTAATTTATACCTTATTGTATTCTTTATGTATAGCAAAGAGGAGAAACAAACCTTAATGAAATAAATTTACATTTGTTGTCTCATAATATTTTGAAGATGCTATGGTTTGAATGTGTCCCCTTCAAAATTCAGCTGTGGAAACTTAATTTTCAAAGGGATGGTAATGGGCCCTTTAAGAGGTGATTAGGTGATGAGGTCTCCTCTCCCATGAATGAGATTAGGTGCTCTTATAGAAGGGCTTGATGGAGGAAGTTTATCCCTTTTTGCCCTAACCCTCTGCCTTGTGAGGACACAACATTTCTCTCCTCTAAAGCATGCAGCCCTTACCAGTCAACTGAACCTGCTGGCAACTTGATTTTGAAGTCCCCAGCCTCCACAACTGTGAGAAAATAAACTTCCATTACGTATACATTACTCAATCTTTTATGCTGCTATTTTTTTTGAAGCAGCGCAAAATGGACTAAAAATAAGAATATGAGATCCCTATTATGCCAAAACCTTATTGTGTAGGGAATGTTTTAGGAAAAATAATGTGTCAAATTCATGATGATATTAAGTCTATTCAATAAGTTTTACTGATTGTCAAGTCTAATCTGTGTAACACCCTGGGGAATTGTATCCTAGGAAATTATGATTTACAGGACAACAAGGCATAAATTTGTCCCTATGAGTCTCAAATGCTTGTGTGGTAGGTAGAGAGATGCAAACACAAATTTGCCAGTTTGCATACAGATGCTTCTTGATTTATGATGGGGTTACATCCTGAAAAACCTATTGTAAGTTGAAATATTATAAGTTGAAAAAGCATTTTCTACACCTAACTTACCAAAAATCATAGCTTAGCCAAGTCGACCTCAAATGTGCTCAGAACACTTACATTAGCCTACCGTTGTACAAAGTCACCTAACACAAAGCCTATTTTACAGTAAAATTATTTAATATCTCATGCAATTTATTGAATACTGTAATGACAGTGAAAAACAGAATGGTTGTATGAATACTCAAAGTACAGTTTCTACTGAATGCATATTGCATGTATGCTATCATAAAGTAAAAAATTTGTTAAGTCAAACCATTGTAAGTCAGGTATTACCTGTATTTTTTAAAAATTGAAACATCAGTTGCTGATTTATAGGTTTAGATAAATAAATTCTAAGTTGTGGGAAATACGTTGTCAATATGCATTGAGCCAGTTGTGCTTACCATCTACATTTTTTTGTAGTTATTAAGACGGATTTATTTATTTATTTTAAATGTCTGTTTTCTTGCATCTATTATGCTTACTTAGTATGTCTTCATTATTATCTGGGGATGGATAAAGTACCTTTAAATTGAAAAGAATTTTTTTCTTTCTTCTTCGTTTTGTTAATACTTAAAATTCTGAATCCAATACAAATAGAAAAAAAACCTCTTATTCTTAATTCTTACAAATCACATTCCATTAAAGTGCTAGAACAGTTAGAACCAATCAAAGTCTTTGTATAATAAGTAGTTTTCTAAAGCCTCAGCAAATGGCTTTCTTCTTTGATTAAATGCATTCAATACAGTAAAATTTCAGAACAAGAAACTTACACTTAATGTTTATGAAACATCCATATAACTTGAAATTCTCTTAGAAAACACAATAGACTTTCACTAAGTTGTAATTTAATTGAATACTATTTGATAGCGATAGTGATGAAATATATTCAGTTTTGTACATTTCTCAAGGCTGCATACAATGATGAGTGTTTAGTACTTGTGTAAATACCGTAATGGCTTTATTTCATAATGTTTCACAATGTAGCCTGAAATCACTGCAGATTCTTGTCATTTGTGCCAAGACTATCTGGAGGTGAACATAAACGTCCATAAGGTCTGGTAGTATGTTATTTTGCTAATGTTCCTCGAACGACCTGCTTGACAATGGGAGGCTATTAGCTCCATTGTCAAGGAGCTAAGCAACACCTCTAGGTGACTCTCCTGCTGCAGCTCAGGAACATTTGAAAGGCAATATACTCCTCTTTTCAATCTGCAGAGAATGGATTCACTAAAGATCACCCAGGTGAGCAGGCTTTTTCATCAGACTACACAATTAATTAAACATTGGGACCCTCCCAGTGGCCAAGGCTACTGGAAACTGGGAACATCTCCGTGTTGTTCAGGATACAAGTGTCACTTCACAAACATGTTGATGCTAGTGACATATCAACTGCTCTCAAGATAGGTAAACAAAAAATAGACTTGCGTTGTAATTACTTTTGATAATGTTCTTCTTAAATGTGTCATTACATTCTGTTTGGTTTTAACAAGAGGTTACGCTATCATTTTTTTTTTACCACAAACCTAAGAATCAATTGGTACTATTATCTAATTGCTATTTGAGAAACAAGATAACTGAGACTTGCTTAGAGAGTTTGAAAATAATTCCCATAGCTACCCAGCTAGTAATTAATAAAGCTGACATTTAAACCCAAATCTGTCAAACATAAAATCCTATGCTCTGTTTCCACTCCTGACTGAACATTATGTAGCCAAACTTGTAGTATAAGGACGTACATAGGGTCCATGTTGCTCAATAGATGACTCTCAATAGAGATACGGCTGAATAGAATGAAGGGCTAGCTAACTATGTTCATCTTTATGAAATTCGATAGAATTCATAATTCTATCTATTTTAGAATTGAATTTCTAAAAGAATTCAATTTCTTTTAGAAATTGAAGAACACAGAATATTTAAATATCAGAAATCTCCTGGAGCCTCTTTCTTCCCAAATTTCTTTGGAAACTCTTAATCTGTTTTGTTAAAATTCGGATGTCTGCATACCGGCTATAAAAACTGTTTTACAATATTTTAAATGTAATTGCATGAGGCTTGGCCTTCCTATGAGTGTATAATCATAGCATGTATTAACGTGATGTGTAACATGCAGAATTTGTTATATATTAGTTTGAAATAGTGAGCCCTTTCACATGCTCTCACCAACTTGCTCATCTAGGCAAGAGTAAAATCAACATTTTGTGTACATGTCTAGGAGTGTACATCAAATTTTTTGTGTGTCCAGACCTAAACTTTCTTCTGTTTCAAATATTTTCTCCTCCTGTGTCTTCCCTTTTAGTAAAGAGCATGATTATCCACCAGGTAATCTAGGCCGGGATCAGACATTGCCTTCAGCTCTTCCATCTTCCTCATCCTTTATATCTACTCATCAGTCTAATTGATTCTACCTCTTAAAAACCTTGAAGTCTCCTCTTCACAAGTGTTAAGATCTAAGTCAAGTACAAAAAGTAGAAATTACATATGAAAAAAATTATTTATTTAGACAAGCAGAGACTGATATTGACTTAATGAACAAAAGGTTTATATCTCCCATTGCACTCTCTCTTTGGAACACACATATTTACTTGATTTATTGTTTGAAATGGCAGTTGAAGTTGCCCAATGTTTAAATTGTTCTTTCTGTAGTGTTCATGCTCTCTCTTGCTCTCTCTCCCTCTCCTACTTATTCTTTTACTTTTGGCTAAGTATATGTATTTGAATGTGTGTAGGTTAAATATGTCTATACATATGTCTGTTTCTCTTCATCTTCCTGGCCCCTTACTCAATCTATGCCACCATCATTTCTGAACGCATCAGTTGCCTAAATGGACTCTTTCCCTTCCTGATTTTGCTCCTCAAATTTATTCTCTGTACTGTTACCAGAGTGAATTTTCTACAGTACAAATAGATTCATATTGCTTCCTGCGCTCAACACCCTTCAAAGTCTCTGTCTTATTCCTTGGATAAAATATACTTTTGCATGATTAAAAAGTTTGAAAATAATCTGGCAACAGCTTGATTTTCTAACCTCCATTCCAACTATCTCCCAAAGCATCAAACAATCGCATGTACCACCCCGTCCTCAAGCATATTCTACGCTTAGGTTTACTAGGTCTCTTTTATGCCCTTCAATTTTCAGCATTCATACATTCTGCTTTCGCTGCCTGAAACGACTCGTCTGTGTCCTGTGCTACTTGCTGCCTTCATCGTTCTCACTGCTGAGTGCCAGCAGAGCATGCCCTGTGGAGATTACTTGGACACATCTGGCACCCTCTGGCATGCAGCTGGCTTGGTAAATGGGGAGCAACGACAGGCAACTGGAGGAAGAATATTGATGACCCATCCCTTATTCCTCTGGCACTCTTCATAAAATACTCCCTCCCTTTGGTTTTTCACACCTTGGGACATCACAGAGCCCCACTGTTCCCAGACCCTGGATCCTACACTCTTCTTGAAGTTTCCTCATAGCACGCTGACACTTTATAAATATGCTTTTATTAAACTAGCTTTAAATTATCCTATTTTGTGGATATCATCCATTTCAGTTTTGGCCCTAACCAAGGCAATCATTATTCCTCCTCGCTGATGACTAGTTCGTCGGCCAACCCTGCTCATCCTTTGGTTCTTGGTATAAATGCCGCTTCCTCTTAGTAGTTTCCTTTAACTCTTAAGCCTGGGTTAGGCGTCCCTCTGTTTTTTCTCATAATAATATGTACTTTTCTCTGTCATATCACTTACAATTTTCTAACTTTTTCTATTTTTCGCTTTCCTAAACACAGCCTTGTAAGGGTAAGTGTTACTCTAAATGGTTCAAGCTTTGATGTCCAAATGTAACATGGGCCTGGCACACAGAGAGGCATAATAGCACCTGAGTACCAACCACTCAGATTCAAATCCCATCTCTGTGACATCCTTACTGTGGGAATGTTGAGTAAACTATTTAGCATGCCTGAGCCTTCACTTCGTCATCTTTAGCATAAAGATTGTCTACTTATGATGAAATTGGCAGATACCACAAGCCAATGCTTAGAAAATGGTTAGTACTCTGGCTGACAATTAAATACTTAATATATATTTGGTATTATTATTCTTATTTTTTTCTTTTATGTTTTTGTAGAGACTGGATCTCACTACTTGCCTAACTCTTGAACTCCTGGCCTCAAGCAATCCTCCTGCCTCAACCTTCCAAAGTGCTGGGATTACAGGAGTGAGCCACTATGCCCAACATGGTATTATTATTATTGTTATTAATACTACATTGCACTTCATAAATAATTGCTAAATATATAAGAATATGTTTGTTTCATTTCATGTTATCTGAAAAGTAAGATTCCCTCAAAAAATCATGAAGGCAACAAATTATTTGACTTGCTATGATCTCCACTCAATTAGTTGAGATAGCACATATATTTTTGAAGTCACGTATTGTATTTATTTCATGAGACCAATCTTGTGATACCTTAAATAATACAATTATAAAATATAAATTAATTTATTTTATCCATCATTTCCCATGAATTCAAAAGGATATGAAAAAGACTTCACATTCCCTCTGACAGTAAATGATATTTAAATGAATAAATATATAATTTAAGCACAATTTGTTTTCCATAAATTTCAGTAAGTTGAGTAAAGGTGTGTGTCTTGAAATACTACATTCTTTAAAAGGGACACTTTTTTCAAAGAGGAAATCAAAGCTTCAAAGACTGAGAAGTTCAATTAGCTGGCAACTGCTATCAGAAAACTTTAACCCAGTACAATGCACTAGAACATCCAAGAACCCACAATAGGATAAATATCCAACAGAAATAACCTGGGAGTCCAGTAACCAATTTATAAGCAATAGCTCATGAAGAAGAAATATTGGATAGAATTTCTGCAGGGAAAACTTAGTGAAGCTCAATGCAATTGTCTCTTTTAAATTTTCCCAGTATGTTGACCCCAGGGTAAAAATCTCCTACACACTTTCCACCTACTCTCTCAATCCAGGTGACTAGTTTATCTCAGTCCATTTGAGCTGATTTTTCAAGTCCATTTCAAGAGAAAAGAATCAAATAGCTTCCCCCACAGCTCAGATGGCAACTACAGGAGAAGAGAAGAAAAACCTTTGAAATGAAAAATGAAAGAAAAAATAGTAAAAGTGATATCCATATGGCATTACTGGTAAAAAATTATCTTAAGCCAAATAACTGGTCAGGATCCTGAGTTTCATTTATTAAATAGCTGTTTCAAGAGAAATGAAAATGGATGCAGAATTATTTTGCTCTGTCTTCAGTTTGCACAGCAGAAAACAGTACTCAGTGGAAAAAGATCCCCAGCATCAATCACTGTAACTGACAGCTGTAACCTAAATCTTACTCTAATTAATTAGTCTTAAAATATTAAATATGACCAAACTTTTCTGGAATTATTTTATGTGGAAATACAAGCCTCCAGATGGATCCTTACTGAGTGGAGACAGAGTCACTGGAATCTTTGTTATTTTGGAAGAAATTGTCAAATGAGAATAATCTCAAATAATGTTGCAGCTATTTCTTATTCTGTAGGGTCACAGTTACAGGCAACTACGAAAAGTTTAAAATCATCTTTAAGTTTTTCTTTCAACAGCTGAAAGGCAAGTAATGAGATAAGTCTCGGTGACAAAACAAAAACCACAGCCTTCTCCAACACTTGCTTCTGTCCTTTTTAACCCGAGATATTAAATGTAAGATTGCTCCTAATTTAAGAAGTGCAATGTAACAGCCCTTCATTAGATCCTGGAAATACAGCTGGAGTTTCTGTCAAGGTGGGTCAGCTGGATCATAAGAGACACTGACGGATGTGTCAGTTAAGTGAAATTGCAAAGATGAATTCTAATTCTTTTCTCTACCCAGAGAACTCTTTTCGTATTAAGGTCACTGGGCAGTTTTATCTTTGGATGAGAACTGCCAGATTCATTATATTTCCTCACATCCAGCTCCCTAAGAAAAGATTCGGCTTTAAAATATTTGATATTAATATTGTCTGTCTTTCTGAAGTTTGCATTCCATTGAACTCGGACTTGAAGCCCACTTGATTTACAGTAACTCTGATTCTGATGACAAAAAATGAATACATTTAAGATATCAGCAAAAGGCTGGTTTGTTCATTTTAAACTGATTTAAAGAATTTTTCGGGAAAATTCACGCAGACACTGATACACAGAGGCACACACACATGCACGCGCAAACAGCACCTGTGCTTATCAACAACTCTACAATCAGTCCATGCTTCCATAAAAGGAGAGGCTAATTTTCCCTTCAGTCTTTTCTGTCACAGACTGTTGTTGTCAGAATGAAATATATTGCACCTGGGTATGATTAATTGTTTTCTGAAGTAATTGTACTTTGAAAAGTAACTTGAATAGCTTAATTCTCTCTCAACATATTTTACTAGCTTGGTGTTTAAGCTTCTACCTGGACAGTTTAATGACATGAAGCATTTGTGTTGTTCTCTTGGAAGAGATAGTGATTTCATCTCTGGGCCTCAGTTCATGCTTTTTGCAGTGATTTCTGACTGTAGGCATTTTGTTTTTGGATAAGTTTGTGTTTAATTTTGAATAGTCAACTAGAATCATTTTCTTATTTTTGTAATTCTGACCTCTCTCATGTTTTCATTGCATTGAATCCATCTCATTAGTTCCTAATCAAGCATGGAAAAGTGAAATTTATTTATACAGAAAAGCATAATTATTATATTTTTTCATTAATTTGTCTTCCACTACACTGCATACTTAGCAACTTATATGTACTGGAGAGATAGCTTCTGCTGTGTTAAATGTCTCCATAAGAAAATTAACATAGCACAATAGAAATACAGGATCAGGCACGAAGGAAACTAAGACATGAAAGAAATGTTCGCCCAATAGTAACACTATTGAACTCTGGGTAATAATATCTCTCATAGGAACCAGTGTAAATACCAGGGTAAATTATATACTTTTTTTCTCAATGTCCATAGAATATCTTAGAATACCTCAATATCATGAAATTTAGATAACTTCTAGCCTATGCCATTTTAAATCTTGCATATTTAAGAGATACTTATAAGACAAATGACTTTTCACTGAGGAAACAAGCAAGATAAATTTCTTGTTTAAGAATTTACATTTGGCCGGGCGCGGTGGCTCACGCCTGTAATCCCATCACTTTGGGAGGCTGAGGCGGGTGGATCACGAGGTCAGGAGATCTAGAGCATCCTGGCTAACACGGTGAAACCCCGTCTCTACTAAAAATACAAAAAATTAGCTGGGCATGGTGGCGGGCGCCTGTTGTCCCAGCTACTCGGGAGGCTGAGGCAGGAGAATGGAGTGAACCGGGGAGGCAGAGCTTGCAGTGAGCCAAGATCGCGCCACTGCACAGGGCGACAGAGCCAGACTCTGTCTCAATACAAAGAATTTACATTTAACTAGCAGCAGAGCTGTTATTAGAGTAAGTTTCTCATAATAGAACTCTTTCACCACAAACCAGTATTATTGAATTGTGTTTTTATATACAATTATGCACTGCATAATAATGTTTCAGTGAGCAATGACCTGCATTATGACACTGGTATCATAAGATTATCATGGAACTGAAAAATTTTTATCTCCTGGTGATAGCCATCATAATGTTAGAGTACAACTTATTATATGCTTGTTTGTGGTGATGCTGCTATAAACAAATCTAGTGTGCAGCCAGTAGTATCAAAGTATAGCACGTACAATTATATAGAGTACATGATACTTGATTATGATAATAAAGACTATGGTACTGGTTATATATTTACTATACTATACTTTTAATTGTTATTTTAGCATGTATTCCTTCTACTTGTAAAAAAAACTTAGCTGTAAAACAGTCTCAGGTATGTCCTTCAGCAGATATTCCAGAAGAAGTCGTTGTTACAATAGTTGACAGCTCCATGCGTATTATTGCCCCTAAAGACTTTCCAGTGGGATAAGATGTGGAGGTGTAGACAGTGGTATGGATGATCCTAGACCTGTGCAGGCTTCATGTGTGTGTGTGTTAGTTTTTAATAAAAAATTTTAAAAGTAAAAATAAAATAAAATTTAAAATAGAAGAAAGCTTTTAAAATAAAGGTATAAAAAGATAAAGAGGCCAGTGGCTCATGTCGATAATCCCAGCACTTTGGGAGGCCAAAGCTGGTGGATCACCTGAGCCCAGAAGTTCAAGACTAGCCTGAGCAACATGGCAAAACCCCACCTCTACAGAAAATAAAAAAAATTAGCTGGGTGTGGTGGCACCCAACTCTAGTCTCAGCTACTCAAGGGGCTGAGGTAGAAGGATCACTTGAGCCTAGGAAGTGAAGGCTGCAGTGACCTGTGATTGCACCACTGCATTTCAATCACTCCAGCCTGGGCAACAGAGCAAGATCCTGTCTCAAAAAAATAAAGAAAAAAGAAAAAAAAAATTGTACAGCTTTATTAGTCCATTCTCACACTGCTAATAAGACATACCCAAGATGGGGTAATTTATAAAGGAAAGAGGTTTAATTGACTCACAGTTCAGCATGGCTAGGGAGGCCTCAGGAAACTGATAATCGTGATGGAAGGGAAAGCAAACATGTCCTTCTTCACATGGTAGCAGGAAGGACAAGTGCCAAGCAAAAGGGGGAAGAGCCCCTTATAAAACCATCAGATCTTGTGAGAACTCATTCACTGTCAGGAGAACAGCATGAGGGTAACTGCCCCCATGATTAAATTACCTCCCACTGTTTCCCTCTCACAGCATGTGGGGATTATGGGAACTATAATTCAAAATGAGATTTGGGTGGGGACACAGCCAAACCATATCCACAGCTATACAATGCGTTTGCATTTTAAGCTGTGTTATTATACAAGAGTCAACTTTTTTTTAAAAAAAGAAAAAGCCTATAAAGTTAAAAGCTTATGGTAAACTAGGTTAATTTTTTATCAAAATAAACATTTGTTATAAATTTAGTGTAGCCTAAGTGTATAGTGTTTATAAAGTACAGTAATGTACAATAGTAATGCCCTAGGCCATCCCATTAACTCACTACTCACTGACTCACCCACAGCAACTTCCAGTCCTGCAAGCACCATTCATGGTAAGTGCCCTACACAAGTGTACCATTTTTTATCTTTTATACTATATTTTTACCGTATGTTTTCTATGTTTAGATATGATTAGACACACAAATACTTATTATTCTGTTACAATTGCTTACAGTATTAAGTACAGCAACATTCTGTATAAATTTGTAGCCTAGGAGCAAAAGACTATACCACATGGCCTAGATGTGTAGGCTGTACAACCTAAGTTTGTGTAAGTACACTGTATGAGGTTTATATAAGGACAAAATGGCCCAAGGACACATTTCTCTGAACTTATCCCCGTTGTTAAGTAACACATGACTGTACTAATTTGTATTATTTTCCCTGTGTAAGCAAGGATAAAATAGAAATAGTGTCTTCATAGTCTCTAAATACCCTGTAAATCCAGTTCTGTGTTTTTTTTATATATATTAAGTGTTTTTAATCACTTACTAAATATGAATGACTGACTTAGTGGATTAAAGCTGGGCATTCTACCAATGAATTGAAGTAATTCTGTTATTCTGTTTACATATTTTAAACAGCTGCTAAACAAGGATATCTTTCTGTCTACCAAAGTAAATCTAAAAAACACTATGGATACTTATCAGGCTAGTAGTACTATTTAGGTAAGCTCGTAGACAGAATAGTATTGGAAACTAAATGGAAACCTTTTTTCAAAATTTTTCTGTGCTGAAATAATCAAAATTAAAAAACAAAATAAAAATTACCTGAAATACTACATTTGAGATAATTTGAAAAGCTGCATATTAACAGTTTATGGGGAGTTAGATATATTTAGACTGTGTATCAAATTATGATTTTAATTGCATTGAGTGGTCTATAAACTGCTTTTCTGCAAAGTGCTTACAGGTTACAGATGAAAAATGAAGAACTAAGAATGGTAACTCACTTGAACTGAAACCTAATCTAATTTATGATGTACCTTACCACTGACTGCAGTACAAACAGGGATCCAATTAAATTTGGAAATTCTGATCACAATTTGGGAATCATAAAAACTATAGTGAGTGGATGACAGTAAATAACCACATAGCTTTTAGAGAAAGAAAAATTGGCAAAGATACCCTAAATTGCACATATTAGCTATGTTTTTACTAAAGGGAAATGGTCTTAGAGGTGGATAATTGGGGCACATGGCTTCATGAGTGGGCCTTGGTGCAAGCTGTTACCCTCTGACACAAAGTATCTAACATACAGTCAAGATTATGCAGCCTTGTGTGTGTGGAAATTGGCTTGAGATCAACTTCTGTGGATCTTTCAAGTTTCCTTTATGGTATTCCTCTTAGTGGAGGATTAGTTTTGCACTGTATTTTCATTCTCATTTGCATTTCTGGAGCTATGTTCAAGGCAAGTGGTGGAGTTAAAATTGGTTAGCGCTTATAGTTGTCACAGAAAGACAAACAGTATAATGACTTGAAGATATACTTGGATTATTTTATTTTTTATAAAATAAGAAAAATCGGAAAAAAGGTGTTAACATTGATGTAAGTCCTATAATAGAAAACCTTAATCCTACAAAGTATGAATGGAGTAGGAAAGCTTTCCCATATGCATTACAGAGAATTAAAATACACAATACACGTAACCTAGAGAGATCACGATTGCAAATGAGGTATTGTTACTCTTATTGGTGTGCTCCATTTTTATTACTTCACCTCAGAAAATGATTTTTATTATCTTCCTACTTTCTTTAGAATAGTGAGGAAGTTTACAAGTTGTGCCTACTAATAGAGCAAATAATCGTTTTGTCCTTAAAAAAAAAGAAGCCCATTCTTCAAGGTTTCTTCAACCATTGGCCTCTGTGGGGACACAGAAGGGAATATTAATGTCAAGAATGTGATACAGATGCATGAATTTTTTGGAATCTGACAAAACCAGTCTATTTGTCAAGCCATAATCACCAAACAGTAATTGACTTTTAAATATGTGTAGCTTTGATGTTAACTACTGAGAGAGGATAAGGCCTTGACATTGATTGATGTCAATGTCAATTTCATTTTCTCAGAAGTCTTTATATGTTGAACATTAAAAATTTTAAAAATACCACTGTGACTTCATAGTGTCTCTATCAGCAATCTGCCATTGCTGTAAGTCTTCATTTTATATGAAAGAAAATTCTGATAGTAAATTAATAAAGAAGTGCCATACCAAAAAGATGGACAGCTTTCCAGTGACCTTCCCATGTAAATTATTTCACATACTGGCCTAGCCATGATTATTTATCATTTCTACTATCATCATCATGAAATGACTTAACACATTACAGTGAGTAAATGATCTTTACTCAGAAGTATCTAGTGAATTTTGTGTTCTGCATTTTTCAGGCAGGTGGACAGAAAGCACAATCTGTATTAGAATTAGCATAGGAAAAAACAATTTAGTGGCTACAATCTGACATAACCTGAAAGGTGCAAATACATTGCTTGAAAATGAACATCACTGTAGTAAGATTCTTTGACTGAAAAGATTACAGGTTAAGGATGAAGTGGAAGAGAATTAGCCAAAAATTTTAGATGACTGAAGAGAAAAGAAAAGCAGAGGCATGACCAATTGAATGGCAAATTGTAAGATCATAGGTTCTGTCACATATTTTCATCCTATAATCTGAATGAGATAATTTTGGTATCATAGTTGAATGTTTCAGTTGGATATTGCCATAGAAAGCACTCAGTACCTTTTTCATGGTCATATTTTGAAAAGTAAGAGAATATACATGAAAAGTAGAAAAGAAAAAAATAGTTTTTAGCTTAAAAAATTATAGAATCTCAATTTGATAAAAATCAGATATCAAAGAGAGAATCAGAAGCAAATGACACCGTTGGGTACATTGGTTTAGAAAAGAATTGAAAAGTTTGCTTTTATTAAAAACATACTAACAATTTCTTGCATATCTCTCCTAAAGTAAAATGTGGAAGCATATTGCCATTGAACTAACAAGTACTCAATAACTATTTTTTCCTAGTACTTAAAGATACTGGTAACCCTATTATATCAATATACATTGAGACCAACAAACCACTGTAAAACTTGTGGCTTAAAACAATTTGTGCTCGTGGCCTGGTGCAGTGGCTCAGGCCTGTAAAGTGTAATAAAGCACTTTGGGAGGAGGTCAGGAGATTGAAACCATACTGACTAACATGGTGAAACCCTGTCTCTACTAAAAAAAAAAAGGAAAATACAAAACATTAGCCAGGCATGGTGGCACATGCCTATAGTCCCAGGTACTCCAGAGGCTGAGGCAGGAGAATTGCTTGAACCCAAGAGGCGGAGGTTGCCGTGAGTCGAGATTGCGCCACTGCACTCCAGCCTGGGTGACAGACTGAGACTCCATCTCAAAACAAAGAAATAAACTACAAAAACAACAACAACAACAACAAACAATTAACACTCTCATTGCTCTGATATCTCTAAGTAAGCTGGTCAAGTCTGCTGATCTGAGCCAGCCTTGGTTGATCTTGGTTGGACTTGTTCATGTATGGGTCAGCTGGGCCAAAGTTTGCTAGACTAGAATGGCCTAACATATCTGGGAATTGTTGTCTCTCAATGGGAAAGATGAGGTAAATAGGCAATATGTCTTTCATTGTACAATAGACTTGTTCTGATTTATTTAGGCTTGGTTCCAAGAGATAAAAAGAGTGGAGGCATAGGCTTGGAATTGCCAAAACATCATTTCTGCTTCATTCTTTTAGCTAAAGGTGAAGAATTAGGGTTGAATTTTTACATAAGAACAAAAATGTATGAATTGGTGTTTGATGAATATGAGGAAATGTTTATATTTTTATTAGGAAGTAAGCTTATCCGCTTATTCTCAGGGAGGAGTTCCATAAACATAATTATTTTTTCTGTAGGAATTTGGCCAGAATACTAGAACCAGATGCGGTGTGGGGAGATCAGCAGATAAAGTAATTTTAACCAGAATTACTGAAATTAATTATTGCTTCTCAACAAAAGCTGCACAGAAATTCTGACCAAATATGAAATGGTTATCTGACATTTTCATAAAACCAGCTAACATTATTTGAAATACTCTCACAATTTCTGGTTACAAATTTTTTGATCTTTTGACAAATGTATCCCAACTGCTACATTTGGATGCTGAGCCTAGCCCTTCTTGTGTATATCCTTGCTCAATTAAAAATTTGTTATACACAATCAGGCTATGGGGATCTCAAGCATTCAGATTTTTCTTTAAAGTAATTAACTATGTAGAAAAATTCCATATATATTTATATAAATTTATATATATATAAATTCCATATATATACACACACATATATGTATATACATATATATATATATAATTGCTATTCCAAATGTAACTTCATCTGTATACCATCCATGAGAATTGTGGTGGGTTGCATAGTGCCCTCTGTGTCTCCTCAAATTTATGTGCACCTGCAACATCAGAACATGACTTTATTTGGATATTAGGTCCCTATAGACATAATTAGTTATTGGATTAGGCCCTAAATCCTATAACTGGTTTCCTCATAAGAAGAGGAAAGGACACGCAGAGACATAGAGAGTAAAGTCATCTGAAGATGGAGGCAAGGACTGGAGTTATGCTGCCACAAGCAAAAAATAAAATTAAATTAAAAAAAATTAACAACAACAAAAAAAACCAGCTGGGGACATTAGAAGCTGAAGGAAGAGAAGATTTATGGATGCCAGATGCATGGGAATATTCTTCCTTAGAGCCTTCAAAGGCAGCATGGCCTGGCTAACATCTACCTTGATTTCAGATTTCTAGCCTCCAGAATGGTAAGAATAAATATCCATTATTTTAAGTCATCAAGTTTGTGGCAGTTTATTACAAAAACTCAGGTAAGCAAATATAAGGAAGGATACAGTAACTTGTAAGTATATTAATTCTTCTTTTCCATCAGTCATAAGTATCAGATTTTCTATGAATCTGTGCATGTTTTGGTGAGGTATAATTTACGTAAAGTAAATTACAGTTCCATGAGTTACACACATAGAGTCGTGTAACCAACACATATTTAAGATACAGGATGATTTCTTTATCCAAACTTATTCTCTTATCCTATTTGTAGTAATCCTTTCTCAAATACTGGAAATCATTGATTTATTTTCTGCCCTTAACGTCTTGCCTATTGCATAATTTCAAACAAATGGAATCATACAGTATGTAAAACTCTGGCTTCTTTCACTTAGTGTATTGCCTTTAAGATTCATCCACATTATTGCATGTATCAGAAATGCATTCATTTTTATTGCTGTGCAGTTCCATTGTATGGTTGTACAGCAGTTTGTTTATCTGTTCACAAGTTAAAGAACATTTGCTTTGTTTCCTGTATGAGGAGATTATAAATAAAGCTACTATAAGCATTTGTATACATGTTGCTACATGAACATAAGTTTTAATTTCACTTGAGTTAATACATACAGCTGGGATTGCTGGACCATATGTTAAACAGTTGCTTAACTTTCTAAGAAAGCGTCAAGCTGTTTGACATATAGTCTATACTACTTTGCAATTCTCATTTTAGTGTAAAAGAGTTCCAGTTCCTCCATTTCCTCAGCAGAACTACTTAGTACTGTCAAATTCTCCCTGCTTTTTTTTCTTTTTCTTTCTTTTCTCAAGGATAAGTGATAAAAGTATCTAACTTAAGTCTTAATTTGGATGTACCTAATGACTACTGATTTTGGACATTGTATAGTGTATTTATTTGGCATCCATGTGTCTTTGTAAAAGTATCTATTGAAATATTTAGCTCATTTCTTAATGTTTTGAAAATTTAAAAAATTATTCTGAATACAAACCTTTGATCAAACGTGTAATTTACAAATATTTTCTCCTAATTTATGGCCTGTCTTATCATTCTCCTAGTAGTGTCCTTTTTTTTTATTTTTATTTTTATTATTTATTTATTTATTTATTTTTTTTATTATACTTTAGGGTTTTAGGGTACATGTGCACAATGTGCAGGTTTGTTACATATGTATCCATGTGCCATGTTGATTTCCTGCACCCATTAACTCGTCATTTAGCATTAGGTGTATCTCCTAATGCTGTCCCTCCCCCCTCCCCCCACCCCACAACAGTCCCTGGAGCGTGATGTTCCCCTTCTTGTGTCCATGAGTTCTCATTGTTCAATTCCCACCTATGAGTGAGAACATGCGGTGTTTGGTTTTTTGTCCTTGCGATAGTTTACTGAGAATGATGTTTTCCAGTTTCATCCATGTCCCTACAAAGGACACGAACTCATCATTTTTTATGGCTGCATAGTATTCCATGGTGTATATGTGCCACATTTTCTTAATCCAGTCTATCGTTGTTGGACATTTGGGTTGGTTCCAACTCTTTGCTATTGTGAATAGTGCCGCAATAAACATACGTGTGCATGTGTCTTTATAGCAGCATGATTTATAGTCCTTTGGGTATATACCCAGTAATGGGATGGCTGGGTCAAATGGTATTTCTAGTTCTAGATCCCTGAGGAATCACCACACTGACTTCCACAATGGTTGAACTAGTTTACAGTCCCACCAACAGTGTAAAAGTGTTCCAATTTCTCCACATCCTCTCCAGCACCTGTTGTTTCCTGATTTTTTAATGATGGCCATTCTAACTGGTGTGAGATGGTATCTCACTGTGGTTTTGATTTGCATTTCTCTGATGGCCAGTGATGAGGAGCATTTCTTCATGTGTTTTTTGGCTGCATAAATGTCTTCTTTTGAGAAGTGTCTGTTCATGTCCTCTGCCCACTTTTTGATGGGGTTGTTTGTTTTTTTCTTGTAAATTTGTTTGAGTTCATTGTAGATTCTGGGTATTAGCCCTTTGTCAGATGAGTAGGTTGCAAAAATTTTCTCCCATTGTGTAGGTTGCCTGTTCACTCTGATGATAGTTTCTTTTGCTGTGCAGAAGCTCTTTAGTTTAATGAGATCCCATTTGTCGATTTTGGCTTTTGTTGCCATTGCTTTTGGTGTTTTAGACATGAAGTCCTTGCCCACGCCTATGTCCTGAATGGTATTGCCTAGGTTTTCTTGTAGGATTTTAATGGTTTTAGGTCTAACATATAAGTCTTTAATCCATCTTGAATTAATTTTTGTATAAGGTGTAAGGAAGGGATCCAGTTGCAGCTTTCTACATATGGCTAGCCAGTTTTCCCAGCACCATTTATTAAATAGGGAATCCTTTCCCCATTGCTTGTTTTTGTCAGGTTTGTCAAAGATCAGATAGTTGTAGCTATGCGGCATCATTTCTGAGGGCTCTGTTCTCTTCCATTGATCTATGTCTCTGTTGTGGTACCAGTACCATGCTGTTTTGGTTACTGTAGCCTTGTAGTATAGTTTAAAGTCAGGTAGCGTGATGCCTCCAGCTTTGTTCTTTTGGCTTAGGATTGACTTGGCGATGCGGGCTCTTTTTTGGTTCCATATGAACTTTAAAGTAGTTTTTTCCAATTCTGTGAAGAAAGTCATTGGTAGCTTGATGGGGATGGCATTGAATCTATAAATTACCTTGGGCAGTATGGCCATTTTCACGATATTGATTCTTCCAACCCATGAGCATGGAATGTTCTTCCATTTGTTTGTATCCTCTTTTATTTCATTGAGCAGTGGTTTGTAGTTCTCCTTGAAGAGGTCCTTCACATCCCTTGTAAGTTGGATTCCTAGGTATTTTAGTCTCTTTGAAGCAATTGTGAATGGGAGTTCACTCATGATTTGGCTCTCTGTTTGTCTGTTATTGGTGTACAAGAATGCTTGTGATTTTTGTACATTAATTTTGTATCCTGAGACTTTGCTGAAGTTGCTAATCAGCTTAAGGAGATTTTGGGCTGAGACAATGGGGTTTTCTAGATATACAATCATGTCATCTGCAAACAGGGACAATTTGACTTCCTCTTTTCCTAATTGAATACCCTTTATTTCCTTCTCCTGCCTGATTGCTCTGGCCAGAACTTCCAGCACTATGTTGAATAGGAGCGGTGAGAGAGGGCATCCCTGTCTTGTGCCAGTTTTCAGAGGGAATGCTTCCAGTTTTTGCCCATTCAGTATGATATTGGCTGTGGGTTTGTTGTAGATAGCTCTTATTATTTTGAGATACGTCCCATCAATACCTAATTTATTGAGAGTTTTTAGCATGAAGCGTTGTTGAATTTTGTCAAAGGCCTTTTCTGCATCTATTGAGATAATCATGTGGTTTTTGTCTTTGGTTCTGTTTATATGCTGGATTACATTTATTGATTTGCGTATGTTGAACCAGCCTTGCATCCCAGGGATGAAGCCCACTTGATCATGGTGGATAAGCTTTTTGATGTGCTGCTGGATTCGGTTTGCCAGTATTTTATTGAGGATTTTTGCATCAATGTTCATCAAGGATATTGGTCTGAAATTCTCTTTTTTGGTTATGTCTCTGCCAGGTTTTGGTATCAGGACGATGCTGGCTTCGTAAAATGTGTTAGGGAGGATTCCCTCTTTTTCTATCGATTGGAATAGTTTCAGAAGGAATGGTACCAGTTCCTCCTTGTACCTCTGGTAGAATTCAGCTGTGAATCCATCAGGTCCTGGACTCTTTTTGGTTGGTAAGCTATTGATTATTGCCACAATTTCAGAACCTGTTATTGGTCTATTCAGAGATTCAACTTCTTCCTGGTTTAGTCTTGGGAGGGTGTATTTGTCGAGGAATTTATCCATTTCTTCTAGATTTTCTAGTTTATTTGCATAGAGGTGTTTGTAGTATTCTCTGATGGTAGATTGTATTTCTGTGGGATCGGTGGTGATATCCCCTTTTTCGTTTTTTATTGCATCTATTTGATTCTTCTCTCTTTTCTTCTTTATTAGTCTTGCTAGCGGTCCATCAATTTTGTTGATCTTTTCAAAAAACCAGCTCCTGGATTCATTAATTTTTTGAAGGGTTTTTCGTGTCTCTATTTCCTTCAGTTCTGCTCTTATTTTAGTTATTTCTAGCCTTCTGCTAGCTTTTGAATGTGTTTGCTCTTGCTTTTCTAGTTCTTTTAATTGTGATGTTAGGGTGTCAATTTTGGATCTTTCCTGCTTTCTCTTGTGGGCATTTAGTGCTATAAATTTCCCTCTACACACTGCTTTGAACGTGTCCCAGAGATTCTGGTATGTTGTGTCTTTGTTCTCGTTGGTTTCAAAGAACATCTTTATTTCTGCCTTCATTTCATTATGTACCCAATAGTCATTCAGGAGCAGGATGTTCAGTTTCCATGTAGTTGAGCGGTTTTGACTGAGTTTCTTAATCCTGAGTTCTAGTTTGATTGCACTGTGGTCTGAGAGACAGTTTGTTATAATCTCTGTTCTTTTACATTTGCTGAGAAGAGCTTTACTTCCAACTATGTGGTCAATTTTGGAATAGGTGTGGTGTGGTGCTGAAAAAAATGTGTATTCTGTTGATTTGGGGTGGAGAGTTCTGTAGATGTCTATTAGGTCCACTTTATGTAGAGCTGAGTTCAATTCCTGGATATCCTTGTTAACTTTCTGTCTCGTTGATCTGTCTAATGCTGACAGTGGGGTGTTAAAATCTCCTATTATTATTGTGTAGGAGTTTAAGTCCCTTTGTAGGTCACTGAGGACTTGCTTTATGAATCTGGGTGCTCCTGTGTTGGGTGCATATATATTTAGGATAGTCAGCTCTTCTTGTTGAATTGATCCCTTTACCATTATGTAATGGCCTTCTTTGTCTCTTTTGATCTTTGTTGGTTTAAAGTCTATTTTATCAGAGACTAGGATTGCAACCCCTGCCTTTTTTTGTTTTCCAGTTGCTTGATAGATCTTCCTCCATCCCTTTATTTTGAGTCTATGTGTGTCTCTGCACGTGAGATGGGTTTCCTGAATACAGCACACTGATGGGTCCTGACTCCTTATCCAGTTTGCCAGTCTGTGTCTTTTGATTGGAGCATTTAGCCCATTTACATTTAACGTGAATATTGTTATGTGTGAATCTGATCCTGTCATTATGATGTTAGTTGGTTATTTTGCTCGTTAGTTGCTATAGTTTCTTCCTAGCCTCGATGGTCTTCACAATTTGGCATGTTTTTGCAGGGGCTGGTACTGGTTGTTCCTTTCCGTGTTTAGTGCTTCCTTCAGGAGCTCTTTTAGGGCAGGCCTGGTGGTGACAAAATCACTCAGCGTTTGCTTGTCTGTAAAGTATTTTATTTCTCCTTCACTTATGAAGCTTAGTTTGGCAGGATAGGAAATTCTGGGTTGAAAATTCTTTTCTTTAAGAATGTTGAATATCGGCCCCCACTCTCTTCTGGCTTGTAGAGTTTCTGCTGAGAGATCAGCTGTTAGTCTGATGGGCTTCCCTTTGTGGGTAACCCGACCTTTCTCTCTGGCTGCCCTTAACATTTTTTCCTTCATTTCAACTTTGGTGAATCTGACAATTATGTGTCTTGGAGTTGCCCTTCTCGAGGAGTATCTTTGTGGCGTTCTCTGTATTTCCTGAATCTGAATGCTGGCCTGCCTTGCTAGATTGGGGAAGTTCTCCTGGATAATATCTTGCAGAGTATTTTCCAACTTGGTTCCATTCTCCCCATCATTTTCAGGTACACCAATCAGACGTAGGTTTGGTCTTTTCACATAGTCCCAAATTTCTTGGAGGCTTTGTTCATTTCTTTTTATTCTTTTTTCTCTAAACTTCCCTTCTCTCTTCATTTCATTCATTTCATCTTCTATCAGCGATACCCTTTCTTCCAGTTGATCGCATCTGCTACTGAGGCTTCTGCATTCTTCGCGTAGTTCTCGAAACTTGGCTTTCAGCTCCATCATCTCCTTTAAGCCCTTCTCTCCATTGGTTATTCTAGTTATCCATTCTTCTAATTTTTTTTCAAAGTTTTTAACTTCTTTGCTATTGTTTTGAATTTCCTCTCGTAGCTCAGAGTAGTTTGATCGTCTGAAGCCTTCTTCTCTCAACTCATCAAAGTCATCCTCCATCCAGCTTTGTTCCGTTGCTAGTGAGGAACTGCGTTCCTTTGGAGGAGGAGAGGTGCTCTGTTTTTTAGAGTTTCCAGTTTTTTTGGTCTGTTTTTTCCCCATCTTTGTGGTTTTGTCTACTTTTTGTCTTCGATGATGGTGATGTACAGATGGGTTTTTGGTGTGGATGTCCTTTCTGTTTGTTAATTTTCCTTCTACCAGACAAGACCCTCAGCTGCAGGTCTGTTGGAGTTTACTAGAGGTCCACTCCAGACCCTGTTTGGCTGGGTGTCAGCACTGGTGGCTGCAGAACAGCGGATTTTCGTGAGACCACAAATTCAGCTGTCTGATAGTTCCTCTGAAAGTTTTGTCTCAGAGGAGTACCCGGTTGAATGAGGTGTCAGTCTGTCCCTACTGGGGGGGTGCCTCCCAGTTAGGCTGCTCAGGGGTGAGGGACCCACTTTAGGAGGCAGTCTGTCCGTTCTCAGATCTCCAGCTGCGTGCTGGGAGAACCACTACTCTCTTCAAAGCTGTCAGTCAGACAGGGACATTTAAGGCTGTGGAGGTTCTCGCTGAGTGTTTGCTTGTCTGTGCCCTGCCCCCAGAGGTGGAGCCTACAGAGGCAGGCAGGCCTCCTTGAGCTGTGGTGGGCTCCACCCAGTTCGAGCTTCCTGGCTGCTTTGTTTACCTAAGCAAGCCTGGACAATGGCGGGCGCCCCTCCCCCAGCCTCGTTGCCGCCTTGCAGTGTGATCTCAGACTGCTGTGCTAGCAATCAGCAAGACTCTGTGGGCATAGGACCCTCCGAGCCAGGTGCGGGACACAATCTCCTAGTGTGCCGTTTTCCAGGCCCGTTGGAAAAGCGCAGTATTAGGACGGGACTGACCCGATATTCCAGGTGCCGTCTGTTTCCCCTTTCTTTGACTAGGAAAGGGAACTCCCTGACCGCTTGCGCTTCCCGAGTGAGGCAATGCCTCGCCCTGCTTCGGCTCGCGCACAGTGCGCTTCACCGACTGTCCTGAACCCACTGTTAGGCACTCCCTAGTGAGATGAAACCGGTACCTCAAGCAGAAATGCAGAAATCACCTGTCTTCTGTGTCGCTGGGGCTGGGAGCTGGAGACCGGAGCTGTTCCTATTCGGCCATCTTGGCTCCACCCAGTAGTGTCCTTTTTAAAACAGATGTGTTGATACATAACTGTCATGCAATTAACTACACCTATTAAAATATATAATTTGATATGTTTTGACATATGCATACACCTGTGAAATCATAATGACTATCAAGATGATGAACTATCCATCACCCTCAAATATATCCTCATGCTCATTTATTATTTGTCCCTACTGGCCCTTCCCCTTATACTCCCTCTGTCCTTAGGCAACCACTGATACCCTATGAGTGTAGATTCAAATGTCCCAGCTATATAACTATATGATTAAAAAAATTTACTCCTAGTAAGCCCTGCACCTAGTATTTCTTAATTCTAAGGAATGTTCATATTTCAGTTTTAGAAAACATGCCTTCATATGTCAGGGTGAGTCAGATTAAGACATATTTCTGGCCTACATTCCAGTAAAAGTCATTCAGACATAGTATTTATAGTACAGGTGTGGAATCAGACAGAATTGAGGTGTGGAATCAGACAGATTACAGGACAGAAAACTTTCTTATTTCTTGTAAGCTAGATTAGCATAAATACCTATTGATAAATATATTTCAGATGGCAGGCCAAAGAAACAAAATTGAGCTTGTGTGAGCAAGACATTTAACATTCCTAGACCTTTGTTTAGAATCTCTTGAATGGGGATAGTACCTACTTACTGAAGGTGTGATAAAAATTAAATCATCTGCTTTATGTACATCTCTGAATTATGAAAGGCAAAGTTGACCTTTAACAAGCATTTGCTGTGGTACTGCTTTATGGAAGGCACCAACAATTAAAGGCACGGTAGTTCTGAAATGATTGCAGTGAAATCTTTCCCTTCAAAAATCCAACACTTGGATGAGGGATATTGGAACTACAAATATATCTTGAGCTTCCCTAATTGTTTTAAAACTTATGTGATAATGGACACAAGCATTCCAACAGCTTAATCAGAAAATATGTGCAGTAGGCAGTAATGGTTAGGGTTGCTCATTCTATTTATTTAGGATAAATCGAGTCTCCACTTTCTGTGATCCAATGAATGTAAAATTTAATGAATTTCCAACCCTTAAGTTTGTACGGAATTTTATTTCAAATTCTGAGCACTATAAACCTATTTGCCTACTTTTAATGATAAACTCATTTACTCCTTTCCTCTCTCCTTCTTCCTTCCCATAGCAAATAGCATCTGTTGCAAGCCTAAAGACTAATATCATTATCTGAACTTATCCTGTTACCCAAAACCATGTGTAGTACAAAGAAGAAGCTGAAGACGACTCTAGTTTAGCAAAGACTAGATTTTTTATCTGAAGCTACCCATGGTGAACAATTATGGAATTTCAGATTATTTGGTCAAATAGGATTGGCAAATAGGCTCCCAGGAATGTTCAAAGATTTATGAAGTGTTTTTGAAAGAAATATCTTTGTATATCAAACTATATTTATTTCTCGACTTCACCCTGCTGAGTATATATTTGACACATTTCTTGGCAAAATCTCCTAGTAGGAGTCTACTGTGCCAATTAGTGAATAAACATTTTGGGAAAAGAAGAGTATCAGAATCTATGGAGTCATTAATTTTTCTCATTAAATTGTAAATACGTTTTTCTTGTTTATTGCTAAGTGTAGAGCATATGCTTAAAACTTTCCTTTCTTTTTTGTCATTTGTTAATCTCTTGGGATATATTATTTATAAGCAAGATGTAAATAAAGACATCAAAGAAATAGAATTAAGTTAGGACCATTGTTTGGCCCATAAGGTGCATTGAAATTAAACGGTGCTAGACTTTGAGACAACTATATTAGATAATTTGTGAAACGTACTTCTTGAGGTAGATTACAGGACAGAAAACTTTCTTATTTCTTGTAAGCTAGATTAACATAAATACCTATTGATAAATATGTTTCAGATGGCAGACCAAAGAAACAAAATGAACAATTAAATGTGGATAAAGATGACCTTTAACCAATACAACACATTGAAAGGCACACTATCCTGCTTCTTAGGCTCAATTTCTGCCTCTAAAATGGAGTTACTAATAGTTATTACATGACAATTAAATCATATAAACATAAGGCATCTATACATAACATGAAATAAATGTGAGTCTTTTTTTGTTTTATGTAATTTTGGATGACTAGAAAAGAATACATATTTCAGAAAAACATAAGAAAATGTTTAAAATATTGATTGGTGCAATGTTACAAAGGTTTTATTTTATCTTGAGGAGTCGTGAAGTATTAGCATATATCGTGGTTTTATACTATAATGCAGCTGAATTAAATCCATAAATACTAGTAACTTTGAATCTCTCTCTAGAAATTAATTACCCCTTCCAGAAATTAATTCCCCCTTCCAAGTTCATCCTGTCAACAGTCATTGTGGGATCATTTTATAAATTTGGGATTTAAAGATGGCCATAGCAGTGAGGTCATACTTTAAATATAGATAGATGATAGATAGATAGATAGATAGATAGATAGATAGATAGATAATAGATATTAATTCAATTATTTATGATAAAGAGGATAAAAACAAAATTGCAGTAATAATCATAGTTCAAGGCATAGGTTGGCATACTTTAAAGTATGCCTTTACAGGCAAAAATCACCTTTAGTAATAAAAATAGAGTGAACACATGCCATATACGGTCAAAAAATGGGGTAAAATTTAAAAAAATGATTTGAAATTTGTTTCAGATTCTCAGTTTTCAAAAGGCGTTACTTTTCAAAATGTCTGAACATCTCTCATGGAATATAATGGATATATCATAAAAGAGATTTTCAAAACCTTTCCATAGTTTTCATCTGTCATCTGTAGAATAATTGTTGTTTTGACCACCAAGACTTTTCGAGGTGATACCCACTCTAAATAATTGTCGTGAATTTTCTCTACCCTAATAAAAGCTTCTTCAGAGAAACTAATCTTACTTTAAGGTTTATGAAACACTTCTACTTCTTGCTTTTTTTTGTATCCAGGAAGCTCTTTTTCTATATATGGCATGTCTTAAGAATGAACTAAATTTCTACTAAAAAGATATGAATATCTTGGGAAACTTTCTGTTACAGAATTTGCTTAGAAACCATTTCTCCGGATGTGCTCCCTCGTTCCTAGTCATGCAGTGGTATTCCATTTCCTCCATTTTTTACCAGATATTTTTGCTTCATCGTTTCTACCTTAGCTTTATAATAATTGTATACATGTGTGTGTTTGGTTATTTTTAATTGCTATTTTTAACAGCTGTATCTCCATATGCCAAATAAATAATGCAGAAACTATTTTTCACTGTTTTCTGGATTGTTTTACAAAACACTCTTTAAACAGTCTTCAGAAGATAAAAGCTGTTTAATAGACAGCTGAGTATATTGAAACAATCTCTTCTTAGTAAGCCACTTTATGCTAAACAGAAAGATAGCTACTGCAATTTCTTTTTACATAAAAGCTTTCTACAAGACATTTATCCATGTCTGGAACACCATAAGTTGTCTGCCTAGATTCTTATATTCATTTAAGCCAGACCTTGAATGCCATGTAAATATCATGATGGTATTAATAATCACACTATAAAATCCTTTGGAAGCCAGAGTGCTCATTAGACATGAGTGGCAACTTACACTTTGCCAGGAACCCCATACATATGGGCATATCTTACTTATTTTGGCTTAACCTGTGTAGAAAGCATCATATCATCAATTTAAAAAGGTGCCACGTGCAATATTGTTATTTTTTTCTCCAAATAGGTGTGCTTTTAGAAATTTCTCCCTTTCCTCATAGCTAATCTCTGACTTTGTCGGAAAGTGATAAATGAATTGTAATTATGCATATCTTCAAAATTCTTTAATAGAAGATATGTTTTAATATGTAGAGCTCCATAAAAATCATAATTAAAATGATAATAGCAACAATAAACTATCTAGTTTCAACTATTTTCAAAACACTGTACTTGACATCTTGCATACACTGTCTCTAACCCAACAAATAACTAAACAGTCTCTAAACAGAAGATAAAAGCTGTTTAATAGACAGCTGGCTACATTGAAACAATCTCTTCTTAGTAAGCCACATTATGCTAAACAGAAAGATAGGCACTGTAATTTCTTTTTACATAAGAGCTTCCTACAACAGTAATAGAGTAAGGAACACAAGCCTATGTTATAACTATAAGATAAATTGCATCCAAAACTCATTTGTATGCATATATATCATTAGAGATAATTGGCAATTTTGATGAATTATTATATATAATTAAGTAATTTCACCACTCCTACTGCCATTTAAATTACAGAGAGTGAGCAGAGCTAGTAGAGCTGAGTATTGTTCACGTTTTCCACATCTTTTTACACAGTATTCCAAATTTCTATATAGAAGGGGAAAAAAATCTAGGAATATTTTGCTTTATTTCAATGTCTGACTGTAGTATGAGAATTTACTTTAGAGTTGATATAATTAAGAACATTAAAAAATAATGACAGTACTAGCTAAAATAAACAGTGTGGGCACCACCGATCTTTTAAATTAAGAGAAGCAATCTCTGAGTAATGTACCACCCACACACATTTTAGTGCTGTGTACTTCTTATTGGAGAGTACCACAGAGGGAAATGAATACATCTTATAACTTTTCTATTGTCTTTAGTTTTGACTACTAACCTTTTGTCTTTTCAATTTCAACCCAGTTAAACCCTGCATTTTAAAAGTTTTGGAGGGAAGATCTCCTTTGTTTCTGGGAGTGACAGGGGGAGCAATCTTTGGGAATCCCTGGTTAAAGACATAAGAAAGATGTGTTATCTTCAATGGAATTGCCCCTTCCAGATATTTCACATCAACAAGCCCCGGGTGTGCACTGATTCTGGGCTGGCTTTAGTACCCCACTGTTAAGTGTGAGCAGACCTCTGAGGATTCAGAAAACTGACATTATATGAAAAGCAGAAACAAAGGCAAGCAAACAGAAAAGAAAAAGTAGAGGAAACAGAGAGAGAAGAAAAGAAAGACAGGGAAAATCTCTGGACAAAAGGTGGAATTCTGTATGCAGGAAAGCCATCAGTTCATTGTGAAGATGGTCAAAAGACATGATCACGCTTGTGCAAGTGCCCTTCATCAAGAATCTACCTGAGAATGGGCTCACCTAAAAAAAAAAAAAAAAAGAAAGAAAGAAAAAAAAGAAAATTACACAGTGATAGGTACCGGTCCCCCTCACAGCAGGTCAATGGATCTCAGAAAGAGGTCTACAAGAAGATAGAATTGATCAAGAATTTGAGAGAATCTTACTCATCTACAGAGAGAATCTTAAGAAAATTAAGGAATAGCATAGTAATACTTACTGGTTAAAAAAATAAGCAAAATACAATTTTAAGAGAAAAATAAGTAATTAAAATGTGATATATGGCTCATTTATGTACGTCACTTATTTAGCCACAGTAATATGGCAATATAAGTACTGAATATTGATCTAAACCAAAGTTATTATACATATATATGGAATTCAGGAATATTTGTGTTATGGTAGAAGTGTAAGAAAAACTCAATCCTCGTCTGATGTAGTAGTTATTTGATAATGTCTTAAATTTAAAAAACGTAAGAAGCACCACCATAAACACTTTATTTAGATAGTACAATGTTAAATTTGATAGGATGGGGGGAATAATGAAGGAGACTGATGCTTTGTTTAATATGTCTTACAGTACTCACTGATGCTTTGATATGTCTGCATCAGAAATAATGGTTGAATGCTTAAAATGTGTACATTATCCCATTTTAGGTTAAATTTTTCCTCACTCTAATAATATTAAACTTCATTGAAGGGCAGGATTTTGCAATGCTCTTTGGGGCCTTGTTAAACATCTAACCTACTTTAAGAGTTGCTTAAAGAGGTCTGGATTAACACAAATCTTCTGACCCTCAACTGAACTATAAATCCTCTCTCTTTTTTTCTAATATTCTCCCATTTGAGAAAACAATGAACAAATCAGTGAGAAGAAGCAAGCAGCTTATATTCTTTGATAGTCTCTGCTATTCCGGGAAATATTTCATAATCAGTCCTCCAATATTGAAGTGATGTGAAAGAATTGGCAGATATTTAAATAAAGGACCCTTAAGTATAAAATAAATGGAAACTGTAGTAATGAGGCTATGAAATATATAAGATGGTTTATTCATAGATAATACAGACCTTCCAGAGAAAAGTTTATACGCCTCACAGAAAGGACGGGGACTTTGAAATTAACAATGAACTTCTTTAGAAATTCTGACTTTAATAGTTAACATTTGTAAGACTTAAAACAAGATATCTTGTTTAATAAACTCCACAAACCTCAATTTTTTTACAAGATGGGGAAAATGATAGCTACCTTAGATGAGTATTGTGGGGATTAAATAGATATAAAATATCTAAAAGAATGCCTGGGGCATTGTTAAGTGTTATAATAATTTAGTTTCATAAAGCTCCAATAAATAGTCATGTACATATTATTTTATAGAAGTATGAAGTTCAGAAATATTTGTGATCCTTTTTCTTATTTGCAGTCTTCTCAGTACTAAACGAAATGACTAAGAGTATCTTTAATTACTAAACAACTCCTAACCTAAAAACAAATGGATTACATTGGTGGCCGACTCACAGAGAAAGTTTATGCGGATAGAATCTACATGGCCAATTCAAAAAAAGGATACATTTTTAGAAACGATATCCAGGATGTCACAACACCTTGTCTACACTCATCAATTTTATTGTCACTTTGCCACTATTGAGCTTAGTGTTGACACTTCCCGGAGCCCAGAAGTTGCCCCTAAAAATTATGAATTCCACTCTGGGAAAGAAAAGTAAAGTAATTCTTTTGTTGGGTTATTGATACTTTGGAAGAGACATAGAGATATGGATGCATTCATAGCTCAGAATAAAAGAGAATTTATTCTGGAACATGGCCAAGATAAGAATGCCACCTAAGTTCACCAGGCCATCATTTGAGAGTAGCTTCAGCAGATTAATATGTCAAAAAAGCCAATAAAACATTGAAATGTAATTATTTATTAAATACTTGAAGGAATTATAGTAGTTGAGTTGAATCATATTTTTAAAAAAAGATGAAGAAGAAAAACACAGTCTTTAAAATTTCTCTTTGGATCCCCTTTTTCTCTCTTCCTAAGATTCTAAACCTCAGGGAAGTTGACTTATAAGATGTTCCTTTTTTAAAATCAACCCATTCTCAAAATTCCTCTATCAGAGCAATCTAACTTTAATGCTATCTTCATAAGCTATGTGTTTTTTTTTTATTTGCAAAAATTTAGGGGTACAAATGTAGTTGTGTTACACGGGTATATTGTGCAGTGGTGAAGTCTGGGCTTTTAGTGTTAACTATCACCCTAATAGTGCACATTGTACTTGTAAAATATGATTTATCCCTCACATCCCCTCAACCTCCCACCCTTCCAAGCCTCCAATGTCTGTTAGTTCACATTTTATTTCCATGTGTACACATGATTTAACTCCCACTTATAATGAAGTATTTGAATTTCTGTTTCTGAGTTATTTCACTTAAGATAATGATCTCTACTTCCATCCATGTTTTTGCAAAAGACATGATTTCCTTATTTTTTATGGCTGATTAGTATTCCAGGGTATATGTGTATATCACCTTTTTAAATCCAATCATCCATTCATGGACAAATAGGTTGATTCCTAAATTGTCACTCTGACTTCTAATCTTTTACTCAACGTGATACATTTCTTGAGTACAGGAATAGTATCCTGTGTTTCAAAATCACCAGTTTTTAATTATCTCATAGATTAGGCAATAAATTATGTTTACCTTAGTTCATTCTGTGCTGATAGAGTATCACAGGTTGAGTAATTTATAAAGAACAGAAACCTATTTCTCATAGTTCTGGAAGCTGGCAAGTCCAAGATTAAGGTGCTGGCAGGTTCAGTTATCTGGTGAGGGCTGCAACCTTCAGAGGAAAGAAAATCTGGGCTGTTACTGGCAGAAGGTGGAAAGGCAACAGAGTCAAATGTGTATGAAGTTTCTTTTAAAATGGCCTTAATCCCAGTCATGAAGGAGGAGCCCTCATGACCTAATCACCTCTTAAATGCTCTACTTCTTGATACTACCACATTGGCAACATCTGGATTTTGGAGGGGGCACATTCAAACCATAGCATTCAGCCCCTTTCCCCCCACAAATTTATGTCCCTCTCAGACACAAAATACATTTATTTCATCCCAATACCCCCTCTCAAAGTCTTAACTTATTCCAGCATCAACTGACTCTCATCTAAACATCACATGGGTGAGACACAAGAGTGTGTTTTATCCAGAAGCAAATTGTTTTCTAGCTGTAAACCTGTGAAATCAAGCAAGTTATGTGTTTTCAAACCTGTGAAATCAAGCCAGTTACGTGCAATGGTGGGATAGGCAAAGGACAGACATGTTTATTCCAAAAGAGAGAAATATAAATGAAGAAAGGCTAACACGTCCTAAGTAAATCCAAAACCCACAGGACAAAGAACATCAAATTTTACAGCTGGAGATAACATCTTCTTTGACCCTATGTCCACCTTCCAGACACACTGGGATGAGGTTTGGGTCACCAAATCTCCTGGAGGCCCCACCCACTTGGTTTTGCTAGGCACAGCCCATGCCACAGCTCTCATGCATTGGAATCAGGTGCCTGCAGCTCTCCAGTTTGGCCTTGCATACTGGTGGCTCTACAGGACTGGGGTTTGGGGGAGTAGCCCTGCTTCCATGCCTCCACTAAGCACTGCCCTAGTAGGGGCTCACTACAGTGGACTTGACCCCATGGCTCCACTGGGCATTGCCTTAGTGGAGACTCTGTTGTGTCTCTATCCTTGAGGCAGGCCTCTGCCTGAGCCATGAAGCTCTCTGAGGCATCACTTAAAATCTATGTGGAGGAAGTTATGACTCCATAGCTGTTGTGTGCATGTGGAATTAGCACTATGTGAATGCTTCCAAGGCTCACTGAGAGTGCCCTCCAGATCAGCAACCCCAGCCATACCCAGGCCCACCTGAGTAATAGCTGGTGTAGATGAGGAGTGTTTTGCCAACATGTGGGGAGCAGAGACTTGAGGTGGCCTGGCCAGTAAGGCCCAACATCCACATATGCCCTGGGCCCCTCTCTTTAAACCATTCTGCCCTCAAGGTCCTGGCTCCCTGGGCCTATGGCAGTCTCAAATATCTATAAAAGTCCTTGGAGTTATTTAAAAAAATTTTTTAATAAATGGCACCTGGCATCAATCTATTCATAGTAATGCCCTTATCAAATGATTGCTTAGCCACATCCTTGGCTTTCTCTCCTAAACATTTTTTTTACATATATATTTTTTACATAGGCAGGCTAAGAATTTTCCAAATATTCATGTTTTGCTTCCCTTTTAATTATACATTCCATCTTTAATATTTTATCTTCTTGCATTTTACTATAAGCAGTTAAGAGAAATCATGTAGCACCCTGAACATATTGCTGCTTAGCGATTTCTCCTGCCAAATATTTTAATTCTAAACTCTTAAATTCTTCCACAAAGCTGTGGATCATGAACATAATTCAGCCAAGTTCTTTGCCACTTTGTAACACAGATGACCTTTCTTTCAGTTTCCAATACCTTGCTTCTCCTTTCTGTCTGAGACCTCATCCGAAGAGTCTTCACTGTCCCAACTATCTTAATAATCTCTAAGAAGAATGAGGCTGTTCCAACTCTGCTATTTTTCTCAGCTCCTACAAGAATCACCCTTTTCAATCCAGTTATGGCGATATAGACTTTGTCCAGCATTTGCTTAAAAGCTGTTCCAGCCTCTACCTGTTACTCAGTTCCAGAGCTGCTTCCACATTTCTAGGTATGTGTTATATAGAAACTACCCCCAGTACCGATTTCGGTCTTAGTTAATTTTGTGCTGTTATAACAGAAAACCACAGACTGGGTCATTTACTTCCAGTTTATTATTATTCTCATTTATTTATTGAGAACAGAAATTTGTTTCTCGCAATTATGGAGGCCGGACAGTCTAATTTCCAGGTGGTAGCAGGTTTAGTTTTCTTATGGAAGCTGCATGCATTCTCCAGAGAAGAAGAATGCTGTGCCCTCATATGGTAGAAGGAAGAAGAGCAAGAGAGCCAAATGCTGCATGAAGCCTCTTTGAGATGGATCTTAATCCTCTTCACAGGAGAGTAGCCCTTATGGTCTAATCTCCTAGAGGTCCCATCTCTTAAAACTATAACATTGACAGCACCTGAATTTTGGAAGACACACATTCAAACCATAGCACTGTTAAGTGAATGATAATCTACATTTGTGAATGGCACGGGACTTATATCTCAAGAATTGAGAAAACTTGGAAATACGAAGACTTTGTATTTGCTTAACGTGATTTTTTTCTGATAGCTTGATGAAAATATAAATGTTAATGAATTAGATTTTATAACTATTTAAATGTTCTAGATGGAAAATATTTAGAGTGGTGGCCCACTTTTATTTGGGAAATGTGTCCTCTTCAACAAAACGTAATGCATTATGAGAAACAGATGTAAAGCTGTGATGAAGAAAGAAGCTTTCTCCTTGGCCAGCTCTGTCAAAGGTACAATAGCAATCAGGGACATGCCATGATGCCATGAGATCTCCTCAGAACTGCAGAACATTTTAAGAAATTGTCTTATCAGAGCAGATAAAATAAACAAATGTTGCTATTTGGATGATTTTACAACTGACTAAATGGTTTTATCCAAAGTATATGGAATATATATAAAATTATAAATAATTCTGTTTAAAACTGTGCTCTCTTGAACAATTCTAAATTAAGGATTTACATAAGGGTACTGCTAAAACACTTACCAAACTCTAGGATCATATAAACCTGAAAGAAGGACTCAATTAGAATCCAACAGGATATCAACAGAGTAAAACAATGGATTGAATTAAGAAGATAAAATATATTAAACATAATATTTGCATTTAATCAGTTCTGGACCTATCCTTTATTGCCATCCACTAATGCTGACCTTAACATCTCACAAACTTCTCAATTTAAAATGATAGAAATATGACTTAAAAACAATATGTAAAACAAATTTAGATGTTTTAATAATATTTACATAAGTGAACAATTTTTATATGCTCATCTGTACATTTTTGTTTTTACTAAAGTATTAATGCAAAATTAGCTCACTTTGAAGATTGTCTAGTGTCAATAAAGAAGGCATGTTTCTCATGAATAGCTTAAAACTACATCTGCAATATTTATCTTTGCCACAAATTACAGTGTATAGAGAAGATGGTGTCAGTTGACAAGTGAATCAAAACCTAATGTATAAGAAATTGATTAGAGAACTGGAGTATAAGCCAGGAAGACAAGTCACAAGGGAGATTGAAGAATGGCCCTAAATACTGGTACAGGTATCACTGCAAGAAAGTTTTAACCTGTGCTGTTTGGTCCTGAAGGTACAATTAGGACCACAGTAACCATTTCCTGAAGCAAGATTTTACTTCAACGTTGAGAGAATTATACTTTTTGAGAGCACTCTGGAAATTTTCAACTCTTGGCTGAGATTTTAGACAACATTCAAGCGATGAATTAGTCGTTAAGTTTAGATAACCTCTAGGGTTTCATTCTATCATGAGACTCTATTGTTCTACATTTATATTTTCTACTTCCAAAGCCCTGAAATAGAGAGATATTTTCTGAGCATGTGATTAATGAATTACTGTTTGGGATAGTTTCAGGTTTACGTGCTCATGATTTAAAACTTCTTACTCTTGGGAGATGGCTAGAATAGAGAACATCTTGAATTAATATTCTAGACCAAAACTGATTGCAAGTAAAATTAACCTCCAACTTATGTAAAGAGGATTGGTTAAATTATTCTTAGAATTGTATAGTGGAAGAAGGAATATATGTGATTATAATTCATCCATATTTCTGCACACACACATATATATATATATATATATATATATATATATATATATATATATAGATTTATAAACCATCCATAAACTGAGCTACAAAAATATATCAAGGGAAATATGCAAGTCTACATTTTATGATAGGTTTCAGAAAGCTGTAAAACCTCAAGTGGCTCCAGAGATCAACATTTGACTGCATTTTGTTTATAATACAATATTATTAAAAAGTCAGCCACTAGCAAGAGGCTTAGGGTGATATCAAGCAAACATTACCATTTGTACTTAACAATTGACATTCTTCTCTGGCTGTCCAAATACATATGATCTTATAAACATTTTTGCTTGTCATTGTATAAGTCAAATAGGTACAAGGTGCAGCTTGAAATACCTCTTCTTTCAATATCGCACAAATTCAGTATTTGTCTCTAAAAAGAGCAAATCATTCTAATGGGAACTAAATAAATTAATAAGCATAAAATGTTACTGCTTCTTCTCAGCACTAAATAAAAATAAAAATTTTAGGCCATTTGAAAGAAATGCAGAACACAGAGTGTGTTCGAGAGAGGGGGCAGGTTTGTCAGTGTAACCACCATGCTGAAAGAAATATTGCTCTAAGAAACATCAATAGCTTACTACAGTTAAATGGAAAGAATAGTGTGGTTCTTTTACTTGTGAATAAGGGTGGCACTTGAATTCTAGAATTAAAGCCTTGTGAAGAGGGTTGAAAACATTTCCTCAAGATAGGAAGACTTTGGCTTACAGTTACCTGTTGACCTCACTGTAGAGGCTGACATTGTCCCAGTGTAATCGTGCTTAGTCTGCCTAAGCCAAAAACTAACTTAATATAGACTAAGATCTCTATGACCCTAAAACTGAAGAGTACACGTAAGCAAGGGAGTTTGGTGCCATCTTCCAGGTGCCTCAGCAGAGTCATGGTCATTCTGTCAACAGCCCATATGGAGAGAGAACATCTCCTTTTCCACTTCTTTAGTTCCTGCCACTTAGGGAACTTTAATAAGACTTGAGTCCTAATATGTTGGCAAAAAATAATAACAACCCATTAAAAAATCTCAACAGCAATAAATCAGATTCATCAGAAATAACAGAAAATACACTGTCTTAAGAGGCACTTCAAGGAAGAATAGAAATTAAATTGAATTACAAATAATAAGAATATTTAATATTCATTTTTTACACTGATCATAAGAATAAAAATTAATGCAACCACAATAGAAAAGTGGTGCTATCTTCTAATGGTGAAAATACCTATCCAAAATTGTCTAGCAATTTTACTCCAGAATTCCGACAGTAATGAGAATCATGTTTTCCACAAACCATGTACAAAATGTTCGCAGTGCATAATAACCAAAAACTTGAAGCAACCTAACTCTCCATCAACAATAGAATATATGGATGTTTTATTAATGTATGTACGTATGTTTTCTTTTTATAGTGTAGTAAAACAGAGCAATGGTAAATTACTGCTATGTAGAACAATGTGGATGAATACTGTAAACATAATTCTATAAGCCAGATACAGTCTACTATATGATTCCACTTATAGGAAATCAAAAAGAGGCAAAACTATTCAATGATGGCTGATGTCAGAATGGTAGTTTTGGAGGGAAGAACCATGTAAGGAATAAAAGAAGCTTCTTGGTTGATTATTCTATATTTTCTTCTGTGTGTTGATTACAATTTGTGTATATATATGTTATATATATACATATATGTAAAATAAATTTGGTTGTTCACTTACCAGTGTGCATTTTATATATGTTACACTCTTTATATACAAAGTTAAAAAGGAAAACTCATAAGAGATTTAGAGATTTTAAATTATAGATTCAAATATAGTCCTCTCTTGTCCTAAAGTATACCTCTTCGAGCTAAAAACATGATTTTTCATTAAAGCAATTAAGCACATAAATAGAAGAATATGGTTAACATAAATATAAAGAGATAAAAATCATAAAGAAAGCGATGACACTTGGGTATATCTAGAAATGTAATATCCCTAATAGACGTTATGGAAGTAGAAAAGAAGGATAAGGAAGAAATAATTTTTAAAAAGACACATTCCCTGAACTGAAGAAAGCCCTGTGTATGTAGATTAAAAGAGTATATGGAATTTTAGAGTCCTAGCAGTGTTTGAACTCTAAAGATAAAGAGAAGCATGTCCAACCAGAAAAAGTAATTTGCCTACAACAGAGAAATGAATTAGTTTATGATACTGAAAACTTGAAGACAAGATTTATGTCCAAAACTTATTTGAGCAAAAAAAGAATCTATCTCTAGGCTTTCTAACCAACATATCATCCATCTGCTGGACAAAAGGAAAATGTTGAAGTCATTCTGGCTATATAACTGAATAATATAGTCAGGTGCTTGCAACTGCTTTTCAAGCATAATGTACTGGGAAGAACTGGATACTCATACATACTGAAAATCTACCATCTTCGAAGAATTGGCTAGAATTTTCACATGCACTGTCTAGTCATTACAACAAGCCTTACTGAGGCATAGTTATTTCTTACATATACATGGAGATCAAGTTACGAAGCAGAAACAAAGTCCAGATATGTATAATAATCAGTTTTCTTCCTATACTCTGACCTTAAGGGAATTTCAGCTTATGTCCTTCCCCACCAAAATGTTATGCTTTGCTGCTGATATTTTATTTCCCTGATTATTTTAATGTAGGCTTTATCTCTTGGTGAAATGCTGAAATGCAACTATCTTTAAAAAAGATCATACTTTAAACTACCAGACATTTTTACCTAAGGAATAAAAAAAGAAGGAGGGCTAATAAAATAATAGATTTTGATAGAAGGGTATGGAAAAAGAGTATTCAGTGGTCAATAAGTCTAGTAAAACTCCACACTGTCATTTTAGTTGAGTAAGATTCCCATAGACGGGAAAACAAAATAGGCTGATTTTGTCTAAAGGGTCTAAGTTTAGACAAATTATTGGTGTGATTTCTGGGTAATTTCGTGTCTCAAAATGCAGACATTGTTATTACACTGGATCTAATGTTGAAAACATACACAAATTGGTTGCTGTACTAAGAATAAAAGAAAAGCTAGGTGAGGTTGAATTCTTCTTACTGAATAGAATGTTCCTAGTGAATTTATGTAGGCTGTGCCCATGTAAAAATATATTTGAGATAAGGCACTGGGAGTTTTCAATTATGCATCCACAGTTGGATTATTCTCTAATAATATTAAATTAGGTAACAAATACATAATTTTCTGTGCAAGAAAAGTTATGAATGTTTAGAAAAGTGTTGAGATTAAAAAACTTGCTATTGACTAGTTCAACTCATGTAAGAACACAGCTATAATCATATTGTCATCATCATTACCACCCCCATCAGCATCATTTTCCTTTTCCTCATCCTCTTCATCATTTTTGCCTGAAAACTCATGGAGAAAAACCTCCAAAGGGAAGACAATGTGAAAAACTATTCTATTAATAATTTCACAGGATTTCTCTAGTTTCCAATATTCTATCTAAATTGTGCTGCGTTATCTTTGGTTATAGTTAGAGACATTTGCCTGTAAAAATATTATCACCAAATATGGTTAGTTTCAAGGTTATTTGGCAGGGCAACAATTTATTTTTATGCCCCAAAATGAAATCTTGCATGTAAATTCAACATTTTCAACATGTAATATGTGATGCTCTCATATTGCATGGGTAGAGGATTCAATCTTACCCTCAGTTTTTCTTAGCTGTAATACCATGAGGTTTACATACAAGCTTTTCTTCAGACTTCATTTCCAAATTAAATACCCCACTCCTCTAGCACCTCAGAGAACCATCGTCTTCCCCGAGCTCTTTCTGAAACTTGTGCATCTTCAAATTCAACCCACGTTTTACATGACTCTGATATCTTGCCTTCCACAGGCCAATTTTAATCATTAAATTCCAGGAGCGAATCCAAAAGAATTTTAGTAAAAGACAAATCTCTTTTTCTGGTTGCTTCTGTAGAATGTGCCCTGTTTTCTGTCAGACTTGGTGCAAAACAGTACTTGAAAATACCTGAATTTTATAGCTGCCTTCTCAAAGGCAATTTGTTCCAAGCATATTATACTATGAATTTAAAAACTCAATCTGTATTTCAAGGGAAATTTTACCTCTACGTCTGTGATTAATTCACATTAAAGTCATCAAAAGACAGTCAAGTGAGAGTCATTTGATGTCCAAGTGCCCTTTTATGAGACATTTCAATCCTTTACTTTTTAACCAAGATTTTTTTTTAAGTCCAGCCATAAATAGAATTCAACCTCTAAAAATGCCTTGAGTTTGCATTGAAATGTAAAGCCTTTTGGAATCAGGGAGATTTCAAGTATGTTCTTTTCTATCAATAATTCTGATTATTTTCTGAAATATAATTCAGTGCTCTTAAGATTATAAAATTGGTTCATTTATCTTGAGGGTAAGAGAATTAATGAGGTGCTACCTGGCCAAGCAATTTCGATTCAGAGGCAGACTCTAACAGTGTGATTCATATTTGTCATTATTGCTGGTTGTATTTACTTTTATAGGTATGATGAATCTGGTTTTAATTTATTATAGTTGCTTTGACTGTATTGCCATACTGAATCATTGGGACAGATATTGCCATATGATCCACATATCTCTGAAATTCTGCCTTTTTATTGACTAAAGCGTGGTAAATCTCTAGATTTTTTTAACGTGCATGTGAGATTACTCCATAATTAATTTTTATTAGTTACAATTATTGAGAGCTATGTGCCAGCCACTGTATTAAGTGCTTAAAAAACACATTTTCTTTTACATTTAAAACAACCCTGTAAGCTAGGTATTATGCCCAGTAAGCCATTAGTTAGTGACAGCACTTGAATTTAAACCTGGAACAATTTTGACTTCCTCTCTACTAGTTGTCATGACTTGCTCCAGGCAGGTCAAAGAGAGTAAAAGTATCCCTCCTTTCATTCTGACAGCTATATACTAGCTGTTTCTCAATTTCTTTAATTTCTATGTTAATTCTATAGTCTTAGTGACCTGTTTTACCCTATCTCCCTATCTAATATGATATTTTTGATAATAATATTTGAAAATTGGAAAGTTTCACATAAATATAAAATATTTTTCTATCTACTTTTTTATTTGAATATTTCAAGAAGCCTTTTCAGAAGTCCAGAAAGGATATTACTAATTCTGTTTTTTCTGGAGAAGAAGTTGAGGCTAACAGAAGGCAAATCACTTGCCTAAATGATAAAATTAACAAATAATAAAGCTGAAGTGGAAATCAAGACTTCAGATAAATGGGTAGTGCTCTCGCTACTATATTTCACAGTTTGAAGAAATGAACTTTTTATTCATTATATTTAAAAGTATAATAGATCTCTCTAATAAACATGCTATAGAATAGCATATACTGTATCTATCTACTAATATACACATACATGTGTTATATATATGTATATACACACATATATACAGTATACTACATTGATTTACTATTTTTCTATATTTGAGTTAATTATACTATCTAATAATAATATTATTGACTACAAAGTAAATATAATAGTTATTTAGTTATATGTAGTTATTCATTGTCTACCTGGCTCTTTGCTACGTGCTTATGTAATTCTAATATTTAATTCTAATATTAAATATCAGTAGATACTACTAAATACATAAGGACACTAAGGGACCAGAGAAGTTATCTGTCCAAGGTGACCAGGAGAGTAAGACATATTTTAACATAGATATTTATTTCCTAATTCAAGAAACATTTAATATTTTATGAAAGTCTATTCTATGTAATTACTATCTTTTTGTAGAAATTGTGTGAAAATATTCCATTTTAAATTGAAGCTTTGCTAGATATAGTAAAGGTGAATTAATTTATTTAATAGATTTCCATTACTTAAATTTGCAGAGGTCATCGGTCTGTTTACCAACAACGGGAAAGGTAGCATTCATTTTTATTTCTCTGATTTCCCAAGGGACACATGCTTCCATTACCATTTATTTGTTAATACTTTACTATGTTCCACAGGAACTAGACTCAAGGAAGATGAAGCCAAAGTCTTCTGTCTGGTATTAAATACCTTGAAAATATCATAAAAGCCTGCATATGGTGCCACGGTTTGTTCTGCTCTGGGCCCATTCCAGCCCACCCCTGGCCCTCACCACCACGCACATACACAGACACTGCACTTCATGCTTCTCTCAAATTAGGAATGATCATTTTCATATTGATTCTGGCCAGGGCTGCTCTATGGAGTGAATTGGCCATTAGGTAACCTTGATTTTCAGCCTTTGTAAACTAATGATATCTATTAATCATGCAAGCTCCAGAATTTGTCTCTTCCAGTAAAAATATTCCCAGAGAGCAACTTATATATTTTTTTGTAACTCCATTTACAACCTCCCATTAATTTTTGTCCATTCAAAGTTTTATTTGTCCAGTCTATCCTGAATAAATATTTCTAAAACAATTATTTACAAAAGCATCAGAATGAAAACAATTATATTCAGTTTAATTGGGTGCTTGAGAAAGTTTTTGTTTAACAACAAACAAAATGAGATAAAAACACAAAGTTGCAAAAAAAAAGAAGTTATTCAAATTGGAAATGCAGATTTGTGGTGAAACAGAAGTAAACAGAGCTAATACATCTTTAGGATGTTTTGCCTTTAATCCAAAGCATTAAAATCTGCATAAAAATAATATCATCGCTGTCTCAAGGTGTCCCTTGCCTATTATTTAAGTCAAGTTTGTCCAATCTGCAGCCAAGAGGCCACAAGCGGCCCAGAATGGCTTTGAATGTGGCCCAACACAAATTTGCAAACTTTTTAATAACATTATGAGATTTTTTGACTACATATATATTTTTAGCTCATCAGCTATTGTTAGTGTTAGTGTATTTTATGTACGGCCCAAGACAATTCTTCTTCCAGTGTGGCTCAGGGAAGCCAAAAGATTGGAGACCCCTGATTTAAGTCAATTGCCAATAGCGATACTTGTAATTATGTCTGTTACTTTATTGAGGACTTATTAAGGATAGATATGTTTAATTCCTGTCATCTGATATGTGGGAAACCTGTGATTGAGAGACACCCAAAGAGCCCTCAGAACCTTTAATATCAAACTCAACCATAAAGATTCCTAGACTGGTCATCAAGAACCATCAAGGACATGGTTATGTTCCTTCTCCACACACATATCATGTAGATTCAGTTGATTAAAATTACAAATGAGAAAGTACAGATGAGAAATTTTCTCATCTTCAACTCAACCATGTAAAAAAAATTTACATGCTCTTTAAATAGCCAGAGCTGCATGGTCCGTTATAAGAGCAACTGGACACATGTAGTGTTGAGCCCATAAACTCTAGCTAGTGTAAATAAGAAACTAAATTTTAATTTTATTTCATTTAATTCATTTAAATATAACTTTAAAAATTAAAAATTGAAACATGAGTTTTTTTATGTTAAGCACATCTTTATTGTTTTGGTAGATCTAAATTTCACTTTAACCATTGCATCATGAAAGGTATCATTGTGGTATCAGTGTGTACAAGTTAGGCACTTGTGTTGTATCTAGTATTGCACATAAATATATCACTGATATAGTCAGTGTTAATGGGTTGATTCAATCAAATAAGTTTTGCTATGCATTGAAATAACATTGCAAACATTTATTTGAATAATTTATGCAGAGAGCCAGAGTTACAATTATATCTATGTAATTGTAGTTAGTATTTAAATTCAATTACTGATTTTTGGCAATAATTATTTTCCTAGTTTAAAAAGTAAATATAGACAACTTTTAAATTTTAAGGAAAAAACTGTTACCAATGCAGAATTAAGTGAAGATGCAGAACCAAGTAATATAACCTGAAAGTTACTGGAACAACGTATCTCAAGTATAAAAGTGATTAGAACAAAGTACGTCATAAATTTCACTATGAAGGCATACTGCAATTTGCTGATAAAAAGCAAAACAAATGAAAAGTTCTTGCGCTCAAAAAAGAAAAAAACAAACTAGATAATAGACAATGCTAAGAAACATTTTCAGCAAGTACCTAATGATTTTATAAGAGGTTTCCTCTCAATAGTAAAAAAAAAAAAAAAATTGATTATTGCAATTATAATTAAATATTCAACAAAATTATTTAAATAGTCTTTAACCATTTAAGCTTATACCTTGGGCCAGCTAGAAGTTATTTGGATTCTTGCACAAAAAAGTAAATATAAAAAAAGAAAAAAATCTCAGTTAGATGGAGAAACAGTATATGAAATTATTATTTCACTTATAAAAGTTTTGTTAGAAGATCATGTAGGGAAGACTTAAAACAACTTTATTTTGCAAGATGTGACAGATCTTTAGTTAAGCCACCAAATAATTTCCTGTGGACTACAAGATCTTATTAATAATATCAAGCATCAATTATTTCAAAATTTGAACAACTGCAAGTACTTCTTTTTAGATTTGCATTCATTATGTGATATAAAGACACTGCCTGATTAGTACTTCGGGTACACATTAACTAAAAAGACTTCGAAATCTATAAAGATAATTTTTAAATTTTCAACTCTCCAAAAATTTTCAGCTCTCCAAAAATGCATTTGTGGTTTTCAAGGAAGAATTTCAGGTAAAGAAAATAATTATTTCTATCCCAATAAACTGTCTTACTGCTTTGTTTCACTGTGTGATACACGTTAAAAATATTCTTAGTTTTCTGGAAAAGATTGTAAGAACAGTGTCATGGATATAGCTGTTAAACTGTTGACTACATAGAAGAAAATGCTAAGAATGCTATAAATAATATGGAACTACTGAAAAATATTAAAATCTTGTGCTCTTTAACAATGTTCAGTGAGTCCTGAAAGAGTTTTACAGATTTACTGAAGTTAACTAAAATTCAAGTCTTTCTTGAAACAAAATGAATATTTTCTCAATATTCACTAATAGTGGCAAAAAATTGTGTGAGATATTAGACTACATATAAATGACTTAAATTTGAATCTCCAAGAAAGGAAAATTTGTTTTATGATCTAAACAGGTAAAATGATTTGGGTTGAAATTAAAGCTTTTCAAGATATAAACAAACAATAATTCTACACATTTTTCTAATAATCAAAATACAGAACATTTTAATTAACATTGATATGTAAAATGGCTGAAAACTATAAGAAAAATTGTATTGATATTGATAATTTTTAAGTTGCTTTTTAATTTGGGCATTAATCTTTTCAAATCAATGTTAGAGTTGACACAAGAGTTTGTACATTTCTTTATCTTGGACAGATGGAATTTGAAACTAATCTGCTGTTTATTAAAAATTAAGTGAATATTTATTTTTTAGGATAGTTGTAAATTTATAAATTTATGTTTTGCTTAAATATCTTTTAGTTCATTAGAAGCCCACTTATATGAAGAGATGTTACTATAGCACTTATACTGCCAGGAGTACAAGTTGGAAGTCAAGGAAATTTTTATAAAAGCGTAGGCACATCTTTTCTACTTCTCCTTAGGAAGCAAAAATCAGTTTCCTGCTCTTCCAACTCATATAATAATAACGATATGTTAATATCACAGTGGGTAACATGTCTCAAAAGAATAAGAAATGGATCCAAGAACACAGGGAAAATCTCTCTACAGAAAATCAGTTAAATTTTTGTACAGAGAAGTTTTTAAGATAATACTTAAATGAAAAAAAGTTATTAAAGTTATATAAGTTCAAGAGCTACATTCTACATGAAAATGAAAAATAACAACAGAAGAATAAGAGTGCTCTGTTACCTTTTTTTAATTTTATTTTAGGTCCAGGTGTACATGTGCAAGTTTTTTACATAGGTAAATTGTGTGTCACAAGGGTTTGGGGTATAGATTATTTCATCACCCAGGTAATAAGCACAGTACCCCAGAGGTGGTTTTTCGATCCTCTCCCTCCTCTTACCTTTACCCTCAAGTAGGCCCCAGGGTCTGTTACTTTCTTTGTATCCATGTATACTCAATGTTTAGCTCCCGCTTATAAGTGAAAATATGCAGTATTTGGTTTTCTGTTCCTGCACTGGGTTGTTTAGGATAATGGACTGCAGCTCCATCCATGTCCCTGCAAAGAACATAATCTTGTTCTTTTTCATGGCTGTGTAGTAATCCATGGAGTATACGTACCACATTTTTTAATCCATTCTACCATTGGATTTAGGCTGATCCAATGTCTTTGCTATTGTGAATAGTGCTGCAATGAACATATGTCTTTACCATAGAATAATGTATATTCCTTTGAGTATACACTCAATAACGGGATTGCTGGGTCAAATATTCCTTCTGTTTTAAGTTGAGAAATCACTACGCTGCTTTTCAAAATGGCTAAACTAATTTACGTTCCCACTGGCAGTGCATAAGCTTTCTCTCTTCACCACAACCTCACCAGCATCTGTTACTTTTTTACTTCTTAATAATAAGCATTCTGACTGGTGTGAAATGGTGTCTTATTTTGGTTTTGATTTGCATTTCTCTAATGATTAGTGATGTTGAGCATTTTTTTTCATATGTTTGTTGGCTGCATGTATGTCTTCTTTTGAAAAAAGTCTGTTAAGTGTCCATTGCCCACTTTTTAAAGGAGTTGTTAGTTTTCTGCTTGTAAATGTGTTCCTTATAGATTCTGGATATTAGAGCTTTGTCAGATGGATAGTTTGCAAACATTTTCTCCTTTCCTGTAGGTTGTCTGTTTACTCTGTTGATAATTACTTTTGTTGTGCAGAAGCTTTTTATTTTAGTTAGGTCTCATTTGTCAGTTTTTGTTTATGTTGCAATTGCTTTAGATGTCTTCATCATTAAAACTTTGCCAGATCCTATGTCCAGAAGGTATTTCTTAGGTAACTGTACAGTTTAAAGAAATAGTTTTAGCTTTTACATTTATGTCCATCTTATTCCATCGTAAGTTGATTTTTGTATATACTGTAAGAAAGAGGTCCAGGTTCAGTCTTCTGCACATGGCTAGCCAATTATCCCAATACCATTTATTGAATAGGGAATACTTTTCTTATTGCTTATTTTTGTTGACTTTGTCAGAGATCATATGGTTGTGGTGTATGGCTTTATTTCTGAGCTCTCTATTCTGTTCCATTGGTCTATGTGTCTGTTTTTGTACCAGTACCATGCTGTTTTGGTTACTGTAGTCTTGTAGTACAGTTTGAAATTGGGTAATGTGATGCCTCCAAAGTTGTTCTTCTTGCTTAGGATTGTCTTCCTTATTTAAGCTCTTTTTGGATTCCATATGAATTTTTAAATAGTTTTTTCTAATTCTGTGAATAATGTCATTTGTAGTTTGATGGAAATAACATTGAATTTTTAAATTGCTTTGGATACTATGGCCATATGAATACAAATATTAAAGTAAACTTTTAAGGAAGCATAATTCAGTTCTCAGAATACTTTTAGAAGTGCTTCGAAAAACTGGAGTTTGTGGATATAATTTTGCAACTAAAATTTTAAGAAATCTAAATACAGATGAAATATTTCCAGTAAACAAAATTAGCATCTGATTTAAGAAGTGCTGTAATTGTAAATTATAAATCAGATTTCAAAGATTTAATATAAAAATATAAAATATGTTAATACCTTTATATTGAGTGCATGTTGAAATACTATATTGGAGAATTGTTTTATATAAAATATGTTATTAAAATTAATTTTACCTTTTTCTTTTTGTTTTTTCAGTGTGGCTATTAGAAAATGTTTTATTACACATGTGCCTGACATTAAATTTCTATTGGACAGCACTACTTTGAGAGTTAATTCTTTTTTTGTCCATTTATCAATTGATTTGGCATCCATATAATTTATTTCATGCATTCTTAACGTTAAAAGTTTCTGAAAAATCCACAATATTCTTATTATTTGTATGTCATTAATGAAACCTCAATCTGTTAAAGTATTTTGCTCCGAGGACTTATGATCCTAGTTGTATCATTTCATCATAATCAGCTAAATTATCCCAACATTTTGTCTACTGCATGCCCAGACTATGGTTTGATTCATATTTTGTCTGAATAATCCCTGTGTTCTATATAACCAGTTAGAAACACCCGTTGGAATCCCATAAATGAGAATTATACTATGAATAAGAAGTTAAAAAAAGATTATATTTCCTTGTGTCAAAGTCTTTCTGGAAATGTCAGAGACAGTCGAATATTCTTTTTTCTAAAGGAAGTCACAACATTAAAATAGTCATATAAGGGAGTCATCATGGCTTTATCCAAAGTGATGAATTTCAGTCATAAAGTAATTCTTTGTTCTATATCATATCAAAGAAAAATAAAAAAGGAAGAAAATAAAGAAAGGGAAAGCCTAAGATTTATTAATATCTATTTGTGGAATACATTAGGGTTCCAGACAAATACTTGAAGTGTAATTCCCTGAAAATGTCTTAAACCTTTACTGTTTTACGGACTGAGTTTAATACATACTACTAGCAAATTTTTTCAGAAGTTAAAATACTCTAAAATCCAACATTAAGTCAGTGATAGCCAAAAACTTACACAAACCAAAGATTAAGGGGTGAGTGTGGTGGCTCATGTCTGTTACCAGAGCACTTTAGGAGGCCAAGATGGGCAGACCACTTGAGCTCAGGATTTCAAGACCAACCTGGGCAACGTGGTGAACCTCCATCTCTATGAAAACATACACAAGTTGGCCAGGTGAGGTGGTGCATGCCAGTAGTCCCAGCAACTCTGGAGGCTGAGGTGGGAGTATCGTTTGAGCTGAGGAGGTTGAGGATTCAGTGAGCGGTGTTTGTACCACTGCACTTCAGCCTCAGTGACAGACCTGGTCTCAAAAAGACAAAAAAAAATTATCTCTTACATCCATGTTTATTGCTGTTACGTAGTTTTTTTGTTCGGCATGTAGTAAACTGTGCCTTAGGGACGTTATGTTTTATCTCCTCGTTTGCCTGTAAATAAAATTCATCCTAATAAAAGCAACAATAAATAATTATTATGATGATGGTATATCATTTATATTGACCATTTCCCATTTCCCATGAACTCTCTCAGTGTTTTAACATGTATTAATTTGTTCTATAATATATTTAATATCATAACAACTATAGGAGCTAGCATAGTTATTTCCCCAGTTTCTAAACGAAAAAAAAAATACTCTCATTATATAACAGAGAATTTAAACTATGAAAAGGGATATTTATATCAATAATGTTCACATTTTATACCATTTCTGTAAGTGTATAGCCATAAAATTCAGAAAAAAAGTTCCCTGCTTTATTCCACTAATATTTTGGATTGTTTTCTTTTATTTTGTCAAATAAAAGCATTTACAAAATCTTCTCAATTCTTGAAATTTTCTGTCCATAGGCTTTTTCTCATATTAAACTTTTGTCTTATTCATTCACTTATTGATATGAATTTATTGATATCACGGATATCATTTATTGATATGAATTTACTGGTTTATGAAATGATTTATTGATATTTACTAAATGCCTTACTTAGGCATATTTACTAAATGCCTTCTATGTGACAGGCATTGTTCTAGGCCTTAGAGATTGCACTAAACAAAATTTTTTAAAAAGTATCCTTTCCAGTGGAGTTTACATTTTAAGGAGGTTTGAGGCAGACAGAAAGTGACTACATAAAATATAAATCTAATCTGAGTGTGAAATGTTTAATGGAGAAAGATATAAGCAGAGAAGGGGGAAGCAGAAGTTCATATTGAGGTCTATGAATGTTCGGTTATAAATATTGTCTGATGAGTGACAGAGCAAAGACCTAAAATGTGACAATTAGGGAAGATCTAATATTGGTGAGAGAGCAAGTCAAAGTCAAGTGAATTCTTGACGAAAGGGCCTTCCAATAAAAATAAATAATCAAATATAAAAACCCTTAAATGGGAGTGCAGTGCAAGTGGCAAATTTAAAGAAGAGCAGGGAGGCAAAGGCAAAGAGGACTTGCCAAAGGATTAAAAGCCAGGTGAAAGAGAAAGGTAGCAGCCCTGGATAATACAACTCTATTTTAATGTGTGTGGTTTTTTTTTTTTTTTTTTTTTTTTTTTTGCGTAACTAACTGGAGAGTAGAATTACCATTTACTGAAATGTGAAGGATTTCAAGTAGAGCTGGTTTTAGGAGGCAGTTCAAGAGTTCATGCGGATATATTAAATGGGAGATTTCTAATAGACGCCAAGAAAATATGCTGAGAAGTCCTGATGATTCTGTCCAGAGAAGTCTGCACAAAAGCATAGGCGTCTTCACTGTATAAATACTATTTACATCTCTGAGACTGGATAAAATCACTAGGAACTGTGTATTTCTAGAGAAAATAAGAGGTCTTAAGACTGAGCATACAACATCTCAATATTTACAGTTTAAAGAGAACTACCCAAAGGAACCCCCAAAAAAGGCCAGTTATGTACTAGAACAAGTAGAAGAGTGTGGTCCCCAGAAATCAAATGAAGGGAACAGTGTGAACCATTGAACCGAATACTCCCTATGGGTCAAGAGGAGGAGCACTGATGATCACCACCTGTAGCTTTGTGGGGGCCATGGGTTCCACTGACAAGATCAGTTTTAATGAACTTTGGGGTACAAAACCATATATGGAATTGGTTTAAGTGTGAATGAGAGGAAAAGAAATGAAGACAACAAATAAATAGATAATATTTTAGATTGCTTTTCTCTTCACCTATGAGAGAAAAATAGTGGCTGAAAGCACAGATTCTTGGAAACTAACTGGTCTCAAATCCTTGCTCTGGCACTCAGCAAAGCTTACTCTTGGGTGAGTTATTTACCATGATGATACCTAATTTTCTCTACTGTAAAATGAAGAACATCATAGGATGCACTTTATATGGTTGTTGTTCTAAGGATTACATTGACAAATCAATGAAAGATAAACAGAATAGTGCCTGGTACAGAGTAAGCATTTAGATGTTAGGGGCATCATCAAGTAAATTTAACTCATCCTTCAAGACCTGGTATGAGTTTTACTTCCTTTATAAAATCATCCCATGTTTTCTTATCCACAGGAATTAATCTATAGTGAGTGCCTTGAAGCTTCTATTGTTACACCTTATTAAACAAATACTGCTGTGTTTACCCTGTTTTCCCTTCTTGATTTTAAGTTCCTCTAAAGCAAGTTTATATCTTATATTCCAGAGGGTGGTAAGATCGCATCTATGATCTACAATTAAGACCTATTTTCTTGCTTGAGCCTGTTTTCTTTTTGTATAACATGGGGACAATACTGTATCAATTTCTGTGAGGAATTCAATATGAACATCAATGAAGAATCTGGAAGAGCACATATGGTAGATACTTAATAAGCGTTTATTGATGTCCACAAACAAATCTTCACATGGGCATTCTTAAGTATATTCTTATATGGATGTGATGCACTTCCATAGATTTCCTGAAAGACCCGCATGTATACTATGTTCCTTAATATGCACATCAAGAATCTACTAAAATACTGTATTCATGAATCTTCAACTCATACTTGACTGCATTCTTGCTGTCCTTGTTTTATCCTTGTTTCAGAAAGTTGTTTGATTATTTTCTTTAACTGCCACTTGCCCAGATAGAATGGGATAGTATTCACTCACTCACTGGAGTATATGAAAAGAATTCTGCAGAAATCTTGGCCTCAAATGTAAGGAACTGCCAAGCTAATTAAAGTTTGGCAGTTATGGCAGAGCAGCAGAGAAAGCAATAAACTACTTTTGTGGGTAATTAAGTGGTTAAAAAAAAAAAGTTGAGACATTTGATTAGGACAAAAGTCATTTACCTTGAGAAATTTCAATACCACACACAATTTTCTGATTGTAGTAGAAGAAACTAAAAAGTAAAGAAGGCAACATTTTTAAAAAGAAAAAAAAAAAGGAAGGAATTACTTCCCACTTTTTAAAAACTGAAAATTACTATGGCAATTTGTAGATACCATTGGGAGGTAGTAATGTGATTCAACAATATTATCCATTTTAAGGAAGACATGGTGGTATTTGCATAAAGTGCATTCATGTTGCCAAAATGTATTTGCTAGCACAATTATTTTTTTTTTCAGTCTACCTTTAACACTACTGTGAATACAGAAGAAATGTAACTGGGACTCTTTATAACTCTGATGTGAACATTAAAGATGTCTGCCTTGTAAGATGAATACGGTAATAAATGGTAGGTTTTGCATATAATATTTCTTTGTGTGTGTTGGGGTTAGAATATGGGCAGAATGGCTAGAATGAAAAGAATTCTAGTATACTTAAATATTAAGTATAATTTGATGGATCAATGAATTTGTGCATGCTACACATGTATATTGAATGACTACTACATCAAGCACTATTCTACAGCTAAGGGAGATACATAATAAATAAGAAAACAAATAGACACGTTATAATTTCAAATTTCAATATGTGCATGTATTAGTCTATTCTCACATTGCTATTAAGAACTACCTGAAGGGCCAAGCATGGTGGCTCATGCCTGTAATCATAGCACTTTGGGAGACTGAAGCAGGTGGATCACCTGAGGTCAAGAGTTCGAGACCAGCCTGGCAAACATGGCGAAACCCCATCTCTACTAAAAATACAAAAATTAGGCATGGTGGCAGACACCCATAATCCCAGCTACTCAGGAGGCTGAGACGGGAGAATTGCTTGCACCTAGGAGGCAGAGGTTGCAATGAGCAGAGATCACACCACTGCACTCCAGGCTGGCGACAGAGCAAGACTCCGTCTAAAAAAAGAAAAAGAAAAAAAAGGTTTAACTGGCTCACAGTTCCACAGGCTGTACAGAAACATCACTAGAGATGTCTCAGGAAACCTACCATTTATGGTGGAAGGCAAAAGGGAAGCCTGCCCGTCCTACATGGCTGGAGCAGGAGGAAGAGAGAGTTAAGCGGGAAGTGCTACACATTTTTAAACAACCAGCTCTCCCGAGAGAACCCACTCATGAGCCAGCACTAGGGGGATGGTGCTGAACCATTAGAAACCACCCCCATGATCTAATCACCTCTGACCCAGACCCACCTCCAACACTCGGGATCACGATTCAACATGAGATTTTGGTGGGAACACAGAGCCAAACCATATCAGTATATAAAACACATAAGACGTAGTAAAGTATTAGAGAATACTTTGAGGAAGTGATGGAGTAGGATTTTAAGGAGGATGGAGCAGATATTTGGGGAGAGGTATGCAAGAAGCGAGGGCATGAGCCTTGAAAATAGATAGGAGGAGAAGTCCTAAGTTGAAAATGAGCATGGCTTGTTTGAAGACCAGGATGGTTGAAGCAGAGTAAACACAGAAGAGAGTTGGGGGTGAGATCTAAGAGGTAAGCAGGGCCAGTCCAGTGAGAAGAGTTTAATACAATCCTAAGAATGATGGGAAAATATGATATATACAGGGTCACATTTTTGAAAAAGAAATTCTATTACAAAAGAGATTTACTGTTTTTAAGCTATTGCAAAGTGCATCATTCCAGAGACATTCTTGTGTATCATCCCCTATGATTGATCCTCAAACCACCCAGTTAGGTAATTATTACCTCGATTTTATAGTTGAAAAAATGAAGTTTCTCAAGGGTTAATCAACTTTTGAAAGTCAGTGGTGGAGCTGCCACAGCAAGCTGAGTTTGTGTGACTCCAATCTCTATTTTATCCTCTTTTATCTATAGCATACTGCCCTCCAAAGTTCCATTGTGTTCTCTGCGTCTACCAGCGTTTATAAAGATACAAATGCAAATCAAAATAAAGAAGCACTTTTGTAAGGGAGCTAAATTAGGATGTATATTATAATGCTAGGTTTTCCATATTCATTATTAATTTAATTATCATTACAATTTTGGAAGATGAAGACATAATTATTTCTGTCTCATGGTTATGGGAAAGCAAGGATCATGGAATATATGTGAACTAACCAAGGTCACATAGGGTAGACTCAGAAGAGGATTATCATTCTGTCTAACTTCCAGACCAACTGTCTTCAAAAGGAATAGCCTATACAGGAATGATGATATTCTACTTATTCATTATACCTCTGATTGTATCTGTGCTGTAAGTACCTTGCTAAGGTAGAAAGTCGTGATGTCTCTGTTAAACTCTAAGCTTCACTGCCACAAAAGCACCCTGTAGCCTCTCGGTTACCTAAACCTTCAGAATTACCTCAAAGGCCACAAAGACACTTTATCACTTCTTATCAATGAAGTTATAATGAATTGAGGCAGACAATGAAAATGGGCAGGACACGTAGAAGCTCTTTTGAGAAACTGGGCGTTGTAAATATTTGCCCAACTTACTAGTTTGACCCTCTAGAAATTGGAAATTAAACAGTGCTCTTTTGATTGATAACCAGGAGAGAATGGTCCGATTCTGTCCTAGGTAAAACAGAGAAAATAAGTTAGTTGTACGAGATTATCTCTGGTTCTGTGTGAAAAGTCTCATCACATCTAAATAAGTTTAAGTGAGGAATGATTTCTAATATTCTATATATTTTATTAAGGAGTTCCCATTTTATATGTAAGTGTGGCTGGGATTTTATTGCCACTATCAGCAGGATCAAGATTACTTTCCTGCTTTAGATTTTGCTCTTGTTTATCATATGCTTCATTCTGTCTGATATTTATCACTGGTATTTCCAAGAAAGAACAAAGAAGCACTATTATCTAGCATCTTAACACTAAAAGCCCTATTTTTCTCTTTTATTTGAAATTCTGCTGAAGCATTCTTCAGTTCTCATGTTTTCCTTCCAAAAATGTTACCGCTAAAGTGAAACATGAGACTTCATTGCAGCAATCATTAAAGCAGTTTCTACAGCGAATCAAAGAATCACAAATACATAAATCCTGTTATTTTGGAACCAGGAAAAAGGTTAAGGTCACTGAGAAGACTGAGTATTCTGCCTAAGCCATTTGGTATTAGACTTAACAGACTGAAGCTAGAAATCTAAGAGATTTTTTTTTAAGGATACAATTGCAAGTGTTAATTTTGGAGCTACCAATCCCCCAAGAACAAGCACTAAGAAAAAAAAAAGAAAAAAGAACATTTTGGAAGATAGCAATGTATACAATGTATGCAAGTAACATTCACCTGTTAAGTCAAGCTAATCAACCTAAAAGAACTTAAGGCACAGTCATAGACAAGCACTTTAGTAAGGGGTCAAAAGTTAAGTGATGAGAATATACAAATAAAATTCCAAAATAAAAAAAAATTTCCAAACAAGGGTTGAATTTTTAGTGGCATATATCAATGATTTGTAATACTTCAGAATATTCTTAAAAAGTAGAAGGAGACCCTCAAAATCCCTCTAATTTTTAAACTAAGGAAAAATATATCACTCTTTGTATTGTTAGATTTCTTGCTTGTTCAAGATTAGGTATCTAGTTAAAGATAAATGAAGATGGTGTAAAAGAAGAACAATTGAATAATATAATTTGGTAATATGGACACAAGAGTCAGGAAGTGTTGTTCAAAGTTTAAAAGAAGTAGGAAGAAAGAAAAACAAGAAGTATGCAAAAAGGCCACAAGATCCTATGTTTAAACAATTTCACTTTTAAGTAAACATATATAGAAGAGAAATTAATAAATATATCCTACAAAAATACCTACTAAAATGTTTATTCATTATAGCCTCAGACAAGGAACACCCCAATTGTCCATCAACAAGAGGATGGAAAAAAACTGTGGCATTTGTATACATTGGGATACTGGGATACTATGCAGGAATGAAAAGGAACAAAGTACTGACACACAAAGCGTCTTGGACACAATTTTGATATTTTGAGGCAAGAGTAAAGTTAGATATAAAAACAACATATTATGTCTATATTAATATGTACTCTTTACTAATACACATATAATTATACTGATATAATATTAATATCCATATAATTATATTTATATGAAGTTAGAAAGAGTCCAAATTGATTAATGGTGGAAGAAATCTGAATAGTCAGGTCAAATCTGGAGTGTGGCCGGGTATTTACTGGGAAAGAGAAGCACCAATAAATATTTTTGGGTTCTTAAAATGTTTATCTTAATCTGGATGACAATTACATGAATGTAGACAAATGTTAAAAACACAAATTTAAGTACATTTTTTGCACCTTTTGCATGTATTTATACTCAATTTTTTTTTAAGTAGAAGAAATATCAAGGGCTTCAAAAAAACAAAAAAGAATGCCATAGAGGTCTGTAATTCCCAAGAAAGGAAAGTGTGTGAGGCGGAATGGCACAGCTTTTAGCCTGCTCTTCCTCCCCTTCCAGTGATTCTTAGTATCACTAGCCCTTGAAGGATGATAAAAGCATTTGATTATCCTGCAGCCACATATTTCCTGCTCTAACCCTGCCTAAAAGAGATTGGGTCCTTTTTCACAGACAATAGATCTAGAAGGATGTCATTATATTGTGTCCAGTGGATATGCTTGTACTATGACCCAATGTACAATAGAACATCTTTGAATCCATTCAGTCACTATTGTTTAGCATTCTCTGTAAGTTATGAGATACAGGTACACTTAGGGAGATGGCATTAGAGGGTGAAGCAGAGGTTTAAGCACGTAGAGCCTTATGTAAGCTGAAAGCGCCAGGGTGCTGTTGAAGAGTGTTAAGCAAGTGAGTGAGCTGATAGATTTGCAGTTTAGGACGACTAAACTGGCAATGGTGTGGAGAATATCTTAAATGTGGCAGGTGGAGCACAGGATAAAATCACAGAAATCCAAAGACTTAGTGAAAAGGGCCTGGATTATATAACTGGCAGAGGAAATTGAGAAGAGGAAATAGTTATGAATGCCACAAAGGAGAAAAAAGATATATCAGGATCTAGTAGTTTATCATACAGAGATGTGTGAAATACAAAATGAATTAGGCAGTCTCTGGACTCTGGTTCTTACATGTTTTACCTGGATTACAAATTGTACATGGATTACCACTTTTAATCTGCAAGCAATCCTATGAGGAAAGTAGTATTAGCACTCGCAGATTGTGAATGAGCATATTGAGGCACAAAAAGTTGAAGAAACTTATCCGAGGTTTCCCAGCCAGAAGTGGTAGAACAAGATTTTTACCTAGACTAGGCACTCCTGTTGCATACTCATAATCAGTAAAAGAAAAAATGGTTGTCCAGGCAGAGGGAAAAATTGAATTAGATTAGGGAAAGGACAAGATAGCCAAAGTAATTGCCTATGAGAGACAATCAAAGAATAGGATATCAGAGAACTAAAGGGCAATTTATTGTTCCAAGAAAAAATGGCAGAAATATGAAGAATAATGAAAAATAGAGTCAGTGGTGAAGGCATGGACTAGAGGATGGAAAGCCTTAAGTGCCGTACTAAAAATGGTGGGTCAAGTACGGTGGTTCCCACCTGTAATCCTAGCACTTCAGGAGGCCGAGGCAGATAGATCACTTGAGTCCCAAAGTTCAAGACCAGCCTAGGCAACATGGCGAAATCTCTATAAGAAATTTTAAAATTAGCTGAGCGTGGGGTGGTGCGCACCTGTAGTTCCTGCTACTTGGGAGGTTGAGGCAAGAGGATTGCTTGACCATGGGGAGGTTCAGGCTGCAGTGAGCCGCGAATGCGCCACTGCATTCCAGCCTAGGAGACAGAGTGAGGCCTTGTCTCAAATAAAATATAAATAAATAAATAAATAGGTAAATAGAAAAACGGTGGGCTTGTTCATGAAGACGGAAATAGTTGAACTATGGCAATTATGAAGACTTCAGTTTCTAAAAGACTTTAGCTTTTAAGCTTTTAAGTTTCCAAACATGATATTGGTGAGTTATGTAGTATCTTTGAATTTCACTAACTCTGTTTTTAAGTGGGGACATTTGGCAAGGATTAAATATAAAGTTCTTTGTAAATTTAAAAATTATCTGAACTTTATTTACATACTTTTATTCTAGAAAGAATCTGTGGTCTGAGGTTGTTTATAAAATACACGTAGTATAAGAAAAAGCTAAGTGAAAAAATGCAAGGAATTGTTATTATTGCTTATGTTGTTGAGAAAAAGCACAAGCATTCCTTGATACGAGGCACAAGCTGCAGCTCTGTATTACTGCATATTTTACCTGTTCTTTAATTCCAACTTGGCATTTGTTTCTGGATATAATATAGGAATGATTCACAGAGGTAAGTTTTTTTTCTTTACACAAGAAGCAGGGATTCATGACCAGTTAGAAATGTAATAAAAGCAGATGCAGAAAGTATAAAGACAGGAGGCTTGCAGAACAAAGGGTGGGAAGTGAGCACACTGAACAACAACAACAAAAAGTGCATCTGACATTGAATTTCCTCCAGGAGGCTGAAAATAACTGAACCGTTGAAATCTTGCAAAGCCGATCTGATCCCACTGGAAAAATATGTTGAGCTTCTTCACTTGTTCTCTCTCTACCTCCTTAACCAGAATGTACTGAAGTTACGATTTTAAGCAGCCTTATGGTGATGCTTCTGTAAAACAGCCCCAGTGGAGCAGGCATGAAGGAAGATTAAGGGGAAGAAAGGAAATGCCCATGCATCACTTCCATAATATTGTCGAGTAACTTGCATCACTTCATAAATACATTTACCAGGTGAGCATTAGGATAATATAAATTTAGAACAGGCAACATCATGAAGTTACATTAGCAACTTATTTGTCAAATAAAAAGTATGGGACTTTTTTCCTTGTTTGTTTTTATTTTAATGAATTGAAACTTTCTACAGTTCTTTCAGTTTTAAATAGGCTCTGCTTATACACAGTAGGTGAGCAAATGTACTGGGCCCCTGTACAGCCAATCTGTCTGTTTTCTGATCAATACTGACTGCTGTAGCTGAATTGATTATGCAGCAATTCTTTAGGCAACCAAAGTTAACAGACTACAAGGTATATATTTTTTCAAATATATGCCTAACTGCCACTTAAACTGCTAAACTGATCAATAGACCATGCCTACACCTTTGATTAGTACATCACTTAAAACCCTTCTTCTGTAATTTGCTTCCTCCCTGCCTCCCTCCCACTCTTCTTCCTCCCTCTGTCTCCCTCTTCCTTTCTTTTCTCTTCCTTCCTTTCTTTCTTCCTTCTTCATGGAAGAGAAGATGTCGTCTGTGCTGTTTATTTGAAAGTATCCCAGTAATTGCTGGTATATTTTGGTTTGTTTAATTTCATCATGATAGTTTGCCGATCACAGGCTTAGGCAATCTTACAGTATTTCTTATATGTAGATCAATAATGTTTATTGATTTCTTAAGGAGAAGCCTGGTGGCAAAAACTTTTTAGAAAATTAAATATTTATAGTAATATATATAGATTGCATATTTCAATGACTATAAGGAGGAATTCCCCCCTTCATATATGTGAGACAAAAAAAGAGATTAATGATTAATTGTAAACATCTCTCTCTTCATATTCACTTTGATCTAGGATTCAGCTGCCATTTTGTCAGCACAGGGCTATATGGGAAGAACCCTCTCTCCACTGAAGGATTGAATATTGGATGAATCCTATATCTTATCTCTCCAGCTGGAGTCCTAGATATTGGCAGGAGGAGACATGGGATAAATTTTGTTTGCTGCAGCTATTCTTACAGTTCATTAGCGCCTTAGTGACTAGTAATCTCACTTCATTAAATGTGTTTATTTGGTAGTGTCAGCTTTCCTTTTGAAATGTCCTTAAATAATAACTGTGGTCCCTTTAAGGCTGATGCTTCACACAAGTGAAGAATGGAGTTTTGCTGCAACAGGCAATGGGGCCATTAGTGCTTTAATCTAAAATGAGCAGCCCAGGGTCATTTGGATAGTTCAGATTGAGAGATTAAAGCTCTTAACTCATGCTGTGAAATGTAATGTAAAACTCGCAGCCTAGTCTTTGAGAACACATTTCAGAAGAATTTTTATGAGTTTCCAAATCTAGAAAAAGGCCCTGTCTTGTTTTTTTTAATAAATGCAGTAATAAGCCAATGATGTCACTGATGATAGTAAGGTGAGAATAAACACATTAAAATAAAAGCAATGATTGGAGATCTCTTCCAGGCATTTGCAAAGAATTATATTAAAAAATAGACATTACACACACGCAAACAAGCACTTACCTCGCAACAGCTCAGAGTATGTAAAATGATCAAATTCTAACACTAAAGTATTGGTGTCGGGTTCATTGTAATATAAGTACTGTGCCCACTAAGTAACTGTCTGTATGACAGTTATTATAATTAATTCTTTAGCTACATTCTCAGTCAAATAAAATGTCACATAACCAACTGAAAAATGCTGTGCTTACTGTAGAAGCTCGAAATGAAGTTTAAATTCTTTGGATTTGTGTCAGGGTCTGAAAGTAAACATTGCACAAGAATATCTTTTTTGCTCATTTGGCGAGTAATATTTCTTGTGGATTCCTACTCTTGATTTCACTGACTTCCAGGGAAATCAATTTAACTGATACTTTTCAAATAAACGTATTCCAGGAAGCAGTTCTCTCTCTGTTTTCTGTTGAGGTCATTTATGCAGGCAAAATACGTCAAGTATTTTAATAGAAAAAGAAACAACTAAACTATTTATATATTATGATACATTATTTTGAGAGAGTATATTCACTGGTATTCTGATTTTATCTTCTCACATTTACACAAACATCATCACTGACATTTCTGCCTATATATACGTAACTACTTCATGAAAAATGTTTCTTTTAATTCAATATCTAAGTCAAATATTTGAGGAAGTAGAAGTCTCATTTGTAATGTGTATTACACAGAACATTTTCAGTAAGCGTGTCTATGATTATTGCAGGCGTCCCCTCTTCTTGTATTCTCTGTTTTTCAATATCATCAACAAAGTAAGATAGGATAGTGACAGAAGACTTTCTTAGTACTACAGAAAAAATTCAAGATTTTCAAGAAACTAAACCTATAATGACCAACAAATTGTTAGGACACAATAATGGCAAACTATAGTTTTTGAGCGTTAAACTGACACATTCGAAATAAGGCAACTAATATTTTGCTGGACGGCTTTTAGTTGGAAATATATTGGTCATTCATTCACTTAGCAGATACTCAGTGAGAATCTACTATGTGTGAGACACTTTTTAAGATCTGGGAATTAAAGAAAGTGTTAAAGAAGACAAAGTATCTGATACCATTGTAAAAAATATTGGAGGGAATTTCTGTGGATGATGTGTAATGACTAATAACAGAACAATACTCTTGTTAAGCACAACCACACACACACCAAAAAAAATCTACAGAGAATAATAAAAAAAAATCTGTTTAAGGACAGCCGAAAGGTAGATATGCAATGAGAACTAGAAGGGCTAGCATTCCAGATAGAGTAGAACCTCAAAAAGGCTGTAATCATATGAAGACAGTTTTGCCATGATGGTATTTTCTGATTATTGATATGGGCACAAAGCAGAGAATTTATCCACTGAGGGCTGCTGCTGGTGTTCAAACTTTGGGCAGAGACTTTGAAGGGTGGGCTCAAGAATATAAATGGTTGCCATATGGGTGCATTGGCCATATTCTGGGGCAGTACAAGTTGGAAGGGTAAAATGCTAAGAAAAATGATGGTGAAAAGAAAAGTGAAGCTGTCACGTCTCCACAGACAAACAGAGTTCCATATCCATCAGGGGCTGGAGGCCCTAAAGAAAACTCTAGGCTCTGTTGAAAACCCGGACAAGCAGGTAAAAACAAAAGGAAAACTGAGCCTTACCAAGAGAACAACCTAACCACTACTAAGCACAGATTAATGCAAGCAGTCCACAATCTACAAATTTAATAAATCGGAAGGCAAATACTTCTCTGGAAGATGATTGTCTCGGCATAAAATTATTTAAGCAGAATTTCAGATGTAATAAAAAATTATCTCACATGTTATAACACAGGCAGCATGCCTGAAATCTCAGAGAGGTAACAGACAAGACATGCAAATTCATAAATGTTTCAGAAATTGGATTTAATTATAAAGGACAATATAATTATAATAAAATTTTCAAGAATAAGAATAAACATGAAGACAAAGATGAAATATGGATAATTTAACCAGATAATTGTTATCTTCAAAATAATCAAATGGGAATTTTAGAATGCAAGTATATTTCAATATTTTAAAATCAATGTAAATCAGCACATCAATAGACTAAAAAGAACAAAGGTTATCTCAAAAGATAAAGAATAAACATATCACATTATTCAATATATATTCATGATAAAAATGTTCAGCAAACTAAGAATAAACCTGTTCGAGGAAGTCTGCAAAAACCTATAGCTAACATAATGTACAATGGTAAGAAGGCAATGATATTCTCTCCCAACCTTCCTATAAAACATTATACTGGAAGTCTTATGCAGTGCAATAAGCCATTGAAAATAAATAAAATGTAGACAGATTGGAGGGAAAGAAAAAAACATATTCTTCATTCTTATGATGCCATCCCTATGTAGAAATTGTAAAACATATATATATATATATATATATATATATATATATATATATATATATATACAAAAAAATACTAGAACTAGTAAGTGATTTTCCTGGTCACCAGATACAAGTTAATTATTCAAAAAAATTAATTGTATATCTCTATGTTAGCAATGAATGGTTGAAAGTCGATTTCTTTTCAAAAAGTAGCACTTACAATATCCCTACAAAAATATGAAATATCTACATGAAATCTAACAAAACGTATGCAGGATTTTGATGATGAAAACTATTAAGCATTGATGAAAGTAATCAAAATAAATACTAAGTAAATGGAGAGATATACTGTGTTCTTGAATTGGATGACTCCATATTGTTAGGTTGTGAATTCTTCCCAAACTAACCTATAGATTTAATGCAGTCCCAATCAAATCTCAGCCAAAATTTTCATATTAGTATACTATCTAATTTTAAGTTTTATATGGAAAGGCAATAAACTGAAATAGTAAGAATGATTATGAAAAAGAAGACCAGAACTCATTATATCTAATTTTAAGACTTAGTATACTGTAACAGTGAATAAGACAGCATGATATAGTCCTATATACAAAATTAACCCAAAATGGATGATAAATCCAAATATGAGAACAAAAACCATAAACATTTTAAAAGATAACCTAGGAAAAAATCCTTACAATATTAGATAAGGTGTATATTTCTTAGATAGAATAGTAAGATTATAATTCACATACACCAAAAAATGATGAATTTCAATTCTTCAAAATATAAAACCTCTGCTCTTTGAAAGATATCATTTAAAAAACAGAAAAGAAGAAAATTAAGACAACCCACAAACTGTAAGAAAATATTTTCAAATTATATATCTGTTTAAAAATTGTATCCAGAATATGTAAAGGAATTCCAAAGCTAAAAAATGCAAAAACAACCAACCCATTAAAATAATGGCCATACAATTTGGAAAAACACATCACCAAAAATATATATAGGTGGCAAACACAGTTTTCTCAATATTATTAACCATTTGGGAAATGGAATTCAAACCCACAATGTAATACTAATAAACACTCATTAGAATGGTTGAAAATGAACAGCAAAAGCAACAAATACTGACATACCAACGCATGCCTGTAATCCCAACTCTTTGGGAGGCCAAGGCGGGTGGATCATGAGGTCAGGAGTTCAAGACCAGCCTGGCCAAGTTGGTGAAATCCCGTCTCTACTAAAAATACAAATATTAGCTGGGTGTGGTGGCACGCACCTGTAATCCTAGCTACTTAGGAGGCTGAGGCAGGAGAATCACTTGAACCTGGGAGGTGGAGGTTGCAGTGAGGCAAGATCTCACTACAGCACTCCAGCCTGGGCAACAAGAGTGAAACTCCATCTAAAAAAAGAAAAAGATGCAAAATAAATAGAACTCTGATATATTTTTGGTTCAAATAATGCAAAGTGGCTAAAACTACTTTAAGAAACCATTTGATAATATTTCATAACATTAGAGCTATCCCACTCACAGGTATTTATGCAAGTAAAATAAAAAATGTATGGTCACATCAAAAGCATGTATGTAAATGCTTATAGAGGCATTATTCATCATTAACAGAAATTAATAACAAGCCACATGTTCTTTAGTATTGCCTGTGATATATTTGCACAATGAATTCCTACTCAGCAGCAAGTACTGGTACTGCAACATCATGAATGAACATTACAGGCATTGCGCTAAGTGAAAGAAGATAGGCTTTGAGTCCACCTACAGACTGCATACTATATCATATCTTTTACATTGGGAAAGACAAAATTATTCAGATAGTAAAAATATTAGTGTTGGCCAGAGGATGAGGAGAGAGATTGACTCTGAAGAGGCATGAGAGAATTTTTAAATACTATACAACTATTGTATACCTTGATTGTGGTTGTGTCTACATGAATATATGATTCATCAAAAGTTGCAGAATTGTGAATGAAGAAGGATAGATTCTATTGCATATATCTTAATTTATAAAATTAAAACAAACACATCTGCTTATTTTCTATGTTTATAGAAAAACCAGTGATCTTAATAGGTGAAAAAAAAGCATCTGATAAAGTTCAACATATATAAATAATTAAAAACATCTCATAGCATACTGTAATTAGAAAAGAACTTCCTTAATCCAACAAAGAGTACCTACAAAAAACCTTTAACAAACAACAGACATAATGGTGAACTAGAGTAATCAGTAAAAGAAAGAAAGAAACAGTTTCACATCTGGAAATGTAGAAATAACCTTATAACAATTTGCATTTAACATGATGTGTACATAGAAAATCAAGAAAAACTTTGAGTTTTAATAAGTGATCTAGCAAGGTTTCAAGTTAAAGTGTAGATATACAACAATTTTATTTTTATACACCACCCATGAATAGTAATGAAATTTTTGAGAATTATATACAGCTTACAATGTCATCAAAAAGCTTCAAGTATCTACCAATAAATATAATAAAAAATTATAAAACCTCTATAAAAAAATAACACAAATCAACATTAGGAAGTTTTAAATATCAAAATAATTGGAGAAATATAGCCTGTTTAGTTAATGGAGTATGCAGTATTGCTAAGAAGTCAAATATCTGTTCATTCTTCTATAGAATCTCACTCAAAGTTTAAAGCTTTTGATTTGTTTTTGTTTTTGTTTTACATGTGAAAATTAGTGAATTGTAAATTTTACATGGAAATCTGCAAAGCCCAGATATCCAAGACAATCTTGAAGAAGAGGAATAAACCTTGGAGACTTACATAGAAGGCATGATATTTATTTAAACTGATGGTAAGCAAAGCCACAGAAATATAGCATAGTCTATTAAGAATAAACTGTACAGGCACCATGCCACACATATATGATTAACTGACATGCAGTGAAGAATGAATGGCCTTCTTATTAAATGGTGCTGGGAAAATTGAATTTCCACTCCTACTGCACATCTTATATAAAAGTCTACTTCAGGTGAATTATAAATATAAATGTTCAAGGTAAAACAATATCGATTTTAGACTAAAACATAAGAAAATATTTTATGACCCCAAGCTGTCAAAGGCTTCTTACAAGGAACATGAAATAATAACAAAGCAAAAAAGTAAAAGATCAATGGGGACTTATTAAAACTAAGAACACGTCATGAAAAGAGAACATTAAAAAATTAGAACATCACAGACTGAGAGAATGTATTTGTACAACATACAGCTGACAACTTGTGTTTAGCATATTAAAAGAAATCTTAGGAATCAATATGAAAATGACAGACTAATTAGTTGATAAGTGAGGAGGAATTTAATAATTGCTTCATAAAACAGGATATACAAAAAGCCAATGGGCACATTAAAAAGAGGTCCTCAATGTAATAAGTCATCATGAAAATGGAAATTTAAACCAATGTGAGGTGCTTCCAATTTCAACCAGGATGAGAATAGTTGGGACAGCCTTGCTGTCCCTCTGAAACTAACTAAGAATCTGGGAAAGGATGCAGAACAACTATTCTCTACTATTGGACAACACAGCTCAAAGATGTGTTCCCTGGGAGATGGGGAAGACTCAAAGTGAGCACTAGAATCTCTTCAGCTTTCTGCTGGAAGGCAATTTCCAGACCACAGCACAGGAATAATTAAGCAGCGTACAACATAAAGAAACCAAAACGAGGATAAGGCATCTGGGATTTGTAGGCAGGGTACCAGAAAAGGGGAAGCTATGCAGAGAAACTGCTCCGGAAATCAAAATGACCCCTTGATTCTGAAGCTGAATGGTGAGTTTTGCATGTTGAGAGTGAAACTGCACAGAGTTTGGCAGAAAGCTGAACTATTCTCAGACCTAATTCCAGCTTGGGAGACATACAAACTAGTAAAATTAAAGACCTCATTAAATACCTAGGGTATTCAGTATAAACCATGGGAATGACATAGCTTCGTAATAGGGCCAAACCTGGCCTTGGAGCAGTGTTTCTCAGCCTTGTCACTGTTAACATACTGGCCCAGAAAATATTTTGTTGTGGGGCTTGTTCAGTGTGTTATAAGATACTTAGCATCATCTCTATCTTCTTCCACGAGGCACCTGTAACCTTCCTCAGTTGTTTCCAACAATATTTCCAGACATTGTCAAATGTACTTTGTAGGGCAAAATCAGCCGTAATCAAGAACCACTTCCCTAGAGTAAAAGTTATCCTAGACCTACTCTAAAAAATGAAACTTTCAACCTTGGCTTGAAAAGATCAACTTCTCCACAAGAGAAGTTTTATGCCTCTAAATAAAACAAATGTAAAATTAAAAGGAAATAACAAACAGCATCAAGCAACAATGCAGCATTCATGGGGTCTACTACTCTTTCAAAATTTACTAAATATGTGAGGAGCAGGAAATTGTGACTGGTAACCAGAGAAAAGGAGTTAACAGAAGTAGAGCAAGAAATAACAGGTAATTAAATTAGCAGATAGAATTTCAAGTAGCTCTTACAAATGTGTTCAAGTATTTAAATGATAACATAAATACAATGAAAAGTTGCAAGTAGATAAAGAAACAAAACTTTGTGATTAAAAATAAAATATCTAAAATGTGAAAAGATACTGATGGGCTTAATAGCAGATTAGGCAATAAAGGGAAAATCAGACTATTTAAGGTCACAGCAATAAAATTTATATCATAAAAGGACACAGACAAAAAAAAAATACCAGAAAATAATTAACTGAGCCTCAGTGACCTGGCGGACAATTCCAAGTAGTTACATGGATTAGGAGTTTCTAAAAGAGGTAGAGACAGAAAAAAGAAAAAAGACTGAAAATATAGTGGCCATTCATTTTCCAGATAGAAAATATACAGACCCTATAACTCCAAGAAGCACAGAAAATTCCAAGCAGATCAAACATAAAGAAAACCACACCAAAGCATACCATGATCAAATTGCTGAAAACTGGTATTAAAGAGAATATCTCAAATACATCTAGAGAAAATATGATACATTACATATAGAAGAACACAAATAAGAACAAGGTTTCTTACCTGAAATAGTGAAAAGAATTACAAGAAAATGGAGTAGCATTTTCCATAAATGGTACTGAAATAGTTGGACATCTGTACGAGAAAAAAAAAAAGAAACTTGTTTCTTACCTCACATGAATGCATATAAAATTGTGAATGCATCACAAATCTAAAAGCAAGAGCTAAAACTATAAAATTAATAGAAGAAACATTCTTATAATTCAGGTATAGGTAAAGATTTTTTAAATAAACATAAAATGCATATTTCTTCAAAGGAAAAAATTAACAAATTAAAATTCACCAAAATCAAAAACTGAAAGAAAACATTTTCAATTCATTTATCTAATCAAGGTCTTGTGTCCAGAATCTACAAAGAACGCTTAGAACTCAATATTTAGAGAATAGCTTCATAGAACATAGGCAAAACATTTTAAAAGAGATTTCATAAAATATATAAATGTCAGTATGTAAAAATGCTTAATTTTTAAGTCATTTGTGACTAGAATATATTTAAAGATTAACACCAACTGAACAAAAATTACATATAACTAAAATATATTTGATAGATAAATTAAAAATACTTATATCAAGTATTAGAAAGTATGGGATGCAACTCTAATTCTGACATATTGATGTTGGTCATATGAACTAGTCCAACTACTTTGGAACAGAGTTTGACATTGTGTTATAATACTGCACAAATATCTAACATACAACCCAAATATTTCGCTTCCAGCTATTTGTCTATTAAAAAGTTAAAATAGGTAGCACAAATATCAGTAAAAGAATGTTGAAAGAAACATCACTAGTAATGGTCTAAAACTGTAAATAATCCAAATGCCCATCAAAATAGAAAAAATAGCACACACTGTAGTATATGCTTACGATGGAATACAGAGCCACAAAGATGAATGAACTGTAGATATTCAGAACAAGAGGAATGGATAGCAGAAATTTGCTAAGTGAAAGAGGGGGAATAAGGATGTATAAACCTCAAGATTGCATTTTATGTAGAACTTAATAAACACAAAGCTCATCTGTAGTGACAGAAAATGGGATGAGGACCTATGGCTCAAGATAGGCGGGATGACTACAATGGGCATGGAAAATTTGGGAGGATTATAAAAATGTTCTATGTTTTTTTTGTGATGGTGGTCATGAGGATAAATATACTCATGAAACCGTATACTAAAAATTAATAAAACTGGTTTGCATTATTAAAAAAAGTTACATCATTAATTACTTCAAGTTAATTCAAAAATAGGTTATTATTACCAACCCATCATAAAGGCTACACTGATGACAATCAGAACGCTCAAGCAATGTTGGTAGAAGTACAAATAGATACTTTAAAAATATTTCACAGTACTGTCCCAAACTGAATATATGCATACTCCATGACCCAATACTTTCAATTCTAGGTAAATACTCAATAAAAACATTGATGTATGTTCACCAAAAGTCATTTATAAAAATGCTGATATCAGCAAGACTTGAAAAAATGCAAATATCTGTCAAGAGTAGAATGAATAATAAATTGTGATGTATTCATTAAACTAAATCTGTTCAGCAGTTAAAACAAATAAACTGCAGCTCTACCTATTGTATAAAAATAGGGATGAATCTCACGAGCATAATATGTCCACTTTCACTCTCTGGACATTTATAATAAAGTGAAAACAAAAAACACAGAAGAAATGCAAAATATCCTACAGTTTCACAAAGTTAAGAAGTCGATTACTTTGGAACACTAATATATTAATGTGCACAGTAAAGTCTCTGAGTTGCTGTGTAGTAGTTTTCTAGGCCTGCCATAACAAAGCACCACAGACTGGGTGGCTTACACAACTGAAATTTACTTTGTTAGAATATGGAAGATAGAAGTCTGAGATTAAGATGTCAACACGATTGTTTCTTCTGAGGCCTCTCTCCTTGGTTTGCATGTGATTGTCTTCACCCTTTCTTCACATGGTCTTCCTCCTGTATGTATCTGTGTCCTAATCTCTTAGAAGGACAGAAGTTATGTTGTAGTAGGGCCCACCTTAATAGTCTCCATTTTAACTTCATTACCTCTTTAGAGATCCTACAGTACAGTTGATTTCTGAAGTACCTGGGTTTAAGTCTTCAACACACGAATTTTAGAGGAAACATAATTCAACCCACAACCAAGATTCAGATATCATTTTTTGGAGAAGTGGGGATGTACGTTGTTTAGCCTACCACAGCATCCATTGTATGTATTGAAATAACCACTCTCCTGTGCAGCTAGAGTGGTACTAGTTATGTGTCAGAAGATTCTTAATTCTTCTTCCTCAGAAGAATTAGGAAAATAGTCATTTGAATCATTTTCTGTCTTCTGTGGTTGAAATGAGGAACTTTGGTCTGATCTCAAGACTGGAGGATGCTATAAGAAGTGCTAAGATGTTATCAAGGCAAAAAAAGTCCTACTTGTAAGAATGAATGCAAAGTCACTTACGGAATGCAAAGTCTGTGCCAGGCACTCCTATGTGCTTTCTATGCATTAACATATTTGAATTTCATGAGAACCCTAACATCATTTCAGATTTTCATATGATGAACTAAGAAGTTCAACTATATACTTATGGAAACAGAATTACTAAGTGGGAGACCCAAGGTTTGAACCCAGGAAGTCTGGCTCCAAAAATAATACTCTTAACCACCATACCATTAACACCTGCATCTATTCAAAGTCCCAAAGGATTCGTTTGCCTTATGTAATTGTCTGAAGTTGCATTTGATCAAGGTTATAATTCCCAAGCAATTCCTGTTTAATGCTAAGCTAACAGTTCTGTATTGATCACATTTAAAAAAATAAAGCTGCTGCCTCTTCTTGGATATCCTAAGAATACAATGCCATTTCCACATGCTCCAAGCATCTACTGGTTTGATTGGACTCGTGCTTTTTCTGTTAAATATGACTTAACGTAGGCTGGCATTTTCTTTGGTTTCAAATTATTTTATTTTATACAAAGATTTCATCTTTCTAGTGTTACTGTACAGGGAAGGCATTTTACCATAATCATAGTTAGTTATTATATTTATTTAAATTTTAAATTATTTTAAATAACTGACAATATAATTTTCACTCTAAATAATATAATTGGTGAATTACATTACTTTATGCTGAAACCAGTATGATGGCATGGCCAACACCTATAGTTTGGATAGGAATTAAACACTAAGTATATTTGTACAAAGGAATCTAATGATTAAAGTGAAAGGATCATTTTCTAAGATTCTAAGAATTAAAAAGAAGCCTCACAGAGACTGATTTAGAACAATTATGCTTTGCCAAAATCAGACACAGAAGTAAAATTACTACTGTTGTTCTGTGGAAATTCTAGACCAGACCACAATTTTTGGTGGTGTGAATAATATCTCAATGCATGTCTTGGTTTGAGGGTTATTTAAATACCTAACCTTGTTATTCTTATGGTTCATCCTTAAGACCTATTTTAACAACATCAAATGTATAACAACCAAATAATTTCAGGATTTTGCTGTTGTCACTTTAATTCAGTTTTAGTTTAAGTACGGTTATTTATTCCAATTTAATGCATAATTCTTATAATTAGGGCTTGAATAGGATTAATTTTATTCTCTGCAGCTCTTTATTGCTTTGTTATGTCTAGACATACCACACATCTGCAATAAACATGAGTTTGACTTCTTAATGCTATTGAGATGTTTACATCATTTACGTCTTAGTAATCCATCCATCATGACAATGTCAAGTAAAATTTACAGTCCTGGTGCCACTTCGAGTGACAACATCACAAAAAGAAGATTGACCGCAAGAAACCCATAGGTGGCAAAGGAAGTAAGGCTGTTTTCTGTCCAGAAACCAGTCTGGCACATTTTTTATTGTGTCAGAGCCTTTCCTGCAACTGGTGATGGATAGAAATTTCTTATCTTGAAGCCATTCAAATAACAGAGAAAGGGGACATCTTGATCTTTATTTTTCTAATACGTTTGTTTGTTTAAAATAATAACTAACATAAAATGCAGCTTTTAATTAATGGTTGATCAAATATAAGTCCCAAAGCTTTAGGGCAATTGTGAACTAAATATTGTCATTTGATATTTAAAAAGCTATGATAAACTATGGTATTAATTTTTAAATCATTCATAACAAAAGATCTTAAATTACTTGGCAAATTTTAAAGATTGTTTGAAGCCTTTGCTTTTAATCTAGTGATATTTCTGTAATACTATAATCTGCTATGAAAAGATATAGTCTGTACCTGTCCACGCCAGGACTGAATTGCATCTAAAGAGATAACTGAAAAAGCCACCTACTGTGTTTATGTATAAATGGGACTATTTTCATCTACCCTATTGACCTTGTTTAAGAAAATATATATCACAGATAGTTATTGAGGCACTTTCCAAAGACTAGATTCTCATCTTCCTGTAAATCTCACAATTCTATTTACACAAGAAATTCCATTATTGTAAATATGAATATTTGCATTTTAAAGGGATTATGCATTGGTTAGGCAATGGGAGAGAGTGACTGCAGGAAATGGATTGGAAAGACAATAGGAGAGGGGATATGATATGGAGTAGAAGGCCTCTGGGATGCTCGAATATGAAATACAGTTTCCAGTTTCATAAGTTCCTGATTAAAAGGAAAACATAACAGCAAGACTGGAAGGGCTTAGATTGATTTTTTTGAAATAGTGCCCACTCATAAAAGAGGGAACGTTTTTGAAATAAAATGATATTAAGAAACTCTTTTTATTTGAGCCAGTTTGCTACCTGATCAATTTAATCCACACTCAGATATTTGGAAAACATTGGTTGAGCAGAAAAACATGAGGTTATGAACTGTGTGGTATCAGGTAGAATTTGTAAGGCAAACGAGAGCAAATATTGAAGTAATGCTACAAAAAAAAAACCCCTTAAAATTGCATTTATATTAGCATATCATGCAAACAACAGGTAATATACCTGTTTAATTCTTGGTATTCTTATATTGGTTTTTCATGAGAAACCTCCCTGGAAGTTAAAAAAAATTAACTATATTGAAGTGGAATATACAGGCTGTTTAAATGAGTAACCTGTTTATTAAAAGGCCTGAATTGACATCTGGGTACTGCACATAGTCATCAACAAATATGCATTAATCTTACTCTGTTCAGGACCTTGCAACAGACACAGTGGGAGACTCAAAGATAAATGTGACTTGGCCTCTTCTATTGCTGAACTTGCACTCTACTTTGGGCCATGAGTCATTCTAAGTGGCACATGTGAGGTATCACATTTCCGATGGGATTTTAGAAAAAAAGATTGATTTCTGTGACCTCGGCTGGTGAGGAAAGGCTTTGTGGAAGAAATCAGACTTGATCTAGATGGTGAAAAAAATGGGCAATAAATAATAACAATAATAACTCATAAGCTATAAAATGTTTTATTGGTATGAAAGCACTTAAATTTGGCATTACCTCATTCATCGCTCACAATGGAGAAACAGCGAGCAAACGAGTCTGTCACAGGCAGGATTCAAATGTGGTTCAAGAACCACAGAGGGCTACTAGTAGAAGGGAAAGCTAGGGTCAGATAGAAAAGGGCCTTGAATCCAGAAGCTATACATTTTGGACTGTTAGGCTATTCAAGTTTTTTGGTGGTGGTGTGTGTCTGTGTGTGTGTGTGTGTGTGTATATATATTAAAAATCGGGTTGTGTTTTTTCCTTAGGTGGATTAAATTGTATAGATTTCTCCTTAAAGTTCAGAAAAATACAGATCATGCAGAATATATCTTTGCACGATTATCTTATTTGGAAAGGCATCTAAGACTCTTTTCATAATTGGCAATTTCAAACTGGAAGCAGCATTTATTCACATAATCTTGTAGTTACCATACATTTTCTGCCATATAGGAATCATGTATCTATAAAGTGTTTAGCTGTGGAAAATGAATTATTAAAAAAAATCCTCTTGGGCAAAGCAAGGGTGCACCATAAACAAATGCCCAGAAGGAAGAAGCTTAGAAGATTGAGATTATTCCATCAAATGAGAATAGTGCAGTCTTCGTTTGTATATTCCTTTTCAGAACTGGTTTTACTCCAAAAATATGCAGGGAAAAATCTGCCAGTAGAACTAGCAGAGTCAGTGAGAAACTAATCAAATGACCTCCACTTAGAATAAAATGAAGACAAATAAATGGCACTTGTTAAGAACCCGAGATAATTTCCTGAACTTTTCAACACTTGACAAGTATATATGATCCAGATTAACAATGTCTAGTGATGTAAGGGAAAGCCTTTGCCTTCCTGAGACACAAAGAGTCTGTGCCTTTCTTACTTTATAATTTTTGTATATATTTTTTTGTATGGGAATCACTTTACATTGAATAGATGACAAGTAATATTTTGGGCCTATATGACACAATAGTTTTCAGAGCCACCAAAAATGTGAACTCTAATCTCTAACCTTTTTATAAATGCTAATTCATCTTCCAGATAATATCCATGTGATGTCAATAAACTTATCAGACATTAAATATATAAAAGATTAATGTACATGAAACTTAGTTACAGAAAAATTTGGCTACGAAAACAAATGATTTATTTTTTTAAAAAGCTGATTTCTCATAAATGAAAACTTCTGGATAAGTTTTAAGTAAAGTCATCAGTAGGAGATGAATCTTAAGTGAACATACCCATACCATTTTGGTAGGGGAAAGGGAATCCAAATTTCTTAAGTATGTACTATGTTGCAGGTTATAGTAAATATTTTAGTTTTAAGTAAGCACTTTACAAACCTTATCTTATTTATTAATCTCACCTTTTTTGAAATATATGTTCATATGTCTTTTTTAAAAATGGAGAAACTAAAATTCAGAGAGATTCAATAACTTGTTTAACTTTACACATCCAGTCTGTGATACCAAATCAGGGTTCTTTTTGGAGATCGTGTTGCTTTCTTTCTTATTTTATGGTTCTCCTTTATCCTATCTCCCTGCCATCCTCATATAAAGCATCATGTATGTAATCAGACATGTAGGACGCTCATGCTATTCCCATGACCCCATTTTCAAAACTTATGTAAAAAAAAGGTCCATTAGCTTCATTTTAGTAAGTTGCAAACAACTTCCCATTCCTACATAGATGTTCATTTATGGGAAAACACAGGCTCTAACCATTGATCCAAGAAAATAATTGGGTACTGGAAACATAAATATCTACTAGTAGTTGTGAGATACTGGTAAAATGCCTTTAAAATTATGGTGATTTCTGGAAAAGTATTGCTGATGGCTCCTCGAATCATACTGAGTAAACAGCTTCAATTATTGAAGGATATCCAGTGTGGTTTTGCCTACTATATGTGACTACAGAAATTGGGGGGCTCATTTATAGAAAGTATAATTTAAAAAGATAATGCCTTATGCAGTGTTCTATAATTTGCTGTGTTCCCTCACGTACCTTTTCAGATTTGAAAGTCAGAAGAAGCAGGTAAGTATTCCTATTTTCTCTATTTAGAGTAAACAATCCCACCAAACCTAGATGGGGAAGAGACTGGCCCAGGTGCTCCAGTGGTGAGTGACAAAGTGATGACTTACTGTTCCATTTGTGAATCTTTCTGACCAGACACTTCTTGGCCCTTCCAATCTTTTCCTACAACTGAAATTAAATATACAGAAAATACTGCCCTTGCTCTGCCTTTGAAATCACCAGAACAATCCATAGATTTCCATAGTTATAAGAAATTGTTTTGCTTTGATTTCTACCTAAGACAGGAAAGAGACCACTTTAAAACGTACTCAAGATGATTATATCTGGGTTTTATAGAGCAGTTGCTATTGTCTTTGTCTTCTATTAAATGGGCCAATGAGAGAAGAATTGAGTTCTGTGAAATAATTTAGATTAGCTGTATATGTAAAATTCCATACTGAAAATCTTGGGAGATTCAAGAGACAAATTTTAAGCAAAACTGTAATATCATTTCCTGATTTCAGAATAGAATTTTATAGAAAATAAATTACCTTCCAGGGTCATCTCTCCATCTTAGATAATAGAATCAATGATCATTTATTATGTGAAATTTAGGATATTTTAAAATCTTCCTTTCTGTGCCAATACTTGAGTCAATATTTCATTATCAATAGCAATATGTTTCATTTTTAGAGGCAATTATTGCCAAATAGAGATATTCTCATCTCTTATTCAAATGGCTAGAAGTGGAACCTCTTGTTTTGCAAGGGACAATGAGGCTATTTTGGTCCATATGAAATTATGACAAGCCGAAAGCTTCTGTCTTTACCTATTTTAACTCATTTTAATCACTTTGATGACTGTAAAGTCATTTAAAGCAGTTAACTTCATCGCCCATGGTAAAGTTTTTGCAATTCAATAGCGTGATGTATAGGTTGGATTTGTGAAGTAAGGTATTAGAGATTGAAATCAATGGAGATTAACTTTTGTATTAGGGGAAGCAAACACTCACTGACTCTGAGAAGGGAAAAAATAAACTAGGCAAGATGAACTCCCATTTATGGATTTGTTTCCAAGATTCAGGCTTTTCCAGAATCTTTTTCTTTTTTTTTTTGAGATTGAGTCTTGCTCTGTCGTGCAGGCTGGAGTGCAGTGCAGTGGCTCGATCTCGGCTCACTGCAACCTCCACCTCCTGGGTTCAAGCAATTCTCTTGAGTCAGCCTCCAGAGTACCTGGGATTACAGGCACATGCCACCACACCCGGCTAATTTTTGCATTTTTAGTAGAGATGAGGTTTCACCATGTTGGCTAGGTCGGTCTCGAACTCCTGACCTCAAGCAATCTGCCTGCCTTGGCCTCCCAAAGTGCTGGATTACAGGTGTGAGCCACCGCCCCCAACCACAGAATCTTTTTCTATAGAAAATTAGTGGAGACAAGACCATGTTCTCATCCCTTCAGAGAAGTAATGTGTTGAATATTAAGTTCAATAAAGAAAACTAGCATAGTCAGACATGCATAGCTATAATGCTAGTGTATTCTTAGTTTGAGCTTCAATTAGTTCTTTTCCATTAATAATTTTGGCATTTCTCAGATTATGAAAACAATATGTAATAATTTAAAAAATTACAAAAAAATTGCAAAACAAAACTAACCCAGTATCCCACCATGAATACATAACAATTTGATGTATTTAGAAATTATATAGCCATTCGTGGATTACGTGGTCTATGAAGATTTCATGATACTTCATTACAGAACATTTTATTGTTAAATATTTGCATAAAACATGTTTGAAGATTGGAAACTTGTATTTTTTTACTTTATCATAAATTAATCACTACTGACATTTACTTTATACATTGTTACCAGAAATGGGGCTCGATCCAGATCCCAAAAGAAGGTTCGTGGATCTCATGCAAGAAAGAATTTGGGGAGTCCATAAAGTGAAAGCAAGTTTATTAGAGAAATGAAGATACAAAAGAATAGCCACTGCATAGGCAGAGCAGCCTGAGGGCTATGGGTTGGCTATTTTTATGGTTATTTCTTGATCATATGTGAAACAAGGGGTGAATTATTCATGAATTTTCCAGGAAAAGGGCTGGCAATTCTGGAACTAAGGGATCCATTTTCATTGAGAGCATACAGGGTTACTTCTGGATGTTGCCATGGCATTTGTAAACCATTGTGTTCCATCTCACTCTGTTGCCCAGGCTGGAGTGCAGTGGCACCATCTCGGCTGACTGCAACTTCTGCCTCCCGGGTTCAAGTGATCCTCCTGCCTCAGCCTCCCTGAGTGGCTGGTACTACAGGTGCGCACCATCACGCCAGGCTAACTTTTTTGTATTTTTAGTAGAGACGAGGTTTCGCCATTTTGGCCAGGCTGGTCTCCTGACCTCAGGGGATCTGCCCGCCTCAGCCTCCTAAAGTGCTGGGATAACAGACATGAGCCACTGCGCCCAGCCTTGGCAAGTTTTGATGGGCTTCTTTACAGCATCCTGTATTATCAGCGAAATCTTTGTGACCTGTATCTTGTGCTGACCTTCTATCTCAAACTGTGTCTAAGAATGCCTAAACTCCAGGGAATGCAGCCTAGCAGGTCTCATTCTCATTTTACCCAACCCTATTTAAGATGGAGTTGCTCTTGTTCAGACGCCTCTGACACTATTTTAAACATAATAAAGCAATATGTAATCGCTGTAGAAATCATTCAAATATAGAAGAAAATAAAACACACATATTTTGCAAAACAGTCAAACTGTTAGCTGTGTGTGTGTGTGTTGTAGGATATCTAAATGAATGTTTTACCTAAAGTACCAATCCATGGGTCAACATTCCAAAGTGAAGTGAGAGACCATGATGCTGAGTTTACAAGAAAGGTGTTCCAAGACCATTATGAGTCTTTTAACCCCTCACCAACGTCAAAGGAGATAAAGGTCAGAGGTTGAAGATTAGAGTAGTGTTATTACACTATTTGAATTATTAAGGTTAATTAAAAAAAAAATACTGCAGATGTGCTATGAGTCCTATATTCCCAAATAGAAGAGATAGTTGTTTTTCTTTCCCTTTCTTCTCTTTTGACCTCAAGTCCAAAAGAGAAGTACAGTAGCTTTTCTGGTGTGTGACTCCTGCTTAGGAATTCTAATTCAGAAAGATTGCTTGGTTAAGTGTTGATGGTGAAGCAAACAGAGAAATATCTGTTTCAGGACTATCCTTTCAGCTTGTTAGGGCAAAGATTATGTTAGCATATATTGGACTGAGTATTACCAAATCCGGCCAAGAAAAATATAGGTGCCCAGATATTGAGTTTCAGATAAACAATGAATGTATTCGTGATAAATATTATGTGTAATAGTTGAGATATATTTATACTAATAATTATTTCTTGCTTATTTAAATTTCAAATTTAAGTATTTGTCCTGAATGTATCTGTCAGCTCTACTTAGACTACATGAGGGCCATTTATGATAGAGATCCATATAGAGGTGGTGTTGGAGCCTGTCCAAGGAGGTTCTGAGAGGGGTAAACAGACTCAGTAGAAACAAGCTGAAAGCACTACTATATGCCCAAGGGCTGACCCAGGAATAAACAACTCCTTAGACTTGACCTGCCATTATTATTAACAAAAGAAAGGTTCTACAAGCCAGGGACATCCAATACTACGGAGAGCAATGGTTGGCTCTCTAGAAAGCCCATGAAGATGCTCAGATCAGTACTCTGTTGTAATTCTGTGAGGAAAAAAAATGTAGTATGCCATTTTGTTCATAAAACTGATATGATAATAGTACACAAAACGAGGATCATGCAGTTTTTCACATTTTAAAATACTGAAAGTTTCATTTCCAGCCTAATTTGTATATAAACATTAAACAAATATATGTATGTATGCATACATACATAGCTGTAGCAGTCTGTAAATGAAGATTGTAATCATACTAATGATAGCTTAATCAATTGTCCTCAGGAAATCCAGGGAAATAAGAGTCTCTTTTTAAATAGGTAAACAGAGACAGAACACATCAGGTTAATTGGAAATCATGGTTATTTATTCTTCAAACCCTTCTTCAGTTAAAATACCTTAGATAACTCCCTCAGTAATTTCTCAATTTAGGGCACACTCAACCACTTGCATTATATACTTGCCTGCTGATATTGTTTATATCACTAAAGTAACATTTATTAGGCTGTGTTCACATTAACTTCATACGGAGTTTTTAATAGGAGTTAGAAATGGTTATAAAGTTCTGGTGATGTATGATTTTCATTTTAAAGGAAGAGTAGGAATTATTCAGGTCAAAATGAAGGAAGGGTATTTTAAGTCAAGGGAACAGAAATTGCAGAGACACAGAGTATTAAAGGAAAACATTAATCAGAAAAAGTTAAGATGGTCATTGCAGTTGAACCACAGGCTGTCTTGCCAGGTAGTTAAGAGGTATGACATAATGTAAGGTCACATTGTGGAGAGCTTTTGTGCAGGACAATTACCTGTATATTTAATCTCAAATATGGTGCAGTGCCCAGTGGCAGTTTCAGAAGAGTTACATAAGCAAATTTGTTTTAACAATATTACACTAATTATTCCATAGAGAAAAATGCCAGAAATTGATAACTGGTGGCCCTTATTCTTTATTAGGCCATGTTCTGTTTGATCATTGCTGCATTTTAAAAGATAATGTGAATGGGGAAAAGTTGAAAGCATTCCTTCTGAGAACTGGAACAAGACAAGGATCCCCACTCTCACCACTCCTCTTCAACATATACTGGAAGTCCTAGCCAGAGCAATCAGACAAGAGAAAGAAATAAAGGGCATCCAAATTGGTAAAGAGGAAGTAAAACTTGCTGTTTGCTGATGATATGATTGTTTATCTAGAAAACCCTAAAGAGTCCTCCAGAAAGCTCCTAGAACTGATAAAAGAATTCAGCAAAATTTCCAGATACAAAATTAATGTACACAAATCGGTAGCTCTTCTATATACCAACAGTGAGCAAGCTGAGAATCAAATCAAAACTCAACTCAAATAAAATACTTAGGAATATACATAACCAAGGAGGTGAAATACCTCTACAAGGAAAGCTACAAAACACTGCTGAAAGAGATCGTAGATGACACAAACAAATGGAAACACATCCCATGCTCATGGATGGATAGAGTCAATGTTGTGAAAATGACAATACTGCCAAATGCAATCTACAAATTCAACTCAATTCCCATAAAAATACCACCATCATTCTTCACAGAATTAGAAAAAAAAATCCTAAAATTTATGTGGAACCAAAAAAGAGCCCACCTAGTCAAAGCAAGACTAAGCAAAAAAACAAACAAACAAAAAACAAAAACAAGAAAACAAACGAACAAAAAACAAATCTGAAAGCATCACATTACCTGATCTCAAACTATACTATAAGGCCATAGTCACCAAAACAGCATGATACTGGTATAAAAATAGGCACATAGGCCAATGGAACTGAATAGAGAACTGAGAAATAAACCCAAATACTTACAGCCAACTCATCTTTCACAAAGCAAACAAAAACATAAATTGGGGAAAGGACACACTTTTCAACAAATTGTGCTAGGATAATTGGCAACCCACATGTAAGAGAATGAAACTAGATTTTCATCTCTTGCTTTATACAAAAATCTACACAAGATGGATCAAGGACTTAAATCTAAGACCTGAAACTATAAAAATTCTAGAAGATAACATTGGAAAAACCCTTCTAGACATTGGCTTAGGCAAGGATTTCATGACCAAGAACCCAAAAGCAAATGCAATAAAAACAAAGATAAATAGCTGGAACTTAATTAAACTAAAGAGCTTTCTCATGGCAAAAGGAGCAGTCAGCAGAGTAAACAGACAACCCACAGAGTAGGAGAAAATCTTCACAATTTATACATCTGACAAAAAACTTTTATCTAGAATCTATAATGAGCTCAACATCACTAATGATCAGGGAAATGCAAATCAGAACTACAATGCAATACCACCTTACTCCTACAAGAATGGCCATAATCAAAAAATGAAAAAATAATGGATGTTGGTGCGGATGCAGTGAACAGGGAAGACTTCTACACTGCCAGTGGGAATGTAAACTAGTGCAAATGCTATGGAAAAATAGTGTGGAGATTCCTTAAAGAACCAAAAGTAGAACTACTATTTGATCCAGCATTCCCACTACTGGGTATCTACCCAGAGGAAAAGAAGTCACTATACGAAAAAGATACTTGCACACACATGTTTGTAGCAGCACAATTTGCAATTGCAAAATCGTGGCACCAGCCCAAATGCCCACCAATCAACAAGTGGATAAAGAAACTGTGGTATATATATATATACAATGGAATACTACTCAGTCATAAAAAGGAATGAATTAATGACATTTGCAGCAACTTGGACGAGATTGGAAACCATTATTCTAAGTGAAGTAACTCTGGAATGGAAAACCAAACATCACATGTTCTCACTCATAAGTGGGAGCTAAGTTATGAGCATGCAAAGGCATAAGAATGACACAATAGACTTTGGGGACTAAGGGGGAAAAGGGTGGGAAGGGAGTGAGGGATAAAAGACTACATATTGGGTGCAGTGTATACTGCTCGGGTGATGGGGGCACCAAAATCTCACAAATCACCACTAAAGAACTTATTCATGTAATCAAACATGACTTGTTCCCCAAACCTATAGAAATTTAAAAAAAAATTAAAAGAGAAGATAATGTGACTAGACAGTGACTATGTCTGGGCACAACACAAGCCCTTTAGGAACTGCTTGCACCGTTAGGCACTTCTGTTACCTGCTGGCCCCTAAGGACTTCTAAGATTGTGACCCCTAGTGCAGATGAACTGGAGTGATGAAGAGACTGGTTCTGACCTCAGCTCCATCACTTAATGGGTTGTGTTACCTTCACAGTTTCCTCATTTGTAAATGGAGGTAAAAATATTGCCTATCTCATGGGACTGCTTTGAGGATTAAATGATTTAATGCATCTAAATAACTTGGCACAGAGCTTAATAAATATTAACTATTGTACTTAACATGAGGATATCAGTTAGGGAGCTTGAGAAAAATCCATGTCAGAGATAACTGAATGCTTGGACTAAAACAGAGAGGAGGTGAAGCAGATTAGTTGTAGAGATACTTCTAAACTTATCATCAATAGAATTCTAATTAGATACAAAGTTATGCAAAAGCAAATAACCCATTGAAGTTTAAATTGCATTCATGATCTAATGACAACAATGGTGGATTGATAATCAGACAAGGTGATAATTTCTAGAAAAGGATCTTCCTGTGCACCATCAAATTATAGTAGATAAGCACCTGTACTTCTCTGTTTTTACACAGGCTCTCTGTGTGTGATATAATGAGCCACCTCTCTGGCTATGCAGGTCACAGATGTATTTATGCTGAAATCTTTTAGGTTCATATGTTCATCTTGGAAATATAATGTCGTAGAATCTCACATTATAGATCCAAACCATGGACACCTTGGCCACATTTCATAACTGTGTTCAGACATGCTCAGCTGCCTTTTCATTTACTTTTTATAAAATGTCATTGAAATCAGAAGAAGATGACACAGAGTTTTATAGTTTAGAAGTAGGAAAAAGTTAGCATTTTCTGCTACTCATGTCTTCAATTAAATTTGTTGTTGTGGGGCTAACTCAAACTAAACAAAAGCAACATCTCTGGTATAGATCTTACCTCCCAAATGCTATTATGGTGCTAATGATGTTGACCATTGGGGAGTAAGAAGTGGTGAGACATGGACCTTCCCGGCCTGCAGAGGCTATTGCTTGCCTATAGGTTCCATCAGTTGCCTTTTGAGAACTATAGCATAATTAAACTCCATTTTCTATTTTCTATATGAAACATGAGGGTGTTAAAAAGAATTTCATGACCTAGATACCTGTTAAATTAGCACAGAACTCCCACTCTTATCCTATGAATAGGGAAAAACAAATAGTGTTGAATTTGGTCTTACTCTGAGATGTAGAAAAGTAAAGTAACTGCTGTCATTTTGATGTTCCTATACAATTCCTAACTGCACAGAGTAGAAGTAGAGAAAAAAGCTGCACATAATGATGCATTAATAATAATGTTTTGGGCTGGGTGCCCTGGCTCATGCCTGTAATCCCAGCACTGTGGGAGGCCGAGGCAGGCAAATCGCCTGAGGTTAGAAGTTCAAGACCAGCACAGCCAACATGTTGAAAGCCCATCTCTTCTAAAAATACAAAAATTAGCTGGGCATGGAGGTGCATGCCTGTAATCCCAGCTACTTGGGAGGCTGAGGCAGGTGAATCGCTTGAACCTGGAAGGCAGAGTTTGCAGTGAGCCAAGATCGCGCCACTGCACTCCAGCCTGGGAGACAAAGCAAGACTCCATCTAAGAAAAAAAAAAAAATAATAATAATAATAATGGTTTAATTCCCCATGCAACAGATTTTTTATGTACATTCCCAGACATTGTTATATTAATCAATTATTTTAAGATAAAGATGAATAATCTGATTAAGAGATTATAAGATTTAGAGGGTTACCCAGTTAGGAAAAATATTGGCTTTAAGATAGGAAGATATTTTGGAAATTATAATTTACTCAAATGTCTGAATAAATCTTAGGATAAAATATAATGGGAAATCTTTATGTTGTTTATACTTTTATAAGAAAGAACAAGTATCCATTGCCTCAGATCAATCTGTATAATAATTGAAGAATATAAAACTAAGAAATGAGAATTATTTCCTCCATTTCATGTTTTTGTTTCTTAAAATCTTTAACATAATTGATTCATATTTTCAATTCACTTTGTGGGTGGTAGTTGTAGTTATTTCAGGGTTGTCATGGTTGTAGTTAATTCATGGGGATACGGTCATTTTCCGTGACCATTGCAGGTATTATTAATCAATCACTGTATTCTCACATTGATAGATTTTGCTTTAGGAATCTTCTCACCGGAGGAGGATCAGTTTCCATACCAATGAGGCCTACAGTTGAAACCTAGCTGCTATTCCATATATTTTTTCAAATCTAAGCGAATATAATGAAAGTTCACATTATTTTCTATGGACAAAATCTCTACAAAAGTCTTTTGCCCCATTAATTTGGCAAAAGCTTGCTGTTAAGCCGTTTCTAGAAATCTAATCTCAGACGCTACCTGGCAATTAAATTATTATGTGAGCTTTAAAATCTGCAATTGCAAGGCCTTCTGATGTGGTTTGGATATTTGTGCACCTAGCTTTAAATTATTTGAGGTCCAAGATGTATTTCCCATAGCATTTAGCATCCTGTATAACCTCGGTATTAAAATTCACAGAATAACTTTTGTTTGAGAAAGTATTGATCCTATGCCTTTTTTTCTCAGAGGTATTACAGGCTAATACAATTTACACTCTCATTTGTTTATACATGTTAGGACACTGAATGGTTATTTCGCATATGAGAAACAGCTAAAGCAACTTGTATGCCTGAACCACAAAGCAATTATTCAAGCCTCAAGTAATCCTTTGAATGAATCACAATGCACTGAGAAAGTAAAATAAGCTATCCAATTATCAATATTTACTAAAGAGAAAAGCATTACAGGAACGTCCAGAGAAAAGAATAAACAGAATAAAAATACTGGGGGGAATTTGCAACCAGAAAGAGTAGGTGATGCTTCAGATCAATGCTGAAGTACTTATTAAGAAAGATACTTAGACATCTTTGTGTAATTTCAGAAATATGTCTTTACAAAGATGGTCTATGCAGTAAAACTGGGAAAAAATAGACCTACAATCTCTGTCTAGTCTAATATTTTCTCTATCCAGTGTAATATTTTTAAATTCTGCCTTTTTATCTCCCCATTGAATCTTATTATCACCTGGAAGGGAGGCTACTTTTGATGTGTGTACTATTGTCATCAAGTAAGTAAGATGAGTATTTGTTTCCATTGCTGCCTAACAAATCACCAGAAATTTAACAGCTTAGAACAGCATAGATTTATTATCTCAAGGTTTCTGCACGTTAAAAGTCCATATATGAGTTGACCAGATTGTCTGTACAGTTGAAGTCTGTATATGAGTTGACTCGGAGCCTTACAAGGTTGTAATCAAGATATAAATCAGCTATAACGTGAGACTTGGAGTCCTCCGCCAAGCTCACTGGTTGGTAGAATTCATCTCCTTGCATCTGTATGACTGAGGTCTCTGTTTTCTTGTTAGTTTTCAGAGACCACTCTCAGTTCCCAGAGACCACCCATAATTTCTTACTACATGGGATCCATAGACAGTTCACAACATGCATCTTTATTTACTTTCTTCTAGGCCAGCAGAAGTATGTTTCTCTGACTTCTTCCTCTACAACCAGCCAGAGAAAACTCTCTACTTTTAAAGAGCTCAACTGATTTGGTCATGCTGCGGCAGGATAATCTTTCTTTTGCCAAAACTCATAGCATGAAGACTGTGTACATCAAGAGCCAGGAATCATGAAGGGCATCTAAAAATTCTGCCTACTACAGTGACCAGAGTCATTTAAGGGATCATTAAAAGATGATATAATAATATTTACTCTCAAGTGAAAGTGGCTTGGAGTTCTAAAGTTAGTTTATATTTATAGAAACTGTTAATTCAATAAGTAACTTTCAGTTTCTGGAAAAAATGAGTATTGGTATGCAGCAGGTCAAGCTATCATGCTTGATTGCCTCTGTGAACTTAGATTGCTTGACCTGCCTTAATCTTAATTCCCACATTTATTAACTTGGAATTTAATAATGCTTATCTCGTAGAGTCATTCCAAGCATACGTTATAAGATTTCCTTTAAAGAATTTTGCAAACCACAAGGAATGAAACAAATGTGAGTCATTGCTATTTTCATCACGTATTATTACTTTTCTTTGAAGCCCTAAACAGCTGTAATATTTGGGCTTGTTTTATTTAATCTATTTATGGAAAAGCATAGCTTTAATTTTCAATTTAAGAAATGTTATGATGTCTGATTTTGTGTAGGCTTTTTCATTTTCTTTTCTTCTTCTTTTTTTAATGTAGGAGTTACAAAGGTGCTCCTGTGCTTCTGATGGCAGATTTAGCACATGAATTTCTGGGAGCAGCATTTGTACATCAAAGGATGTTCTTCTTAAATAATCTGCTAATTAAATTAAAGCTGCTTCAGAGCATCTTTTGCAGTATGGAACTTTTTGATACTGTGTTAGTGTTTTATAATCAAGTCTCCAAAAGGATTTCTCCAAAACACGTGGTAAATGGGTGAAATATGGAGTCGGAGTTTGTGTGTATATTAATTTTTATGACAGGAAAATAAATAAGGGAAAAAGATTAGGCGTAGGAATAAACACCTCTTTTACCTACTATAAAAAAGTAGCTTCTTTATTATTAAAAATCACTGAATATGAACATGAAAAGCAAAAAAAAAAAAAAAAAAAAAAAAAACAAAGTCAATGAGCCTTTTTAACTACTGTTCTTGTGGTAGAGGTAGGACTGATATGCATGAACAGTTTTCCAAAGGATCAGAGGAAAGAAGGAAAAATATGTCCAGAACACTGCAAACTAAATAATCATCAGTAAAATGGAGTTTCACTGAATTCGTATTCCCTGAAGGCAAAACATAATAGTAGGAAGTCTTGTCAGTCTAATTCAGGGAGGTTTATTCATTGGAATACCAAAAGTACAGAATTATTACATTGTGCTAAGTGGTGGTGGTCTTCAGTAGATTTTCTGACAACTCAGCTTTTAATTATTGATTTTTATTAAATTTCACTAGCAACATTTGAGTTTAGATAGAATGTCCTATTAACTTAGCAAAACCTTGTAGTTAAACTCTTTCTAGAAATCTAATCTCAAACACTACCTGGCAATTAAATTATTATGTGAGCTTCAAAATCTGCAATTGCAATGGCTTCTGATGTGGTTTGGATATCTGTCCAGCCTAAATCTCATTTTGAAATGTAATTCCCAATGTCAGAGGCAGGACCTAGTGGGAGGTGTTTAGATTATGGGGGTGGACTTCTCGTAGCATGGTACTGTCCTGAAGATAGTGAGTAAATTCCCATGAGATCTGGTTGTTTAAAAGTGTGTGGCACATCCCCCACACTCCCTTGTTCCTGCTCTCGCCATGTGACCTGCCTTCCACCATGAGAAAAATCTCCCTGAGGCCTCCCCAGAAGCTGACCAGATGTTGGTGCCACGCTCATATCGCCTATGGAACCATGAGACAATTAAACCTCTTTTCCTTATAATGTACTCAGTTTCAGGTATTTCTTTATAGCAATGCAAGAACGACCTAACATAACTTCTCACAAAAAAAATACATCTAAAAATGTAGGTATTTATTGTTTTATATGCCCCATCTGTTCAACTGCATTGTTGCCCTAGAATGATAGGTGATAAGGAAAGTTAGATGAATTTTTTTGGCTTTTCAGATGAATTCATTTCTTTCAACTATGTAAACAATGTTAAACAAAAAACATTTTTTTTTTTTTTTTGAGAAGGAGTCTTGCATTGTTGACTGGGCTGGAGTGCAGTGGTATGATCTTGGCTCACTGCAACCTCTGCCTGCCAGGTTCGAGCAATTCTCCAGCCTCAGCCTCCGGAGTAGCTGGGATTCCAGGAGCCTGCCACCATGCCCAGCTAATTTGTGTATTTTTAGTAGAGATGGGGTTTCACCATGGTGGTCAGGCTGGTATCTCCAACTCCTGACCTTGTGATTTGCCGGCCTCAGCCTCCCAAAGAGAACAATAAATTTTTATCTAGAGGAAGTATAAAACTTAAAGAATTTAAACTCTTTAGTCCCCACTTTGCTACTAAAATAGTGTAATACTAACCAAATTAAAATAAAGGGCCAAATAATGCCAAAGGAGGAATTTCCCATGAATTTGTGCTGTTGATTGGCCCTAAATATTAATAAACAGAGAAAATGAGGAGAGAGAGAACCTAAGTGGACATGGAATGACATTAAACTCTGACTAAAAATACACATTGAATTTAAGTGGTCTTAATTTTAGAAGTCAAGAACTTATGTAGTAATTTGTAAATAAGAAGGATATGATAGAAGATAAGATCCAGAATTTGAAGAAAGAGACAGCAGGAAAAAGTATAATCAAGATGGGAAAGACCTCTTGATAAAACATGATGTAAATACTTAAGAAGAATAACCTTCTTAATATAGTACTTCCAGGAAAATCTTAAGTTCTCTTTTCTTCTTGGAGGTCATGATCAATGCAATATTTTCATGATTGTATCATAATTATGAGCAGGAAAACCTGTCAATTATCATCAAATATACCTCAACAGTCTTTGAATACTAGTCAAGGTATCCAGCAGGTGAATTAGAAGTTGTAGATACTAATAGTAATCATTGTGATTTTTCACTCTAAAAACTCCAGTAGCTAGTCAAGAGCTGTTTGCCCAAGTATCCACATTTTAAGGAATTCTGCATAGTAGGTTACAAGATGCTCATTTATTTTATTCTGAGACATAGTCTCACTCTGTTGCCCAGGCGTTAATGCAGTGGCATGATTTCGGCTCACTGCAGCCTCTGCCTCCTGGGTTCAGGTGATTCTCCTGCCTCCCGAGTAGCTGGGATTACAGGTCCTCACCAGCATTCCCGGCCAATTTTTTGTATTTTTAGTAGAGACAGTGTTTCACCATGTTAGCCAGGCTGGTCTCAAACTCCTGACCTCAGGTGATCCACCTGCCTGGGCCTCCCAAAGTACTGGGATTATAGGCATGTGCCACCACAGGCAGCCACAAGGTGCTCTTTTATGAGAAATTTGTGTATCCTGTTCAATGGATTGAAAATATCGAGTATTTAATGATCTGTAGATAGAGGACAATGCACATAAGCAATCTCCTTGTCTATTAAATCAGTCACTGCATGTCAATAAATGTGTGTGGTATTTGAAGCCATTAACATGTCCATATTTGACTTTGCATTCATTATGCAATTCACACATCTGTATTGTCCATTCATACCTTTTATTTTCCCTAGAGAAAAATGGAATCAGGACAAATGCCAAGGGAGGTAAAGTTGCCTGACTACAATAACTAATCCGTGTCAATAAAATCTTTCACAAACCAAAGTGTGGACAATGGCAAATCTTACATTATAAATTATGTTCTCCTTACTTTTCCTGTCCATGAAATCTCCACACAGGTCCAGGGGTAAGAATTTAGCAATACCAACCAGTGATGGAGGCTTTTATTCAATAGGATTTTTTAAATTAAACACCTGCTGGGCTTTTCTCCAGTTCAGAATTTCTTTTCACTCCATGGCCCTATGCTAGAAATAGTAAGAAGATATAAAGTAATAATAAGTAGTTTTAGAGCACTTTTTAAGAAAAATTTAGTACTTTGTGCTCAAAGCATGCTGACACTGATTTGATGAGGTAAGAGGTCAGGGCTGCGGAAATAGGTAAATGAGCAGTCTTTCTTGGCATATGAAAACAGCATGTGCTACATATCCACACAGTGGCAGAGGACATAGACACTAGCTCATATTGAAGAAATCAATATTATTCAGTCAGACTACAGCACTGAGTTGGAAGACAGAAAATTATTTGGATTATTTTCTTCCCTGTTGTCTACAGGGAACAAGAAATGGGGACAAGAAGGCATTATCAGCAACCAATTGAGAAAAGGGGCACAACCTCCTGAAATACACTTAAAGATGATGATCAGGAAACTAGCAATGCATACAGAGCCATTAAAAAGAGATTCCATGGCAGTTGTACATAAGAGTTAAAACTCTGGCAGTTTTCACTAATGCTCCTTGTCAACAAAATAAATGAAAGCCAAATAGTTAAACCCTGAATTAGGGAAATAATCCATCATTTTACCAATCTTCCCAGGAAAAATATGTAGTACTTTCCAGGAAGACAGAAAAAAAAAATTAAACTTTAATAAGACTATTGTTTCAACTGATTTTTTTCCTGTTCATTTCTCCATTTTTTTTTTCTGGCCACACAATAGTGGCTGCAACACAAAAATAACAGACTCTCATTCTATGATTTTTAAAAAATTTTCTGACCTATTTTGATTGATAGATTATGACTTTATTTGCACTGGTTGGAGGTCAGATTGAGGCCTGATATGTTGTAAAGAATGAAGGAAAGCAGGAAGGAGAGAAGGAAGGAAGAAAAGAAGGAAGGAGGAAGAAAGGAAAGAAGGAAAAAAGGAAGGGAGGAGGGGGTTATATAAAAAAGAAGGAAAGAAAAAGGCAACAAGAATCATTTTAGAAGAAACATACCTCGAGGAACAGAAGGTAAATCCTCTTAATCATTTCATACTTTACAACTAGTTCATAAGAATGTAAATTTGAAAAAATAAGAACTCAAACTATACAATAAAAAACAATATTAAATCAAAAGGGAAATCGAGAACAAAATAAAGGAATTGAAGGCAAATAGTATGATTATAATACAAGTATATAAATTAGAAATGTTAGGAAACAAATGAGTCTAAAAACTAAAATACTAAAAGTTAACTCTTAAATGTAGTAAACACAGATTAAAGTTATATGTAAATTAAAGAATGTGAATGTAACCTATCAGGAATTGAAAATATACACAATGATCTAGTATAGGAACGACTGGTGTCATGAAATAGCTGAACAAAACTGAAATTGAAGATGGGCATATAATATAATTTATTTGAATGGATGGAATGTTTTAATTATCATATCAAGAGAGCATAGTATGTAGCAGAAAATGTTGATGCAAATTCTTCACCAATACCAAGTTTATGCTAGTTAAGTTATAGAGCTTCAACAACAAAATATACGTGTGCATCTTAGCCAAAAAATAGAAAAAAGAAATAAGAACTACAATGGTGAGAAATTCAGGCTGGCTTTAGGTTTCTTCTTTGCAATATTTAAAGTTAGAAGAAATCAGAACAAGGTCTACGGAGATTATAGAGAAAAAGTTTAATTTCCAAGAATACCGCATTCTGCTAGGAGAATGTTAAAGAACCAGCAACAGGAAGATATTATCAGCCATGAAAAACTTAGAGTACTTGTTAGAAAACCTTAAAAGAAACCATTAAAGGGTCATGACACTCAATGGCAGGACCATGCAGTGAAATATAAAGTAGGATGTATGAGGGAATTAACAACCACAACAAACTCACTGGAGAGAATTAGTTACGAACATGCGCTCCCCTCAAAACTCATTATCTCAAAGTTTAGAAAGGGCAATATTCCAGTAGAGGGAACCAGTGTCCATAATGCTTTACATATTTATAAGGTCGAAGGTGAAGGGAACATCTATGCAATTAGGAATAATGGAAGCACCCTCGTCATAAAGGCAGCTTTGTGTCAATTAGCTGCATCTTATTTCTGCCAAACACAGACATGTTTGATGATTCTGCTTTTAAGTAAGGTACCACAAGGAGGGAACAGACCAGCCTCAGGAGCATCAGATTTGCCTGTTATCAAAACATTCATTTGGACTTCAAAATTTCCTTCAATTTTTATTGTCTCTTATAGTAAAATTAAACTAATTATTGTTATTAAAATTGTATTTATAATGTAGACTCATTTGAAGGTATTTATATAAAATGTTTATTCTACTTGTCTATTTTTTTCTATCTGTCCTTCTACCTGTATATAAATGTAGAGATATGTCTAAAAAATGTTAACACAATCTAACAATAGTAATTTCTAGAATTAAATGCATTATTTTTACATTTATTATTATGCATTAATGTCTTTAGGAAAAGTGTGTATTATATTTTACTAATTAATAAAGTGATTATTTCTCAAGAAATCTTGAAGCAAAATGCAAAGATAATGGATAAGAATAGTAGTTAATTTTGATGGCTATTATATTCGTTGCTATAAGACAAGCATTAGAAAAAAAAGGGAATAAAGAGAAAAAGCCCTGAGATATAGAGGTAAAAGCTATGCAATAAAAAGACAACCAGTATGTCTAGAAGATGGAAAACAGCAGAGCCAGGGCATGTAAAGCTCTATGTCTAAGGTAGGAATTTTGAATTTTATTCTATGTAGAATAGAAAGTCATTGAAAATAGGGGAGTTACATGATCAAATTTTCCTTTAGAAATATTGATCTGGCTTCCGTGTAGATAATGAACTGTGGTAGTAGAGAATGCCAGGTGCAAAAGTGGGGATGAGAAAAACACTTAGAAGATTATTGTAGGGAGAAATATGCCTATCATTTAGAACATGATTAGATTTAAGATATTTTTGGAGGTAGGACCAACTAGATACAGCACAGGTAAAAATAAAGATGAATATGGAATGAATTATATATTTTTGGTCTGAGCAACTGATTGTGTCATTTATTTTGACAGAGAAACTTGGTAGTAAGTAGATTCGATGGGAAGAATGTTTGTAACCTGTTTTGGAAGTATTAAGTTTGATGTAACTTTAGACCCTAAGTGGAGATATCAAGAAGATACTTGGGTATGTGCCTGGAGTATAAGACAGAGATAAGTGCTAGAGATTTAAATTGAAGATTCATCCACTTGGAGATGGTCTTTGTAATCATAGAACTGGACAAAATTTTCTATACAGAGTGTATAAAATTAAAAGAGAATTAAGAACAGAGACCAGCAGCACTATAATGTTTAGAGATATGGTGAAGAAACAGGAGCCTTAAAAAAAAAAGGCTTGAAGGATTCTTCAGCAAGGAAAGAGAAAAGCATGAATATGAAGAGGCATGAAAGGCTGCAGATAAGATGTTTCACTAAGTGGAGGTGGGGTGGTAATCAATAGCATAAAATTTTGCTGAGAGATTAATCAGATGAAAGCATATTTGGCTTTCACAAGCTTTTATTTATAGTTACATTGATTAGGTATCATAACCTTATAATTTCAGTGTATTATGTGAAACAGCAAACAATTATGTAAAATAAATACATAAGAATATGATCATATATCTCAAATTATACATATTTAATCCCATATTTTCTAGAAGTTTCATAGTAACAACCTCTGGCATTGCTTATAGAAATATTACACTAATAATTAAATATATATTTTTCTGATATGTGTTTAATTTGAGAAACATCATTAGTTTCTTTTTTTTTTTCTTTCTTTCTTTCTTTCTTTTTTTGAGAAGGAGTTTTGCTCTTGTTGCCCAGGCTGTAGTGGAATGGCATGATCTCAGTTAACCACAGCCTCTGCCTCCCCGGGTTCAAGCGATTCTGCTGCCTTAGCCTCCCGAATAGCTGCAATTACAGGCCTGCGCCACCATGCCTGGCTAATTTTGTATTTTTTGTAGAGGCGGGATTTCTTCATGTTGGCCAGGATAGTCTCAAACTCCCCACCTCAGATGATCTGCCCGCCTTGGCCTCCCAAAGTGCTAGGATTACAGGTGTGAACCACGACACCCGGCCTATTAGTTTCATTTTTTAAAAGACATCAACAAAAAGAAAAATGGGATTGCTTAAATGGTACTATCCCTAAAATTAATTTTTAAAAAATTACCAAAGTTGTTTCTAAATACATCTTATGGTTAAATTTGAATGTATTCATTAGGCATGTTATTCTATTTATATAATTAACTTTTTTATTTAAAAACATTTATTAAAATTGCCTTATGCATAGCTACCAACCTAGATTGTTAGATGTTTGTCTAACAAACTGTGGCTTCCTTAGACACATTGAAATAGTCATCAAAACACAAATGTTGTGATGCTAAATTTGTAATATTGACACCAAGGCTATATTTGCTACATTCAGGTTGAGGGGGAGATGGCAGGGAATTAACATATAAGCAACTATTCAGTATGCCAGAAATTTTGCATATACAAATTTATTTCATATTCATAGTAGTCCTGGAAAGGGAAGACATCAGCATCTCCATTTAACAGATGAAAAATAGGAATGTTGGAGCCAAGTTTTAACAACCTCCAAACATCACCAGCACCACACTTGAAATACACTGTGGTAGCTCAAAACTCTCCAGAACTCTTTGGCAGTAGATAATCCATGCATACTGGCCCTGACAAAGGCCCAGATCTCTTCAATTTTCTCTGTGTGGTTTATATTTCTGGTGATGTATACTCATTTTGTTTTGTAAATTTCCAAATTGTCATACGCTGTATCTTCTCTTTCCTATAAAATTTTTGACACCTTAACATAGAAGGACCAACATATGCTGCTAATAGTCAGATAATAAGATGGCTATTAACATAAATATTCTTTCACTTTGCACATATGGATCAAACTTTCTACAGCCTTATTTTCACATTCCATCTGAATCCACATGTCATTGGAAATAACCTACTGACATAATGTGGAATGTCTGTTCCTTTGTGTGGACAGACGGAGGGCCCCATTCAGACAACTGTGCAAACATTGTGCAGTAACATAAAATAAACTCTTAACATTTTATATGAACACTGAAATCAGTATATTTTGTGAAGTGGTGAGTGAAAGGGAAGTTCAAGAATGTGACTAGACATTTATGCAGAGAAATAAATACATGGTATAAATGTGAGATATTTATCTGGGTTTTAATTAATCATTGACTAGTTGAAGGATGACATGGGATTCTAAAGCTGTTGGAAAGGAGAGTGGATTGTGTAGTGACCTGGTAACGGTCTGGGAGAAGGCTAACAAAAGAGAATGATGGTTTAACACTAAAGGCAACAATAAATGTGCATATAATAGAGTGAGAGTTGGAGAAAGAGAGAGCAAATGTGCTTTGGTACATCCTAGAGTCTATAACACAGAATGTAGAATGTGTAAGGTTCAGAAGTTAAATGGAAAACAAAGCAAAATTAGAAATGCTGACAAAGAAATGCTACCCCTGTCTCTGCCACAAGGACCGTTGATTCATCAGTTCAACAAAACCAGTTAGCACTAAAAACCAGTTAGCAATTGAAGCCAGTTAGAAAGACGAATGGAAACACCGAATTATCAAGCATAGAAACATAAATTTGTAACTTTATCTACTATCCACATTGTGTTGTCCCCCATGGAAGGTCTTCTCAACTAGTGTAGTACTTAAAGTTCCAGGATTGCACCCATGAAGGATATAAATCAAATGTTCTGGAATCTGGACACTCACTGACATGTATAAACACACTGGACACATGTATGGAGATGCCATAATTAAATATGGGTAAAAATGTAGACATCTTTCCTTATTCGTAAGTGTCCCATTTCATTTTGAATAAAATTTATGCTTTTATCCTATGGCTCCCAAGATGCAGCATTATCTAGTCTCTGTTTATCTCTACAAACTCATATCCTGCTATACATTCTTTATATTATGTTGTAATCACACTTCTTTCAGTCTCAAATTAATCAGATTATTTAATAAAAGAGGAAGTTTCTGTATAACATTGAGAAAAAAGGAACTTGAGAAAATACTATGTCTGTGGTCCATCCTCCTTATTCCTCAGTGCAGAGTAGCTTGACATATGACCATTGGCATTTCAATTCCCAAGCAGATGGTGTCGATAGTTGGTTGAAAGACAACCTCACAAAAGAACATTAATGTCTAAATCCCTGGCACCTGTGAATGTGACTTTTTTTGGAAAAAAGATCTTTGCGGATGTAATTAAGCTATGAATCTCAAAATGAGATAATTCTGAATTACCTGAGTGGACCTTAAATCCAAGATTGAGTATCCTTATAAGAGAGATCGAAAAGGAGAGTACAGAAAGAGAAAAGAAAGAATGTGAAGAGAGAGGCAGAGATGGGAGCGATGTGACCACAAGCCATGGGAGACAAGGAACACTGACAACCATCAAAAGCTGGAAGAGGCAAGGGATAATTTTAGAGCCTCTAGTAGTAGCTTGGCACTGCTAACATCTTGGTTTCACACTTTCATCCTCCAGAGAAGTGAGAGAATACATTTCTGTTGTTTTAAGCCACCTAGTATGTGGTAATTTTTTACAGTAGCCCCAGAAAAATAATGGTAGAGATGGATGTATCTGGCTTTTGGAATTTAGCCATCAAGAGTATTTAACTAACTCTCTGCTCCAAAATGATGCTCAGTAAACAATTATTTCATTGCGTATTAACTAATTAGTATTAGTTAATACTTTTCTCAGAGGAAAGTATGCTGGTCAATCAGTAAAATATGTTGCTTTTGACATATATGGCAGAATTTGACAAATTTGACAATACTATGGAATTCTAGTTCATTTAATAATCTCTTGTGGATTTGGTTAGCTTGACTCAACCCAAAGATACTGATTAATGAAAATGTCATAATGCATTAAAGTCTTGGATCTGCAAAATCACTGTGATTACCATAAGAGATGCAAGATTCTGGAAGTCTTTGGCAGAGATGTGTTCAGGAAGACGAAAAGGGGCTATGCTATTGTTCATACTGGCCAAAATTGGCATACAGGAGTTTTTGTATATGCTTATTCTTGACTTCTCTCTACAAATCTTTAAACTGGTAGAAAAAAACTTATAAGGAGGTAGAATTTAAGACAAATATATATAGGGATCTGTGAATACATTAACTGTAGACTTTTCTAGTACATACTAATCACAGTAATATAAAAGGAGCTTCTTTCAAAACTGCATGCATATTGCTCATTGATGTTTCAGAAAAAACATAAGTTTGATTAATTTACCAAATATAATATCAAAAATACCTGAATTTACACATATTGTATTAGCATCAATACATCACAGGATGCTTTGAATGATCGATAAATGAATCATCAATGCATACATATATATGTTTTATATATGTATATATGTGTGTGTGTGAATGTGTGTGATATATGAATGAATATATATCTTTACATTTCTAACTACTGCTTTTACAGCTAGATATTTTTAATATTTTATTAGTTTTTCAGAATAAGTACATGTTTCAATTGTTATGAGCCTCATAAAATAACCTCCATATTGGGTGTAGGAACCCTCGTGGGATAGAGGAGAAACAAGAACTTTGGCGATGCCACAATTAGCCTGCTTCCAATATCCATGTCATAAGAAATTGTATCTTTTTTATTCCATCAAATTAGCATCTGATTCAGTCACAATTTGGTTTACATCACTGCCGTGTATAAAGGTGTAGCGTAGATAACTACCTTGCAGGGAAGGAAGGCCTGTAGACATTTTTATGTGTGTGTGTATATATATATATATATATATATATATATATATATATATATATATGAATATATTCTATATATAAATAAATATAGCATAGATTATATATTTACATATTATATATAATATATACTTAATATATAAATATATAATATAAAATATATTTATATTATATATTATATATTTATTTGTAAATGCATATTTATTTATAAATTATATTTACATACATAAAATATAAATATATTAAACATATATAATCATATATAAATATACTTATTGTATATAAATTTTTTCATTACATAGAATGCCCCAACACTGTTTGTTTATAGAAGTTACATAACAACATTAAGAAGAAGGCATGGGAGAAATGAAAAAGGAGGAAAGAAAGAAAAAAGATGAAAAAAAGAAAAAAAGACTCAAGTAGTGCATTGAAGCCAAAAGCCCCTGTGCTAGGTATATATGTGAGTGTGTGTGTGACTGTGTCTGTGATATATGAGTGAATATATTCATTATGTCTGATTATATCAAATCCTGTATATATTATCATTTTGTATTGGTGAAGAGATTGAGGCCTAGAAAGATTTGTGTCCAAAGTGAAAAGTGACTGAGCTGGATCATTGCACTAGGACTATGAAGCTCCAACATTGATTGGTTTTTCTTTTCCCTTTTTTGATGGGGAGGAGATACAGTAAGTTTAGTCATCCACAAATTAAGTGCAGGCAGTTAATGACATGATGGGATTGTTCTCTTGCTCAAATTTCCCCTTTTGCCATTCCACTAGGGAGTATCTTATATTACCAAGGAATAATCTCCTTAATTATAAAACAATTTTCTGGACCTTCCTACTATAATAAAATAATTTAACTCATGTATTCCAATCATCATGTTTTGTTATGAAAAAAACACAGGGCAGTTTAATTGATAGTGTGCAGACCAGGATAAAATGTGGGGAAATTTAAAAAATAAATAAATCATTGGCAGATTAGATTTACATTCTATTGAATGCAAATTCAATGAACTATTTTGTAGTCCTCGAATACAAATGAGATCTCATTGATAGGAAACTCATTTTTCCACATAGATTGTCATTAGAAACATTTCATTTTTCCTTAAAGGATTAAGAAATATGACTGCAATATAGTGAATCAGAAGTAAAATAGTTGGTTTATGCCTGTAATCCCAGCACTTTGGGAGGCTGAGGTGGGCAGATCACTTGAGGTCAGAAGTTTGAGACCAGCCTGGGCAACACGGTGAAACCCGATCTCTACTGAAAACACAAAAAAGTAGCTGGGTGTGGTGGTGGGTGCCTGTAGTTACAGCTACTCAGGAGGCTGAGGCATGAGAATAGCTTGAGCCTTGGAGGTGGAGGTTGCAGTGAGCCGAGATCACACCACTGCACTCTAGCCTGGGCAACAGAGTGAAACTGACTCAAAAAAAAAAAAAAAGTAAGATCTTTAACGCAACTATACTCTCTGTAGGAAAATACATGGCAAGAGATGCTATATTTTTTGTCAAAGACTTTATAATAGTAATAGGCTGGAGATGTTAGTTAAAATGTCTTCCAGGGAATAGGAGGAAATACATTTTTTCCAATAGCACTATCCTCTCTGGAAATACAACAAAACCATGGAAAGAAAATACATGCAGCTTGAAGTGGTTATATAATATACATATTATCAAGGGGCAAACAGGATGAGATCCTGGTGCTGTGGAATCAACTAGTTACCTTAAATCCCAACTATGTCTCCTTGTAACTACATCATCATGAATGGCTTCCTTTTTCTCATAAGCATTCTCTTTACCTGTGAAAAGGAAATATTAATGAAATTATTTCAAGGCTCAATTTGAGGGCATGTGTACACTAATTATCACAGAATCAGGGACAAAATGTCTTAATGAACGGTGGGCTTTATTATCATTTTAATAATTATCATCATCCCATTCTTCCCTACATGATTCACACTTACTAAATCACTCTAAAAATATATAAGGTTAACTATCTTTAACAAAAGAAACTTACTATGCAAGATACGTACTTTCTGAGTACAGTATGTGAGATTCACAGGTTGCAGCAGAGGGGTTTCCTTTTTCCAGCTCTCCCTCAAAAAGATCAGTTGCACAGAATTTTATTACCCTGTACAACTCTCTGATTGGTGTTAATGGAACAAACTCATGCCAAATTCTTAGCATCTATATCAACTTATATGCTGCTTTAAACTTAGAGCTCTGATCCTTGCTAACTTGCTCACTTTAATCTTCTATGATTCCATTTCCTTGGATTCTGAATAGAATACATTTTTTTCTTTTACAAGTGAACACATTTGCCTGTTAACAGAGAGGTCAATTAGCTTAAACGTACTGTGATAAAAATATTTACTACTTCATTCTTGATGAATTGGGAATGTGTGTTTTTCATGTTAGCTTTGTACATGAGGATGAATTGCTTTAGGTCCAGTAATTACTAGTTTTGATTACTACTATACTTTACATCCAGGGTAAAAATGTTGTCAAGAGCAACATAAACTTGTACAACTCTGTGCAGGATCTCTTCCACTTGCCATCCTCTCCTCTCATTCTCCATCCTTCTCCTTTTGTTTTCTACCCAGAAAGTTGACCTATATGCACTACATCAGTGTGTTTGCATGCCTTAAGTGACAGCAGGAAGTCTTAGGGAGGAAGGAGTGTGAAACAGGATTCACCTGCCTCCTTCACTTTGAGGATGCCTCAACCTGGCTGTGCTCTTAACCAAAGGTCACTAGTCTCTCAACATAGTCTGCTTTATTTAACATTCTTTTATTTGTTTTTTCTGATTTCTGTTAACCAAACCTTTTGGGCCTAGAAGTTTACATTTCTACAGCTCCTAGTCTGGATTCCTGCAATTGCTCTGTTTTGCCTACATATTGGTCATACTTTTGTAATTAATTTTTTTTTTTGCCAAATAAGAAAAGGAAGCATTCCTTATTTTTTTAAATTTTTTCATTTCCATAGGTTTTTGGGGAACAGGTGGTATTTGGTTACATGAGTAAGTTATTTAGTGGTGATTTGTGACATTTTGGAGCACCCATCACCTGAGCAGTATACACTGAACCCATTTGTAGTCTTTTATTCCTCACCACCCTCCCACCCTTTCCCCTGAGTTCACAAAGTCCATTGTGTCATTCTTATGCCTTTGCATCCTCATAGCTTAGCTTCTACTTATGAGTGAGAAGATATAAATGTCTGGTTTTCCATTTACGAGCTACTTCACTTAGAATAATAGTCTCCACTTCCATCCAGGTTGCTGCAAATGCTGTTAGTTCATTCCTTTTAATAGCTGAGTAGTATTCCATCGTACATATATACCACCCACTTGTTGATTTATGAGCATTTGGGTTGGTTCCACATTTTTGCAATTGTGAATTGTGTTGCTACAAACATGCACGTGCAAGTATCTTTTTCGTATAATGACTTATCTTCCTCTGGGTAGATACCCAGTAGTGAGATTGCTAGATCAAATGGTAGTTCTACTTTTAGTTCATTAAGGATTCCCCACATAGTGGTTGTACTAGTTTACATTCCCACCAGCAGTATAGAACTGTTCCCTGTTCACCGCATCCATGCCAACATCTATTATTTTTTGATTTTTTGATTATGGCCATGCTTGCAGGAGTAATGTATTATTGCATTGTGGTTTTGATTTGTATTTCCCTGATCATTATTGATTTTGAGCACTTTTCATATGTTTCTTGGCCATTGCTCTACATATATAAAATCATCTAATTAGAACAGCAACACTATGAAACCGATACTGGTTTTTGTACCTGTTTATTACACGTGGAAATTGAGGCAGTGAGAAGCTAAGGAATTTTCTCAAGTTCACATGTCAATAGTGGTGAGGTGGTGATTAAAGCTCAGGCAATCTGACTCCAGAGCCCAGGTTCACAAAAGTGCTATAGTTCTTCATTTGACAGCATCCATTTTTATAGAATAATTTGTACCCATGAAACAAATGCTTTAAGACACTTGTTTTGATAATATGAGAAAATGTATGTGATATTGGTAAGCGGAATAAAATTTTGCTTTGCAAGATATATAAACATAAAATCAAGATTGGAATGTCACATACAAAAGATATTTCCAGAAATGGAAGAATAGATTATTCATATTGTTGTTATATTTTGTGTTTGCCAACATTTCTAAAATAAACTTACATTAATAAAAACATAATTGTGGAAGTAAATTTTCAATATTTTATAGCACAAAATATTATATGGTATCTTTATCATCTAATAATGCTGATGTGTTGAACAGCATATAAACAGCACTAGCAGTTCCTGGAAGAATGCCTATAAAGTATATATTTATTTCTTTTTATTGATGACATTTTTCTTTATCCAAAATTATTTTCAACATGATCTCAATCTTAATAACAGGCTAGCTAGAGCTAAAATGAAGAGGATGGAGTGAGGGCATACACAAAAGGAAAAGGAAGTCATACATTATTTCTAAAAGAAAAAATAAATATAAAATATCTGGCAAAATTTACATGTAACAAAGAAAATTTGTCCAGGGCTTTTAGACAAAAATTAGCCTATTTAAGGAAACAACATATCTCAATTTTGTTACTTCAATACACATCATCAGATTGTACAGGTTTAAGATTTGTTTGTTAAAGTAGAGCCATTGATCTCTTTGTTCTTTCTTTTGTACCTTCCTCTCCTCTCCTCTCCCCTCCTCTCCAGGCTCCTCTACTTTCCTTTCTTTTCTCTGTTTCTCTCTCTCTCTTTTTTTTTTTTTTTTTTTTTTTTTTTTTTGTCTGAGATGGAGTCTCACTCTGTTGCCTAGGCTGGAGTGCAGTGGCTTGGTCTCGGCTCACTGACGCTTCCACCTCCTGGGTTTAGGTGATTCTCCTGCCTCAGCCTCCCAAGTAGCTGGGATTACAGGTGCCCACCAGCACGTCTGGCTATTTTTTGTGTTTTTACTAGAGACAGGGTTTCACCATGTTGGCCAGGCTGGTCTCAAACTCCTGACATCAAGTGATCTGCCCATTTCAGCCTCCCAAAATGCCGGGATTACAGGCCTGAGCCACTGCACCCGGTCCTTTGTTTATCGCAATGGAAGATTAAATTAGAGGAAAAGGAATAAAATCATTTGCTAGAGAGCTACAACTCTCTAACTTTTTTCTTGCCACCACCAGAGTAAAATGGTTTGGTTCAACAAACACGAGGACCTAATTATTGATTGAGCATTTTAAAAACTAATGCAAAATTATCAAATTAATAAGTAGCAGTGAAAATGAGACCTTTTATAATAAACCAACAGAGAAATAAAACTCACATTTGAGCTTCATGGTTTAGTAAACGTTTAGGATTGAGAATATGTCTGTAAGACATGAATGGATTTCAAAATGCACATTTTTAGAAGAAACATGTTAATGAGTACTTGGGGGTGAGTGGGGGAAAAATAGGAGTATATTCTCTCTCTCTAGAGATAAAATGCACTTATTGGGCCGTCTTCCCGTAATTATCTTACACTCTCTCAGCTTACAAAGTGTTCATTGCCTGGGCTACTGCTCAAAAATGCAAAGTGAATCATATCACTGTCTGCTTAAAATGTGAGATATTCCCTGGTTTTGTTTTTTTTTTTTTTCTAATGAGGTTTAAGTCCATGGTCATGGCATCCAAAACCATTTATAATCCAGTCTCAACTGCACTAATTACCACTTTTTGTGACTCCCTCTCAAGTACCAGTAGCCCTTGCTAGAAAAATATCTCAACATTCGATGAAGTCAAACTATTTAAAACTTTACTTTTTTTTTCAGATATTATTCTGCCTAATCCATTCTCCTCCCTTGATAATGACATTTCCCTGTTTGATTGTTTTCTATTTACAATTTTGGTTCTAATTTTTATACATTAACATCTGTGAGTTTCTCAAGGAAATAGACCACAACTTTTTCAGTCTTATTCTTTGCATCCAGTACCGTGTCAGACCCAAATAATTAATAGATATTGGTAGAATTAAAAATTAACAATATAGGCATTTGTTGAAAGAAAATATTTAAATGAAGTAGGTGAAGTTGTGTAAAATACATATTTCATTTCTAAATCGCTCTGAAGTAAGCACATTCTTTTTCCTAAAGTTGTGGAAAATAAGGTAAAAAATAATTCTTCTTAAAATCTATTTCTGTAAATATCTATGGGCTATAATGAACAATGTGTCTACGAGTGAGTTATTAGCCTGACCAAGATTATTCACAGACTAATAGGATGTCAGGGGGAACATGCAAACTGTCTAGAACCTCCGGCTCATCCATCCATAGGTTATCAATTTGGACAGTGGATGAAGTTAATCCGATAAGGTGATCTGTGGCTCTTTCTTTCTTAGTTTTGTGTTTGTGTTTCATTTTGTTTCCATAAAAATAATCCTTCATATTGAATATATTCAGTTTGATAAGTATGCTAATAACTCTCTAGCTTTCTGTTTTCTAGGCTCGGGTATTTCCTACTCATGTCGTCAGCCTTCAGTTTCTGGTAATGATATTGCTGGCGCCCACACTGTGACCATATTGCCCTCTCATTAGGGCTTTTGATTGTTTTCTATTTGCTAGGAAAAGGCAGATGAAATTATTTTAATTCATATGCATTCATTCATTTTTTTCCTCAAGAGCATAACTGAGTTTCTACAGCTTTTTAGTTAATACTGTCATTGCTGACTTACATTAGGTCCCTCCAATTCCATTTATTAATTTTCTTATTTCCTTTAAACTCGTCCTTACTCTTCCCCTCTCCAGTATGCAACCATTCTAGTGTGTTTCGTGTGTTCATTTTATTTCCTGTGATCTAATAAAATGCACATAGATTATATAATGGTGTTTTTTCAATAAATTTATTGCTTATTTTTTCACTCAGCAGTGTAATTTTAACATGTAGCTGTGTGCGCATTTAGTACATTCCCTCAACTGTTATGCAGTGTTCCGCAGTGAATATCCATTAAGTTTGACTTAATCATTTCCTGAGTGCTGTTTTAATTGCCTCTAATGCTTGGCTATGCAAACAACACTGTGATGATCATCCTCATCTTTCTTAGGTTCTTAGGTTAGCATTTCTCCAGGATGTATTCCAAGAAGAAAAAATGGTGGGTCTGAGGATGTCTAGAGATGTACATACTGATTTTAACAAAGAACTGCCAGATTGCACTTCAGAATGGCTGCACCAGTCTAAACTCCCATGAGTAGTACATGAGGGTTTCCACATGCCCAACATGCCCAGTGCTTGGCAGTGTATGCTTTCTAATCTTTGCCAATTTGCTGGGTGGCAGTGATACTTTATTGTTGTTGTAATTTTGCTTTTTTTCCCCAGTGAACATGGGCATTTATTGACATATTTCTTTGCTATCTTAGTTTCTTTGGGCTTCTACAAAAAATAACTTAGACTGGGCAATTTATGAATAATAAATTGGAAAATCTATTTATAAATAATAGATTGTGCAGTTCTGGAGGGTGGGGATTCCAAGTTGAAGGTGCCAGCAGATCAAGTGTCTGATGAGGGTTTGCTATCTCTGATTCAAGGATGGCATCTTGCTGTGTCTTTTAATGGTGAAAGGACAAGTCAGCTCCTTTCATCCTTTTCTGGAAGGGCACTAATTGCGCTAATGAGCATCTTGCCCCTGTAACTTAATGACCTCCTAAAAACCTCACCTCTTAATAATGTCATGCTGGTGATTAATTTTCAAAATCAACATTTCAGGGGACACATTCAAACCACAGCACTTGCCCTTTGACTTTTCCCATCTATAAATTCCTTCTTGGTGTTTGTGGCTTATTTTTCTATTTGGATTCTTGTCATTCTTTTTGTGATAATCTGGTAAATTTCAAATTTCATCAATTACTGATATATAAATTAGAAAATGCTAGTATCTTCTCTTAATCTCACATTTATTAAACTTGCTATCTTCCACGAAGAAAAGATGATTAATTTTGCTAATTTATGTTTTTATGTATTTATTTTCTTTATATTTGTACCTTTGCAGATTTATTTATTTATTTATTTATTTATTTATTTATTTTTGAGATGGAGTCTCACTCTGTACCCCAGGCTGGAGTGCAGTGGTGTGATCTCGGCTTACTGCAAGCTCTGCCTCCCGGGTTCACGTCATTCTCCTGCCTCAGCCTCCCAAGTAGCTGGGACTACAGGTGCACACCACCATGCCTGGCTAATTTTTTGTATTTTTAGTAGAGATGGGATTTCACTGTGTTAGACAGAATGATCTCAATCTCCTGACTTTGTGATCTACCCGGCTTGGCCTCCCAAAGTGCTGGGATTACAGGCATGAGCCACCGCGCCTAGCCATTGCAGTTTTATTTTAAAAGATATTTCCCTTGTTGTTTTCTGTTAGATCTATAGAGTTATCTTGACAATTCTATGCTCATAGGTAAGGATTTAGTTTTATTTGCTCCTTAATGAAAGTGTTTTCTCAGTGAAATCTCCTGAACAGTTTGTCCTTTACCAGTTATTTTTTTGGTGCTGTTTAAACCATGGAGGATTAATTGCCCAAACATGGAACTTTTTCTGAAACACCTGCTCAATTTCATATGTTTATTTAAGTTCTACTGTGTTATTAACAATAGTTTTATTAACATGACCTTGAGTATGTATTTATCACAAGTCCTTGCTTTCTGATCATTTTCAAAATTAATTGATTTTTCTATGGTCTTTATTTAATATAAAATTTTGAATACATTTGTTAGAGTCTCCCATAATTATTTTCACTGTGACTGATTAAAGAGATAAACAATGTTAGGGCCATATATATAAAAACAGAACTCTGATCTTCCCACAATCTGCAGCAACCAACTTAAGAAACCAACCCATTATCTGCAATAATCAGCCCAGAATACAACCTGCTATAATGAGACTTGTGGGAAGTCAGACCACTGTCTCTAGCAAACAATCTAAGAGGGCAAACAGTAACCCCTGTGACAATAGGCCCTAAACAGCAAGAACTTGATTAATAACTGGCAGTTTTCCTATTGTTGTTCCTACTTCCAGCATAGAACCAACCAAAAAAAGCTAAATATGCACACCCTAACAATCACATGAGAAGCCCTCCTTTTAGTTAGCTGCATACAGCTTCCTCATACCAATAGCTTTCAGTCAGGGTGCAACTGAAGCCTTCTGTTTTTTCCACTATAAAGTTTTCCCACTCCTCTGCTGTCGTTTAGTCTCTACCAAAACAAAAGTCATGGTGGCTGACTCCCTAAGTGGGGCAAGCTCTGAGTCAATGGTCTTTTCTCGTTTTTATTTGGTTGGTCTTTATTTATTTCCACAGTTGTACTAAATTTATAGATTAATCTGGGGAACATTGAAAGATTTATAATGAGTTGGTCCACCTAAGAACATGGAATAAATTTTCATTTATTCAGAATACATTTCATTTGCATTGTTTTAAAGTTGTTTTCACAGGTGTAAACTTTTTATCAGGTTAATTTTTTTACTTCTATTATTCACATTTTCTTTTACTCTGTTTTTCTGCTTAATTACTTCCTTAGAGGAAAGTTCTGGAACATCCACACACTATTATTTAGTATTTACTTCTTTTCTGGCTGCTGTCTATTTGATGGTGTATATTGGCTTTCCATATGGTCTGGAGGGTTACATCTTCTTGCTACATTTTTTATTTAGCAGTATACTGCCTTTCCTATTTGTCTCTCAGGATATTTTTTCCATGTATTTTATCTTGCTTGATATTAAAATGGTACTAAATTTTTCTCTTCCTCTCTTCTTTTCTTCCTTTCGTCCCTTCTTTCATCCCTTCCTTCATCCCTCTCTTCCTTCCTTCCTTTCTTCATCCTTCCTCTTTCCTTCCTTTTTCTTCCCTTTCCCTAATTGCATGGTATAAATTCTCATTTATTTTTTTGAGTGTGATTCTTGTAAATAATTTTTTAGATTTTATTTTAACTTAAATTGAGATTCTCTGATGTTTATGGCTAACGTGAAATTTATATTAGTTCCTGAACATGTTAGAAATTCTTTGTCACCTTATTTCATAAATTTGATCTCTTCTACTTTCTTTTTAATGTTCTTTTCCCCTTTACTTCATTTACTTACTTTTTCTGCTAATGTAAAATTTATATTTTCTGTGTCTATTTTTATGTTAATTATGTTTATTTAAGATCCATACTACCATTTATTACTCTACCTTCTTAGATTTATCAGTACTGTGTTCTCCCATAATTCAGCTGGTACTTTAGCTTAACCTTATATTTCTTTATTCCTGCTCTCTTATGCCAACCTAAGGGTTCATACTACCTAAAGACTTAGTTCTAAATGTTTTCATGGTTATATTGTTTTTCTTTCATTTTACCCTTGATTTTTCAAACAACAATAAACTTTCTTAAGTTATGTCATGATTTTTTCTTTCATATATCTTGGTATAGGCCTCCTGAATTCATTCTTGTTAATTTAAATCTTCTTCCAGAGATGTTTTCAAAATGGGTTTGTTTGCAAAATTTCTGGGAAATGTTATTATGCCCTTAGATTTTAGTGAAAATTTGGGTCATCTTTTTTCCTATTCAATGATCTAAATTAAGTAGCTGCCTATCATTTACTTGTAGTTAGTTTCTCTTGATCAAGATAATCAGCAGTGCAAGTTATTTTGGATTTGGGGGTAGGAAATGATCATCCCAAGGCAATGTGAGAGAGAGTCAAGAACACAACTTTAGAGTTCTCTCTCAAACTATGTCCCATTCTTCACTCTAAGCAGTAGCTACCATCAGTCCTTTTTCTACAGATGAGTGGATAAGTCTTTACTCTATCAAATTACACATTTTTAATTTTTTCTAATTTGTGCTCTCTCTCTCACGTTGCACCAAAGTTGTTATTATCAAACTTATTAGCAAGATGCATTGGTTATAAGAGAGAAAATAGAAAATAAGGAATAAATAGAAATATAAGGAAAACAGAGGCATCCAGATAGCCAAGTACATGGGAGAAAAATCACTTTTCTTTCCTCCTTTACTTCATCTTCTCACTCTATTTCTTGAATGTGATAACTTAGAACTTTTGTGCAAAAGCAAATATTTTATCTGTGTCTGGGTGATGCTAAGTATTCTTTCTATATAGTATATGTTTGTGCTATTAATTGAACTGGAAGTGAAGGGCCAATAAAAGTTAATTTCCTTTCAATGAACATGTCATAGATGGCCAACCTCATGCTTATAACAAGGCATGATCATGTAAAAAATAAAAACTGAGTATTATATGCAAGGAGTAACACCAGCTACTAGCAAGGATTCCAACCAAATCTCAGTTATAGCATCTGGCTAATAAAAGACACCTAGCTTCCATTTATGGCCTTAATAGTATTAGTTTTTCACTGGGTAAACAACTGATACAAATGTTCTAGTTGTTCATAAAGTATGCATTTATATTGATCACATTGTATTTAAAACTCCTATTGAAACTTACAAAAGTAGTCTCTGAAATTTAAAAAGCAACAAAAGGAGTTTGTAATAAAACTTGAAAAAACAAATACAGGATGCATTCAAGTAGTGCTAATTAACTGGCCTTCAATAACTAAGAGTAAGACTAAAACAATTGTTTTCTTTTCAGGTTCTATGACCTGATTCTATAAAAAGAAATAATGTATATTAAATAATAAAATAAAAACTGATGTATGCATGAATAACGCCACATATTTATTGGTAGACTATTTTCTATTACATAGAATAATATGTATAATATTTTTGTATCCATAATTTGTAAAATAGGCACTGTACATCTTACAAAGATGATTCTAATTGCATTTCTTCTTTAATTTTCACAAGACTGTGATGTGCATGTTTTCTTTCTCTTTATTTGATGGAGAAATAATTGATTCAAACAGATTAATTGATGTCCTGAAGCTAGTAAGAGGAGGAGCTGTGACTCTATCATCTCCTCTGGTTCCAACATCTATACTCAGTTATACTGAGGAAATTTGGTATAATAATGACTGATATATATAATAAACCTGAGAATTGATTTTCTTCTGGATTGCCTCCTATCATAAATATATTATCAATCTTGTTTTATGGATGAGTGCTTTTACAATAAATCCTAAACATTTGAGTACTCAAAATCCACAAGGAGTGTCTATTGATAACTTAAGCAAGATGTTAGATTAGCCTAATCACATTATTCTTCGTTTCCATGCCATTTTCTCAACGTGGATTTTGATGACACAATTCTGATTTTCTATCCATGTCCTCATCTGTAAAATTGGGTTATTCATAGTACATATACTAGGGATATTAATTGTGTCTCTATAGAACAGGATCAAGCACATAGCAAGACCTTTAGAATAGATTTATTGATGATTGTATTAGTAAGAGGAATTTCCTTATTATTATAATCACCAACTGAATATCACTTTCTCTGGTCAATTAATAAAGAGAGTTAAATATGGGCTTTCATGATTCAGCTAGCATCATTTATCAAATATTTTTAAGGCCTGTGAGTTCATTTTCATAACTACATAAAATAACAAATTATTAGAATCATCTTATTGAATAGTATTGTTACCCATAGAGGGTCTTGGCTGCAAGTTGTCCAAGCTCTTGGCATTTTCAACAAAGAATTGGACAAAACACACAGAAAAGCAAGGAAAAAATGAAGCAACAAAAACAGACTTATTGAAAATGGAAGTACACTTCACAGGATGGGAGGGGGACTGCGCAACAGCTCAAAGGCCCTGGTTACAGAATCTTCTGGGTTCCAAATATGCCCTGGAGGTTTCCCCTTGGCCACTTGGTGTACACCCCATGCAATTGAAGTAGTGGCCAGCAATCAGAGGCTAAAGTGAAGTTACGAAGTTGCACTCCACAACCAGAGGCTAAAGTGAAGTTACAAAGTTACACTCCTATGCAAACGAGGACTTTGGCCTGCAATCAGTCTGATTGGTTGTGGAAAGCAACCAATCAGAGGATGAAGTGAAGTTACAACTTACACTCCTATGAAAACATCTGATTGGTTTGCAAAGGGAGTAGCTTCTGGTCCTTTTGTTACTTAGGTGTGAAAAGTTGGGGTTTTCCTTTCCATTTGGTTCTAAGAGTCAGCATGAATCAGCCTTAGGTTCCCTGCCTCCAGACCCTATTCTCCTGCCTCAATGTCACATTTTATTTCTGAACATATCAATTTTGAATATACTATTCAAAACACATATTTTCTAGTGTCTTCATTGTTTTCACATTCACTTGTTAATGGTAAAAAGCTAAAATGTATGCCCAATTTAAACTTAATTTTTATGCTTTTTACATGTAAATTCCTACTTTATTTTTAGAATTTAAAGATGAGTCATCTATTTGTACTTACCATGGGTACCCACATGAGGAGCAATGTTCTTTAGAAGCAAGATACTGATAGTACCTAGAATATAGGATAGCAAGAAGTGTTAGAATTTGAGATTGAGAGGCACTTATTTAAAAGCCACATCACAGTTTGTCAGAAATCATAACACCTTTTGCCTGTAGCATTTTTAGATGGATATAATATCTCACTTGTTTTAAGATTTTTCTCTCCTAAAAGCATCCTGTGGCATCAATTCACATTATGAACTAATGGCAACAATTTTGTTCTAAATCCCTAAGGGAAGAAGATGTCAGAATGTTGGCCAGGATTCACTTTCCTTTTTTTTTTTTTTTTTTTTCAGTCTTCTACACAGGAGCCTTTTGAAAAATGGTACTTCTAATGACACAGGTGTGGGTCTTGTAATGTGAAGTTAAATTTGCTGTCCTTCCAAACAGAAAGCATTTTTTGCACCCTGAAAATTCAAAAGCATTTGGAAATCTCTTGACTGACTTGGCCATTTATTTGACTCTGCATCAAAAAAATAACCAATCGAAAACAAACAGGCATGGTGGGCTGCCAATCTTCACCTCGGAAGTGAAATCTCAGTCAATAAAAGGCTCGTGTTGGAAACCCTGAGTGACATTTAACTAAGGGGTGCAAAGCATATCAATGTATTTTTGACACCATTCCTTCCACGCAACTGTCAGCAAGTTTAAATTAACACTGGAGGTCTATAGGTTTCAATGATAGATGAAGATGTTTAAGCCACATCCCAGAACCAAAGAAGTAATGGCTTTGATGTTTATTCAGATGCCTATATATTTGTGTTATTTCTTTTATTTTGCTTATATATCTTCTTATGTCACTATAGACACTATAAGATTTGTATACGTTTCTCATACACAATATGCTACACATTCCCCCAAGAAAGGAATTCAAATTGTTGCTGTCATTTAACATTCTTTATGCTAAATCCACAATTTTTATAAACCAAAAGCAAAGTATACTCACCTGAAATGTGTTGAATTTTTATACTATTAGATAATATGATGCATGCATTTTTTCCTATAAATGATTTTATAAAACATTAGGTCATTTCATGTCCTCTCCCTCCTCACTTTTCCTAGGAAACTTAGGGGTTGAAAAGGTGAGAAACTAATTGTCAGGTTAATGCTGTTAAGACTCAGCAAGGACTTTTTATGAAAAGTGCACGCTCATTGTTAATCATGTCATTTGGTGGATACAGTGCCATGCAAACTACATTAGTCTTAAAGAAAATATTTTCATGTGCTATACTGAATTCTTTTTTCGCACTGAGAAATGCTCACATATCCATTTTGCTTTAGATCTGAAGTCAGCAAACATTTTTTGGTAAAGGGTCAGATAAATATTTTAGACTTTGTGGACCAAAGGGTCTCTGTTACAAATACTCAACTTTGCCACTGCTGTGCGAAAGCAGCCATAGACGATATGTAAATGAAGAAGTGTAGCTATATTTTGATAAAGCCTTACTTATGAACACAGTAACATGAATTTCATATATTTCTTATACACCATGAGATATTTTTATTTTGATTTTTTTTAAATAATAAAAATGTGAAAACTACTCTTAATTCATGGGACATACAAAAACAGGCAGATGGATTTGGTTCACAGACCATAGTTTGCTGATCCTTATTTTAGACATTTATACAAACTGTGCAGTTATCACTTCTGCTCATTCAACAATCAGTCAAGCTCTGCATTACTGGTCGGTTGTTACAAAAAAACATAATGAGAGTAAGCTATAACTTTATTATTATTAATATTTATAGACTGTTAAATTCATATGACAGGTGAAATCATTAGTTTTATGACTTATTCTCTGTATATATAATAGTGGAAAATAATGTTTAGAAATTGTGTGTGATTTGGGGAAGTCTTAAAAATGAAAAGGCAAAATTGACTTTCAGTTTTAGTCCTTTCAAAAGTTGCCTTTCAGTTGTAATAATGCTTTCTGTCTGCTCTGAAAGAGGTTATATTATATAAGTGATGAATCTTCTATTATGAAATAGTTTTTGTTCATAAGGAAACATTTTCTGCTCCTCTAAGATGAAATAAACCAGGTAAAATTTGCACATATATTTGACAGTGTGATAACTGATCTTCAACTAATATATAACTGCGATTGTTGTAACTTGCTGATTGTATTTTTATTTTTTGAAGCATATTTTCAGAGGTCAGAGACAAAGATTTGAATACCTTCTTTTCATATTTAACTGTCATTGAAATGTACTTGAAAATAAGTATTTCTACTGACAACTGAAGAATGACAAGGTTCATAAATTTGGAAAGGAGAATTTTATTTCCCATATGTAGTTGCAGCCTGCAGGGTGGCCATTTTGACAGGCTAGGAAGCATAGCCTCTGGCCAGACCCAGAAGCAGACATTTTCAGAGAAGGGTAAAAGGAACAGGAATGTATACTGAGCAAAGTGGCCAAATATACATATTGAATAAACTATAAGAAAAGTCATGATATTTATGGAAGGAGAAACATGTACATGTGCAATTGAGCTTCATGCCTCTCCACGGGTCTCATGTTAAAATATATATATATATATGGCAGCCTTAGCATATCTGAGCGTGGAGGTTTTTGGCCCTCTGATGTCAAAAGGTGAAGCAAAGGATATGAATGCCCTCACTGCATATTCTCTGTAGACAAGCCAGAACCACTCGGTGGTCAGTGACAAAAATAAAAAAGAAGATGCAACATCAGGAAGTTGGCTGATATCAGCGGTGGAGTCTTTGGAAAGGGCTGGTTTCTGTTTAGCCCTTAGAGAAGAAAGGCAGATGGCAGTTTGCACAGGATGGTGTATAAGGAGGTGTGTCTGACCTCCCATCGGTCAATCGGTCATGACCAAGATACTCAGTTTTCAAGGTTTCTCTAAGGTCCCCTTGGCCAGGAGAAGCTCTGTTCAACCAACTGGTGGTGGGGGACCTTAAGAATTCACTGTTATTTCTGACTACCTACACAGACTACTGCAAGCTAATGTAAAGCAACTTTAACCAAAAATTCATTTAAGATTTGAAAGTTGCAAAGAGAATTATAAATTTGCTTTCTGAGGGATTAGGAAATTAAACACAATGGGGAGTTTGTTTGCCTATGGTTGTTTCTTTACTGTCTTCTCACAGAAAGCATACTGTAAGAGGAAACTTATTTTGCTCTTTAATTCTGGTGTACTCACCAAGGAGATCTTTGACCAAACCATACTTTTTTCTTCCAGCTCAGCAGTTCTTTTATTTGTCAAGACTCCAAGAGATAGTCCTGTGGAGAAAGAGACATGCAGAGATCTCCTTCAGTGTTTTATAATGTAGTAGCAGAACTCCCTTTGAGAACTTATGAATATCTGATCTTCTCAAGGGATGTGACACGTATGCTGTACATTAAGAGATGAATGGGTATTTTCTAGGAATAAAAGAGGGAAAAAGGGCAATTAAGACATAAAAAAGGGCGTCTCAAGGCACAGAGGCATGAAATAACAAGTCACATGTAGAATAAACGCAGTTTAGTGTTTGTATGGGAGCCCACAGGTACGGTTTTATTATTTATTTTATTAAGTTACAACAAAGACCACAGGCAACAGTTACAGCTTTATCCTTCAGGCAGTCATTACAGTTTTAAAATGGGAAGTTATATGATAATAATTGTACTTCAGAAATATCCCTCTAGCTATATAGATAGATATATAGATGATATAGATATAGATAGATATAGATACAGACATAGATACAGATACAGATATAGATATAGATATAGATATAGATATAGATATAGATATAGATATTGCAAAGACAAATGGAAGTGATGCAGGCAAACCCCAAAATTGGGGTTCAGCTCAGGAAGATTATTGGTTTTGCTTAGGAAAGAATTCAAAAGCCAGACACGATGAAATAAAGTAAGTTTATGAGAGCAACAGAGTATGGCAAAATGGCTGCTCTATAAAGCAGAGTTATCCCATAGGCAGAGTAGCACTGTCGCTTGCTGGCTAGCTTTGTGTATAGCTACTCCTTAATTATCTGCTAAATAAGGGACAGGTTATTCACAATTTTCTAGAAAAGTGGTAGGGAGTTCCCGGAACCAAGGATTCCTCCTATTTTAAACCACATAAGGTAACTTCCAGGACCTTATATTGCTGTGGCATTTATAAACTGTCACGGCACTAGGGGGAGTGTCTTTTAGCATACTAATACATTATAATTAGCATATAATAAGCATTGAGGCAACTAGTGGTTGCTTTCCTTGTGATCTTGGTTTTAGCTGGTTTGAGCTGTTTTCTGTGTCTGGTTTTGACTAGATCCTGTTTTCATCAGCGGTATCTTAAGTGGTGGTCAGAAAAAAGTCCTGTTGATTACCGACCTCAAAAGGAATCTTTTGCAATAGTAAAGATTATCAAAATTAAGGTGAATAACATTAGTGATAAGGTGAAAGGGATCAAATTCTAGCTTGTGTTATCAAGGAGTTATAGTACCATTAATTAAGATAGAGCATAGAAAAAAAGATTTTTTAGAAGAAAGGTGACATGGAACCAAGTTTTGGATGTGCCAACTATAAGGAAGCTACAAGGCATTTGAGTAACAGTTCCAGATCATAGTTGAAATGCATATTTAGAACTCAAGAGAAAATTCTGAGCTAGAGATACGTAATGGGAATCTTAAATTCTCTATTTAACATGTATATGTGGATTTATTAAATAATATTGAACGTGTACTATGTGGCAGCCAATGCTCCAGATAATAAGGATATCTCAATAAATGAGACAGACAAGGTTCATGCTCTCTGAAATTTTTAAGTAACTATATTATATATTTTACAATAATCTTTGCATATATTGTACAAATGCAAATATATTAAATGTACATAATGAAAAAATATGTCCCTTTCTCGTCCCATATCCCCAATCTCCTCTCCTGTAGGAAAGTATTTGCAGATAAAACTCTTATTTGCAATTCACAACTATACTTACACATATGCTTATATAATTGTTTATCTAGTTAGAAATGTATTTTCTGGTTTTCCATACTTGCTTTTATTTTTCATTTAACAATTTATCTTTAACTCTTTTCATGAAAACACCTGTAATATCTTTCTTACAGTTTTTAGAATATAAATTAATTTATTAAATGTATAAACATAACTTATTGACTAATGCCTCATTAATGCAGGTTATTTTTGCCATTTTCCCGTAACAAATAATGCTGTAGCAAATAGTCATGCAGACACAAATTTATTAGTAATATACATTCCTTGAGATTAAATCACTGTCAAAAGGTATGTTTATCTTTAATTTAATACGTATTTCCAAATTATTCTCCAGAGAGTTCGTACTAATTTACACTTACACCAACCATGAACCTGAACTGTTCAAAATTCGTCAACACAGTGTATATTATAAATTCTTCTATTACCTTTTAAGTTTGCTTTTTGAAAAGTGGAAAGATGTACCATATTGTCATTTTTATTTTTATTTTTAAATTATGAGTGATATGGAACATTTTTTCCAAATGTTTATATATGGTTTGTGCTTTTGTTTTCTTGGAACTACATCTGTGTCTCCTTTTTCATTTTTAAATTGGTTTTTGTTCTTAGTGTTTCATAAAATGCTTTAATATATTTCAAATATTAGCCTTATTTGAAATATTGTAAATATTTTCTTGTTTTATAAATTAAAGTTCTCTTCAAAGTTAAACAATTACCACATTTGTACTTTTCTTTTCTGATTCCCAGGTTATCTGCTTTTGGTAAAAGGTCATTTCCCACTTCAGCATAGTTATTTCAAAAATTTACCAAGTATTATGAAACTTACAACAAGCCTGTGAGGTTTGTATTAACATTCCAATTGTGCAGTCATTAAACAGAAACTGAGAGAGATTGAGAAACTTGCTTTTGGTCACACAACCGTTAAATTATTGAGCCTGAGTTTGCAACCAAACTCTGACGCAGCTCTGGTGAAGTTAACCTGATCCTGAAGAAGACGACCCACAGTTACCTCTTTGGATGATTGTTTTCTTTCTCTTCTGAGAAGACTACTGAGCCCCTCCACTGCCATGGGGTTTGTGAAGTATGGGGAGGGGGGACAACTCCTTGCTATACCCTGTTGATAATCACTAATATCAAACATTTACACATCGACACACTTATGCATGTTTTATAACAAACTCAGCATTTTTCACATGATTCTAATGAGACCTTGGTGTTCTCCTATTAGTTTGATTTGTACCTGTGTATGTGCAACATTTAATTCCCCATATCAAATATAAGCATCTGTAATCCACCTCCTTTTCAATTTCTTGAGCAGCACTGGGTACAAGTTTGTGATAGTGAAAGCAGCCTCAAAAGAACAAAATGAGCCCCAGAAGAAAACAATTAAATATCGTGGAATTTTTTAGACCTACCAGGTCTTAGGAGAGTCTGAGCTTCAGAGAAACAAATCTCCTATATGCCAAAGCACCATTTACCCATCTCAAGCATGAAGTTTTGGGACATTTCCATGCTTCCAGTCATAGCGACCTCTAATTATTTAACTAAGTGGATGTACATTTAATGCATAAAATCAGACAATATTTCCAGCCTTTTTTATTAACTGCCTGAAGCCCAACTTTTTTTCCACTCCTTCCATTTGTCTGCCTTGGGAGTTAAAAGCAAACTTGGAGAAAGCCAGAATTGCTTTGCCCAGTTGTAACCATTATTGGATTCCTGGACCTTTTTGTCTTTCTTGTTCTGCCCTCCCCTCCACCTCCTACCAAAACACAACCTCTGCCTAGAAAACAATATTTACATTTTAAGAGCTGCTTAACTATTGCTTTCACAAGAAAATGCCTCTGACTGCTTTAGTCAATGTTGAACATTCCCTTTTCAAAACCTCTTCTTGTATAGAGAGTCACTATCTTACCATATTGCGCATCACAGTTTATTCATGCATTCTTGTAGCTAACACATATTTTTGTAGAGGAAGAGATCTTTATTCTATACTAGCCTACCTCCTATACAGAAATCAATAAGTACCTGTTACTTAGGGAATTGTTTGATCAGCAGAACTAGTCTGAGCTAAATTGTAAATCAGGCGATACAATACTTCAGTGTTCCTATTCTCGTACTCTCCCCACTCTTCTTGCTATCACAGAATAATAGGTTGGCCAAAGCTAGCCTTGCCCCTACATCTGGTACTCTCAAATTTCATCAAGATGTCAAAGTGTGCAAATATCAGTAAGATAGTAAAGAGGCAATGATGCAAATGCAGGAGTTCCAGGAGGTGAAAGGAAATGATTTTGAGGAGCTAGAGATTTTCTTTCCCCTCAATTCAACACAGAAGTCATTGCTGTCAGTACCAACCCAGAGTAACACTTGCAGCTATTCTTCATCATTTCATATTTTGATGAAACCTTTCGAATGCTCTTGGCAAATCTGTTAGCTGTGTTTCATCAAAATATTAAAGTAACCTAAAAACAAAAGAAGAAACCAACAGCATAAAAGTTGAATCAAAGAAACGAGTGTTCTGTACCCACTATCTGGTATAAGGCGCTATCTTGTTGAGTAGGTTAGTCTTTGAAGGGAGTCTGTTTATGTTTTTCAGCCATCATCCTCCTCAGAGGAGCTTTTGATATCTTCCTTGTTTGATGTTCTGATGCCTGCTACAATGTGGACTGTTTTATTTATTTTTTTCCTTTTTGAGCTTGGCTCTGCAGTAAATGAACATTCCACTGACAAAATGCTGTGAGTAATTAATCAATAGAAAGGTGATTAATTAGGTAAATCTGCGAGAGACTGAGGATAAGCAGAAAAGGGTCCTTTGAAAGATTCAAAGGGTCTGCTTCTGGTGGATTTCTAATTTTCCCTTCTGCACCATGAATCCCTTATGCTTCCTGAATAATAGGAGGTTAGAAGAATAAAAATATCCTCACAAGTAACAGTGTAAAGTGGAAACAATAGGAAATGTCATCATCCTCTGTGGCAATATTCTGGGTGGGAAACTTCATCACCTAATGAAAAAAGTGCTTTGATGGATTAATGTAGTGGGGTTTAAGAGAAATATTCTGATCATTGCAAAATCAGTGAAGATGAAAAATGTGAGCAGGTAATTGAATGGGAAACATTTATATGGTATTGAAGCTATGCTGGCAAAAAAATTATTATTAAAGTAACCTTTTATTTAATATATCATCACCTATAAGATGTGCTTTGTAAAATTTCAGCTTGGAAGGACCTCCTTTTTAATCGTGTAAAGTTTTGGCAACTCTTTTTATTAAAGGATTTTGTAACTGAAACCGAATACAGTTTAGGGTTATATAAATTAAAATGAACCTCAGAGACCACATAGGCAAGCATTTTGTAGCATAAAGACTTTTCAATTAATCATAGAGATGGTTGGTACATAACCTTCCTTATGAGCAGGACTAACCTTAATAATTTTTATATTTTGTGTTTTATGCAGTATCACAGCAAAAGAAAGAAATGCTGAAAAGCTAACTGAGAAAACTGTACATAAAATTACATAATACATAGTCATAAACCAGGAGTCTTTTAGGTATTAAAATGGAACAATTCTTTTAATATCTATATTTTTTCATTTATATTCATACCAGGAAATAGTAATGTCATTTTATCACTATGGTTCTTGGGGAGCAGAGTTGGGGTAAGGAGCTAAGCTCTTTTGTACCCCTTTATTCTGTTCCAGACTCTTCTGCCTCCATCCCTGCATCATCAGTTTGGGAAGTTGATTGCATTAAATCATGCTCCTCCTAAGTTGTTAGTGGTTATTATCTTTAATATATATTGCTTATTTTTAAAATTATATTAGAAATTAGAGGTTAGAGAAATTCTGCACTGCGGTTTAAATGTATCATTTTAATCCTGTTTTCTTTTGGTCATTCTGATTGCAGAAAGGAGAGAACTTCAGTTTATTATTGCTATGTTCAGTACTTCATGTTAATTCCCAGTTTCATCTAACAAAGGTCCTGAGATACGCAACAGTATCTGAAGAGACTTTGATCATTTGATTTTTGTCTTTTTGTCTTCGTGGAGTTTAACTGGTAGGTGCTTTTTTTTTGCAAGGTGAGGGTTTTTCTTTCATATACCTTAGAGATATTGAGTTTTATTTTCAAAGAAATTTGAGTACAAAATTAAGTAAAAAAATACTAATTAATTTAAAAATAGTGTACTATGTAAACAGCAATACAAGTGGAACTTGAATAGCAAAAATCATGACAAAGATACAAAAATAAATGAAGTTTGAGAAACATTGCCTTGCTTAAGACCACTTAAAATGAAGGACCTAGGCCCATAGAAAATAATAGAAAAATTAACTCAATGTGATAGGACACAGAAACAGAGAGATCAGAAAGAATATGGTAGCAGGCAGGGTTATACTGGTAACATAAGTGAAGAGATGCTTAAGCTAAGGGAGTTGGGCTTCTGTCAATAATCCCTCCAACCTGAGGCCAAGATTAGAGAGTGGAGCTTTGAGGCTTCTGGGGAGGTCAAGTGAGGAGGGAACTGCAGAGGCTGAGGATGAAGCCCAGAGGATTGCATGTCCCGTAATTAAATAATGAACTCAGAGGGAAGAAAGTCCAAAAGTTAAAATGAAGTACATGAAAAGAAGTAGAAGCAGCTACCAAACAAAACAAAACAAGCCAGATCACAGAGGAAAACGTGATTGTATTCTGCTTTCATTCCTTTTAAAAATCAAAGCAATGACTATTTTTTTAATTTGTTGCAATCCTTTCTCTCTTTTATTTTGTAATTCTCATGTAGTGGAGCCTCGTCTTAATGTAGGGAAGTATTAATTTTCAGAACTGTTTTGAAATACCAACTTAGAACTAGTATGTGTCAAAATTGTCTAAATTTAACATTATAAATGATGTAATTATGTGAAGTGTTTCTGGAGGAATCCTATATTTATATTAATACCAGTCTAAATATAATGCATTTCATTTCATCAGTCATTCAAATAAATTATTTAGATTTCTCTGCAGCACATCTTAAAATAGTAGTTTCAAACCTCTGAAGAGATGATATAAATAACTTTATTTTGTCAAATGTTTAGTACTGTTTGTTAATGATGCTATAATATCTAGTGAGTGGTCCTCACTTACTAACATGTCTCCAAACACTGTTGATAATTACCTTAATGCATGGATAATTATTCACTTTTACTAATACTGTAGAAATTATCAAAATATTTAAGTCTCTTATTTAGGAATCCTAGTTACTTGTATAGCCTATGATATTAAATATGTGACTAGCAAACTCAAGATAAAATGCATGCAGTTTGGAATACATTTCCACCTATCTTGTCACATTCTCTCTGAAATTCAATTGGAAAATATAACAATTTCTTCGTGAATATGTCCATGAATAAAAGCATTTCTAAAATTAACCTTCTGCATGACTCAGAATATTCTCCTTGGCATAGATTTCTGCCACAGATTTGTAAAACAGAAACAAAAAAGCTCTATCTAAGATGGAAACCCCATGTACACACTTTTTTTTGCCACCCGCAGTCTTCACCTATGTAATAGCAATGTGTGTCTCCATACCACTTGTCTTTTGATTTGTCTTGTCTTTTGATTTGTTCAATCATTGCATGCCTCTATGATATAAATATTATATTACCATGCCTTCTAAGGTCATTGATGAAAGGTATTTTATTCATCCTTGCATCTTCTATTCAGGTTTTGGCATATAGTAGGCACTATAAATAAATGTACAATCAATGAAGTAATGCTCTGCATTTTAAACTAAAGATAGCTAACTAAAGTCAAAGAACCCAAGTAATTCATTCAAGTACACACTGTTCAGCTGGAACCCAAACAGAAATCCAAGCCTTTATTCTGGAAATACCACCAGTGCTTTAGAGTTTGGCACTTGGCCCCTCCTAATCTTGTACTTAAATCCTGACATGTTTATTTTCCATTTTAAAAGCCAATCACTTTATAAAATGCTTTGACTTACTTTTTTGGTTTTTATAAGTCTCTGTTTTATACCCTATGAAATGATGATAAAAGCAGTATCAAACTTACTGAATTATTGTGAGAATTAAATAATACAGGTCAAGCATTTATTCCAGTGCCAGTACAAGCTAAGTTTAAAAAAAAAAACAATAAACTTATGTACTAGCTATTATGATAACACCGTATCAGACTTACTCTTTATATAATGCAATAAAAAATAAATTGCATTTGAACTGCAAAAGAGAGAAGAAAACAAAAGTTTAGATCAAATTATAAAAAACAGATATCAAAAATAATATTTAAAGTGACAGGGATATTAGCACTCAAGCAAGTCTCATATCTTTCAGTGGAGGTTTTTTGGAGGAAACAAAATGGAAATGCAGAGAACAATATTAGTCAATGACACTGTGTATATGAATAATAAATATATTCAGGCAACACAAAAGAGAGGAGCCTAGGAATGAAGGTGAGATTCCTAGTGACACTGAACACATTTTGACCCTTCTGAGGCCAACATTTTTAGTTCCCACATGAATCAGGAGTAATATTACCTTAAAACTGCAGTTGTTCAGATCTGGAGTCAGACTGTCTTGATTCGAGCTTAGCCCTAGCCATGTCTAGCTGTGTAATTTTGGACAAGTTACTTATCCTCTCTGTGTTTCAGCTTCCCATCTGTAAAACTGAGATTATAACATGTGTTTAAAATATTTGCTATGAAGATATAATACCTGTATTAGTCTGTTCTCATGCTGCTAATAAAGCCATACCCAAGACTGGGTAATTTATAAAGAAAAGAGCTTTTCTTTAATTGACACAGTTTAGCATGGCTAGGGAGGCCTCTGGAAACTTACAATTATGGCAGAAGGTGAATGGGAAGCAAACAAGTCCTTCTTCCCATGGCAGCAGCAAGGAGAAGTGCCAAGCAAAAGGGGGAAAATTCCCTTATAAAACCACCAGGTCTCATGAGAACTCACTCACCATCATGAGAAAAAGATGGCGAAAACTGCCCCCGTGACTCAATTATCTCCACCTGGTACCTCCCATGACACGTGGGGATTATGGAAGCTACAGCTCAAGATGAGACTTGGGTGGGAACACAGCCAACCCCTATCGATACATTTATTTTTATAAAATGGGGAATTGTAAACACTACTTAGTGACAAAGTATAAGGAATAATGAACATTTATCAAAACAATGAAAGCATTAATTAATTTTTTTATAACAAGCCTGTTAAAACTGCCTCACAATTATAACACAAATTTATAATTTATAGCTTTAGTGAAATTTAGTGTATCACATTTAACTGGGAGAAGTTTTAGAATAGAATGTAAACTTCTTGAGGAAATGCACTAACTGTAATGTGTATTGTTTTATCTTACTTCTTTGCTTATTTGGCTAGCACATAATATTTGCTCAAAAATTATATTTTGGATAAATGATTAAAGCAAAAGGAATACAGTTAATTATGTGCCAAATTCCTTGTTAAACATTTGCCCTCATCATATAAACAGTCTCAAAACCTTTCTACCCTTTTAATAAAATTTGTTCTGAGCTCAATCTTCTGTCAGAAGCTACATAATAAAGGAATTCGCCTAAAGATAAAGAAAAGATAAATTCTTCAAAGAAATTTACCTTAAAGACATGCAAAACTGATATTAGCTGAAATTTCATATCCCTAATTGCATCTACCTGCTAATTCTCTCTATCCAAAGAATTTGTTTTGCATAAACAACTTCTCAGTGAGAAAGACATATTTATCAGTAGCATTTTTCCAAATCCTCCTAAAGTAGCCATACACACATTAACGTAAAAAGACCAGCCATGTTGTAATAAGCATGGATAAATTTATATTATACTTAGCTTATATTAGATACTATGCTACGAGTGGTTTCTGTCTTATCTCATCCCACTCTGTGAATATCTTATCCATAAGACATGATTAACTCAGGAGATGTAAGTCATTTTGCCCAAAGCCTGAGAGCTAATAAGTGGCAATACAGAGATTTCAAACCCCAGACGTCCGGCTCCAAGTTGCAAGAAACTTGTGATGGGACAGCATCAAGTGCTTGCCTAATAAAACATAATATTAGGGGGTCATTCTTCCTGTTAAGATGGAGTGTTAAGATATTTGAATAATGAATCAACTCAAGCTTTAACAATGATGTAATTTAAATGCTAGCATACCTAAACTTCCAAAATACTCAAGTAATTTCACACCAAATATATGATACAATGATCTTTTATTATTTTTGAATTAAGTATTTTAGTTATGATATTTATGTGTATTTAAAAATAACATGGTAATATGTGTGGTGTCCTGTTAGGGTACCCCTCTGAATGAGATTGGTCATTACAACAACCTAAACATAGTTTTCTGGATCATTGAAGCTGGTCTCATAGATATCTGGTTTAGCTGTTTTGCCTTAGGCCATTAGACTCAGACAGTCTTTTGAAACCTCCAGGGAAGGTGTCAAATGCCAATAGCTGTCACTGCTACTGTGACCTGTTTAAATTTTTTAAAAGCAAAGCTATGAAGATTTTCAGTCTTGGTCATAATAGTGACCTTTGGTTAATTCTCTTAAGACCTGGAGATACAGAATCACTGTGACTTTGCCTCTCCTCTAGGGCAGGTATATAACGTGGTATTGCATTAAAATTAAAGACCTTGAATATTCGGAAAGTAAGACTTATGCAATTGAAGTTTCTTAGTTAAAAATCATGATTCACTTCTCTGAGGATATTTGCCCAAGAAAATAGTTTCGCAGTTACCAACATTATGAGTTCTGTGTCACACATCAGATTTCCATAAATATAAAGCATATAACTATACATAATATTGTAAAGGACAATCATTTTCTTGGCAAGGTTACAACCTAAAAGAGGTGGGCTTTGTTCAGAAAGTGCAAAGATTTTTAGTTCACTTTTACAAGTATCTACCTCTGTATCTTCTGGAGCATGTATTGTTATACACCAATAATCGTTTATGATACACTTTCTGCAGAGAATGAAAATTGAACTGAAATAGCACTACTATTTGTTTTCTGGCATTAAAGTATGTTATGGATACTACGAGTCAGTGTAGAGGTAGCTGGAATGATTGATGGTGAAGATACTCTCTTCAACACCAAATCCTGATTTTGCAGAATGATGACAGAAAACCATACTTCCATCCAGAGGACAGGCTGGGTGACATGGTAGTCAGATTGTCTTGATTTGACCTTGGCCTTAGCAGTGACTAGCTGTGTGATCTTGGTCAGATTCCTTGACCTCTGTGCTTCAGTTTTCCATTGGTAAAATGGAAATAATAGCATTTATGTTGTATGTTTGCTATGAAGAAACGTACGGGTAAGTGACATGATTGAAAAGGGTTTGTAAGAAGCCTTCCAATAAACTCATCAAAGATCTTTCCTTGCATCTTACCTGCCAGGCATCTGCTCTTTTAGGTGAATGCTTCATAGGCCTGAGATAGGTATCTTTAAACATTACCTTCCCATACACTGAAGTAGGCAGTTCTGTTCTATATGCCAATGAAAAGGTCAAAATAAAGGAGTGAAAAGTGTTGTGCTGTGGATTTCAGTGGTCAGATTTTTCTCCGAATTTTTGATGTCTATAATTCTCTGTTAAGCCATGAAGATTAATAGCCCTACGTGACAAGTGAATCATTGAAACTGTTAAGCATCAGCGATAAGCTAACCATCTGATGATTGGAATGAGCTAGTAAGGGAAAAAAGCATTCTCTGTCACAGACCAATGATCCAATAGATATGTGGATCATTTGACTTCTGGAGTGTTAGTTCCTTCACATGTTCAGTAGAGCTGCCTCAGCATAGAAAAAAAAAAAGGCAGCCATAAGACTACGTGTTCAAAGTATTTACACCTATTTAGAGATAGGAAGACAGGTAAAATAGTTTGAATAATTATTGTTGTACGGAGAAAATGCTGACTTTTATAAAGTTACTTTAAAATTTACTTAAAGAAATGAACTGGAGAAGGTATTTTTTGTTTTAATTTATTGCCCTCCCCTTTTTTTGTCATTCCAGAAAAATTGAGCTCTGCTGCCTCAAGAATAGTGGTTCTCAAAGTGTAATGTCAACAGCAGCACTATTAGCATTGTCTGGGAGCATACTGATGCATGTTATTGTGGGGGCAGGCAGCATATGGAAAATTTGTACCTTCTCCTGAATTTTGCTATAAACCTTAAACCACTCTACAACATGTACTTATTTTTAAAAATGCATGGATTTGGCCCTACCCCACATCTACCGAACCACAAACTCTGGGGCTGGACTCAACAATCTGATTCAGCAAGCCCTCCAGGTAATTCTGATTCACATCAAAATTTAAGAATCACATTTCTAGAGTATGCCTGAATCCAACAAAGCAGGTGGTCAGCCCTACTTTTACGCTATAGATTTCCAAGTGGAAATCAACCGCCAGTCTATTATTCATTCATTTGTAAACTCGGACTTGAAAGCATACAGGAAAAGTCTTTCTTAAAAACATAGTTTTCTGCTTTAGACAAGAACACTTGTGGATCACGATCATAACAGATGATTCAGTCTCTAGCGCAGGCTGAAAACATGTTCAGTGATGGAGTGTGTGGCTGTATGAGTTACTAGCAAAAACCTTAGCTATTGCTACAGGAAAACCAAAAGTAATGTTGGTTCAGGAACAAGGAATTCTCTTTCATGTAATCATCAGAGGTGAATGTTCCATTTCAAGATTTAGGGACCCAGGTTACTTTTATCTTGTGAATATGAGGTTTGTCCTGAAAGAAGTATGTGAGACCTTCACTTAAATTTGTTGGCAAGAACCTAGTCATCTGGGCACATCCAGCTGGAAGGACAGGCTAGAAATCATAGTCACTGACTTACCAATCAATTACAACTCCATTACATAGAAGTAAAGGGCGAGGGGGTGGTGTATAGGGAGGCTTTGTGCAGCTGTGTCAATGGATTTAGGCAGGTAAACAGTAGACTCCATCTAAAATATTTTAAAACCAAATTATTAATACTTTAAGCAAACTTTCAGAATCCATCTAAATGATTAAAAATAGGGCTTAACTGGATAATATCTGATATATCCATATGAGATTATTATGTGCAGATATTGATCATGGTGTTTATAAAAACTTTTTATCGGCTGGGCACAGTGGCTCACACCTGTAATCCCATCACTTTGGGAGATCGAGGCGGGCGGATCACGAGGTCAAGAGATGGAGACCATCCTGGCCAACTTGATGAAACCCCGTCTCTAGTAAAAGTACAAAAATTAGCTAGGCATGGTGGCGGGTGCCTGTAGTCCCAGCTACTCAGGAGGCTGAGGAAGCAGAATCACTTGAACCCAGGAGACAGAGGTTGCAGTGAGCCAAGATCGTGCCACTGCACTCCAGCCTGACAACCGAGTGAAACTCCATCTCAACAAACACAAAACAAACAAACAACTTTTTATCATGTATGAAATAGTTAAGCAAAAGATATTGAGTAGGCATTATTTCATTAATACAGAACAATCTCAACTATCTAAAAACTGTGCAGAAGGAAACAGGGAAAGGAATTCTATTTTTAAAATTCAAAATCTATTTTTGAGTTTCTACTGTGTACCTGGAAATGTGTTAGTGTTTGGAGACATAACAGTCAACGAGATAAAACTGTGGACACACAAGAAATAATATACTTCAGCTTATAATAGTAGGAAATAAAACTGTTTAAAACTCATGCCCAGGTGGAGAGGTTAAATTGATTCATTTTTATGCTCTTTTATATTTTTCATGTTTTCTATTATAGGTATGTCTTACTTTTATAGTCAACATTATAACAAATGCTTTTTTTCCTTATAAAGAAAAATGCAAATAGACCTCCATAAAATTAAACTACTATATTAAAGAGTAAGAGAAAGAAAAAGAAGATTATATGAGGGAACCTTTTAAATAAATGCTTCCAATTACTTTCAAGATGCAGCCTTAAGCCAATATAGATTTACTGAAGGTTTTTTTCACCTTATATGTCTGCAGTCTTGAATAATCGCAACTGAGCATTTTGCCAGTTCTGTAGAAATTCATTCTGAAAATAAAATATGTTTATGTTCCAAACATTGTATTTATTCATGAAGAAATAAATAAATGGCTTTTTTCAAAAAAAATATTTTGAAAAAAATTGAATTTATTATAGCAAGACCCTCACTTCAAATTCAAATTACCTAGAGTGTATTTTTGTTTCCCAGTTAGTTGATTTTCTCCAATACTGCTGTCAACAAATTTGTGTAAACTTTAACCATACTTTGCACCCCTCTTTTTCCTGGCCTCAGAACTAGACTTCATTTTCCAGATTGCCTTTCAAAAGATGGTGGGCATGAACTGAGCTCTAATGGCAAGTGAGCAGAAAAACATGTATCATTTTCAAACAAAACATCTGAGAAACAGCGGAGTCCTCTTTATGCCCCCTTATTTTCTTTCTTCCATCTGGATGCAGACAATCATTAATCCCCTGTTGATGCCAAAGACAGGTGATGGAGGGAGTTTTTGCCCCTGGATCACCAGTTGAGACGAGTCATCTCATGTCCTGACCAGAACATCCTCTTTGGCCTGTTATATCAATGAGGGTAAACATCAGTCAAACCATTGTGTGCTTGGTGTTTAATTTTGTGACAGCCTAATCTACTCTAAAGTCTCATACAGGTTGTTGAGGGAATATTTGGTATTTGTGGTCATAACTCTGAAGTGAGTCTAACACTGGGTATGGAGTGGTTTGATCCTCCTAAGAGTTTGAAGGCAGGAGATAATTGAATATTTGTTATAGAAATAATGAATTCAATGTGGTTGGAAAATTGTTAGACTGAGAGTGCTGGAGTGAGTGGCTAGGATAAGTAAGGGAGCTGTATTAGTCCATTCTAATGCTGCTAATAAAGACATACCGGAGACTGAGTAATTAATAAAGGAAAGAGGTTTAATTGACTAACAGTTCTGCATGGTTGAGGAAGCCTCAGGAAATGTACAATCATGGCAGATGGAGAAGTAAACACATCGTTCTTCACATGGTGGAAGCAAGAAGTGCCAAGCAAAAGGAGGAAAGCCCCTTATAAAACCATCAGATCTCCTGAGAATGAATCACTATCACAAGAACAGCATGAGGGTAACTGCACCCATGATTAAATTACCTCCCACCAGCTCCCTCCCACAACACATGAGGACGATGGGAACTACAATTCATGATGAGATTTGGGTGAGGACATAGCCAAACCATATCAGGACCCATAAGAATAGGAGTTGATAGTCAGGGAACAAGACTAGTGACTCAAGGTCTAGAGTAGAATCTTAGGAGCAGGTACCTAGGTAGGAAAGAGGAACAGATTGTAGAGGTCTAGAAGGTGATGAATCTGAAAGATCTTCACTTCAATTTTTAAAAGAGCAAATTGATATATTGCAGAGACGGGTGGAGGCACTTTTACTTTTTTGTGCCCAGTTGGAATTAAGGTGTGATCAGACATAAACATTTATCTTCATTCTGCTTGGTGGTCCACTACCTTACAGCCATTTAACATCCTAGGACATTTTCAGGTGATTCAGAAGGAAGAGTTATTGAATCGCACTTCAAAATTCATATTGTGCTCCCATTGTTCTTAATGATTTAGCTGAAAAGATCTAAACTGTCAAATCATAACAGAAATGCACAACAGTGTAATCAGAGAATAGTGTTTTTCTTTGCTTGGAAAATAAAAACCTTATTTCACATTTGCATTTTCCCCAAGACTGTTTGCTGTAAAAATCTGAAGCTAAACACAAACACAGCCTGTTGCTTCTTCCAGCGAACATTAATTGTCTCCAATCATTGTTAGAGCATCTGTTTCACATTTTGACAAGTGCACTTATCTTCTTTTTTTCCCTTCATATTCCTCTGATAAAAATAATGAATAAATTACAGGGGGATGACAAATGTGTTGATAATCAAGATGAAACATAAATGAAGTGGAAGAGGCTGTATTTCTTTGCAGAGTTGTAAATTGCTTTCTTTTCTTGTGCATCAGCATGCGTGACTTAGAAACTAAAAATACCAACACAGGGAAAATTAACAGAATTGCTCCAACAGAAATTATTCTTCATAGGTGAAATAAATACACAGAATTTTTTTCTGACATTGTGTATCATAGTTGCCTCACAATCTGGGTAATTTAGGAAAGAGTAATTCTAAGAGGATTAAATGGTAGTGAATGTAGTACATGTTAGTTGCATCTGAAAATAACTGTTAAAGATTTAATGGAGTTTGGGAGTGTCCAGTTGAAGAGAGAAATCTTTACTCTATTCCCAGTGTATCAACTTCTGAGAGAAAGAGCTCCACCCTAGTTGTCAGGAGACTTCAGCTCCATCTCTAGCTCCTTCCCATCAGATTCACTATGAAAATACAAAGTGTTAATATGGCAAGCTCACTAATCACTGCACTCTGGTACACATCAGTGAAAAATAAAAGGTTGGATAGATGAGCGGGGGTCCTCGGTGGTGACCCACTGACTAAGACTTGCAGAAGTGCTCCTTTTTTTTTTTAATATTTCTTTTGATTGCCTTTAGAAGGGACTGGCTCTCTCTAGTATGACCATTACTTATTTTCCAACACCTGGGCAGTAACCTATCTGAAGTCCAGAGGTATTTGATTTGCAGAGATCTAGACTAGATAATCCTTTCACACTCTTAGTGCTCACATATTCTATACCTTTTATTTCTGTCTGTCTGTATTCAGATTATTGATATCCTGATCCCTTTTCTTTCATTAACGTTATATTTCTAAATTTGAAACCAGAAAAAAGAGTTCAAAACATGCAGAATCTACATGATCCATTCGAGCAAGCGCAAGCTCACTGGCAAGTTATTCCCTAGTTATAAAAGAAATACATGTCATATAAGTTATAAAAGAAATATGTGTGTGTATGTGTGTATATATATATGTGCGTGTGTGTGTGTATACACACACACACACACACACACACACATATACAGCCAGGCATGGTGGCTCATGCCTATAATCCCAGCACATTGGGAGGCCGAGGCTGGTGGATTGCTTGAAGCCAGGAGTTCGAGACCAACTTGCCAACATGGTGAAATCTTGTCTCTACAAAAACATACAAAAATTACCTGGGTGTGGTGGCACATGCATGTAATCCCAGCTACTTGAGAGGCTGAGACAGGAGAATTGCTTGAACCCGGGAGGCAGATGTTGCAGTGAGCCGAGATCACGCCATTGCACTCCAGCCTGGCAACAGAGCAAAACCCTGTCAAGAAAGAAAGAAAGAGAGAGAGAGTGAGAGAGTGAGAGAGAGAGAGAGAGAGAGAAAAAAGAAAGAAAGAAAGAAAGAAAGAAAGAAAGAAAGAAAGAAAGAAAGAAAGAAAGAAAGGGAAAGAAAGAAACATAAATACAACAAATCCTAAAAGGGACAATTCTATTTACACATTGAAGCATAGTAAAGCCTTGGCATATACTTTATTTTGAATGGAGATTTTTAAAATACAGTAACCTTTGCTGGGGAAAAAGGCTGTCCTTACACCTGCAATTTCTGCACATATACTTGAAAAATTTGCTTTATGAATGGATTTCCATGAGACTGCTAGGCTAAATGTAGAAAGCATTGTGCAAACATGAGTTCCACTTTGCATATGCAAATATATGTTGAAACTTAGAGTTGCTGTCTTGCATGGATAAACTATGTCCCAGTAGATTTGAATTAAGAAGGAAATGTCTGAAGTAGCGATAAGGAACAACCACAGTAATTAAGAAACTTCTCTGTTCTTAGAAAATTGACACATCCTGCATGTGGAAAATTGCCACTTCATAAATATATTATGCAGTTACTACCATATGGGCTGTTTTGCTACGGCTATTAAGATGCAATTTAGTAAAGATTTGAACTGAAGAAATGAATATGATATTTGCCCCAAAATATAAACTGAATGTTATTTTTGAATTTATGTAAAAATTTGGCTCACTTTTTCTATTGTTTAATATCGTTATCTTTCTTTGTATATAAAATATTAAAATATTTGAGTCAGAAGTGAAATATATAAGCTATATATATTTCACAGTAGATATCTTAAAACTCACAAATTTAATTCTTTCTAAAATGATTTTGTCTTGGAATAAAGTTTTCACTTTACATGAATTTCTCTATATATTCACCAAATAGAAACAATATTAAAACTATTAAAACACTCTTTATTCTGATTTTTTTAGAAAAATGTTTAATCTGGTTTATTTATATGAGGCACTAATTATTTCCTAAGGAAATAATTTCAGTGTCTGGACAAAATGATAATTTTATCAATGATGCCATTTAACGCATGCTGTGCTTTGGTTTCACCAGAAAACAGACTCTGAGAGAGTTTATCGCTCAGGAAGATTATTAGGAAGTGACCTTAAGATCATCAGTAAGGGAGATGAGGAAGCAAAATTGGGTAGAGAGAGAAGTGTAGCCTTGATAGAGACTCAAGGGCCTCATTTGACGCCACAAGAAGCTAGGGAACTGGAATGTCTCTTTGGAGGTTTAACGCTTATTATCAAGCAGTGTAGAAATATTTCAATGTTTTAACCACCAGAACCCTAAATACATACTAGTGAATAGTAGCCCTACCTGTGAAATTTCCTAAGATCTATTTTCTTTCTTCCTTTTCAATTAATCTCCACCCACTCTATGCCTTGTTTGACAAATTCATCCACAGTGGCATTTTTTCCCCTTCTTTTGAACATATGAAACTTCTTCTCATATTAGACATTTTCATTTGCTCTTTCTCCTGTTTCAAAAACTCCTTCTCTCTATCTTCCTATGAATGCTTCATTCTCATCTTTCAGCTTCAAATTAAATGTTGCGTTTTGGGAGAGCACTTCTCAGGCACATTAGCCTCTCCGCCTCTTCACCCACTCTTATCCTCTTCATAGCACGTATCAGTATCTAATTTCCTTGCTTATTTACGTACTGGCAAGAAGTTAACAATTTATCTTCCCCTATCAAATAACAATTCTTTGATAACTGTCTTGCTCAACACTCTATTTCTACTGCGTAAATGTCCTTCACTAAGAAAATTTCCAAATCCAGAATATCTGGTGGTGCATATTAATCAAGAATAAATGTCTGAATTAATAGATGCTAACCTCAACGCACCTCCTTTCCTTCCAACCACTGCCTCTTACGGTTCACTTTCAGCCTCATCTCCTCATTTTTCTTCGTCTTGTCCCCCAGTTGAACATATTTCTGAAAATTTATATTGAAAATTAACCACAGATATTCCATGACTAATTAAAAGAGATGAGACAACATACCACATTCCACCCTCAACTTAAAATTTCAACTGTCTTAAATCACTCATTTATTTAGAAAATATTTATTGAGCTCCCCTTGGAGCCAGTACTCTGCTACTTGCTGGAGATACAGAGCTGAATAAGAAATGGGCTTTACCCTTAAGGAATTCACAATGCAGTGGAATGACTTATCTCTAAGCAGAGCAATTCAAAGAAGCACAGTCAGTGCATGGCCCAAGTATGCACAAGGTGCTGGGCAAGCCATCGGGGGAAGCAGATGGTGTACAGGCTCAATAAAATTTCATTGATTCTCCAAAGTCATGAGTCACCCCAAGGATATGGAAGGCCAAAAGCAAAAGATAAACATGCCTCTACAAATGCCTCCTTCGACTGGACTGGATTGTGGGTGGAAACTTTAAATTGGTAAATATTTTCTTATAGGCTATCAAAGATTCTACCTTTAAATTAAAAAGAAAATAGCAAAGAAACTACACAAACTGAAACTTAGTGCATTTCCAAGGGTGTCTGATTTAAGCTTCTCTAATGGTATTTCTTTTATATCCAGCTTTGTGAGAAAAGAGGTTTATTGCCGTGATTTGGGATTTTCACCTTCGTATATTTCTATCTCTTCTTTCTATCATTAATACATTTACTGACCTCTTGTTGCCACCATCAAAACCAAGAGTATTATTTGAAAGACATATGTCCTTTAAAATTATTGCCAAGACAGGGCATAAGAATAGACGCAATCCTCCTGACTACAATTTTCTCTTCAAGATCAGAGTTCCGTTGTGAGACAATGAGAGTTCTGTGCTAGAGGGGAAACAGGTATCCATAAAATTGAGCCCCCTAGAACCATCTGCTCAGATAATTTATCATTCTACTCTCACAGAATTGTGATGTTCCTTTGCCCCGTCACTGCCACTTTGTTACTTTTGTTTTATATATCCTTTCAGATTTTCACGTGATCACAATCATACAGCAACCTTCAAATACGCCAGTTAGCAAAAATATCTAAATATGAACAGAAATGCCTGTTATGAGTTAAGCTGAGGGACAAAAATACCTGCTTGGCATTATGGTATTTTGGTTTTATTTAAATTCAGAGTTATTACATTTTATATAGCTTGCTTCTTATTGGTCCATTTTCGTTCTCCTTTCAAGTCAATGCAATGCATTTCAATGGTGCCAAATTATCGGCAAAGACTTGAATTTTTATTTAGGTCATAGAACAGATATAGCATCAGCAGCAATAAGTAATCATATCAATGTTATCTGAATAAACATTTATTGACTACTATGAACAGAACAAGATCCTTGACAAATATTCCAGTGGCTCTATCTACAATCCATGCCAAATGAAATAGTAGATCTATGAATAAGCTAAATTTAAAAGAGTAAAGATAAATAGAGAGAGAGAGAGAGAGACAACACAGTAATATTTTGGGACTGTGTATACTATTAAAGAAAATTTTATTTCTTCATCTTCATAAAACCAACTGGCAGCAACTAACACTACCTCTTTCCTAAAGGTCATTCTGTCAGGCCTCAGAGTATTGACAGAACTTCTCATTAAAGGGAAAGGTGTAATAAGTTTCTTAATTTAGATTAGGTAAAGAAAGTTATCCCACTGTTAAATTATCTTTGGACAGACCATCGATTAATGTTGATCAAGTTATCTCCTTCTTTTCTGATAACTCTTCTAAGAGCTCTAAATAAAGGCAATGACTAAATCTGCATTGTCAATTAAAGCCTATAAGAAAGAATGTCATCCCTTGTCACCACTGTGAAGTCAGTAAGGTAGCACGGTGGGTGCCAACCCAAGTGTGGGTAAGTCTGTGTTCTAGACATTTTTGCTGAGAATATACATCCATACTGGATTTGTGAATAGGAACATTTCAGTTTGCCCTTCGTGCCTTGATGGATGTGATTTATTTTTTATTTTTTTAGTACACTAACCATTTAAAAATAAAACTTAAGCAGATTTGCAATGTATGATGGGATTTCCCTCCCTGGTCACAGTTGAAATGACTAAGAGAAAGGGAACAAAAATAGTGACAATGATGTCAGTGATGAAAATCAAAGAAGAGCACCAACCATAGGCCATAAACTGAACGTTTTCAGTAATTATTTCAGCATGATGCACAAGGGACTCTTGTAGTAGCAGCTTTTCTACCTCAGTCTGGATGCTAGAAGTTTAATAAGGTACAATCACCCTTGAGTTTGGAACTTTCATGCCTGGAAATGAGAATGAGCAGAGGACCAGTATGCTAAGAGTAGGAATAGTGGGTATGAACATGCATGCTCTCTGTCAGAATGGCCAGTCCTAAACTACCATTGTATGGAAAATGGGATGGGATGCTACTGAGTGATACTTCTGAGTTCTGTAAGTTGGAAATTAATTAATTTGTGTCCCTTGGTAACTTTAGGATACAGAACAAATATAGAAAACCCACCTCTCAGCTCAGAAATGAAGCTTCTACGGTGTTATTGCAATTATTGAACATACAGTTTCTGCTTACCTGAACCACTAATATGAAGAAAAATTAAAGCTCTAAATAATATAAATTGTCTCCTTTATTTTTGCCCTAGAATAAAGTAATTGATAAAGAAGCAGTACAGTCTCTGAGAGAAAAAAAAAAACGCCCACTCCAAGTATTGAACAAGTGTGTAGTAGACCTGCTTCTTCAGGATACATATAGTGTGCATTTGGAGAGCTTGCCTGCCTTGTATTCATTTATCTTTATCCTAATGAAGGTACTGTGCTCTAGCTTTGTGAAACCATGCCACTCCACCCTTTTTCCCGTTGTCTAGGTAAGATGGATCATAGTAATTACTCTTGGGGTTGGCATATAACTCAAGTCTAAGCTAACTGATATATCCATCTCTCCGAACACACTGATGGCCCTGATCATCTTTGGGCCCATAAATACCAGGCCTTGACTTTTAAGAAATTGTTGCAAAGAGAAAAGTTCCCTTTATAAAAAGCAGTTAAACTCTGACAATGACAGTGCAGCACCCTTAGCAGCCATATTTCTATTACTCAGACATAACTGGCCTGAAAATGGAGTCAACGAGAGGCAATCTAAGAATTCACAATAAATGTTCCTAAATGAGAAAAACCTAATACGAAAGTGCTTTTAAAATGTAATTTGTATTCTAGAAATAATCATTAAAGATCTTATATATATAAATAAAAAAATTTGAGGTTCCAGAAAGGTGACTTCCAAAAGAAATATGTGAAAAAAATATATCTGAGATTGAAAAACACTTTTGGATGGCCAATTAGATATTGCAAAACCTGAATCAGTAAATTAGAAGGAAACCTTGAGAAATTCTCATATAATATAAAAGAATTCTTAAAGAAATAGCCATAACAATTCAATTGAAAAATGCAAAAAAAGGTTCACACAGGCCCTTCACAAAAGAGGTTATCCAAATGGCCCATAGCATATGAAAAACTGTTCAACATCATTGCTTATGAAGAAAACATTCCAATTATACAACCATTTGAGTGGCTCAAATATTAATAAAACAAACAAAAACTAATAAATATTAACAAAACTAAAATTATCAAATATTTGTCAAAATGTGTACCAACTGGAAGTCTCATACACTTCCTGATGGAGTATAAACTGGGCAGCCCTTTGAACATGTACTTAGTGGCTTTTATTACAGCCAAATATATATTTACTCTATGCTTGCCTCTTCTAGATTTATACCCAAGAAAATTAAGTGCATATGTCCATCAAAAGACATGTGCAAAAATGTGGATAAATTTCTATTCATTAAAAAGCTTGAAACAACTCAAATATCTCATCAACAAAAAAGACACATATTTATATCTTAATAGTAATAATAATTTTAGCTTGTAAAGTAGTAAGAGGGAATCTTCTAGCATAATGGTAATATTACATATCTAATTTGGATTGTCATAATCAAGCACATGCATATATAAAAGTTGATCAATTTATACATTTAGTGTATATTTTGATAAATGTTAATTACATCTCAATTAAAAATAACCAATAAATAATGTACACAACAAACACAGAAGACACATCTAGAAACGTACATGTAATTTCACATAGGGAGAATGAAGCAGGGAAGATATGAACTACAATCAAATAAATAATATGCGTTTTATATTTATACTATAACTAGAAATTAATATCAACTCTAAAGAATAATCAAATTATTGCAATTAAAAGTAAATCCGTTTTCAGTCATTCAAAAAGAAATCTAACACTGTAATCATATAGCATTTTTAAAAAAAAGATAACAAGAAATATAGAATGTGGCCAGAGTGAATCAAAGACAAAAGTTATTGTTTCTAAACTTTAAGACTGAAAATTAAGAATTAAGTACTCAGATAAAACCTTAGAAAAGTGCAATTAAATAAATTAAAACAAAATCACAGTTAAAAGGCAGAAATCAATTTATTAAAAACAGAAATGGAGTTAAAATTAAAAATAAATATTTATTTATTTGAAAATTAGCCAGTAAGGTAGACACTGCTATGCAATGTCAAAGTGAGGAAAACAACAATTCTCATCAGATTCAGAAATAGTTAAAAATTACAAGATAATAAAGTGATTTGTCATTATATAAGACAATTTTAATGAAAATGCTCATATCCTAGACATACAAGTTTTCAAAATGCACATAAATATCAATTAGGCTACTTCTAGTCAGATCCTCAACATCCTCATCATCTTCAGCAAGTTGTTCTGTTAGCCTTTCACTAGTAAGTAAATTTTGGTAATTCTACCCTGTCATAATTTGAGTCTAAGTCAATTGCCCCATTTCTACTACCACTATCCTAGTTCAGGCCACAGATTTCTCTAACTTAACCAGCAACAGGCATTGTTCTTTCTTCTGATTTGTTCCACATCTCCACCCTCTGTAAATCTTTTAAAAATTACTGACCATTGCTTTTTCTGAAATATCAATCTGGTTATCTTGTTATCCTGATTAAAATTATTTTGTGCTCCCATATACATTTGTATTCTGGATGATGTTTAAAACCACTGTCTGTTGTTTCAAGGTACTCTAGGTGTTTTTTTTTTTTTTTTTTATATATATACTTTAAATTTTGTACATGTGAACAACCCGCAAGTTTCTTACATATGTATACATGTGCCATGTTGGTGTGCTGCACCCATTAACTCATCATTTAGCATTAGGTAAATCTCCTAATGCTATCCCTCCTCCCCTCCCCCCACCCCACAACAGGCCCCGGTGTGTGATGTTCCCCTTTCTGTGTCCATGTGTTCTCATTGTTCAATTCCCACCTATGAGTGAGAACATGCAGTGTTTGGTTTTTTGTCCTTGCGATAGTTTGCTGAGAATGATGGTTTCCAGTTTCATCCATGTCCCTACAAAGGACATGAACTCATCATTTTTTATGGCTGCATAGTATTCCATGGTGTACATGTGCCATATTTTCTTAATCCAGTCCATCATTGTTGGACATTTGGGTTGGTTCCAAGTCTTTGCTATTGTGAATAGTGCCACAATAAACATACGTGTGCATGTGTCTTTATAGCAGCATGATTTATAATCCTTTGGGTATATACTCAGTAATGGGATGGCTGGGTCAAATGGCATTTCTAGTTCTAGATCCCTGAGGAATTGCCACACTGACTTCCACAATGGTTGAACTAGTTTACAGTCCCACCAACAGTGTAAAAGTGTTCCTATTTTTCCACAAAAGAAACTACCATCAGAGTGAACAGGCAACCTACTGAACGGGAGAAAATTTTTGCAATCTACTCATATGACAAAGGGCTAATATCCAGAATCTACAATGAACTCAAACAAATTTACAAGAAAAAAACAAACAACCCCATCAACAAATGGGCGAAGGATATGAACAGACACTTCTCAAAAGAAGACATTTATGCAGCCAAAAGACACATGAAAAAATGCTCATCATCACTGGCCATCAGAGAAATGCAAATCAAAACCACAATGAGATACCATCTCACACCAGTTAGAATGGCGATCATTTAAAAGTCAGGAAACAACAGGTGCTGGAGAGGATGTGGTACTCTAGGTTTTATGCAACACACTCACTTTTTCAAGTCCATCTAAGCCAACTCGATCATTTGTACCTACTATTTGAGGGGAGCAGATAGCAGGTTTTGATAGATTCCAATATTTAGAAATGAGCAATATCTACATAGGTTTCTTCCCCCAGTAATCTCACTGTCAAACTCTGTGTTATAAAGAAAGCAGCTCTCAGAAATAATTCTGTCACATCAGCAAACCTTTATTAATGAAAAAAAGGAACAAAAAATGTAATTAAGCTCATTCTGAAAGCTTAGATGAATTATCTGTTCCCTAAGAACCTTGCATGAAAGATTTATTTGAGGCAGATGCAACAAGTAGCAAGCTTCAGATAACATTTTATTAGGTTCAGCAGAGGGAATCTGCCTTCATGCAAGTAAACGGACTTAAAAGAGTCTCCTGGTCACTCTGAAGGTTCTGCAGGCTATTGATCTTGATGGAAACTTACACTGAATTCAAGCAAAGAAAGGTAGTATCTGTACAATATCTTAAACATCATGAATTTCACCAATAAAAAGTTATTTCTATCATTTGTTATGCTAATTACCAAGCTTGTTAGTACTGATCAAAAATAAAACTCATTCAAACACATGTAATAACTGCCTTTGAAATGTGGCTTCTGATTAAAAATTTTCAAATGTATCCTGATTAGGCTACTTCAAATGCTAACTACCCTCCTGCCACTAACTCAATGATTAGAAATCAAACACACATGTATACACTGCTGATACATAAATATTTAAAACAGACAAGATGATCCTCTTTCCACTGGCACTTCAGCCAGTCTGAATAATTTTAATTCCTGTGAACACATTATAATTTCTAGGTCTTTTTATGTTCTCTGCCTCAGTAACACTTGCATCCCTCCATGTTTTCACATAGAGAAGTTTTATCCATTCTTCAGATTTGCTCTTTTAGGAAGTTTACTTTAATCTGCCATATTTGGACTAGAAATTCTAATTGCTTTTATTAGCAAATTATGCATGATCATTATAGCACCCTTTGCCAGTATTATATTGTACGTATTTGCTTAATTGTATGTGATGTTTCTCTGCACTTTTAGGACGAACAAATAATGTATCCTGGTTCATGCCCAGATTCCTTGAGTATATACCTGTGGGTAATAGCAGGCAATCTACAAGTCTAGTCTATTTCTTTTCATTTATTCTAAATTTATTGTAGTATATTTCAAATTCATTCCTTTTCCACTTAGTGGACATGGAATATTAGGATACTTTAACTTCTTTTATCCCTAATCCTAATACCAATTTTTCTATTATTGCATTATATGAAATATATATATATATATATATATATATAGAGAGAGAGAGCAATAGATAGGTAGGTAGATAGATGATAGACAGATAAATAAGATAGATAGATAGATAGATAGATAGATAGATAGATAGATAGATATGTATGTATGTGTGTGTTTGTGTTAAAACTCTATGTTAGGCTCAGCAGGGAGAATGTGGCTTCATCCAAGTAAACAGACTTAAAAGAGTCTCCTGGTCACTCTGAAGGTTCCACAGGCTATTGATCTTGATGGATTCTTACACTGAATTCAAGCAAAGAAAGGTCGTATCTGTACAATATCTTGAACATCACAAATTGTTACTTTGTACCAATATTTATTATTATAATTTTACCACCAATATTCGTATATTAACTCTTTCCAGTGTCCTTCATTTCCATTTGTCTATGTAGTATGATTTTTCCTCTGTCTGAAAACTGTCTATAAAACGTTTCTGGGGAAATTTGCCAGTGAAGATCTCTCCTAAGTTTTGTTTGTTTGGAAACGTCCTTGTTTTGCTTGCATTTTTGAAGGATATTCTTATTGAGTATAAAATTCTAGAACAGCTGATTTTTAGTATTTTAAAAATGTTATTTTATGGTTTCCTGTCATTCATTTTTGCTAAGAAGTTAGGTATCCATTTTATTGATTTCCTGGATGCTTTTAAGATTTTTCTCTTGTTAGATTTTCAACAATGATACATCAATGTATCCAGACGTGATTTTCTATATGTTTATCCTGCTTGGTTTGCAGAGGGTTTAAAATCTGTGGCTTGATATCTGTCTTAGTCTGTTTGCTCTTGCTGTAAAGAAATACTTGAGACTGGTTCAATTAAAAAGAAAGAGTTTAACTCACAATTCTGTTGGCTAAAAAATTGGGCTCCTGATGAGGGCCTAAGGCTGCTTCCACTCATGGAAGAAGGCAAAGGGAAGCCTTAGTGTGCAGAGATACTTGATAAGAGAGAAAGCAAGAAGGGGAGGAATGAGGTTTTAAATTAGTGCTAACTGTAGTCACCTTTCTCTGCTATCAAACATTAGAACTTACTTATCTGACTGTACGTTTTGTTCCATGCTCTTTTTAATAATCAGCTCTTGTGGGAAGTAATAAGAGTTAGAACTCATTCACCCTCCACCTTCCACCAACGGACTGTATTGATCTATTCATGAGGAATTTGCCCCCATGACCCAAACACCTCCCATTAGGCTCCACCTCCAACATTGGGGGTCAAATTTCACCGTGAGTTTGGGAGGGAACAAATACCCAAACCATAAATGTTTTTCTTCAGTTGTGAAAAAGTCTTATGTCTGATTCTTTCAAATGTTGCTTAAAGTCCTTTTCTCTATCTCCTTTACCTCTTGGGAGTCGCTCTTTTCAATGTTTATCTTATGATTTTTTTCTAAAATTTTCTATCCATTTTTTCTCCATACTTTATTCTGGATCTTTTCTACTGACTTGTCATCATTTTTATTTTGTAAGTGTAAGGTGTACAATATGATATTTTGATATACACAGTGAAATAATTAATTACTATAGGTAAGAATTTAACACATTCACCATCTCATAGAATTATGTTTTTCTTTTTGTGACAGCACCACCTAAAATCTACTCAGAAAATTTCTACTGTACTATACATAGATGATCATTAACTATAGTACTCATGCTGTATTTATATTTCTTGATTTATTCATCCAACATGACTGCAACTTTCGACCCCTTGATCTACATCTCACCATTTCCCATCGCCACCCCTCACCTGTGGTAATCATTTTATTATCGGTTTCTATTTATTCAGCTCATTTTGTTGTTTGTTTGTTTTAGATTTCATTTATAAGAGAGATCATGCAGTATTCTTTCTGTATCTGGCTTATTTCATTTAACATAATGTCCTCCAGTGTCATTCATGTTGTCAGTAACGTAGGCTGCCCTTCTTAAAAGATGAATAATGTTCTATTCTAATATATATATATATAAAATATATACTTAGTGTATATATATCTCAATTTTTTATCACATAGTTTTAATTAATTCTCTCTCATAACTCCTCTTAATGTGTTTATTAAGCTCATAATTAAAATAATTTCATTTTTAAAATAAATAGTTAATTTTAAAAAACTTTGAGATTTACATACATGTTGCAAAGATAGGACTACGGGCTCTTGTATGCCCTACATTCAGTTCCCCTATTGTTAATACCTTACCATAGCATGGTACTTTTATCAGAACTAATGAACCAGTATTAATATATTAACCATTCTATTTTAAGTTTTTATCATATTCCATTATATTTTCTCTTACGTTTTCTGGAACTCTGGTAAAATGCACCTTGCAATCTATTTTCCTCAAATACTGATCAGTTATGTTAATATCTTTGTCCAATAACTTCAACAACGGGGCTATCTGTAAGTTGATTTCTCTAGCTGTTTTCCTTTTGTTTTTTTTTTGTATAGCTGGTGTTTATTTTTTTAATGTCAGTCATCATTTATAAAAAGTTTTGGAAGTTCTGGAATATGTGTTTTTTTTATCTGGAGAAGGTTCATTTAACCCTCTAATATAGAGAAAACTATATTAAACTCAACAGTAATCGGACTAATTTCAGGGCAAGGTTCTGCCTACTTCTGGTACATTTGCACTACTAAGAAGAAGCTTTCCAGTGAGTACTGCTTGAAAGTCTTGAGCAATGACTAGGGTTTCTAATATTTGGTGGCTTGTATACTCATTGCATTTTTGCAGTTCTGTGAGATCGCAGATACTGCTTTTTGATGGCTTTCTGCTTGTCTCTTTAGTTCCCTTCCTTGAAACACTTAATCTGCAAATACCTTTAAGAGAGAACTGTGCACCGTTTAGGATTGATCCTCCTTGATCTTGGCCTTCTAACTCCTAGGTGCTTTCGCTGCACTGAATTTCACATTAGCTTTTCTTAGAGTTAAGCCATTTCTCAAAGCTCTTCTGGCTTCTTTACCTGTTAGCCATAGCCTTCTTCCTGGATTTCTCCACCACTTGTGCTTCGTGAATTTGCAATCAGTACGAAGAGAAAGATGGTTCACAGAATGCACAGGTCTTGGCTCTTCAAGTCCTAATTGCCTTGGAAGCTCATTGATATCCCAAAACACATTGTTTTCTCTAATATTACATGATCTATCTAATTTTCTCAGTGGGGTCATTTATCTACCATAAGCCACTCTATTTTGGATAAAATGAAAGTCTTTCTTCATCATTCTTTTACTGTTGTAATTTGTTTTACTAATTTAAGGTAAAACAGATGCAGTAAAATGTGCAAAGTGTAAGTACAGAGGAAAAGGCCTATATAAAAAAGTATTTTTATGCAAGCAATAATCAATATTTTAATATTTTGACCTGGGAGGTACATGTATTTGATGGGAGGGGAGGTACAAATATTTGATCTGGAAGTATTTGTACCTCTCAGATCAAAGTATTAAACTATTGATTATTGCTTACATCACAAAAGGCCCCTAGAGATCATTCACCTTTGTGCAGGGAACTGCTATTCTAACCATAATCTCTAGCCCGTTTGATCAATGTTACCTGTTTCTGAATTTCTTATAAATGGGATCACACAATACGTCTTTTGTGTCAGCTTTTGTCACATGACATTTACCTTGAGATTTGTCAATGTAGTTGCATGTATCAATATTTTGCTGTTATTTTTTCTGATGAGTGGTTTTTTCACTATATGAGCATATTACAGTTTACTTATCCATTCTATCCATGGTAGATACTTTGGTTATTTCTGGTTTGAGACTCATGCATATATCTGCTATTTACAGTCTCACACAAGTCCATTTGTAATTATCAGACATTCATTTTTGAGGAGTATGTGCCTAACAATGAACATTTTTAAATATGAAGCAGAACATTCATTCTCATTGCAATAAGGTAAAGCCAAAAAGCTATTTATAAGCACCACTGTTTTCTATTTTTCTAGAACTGCTGGTCAATGTAACTAGGAAATAAACTAAATTAAATAGAGAAATATTGCAATAGTGAAGACAAAATGATTACCATTAGTAAGAATAAGATTCCCTAACTGAAACCACAACAACAAAAACCAAAAACATCCAAATAATGAATGAACCAAATAAATCAAAGTTTGTTTATTCATGAAATGAATAAACAAAAACCTAAAATAAGCCATCCTGCTTAGAAAACATAAAAACTATCCTAGACACTCAAATTGCATTTGACTATAAAAAAGCAGGAAAAGTCACCAAAGACCAACCAAAATGAGGGAATAAAACAAATAAAATGGTTCAAATATGTGAGTCTTCAAACTTAATCTTTTTACAAGGTCAATAGATTAAAGAGCCACTCACCGTGGCTCATACCTGTAATTCCAGCACTTTGGGAGGCTGAGGAGGCCAAGGCCAGACTGCACAACATGGCAAAATGCTGTTTCTACAAAAAAATAGAAAAATTAGATGTTGTGATGCGCATCTGTAGTTCCAGCTACTCAGGAGGTTGAGTTGGGAGAATTACCAGAACCTGGGGAGGACGAAGCTACTGTGAGCCATGATAGTGCCACTACACTCCAGCCTCCAGCCTGGGCAGCAGAGTGAGACCCTGTCTAAAAATAGCTTAATTTAATTTGTAACATAGAATCTAGACATTCAGATAAATAACTAAGCTATAAGTTGTCATTAAATAATTGGCATAATGTAATTTGAATTCTACCCTTCTTCTTGATGCCTACAGATAACTGTTTTTACAAAAAAACAATTTTTCCAAGGATAGCATATGATATATACCTTATCAACAAGAAGAAAACAATTTAGATATTTTCCTGTTTCTATGGGAGAATTAATGCAACTAATAGGGGGAGTATGGGATTTCTGTTCAATAGAAGTAACATTATTTTAAATCAAATAACCTCTTCCATATAAACAACTAACTAAAGAAAGACAGAAAAGTCAGAATAGATTATTATTTCTATATTTCTCTTTTTTAGCCATAGTATATCCCACCACTAGTAACTATCCAGGGAGACTAGCAACTGCGTTTATTAACACAGTTTAAATTTTAATATTGTCTACCTAGGTATGAGTCATTGTGAAAACATAATAAAGGTTCACAAGAAAAAGAAGAAAAACTGCTAAGATCCTAAAACATACACAAACACATACAGGATATTCAATTAATTTTATTTCAGTATATTTGAAGATAAGGTTAAATTGTGCCTTCATCAACTAAAAAAATCAATCAAATATATATTATGTCCAAAAAAAGCACTCAATACATATTTGTCGATGGAAGCTTGCGGATTTAATTTCTTATTATAATATTCTCATTAAACCTTGATTAAATCAGTAATATAGTGCTAGGTACACAGTACACAATTCATAATCGTTGAACTCGAATTTGAATCAGTATTTAGGTTAATGGTCTGTAACGCTATTTTACTCTCTGGCCTGGCAACAAGCAGGGGTTTTCATTCCATGCCCATGACCCCTAAAGTTTTCTGGATGGTTGGAGATGAGAAGGAGAAAACATAAACATTTTCTTTGGGCAAGGCTTTCTCAATTTTCCTGTTTTGGGATAATAAAGAATGAGTTTTAATTAAGTTTGTAGGCTTACCATCTGTGAGCATCTGGAGTTTCATTCTGTTGCAGTGTTGAAGCAAGTGCGCCAATTCCAATTCTGAAAGTGTAGAATATGTAGAACAAATAGCCATGTAATGGACAACAGTTATTTTATTTTCCTTAAGGTCACTTTTCATTCTGTCTTTGAGTCTACAAAAGAATTTATATAACCCTTCAAAGTCATTTATATCCTATTATCACATGCACAAAAGTTCATAATAAAACTATCCTTTTTCTCTTTTAATGACTTGCTAAATTTGAGATTTTATATTCTTAGCTAACCACTTTTAACCTACAGTTTATTGAGACCACTGTTTTTCTAATGGATAAGACAAAAGCATTCATTTTGTTTACAAAGATAGTAGGCTTTTTTTTTTTTAAGGTATTGCTATAAAAAGTAATTCTGAAGTTAGCTATTTTTTTTCCTAAATGAAAGTTTGGGAAACAGAAAGGTCTGGTTTTAACAACATTTTCAGAATGATAGGATCATTTTTTATCTATAAGGTTAAATAAGATGATGCCTAGACCATTTTAAGGTTATAAAGCAGGAAAACAACATCAACTGACGCTAAATAATCCAGAGTATGGTCTTAAAATTATGACATAAAAATACCATTATTAATACGTAATAGAGTTATCAGTTCTAGATGGCATATGTTCTTGGAAAGGCATTTAATTTAGTCTTTTGTTATAATTATTGTCAAAAGCATTAATCAAATAAGATATATTTCTGCAATTGGAGATGATGTGATATTGTGGAAAAGCATAATCACTAGACCTAAGCCTTAGCTCCAAAGAAATATCAATAATTTACATGTACTTTCAGATAGAAGAATTTTAACAGCCTATAAACTAGCAGCCTTCTGTCAGTTAAATGGAGATTTACATATAAAATATAAATTGGTGTCTTGAGATTTAAAAAAGCATTTTTAATGAAAAGTATAGTATATGTTTTAGTTATCTATTGCTGTGCATAAAACTACCCCAAAACTTCTTAAACCAGCAGCTATATTATAATATACTATAATTTCTGAGAGATAGAATTTTGCAAAGGAGTCAGCTGAATTTGTTTTTTTTTTTTTTTTTTTTTTTTTTTTTTTTTTTTACCTGACCTAACTGAGTCAGTTGGTGATAATCAGCTGACAGATGGCCTGGTCTGAAAAAATCTTAAACTGCTGTATTTAGATGTTTTTTGCCTTACTAGTGATGACTAGAAAATAGTCAACCAAAGTGTCTACCCAGGCTTCTTCTACTGGCTTGGGATTCCTCACAGTGGGGCAGTCTCAAGATAATCAGATGTATGGAGTGGCTCAGAGCTCCAGTGAACTGTTTTTCAACAGATCTGGGCAAAGGCTGCAAAGCTTTTCGTGACTTAGCCTTAAAAGTCTCAGAATGTCGCATGCTCTTAATTTTATTGATTTCCACTAACACTAACCCAAATTCAAGAGGGGTGGAAACAGACATGGCCCCTCCGTGAGAGAAGTAACAAAGCATTTATGTCCACCTTTAATCTAACACAATATACAGACAAAGTAGTATATATTTCATGACTGTACAAATTGACATATTTTCACACATTAGATATGCTGAATAACCAGCACTCAGATTAAAAAAAAACAGAACATTACCAGCACTCTTGAAGCTCTACTTTATTCTCTTCCTTTTCAGTTATTAGCCACTCCCTGAACAATAATCGGTATCCTAATTTCTAAAAGCTTAGATTAGTTATTGTGCTTTATAGTAATGGAGTCAGATATCTATCTTCTTTTGAGTCTAGCTTCTTTTGTCCAACATTATATCTGTGAGAATTCATCTATATCGCTGAGTATAGTTTCAGTGTTTATTTTCATTGCTATAAAGTATTCCACTGTGAGAATTGTAAGGGAGGCAAAACTTTATCTCTACCCTCTTAGGGTTCTAGCTGGTCTTGAGAATTAAATTTTAAAAAGATAGAATAGCAGGAAAAAAAAATTACAACTTAAGTTTTACATTACCCCAGAGCCATCTTAAGGAATTGGAGACCCAAAGAACTGGCAAACCCCTAATGCTTTTATATCAGGTTGACAGAAGAGATTCCATTGTGGAAAAGTAACAAAATCATGTACAAAGCTACAGAAATGTAAGAATTATTTTTAAAAGGTGTCTTCATATAGAATTCTCTTGGCTATGACCGCTCACTGCAGAATGTTTCTTTTCTCCTGTTACAGGGAGTATATCTTTCACATGGGAGATTTATCTCCAATTTTAGGAAGCAAAGGGGAGTTTAAAATGTCTTTCTTGCATCTGTTGTTTCTTGAGTTTGCTTAGATCAAAATAATCCTTATACCAAAGTAGCAAACTTTGGGGAACATATTCTTCCACCCTTCAGAATAGAACAAAATTTGTTTATCCATTCTATTTCAGGGCACATAGCTATGTAAATAGTTTCTAGTTTTGGCTAGGTCTTAAAAGTACAGAAGTCCTCTCATTCGTAGGCTCTTTTTTTTTTCTAGATATAAGGAATGATTTTTCTGCAATATCACATGGAACAATAGAAGGGTTTTTTATATAGAAAAAAGTGGGACAGGGACTATTGATAATTTTCTGATAACATATTCTATACGTATTTGTTGGAGATGATGTTGAGAATTCATAACAGCCCAAATAAATAATTTTTAAGGAGAAAGACACTCTCGTCCCCAGAAAAAGTTACTTTGAGGTATCACTATTTATTTTCCTTAATAAACTTTTTATTGTGAATATTTAAGATACACAATATGATGTTATGGGATACATACAGAGCATAAAAAGATTACTATACTAAAACAAATTAAAATATTCATCATCTCTCATAGTTACCATTGTTTTGTTTCTGTAGCAAGAGCAGCTAAAATCTACTTATTCAGCATAAATCCAAAACGCTGTATAATTTTATTACCTATAGTCTTCATGTTATTATATCTCTAGACTTGTTCATCCTACATATCCTGTATCTTGTTCATCCTATATAGCTGCTACTTTGTATCCTCTGACCCTATTTCCTCCTCACCTTCTCCTCATACCCTTGCTAACTACTGTTTTGTTCTGTGTATTTGTATATTGGGATTTTTTTTAGCTTCCACATATAAGCAAGATCATGCTACCCAATCACTCACCACTTCCTTTAACTGGGAGTGGAGGGTTCTTTGGCTCTGTGCTGCTTCCAGCTGGGCCATTATCCCTTCCTGCTTTTCTTCTTTCTCCGCGGGCTGGGCTGTTTGCCTAGTCAATCCCAATACAAGAACCTGGATATTTCAATTGAAAGTTCTGAATTCACTTGCCCATTTTCATTCCTCTCCAGAAGTGTCGTGAACCAAAGTAGCTTCTAATCAGCCATCTTCTATCTCATTCTTTTTTAGGGATGACTAATATTCCTCTGTGTGTGTGTGTGTGTGTGTGTGTGTGCGTGTGTGTGTGTATCAATGTCTTTGTCTAGTCATCTGTCAGCTGACATTTAAGTGGTTTGCATTTTGGCTATTGTGAATAATGCTGCAATGAGCACAGACATGCAAATATCTTTATTAGGTATTGATTTTATTTTCTTTGGGTATATGCCCAGAAGGGGGATTGCTGGGTCATACTGCAGCTCTGTTTTTAATTTCTTTAGAGATCTCCATACCATTTTTCATAATGGCTGAATCTACTTTTCCTCCAACAGTGTAAAATAGTTCCCTTTTCTCTACATCCTCGTCAATATTTATTATCTTTTAGAGTTCCATTTTCTCCACACATTCACCAACATTGGTTATATTTTGATTTTTTGATAATAGCTATCCTAATGGGTGTGAAATGGTATCTCATAGTGGTTTTAATTTGCAATTTTCTAAAGATTAATGATGTTGAGCACTTTTTCATATGGTGAGCACCAACATATACCTGTTTGTGACATTTATGTCTTCTTTAGAGAAATATCTATGTAGGTCTTTGGCCCATTTTTCAACCGAGTTATTTACTTTTCTACTCTTGGGTTATGTGAGTTCTTTAAGCCCTTGGATATTAACTCCTTATCACATATACAGTTTTCAAATATTTTTTCTCATTTCATGTTGATAATTTTTTCCTTTCTTGTGCAAGAGTTTTTAGTTTAATGTAATTCTACTTATTTATTATTGTTTTTTTGTGGCCTGGGTTTTAGTTGTGATATCCAAAAAATCATTGCCAAAGCCAATGTCCAGGAGCTTTTCTCCTATGTTTTCTTCTAAGAGTTCTAGAGTTTCTGTCTCAACATTTAGGTTTCTTATTCTTTTTTTTGTTTGTTTTTCCCACATCAAATAAGTAATGTGCCAACGTCTTAAGGTTTAAGGGAGGCACATCTCACACATGAGTGTGAAATCCCAACCCCTATTTTTATGAACCATAAAAGGATCTTCTATCTATTTTGAGTTGATTTTTGTGTACGGTGTAAGATAAGCATCTAATTTCATTCTTTTGCTTGTGAAAATCCAGTCTTTCCAGCACCATTTATTGAGAAGACTGTCCTTTCCCTGTTGTGTCCTCTTGATACTTTTCTCAAAAATTATTTGACTGCATATATTTGAATTTATTTCTGGGCAATTGTTTCACTGGTCCATGTGTCTGTTTTTATGCCAGTACCATACTGTTTGATGTGTTACTATACCTTTCAAATATAATTTTAAATCAGGAAGTGTGTGAGGTATCACTATTTCTAATCACTAAAAAAATGCCCTGTATATTTTTCAAAAAGCAGAAAACAAGGATTCCTTTGCATTTATTTTAGGTCATAGTCTGTGAGATTAAGAATTATTTTTGGTAAGGTTATCACTGCTATGTTTTTCCTAATCTTATAAATATTTTTGTTTGTTAAATTTAAATCATGGTCCCTACAGCTAAGATTATAGAATAATGAAATTTTCCCTTGAAGGGTCTTAGAATAATGTATTGCTAGTCCAGTGTATAATATGTAGAACCTTAAAACTTTTGGAAAAAAATATAACCCTTGAGAAATAAATCCAAGAAAAAAATTCTCATCAATTGTAGAGAAAAATCAACTTCCTCATTCACAAAACAGAGCATCCATCATTTTTTTCCAACTGAAATAAATATAACCTGAAAGCAAATGACAGTAGATTCTCTTTGCCTTTCCATGGGATTACTTCCTCATGAATGTGAATGATTTGGAAAACAAATAAATAAGACAAAATATAACCTTGTTTTAAATTTGAAATTTCAGATTGAGCATGAAAGAGAAATGATAGTTTGTTTCACCATTAGCTATCAATCAATAAAGTATGCTAAATGGTAGACCATGTTCTCTAAATATATTTTACAGAAATATATAATGTACACTTTTAATTAATAATTGCTTTGACACTTGGTAGTTGTCTCTTAGGATTCTGCATTTTCACATTTTACTATTTATACACTATCTTTAGAGAAAGTTGAAAATAATTTTGTTCTTTTTCATCAATCATCTTTGTACTTATGATAATTTCTATTATGTCTAAAGTTAGTCTTTTTATTCACATCATATCCTGACTGACATTTTTCTGACCACATGCCAAGAGCAAAAAGAAGAAAGAATTGGCTTTAAGACTCTCACAGGATAAGTTCCTATGACTTTAAAATGCTTAGATGAAAAAAGAAAATCTGCAGAAGAAATAAATTTGTCAAAAGCTTTTATTTAATGACATATTGACAAATATGTGCAAGTTAAATTTTTTAAAGGGGTTCAGATATTGTTTGTTATATATTTGTTTGTTGCTTAATAATATTTTCATTCTTGATTTTTTTTTTTTTTTTTTTTTGAGACAGGGTCTTGCTCTGTCTCCCAAGTTGGAGTGCAGTGGCACAATCCTGGCTCACTGTAGCATTGATCACCCAGGCTCGAACAATCCTCCAGACTCAGCTTCCCAAGTAGATGGAACTACAGGCACACACCACCACACCCAGATAATTTTTGTATGTTTCGCAGAGACAGGATATTGTCATCTTGCCCAGGTTGGTCTCGAACTCCTGAGCTGAAATGATCCTCCCACCTCAGCCTCCCAAATTGCTGGGATTACAGGTGTGAGCCACCATTCCCAGCCCATTCTTGATTTTAAAACCTATAAAAGCTATCTTTATCACAACAACTGTGACTGACTTTATCATTTGAATTCATAGATCGAATATCTGGAATTTGGGGAGTCCCTTGTTCACTATTCTTGACTGGAAATTGAACCAGCAGCCCTTGTGGATGTGACTGCCTATGCAAAGATAAATGTAAGGGCTCGCCATATTTATTCAATTCTCTTCTACAGTCAGGACACCCCTGCACATAGTTTGTTTGACTCCACTTTTTTGGCACATCTATTAGTTGAATCTAAAGGGTATATTACAAGGATCACAAATGATGCAGAAAAAGACAAACTGGGGGAGAGAGGTTTCATTGTGCAAAATGACTGGATTTCAGCCAAGCCAATCCCTCATGGACATCAATGTACATGAGAATGACTGAAGTCAAGTATGAAAATTGCTACCTATGGCTCATTACCCTCATGTGGTCATGTCACCCTTTTAGGTCAAGTTCTGTAGCAAGGCCAGAATTTCCAAAATGTCGAAGGCAAAGTTGTTGCCATAAACCTCATTAAAATACAAAACTTCATTATCAAAGAGATGTTTTATGTAATAAATGCCAACTTATAAACCCTGAAACAATGAGCAATGGCAAATTTTTAGCACAGCTTAGTGATTCTCAGACCGAAGTTTGAACTTTAGTCCTGAGCCCGACTGTTGTTTAATGGATTATGCTACATTTCTGAGAGCAGGACCACAGGGTGGCTAAAAATGTGTGGGGGTGTGTGTGTGTGTGTATGTAAACATATTTTGGGGGTTCAGACAAAGTCAGGTAATTTTGCTAAGTGTTTACCATCTTATGTTTTACCTTTATTAAAAACAATAATTATTGGACAGACCAAGATTTTCTTTCCTTTTAACATAATGATTTGGACCTACTTTCCTATTTTGTCACAGTTTTCTGTTTAGTTTATCAGTCTATTTCTGTGGCTTTACAAAGTTAGATGTTTATTCCTTTAATTGTATTGCCAATATTCACTTTTACTTTTTCGATGAACATAAAAATATCCCCGTTGTTACAGGGTTTCTCCCACAGTACTCAACTTAAATTTCTTAACTAATATTTGATAGAATGGTGAGGGAATGAATGCCTGAGGTTACAGTGCAAGTGGCAAAACAGAAGCAGAGAGACTGTGTAACTACAAAGAAGTACAAGGCAGGGACAGCTTATCCGTTGTTCCCTACGCTACCAGTCAAAGGTGACTGCATTTACATGATTTCAGGGAAAAAAAAAATGGTAATATCTAAAAATGCATTTTCTTTATGTTGTCAAGGTTGAGTGTGTGTGTGTGTGTGTGTGTGTGTACATAAAGTGATACAATAATTCAGTTAGCTTAGTTCAATAACTTACATTCTAAGGAAATAAATAAGAGATAAAACTCATTAACAAGATTTTCCAGTGGGATTATTTTAATGACTTGTTTTTAATAGTTTTACTTTAGTTTGTGGTCAATCAAATGCTGTAGACAACTTAGATTTCTCTAACAGAGTACCACAGAGTCATACAAAAAGATAAGGATTGTGGCAGTGACTGCTAGATGTTAACAGGAGCCTTCTTTCTAAAGGCATGGGGGGTTAACAATATTGAACTTCTGTGCAATTAGATGTAGCCATGTGACTAAATTAGAGCTAATGGAATACAGGTTGAAGTGATAGGCCACACTTCCCAGCTAGGCCCATGGAAAACTTCCTGTGTGATCCTTGCTCTCTTTTGCTTCTGCCACCAGCTGATGGGCAGGGCCCTGTGACATCACTTGCAGATAAGCTGCCCAGGGGACCTTTCAGATAAGAAGGCCTGTTCCATGGAATGTTCCATGGCTGAGATATGAAATTTTATTTTGTTCAGCAATTGGAATGCCAGGGTTTTGAGTTATGGCACTTAGCCTACACTAACTAGTAAAATGATATTCTTGTTAATGAATGCTTTTTAACTGACTTTTATATACTTTACAGAATACATTGTTGTTATGGAATAATTTCTATAATAATAATTCTTGTTTATTAAGAATACTTTAAACATACACTAAAAGATTTGTGCAATGAATCTACATACATCACCTACTTTAAACAATTATTTACTTTCTGTCATATTGACTTTATCATTCTTTCTATATATGTGCATTGCTTTTTAATTTTTTTCTTAATTTGAAAGTAAGGTACAGCTGGGCACGGTGGCTCACACCTGTAATCCCAGCATTTTGGAGGCTCAGGTGGGCGGATCACTTGAGATCAAGAGTTTGAGACCAGCATCACCTACATGGTAAAACCCTACCTCTACTAAAAATACAAAATTAGGTGGGCATGCTGGTGGGCACCTGTATCCCAGCTACTTGGGAGGCTGAGGCAGGAGAATCGCTTGAACCTGGGAGGCAGAGGTTGTAGTGAGCTGAGATGGTGCTGCTGCACGCCAGCCGGGGCAATAAAGTGAGACTCTGTCTCAAAAAAAAAAAAAAAAAAAAAAAGTAAGGTACAGAAATCTAATTCAGAATGCATTTTTTAAGATAGAAAATAATAATAATGGCTTTCTATTGTCATCTAATATCTAGTCCACATTCAAATTCTCAATGATTCAGTAACTGGATTTTATAACTGCTTTTAATAATTTGGATCCCAAGTCAGAATTCAGGCCCCACTTTTAGTTGCTATATCTTTTTAATCTCTGAGACCAGAAGAGTGCTGCTTCTTCCTACTTGTTCATCATTATTATCTTCTCCTTCTCTGTGTGCTTTCATTTCTTATAGCCACTGTAACAAATTACCACAAATGCAGTGGCTTAAAACAATACAAATATATTCTCTTACAGTTCTGAAAATTAGAGGTCCAAAAGTAGTCTCAAGGGGCTAAACTCAAAGTGTCATCAGAGCTGGGTCCTTCCGTGAGTCCATGAGAGTCTGGTCCTTTCCTTTTCCAATTCTAGGTCCTTCCAGCATTCCTTGGCCCCTGGGCACATTCCTCTAAGCTCTGCTTCTGTAGGCACATCATGTTTTTCCCTGCTATAGCCAAGTTTCCCTCTGTATCCCTCTTATAAGGACACTTGGGATTACATCGATGGCTTACTATGTAAACACCAGGATAATCTTTTCTTAAGACCCCTAAGCTGAGCACGGTGGTAATCCCAGCACTTTGGGAGGCCGAAGCGGGCGGATCACCTGAGGTCAGGAGTTCAAGACCAGCCTGGTCAACATGGTGAAACCCCGTCTCTACCTAAAATACAAAAATTAGCCGGGTGTGGTGGCATGCATCTGTAATCCCAGCTACTGGGGAGGATGAGGCAGGAAAATCACTTGAACCTGGGAGGTGGAGGTTGCAGCAAGCCGAGATCGTGCCAATACACTTCAGCCTGTGCGACAAAGTGAGACTCTGTCTCAAAAACAAAACAAAACAAAACAGAAAAACCCTAAACACATATTTAAAGTCTTTTTTGCCACCAAATGTGACATTCACTGGTTCCAAGGATTAGGATATGAACATCTTGGTGGGCCATTCTGCAGCCCATCATAGTATGCATATTATTGTTTATTTGGGAAAACCAGGCCAGTTGCCTTACCGTGTGCCTACATTCTGGATTTGCCTATTACTTACCTGTGTTATTTAACTTGTTTCTCTATGTTTTATATTTCTTAAATGATAGAGATTCAGCCTCAGGCTTGAAGAAATCTGGACTACACATACTTGGCAAAAATAATTTACAGGAGATGCTGTGACCTTCAAGTCACATAATGTTGGAGAATGTGACCTGTCAGGTTGTTTAATTATCAGTGAAACTAATTTTGGTGACATTGCTAAAGTGGTCACTGCCAGGTATTGCATTATAAAAAAGACATTTTTTTTTTTTTTTGCAATTTCAAGTAATCGACCAAGTTACATTTTAACACTATGCGACCATCCTATTCCATAGTATTTTAGCTTTTAGCCACCATTGATGATCGTACTATCTCATGTTATCTATTTTTATTTCTGCCTCTTTTGCAAAATCTCTGAAAACTTTGCTAATCCTTTCTTTCTTCCTTTAGAAATATAGTTCTGTGAAGGTAATTTAATCTTTCTTTGATACTAAAAAATCTTATAAACTCTGGGGTCATCACTTGAACATTAATTTTCTTTGAACAGTTATAGAATAACAAGGAAGAAAATTCTGATGATTTAAGAGCTCCTGTTACAAGGATCTTGTTTTAAAACGTTTTGAAACAAAAACAATTTCCTATAGCTTACAGTAATTAAAAAAAAAATTTATTGGACCAGACCTATGAACAATAATGATATCATAGGCATATCAAAAGAGAAGCTGAAACATTCTGTTCTGTTCTTTGCATTATAGTAAGAGGTTACCACCTTTTGGAAGTTGGAGTTTTTTGACATCATGGTTTATATTGGCTCACATGAAATTTGCCTTGATGTGGAAGGCCCTATCAGCAGGGGTTATCAAACCTGTTTTTCTCAAAGGGAGCTGCTTATGTCCAGATGGAGCTCACTGTGAGAATGTGGTCATGATCACCTTTCCATCTGAATTTCATTCTCAAAAGATTATAATCATCTTGCCAGCAGCAAACTGATCAAAATTCCCCTGGAAATTCTATTTGATTGAAATTTGGTGTCATTTTCTATAGCATCCATTTCTAAAACCTTCTACACAGTTAATAACGAAACAACTCTGTTGCCAAAAGTAAGTCAGAATGCCACAGCCAATGGCATATAAGATGCTGACCAGCTGTTTCCTTTCTCTGGTAAGTACTGACTCTGAGGATAAACAGGAAAACTGTTAGGATCAGGACTTTAGGTTGGATGGGATTAACTTCCTGACTGAGATATGTGAAGACGGCAAGACCTATAATTTTATTTCCTGAATATATTCATGAGGAATGACAGCCAGATCCTCAAATACACCAAAATAAGATAGAGAAAAATATTTTTTTAAGTTCAAACATTTGAATTCTTTTTGTTTTTCCTGCTAGAAAGTTTTCCCACATCACAGAGTAAGTTAATACTTAATTTTGCTTTGGATTTTTTTTTTATTTTTCTATAGGAGGACCAACTAGTTAACAATATAGTATTGACAGAGACAAAATACTATCTTGAAATCCCTAAAAGCTGCTGAACAGGAGCTTTTCAGACAGAAAGTGGTAAATTGCAAGATATTTCAGTTTATGGACTTAAAAAACAGAAGCTGTGCTATGTTAGAAAGGAGAGGATTGGCCAGGCATAGTGACTCACGCCTGTAATCCCAGCACTTTGGGAGGCCAAGGCGGGTGGATCACCTGAGGTCGGGAGTTTGAGACCGGCCTCATCAATATGGTGAAACCCCATATGTCTCTATTAAAAATACAAAAATTGGCTGGGGGTGGTGGCAGCCACCTGTAATCCCAGCTACTCAGGAGGCTGAGACAGGACAGTTGCTTGAACTCAGGAGACAGAGGTGAGTGAGATGGTGCCACTGCACTGCAGCCTGTGTGACAGAGCAAGATTCCGTCTCAAAAAAAATAAAAAAAGGAAAAGAAAAAAGAAGAAAGGAGAGGATCATTGTGGAGTCAGGGTAGGTGGTGCTTCTCAATTCTCAATGTGTCTGATGGTGGAATAAATCCTGATCCAAGGTTCCTGGCACCAGCTGGAGCCCTGGCAAGGTTGTGCCTCAGTACCAGAAAATCCCATCATCTGAAGTTCTTCCTCTCTGAGATCAGTCTTAGAAGGCCTTGGGTAGCTGATGATGCTAAATGTAATGCTAGGAAATGGTTTCTATTCAAGGATATACTTAAAAATGATCCTCTTATTGCATGGCAGAAGCAGGAGCAGGACACAGCCTCCATTACTGGGCTCTGATTCCAAGATCCAGTGAAGGCAGGGATACGACATCACTTCCCTTTCCTCTAGTCCAGTGATCCTCAAACTTTAGCGCCCCTCAGGATCCCATGGCTGACTTGCTCAAACACACATTTCTGGACTCCACCCCCAGGGTCATGAGAATTTGCATTTGTAACAAATTCTCAGGTGATGCTTCTGCTGCCCACCTTGGGGACCACACTTTCCCATTTTTTGTTGGGAATAATGTCAGAGACTCAAACCTAGCTCTTTCACTTAATCTGCTCCTTCTCTCCAACCCAGACTGATGAGAACATTGCCTCCTTGTTCAAAGCAGTGCTTGACAACCCAACTATGCTGACTTTCTCCAGCCAGGGCCTTCGTACCTCCCTCCCTGTGGCCAGACAAAAGGGAGTATCTCATAACCCAAAGAACACTGGCAGGTGTGGCTGAGAACATTTCTGTTTGGCATAATACTGGGTTGGAGCACAATATATTCCTGAATAACTAGTCATTTTGCAAAACTGCATGCCCCTAGCACCACAGAAACTCCATGGGTCAGGGAACATGCTGTCTTGCCTCAGACTTGACTCCCCAAAACTAACATTTATAAAGCAGGTATTCTGCTTCTCCTCAGTGGCTAGCTGGACTTCATTGTAGTTAAGCCCACTAGAATATGTTAAGCCAGACTTATTTCTCCCATTGAGGCGCTCCACACATCAGTGAGGCCTTAGAGTGGCTAACACAGATGGGGTTAGAGCCACAGGAGAGGGGTAACCTACCCACTTGTGTGTCCTGCTAGTTCCTTGATCGGCTTAAGTATTTCTATGGTACAGAATTGTGTGTGGTCAAAATTGTGTGGAGTGATATCCAACTTCATAAGAATATGCCATTCCTTCCTATAGCATTTTTTAATTCTTTCATTAAAACAACATGCTCTTGCAGTATTCTGAACTGCAGTATTAAGAGATAGGAAATGGTACCAAGAAGAAAGAAATGGTCTCTTGCTGTCACAGTCTATGCAATTACTTGTGGGAGGCAAATATTAAATAATAACAACAGAAATAATGACTAATCACACTGTTATGAATGATCTGAAGGAGAAACATAGCAGGCAATAAAAGCTTGTTACATAGGACCTACTCCAGTCTGATCTCTAAGGAGATGTCATTTGAGCAGTATTCATTACATTTGCTCAACACTCATTCCACAGACCTACTAAACCTCCACTCTGTGAAAAGCACAATTAAACCAGCTCGCAGTCTTTCTAGAGCAGAATTGTCCAAAAAAAAAAAAAAACAACTTTCTGCAGTGATAGACATTGTCTATAATTTCTGCACTGTCCACTAAGCAGCTTCTAGTCTTGTGAGCCCATTGAGCACTTGAAATACTATTAGTGTGACTAAGAAATTCTTTGCATTTGCATATAAAAGTTTTTACAAGTCACATGTGGCTAATAACTACCAAACTAGACAGTCCCTGCAAACTCTATGGTAACTAAAAAAATATACATATTTTTGTAAGAAAAAGATGTCAAGGTGTAAAGATTATTAGAATGTGCAAAGTTTGAGCAATAGATGAAGACCTGATATGGCAGAAAGCCAAATATTTAGTTCATATCCAACACATTTCCAGCCTTGGTTATTGTAACCTTCTGTTTCCTAGCTACTTACACACATTTGTTTGAATCAACCCAACATATTTCTGCCAAGATCACTGCTCTCCCTTGCCATTTTGTCTGCCTCTTCAATTTCTTGCCCCAGAATCTTATTTATCTATTTTCCCCTCAATTGTAAATCTCTTTCTCTCTCTCTCTCCGTGTCTCTCTCTGTCTCTGTCTGTCTTTCTTTGCCATTGAAAATATTCACAGTCCTATGTTGACCTCCTTTGGGCTTTGATACAGCCACAGAATTTTATTTACTTCCTATGTTTTCTTCTCAAGTTCCTGTACAAAAAAATTTCCTCATGCCAACAACTTTGATTCAATATTGACCATACTAACAATATTTTGTACAAGTATAAATGTTTAATCTTTATCTGTTAAATAACCCAGTGAAGTTCAGAGTTCATTAGCCAACATTACACAGTCTGTATTTATTTATTTGTTCAAGTATTTGTTGTGTGTAAACTTCACGAAAGCGTAAGTTCATTTAGGAAAAAAAGTCTGTGTTTATTCACTAATATCTTTTCATTGCCTAGCACAATGTCTGGCTTAGACTAAATGATCAATAAATAAATATTTATTGTGTAAATAAATCACAAAATATATGTCCTGTTGCTTTTTAGCAAAGAGCACAATCAATTGTACTTTCTAAGTCTCTGTGAAAATAATGCACATGCTTAACTTTTTGCTCCTTATCACCAATTTTATGTAAATAATTTACTAAGAATCCCAATGTTAAATTTAATAAGCAGGAAGTCATTGGCCTGAGGCTGTCTCCTTACTTTGTGTTCCTACCTAAGAAATTGCAATGTTAATTAATATGTAAACAAATTGAAAACCTAACCTAGAAGTATAACAGTGTAGCAGACAGCTCAGCCAATCACAAGTAGCCAAGTTTCAGCCAATCACTTGCTGCCAACTGATCAGACCATGTTTAAAGAAAGGAAATGCTGAGCTGTAACCAATCAAGCTACAGTGGCCACCCCCATTAGCCTCAAAGGATACAATCTAAGATTCCCAGTAGATGCCTGAAACTTTGCATACTACTGAACCCTCATTTGGAAGATGTTTCTGTTCATGTCTTCTGCTCAAAAATTTAATGCCTTTTCCATCTCACCTAAGCACTTTTCACATACCGTGGTTGTAACTTTTACACTTTGAGGTGTGACAGCAAAACTAACACAGATTTCTTTTTCCTTCTTCACAATTTCATGGATGGAAAATCCATTCTTATCATCAATCTTCGTAACCTCAGCATATAATTTTTTTCCTTCCTTATTAAGTCAAGAACTTTCATCTTTTCATTTAAAGTAGGCACTTCACCACTTCTTTGGCATATCTGAATTGCCCCACTATTGCGCTTTGGGCCAATATAAAGTAAAATAAGGATGACTTGAACCCAAGCATCGCAATATCGCAACAGTAGATCTGACACCAAAAAGGCTAATAGTGACTAACGGGCAAGTAGTGTAGACAGCGTGGATATACTGGGCAGAAGGATGATTCACATTCAGATGAGATGGAGCAGTATAGCACAGGAGTTTGTCACACTACTCAGAACAATGGGCAATTTAAAAATTATGAGTTATTTTTTGTAGTAGTCCATTTAATATTTTCAAAAGTTGATTGACTGTGGATACCTGAAACGCTGGAAAGCAAAACTGCAGACAAGGAGACACTACTGTATTTTTGCAGTTGACTTCTGTTTTCTGTCTATAAATACTTCCTGCCTGCATTGTGGCAGGGAGCTCACTGATACTCTCCTGTTTCCGAGTGCTGCCTAATTTGTGAATCATTCTTTGCTCAAATAAACTCTGCTAAATTTAAATAGTCAGATTTTTTTCTTTCAACACCAGCATAAATCTCCTTTTCCAATAGGAGAACAATAGTGATTTTTTAGCCACATAATGAATTATTTATTTACATTTATGTGATGTATTTCAGAACTTTTTATTGCTGGTCACATTGAAGCAATAATGCGGTGGGAGGGAATGGAATATAGAATGAAAGATTATGAAGATGATACCAGCTGATATGAATGCTACACACATTATGTCTTGATAAATTGAGTTTGAATCAAAAGGCAATTAACTATTTTTGGCACCTTTAGAAATTTTTGAAAGGGGGATTCTGCAATAAATTGGCTGCATTTACTCCAAACAAAAAGTATGATTACAACAACAAGAAAAATAGCAAAAATGAGAGATAACTTCCTCTTTAGCTTGCAGAACTGGAGCATGAGCAGTTTTAGTGATATTAGTGTTAGGCAAGCCTAGGTACTCTGGTATGTCTCTCTCCATGAATTAAATCCAGAAAATAAAATCAGTCCCTTTCCTCTACGTTAAAATTTGGTTTTACTTTACAATAGTGATTCATTCAAGCATTTGTGAGATGGATCATCCAAAAATGATCACGCATCTCAGAAAAGTAAAGCAAAGGGGAGGGTGGGAAGTTTCCCTGTGCCAGAGCCCCTGCTATCCATCACTACCAGGGACAGAGAGGAGATGGCCCTTTAACAGAAACTGGCTAATTTCTTCAGAAATATCTCATTAAGCCCGCCCTTCCTGAGTGGCTTCTCCATTAAAATTTGATTAATGAATTCTGCCATTGCCAATTCCAGCCTGTCCTTCTTTCCCTTAATGAAATGAAGATGTGTCATGCTGGCAAGCACTCCAGACACAGATAATTATTCATGGGATGCTAGAAGTGCTGTAGTCACCCAGGCCATCACTGCTCCACAGACACTGGAGATGGGACCTTCAGAAGCCTGAATGATTTTTGAATAGAGATTTATTTATATTTTACTCAGGGGGAAACAAATCACATGGGTTTATATACTCCTTCTTTTAGCTTTTCCCCCATATTGTTTTTCCACCTCAGATCACAGTGTATGTGTGGGAGTATGCATATAATATATGTTTGGCACTTTTACTTACTGATTTAAAATATAACTCAGTTTGATTAAAATTAACATTATTTTCAAGTTGAAATTGTTTTTAATAATATGCCTTTAGGAGAGGCTATATTTCATGATGCTATTTTCTTTTCAAACATTAGTTTTAAGACCTACGTAGGCAAAGTATGTAGTACCAAACTATATAATTTATCTCTTCAAAGCCTCTGTTACTGCTGACTAGCCTTAACTATCTTTTAACTAGTGTTTTTCCATTGATTTGAACTTATGTTTTCTGTTACTGGGCATATCCCCGCTATTAGCCAGAGTTAAAAGGTTTGCTCTCATGTTTTAAAGTCTGTAGTCTTTTATGTCTTCTCTTTTCTCAAATTATGCATAACTGAACCTGCTATCGTAAAAGGATCTGAAATTCACTCATACTAATACACAAATGGATATCATCTCAAAATACTACCTCTATAAAAGGTATTTGCTACTTGCCAAAAAGCCAGCCTTTATTTTAATTTCTTAGGGTAAAATTATACACACACACACACACACACACACACATAAACACACACATACTTAAAGTAGGAATACCTATTTTGTTTGTTTATTTTAGTCTCTTTGCAGGGCTGCAGGCAGCCATCTTCTCTTTTTAAAACATACCTCTCACGAGTCTCACATGGTGCTTTTAGCCCATGTAACAGCATTAAAATTTAGATTCCAGAATAGCACTGGGAGAAATCAAACCTCCAATTTTTAAAAAAACTTATCACCAAGCAAAAGAAAACATTCACAAAACAATATTTTGATTGCCTGTTATATGCAGTTATTCGCTAATGGGATTACCATATTTGTAGATATTTTATGTGTTTTTATTCCTGAGAGTAAGGTAAATCATTATTTATTTTTGATAAGAGAACTAACTAATTTTGAACTATGAAAATTTCAGATCCATTGTCATTTTGCATCTTTATACCAAATCTCAGGGGTACACAGGGATTGTTATTTGTAAAATAAATATTCAGAAACTGAAGAACTGAGTGGCCAATTTCTCATACTGCTGAAAGGTGGCAGAGTGAGATGAGACTCCAAACCACGCTCTCAGCTTCTTCAGAATTAGCAAGAAGCATATTGCCAGAATGCAGGGCTTAATATCTCTGTACTTTATTTAAAAATCTAAAATAACTTAATAGTGCTGAAGACAAACCAAGCTTGGATGGGAGATTAAGAGGTCAGATGAGGGTTGATAGCATTACTAAGTAAACAAATCTTTTTACGAATGATATCTGGTACTTTATTTACAAAATTAAATGCATACTCAAAAATTTTTCCATATCGATTATTCACAGACTGCGTGATGATCTCAAGTCAGCATTTTTCTTGTCACTTGGTACTTTAATAGCAGTAGTCATAAATAATATTTAGGACAATGTCAGAAAACTAAAATTTTTGAGCAATTATTATTGATCTGTCACTGTGCTAACAATTTTATGTGATACATTTCAGAACTCTTATTGCTGGTCACATTGGAGCAATAATGCAGTGGGAGGGAATGGAAGATAGAATGAAAGATTATGTTACCAGCTGATACAAATGCTATACACATTATGTCTTGATAAATTGAGTTTGACTCAAAAGGCAATTAAATATTTTTGGCATTATTGGCTTTCATTCTTGTAACACTATGAAGTAACTTGCCCAAATTTACACACAGCTCAACTCTGGAAGAGCCAGGTTCCTGGATCAGATCTCTCTGCCTTCTGCAACTGAGCTCTGAACCAGCTGACTGTATGTGCACCTGGAGTTTTTCTTCTGACCAGTCGTGCAGTGTTTCATTTATATTTCATCTGTTAACCTCCTGCCTGAGGATCCTGTGTTTCTCCAGCGACCCTCTAATAAACTAAGAAGATTCACTCTAAATATTTCTCACCAATACAGTGCCATATGAGTCAAAATATATCTGAGAATTTGAAAGACTCTTCTGGTCTCACTTTGCTCTTTAAAACCTCGAGTGTCAATGAGTGCATTTGCCATCCTCCCCAGCTGGCTTAGCTGGGAACTCATGATAACTCAAGCTACAGGACACCTCTGCTCAGTTTTGTGCAAGAGGGGAGCATCTGCTGGCTGATGAGCATGTCTGCACAAAAGGAAAAAAAAAAAGAAAAAGAAAAATGCCTTTTAAAAAAAGATCAGTAACCTAGACAAAAGACAAATGAAAAGGCCCAAGAACAGAGGGCAGCTACCAAGATTAGACTGTGTACAGCCGACTGAAAAATTCCCATATATTGTGTGAAAAGTGCTTTGCATGGAAATAGTTATAATCCATGCTCTTTGGAAAATGAGCACCATTGATTGCAGGCTAAGTGTTTGAGATTTAGTAGCAGCAAAGGAGCAGTGAATCAGGTCCGCATGACTGTTTGTCCCTGTGATGCCCATATCTTTCGCATAATATAGAAAAGACATTTTTGTCTATGCCTAAAATGTTGGGGCCTAGAGATTTCTGGCATTCTCCAATGAATCTGGTCCAATTAAAGGCAAAAGGGAACCTTCCGATCTGAAATCTTTTCTCTTTCCCTCTTGCCTCAGGTATCTTTGTGACAGGCCTGGGCCTTTCTGACCTTAACCTAGCAAAGGTTTTTATTCTATTATTATTATTATTATTTTTATCCCTGGCTAACTCTTTCTTTCAGTTGCTGTGTGTATGTTGACTTGTTTGAGATCTGTCTTCCCCACAAGAACGTACAGCTCTGACATTTTCAGTATTTTATTTTCCCGAGTGTATCCCAGCCCTGAGCATACTGCCTGGCACATGGGAAGCTCACTAAATACCTGTAGAATCAGGCTTTAAATTATGTCTTCATTGACAATAAGTCAAAGACTCTATCCTTTCTGACCTGCACCTTCTTTATTGTAAAATGAGAATATTAGATCATAGGTTTTTGTGAGGAATAAGTATATGTTAGAAATTTTGCTTATCCCACAGCATAAAATAAACACTTGGTAAACAGTAGTTGCAAGAGTATGATTTTGGAAATAATTCTTAAACTTCCCTATACTGATCCTTGCCATTCTAGACTCTGTCTGCTTCAAGGAACATTCTCAATATGGCACACAAAAGGAGGAAAAACTAGTATTAGATAACAATCAACATTTACAAACATTATATTATTTATTCTTTACAACTACACTGTAAGGTAAATAACTTCATATATGTTTAAAGACTTGTGATGAGGAAAACAGAAGTTCAGGGAAGTTAATTGACATGTGGTAGATCACACAAATAAAAAACAGCAGATCTGGGTCTTAACTCGAGTTTAGACTCTGAGCCTCTGAAGTAGCCATCCTTTCTGCTGCACTTTATTGCCTGTACTGGATCAGAGAAACAGACTTCTTTATTTATAAGCTATCAGAGGTATTTTGGGGTGATACTCTGTCAGCTTGCAGGGGAGTGTTTCCTCCTACACTCGGGGCTAATTTATGTGCTGGCATTTGTGACCATATCGTTCTTGAGTAGGAATGGAAATTGGCTCAATCCATCAGCCAGAAGCAGGTCTTCCTTTAACAGCTGATTCCATGACTTGTCACATTTTCAAACTCCTCTGGGTGTCATGAAGGGGGTGGATGAGCATTTTATTTAAAAATATGAAGAAGAGGGCTGTTATTCCTGCAGCCTTACAAGATTATAGTTTACTGGAGGGTAATATTTACTTCCCCTAATTTTGTACCAAACAGAATTGACTAAATTTATACATTTAGAGGAATGAAATATCTAAGACTGACACTTAAAAGGAATAATTTGGCACATGAGTAGGAATGGCAGTGAATCATTTTGGACACACATTGCAGCTATTAGCCTCATGAGAAATGACTGTCACCACAATCACAAACACATTTATGCCATTAGTATGAGGGGGGAAATGGGACATCTTTCTTCACTAATGCTTTTAACTCTGATTCATAATGCCCATCCTTTTTCTTCTTCCAGATCACTCTCCAAAGAACGGCTGACTACACTGAATTTCCACTTCTAGCAAGTAACTTCGTTGTTGAAATTTATTTTTTTAGGGTTTGGATTTATTTAAGAAAGTAAAATAAATGACACTGAATTTTGTTAATATTTATTATCAGTGAAAAATAATATTGAACTTATCCAAAGAAAAAATAAAATTAAATAATAAAACAAAACTTAGTTTCAGGTATTGAGTGGAAAGATAAAAATGGGAACCATGAAATAAACTCTTTGTTCTCTCAAATATCATGTACCTTAAAATATAAAGGTTACACAATAGTTTAGGATTAGTAATACGTCCAGAAGTGAAGACTCTGTTTCTTGTTGATGCCAGAAGACAATCTTAAATAACTTTAAATTCGAAGACCAACTAATAATTCAGAAGACACAGCTCATTTGTTCCACTATAAGAATTTGTAGAAATGATGTGGGAATTTCATGTTATTTATTATTTTTAAAAGAGCAGACTTTCTACCTCAGTGGTTTCAAGGTGACATGACACTGAACACTTTAATCCAAATCTTACTTCGGTCTCTAAAACTTGTGACTTTGGACAAATCATGTAACGTCTTGAAGAAGCATAATGATCAAAGTCCCCTTCTATCCATCAAATGGTAAATTATTATTTTAAAGTTATTAATATAAATTTACTTTGTAGTCATTGAAAAGATGGAGAATTCATTTTAACAAATACATTGAATACTTTGCCAAGATGTTTAATGTGTTTATCTTTTGGGAAAAGAGCAGAGATACAACAAGAAATATTTTTATATCATTAGCAATTCCCCATCCCAGTTCCCAAGCTAAGACCTTTCATTGTGGTATCTTAAACCCAAGATGTGGGAATATATAGGAAAAGTTTCTTTCATCATAATATTAATATTAGCTATTAAAGCTACCATGAAACCTACAGCTGAACATATTGATACTTTATTTTTTACTCTAAATTTTACTATATGTTCAGTTTTACTCATTTTATGTTATGAATTTATTGATGGTGGGAAGGGTTTTATATAAATACACTCAGGTTTTAGAAGTCTTCTATAAATGAGAGATAAGACTATTTCCTGGGATTCAGGACAACGAGCAAGTTGCAATGATACTGTTCCTACAAAAGGAATTGAGTAGCTGACATTATTCACCTAAATTGAATTTCCTTGAAAAATTCAAATACTTTTAAAAGGGAGAAAACATACTAACTGCCAATCTTCTGGATTTGCATTCATCAAATCAAATTACCTTATTTGAGATAACATCATAATAAAATATTGTCAAAAGAGTCATTTCTCTTGCTTGGAAAACAAATGGTTCCCTTGTGAGGTAGCAACAGGAAATATCCCCTGATGAAGCTCCAGTCCACTGACATTATATCTGGGGATGAACTTGCTGGAGATTAATACGGGTCTTCATCATGTTAAACTTTTCTCTGGAATTGCTATAGGGAATTTAGGTGTGTAACCTGCAATGTGCAGTGCTGAATCCCAAAGCACAAGCAAATGACTTGCCCAAAACATTATACATATAGGATGGAGTATACATTGTCATAAAAATCCCATCCAAACCACAAATTCAGTCTATTGATAATAAAGGGAGCAATGAGATGTGTTGAGCTGTCTGCCAGCCCTTGGATACAATTCTTATGGATGCAGTTGTCTCTCTCCTGCAAGAAATCAGATTTAACCCTATCACACAATACTTTTAGTTTTACTGAGAACTTCTATTGAATATTTCCTTTCCACGTCCCTAGGTTGACACACAGCAACATGAGAAAATGTACGTTCTTCCCAGGTTTGAAAAATGAAGTTCATGTTTCAGCTCCTGTGCTTCCCAGGTTACTGACATTTGACAGAGTCCCTTTACCAACCTTGAGATTGAGTTTCTTTATCTGTAAAATGGGAATAATCAGATAATCATGCCTTATCTACTTTACTTGTTTGTTAAAGAATAAACTAGTTATGAATGTGAAATCTCTTTGTAAGTTGTAAAGCAATATTTAAACATTCATTGGTAAAAGGAAACAATCTCATTAAAAAGAACAAGCTTGGTGTAGTGGTGCACCTATAGTCTCAGCCATGTGAGAGCAGAGAATTGCTTGAGCCTGGAAGTTCAAATCCAGCCTGGGCAACATAGTGAGACCTCCATCTCGAAGAAAAGAGAAAAGAGAAGAAGAAGGAAAAGAAGAAGGAGAAGAAGAAGGAGAAGGAGAAGGAGAAGAAGAAGAGGAAGAAGAGGAAGAAGGAGAAGAAGAAGAGGAAGAAGGAGAGGAAGAAGAGGAAGAGAAGAAGAGGAAGAGGAGGAAGAGGAAGAGGAAGAAGAGGAAGAGGAAGAGGAAGAAGAAGAGGAAGAGGAAGAAGAAGAAGAAGAGGAGGAGGAAGAAGAAGAAGAGGAAGGGGAAGGGGAAGGGCAAGGTTTAAAAAGGTCAAGCAGAATACCTACTATGTAATCAATGCTTTCTCAATTAATAAATTTGTAGATGGCATCCAAAGATCAGAACTGGGGTATGGGAGTTGGGAATAGAAATATTTGAGTATCTGGATGATGCTAAATAGCCAGGTTAAAAAATACTAAAATTATGTTTCAATGTTTTCTATGTATCTAGATCATTGAACTTTGGGTGAATAGGCTCAGTTGGAAAACTTGGGTCAAGGTGTTCCAAGATAGGAATGGAAGTTGAAGATTCTAGATAGTTTGGGGGGGAGTTGATAAAATAGAGGATGACTATAAAGTAAGTGGAGATTTGAGAGAGAGAGGAGGCAGTGCTAGTACCTTTAAGTCTCTAAGATGGAAATAAAAAAAAAAATAAAAAAAAATAAAGGAGTTATCTTGTTGGCTCTAGGTTGAGGAGAGTCAAGAACTCCAGATTCTATACCCAAAATAGTGGTAAAGCACAACTAAGCAGATTTGATGGAGCCTCTAATCTTTCGCCAATCTCATACCTGGATCAATACTGAAGCAATTTTGCAAGGGGATTCTACAAAACCCACAGGATGGATGTGAAAAGACCTCACCCCCAACACTGCTATATGCATCTGGCTCTTATGAAAAACAGCCCACCTGAGATTCAACCTTAGCAGCAATGACAGTGACAAGAGTGAGGGAGACTCATGGTGTTGGAGCTGGGCACAGCCTGAGACACTTTGGGTTGAGCAATATGACGGTAGCGTAGGCTTTATTGTCTGAGGAAAGTTGAAATGTGTATTGGCATGCAGACATGGTAAGAATGAGAACATTTTGGAAAGTCTGAGTTTCCTATAATCAAGGTGATAGTAACTTGTTTATATGGCTATCTTTGAAGAACAGAGGCAATTGCATAGTAGATATCTAAACATCTATGTATATCATCTTCACACATTCTTCACTCTGATGAAAAAAAAAATGCTAGATTCCTAAAGCTTGCATCTAAATCAGTATATGCAGAACATAAACCATTTTCTTTTCTTCAAGTGCAATCAGGACCATTTTGCCCCACTCTTTAAGCCCCTCTGTCATATAGTAATCCAAGCTCCTTAGAAGGTGCTCTGTCTATCTCTATCCTTTATCAACATCAAGTTGTTTCTAATCTCTAATATACAACCCATTGACCAATTTTATCAGCATTGTTTCCACTACCGCAAATGCCCTCATTAGCCCTAACCTTCATTTAGTTACCCGATTCATCTCCATTTTACCACTTACTGATTTTATGACCATCAGAAAGTTACTTAACCTTCATAAGCCTCAGTTTTCCCATATTTAAATTGATGATTCACTCTTGTCTTTTTAATGAATATAAAATATTTATTGTGCTTATACAGCAGTGAGCAAAACATAAATAGCCCTGCCCTCATGAAGTTTTCATTTTAGTGGAAGATATGAACAATTAGCAATACAAAAAATACAAAAAAAAATAGGTCAGATAGTGATAAGCACTTCAAAATAAAATTTTCACTTATACATTTGAATAAAGATCTGAAAGAGATGAGGGGTTGAGTGACACATCTAATATCTTGGAGTGAACATTTCTGGCTTGAACATGAACAAGTCTGCGAGCTCTGAAGGAAAAAATGAGTGTTTTAGGAGCAGAATGAGTAAGGCAGGAAAGGAATAGAAGGTCAAGGGAGTCAGTTTATGTAGAGCCTTATAGATCACCATGAGGACTTGAATTTTACTTTGAGTGAGGTGAGATTGTATTGAAAGGCTTTGATCCAACCTACATCTAAAAGGATCTTGACGACTGCTAAACTGAAGGAACTTAAGGGGGGAAGAAGGATGACCACTTATGAGGACCATGCAACAATCAGGAGTGTGGTGATGGTGACTTAGACCAGGAGTGTAGTAATTAAGGTGAGAGAAAATGGTCATTCAAATTGTGGCTACATATGGAAAGCCAAAATGGCCAGACTTATTAAAGGAGTAGATTTGGATATGAGAGAAAAGAAGAGTTGAGGACATCAACTTTGGTTCCAAGAAATGACAATAATGAAAGACAATTAAATGAGATAAAGAATATTGCAAGAAGAGCACTTTTAGGAGGAGATATTTGGATTCCTATTAGGCATCTAATTAATACATCAAACAGTAGTTCCAATACATGAGTCTAGAGTTCATAGGAGAGGTCAGGACTGCAGATATGATTTGGAGGATCATCAGTACGTTTAAAGCTGTGAGATTGCAAGTGACTATTAAGAGAATAAGTATAGATCAAAAAGTGAAAAGATGCAATGATTTATCTAATGCCCCTCCAACATTTAGAAACAAGAAATTGTAACTTAGGTAAAAATCAAATATATGACAACAATAGAAAAAAGGGCAAAACTAGGGTTATAATGTCATTATACTATGGTAAGACTCCTTTTAATTGGGCAAATTTCATTGAATTGATTCAAAGTAGGCCATGGTGAGTTAAGAATGCATATTATATTTTTTAGAGCAAGCACAAATATAAAAATAATACAACAATACATAGCTAAAAAAGCAATAGATTAGATAAATACTAAACAGTACTCCATTCAAACATATACAGAAAAGGAGAAATAAAGAAACAGATGGGATACTTAAACACACAGTGAAACAGTCACCTTAAAAAGCCAACTAAATCACAAATAACCCTAAGTGTAAGTTGACTAAGTCTTCCAATTAAAAGACAATACCAGACTAGATAAAAATAAAGGGATAAAAATAAAATGCTGTTTATAAGAAACAAATTTTAAATGTGAGGACATAAAGAGCTTGATAGTAAATAAAAGAAAGTTTGTATGACTATATTAATATCCGATAGAACAGACTTCATAACAAGGAATAATACCTTTCAAATTTGCTTGTTGGAGTTAATGTGGTACAACCATTTTGAAAAACTGGCAACTTTTTATGAAGTTAAACATACAACTATCCAATAGCCCAGAAAATCTACCCCTAGATATTTATCTAAGAGAAATGAAAACAAATGTCCATATAAAAACTTCCACAAGAATACTTAACAGCTGCTGCAGTCATCGGAGTCAAAAGCAGAAAACAACTCAAAAGCCAGTGTATAAAGAACATATAACATTCAATGAAATATTAAACAGTAAGAAAAAAAATTACTCCTGTTACATGCACTAATGTAGATAGATTGTAAATACATTATGTTGAGCAAAAGAAATCAGATATAAAAAATATACATCATATTTATATGAAGGTGAAAAACAGGCAAAACTATGTATAGTTACAGAAATCAGTATAGTTGTTATTTCAGTAGCATATGGGAAATAACCAGGGTGAAGGAAATAATATATCTCTACTGGGTGAAGATTATATAGAATATACATTTGTTGAAATTTATTCAGTTACATACTTAATTATTTTTGTGTATAAAAGTTATATATTAATAAAGTAGAGTTATAGTTTAAAAAGTTATAATAAAAAGATGAATTAGAAAAAAGATCTAGAGGAAGTAGTCAATGAGGTAGGATTAAAATCATATCCTGATGGCCTCTGAGCCAAGTGAACGAGGAAAGTGTTTCAAGTTAGTCAGCATTCAGTAGATGACAGAATCTTCAGAATTGACTTACTATGACAAACGTTAGTGACTTTAAGCTAACCATTGAATGTAGTACAATAGAAATTATTGATGACTGATAAGAACAATTTAGGTAGAGTGGGAGGCCTCCAATCTTTAGCAGAAGTTCAAAAGAAGAATTGGCAAACAAGATAGATTCAGTAGTTGTTACAGAGCAAAATAGAGACTTGAGTCAGTTACTAGAGAATAAAGTTTGCTCAAAAAGAGATTTCTCTTCCAAGATGGGAAGAATAATAGCATGTAGTTCTGCTGATGGAAGTAATCTAATCAATAGATAGAGAAAAACTGATAATAGAACATAGACTAAAGAGGCTTGCCATGTCTTTGAGTAGTAAGTGGGGGTTAAATCTAGTACAACAATCAAAGGCTAATGATATTTAACTCTAAAGATGTCTCTCTGTGTGTGTATGTATGTGAATGCCTGTATTAGTCCATTTCACACTGCTATAAAGAAATACCCAAGACTGGGTAATTTATAAAGGAAAGAGGTTTAACTGACTCACAGTTCCATGTTGTTTGGGAGGCCTCAGGAAACTTACAATCACAGCAGAAGGTGAAGGGGAAACAAGGACCTTCTTCACATGGGTGGCAGAGAAGCACAAAGGAGGAACTTCCAAACACTTATAAGACCATCAGATCTTGTGAGAACTCACTACCATGAGAACGGCATTGGGGAACCGCCTTCATGACATCTTCAACTCCCTCTCTGGACACGTGGGGATTACACACCCTCCCTTAACACTTGGGAATTACAATTTGAGATGAGATTTGGGTGGGGACACAGAGCCAAACTATATCAGGGTTAAATTAAATAAGACAATGAATTGTACTTAGTATAGCATCTAAACACAAATTTCTCTAAGCATTAGCTACTTTACTGAAAGTTAATAATCAACTCATGGGCCATTCCTCCCTTGATATTTTGGGTAGCTCCAACTTTGTCTTTGTAAACCATGATGTGCTCACTTCTAGCTATAAATATTCTATTTATATATTATATATGTAAATCATAATATAATTTCACATTATATTTTGTTGTTTGTGTTCCTTTCTCTCTGATTGAGATAATGACTTGTTATTTTATAACTATGATGTCCGACATAGAGCTTGGTCACATAAAGTCTCCAGCAAATGTCTGGAAAATGAATAAGCCACTGCCGTTTCCCCAGGGATGTCTGTATTTACAACCTTACTTCTCATCGTGCCCTGGAAGGCCCTAAATCCCACTAGAGTCATGCTAGTCATCGTGAAATATCTGGAGCAGTTTCAATACCCAAGTAGTTCTCAAAGTGTGGTTCCCAGAACAGCAACAGCAGCATCTCTTGGGAAATTGTTAGAACTATAAATTTCTGGCCTTGCCCCAAGCCCACTGAATCAGAAATTATAGTTGTGCAGCCCAGCAAGCTGTAACTTAACAATCCTTCCATGTCATGATTATGTACACTAAGGTTCAAAATCTACTTATGTAACATATTCTTGGTTTTCATTCCTAGGACTGGAAAGATGCAAGGAAACATCTGATTATACTTTGATTACTAGCCAGATATTTCAATAACCCTGGTTGTACAGTTTTTCCATTAACACATTTTTTTCTATTACTAGAAACATAACATCATAATTTCCTTATCTTGTGTTCTTTAAATGTGTTTTTCATTCAAAGACAAATATGCCTTAAAATGTTAGAAATCTTTTATTACTTTTAGGAGGTGGGAAGCAGGAAGTGATTTCTCTGCTTCCAAAGGCATAGAAGCATCTATTCTAAATAATCTCGAACTCCTTTACTTTGGGAAGATAAAAGGAGTGATGCAGACACTAATGGCTTTTATAAGCAACCCTTAGATGTATTCAATTCTAGGGAATCACCATTGCCTGGGAATTCACAGTGTAACACACTGACTCTAGAATATCTGAGATACTTGGGAAAGAGCAGTAATCTGAAAGCATAATTTGAAAGACACCCTTACTCTTAAAATCTGTTCTACCCCTATTGTTACAGTATAACATTGTGCAGGTTGCTTAGCCTTCCTGGATTGGTTTTCATATCTAGAAAATAAAGAGTTTTGATTGTTTAGTGTTTATCCAAAGAGGACATGAATTATAAAATGTTACTTAAAATGCAAACATATCCTCTCATCTAATTCTTCCCAAGGTATAGATGTTCCATTTTAAGGGTTGTTCTCCTTTTCACCCAGACTGAGAAACCCTGAGTCCTGCATCTTTAAGGTCCTTCCATCTCTAGGATCATATAGCTATTGCACAGCTGATGAAGCCTGGTAACAAAGGATGTAATGATGATTATGCTGATTGTATTAGCCTGCTATCACGATGCTAATAAAGACATACCTGAGACTGGGTAATCTGTAAAGGAAAGACATTTAATTGACTCACAGTTCCGCATGGCTGGGGAGGCTTCAGGAAACTTACAATCATGGCAGAAAGGGAAGCAAACAAGTCTTCACATGGTCTGTTCACATGGTGGCAACAAAAAGAAATGACAAGCAAAAGGGGGAAAAGCCTCTTATAAAACCATCAGATCTCATGAGAACTCATTCATTATCATGAGAACAGCAACGTGGGGGTAACTGCCTCCATGATTCAATTACCTCCCACTGGGTCCCTCCTACCCACAGTACATGGGGATTCTGGGAACTACAATTCAAGATGAGATCTGGGTTGGAAAAACAGCCAACCATATCACTGATATTTAATAATGATTTCAATATCAGCACATTTTTCAATGCCCACCATGTCTATTAGTACAAACAAATACAGACATGCTCTTTGCAGAAAATAATTGTTTTATTTAAAAAAAACAGTTTTCTGAATAAGTGAAAAAAGAAAAGCTATTTGTAATCAAAACTAAATATAACACAATCAAATTGCAAAACTTCATCAACAAGAAAATTATAGAATATGTAAGGTCTTTCAACAGCTAAAGACCTGGTTCTGTGCATTGCAATATGAAGTGGCAAACATTTCTATGTGTAAGGGAAATTAGATTGCTATGTGTATTAATATAACAAATTGTCACAAATTTGGCAGCATAAAACAACATTCCATTTGTTGTCTCACTGTTCTGTAGGTCATGAGTCCAGGTGGGCTCAACAGAATTCCCTGCTTAGGGCTTCACAGCCTGAAACCAAAGGGTTGACTAGACTCAAATCATATCTGAAGGATTTTGGAAAGAATCTTCTTACAAGTTCAAGTTATTGGCAGAATCCAGTTTCTTGTAGTTATGGGAATGAGGATCCCATTTTCTTGCTGGTAGTCACTCCTGAGCCACTGTCTGCTTCAAGAGGACACCAGCATTTTTTTGGCATGTGACCCTCTCCATCTTCAAATCCAGCAAGGGTATATTAGATTCCTCTTGTACTTTGAATCTCTTCCTTCACATTTTATCACAAACTGGGGAAAACTCGCTGCTTCTAATGGGCTCCTGTGATTAGATTCGTCTCACCCAGATAATTACCCTTTTATCATATAAGGTAATATAATCACGGGAATGGTATATCATCCTATTTGCAGGTTTCACCTACATTCAAATAGAAGCATCACTGGGGGTCATTCTTAGAATGCTGCCCATCACACCACCACTTTTGAGTGAAGAACAAGCCCAACTTTGAAGCCCTGCTCCAAAACCCTATTCACTGTAAAAGACAGTTTGAGGAGAGGTGATGCGATGATCAAAGAACAAAGGGAAGAAGAAAAGTGAGAGAGAGATGAGCATGAACGGGGGTAGCTCTTAGAAAAAGTGTATACTAGCAGTTTTGTCTTTGGTGCAACAGCTTTCCTCTTTTATTCTATCAGACAGCCAGGGTCCTAATGTTCTTTCACTCTGATCCTATCACAGATTACAGGGACAGATGTATTACAATTATGTACATTCAAACACGCATGTAAGCTAAGGCACTACTTGTCTAGGGTTATTTACAACCTAATCACTAATCATGAAGAATTTTTCCATGTTGAATTTCTGGGATTTGGGAATAAACCAGACAAGTTTTGGGGGGACAGGATGCTTTCAAGTGACACTAAAAGTCACCAGTCTGCTTAGATAAAAGGCTGGTTCTGAATATGAGCAAGTATCAAAAGTCTTCTTTCCAAACAAGGCAAACTACCTGGGCTTTCTGTTTCTGGTGGAATATATTTTAAGTTGGAACATTTGGATAAGTATCTATGTATATTCCTAATTGCTGCTAGGAGCTTTCAACCAATCAGACACAAATGTCAGGTTGTACTTGGAAAGGCACAGAGCTAAAGCCACAGGGCTGAAGTTTAGAAAAAAATGGACTTTTTGCAGCTCCCAGACTCACTATTCTGGGCTATGAGCTCATTCCAGTATTAGTGAGTCCTAGAATTCATCACCCTCCAAATGCTAAAATAAAATCGGGGAAATGTCATCAAGTTGTTAACCATTGTTATCTATTAAAGTAGCCCTACCAAAGACAGGGAAATCACCTAATAAAGCCAATCTTTCTTTTTTTTATATCACCTAGAACTGTCAGGACTACAATAAATTATAATGGACCCAACTTAAAGCCAGTGACCTGCATATTATAGACTGGAAATCTCTCTTATCTCAGCAAGTAACCAACACCGGACTTGTCATTTAAGATTGGAGCATGTCAAGGTTAAATGTTTCTCAAAGCTCTGATATATACCTTTCAAGTTTGAACCACTCGAGGTGTCTGTTTATTGACTCTTGGCAAATGTGCTTTCCTATTTCTTAAAAAAGATGAATTTTACAAAGAGTTCCTACAGAGAGCACAGCTATGCAATGATTTTAAGCTAAATGATTTATAAAGAAAAGCATTTTGGGGAAAAATAAATAAAACTTTTAGAGAACCTCCAAAGTGGCCCCATTATAAACAGTGAAATCTCTGGCAAGCTTTCTCTCCAAGTCCCATTTTCTACATCTAAAAATATAGATAATAACAACTCTTACAAATGACTAAATTAAAAGTCAAATTAAAATGAGATGGTACATTTAAAGTACCTGAACATAATAAAGGTGAATAAATCAATGATATTACTGTTTGTATTACTTTACCAAATGTTCCTTTATTTATTCAACAAATATTTTAAAAGCATCTATTTTATATAGGCATTTTATAGGGGCATAAGGTAGAAATCAGGTATTTAATAATAAATAGGATGAACATGATATCTACTTGCATGAAGTTTGCAGTCCAGTGGTGGATAGAGACAGTTAAACAAGCAATTTTAATACAGAGTTATTTGATAGGAGAAATACGAAGCTTTATGGATGCATAAAGCAGAGACACCTGATATTTAATGGTCTGGATGGTCTGGAAATTCAGGAGAAGTTACCCAAAGAAAATAACATCAAAATTCCATCCTTAATAGTAAGAAGACATATTAGGCTAAGTAGTAGTGGAAAATACTCAAGGCAGAAGGCAGCAGGTATGCAAAATCTTGGGGCAGAGAAAGCACGGTGCATGCTGATGTGTGAGAACAATTTGTAGTGTATAGAACAAAGGTTCAGTGAGAATAGCCTTTCCTGCTTCTATCTCAGCATATTCCTGGAAAGACTTGATATCGCACAGTGAGGAGAAGCAGATCAAAATTCCAGCTTCTTTCATGTTCACATTATCTCCAGAAGATGGTAAGTCAGGGACAGCAAACATTTGTGGAAGCAGTGTGATGATGTCTTTGGCAATTTGGAACACACAGAGGAACTAGGACAGTCTAACAAGTGATTAAAGAGAAAAGAAGAGCTTGTACTAAATGAAGAGTTAAAATATGGGTGATGAATAGCAGAAATAGAATTGTGCTAAGAACTTCAAACAGAAGACCCATCTGTAGTCTGCTTGTGCCCAGATATCCTGTCCCAGTCTTCCTTCTGGTAGACTCCCACTAATATTTGAATACCTGACTTAACTGACTCCTCCTTAACTGAGCTTTCTTCAACTCCACCTGGAAGAATGAATCCCTCTTTCAGTATAATCCCTCGCATAACAAACTGTATTTATCTTCACTGATGTACTTTCCTTCTATTATTTTATTATTGTGTATTAATACGCATTTCTTTCCTGCAAAATGAACTCTCTGAGGGAACAGCTAAAATCCTTATTCACATATGTATCTCTGTTATGGTTACAAAACTAGTTTGGAGTAATATTTAACTAAAGAATATGTTCTTTCAACTTCCAAACTGTTTAAGTTTAGCGTACATACATGATACAGGTATGTGTGTCATCAACATAAGGACTGCAGAATTCTTATAAGCAGTTTACAGTCAATAATTAGGCTAAATTCCAAAAGGTGTCAGATAAGTTATTGCTTGAAATTTGAAGCATTTACCCATAGAAATAATTGTATAAGGGACATTAGCTTACCACAAAGAGTTTATATGAGCCTCTATAATCCTATGTAAACAAAAACAATTTCATTATGATTTCTGTAGCAAAATATATCCCAGGTTCCAACAGGGGATGTCAGAAACAACTCTCATAAACCCTTATCTCTTGTTGTTAGCACTAACAAGAAAAGCTAAAACCTTTCCACTACAGAATATGAATATATTTCTCTCCTCATCCATGTTGACAGGATTCTAGAAACGGAATAAACAGAGTTTCTGAATAAAAAATCAGGATACATGGCATTCCCCCTGGCAAGGTAAATAGAATATTTGAAATTCTATGGTTTCTGTTTACAATGGAGCTTTAGAGGAGTTATGAAGTGATGCATTATATTAAGAAAAATAATAGCACTGTATCAATGAGGTCTGGAGCAGTAGGGACTACTTGCTATGAAATGAGAAGGATTGGTTAATGAGGCCAAAGCTCCTAACAAGTCTTAGGAGAATTTGGTGATGGTTGGTACCTAGTATGGAAATGATGGTTGTAGCTCCTGGCAGAGGAAGCAACATAGTAAGTATTGGTACCCAGGCTCAAAGTCATTGGCTTCCTTGGGCAGGCAATATCACTTTAGTAGCTCTCTATGTCTCTTGGTGGTAATACCAAAGGCTCCACTGAAGGACAGCTAGGGCCTTCTGTGTGAGTCACAGAAAACGACAGCAGTAGTTTGCTTATACAAGTTGAAAGCTCACAGATCAGGCACTATTAAAAGAATGTCTAGCATTTCTTTTTATATCTTCCTAATTACTTTCTCTCTTAAATTTGCCTATTCCATTTTTTTTCTAATTGCTTAGAAAGTGCTTAATTAGTAGAATATTTTGGTGGAAAATTCATGTTACAGGCTTTGTAACAGTAAACTTTTGTTAAAGTATTAATCTGCATATAAAAGAAAACCACAACTGGCCAGTTTATGCTGGGTCTACTTAAAGGGACAAAAATAGACTGAAAAGAAATGCAAATAATGATCATTTAGACTGGGGATAAATTTCCCAACTTTAATGTTTCAGCTTTGATGAAAACCCAAAAGCCTAACACAATGAACATTAAATAGCCTGACATTGCTCTCCTTAGCTTGCGCTGCCAAAGATTCCTGAGATGCATACTTGGTTGGCTAAGTGATTGCTACAATTGAATGAAAGACAAATGCAAATGCTATGCAAGCTTCACACAAACTTTTCTTTGAAAACAGAATTTATAGCCAAATAAAGCAGCTGCTCTAATTATAAAGGCAACACCTAGGCAGCTACTCCTAAGCACAACTTAATAGGAGCCACTGTGAATAAATCAATTAATCAATTATTTCTTCAATGTAGTAGGCTTTATCTAAATAGGTATATAGAGAGAAAGGTGTGATATCTTTCTTCACCCATCTTGAGGGCTACAGCCTACACACCTATTGATGTGGACATGAGACAAGGAAATACGGGGTAGAAGAGGGTGGTTCCCTGGCGAAGCCCCCACCCTCAAGCCTGGAGACCCACGATCCTAAATGAGGACAGGAATTCCTGTTTTTGTGCCCAAAAAGTTCTCTTTTGGCCTGTCACACTCCCTATTCCGTACCCTATAAACCCCAAACCTCAGGATCCAGAAGCAGACAAAAAGAGGAGGAGAGACATAGAGACAAGCAGAGAAATTGCAGAACAGTGCAGCAGAGAATGGAAGAAGAGAAGAAGCAACTGAAGGCCAAGAGGAGTTCAGCTGGGGATGGCTGGAGAGGAGTTCAGCAACTGCATGACCAAACTCCAGGGGAAAAATCACCTTTCCATTCCATCCCCCTTCCGGCTTCCCATCCATCCCGCTGAGATGCACCTCCACTATTCAATCAAACCCCCACATTCATCCTTCAAGTCTGTGTGTGACCCAGTTCTTCTGGGACGCTGGGCAAGAGCTCAGGATACAGAAAGCTGTCACACTGGCCCTCTGTTCTTGCAGAAAGGCAGAGGGGACACTAACCCGGTTAACACTTAAGCCAACTGTTGACAGCAAGGCTAAAAAAGAAGAAGCAACTGAAGGCCAAGAGGAGTTCAGCTGGGGGTGGCTGGAGAGGAGTTCGGCCAATCCATGACCAAACTCCACAATTACTTTTGCACTAACCTAATATTTTGGTTTCATTCTTTATTGTCTAGCTGCTCTGTGCAAGCAAGGAAATTGCATGCATGATTTATAACCTCATCTTCAATGCCTAGAAAAATATATGGCACATAATAGGGCCTCAAAAATATAGTTTAATTAATAACAAATATTGCTATAACAACACTGATTGCTTAATTATCCTGATCTCTCATTGAAATGCTTAGGGCCAAACACTGCTCTTCTTGCATTATGATAAAAAGTAATTCCTATTCTCATCTCTAGTCCTCCTTTTAGTTTTTTAAATCAACTTTGCTTAGACTATCACAAGGCTATATCAAAGAACCACAGGAAGGCCAAAGGGAACAATCTATGACGACTTTAGCTCCATAGGGGGAAAAATAAAAATGGGCTGTCTTCAGAATTGCTGAACAGATGTCAAACCCATTTGCTACTTCACAAATCATTGTAAAGGATAATTAGATTCCATTGCTTCTCCAACAAGGTGACACAAAGAAAGATGATACTAGTTTCCAAAGAGGGGGCTTTTTCATAACCAAACAACTGAGAATTGCTACTTGAGAGGTCACTATCAGATTAAGGATCATAATATCAAGGCTGAGTCTAGAAGATAATTTGGGACATCTCCATGGCCTGGCCAGAACAAAAAGGGATAGTGAGAAAAAGAAAATATGTATATATATATATATATATATACAAGTAAAACTATCTGCATCTGCTGAATATTTTTTATCATAAATATAAAGAAAATAAAAGCAGCTCTCCACTTTCTTACAAAACACATTCCTGAAAATGTACCTGAAAGTGGAGTATCTGAAAGGCTAAATAGAAATGTAATTTTATAAGAAAATAGGTGATGGAAATGGAGGCTTTTTTGCAAGATTGCCTAGCAGTGTGACAAAATACTTACGTACTCCTTTTTTATTTTATTATTATTATACTTTAGGTTTTAGGGTACATGTGCACAATGCACAGGTTTGTTACATATGTATCCATGTGCCATGTTGGTGTGCTGCACCCATTAACTCGTCATTTAGCATTAGGTATATCTTAAGTATATCTCCTAATGCTGTCCCTCCCCACTCCCCCCACCCCACAACAGTCCCCGGAGCGTGATGTTCCCCTTCCTGTGTCCATGAGTTCTCATTGTTCAATTCCCACCTATGAGTGAGAACATGCGGTGTTTGGTTTTTTGTCCTTGCGATAGTTTGCTGAGAATGATGGTTTCCAGTTTCATCCATGTCCCTACAAAGGACATGAACTCATCATTTTTTATGGCTGCATAGTATTCCATGGTGTATATGTGCCACATTTTCTTAATGCAGTCTATCTTTGTTGGATATTTGGGTTGGTTCCAAGTCTTTGCTATTATGATGGTCCTTTCTACCTCCTTGTTTTCTAGCAACTCCCAGCATAGAGAGAGGAAACTTTGCAAAGGCCAGGGGCCGCACCCAGGTAAACATCTACATGCTCCCAAAGAGACAGTCATTCTGACAGCTGAGAGCATCCATCCAACCACAAACAGCTGCTACTTCAACGAAGACTTACCCTGTGCAATTGTGAAATATCTCATAATCATCATTATTCTGCTAATGTATACATACACACACACACGTTATTATGTGAAAGGAATTTTAATTGTGAAAACAAATAAATGGAAAAATATAAACCATGCAAAACTTGAACACTTACAGTAAAACAAGTTAGTAAATCAGTAAACTGTAATAATTGTTCGTGCAAATAAAAAACATGTTGCACAAATATATCAAAGAAGAATACAATGTTATTTCTGGAAACAATATGATATCACCAGTGGGTCTTGCAAACTAAGCATGAGCCCTACCATATTTTTTCTGTTAACTTTGGGAAGCTAGTTTCCTAGAAGCATTAATCATATGCTTTATTGTATTGAGGAAGTCACCATTTATAGAATAAATGCAACTATACCTGTTTCCTCATCTGGAAGCAATGTCTACAGCCATTTTAGGTTTTAGTTATGGGTAGGAGGGTTCTAGCATCTAGTGGGTATTGGCCAGGGATACTGCTACATTGTCTAGAACAGTCCCACAACAAAGAATTTTCTTTTCCAAAATGCTGAGAGAGCCCAAGTTAACAAACCTTGCTCGACACTTAAGAGAGATAGATGATGGATTGATTGATAGATTATATTCTTCTGTTAAATAACGAAAATAAAAACTGTCTTTAAAGCCTCAAACAGAATGCCAAGTAATATATTATTAGAATATTAACACTGTCAATTTGAAAAAAAAAAAAGACTCAGAAATGCACAATTTAGCATTATTTTACTCTGGGGAATTTCTCCACATTCATATGCCAAAAGCAATTACCATATTCCTGGTTCCTAATTAGACTGGCACAGGTTTCAACTTATCTACAGATGGCAACTTAAATAATAGCTAATTTTTAAGGTACGTTTTGAATTTTGTAGGTTTCAATTTAAATATTTAAAGCTATGACATCATCTGTTAATGTATTTATTATAACAATGAGCACAATTCTATCATATACCAGGCTTGGACATATGGAAGAACAAGACTGGTTTCCCAAGCCATATGTAAAAATCATTCTCATTTCTGGAAAGCCTACCCTACACTGAGACTCACATTGAATTGAGAGAAGTATGTATCTGAGAAATATTTCACTCACCCACCCCCCACAGAACCCTCGCCACATACGTGTTCCAGTGATGAGAACAAGAACCCCAGACTAGAAGTCAGATATCTTTCATTTTGTCCTTCTACTTTTTATTAGTTAGGTGATAATGATCAGTCCTAGAGTCATTGATGCCTCAGTTTATCCATCTGTAGAATGAGTCGTTTAAAACCGTTTTGTACCTTTATTCATCAAGGCTCCCTCTGAGAATGTTATCAAAGCTTGTACTCTCCTCCCCCAAAATGAACATATTCATTGCATACATTTTCAAGATATTTCTAAAAGCCTGTTTATGAACTCACTAGGAATCAACTGATCACTAGTTAACAGCCTCAGTATTAGACTAGGTTCTTATGCCATTAGCAATTTTGAAAAATGTTTTAGCTAGAAAATATAGCGAAGTAGAAAGAAAGAGCCTTCTTACCTGTGGGCATCCTGGTTATGGATCATTGTTAGACACAAAGCCACATGGGAGCATCAGCAAAGGATACTGTAAAAAGAATGGAGATAGGCTATCTATACTTCAAATTTCAAAGAGCAATAACAAAAACAACCTTTACAATTCTACTGTTTAAAACCTTTCTCATTAGAATTGAAAGTTTGTCCCTAGTCCCAGAAAAAAGCATTTGGGAACTTTAGGGATTTGTATATGATTTTTAAAATATTACATTGGAAAGAATACAAAATGAAATAGATATCATAGATGAATAACTTCTAATTGTTTTAACAGGGTACAAATACCTTTATTACAGTAACAAGGGAAAAGGTAAAGGTACACTGGGCAGTTTTGTGTTATAATTATGAAAGAGTTACTCTTGAGTAATATAAGAAAGAGATAACAAAAAGATCTGATTCAATAAGAATTATTCTGATGTTAAGAATACAAAGCAAACTTCTCATGTGGCCACAGTTGCAACAGAAAGTCAACTTAACAGGCTTCAATTTCTATGATTTTATTTCTCTCTATGGTCTGAGCTAAAAAAAAAAAAAAAGAAAAGAAAAGCCTATTTCACAGACAATGTAGAGACAGGTAGAAACTTCCTTGATGTGTCAAATTTTTAAACTTAAGCACAAGTGCAATCGCCAGGTGCATGCTCCAGGTGCACATACATCTTTGTTAATATCCACAGAATGTCAAGCCTTTCTTTCAGTCTGATTGGGCAAATTTAGAACATATGTTTTCTCTTCACTATGAAAGGTTTATGGGTTCAGACTAATCATCTATAGCATATAGATATTGGGAGATCACTCACAATGTGTATTGAAAAACTGTTAGCCACATATGTGCAGATGCTATGATTTGGTTATTATTAACTTTAATTAAAAGCAAGTTAACAAAATTCTGTGACAATTCTGCTCCAAATAGACTGCTTGCCTTTTCCTTCAGAATAATAAACAACATATTAACAATTAAAGGACTGGTGTGACAGTCATTCCTAAAACCTGCTTTCAATAATCTTAACAATCACTATTTTCTCCCTGCATCTCATTAGCAAAATAGACTTCAGTTAAGAATCCCAAAACCTGGTGCATTACAAAGGAAGAAGTGTTTACTCCATGGATTAGCAAAATTTTTTGTAAAGGACCAGAGAGTGAATGTTTCACTTCACAGGCCACATGGTCTCTGTTTTATATTCATTTTATTTAAAATCAACTCATTAATAATGTAAAAAAACTTCTTAGGTCATAGGCTGTACTAAAACAGGTCTAAGGCTAAATGTGATTGACGGGCTATTGTTTATCTATCTGGTAGGAAACATAAGATTAAGTTCAATTGGAAGACCGAATGCAGCAAAGTATGATGTAACATTCATTTCATATTCCTCAGTTGATGAATCTGAAGTAGGGTGATCAACCATCTAGGCTTGTCCAGGACTGGGGTTTTTCCAGAATGTTGGGCTTCTAGTAATAAATCCAAGAAAGTACCTGACCGATCTGGATGATTGGTCATTGATATGGTTTGGCTGTTTACCCACCAAAATCTCATCTTGAATTGTAATCTCCATAATCTCCACGTGTTGTGGGAGGGAGTTGTCGGGAGGTAATTGAATCATGGGGGCAGGTTCCCCCAAGCTATTCTTGTGATAATGAGTGAGTCTCAGGGGATCTGATGGTTTCCTAAGCTCTGGCATTTCCCCTGCTGGAACTCATTCTCTCTACTACTGCCCTGTGAAGAGGTGCCCTCCTCCATGATTGTAAGTTTCCTGAGGCCTCCTCAGCCATGAAGAATGTGAGTCAATTAAACCTCTTTTCTTTATAAATTACCTAGTCTCAGGTATCTCTTCATAGCAATGCAGGAACAGACTAATACTGTCATCCTAATAAATTATGCAAATGAGGAAAGTAAAATTCTTAAACAAGGAGGCCAAAAGAAAGCAGTCACTTCATGGCTTGACCATCTAACTGAAAAGTAGGAAGAAGACTGACATGGGTGGGGTTAGAAGGCTAGTGGATTGAATCCTTATAACCAAATACAGGTGAAATTAAACTCAACTGCTGCAGTCCCTGGTTGTTAAAAATCATTCATTTATCTATGTTTAGCAAAAGCTCGGAAAATAAGGGGTACAGAAGTCATATACAAAGTAGTGAGAGTCAAAAGAAACCAAACAGGCCATGTTAAGACTGGAAAACAACAACACAAACATTTACTCAGAAGAGCAGCTTGAAATTTCCATTTAAACTAGTCAACAAAGAAAGGTTGTGCAATCACATCAACACTATCCCCAGGTGCTGTTCATTCCAGTTTGCTCTACAGTCTCTTGTTATTTTTTTCTTCCTATTGAATGTCGCTGGCAAGAAGTCAAAGAGTCCATTCCAGGTTTCAGTTGCTGAAGCAGTGAAGCAGATGGTATCAGAAGCCAATGCAGGAGGGAAATACAGATCACATATCAGCTTAGTTTGTTTGAGACTTACAAAAGATCTCATTGGGTCGGTGGTTAGAGCAGGGTGATAGAGAAAGAGTTGTTAGAAACCCCATGTCTTATTCTGAGGAGACCATTTCAAGACTTAGTTATGATAATTTCTTTTTTTTTTTCTTTTTGAGATGGAGTTTCGCTCTTGTCACCCAGGCTGGAGTGCAATGGCCTGATCTCAGCTCACTGCAACCTCTGCCTCCTGGGTTCAAGCAATTCTCCTTCCTCAGCCTCCCCAGTAGCTGGAATTACTTACAGGCGTGCATCACCACACTTGGCTAAGTTTTGTACTATTAGTAGAGACAAGGTTTCACCATGTTGGCTAGGCTGGTCTCGAACTCCTGACCTCAGGTGATCCACCCACCTCAGCCTCCCAAAGTGCTGGGATTACAGGCATGAGCCACTGCGCCTGGCCAGTTATGATAATTTCAGTACAATACTGAAACAAGGTCAATAGATTTGAAAGGATCAATGTTGAAAGCAACACTAAGTGGCAGAACAGGAATCTCAACTCGCGTAAGAGCAGCAAATGGCTTAACATAGGAGTGGTCAAGAGAGGCAGCAAGATGCATTGGAATATCCAAGTAGAGAAGAAACTACGAGGGAAAAAAGAACTTTGCATAAATCTTGAAATGGCATTCTTGTATTTCCATGTATGCATTATATTGTTCATGAAGTATAAAACATCTCACATGGTCTCACTTATTTGCACAATTTCCTCAAGAGGCCTATTGGAAAGAAATCTTGACACCCATTTCACAGACAGCAGGATTTAATTATTTCCTCCAAGTCACATCTTGAAAAAGTGCTGGCATTGGGACATAATCTGTTTCCTTGAACTCCAAAACAATCCACTCTAGAAGAGCATGGAATAAAGAGAAGACAAATCAGTTACTAGCCTGGGAAATATACTAATAGACCCGCTGTTAAACATTGGAATTATTATAGCTAGCAGAATGAGAAAGAAAAAGATGCCAGATGTCACTTAGGATAGAACTCTAAGGGTAGGATTAAAATGTGAATGTAGCTAGTAAAATTCCTTAAGGAATTATACTAGAGAAGCCACCAATCCAATAGCACATTCTTTAAAAAACTCCATCCAACTAGGGCACAAGGTGCATGTTGTCCAATACACCTAGTACATGAAAATGCGTGAAAACCGTTCTGAGTTGAGGAAACAGCACCAGCAGGATAGTTATGCACCCTGTGGGCTTCTGGCCTACATTTAGCATGTGCGCTGCCAACTCGATTCCCTCAGATGTCAGTGGGGAGCGCTAAGCATGAAGCAGCAGGCGATGGCTTAGGAAATCAGCCAGAGACCAGTCCAAGAGGGTCAACCCCTCTGGAAAAACTTTAAAGGGTCTATCTTCTCTTGGGAACTCTTGAAGAAACTGGTGCCTCAGTGCAAGGCACAAAGTGTCTTTCCTTTCCACAAATTTATTTATCTATCTAGGCTAAACTCATGGCATCAAGCAGCACAAAAAAAGCATTATTTAGGAAGTATTTAGGGAGCAACCAATCCCTAAATACTGCTAAATAGTGGTTACTCCCTAAATACTACCTTAATATGGGTTACTTAATTTAGGTTACTTAATATAACCTAAACAGTGGTCACTCCCTAAATACTGCTTTTTTTGTGCTGCTTGATGTCATGGTAAATACTACAAGTGCTAAAGGAAAGAAGGAGAGACCTTTCCTGATGCTTAGAGTCTAATGATGTGTTGGTAAAAGCTTAACTGGCTACCTGGAGGACAAGCTGTGAATTGTACCATTTGTAGATTAGCCATCTGTAAATAATCCTACCATGACCAATTTCAACCTATCAACGTGATGCATAACACCTTTAAAAATTTGTTAAAATATAGTAATTATGCACTAGCAGGAGCAGTATTCAGTGCACTACTGGTTAAAATCTATGCCTAAGGAGGTAAAAATGCAGGAAAAGTAGTTCTGATTCTTATGTGTGTATAAATGCAGGCATGTATGGGTATGAGAGCCTGTGTGTGTGGGTGGCTGGGGGTCGCATACAGTTACAAACTGGATAATCAAATTGAGCCATCGCACTCTAGCCTGTGCACAGATAGTGGTAGAAAAGGACCCTCTTTGCTCTACACTCAGGCAGATCTCCAGGCATTCAAAGCACTTGCTTGTCTGGTCCAGCAGCCTGAACCGCCCCACCCTTCCTAAGCAGAGATTGTGATGCAACAGAACCCTCTCTGCTCCATGCCCAGGCAGATCTCCAGGCATTTAAAGCACTATTCTCCTAGATTAGCAGCCTTTGCCACCCTACCCTTTCTATGCAGATTGTGGTACAGTGGGGTCCTCTGTAGTTCATCCCTATGTAGATCTCCAGGCATCTGGAGCACCCACCCCACTGAATTAGGAGTTTAGGCCACCCACTTCCCCCATGCAGAGAATTTGCAGTCAAGGAAGTTTCCCATTTCCATGCCTAGGCACACCTCTGGAGAACTGGTGATTTCCCACTGGATTCTCCCTTAGTGCTACGGCTTGTGCTTGCCATTAAGGGACCTATAGGTTAGTCTGCTCAGGCTAGTCCTGTATAACTTTCCCTCTGACCCTCCCACCTGTCAGGGATGAGCAGGGAGCTCAGACCACTGTGCACTCCATGGATCAGCCCACTACCTGAGACAACAGAGAGCTTCTCCCAGTAAACAAGGATCAAAGTTATACCCAGCCACATGGGCCACAATCAGATCTTACCCATAAGTGTTATCTACTGGCTTGTAGGTCAAACTGCATAACCCAGCAGGTAGGTCAAACCAGCTGAAACATATCCATAGGGCTACAGAAACAAAGCTGAAAGACTCTATGCAACATTCCCCACATTCACACCCCCTGGAGATGGGGAGAAAGGGGAAGGGAAAGGAAACAAACACACAATGACATTACAGAGAAAAAGAAAAAAAAATTCTACCCACATTAAAATAATTACAAAAGTTAGCGTTATCACCTCTGCATAAGAAGGAACCAGCACAAGAATTCTGGCATCATGAAAAATCTGAATGTAGTGACACTGCCAAAGGATTATACTTAATCTCCAGCAATGGTCTCTAATCAAAATCAAAACTCAGAAATGACAGACAAAATAATTCAAGGCATGGATTACAAGGAAGCTCAATGAGATCCAAGATAAGGCTAAAAATCAACACAAAGAAACTTCTCAATCAAGGAAATAAAGGAAAACATAAACATTCTAGAAACATATCAATCAGAGATTCTGAAATTGAAAAACTCACATAAGAAATTTCAAAATACAGTTGAAAGTTTTATCAATAGAATGGACCAAACAGAAGAAAAAAATTCAGTGCTTGAAGACCAGTCTTTCAAACTAATCCAGTCAGACAAAAATAAAGAAAAACAATTTTTCAAAATGAACAAAGTCCTTGAGAAATAAAGGATTATGTAAAGCAACCAAATCTACAAATTATTGACACTCATGAGAGGGAAGGAAAAAAAGTAAGCAACCTGGAAAACATATTCAAAGAAATAAATCAAGAAAACTTCCTTAATCTTGCTAGAGAGGTAGATATCCAGATACAGGAAACCTAGAGGACAACTGTGAGATACAAAATGAACATCATCAAGGTATATGATCACCAGATGGTTCAAAGTCAATGCCAAAGAAAAAAGTCTTAAAGGCAGCTAGAAGAAAATGTCAGATTACATACAAAGGAAACGCTATCAGGCTAACAACAGATTTCTCACCAGATACTTTATAAGCCAGAAGAGATTGGGGGTCTATTTTGAGGATTTAAAGAAAAGACATTCCAACCAAGACATTTCATAGCCCACCAAACTAAGATTCATAGGTGAAAAAGAAATAAAATATTTTCTAGTCAAGCAAGTGCTAAGCCAATTTGTTACCACAAGATCAGGCTTACAAGAGATTCTTAAGGGAATTCTAAACATGAAAATGAAAGAACATATCAATATTAACATGTAATATAAAAGGTCTAAATTCCTCATCTAAAAGACACAGAATTGCAAGATGGATTTAAAAAATCCATCTGCTGTATTCAAGAGACCAATCTCACACATAACACACACAGGCTCAAAGAAAGGGGCTAAAAAAATCTACTATCCATATGGAAGACAAAAAAGAGTAGGGGTCACTAGTCTTATATTATTAAAAAATACTTTAAATCAACAACAATGAAAAAGGACAAAGAAAAGCATTCCATAATGATGAAGAATTTGATTTAACAAGAAAACTTAAGCATCCTACAAATATATGCACCCAACACTGGAGCCCCCAGATTTGCAACATAACTACTTCTAGACCTACAAAAAGACTTAATGACACAATAATAGTTGAGGGCTTCAACACCTCATTGATACTGTTAGACAGGTCATTGAGGTAGACAAGTAACAGACAAATTCTGGACTTAAATGTGACACTTGACCAATTGGATCTAATAGATATTTACAGGATATTCCACTCAACAACCACAGAATATACATTCTTCTCATCTGCACATGGGACATACTCTAAGAATAACCACATACTCAACCATTTTTTTAAAGAGCAAAATTATACCAACCATGCTTTTAGAATAAAATAGAATAAAAACAGAAATCAACACCAAGAATCTCTCCCAAAACCCCACAATTACATGGAAATTAAACAACATGCTTCTAACTGACTTTTGGGTAAACAATAAAATTAAGGCAGAAATCAAAAATATTTGTGAAATAAATGAAAACAAAGACACAACATACTGCAATTTCTGGGATGCAGCAAAAGCAGCATTAAGAGAAAAGTTTATGCACGAAATGGAGACCTCAAAAAGTTAGAAAAATTTCAAATTAATGATCTATCATCACACCTAGAAGAACTAGAAAGAAAAACAGAATGAACTAACTCCAAATCTAGCAGAAGGAAAATAAATAACAAAAATTAGAGCAGAACTAAGTGAAATTGAGACCCCAAAATTCATTCAAAGAATAATGAAACCAAAAGTCAGTTTTTGGAAAAAATAAACAACATCGGTAGATAGCCAAATTAACAAAGAAAAAAAGAGAGAAGATCCAAATAAACACAATTAGAAACAACAAAGGTAACATTACTATCAATCCCGCAGAAATACAAAAGATCCTAAGAGAGGATTATCAAAACCTCTAGGCACACAAGCTGGAAAATCTAGAGGAAATGGATTAATTCCTGGAAACACATGACATCCCAAGAATGAATCAGAAAGAAATAAAAACTTTAAACAGACCAGTACCAAGTTCTGAAAATTGAATCAGTAATAAAAATCCTACCAACCATAAAAAGCCCCAGAGGAGACTGATTCACAGTCAAATTTTACCAGACAAAAAAGAAGAACTGGTACCAATTCTACTAAAATTATTCCAAAAAAATTGAGAAGAGTTTCCTCCCAAACCCATTCTAAGAAAGCAGCATTATCCTGACACCAAAACCTGGCAAAGATAGAACTAAACAACAACAAAAACAAAAACTACAGGCCAATAACCTGATGAAAATGACGCAAATATCCTCAAAAAAGTATTAGCAAACTGAATCCAGCAGCACATCAAAATGTAATTCACCGTGATAAAGTGATGCAGGTTTGGTTCAATATATGCAAATCAATAATGTGATTCACCACATAAAAAGACTTAAAACCAACAATTATGTAATAATATCAACAGATGTGAAAAAAATCCTTTGATAAAATCAACTATCCCTTCACGGTAAAAGCCATTTAGAAGCTGGGCATCAAATGAAAATATGTAAAAATAAGAGCAACTATGACAAACCAAAAGCCAACATCACAATGAATGGGCAAAAGCTGGAATGTATTTCCTTTTGAGAACTGGAAGAACATGGGGATGCCCATTCTTACCACTCCTATTCAACACAGTACTGGAAGTTCTAGCCAGAGCAATCAGGGAAGAGAAATAAATTAAAGGTATCCAAAATAGGTATAGAAGAAATAAGACTATCTCTCTTCACTGAGCATTTGACGCTATACCCACAACACCCTAAAGACTGCCAAAAAGCTCCTAGAACTGATAAATGACTTCAGTAAACTTTCAGAATACAAAATCAACATACAAAACATCGTAGCATTTCTATATACCAATAATGTTCAACCTGAAAACCAAATCAAGAAAACAATCCCATTTACAATAGCCACACCCAAAAAATACCTAGGAATACATCTAACAAAGGAGATGAAAGATATCTATCAGGAGAATACAAAACACTGCTAAAAGAAATCATAGATGACACAAACAGTGGAAAAATATCCCATGATCATGGATTGGAAGAATCAATATTGTTAAGCTTGCCACGCTGCCCAGAACTATCTACAAAGTCAACGCAATTTCTATCAAACAATCAATCTCATTGTTCACAAATTAGAAAAGAAATAGACTAAAATTCACATGGAACTGAAAAATAATAAAAAAGAGCTTGAATTGCCAAAGCAGTCCTAAGTGAAAAAAAAAAAAAAATCAAAAAGCTGGAGGCATCACAATCACATTACCTAACTTTAAACTATATCTGAAGTCTACAGTAACCCTAAACAGCATGGTACTAATACAAAAACAGACACATAGACCAATGAAACAGAACAGAGACCCCAGAAATAACGCTGCACACCTACAGCCATCTGATCTTTGGCAAAGTCAACATAAATAAGCAATGGGGAAATGACTCCCTGTTCAATAAATTGTGCTGAGACAGCTGGCTAGCCAAATGCAGAAGAATAAAACTGGACCCCTTCCTTACACCATATACAAAATCAACTCAAGAGGGATTAAATATTTAAATGTAAAGCCTAATATTATAAAAACCTTGGTAGATAATCCAGGAAAACCATTCTGGACATAGGCCTTGGGAAAGAATTTATGACTAAGTACTCAAAAGCAATCACAACAAAAGCAAAAATGGACAAGTTTAACCTAAGCTTCTGCACAGCAAAGGAAACTAACAACAGAGTAAGCAGACAACCTACAGGGAAAGAGAAAATATTTGTAAACTATGCATCTGATACAAACAACCCCTTTAAAAGTGAGCAAAAACATGAAAAGACACTTCTCAAAGGAAAACATACAAGCTACCAACAAACATGAAAAAAATGCTCAAAATTACTAATCATCAGAGAAATGCATATTAAAACCACAATGAGATAACCATCTCACACCTGTCAGAATGGCTATTAATAAAAAGTAAAAAAAAAATAACAGACGCTGGTGAGGCTGCAGAGTAAAAGGAATGCTTATACACTCTTGGTTGGACTGTAAATTAGTTTAGCCACTACGAAAAGCACTTTTGAGATTTCTCAGAGAACTTAAAACAGCCACCATTTGACCCAATAATCTCAAACTTGAGTATACACCCAAAATAAAATAAATCTTCTACCAAAAAAAAATATATGTTCATCCCAGCACTATTCATGGTAGCAAAGACAGGAAATCAACCTAGGTGGCTATCAACAGTGGGTTGGATAAAGAAAATGTGGTATGTATACATCATGGAACACTACATAGCCATGAAAAAAGAATAAAATCTTGTCCTTTGCAGCAACATGGATGCAGCTGGAGGCCAATATCCTAAGCAAATTAAAGCAGAAACAGAAAACCAAATACTACATGTTCCCTTGTAACGAGAAGCTAAACATCTGGACATATTGTTCGCAACAATAGACATTGGAGACTTCAGAGAAGAGAGGAAGGGAGGCAGAAAAAGGTTGAAAAAGTTACCTGAATATTATACTCACCACCTGGGTGAGGGGTTCATTTGTTTCCCAAACCTCAGCATCACACAACGTATCCATCTAACAAACCCACACATGTGTCCCCTGAATCTAAAATAAAAATTGAAATTAAAAAAAACCCAAAGCATTATATTAATTTTATAGTGTCCATATTCTCACATGCACTTCTCGTTTTCCAGTGGCCATAAGTTCATAAAGATTCATAGACACCTCCAGGGCTATAAATTTTGCTGGTCTAGAAACCCCATAAAACTTCACTTCTAAAGCTCAGGTTCTATGTCTGGTGCACTGTAGGAACTCTATGCATATTTGCTTACTGATCGATTAGTGATCGATTGATTCTACTTTCCTTTCTCCTTTTCAACATCCCTTCAAGGTTCCTGGCACAAAGCTTGATTAATAAACATAGTTAGGGTTTGGATCCTGTTTCTTTCTCTGCAAACTAAGGTAGGGATGGCTGATGTGAATTCTTTTGTGTGTGTGTGTGTGTGTGTGTGTGTGTGTGTGTGTGTGGGCAAGCTACTATGTGGCAGTGGCTTCACTTCCACGGTCTAAAGAAAAGTTCCCTGATGTTGGATACTGTGCTTATTTTAAACTCAAATAGCCACATGAGAATGTGGAGGAAACATATGATTTTAGGGAATGAAGAAACTTCAAAGATCTTTGAGTATGAGGCCACTTAGCCAAATGCCTTAATTTTATACTGCTAAAACAGAATTTCAGATACTTGGTAATTTATAAAGAAAATAACATATTTTTCACAGTTGTGGAGGCTGGGAGGTCTGATATCAAGGTGCAAGCATCTGGCACAAGTTTTCTATGTCTGTCATCCCATTTCAGAAGGTTAGAGAGAGAATGAGAGGAAGTAGAAGGGGATAGGACTTGCCCTATGTTGCACACCCACTCTGGGGATAACAGCATTAATCTATTCATTTTCTCTGCCCTCATAGCCTAATCGCTTCTCATTAGGCCTCACCTCCCAACACTGTTGCATTGGGGATTAATTTTCTAACACATGCTTGAAGACACATGATCAAACCATAGTACCAAGTAAATCAAGAAACCAAGTGATTTACTCTCTGCATAAATGTTACACACACACACACACACTCCCTCCCTCTATCTCTCTCTCTCTGTCCATTTCTCTCTCTCTCTCTCACACACACACACACACACACCCTCCCTCTATCTCTCTCTCTCTCACACACACACACACACACACACCCCCTCCCTCTATCTCTCTCTCTCTCACACACACACACACACACACACACCCCCTCCCTCTATCTCTCTCTGACACACACACACACACACACTCACTCAAAAGTCATCCTCAGCTCACCATCCTGTCTATCTTCATGGAAAGTAGCACTAGACAAAATCACCTAGACATTTATTTTTTATTTACTTATTTATTTATTTATTTATTTATGTTTCATACTACTGAAACATAAGATTCAGGCAAATAGTAACTTCTCTGTCCTATATACTTTTTCATCCCCAGCTCTTATCCACGTGCCTGGCAAAACTAGGTTCTTGATAAATATAAATTGAGTAAGTGAATAAATACAATGGTATAGTCATTCATAATCTATTAATACACTGGCGTTATTATCCCTACCTCTACTTTCTTCCCCATTGAACTGAAAATCAAGTTAACAAAAATTGACAACTGAAACTAAGAAATACAAGAATACCAAGTTTTAAAGCAACACATTTATATGTAGAGAGATATTTCTCCTCTGATACATTAGTTGCCCAATTCAGACAAAGAAAGTTTGTTTTATGAAAATCAGAGTGACCACAGACTACTCTTCCTTCTTCTTTATTTCTATAAGTGCTGAGAGTTTGTCATCAAGAGGTCATTAACAACTATTTTCTCTAAAATAATAAAGAAATATAAACTGGACTTAAAAGCACTTTAGGGTTTTCATCAAGCTAAATAAGTAAAGCAGATTATTTCTACCAAATAAAAACATCTTAACTACTGAACTTATTTATTTTGAATCTTATTCAGGATATCCTGGAGAAGGAAAACTTAGATTTCATTTTAACTATAACCAATCAAGGTTTTACCTCATTTTTTAGTAAAATAGTCTTTCAAAATAGTCCTAACATGCTTAGATAATTAGAGGCATTGCTTATTGAGGTTCAAAAATTTTGTGAAAGTGAATTTTCTGATTTCATTTGGTAATGATTTACACATCCTATTCTAGGTTTTTTTTTTTTTTTTTTTTTTTCTATCAAGTAACTTAGAGTATGTCCAGCAGCTTTTTTTAGATCATTTTAGCAGTTTACTGGCTTCATCATGTTTATGGGCAGAAATTTTCAAAAGGATCAGATAACTTAATTCCTCTTCTGGTGACAAGGGTTTTAAATTGTTTGTATTTAAATTTAATTTTCTTTAAGATTAAGTTTTGTTAAATAATTTGGTCCTTTTAAAAATAGATGTTACAGTGGCATTATTTAGAATTAATATGAACTCAAGTATAGTTTGTATAGATGTAGTATCTATACAGAGAAGAGGGTAACATAATTTTGCTTCTTTTAGCTTCCTAGATAATTTCAAAATTCTATTTTTTTTTACTTATTAAAGGAGTTTTCAGGGTCTTTGAGAACAATTTTTTTTGGTAGTTTTTGCTTATGGAAACATGGGATGAGAAATCTCAGGAGTCATTTAGGAAAGAGTGAATAGGCGCTACTTTATTTTTATACACACAGAGCCTGGGCTTCAGGTGTGAAACCCTGAAGTAAGAAGATCTTTGCTAATTAATAAGATCCTTAGCCTAGTTACAGAAAAGCATTAGAATAACACAGATCCTGAGCTAAGTTGTTTTTAGTTTTATGTTTGAGAATCACCAAAGCCAAGCCAGAGGTTGGAAAGAGCTTAATGTTATCCAAGCCACACTGTAATTCCCAGCAGTCCAATACACTCTCTCAGAGATACATTCATTTGTAAATGAAAGAGAAGCCCAGCAGTCTCTGGAAACTGGAAAGGGGGTTTGGCAGAAGAAGCCAGGGATCCAGAGAGAACCACTTATGACTTTGACAAATTAAACAAATTTTCTGACTCTCACATATGCAAAAATGTAGTGAAAAGACTTGCCTAACAGAGTTATTGTAAGAATTAAATAAGATGCAGGAAAACTCTAACATGTAACTGAAAGCCCATAGAGGACAGCCTCATCCCCTTTTCCTTTGCACAAGGTCTAACTTCGGAGAAAGCAGAGGTTTAGGGATGCAAAGCTTGTACCTCTTTCTCTGGTGCAAAGTCCAGGGCCACCCTAGGAAGCGTCTCTTCACAAGGCCAGCTTTCAGGGCAACTGTGCTTGATTTAATGCTCTACTATTCCTATTTTGAAATATTTCATGTATTTGAACAAGGAATCCCTCATTTTCATTTTTCACTAGACTCCACAAATTATGTAGCTAGTCCTGCTTCTCCAGTGCTGGAAGATAAGTGGCTACTGCTTCCTCTCCTGGCTGGGCAGGCCCCAGGCCCAACACTGCTCTGGAGAAGGACCTTGAGCTGAGAGCTCGAAAATCAACTAGAATTTACCAGTCTTTTCCTGATGAAACAGACATTATTATCTGAAAATGTTTACTGGCGTGAAACTTTAAGTAAGTAAGTAATAAGGCAGTAAATGAAGAGTTAGATCTTTCCAGAAACATGCCTCTGAAATCTTCAGAAGATTGGTGAATACACTCTTCTACTTAATTTTTTAAATCTTGGCCTGAAGGGTTGAGATAAGTTAGAGACCAATAACTTTTAGTAGGACACTGGTTTTTCAGGGGCTGAAGAATAAATACCCTATAGCAATTACTGTACCACATACTTAAAATTTACTAAGAAAGTAGGTCTTATGTTAAGTGTTCTTACCTTCAAAAATAATAATATAAATAAAGGGGCTGGGAGGAAACTTTGGAAGATGATGAATATGTTTATGGCTTTGATGGTGGTGACGGTTTCATAGGCATGTACTTGTCGAATTGTATACATTAAATAGGTACAGCTTTTTATGTCAATCATCTCAACAAAGTGGTTTTAAAAATAAATACTAAGATCAAATGAACAAATTCTCATATTACAATATTTACAGTTTAATGTCATTTATTTATTGGAAACCTAGCTATCTTGCAACCTCACTATTCAAAATACAATCAGTAGCATAAAAATGGAGTAAAAAGGACCCTTAACAGATAAAGTAAGTGTGGGAAAACAAAAGCATTAGAGTTTATTGACTTTACTTAGAGGACTTATCCTCAAGTCAATACTGCTAAAGGACTTTCTGGTTTCCAAACTTTCCGTTGATTAAATATAATAAATTACACCAGGAGAGACTACTTAAATGGTGCTAGAGTAGCTATTCATGCTGTTTTCAAGGTATTATCAGTTGGCCCACTTTCCACAAAAATTATAGGATCGGTATTATTGGTCTCCTCATGGTTGAGTTGAGCCATGCTATAGTTCTGGCATTTAACTGCCAATTAAAACTCCTCTAGAACTCTCTTTTTCTCACATAGTACAGCAACTGCCAAATTTGTAATGGTGGTTGCACTATCAGCTCAGGTCTGAGAATAATTTTTATTAGTAGAATCTACTAAGCACATTGTCTTAGTCAGTTCAGGTTTCTATAATGAAACACCAGACTGAATGGCTTATGAACAACAGAAATGTATTTCTCACAGTACTGGAAGCAGGAAATCTGAGATCACAGTGCAGAAGTTCTGGTAAAGCTTCTCTTCTAGGTTGCAGAGGGCCAACTTTTTGTGCCCTCACATATTGAACAGAGCAACAGAGCTCTCTGGAGTCTGTTTTATAAGGACACTAATCCATTCATGAGGGCTGTACCCTCATGATGCAATTGTCTACCAAAAGCCCCACCCCCTACCATTACATTGTGGGTTAGGACTTCAGCATATGAATTTTAGGGGAACAAAAACACTCGATCCACAACACACCTTTGAAATCCTTAATAGAGTTTTGTCTATTCATTAAAAAAATTAAACAATTGCAATGCACAAAGCATTAAACAAATAGCAGTACATGGCAGTAATTAAATAGATTCCCAGGAAGCTTACATTCTAGTGAAGGAAAACAAAAAATAAATAAATAAATGTATAATATGTCGGATGACTATTAAAGGGTGGAGATGATACTTTCTACTGAAACAGATTGGTTATAATGAATTTACAAGTTATTTATCCTTCTAAATAGGTATTATATGTCTACATACCTGGGTCAATGTTCAATGTTCAACAGAGCCCATAATTATATGGGCACTACATAGCAAATCAAAATGGTGTTTTCAATTAATGGAAGGTATTACTCTTATTTTATAAACCAATCTCCATATAGTTCATATGCTGTCAGGACTCAATATCCACTTGTATTTGGGTGCACTCAATTTTATATGCATTTTGCAAGTGTTTACAGCTGACCTGATTAAAATACTGAGAATGTGTATAATCTGTAGGTGATTCCTTTTATACTTGTTGCTGAATTATGTTTCAAAATGTGTGAAAAATTAGTTCTTTAAATTAGGTAACGTACATATTGGTAGCTAGACATTAATGCTAAACTCTCAAGATAAATATTTTTGTATTGCAAGTCTCCATTGCCACAATGTGACCCAGTAGGTTAGCCATAAGGGATGCATGCTCCAGCAACATCCAGCACACTTAACCAACCTCAGAATCACGGCTGCTGCTTCACATCCACATTTTCAATATCACACAAGATTCTCTTGTGGCCAAGCCTAACCTGAAACTATACAGGAAATAAAATTTTAGAAAATGTAGTTCCAACTTAGCTTGTTGATACAGTACTAATATACCACAGACTATTTAAAGCAAAAACAATAACTATGTCATATGATGGTCACACTACGAACAGAGAAAAATATATGATAATAACATGTATCATAAGAGACGGGTAAATAGTAATTACATGTTGTACTGAGAGTAATATAGCACTAATTTGATGTAGAATTTAATACACATTTAGGTTGCATATTATAGTGTTTAGAGCAACCAAAAAGGTATGCTGAAAAAAAAAACCCTATGGTATAACTAAAACAAAAGCAGTAAAATAGACTGTAAACATATTTGATAATTTAACAGAAGGCAGTAAAGGATAGATAAATAAGGACAAGATGAGGTAAACCAAGTCTATCTGTTACTGTATTAAATAGAAATAGACTAAATAGTCTAGCTAAAAGAAAATATTGTGAGATTGTTAAAAAGAAAAAAAAACAAGTCCACTTCTATAATTTTAAAAAAGATTCATTGTAAACACAAAGACGCAGATAGAAAGTAAACAATAGAAACATGCTAATCAAAGGAAAACCGCTGTGGCTTTCTTAATATCAGGCAAAGAAGACACAAAGGGAAGAAATCTGATTAAAGATAGAGATGTTTCATTTTAGAAAGGAATAAATTAAAAAGGAAGACTACAATATTGAAAATATGTATTTAATAATATTTCTTTAAAATGTTAAAATCAACATTTCACAGAAATAAAGACAATAGAAGTAGCTACAACTGTGGTTGGATATTTTAATTAGCTTCTCTTAACAAATGATGGAAGAAGCAGATACAAATCATCAAAGATATAGAAGATTTGAATAGTTGCATTAGCCCACTCAATTTCATTGCTTTTGAGAACATTATACTCAATAACTACAGAATACACATTCTTCTCAAGTGCACACAAAATGTTTAATAAAACAGGTCATATGTTGGGTTAATATCAAGAAATATAAAAGGCAAATATCAATAAATATCAAAGAATTTTCAATATAAATTGTTTTTTAGTAAGTGGCAATAAAACAGAACTGGAAATCAATAACAGAAAGGTAAAGAGAAGATCCCCACATATTTGCAATTTAAGCTATCAATTTTTAAAAATGTAAACAACCAATAAAAAATGAACAGAGCACTTGAAAATTACCTTTACAAAAGAGCATATCCAAATAGTAATTACATGAACAAAGTGCTCAACGGCATTACTTATCAGAAAAATACACATTAAAACCAACCACATGCACTAGAATTACTAAAATTAAAGACTGACAATTCCAAGTGTTGTCAAGGTTATGGACCTCTGCTGCATTGCTGGTAGCAGTGTAAGATAGTAAAACAACTATGGAAAACTGGTAGTATTTATAAGAGTAATTTTACTCCTAAGTAAGCACCCAAGAGAAAGTCATGTATTTGCTTATAAAAAGACGTATACCAGAATGTACCTAGAAGCTTTATTTAAATAACCTACATTTGAAGCAGTGCAAATATTCACAAATAACAGAATGTATAAATAAATTTCAGTGTATATAAATGTTATACAATTTTAAGAAGAAAATAAAATATGGTAACATGCAGATAGATGTAATAACTGCATCTTAGAGGCACTATATTGAACAAAAGAAGCCAGATGCAAAAAATTATATACAATATGCTTTTATATGTACACATTTCAAGAATGAGCATAACGAATGTATGGCAATAGAAGTTAAAATACTGGTTCCTTTAGGGAGGTATTGATATGGAAAGAGGTATAAGGGATCCCTCCTAGGTACTGAAAATATCATATATCTTCATCTTGGGTAGTAAAATGGGTACGTATATACTTAAGTATCTATGCCTTGAGTCAAAAGCTTAAAATTGCTGCATTTTCCACTCTTTGCTGATGTAAATTTTACTTATTACATAAGGAAGAAGCGAAGTAAATATATAAAATATCTGACCATTTGCAACTAGATTTTTTATACATTTCTAATGTCAACTATTTTACAGATGATTGGTTTGCTAACAGAACCCCTTCTGTCCCATCCTATGTGGTTAAGTATCTGTGACCCTCCAAGCACAATAACATTAGCACAAATGTAACGCTTGAGTTGTCTAGCAACTACTTCACCACTATCAACTAAGTGGAAAATATCCCTGGGAACCAGCACTGTTGTTTTCTTAATGTTACCTTGCTGTGTCTTTAAGGGTGGATTATCGTGAGGCAGCCACATGTTTATATGTAGGAATTCTGCAGCAGAAAATTCACCTTTTGTACTCAGAGCAAGTTACCCATTTAATCAGTCTTCTAGTACAGTGTAAACATACATATATAACAATGTCTATGATAGGAAACTATCAATTTCTATATTTTATTTCTCATCTCAAATACTTTTGGAAAACCCACGGTTTACTATCTTAAGGTAAGGGGAGAAGTTTGCCTTTAAAATATTTGTATGTGTTTTTGATAATTATTGAAATAATTGTCAAAAGTAAATCTATTCTAAATTGTTTGCATTGTGCTCTAGTGTGCATAAAAATTGAATAACGTGTATTAATCCTAACTTTTTATTTTTAATCTATTCGCATCCATTAATAGTCTCATTTTTTTAACCATGGGGAGTATAGAACTTAATATAGGTACTCTAACCTGAGACTAACAAACGAATTTTTAAAATTATTAATATGATTAGTTATTTCAGCTATTTTCTTTCTAAATACGTTAAATCATGTATTTTCTGAGATTTTAAAAAATGTATCAAGCCCATTATACTCTTCTACATAATAACATTTTTTATTATTTCTAAATCTACATACAAATTTTATATGATTGGATAAAAAAACAAGAAACAAAAAAAGGTTTGAAAAGGAAATATAGGCGTTTCATTTAGCTTAAAACATTTCAAATTAAATTTTCTAATTTTCCACTATATATTGTGGCATTTACAACTACAACATGAAATGACATGCTGATTAGTTTATCTGGGTTTCAGCAAGTGATTGATTGATTAAAATAAAATATAAAATAAAAAGTGAAAGAGGCTTTCTATCAATCCTAAAAAGAAGGTCATTTATTTGGAGGCAGAATTCAACAGGAATTTTGGGAATTATTAGGCCTATTACATGGCTGAGACAGAGTAATACAATCAGGCTTTCAAATCAGGAAAATTCTAGATTTCATTTTCTTCCACTTGGAAAACAGTGCTCAAATCATTGAGAAAGAGAGAGGCAGCAAATACATGACCAGTTGTAAAGAAAGTTTTTCTGTTCCAACAATGCCTAGGGTGGCTTGGCCACCAACTTTATATAAGGTGTTATTTCCAGAAAAACAAAAGACATACCTGGACAAAGAGACTAGAAAGCCCAACAGAAATCCAATTCATCTGACTGTTTTTGCTAAATATTCTGCACATTCATTTTCTCTAGTGCAGGTAGAACTAATGTGTATCATCTGATGTATCTTTTCACAATTTCATATTTAAATTTATACTAAAAGCATAATATTCACTTGACTATAACAAAATAAAAATGTAACTGAAGTGAAACTAAAGTGATTGAAAATTTGATAATTCTCGATAAATGATAGTCCTTCTAAAATATTCTTCTGAAACAGAGTCAGTGAAGGAACAGATAGTAATTATTTTTAGCTTTGCAGGCCCCTGACAGTCTCTGTTATAATTATTCAAGTGCTTTATGCATTGTAGTGCCACAGACACAAAGGAATGGGTGTAAATGTGTTTCAATAAAACTTTATTTATGGCCAGGCGCGGTGGCTCACGCCTGTAATCCCAGCACTTTGGCAGGCTGAGGCGGGCGGATCACGATGTCAGGAGATCGAGACCATCCTGGCTAACACGGTGAAACCTCGTCTATACTAAAAATACAAAAAAAAAAAAAAATTAACCAGGCGTGGTGGCGGGCGCCTGTAGTTCCAGCTACTCAGGAGGCTGAGGCGGGAGAATGGCATGAACCCGGGAGGCGGAGCTTGCAGTGAGCCGAGATTGCACCACTGCACTCCAGCCTGGGCGACAGAGCGAGACTCCGTCTCAAAAACAAACAAACAAACAAACAAACAAAAACTTTGTTTATTATAAAAACCTGGTGGTAGAACAGATTTGGTTCACAGGCTATACTTTTCAACTAACTGCTCTAAAATGAAATATATATATATATAAAACACATTATGAGGATTATTGTTTTTGTTTGGTATGTGTTTGCATATGAGTTTTCATGAATTTCAATATGAGTCAGTAGCTGTTGACCTCCTATGACAAAAATGGGAAAATTAGTACATTTACACTATTGCCTTTCACTGAAGTCTGATATTTGTCATTTATAATGTTCTACACATCAGCAACATTACAACCTAGACTTATCTTCTTTTTTACTGTCTTTCAGCTTTCCAACTATACGTCAAGATGCTTTAACTTATTTTTGAATTGAAACAGTAAATATCTCCTAAAATACTATTTAAAAAACAAATTTGTAAACAAATAAACAAATACAAAGATTGTACTAAACAACCAGCAAGAAAAGTACACATGGCGGGTTTGATTATTTTATAAAGTGATTGGAGAAAAAGAATTTTGGTTTGATTCTTTTTGTATTTTTTTTTGACCTATGAGTTTATATTATATTGGAATCAACTGCCTTCTTTAAAAACTCTATAATTACTGTCTTTTACTCTCTCCTCCACTGGGAGGAAGACTTTACCACATCACTAGAAAAATTAAAACACAGATGTTACAAGTGAGATGTTCTTTAGAATTGGACAAATATTTATAATAAATTTGCAAAGACATTATGAATAAATTGTATGCTACGACTTATCACATATGAGTTTGGCATGATGAAGAGAGGAACGAATACTCTATGTGGCTGGTGTTTCCCACCCAATTTCCCCTGTTAGCATCAGTGTTCCTTGTCTAATTTATAGCATCTATCACCTCATAGTGATATCTAATTGATCATTCTCTATTACAAGTTACTTTTCTTTCTCAGTCATTTTTTAAACTTTTATTTCAAGTTTAGGGGTATATGTGCAGGTTTGTTACATAGGTAAACTTCTGTCATGGGAGTTTGTTGTTCAGATATTTCATTACCGAGGTATTAAGCCTAGTACCTGTTAGTTATTTTCCCTGATCCTCTCCCTCCTCCTACCCTCCACCCTCCAATGGACCTCAGCATGTGTTGTTCCCCTCTGTGTGTCCGTATGTTCTCATCATTTAATACCCACTTACAATGGTCTCCACTTCCATCCATGTACCTGCAAAGGACATGATCTCATTCTTTTTATGGCTGCATTGTACTCCATGGTGTATATGTACCATGTCTTCTTTATCTATCCAGTCTATCACTGATGGGCATTTAGACTGATTCTATGTCTTTACTATTGTGAATAGTGCTGAAATAAAAATATGCATGCATGTGTCTTTATAATAGGATGATTGCTATTCCTCTGGGTATAACCCAGTAAGGAGATTGCTGGGTTAAATGGTATTTCTGTCTTTAGGACTTGGAGGAATTACCACACTGTCTCTCACAATGGTTGAACTAATTTACACTCTCATATGTATAAGTGTTCCCTTTTTCTCTGCAACCTCACCAGCATCTGTTATTTTTTGACTTTTTAATAATAGCAATTCTGATGAAGATGCCAAAAGCAATTGCAACAAAAGCAAAAATTGACAAATGGGATCTAATTAAACTAAAGAACTTCTGTATAGCAAAAGAAACTATAGAGTAAATAGACAACCTACAGAAGGGGAGAAAATTTTTGCAAACTGTGCATGATAAAACTCTAATATACAGCATCTATAAGTAACTTAAATAAATTTATAAGAAAAAAACTCCATTTAAAAGTGGACAAACGATGTGAACAGACATTTTCAAAAAATAAACATACATGTGACCAACGATTCTATGAAAAAAAGTTCAACATCACTGATCTTTCCCATTCTTGTCTCACTTCCTTGCTCCCCACCAGGCTCCTTTACCTCCTATATCCTGAGGCCAATATTATGCTATTAATTAAAAATTAATTACTTTTAATTGCAAAGCCGCAATTACTTTTCACCAACCTAATAGTAAGCCCATTTTGTGGGGCAGGAAAAGCATAGGGATTATAAGCAATAACTGCCTATGAACACAGATATTCATCTCTGTGGAACCCTTGCTATTGGACATTTTATTTTTCAAAATCTTTTTGTGAAATTTACTCTTAAGAAGCAACAAAACATGGAGGCCAGCAATATTAAAAATGAATTTTTATTGTGCTCATCCTATGCCAGGTACTTTTCGAGTGTCATCTCATTTAGCCTTCCCAATAATTCTATGAAGTAAGCGCTATTATTAAACATGTTTAACTAAAAAACTAAGACACAAAGAAGTTAAATAACTTGGAGTGGTGGTATCAGCACTTGAACCAGCTTGAATTGAAAAGGGCAAGCCTTTAAACCCTTCACTGTGCTACCCCCACTTCCCCAGAAGAGCAGTGCTTTAGAATTAGCTTTTCAAACAAAGTAATTGCTTATTATTTTTGCTGTGCCTCCAACTGAAAGTACCCGACAGAAGCATTGCTAAGAGTTGGTGGATATTTTCTGATGAATTTTTGGTCTGATAATGATGATGATGTCAGTAATAGTTAAATTAGATCTATGTCTTCCTGTAGTAATGACTTGGCTTCCATCACAACAAATCTTCTTAGGATCTAGATAGTATATCTATTACAAAGCTAAGGAAATTGAGGCTTAGATAGTTTAACAGGTTCAAGGTCACACAAATAGTAAGTGGTAGCACACAGACTTGAATCTAGGTTTGCCTGAGTCTGGAGTCAGCAGAATTTTCATGATACTTCATTGCTTCAGGTGTTTACCTATTGCAAGATGTCAGAAAAGGTGTTTTCAAGGGTCGGCTTTAGGGAAGGTTCATTTTTTAGCGAGCTAGATTTCCTTTCCCGACATTTATCCCCATCCTCTTTTCTCCAGTCGTAAGGACCTCACTTAGCTCATCTTTTCTTGTAAAATTTTTTGGCTAATTTGTTATCAACACTCCTTAAAAAGTGAGTGTCTTATAGGCCTCCTAAGTAGGTGGGATAGTGATGCTGACGTGGAAGGGTATACACACTGCCAACAACTTCATTTTTGTATAAAATCTTCCTTCTCTCCAAGACACCCCATGACTCAGTGGTATATTTGTGTGAGAATCTATATATATATCCTGTGGTGTGTGTGTGTCTGTGTGTATCTATCTAGATATATGGATCTATTTAATGTTACCTCATCTAAATTCCAGATGATCTCTATTCAACCATTCTGCCTATCTAAAAATCATGGCAGCAACTCAGAGGAGGCCCTTTTTACTTTTCACCTTCTACTCTTGCAACTTGGCCACTCTCCTCTCTCTCTCTCTTCCCCCATTTCATCCCTTTATTTCTCCTTTCTTTTTTTCTTTTATACACACAGAAACACAACAGCATCTTCAATTCCTACATGCATTTTAAAAATGCTCCTAAAAGATAACATTTCATTCAGTTCACTTATGGGAAATTATGAAAACCAAAAGCTTCGTCTCCATAGGTCTATTTGCATTTTGAGCCTCAGCTGCGGCTTGCCAAATGAAAAGTTTATCTCACTAAAAGGAATTTCATACACCAGTGACCAGCTATTACAGGGAATAGGATATATTTCTTCAAATCCTGTATAAACACAGCCTGATCTGGGCTAATGGGCAAAGCAAGTATGAGAGGCATCGCTAGGCGTATCTTAATAGGCATTGGCCACAGTAATGATCACCTGATGGTTTGTGTTTTAAATATGCACGACTTGAGACTCACTCTGTAATTCAGACGGGTAACACTAACATTGCAAAAAGCAGAAGCCACACAATAACCATATCCCTTTCACTTTCTAAACACATTTATCAAAACCTGGCAAGACATCGCCCCCAACTGAATAAACAAAACTAAGATCCGTGTCTTTTTCTCAGGGGTGTTCTGTCTGTACCAGCAGGAAAATGTTAAGCTGACACCATTTATTCACAACACTGATAACCCAGCAACTTTGCTCAGCATCTCTGCTGCTCAGGGAAAAGATTCTTTTATATGAGACCTTGCTTCCATCTCTCTCTCTCTGTCTGTCTCTCTTCCTCCTGCTTCATCAAGGAACAAACAGGCCTCTTGGGACAGTCTATCTCTGTTATCTCTCCCTTCTCCTCCTTACAGGTTTTTCTATCTGTAGGCTTGGCTGCTGCTGGTTTTGTGATGGTGCCGCCAAGTTTCAAAACAACACATTGTTTCTTTTTTTCTGCAGGAAAATTTGCTTCTATAATTGCCTCAGGGAGGAGAAAAGTTCCAGGGGGAAAAGAGGTAGCACTTTCATTCACAATAATTCAACTGGGATGTTTAAACATAATTTCCTCACTGAGAATTTCATTAGATTTTACCTGGGTCATTCCCATGGAAACTTTAATCCTCAGCTGAGATGTCTTCTCTCCTGGGAAGACTTCCTGACCCCGGAATTTTTGTATGGTTATTCTTCTCCAGGGTTCTGAAATCTTTTTCGTCGTTGCTGTTATCTTCCTGGATTTTAATTTTCTGATTGTCTGCCCTATTTGATTGTCAAGTCTTGAGAGCACGATCTATGCCTGTGTAATATATCCCTGTAGCCCTAATATCTAACTGTTCAGCTAAGGCAGACATTTTATTCAATGGAAAAAAAAATCACATCTCTATAACTTAATGGAATTCTGGTGAGAGTCAACTGTGGTTTGGCGAGATCAGTTCATCCTCATCTTGATCCTAAAGCCTTCAAAGTCATGTTGTGGATCAGCTTGGAAATCTCTATGATGCCACAGAAAATTTAACTGCAGTAAGTTTATTTAACTCGATGCTGAATGAGGATTTCTTATTCTACCCCAAAGCTCTAGTGACTGACAAATAATATATTACTTCTTAGGGTAACCATGAATCAGAGATTCAGAAAAACAGAAATAATATTTAGCACCTATACTGTTTTTGTTTTTATTTGTGGTTTTAATTAGCATCCCAGTGTTATTTTAGAACTCAGATGTGGATTGAAGATAGGAAGAAATGTAGGTTGAAGAGAAAAGAAACACAAGAATTCTGGAATTTTTTCTTTTTGTGATTAGCATTAGGGAACACGAGCCTAATCACTTCTACCATGCTGAGTCAGGTGCCAACAGAGGAAGATGTAAATATTCACAAGTATGAAAACAAAAGCCACCCTTTCCCCTTGAAGTCCATGGGCACCGTTTCTAACTGCAACACCCAACTGTCTCCTGTGTGAAGTTATCAGAGCTCTGAAGCCACTTGTGAAAGATATATTGAGAAAAACTGTGCAGTTAGTGTTGGGTGAGAATGCCTTATGGGAGGAGACCCCAAATGAAATGTGATAATGAACCAAAAAACTTGGAACAGTCTGGGGATTAATAATCAACAAATGGGAGTGAGGGAAGCTTCAAACACAGCCAGAAATAGAGCCCTGAAGTACTAGGAGTTGACATGATTGACAAGATTTTGTTGATTTGGAAGTCAGGTAAAGAGTGGATCCTAGTATCCATGGTCACCTGACTGTGCCTCTGCCCTGCTGTGGCTGCCTGGGGTTGATTCTCTTGCTGGGCCTTGGAGAGGCAGACCTCCTACAACATGAAAACCTCACTCTCATGAGCCTGGAGCCTCAAAACAGCCTACCAATACCACTTTTTTGGTATCCAGTCTCCACATTGGAAATAAAGTCTTTTAAATAAATGTATTGCATATTAAACTATGCACGTTTACTATACAAATTATACAAGCACACAAAATTGTCTAAGAAAGAGGAAAAATGTATGACAATAACTTATCTTTTAAATGTTTACAATTGAAGAACACCATTTCAGATGTGTTTCTACGTAAAAAAAAAGGCAGATAGAAATATAAATTATTGAAAATATTACATAAAATTGTGGTTAAACATCTTAAGTCATTATATTAAAATTATCAAATTCAGTTTCATTTCTTTAAGAAAAAGCCATGGAGAAGCTGAAGAAAATGTTGGCCTCCTTATAATATTTCTGGTGACAAGTAGATGTTAATTGGTGATCATTGAAATATAAAATTATAAAAAAAATTAAAAACATGTTTGCTTAATACATGAATGAAATGGCTGGACGCAGTGGCTCACACCTGTAATGCCAGCACTTTGGGAGGCCAAGGTAGGCGGATCACCTGAGGTCAGGAGTTCAGGACTAGCCTGGCCAAGATGGAGAAACCCCATCTCACTAAAAATACAAAAATTAGCCGGGCGTGGTGGCGGACGTCTGTAACCCCAGCTGAGGCAGGATAATCACCTGAACGACGGAGGTTGCAGTGAGCTGAGAACACGCCACTACACTCCAGCCTGGGTGACAGCCAGACTCTGTCTTAAAAAAAAAAAAAAAGACTGAATGAAATAATTTACACATATATAGTATTAGTACATAGTATAGCACATAACAATAGTAAGTAGTCATTGGCAGCTATGACCTTGTTATTATGATTATTGTTATTTTTGCTAGTAGCATAGATATGGTTCCCTATCTACCTTGATCTAATTTCACAGAAATCCCTTTCTCAAAATATGTTCCAGTGCTACTGAATGTTTTTGACCTCAAAATACCCCAAGTCCTCCCGGGCCTTCATACTTGGCATCTGCAGTCCTTTCTGGTTGAATGCGTTTGCTCCACTTTACAAGAACTAACATTCTGTCCACCTGCCAAATTGCTAATCTCTTTAAGGATCTTCTTAATGTATTCCCAACTGAGGGGTATTTACTGATTCTTTTAGGTAACCACAGGTATTCTTCTCCCAGGCTTCCATTTTATTATTCAGTCTTGTTTCATAGTTTATCACATTGTGTCATGTTTTGTGATTTCCATTTCAGTTTTACTCTCATTTATTTTTAAAAGGGACAATTTTGTCTATATGTTCTCAGTCCCTGACCTCAGCATCACTGTCACCATCATTTTCATCACTATTAGGATCCCAGAGGAGACAACATTTACTGTGTTTATCATGTAAAAGGTATCTGTTTTGTGAACCCTATATATATTACATACATAATATAATCTCCCTGCTGTTTCTTGGGAGAATTAAATTATTTCTACTTTAGAACATGTAAATGTGAGACAGAAAAGTCTGGAAAATTGACCAAGGTCCTACAGCTAAGTATAACAGAGCCATGCATGGTCTTCAGTTCCACAGCCCAACTCCTTAATGCCATGTTGTATACAATGAGCACTCAAATGTTCTGTGAATAGTGAATATGTAGTTTCTAAGGTAACTTGTAACCCAAGCACAGTATATTTTCAAGGAGTTATTAAGCAGTTCATAAGTCATGCGCTAGGCTGAGCCATGGGAAGGATGGAAAAGAATTATGTAAGTCAAAGTTTCTGCCTTCAATTATCTTAACAGTTGGTTGAGGGGAAAAGAAATTTCAGGCACATATAAAGAAAAAAAATAGATGGTATTTGTATAGTCAAATGGATTGTACTAAAATTTAGACATATTAAAATTCAGTGAAGGCCAGTGAATCTGGAGAAAAATGTTATTATGAGCTGACTTTGGAGTCACCCATGCGGCTCTTGATAAGCAATGGATTGAAACAGTTGTAAAATCACTATTATCTCATAGAATAGAATGTCAGGAGATATTTTGTGTATGTTTGAGCTTTGAGGATGTACAGGAAAAGTGAACATACTGCCACTATCTTTAAAATATTATCCTAAAAACAGAAATATAAAGTTTCAAATGACTTACAGGTGAAATGTGAACACTTGCCTTAATTTGTGATCTCTTTTGTGGTTTATCACACGTTCTTTCAATGTCATATGAAGAAACTATGTATTGTAACCATTAGCATTTCACTGCGTAACTAAGCATCTGTATCCTAGTTCTTTCCCTCATCAATCAATATAATGATTAACATAGAAAAGCAAGTTAGTGGCCAGGCGCGGTGGCTCACGCTTGTAATCCCAGCACTTTGGGAGGCTGAGGCGGGCGGATCACGAGGTCAGGAGATCGAGACCACGGTGAAACCCCGTCTCTACTAAAAATACAAAAAATTAGCCGGGCGTGGTGGCAGGCGCCTGTAGTCCCAGCTACTAGGAGAGGCTGAGGCAGGAGAATGGCGTGAACCTGGGAGACGGAGCTTGCAGTGAGCCGAGATTGCGCCACTGCACTCCAGCCTGGGCGACAGAGCAAGACTCCGTCTCAAAAAAAAAAAAAAAAGAAAAGCAAGTTAGTGATCTAGATAAACTGTATCTAGAAACGGATTTCTTTCAGAAATGGCCATAGGCCTAAAATTAACTTGATGTCAATTAATTGATATATATTACAGTTATACTGTATACAAGTCACTGTGCTGCAGCACATTAAGATGATAAGAAATCTCATTGTTCAACTCCCACTTATGAATGAGAACATGTGGTGTTTGGTTTTCTGTTCCTGTGTTAGGTAGTTGAGTTGTCTTCTTAGGTAGCTGAATCCCTGTGCCCTGGGCTCATCCCCCTACTCAGTTTTCACAGTGAGCCCTCCATTAGGTGTTATGGACACTATGGGAACCTCTCAGAGGAAGAGTGACAGGATTTCATTAAGGCAATTCGTGACAATACATGAATGTCATCAAACTCTCCATTAGGCATTTCAATTTGAACATATTACCTAGCATATCTTGTCCTGTGACATTATAGCTCTATGTACTATACCTCTGCAATTAAATATGCTCACATGTGAAAAAATTTTAAAATAAATAAAAAATAAAAAATCTCTACCCCTGTATCAAGGAGATTCTACGTAAAACGTTCGATTGTAAATGATAGGCTAGAAATACTGAGAGAAGTAGAAAAAAATATATCTAAGAATTTGCATCATATTCTCTGATTAGAACTGGGGATGCAAATAGTGAATCACATATCCAAAAGAAAATCTGTTTTGTTAAATTTAAATCAGAATCAAATCACTTTTTTTCCTACACTAAAAACTGAATAATTTAAAAGCTCACAACTATATCCTGGTGAAATAATTTATCCATGATTTTATTACGTATTTTATAAAATCACTAATCCACCAAATTCTACATTAAACTTGAACTAACTTAATATTTTATTCAGGTTAAGATTTCAAATAATAAGATAGGCCTCTATTTAATCTTACTATATTTAGAAAGTTCACTGTACTTTGTGTATGTGTGTGTGTGTGTTTGAATTTCTTTATCATCTAGCTGATATATTATCTTTACTTGTTCAATTCTAAGTAAAAATTCACAGTTATATTTGATTAGATGTAAATAGCTTGAAATTCCTATTGATGAATTAAACACTTTCTTTAAGTCTATATAGGCATCCCTCTGTATCTATAGGGAATTTATGTCGTGATCCCCGTGGATAATAAAATCCATGAAATCTCCAAGTCTCTTATAGGAAATGGTGTAGTATTTGCAAATAACCTATGCACATCCTCCTGTATAAATCATATCTAGATTATTTATAATACCTCATACAATGTAAATACTATGTAAATAGTATTATACCGTGTTGTTTAGGAAATAATGATAAAAAAGAAAAGTCTATACACATTTAGTATAGTTACAACCATCTATGTTGTTTTCAAATATTTTCAATCATTGGTTGGTTGGATTCATTGATGTGGAAACTACAGACAGATACAGAGGACTAACTGAATGTGAATACTCATCTTTTTGCATTATTCTTTCATGGATAAAAGTAGCAACAGATGTGTTTATGGGTCTTCCAAACTGAAGAAAGAATTCTCATTTTGAGACAATGACAGATTTCAGCTATTCCTCCTATAAGTTCTAGGAATAAGTCAATGGTGAATCAAGGATGGAACATGAAAATAGAAAAACATCCATTTGTTGGCATTTCTTTTTTTTTTAGTATTTTCATAAATGCATTTTTGATTTAAGATTGAATTCATCATCATTGTTCTTTTTACAGAAACTAGTGAATAGAAAAATAATAAAGTTTTTTTAAAGCACTGAAAAAGCAACAAAAACCATAATAAAAATATTAAAAATACAATTAATCTGACGAGAATGTGTGCAGTTAGAAGAAACATGGCTTGTAGAGATAGATGAGATAATAAAGTCTGGAGACCAAATTCTATTATTGGTTCTGCAGCCAATAATAGATCAAGCATGACCTTGAGTTAGTCACAAATCACTCTGGACCAGTTTCCTAAGCTTTCCAATAAAAAGGTAGACCAGATAGAATGACACTCCCAGACCTCAAAAATGATTACTATTTTATTCTAAGAGCATAGAATGTAAAAGAAACAAAGATGTACAACAATGAAGCAAAGAAGAAGTAAAACAAGCAAATGAAATGACAATTTAGTAAAATAATTCAATCATAGGAAAGATTACTTATGATTAATGAATGAATTGGGAGATTATTTTTACCTGGCTATTCTAATATTTCCTTTCTTATGCTTATTGTTAGTCAGTTCAACATTATTGATCTTTACTTACTGTATTATTATTATTTTTTAGTAAGATGGTAGCCACTCTAGGAAAATAAAAAAGTCAGAAGCATGAAATAAACATAAGAAGTATATGTCAATTGAAGAGTGACCAGGATGAAAATTAGTTCAAGTTTTCCCACCTTATTAGCTCTTCAAATAAACCATTTAAGCATACTCTGAGAAAAAATTAGGAAATTTAAAAAAATAATAATGTGTTCCATAGCAAATTTTACTGTCATCACAAAAATTGTTCATTTTCATCAGGTCTCGTGAAATCAATATACTGGCTCTTCGTTTTTTGAATTGATCCAAACACCTGGGGCTTTGTGCCCACGTGTACATCTCAGCATTATCATTCAGAGTAAAGCTACTCCACTAAGTCATTTCTTTCCATTTAGAAAGTAATTTGAAAATGCTTCAAATGTTTTAAATTGACTAGTTGTGTCATTTAATTTAAATGTAGCATGACAGTGATTTTATCTTCATTCCCGAAGTGTTATTAAAATGATGGATCCATCCTTAATAAAGATAAAGGTTGCATAACTTAAGAGCAAACACTTATATACCAGGCATTTTTCTAAGCCTTTTGCCTATGCCGAGTCATTTACTCTTCCCAACGATGTAAGCTGCATACTAAATTATCCTGATTTGTAGATGAGGAAACTGATGCACAGGGATTTTCACAACTTGCTTATTGTCAAAGGAAGTATTAACGGAGGAGCCAAAATTAAAATCCATGTGGTTTGGCTCCAGATGTCTTGTTGTTAAAATATTAACAATAGTGACATTAAATTATTAATTAAATTCTAATTTAATTAGAATTAAATTAATTTAAATTAAATTATAAATTAAATTAAATTAAAAATTCTAAAACTTTTTTTTAAAAGTGTGTTAGAAACATTGGAAGCTAAAAAGGAAGAGTGCCCAGCCTGGCCAAATGCAATATGCAAATGAATAGTCAAAATGAATTTAAGAGAAAAATAGAAGGACCAATACTAGTAGATACAACTTTTATAGTCTTTTTATTAAATAACTTTAAACATTTTAAGATTAAATTATCTCAAAGGACTTTACAAGCACCAAGAGGTTAAATACAGAAGACTGCAGAAACAGATTAGTGAAGCCACTAATGCAAATATGCTGTTTGGCCCTGGGACACGGATTCCTCATTTCATGTATTGATGTATTTCATCATGTAATCCTCATGAGAACCCAGAAAGTCTTATCTTCCCCATTACGATCTTATCCCCATGACTGTTTTACATATTAAAAATCAAAGCAGCTGGGCACGGTGGCTTATGCCTATGATCCCAGCACTTTGGGAGGCTGAGGCGCGAGGATCATGAGGTTAGGGGATCGAGACCATCCTGGCTAACACGGTGAAACCCCACCTCTACTAAAAACACAAAAAAATTAGCCGGGTATGGTGGCATGTGCCTGTAATCCCAGCTACTCGGGAGGCTGAGGCAGGAGAATCACTTGGACTCTGGAGGCGGAGGTTGCAGTGAGCCGAGATCATCCCACTGCACTCCAGCCTGGGCGACAGAGCAAGACTCTGCCTCAAAAAGAAAAAAAAAAAAAATCCAAGCAAAACAATAGAAAAAACTGAATTACAAAAGATGGGGTAACTTGCCCAGCGTCACATGGTAATAAGGTGATTAGGAAAGTAGGTAATTAATCCACGCCTTCAAGCTCCAGACTCAAGACACCTCACTATCCTGCTGAGCTCTCTCAGCTCAAAGCATAGTCAAACCAGTTATCTGTAGTAATGCTGATCTGACATGCAGATGTTCCAATGACATAGGTACAACTCCTGACCCAAGGGAGGTTGGGGCAGAGACTGGCGTCGATGCCCATATGTTATTGGCCCATCACGTTTGCACCCAGTCTGCCTCTAATGGCCAACAGTAACCTGGCACTGATTTATGAGAGATCCTCGATTCTTTTAATCTGAGCATTACTTGGAACTTTTCTGTAGATATAAAACATCTTCTCAAGTAGAAAGAAAAGTGGGTGGGAACTTAAAAACATCAAGAAAAAACACATTTATGTAACATTAGCAAGCAACATCTTATCATTTAAATAAGCATTATTTTGAATTAATCCAACCAGGATCACTATAACACATTCAAACAGGGAGGCAGGAGAAGTAGAAATAATAAGAAACCTCATCTTTCTAAGACACATATAGGCTTTCACTTCTCTATTTATTGATTATATATTTAAAGAATAATTTCTTTATTTCCCAAGTCACTCTGGAAGGAACCCCCTTTACTCAGTCATTTCTGATCCTATAAAACCAGGCCTTTGTTCTAGTATGGCTGCCAGAACCCAATACTTAACACTATTTTAATCGGCAAAGATTAATTTTTGCAACAAAGATTATGGAAAAGGAAGTAGATGCCTGGCAGCAACTAGAGAAATATTCTTCTCTTTGAAAAGGGTTGAATTAAGTCCCCAGATTCCATTTAGACAAACTTGAGTGCTTTATTTGTAAAGTTGGCTTTCAAATTTTGCAAAGGCTGCCTATTGTTTTTAGATCTTCAAAGAAGCCTTGAAATTCCCAGTGTCAAGGGCACAACAGAATCTGTGAACTGCAAGCAACTCAGCTCATCAGCATTAATTATTGCTCTGCCAGGCTTGTAAACAAATTTAATCAGAAGTCTAATGCAGAGGCCCCAGTGAGGATGCCACCTATTTCTCTGCCTGCTCATTCCCAGTCCCCTTCTAGTTCTCCACTTCTCTCCCATTAACTGTTGGCTTGCCAGGCTTTTGAGCAGTTCTAATTTCTCTTCTTACGTTTTTTGCTTTCTCCCTGGGTCGGCACATCTGCCTTCCTGGCTTCAGCTAAAACCTCTATTACGATGACTTCTAATTATACATTTTCAGTATCAGCCTTTTTCAGAAGTTTCGCACCTGTCTTTCTTACTGCCTACTAAATACAACTCAAACCACCATTTTCAAAACTGGCTCATGGTGTTCCTCCACCCTCAAATTGTTAAGTGTTTCTTCCCCAAGTTCTCACTCTGAGCCAGTGTCTCCACATTGCATAACCAATGTGCATAAAAAGAAAACCTCAGATTCATCCATGACTCATCTCTCTCTTTTATTCCTACATTACCCTGCCACATAAAGTCATTGGATTACCAAAGTCCTACCACAGGACCCTCCAGAGTTGTTCCTATTTGGTAACTATTGCCTGATGTCAGTTTCTCCTCATTTCCAGCTGACTGATTCCCAGTCTTCATCAGTCTGACTCTCACCATGCTTATATCTCTCCCATGCTCCCATACAACTGTGTGATCTTTGTAAATATCAAGTATTTTACTCTTCTGTTTTTAAATTTTCAGCAAATTTTTTATGAAGAAAATTTGATGAAATAGATAAAAGTTTCAGCTTTTTATTTTGAATCTTATATCAAGTTACTTTCTTAAGAGTTTGCTTCCAGTTGTTCTCAAATAAATCAAAGCTCTTTAGCCTGATTTCATGATCAATGGTCATCACTTATACTTTAGACATCCTGTCTTACCATATTCTCCATAACCATTGTAATCTGGACACACTGAAATATGTACATTGCTCACTACTGGTGCCGTAACAGTTCCTGAGGTAGTAAGCACTGAATAAATGCTTGTTAAATAGATGAATGAACAAGTTGTTCACTGCAGCCAATCCTTGCAGAGCTTTTTATACACTCCCTGTTTGCCTTTGTACATTCTGTACTCTCTACTTATCATTCTTGTACTGCTCTTCCAGGCCTGGCCAATAACTGCTACCCTTTCTTAAAAAATCTAGCTGGCGTTTGACCTTTTAATTCACTTTCCATTAACTAACTCAACAAATATATATTGAGCACATGCCAAGAGCTTGGCACCTAGAATACAAGAACCACACAGTCTAATGCAAAAAGCAATTGCGTAGTTCCTCACATTCTGTCCTACATACTCACATAGCCTCTTCTCTCTATCCCGACAGAACTTGGTACATAAATAACACTTTTATATCACTCAGAATCATTGTATTAATTTATTTAAAAATCATTCCCCAAATTAGAATCTGTTGTGCTTCAGGACTACATCCCACTACACTATACTTTCTTTTTTGTCCTTCCAAAGTCAGCACACTTTCTGGCAAAGAATGAGCTATCAGCCGGGCGCGGTGGCTCACGCTTGTAATCCCAGCACTTTGGGAAGCCGAGGCGGGCAGATCACGAGGTCAGGAGATCGAGACCACGGTGAAACCCCGTCTCTACTAAAAATACAAAAAAATTAGCCGGGCGTGATGGCGGGCGCCTGTAGTCCCAGCTACTCAGAGAGGCTGAGGCAGGAGAATGGCGTGAACCCGGGAGGCGGAGCTTGCAGTGAGCCAAGATCGTGCCACTGCACTCCAGCCTGGGTGACAGAGCAAGACTCCATCTCAAAAAAAAAAAAAAAAAATGAGCTATCAATAAATGGTAGTTATTTATGTAATTATTATGAGGGTACAATATACTAGAATAAGCCTATGCTGTCTGATCAGATTGCCACCTTGCAATACAGGCAATCTAACTTATTCAAGGAGGACCGGGCTGTGTTGATTTATCTCTCTGGTCTCATTAGCATCTTTATAAATCAGATGGGACAGTACCTACCTCTTGGAATTGTTGTAAGTATGAGGAGATAAAATATGATGAACTGTGAAATGGGGACATACTGAATGCTTGTCAGCTGTTTTCCTGATTTAGAAATTTAAAAATACATTATTGGTAGGATAAGCTTGATAGACTGGATAAATGGAAGGATGCAGACAAGAATGAACTGTGGAGTAAGTAGGTCGGTTCTTCCTACATTAAAAAACTCTTACAGGAAAGTCATAGAATAACATACAGAATAGATGATGCTATGTTACAGTAAAACTGGAAAAAGACATTTAATAGACACTTATTTAAAAGGAGCAAGGAGGTGATATCAAAATATACTGCATATATTATTTTGTCAATGCTAACTTTTCATGGTAAATTATATAAAATTATTTCAGAATATGAATCTAGTTATTTTAAACACATTTATTTGTTGTTTTAATTCCTGATTTAAGAAACACTGAAAGGTATAGACATGCAGGCTGCAGGGAACACAAAATCAGAATTCTGGAGCTCTGAAAGGGCAAAACCAGGTGAAGAGATTCCACCTCTATCTCTCTACTAAGGGTCAGTTACAATATTGCTCATTTCTGTTTTTACACTCCCTCTTCTATGGGGCTTTTGTTTTCATTTGTATTTCTTTGACAGGTATTTAACTAATGAGTGATGAAGTATACAGGAAGAACCCTCACCAGGTCCAGACTCTAGGATTTGGTGAAGCTGATTTGCCATAAACGTTACAATGGCATTTTTATGGACCACTCAGACCACTCAGTTCAAAGAACAGCCCTCTCCTGGATTGTCTTTTGTGTTTCCTTTAATATAAGATGAAGTCTCCACATATGAACTCTGAGTAGGGTACTGAATGGCATCGAACTGTTAAATCCCCCCCAAAGCATATATTTTAATGACAGAGTATGTTTAGAGGTCATAGCTCAGCTTCAGTCGATTGCCTGTAATTCTCAAGAGTTTTTATTTGCAATGCCTATGTTTTCTTGTCATTCTTCTGAAGGAAGCCATCATTTTGATGTGAAGAAGCTAGGAATGATGAGCATATTTCCAAAAGCAAGCTGTGTACTGAAGCAAACAGCAATATTGCAAACTTTCCTATGTAATTTCAATGTAAAAATCACGATGAGAAACCAGAAGAAAAAAAAATTTTAAGACCACTACCCAAAAGTAAGTAAATGAAATGGGAAGACAATTGGAAATTTTTGAATGTTTAGTGTATTAGTCCATTTTCATATCGCTGATAAAGACATATCTGAGACTGGGAAGAAAAAGAGGTTTAATTTGCCTTATACAGACATACCTGAGACTGAGAAGAAAAAGAGGTTTAATTTGACTTATGCATGCCTAGGGAAGTCTCACAATCATGGCAGAGTGTGAAAGGCAGTTATTACATGGTGGCGGCGAGAGAAAATGAGAAAGAAGCAGAGGTGGAAACCCCGATAAAGCCATCAGATCTCATGAGACTTATTCACAAGAATACCAAGGGTAAGACTGGCTCCCATGATTCAATTGTCTCCCACTGGATCTCTCTCACAACACGTGGGGATTATGGGAGACACAATTCAAGTTGAGATTTGGGTGGGGGCACAGGCAAACCACATCAGTTAGTAGTTATAAGGCCTCATATTTGATACTCTATATTTGTGTCCTTATTTAATTATTCTACACAGCACCTTGGGGAAATTATAAGTAAGAAAGTTTAGTAAGCTAAAATAATTTTTGTGACCAAATATGCTAAGATGTAGAGACAATAGTTAAATCAATGTCTAAATCCAAACTATATACTCTTGCCCCAGTATCTTGCTACCTATAGGGTATACTGTTGAACTCTAGGACTGCCTTGAATTTATGACAAAAAATAAGCTGAAGTTTTATTTTTAAAGAGAGTGTTAAAAGTATCTGAAGACTTTTTACTCTCTTTTAAAAACTAAATCATGCACTAGTGAGTCAATTTATAATCTTCCTTGGTTTATGATTTTGTAAATAAACATGGCATTGCTTTTGGCAGTGTGTCAATCTGACTTGTTTTCACAATATAAACTGAATGAAGTCATGAAACAGCTTTTCTGGCCAGGTCATAACAATATAATTTACACCATATTACCCTTTTCATATCATATTGATTTTTTCATGCTGAATGTCTTCCAAAACCACAATAGAAGCTAATTCTGTGTTAAAGAACAGCAGTATCAAATTAATTGTTAAGGTGTGTGCCAATTCAAATATTGAGTTGATAATACAAAATAAACATTCACTTCTTCTTAAAAGCATTGGATTCACCCATAACTAAAGTCATAAGTGATGAAAGAATCTAAAAAAAAAGTTGAAAACCAAAAGTAATTATATGCTAGGACCATGAGTAAGAGTTTTCACCAAATATTGAACATGAAGGCTATCAGTATTAGAAAAAAGAAACAATTGAAATAGTTCAACAAGAAATTTGTTATATGAAATATTATAAGAAAAATCTATAAGCTAAGATTCAAGAAATATTTACAAATCATTTGTTCTTTAGACTGTGCAAAACTTTCTTCACAGAATGTTTTCAATGCTGACTCCTATATAAGCATCCTTGTTCATCACTTTAAATACTGTTTGAGAAGTTCTCAATCTCTTATTAGATTAGATTTTGGAGTAGAAATTTCTTGGTACCCATCCCTAAATCCCTCAATCGAGACTCTTACTTTTTTAATCAAATAGTGCTTAGAGGCCAAAACAAACTAAAAAGCTTTTAATCTGCTTTGTTCCTTTGTTTGTTCCTTGAACCTGTTGAATTTTAGATTTGTAAGTTTGGGTCAAGACCAAGTAACTAACTTTTGAAACAATATATAATTTATAAAAACATTATTTTTAGACAATTTCAAACATAAAATATTGTTACAGCAGTAAAAACTCCTGTGTGCTTTCAACCAAATCCCACAGTTGTTAAAGTTTTACACTATTTGCTCCATTCACAGAAAATATTCCAGATTCCCTCAGAAAACAAACAAACAAAAACGTTGTATTTTGCTTCCATCCAACCCCCAAATGAGGAACTCAACACTGTTTCAACACTACAATCCAATCCACAGACCCTCTTCCAATTAGGCCAAATGTCTTAACGGTCTGGACAATAGCTCTTCTTTCCATTCTGGTCCAGTTTCCTTTAATTGGGAGTTATCGCTCAGTCTTGCCTTCACTTTCACATCCTTGACACCTTTAAAAAGTATAGATGACCCCCAGTCAATGTCTGTCCAATGTTTCTCCTCTTGAGCAGACTCAGGTTTGGCATTCCTAGAGAAACATCCCAGGTATGATACTATGCAGTGTAGCACATCAGAAGAGACACAAGTTCAATCCCCTACTATCATCACTGGTGTTGTAAACATGACAAGTGTGTTACATTTCTTCTGGCTTTCTCCATACACAATAATATGTTTTACCCTTTGTAATAAGTAAAATTTTATGGAACGATTTTCTTAGATTGTGTCAATATCTTGTTCGCATTAGACTCCACTGACCAGTCTTTGGCATCCTTTGATGATTCTTACCTAAAGCACCCACCAATATGATTGCCAAATGGTGATTTTTCATTTCTATCACTGTTTCTACATTTAATAGTTGGCAGTTTATCACAAGGAATGACAATACACTCATTGATACATTTACATATATCATTATTGGCACATGTAATTTTATTTTTTTCTATGTTTATAATCTGTTATCATTTTGATACTCATATTGTTCTATAGTTGTCCAATGGGTTCTCCTTCTAGTTGGCTGCTGTGTCCTTTTGACAGGTTTCTCTCATTTTTCTAATGTTTGTTTTGAGATATACTTTATATGCCATACAAATCACTCATTTAAAGTATATAATTTGATAAGTATAGTATACTCACAGAATAATAAAAAATTAATGCAATCTAAGTTTAGAAATATTTTCATCACTCCTCAAAAAAAGAATCCCCACTAAGCAATAGAAGTAATTATTTTTACTAAGCCCTCAGTAATTACCTTCTGTCTCTACAGATTTCCCCACTCCAGATATTTCATATAAATAGAATCACAAAGTCATACAATATGTGTTCTTTTGTGACTAGACTCTTTCATTTAGTGCAATGTTTTCATGGTGTGTCCATGAAGTGGCATAAATCAGTACCTTTTTCTTTCTATTGCCAAATAATATTCCCTTATGCAGATTTGTTTTTTTTTTAACCCATAAATTAACAGATGTATTATTCAGGGTTCAATCAGAACAACTGAACTCAGTAGGAGATATCCTTTAAAATATTTACTCCCATGAATTGGCTTATGTGATTATAAGGACTCGTGAGGCAAATCCAAAGACTACAAGGAAGGCCATGAGAAAAGATGAACTACAATTTTTAGGCATGGCTGAAGCTGTTGTTCACCAAAGCAGAGCATCTTCATCAGGGAAGCCTCAGCTCTGCTCTTAACGACTTTCAGCTAATTAAATAATGCCAAACTCAGATTATCTGAATAATCCCTCTTAATTTAAAGTTAACTGATTATTGACTTTAATTACATACACCAAATACCTTCACAATAACACTTATCATAGTGTTTGATTACATAATTGGGGACTGTAACCTAGCCAAGTTGACATATCAAGAAAAAAAAATCAAAATAGATTATTTGGGGTTTTCTATTTTTAATATAATATGAATAATGTTGCTATAAACATCCTTAAGTTTTTTTTTGAGTATGTGTTTTCATTTCTCTTGGATATACAACTAGAAATGGAATTGCTGAGTCATATGGGAATTCTATGTATATGTTATAAGGAACTGCCAAACTGTCTTTCAAAATGGCTGCAACATTTTTAATTGCTACCTTTATGTGAGGATGTTTGTGAAAGTCCCCATTGTTCTACTTCTGTGTCATCTCATATTATCTTTCATTTTGTTTATAGATATTAGGAGGATGTGAAGGTATACTTTATAGTAGTTTTACTTTGCATTTACCTAATGGATAATGGTGTTAAGCATCTTTTTATATGCTCATTTGTATAACTTCTTTGGAGAAATAAAACCTTTGTCCAGTTTTTAATTGGGCTATTTGAATGTTTTAATTATTTAGTTCTAAGAATTCTTTATATAATCTGGATATTAAACACTTATCAAATACAAGGTTTGTAAAACTTTCTCATAAACTGTGAGTTACTTTTTAACTGTCTTGATAGTAGTATTTACAGTGCAATTTTTTATTTTGGTTTAGTTTAATTTACTGTTTCATTTGCCTCTTTTGCTTTTAGTATTACATTTAAGAAACCATTGCTTAGTTGAAGGTCACAACAATTTATTACTATGTTTTCTTCTAACAATTTTATATTTCTAGAACCTAGATTTAGGTTTTGATATATTGAGCTAATTTTTGTGTAAAAGGTATACTTTTACTTTGGCTATTAAATTTGTGTGAAAGTAATACATTATGAAGAGGCCCCACTTCATTCTTTTGCATGTGGATATCCAGTTGTCCCATTGTTACTTATTGAAAAGTCCTTTTTCTCCATTGACTTGTAAGTTGAAATTAAATTGACAGTACATAGCAGGCTTTATTTCAGGACTCTCAATTCCATTCACGTGACATAAAAGAATAACCATATATCAGTACCACATTGTCTTTACTATGGTAGTTGTACATTAAGTATGAAATAAGGAAGTGTGTCCTCCAAATTTGATTTTCTTTTTAAAGATTATTTTGAGACCAAGAATAGACAAACCAGCATTGAAAAAGAAATAAAATATATTACTCTATATATTTTAAGTATTCTATGTTTTATATTGGTTTACAATTTATATTTTATTAAAGTATATCAATACATGTAATTATGACTGATAATACATTTATAAAATATATATTTTTATTAATATATGCTAATATAAATATATATTTATTTTATATTATATACATTTTAGAAGCAGTTTGCCAAGTTTTTTCAAAAAAGCAAGCTGGAAATTTAAGAGAGATCACCTTGAATTTATAAACCAATTAGAGGAATAGTGTCATCTTAATAATAGTCTTCCAATCCATGAACATGGGATGTCTTTTATTTAATGTTTTGTATTTTTCAGTGTACAAGTCCTGCATTTGTTATGTTTTAGTCCTAAATGTTTTGTTTGTTTCAATTCAATGTATATAGAATTACTTTTTAAAAATAGTTTTTGATTAATTATTAATGTATAGAAATACAATTGACTTTGGATGTTGAGTTTGCATTTTGCAGCCTTGCTGAAATTGTTTATTGAGTCTAATAGTTTTGTTGTGTATGTGGATTCCTGTAAGATCACATCATTTTTAAATATAGATGAGTTTAATTATTTCTTTCCAATCTGGATGCCTTTTATTACTTTTCCTTGCATATTTGACTAAGCTAGAATTTTGAGTATAATATTAAATAGAATTTGAGAGTGGGCATTCTTGTTGTATAATTTTAGGTGGAAATGTTACTGTCCTTTACCAATAAGTATGATGTTAGATTTGATTTTTGTGCAGATGTTCTTTATCAGCTTGAGAAAGAAATATTGAATATGTAGATTTTATTTTGTTTTTTTCTAGTAATGTCTTTGCCTGCTTTTGGTATTAGGAAAATAATAACTCCTATAGAATGGGTCAAGAAGTGTTTTTTCCTTTTTCTTTTTTTTTTGGCTGAGAAGCAGAAAGTTAATAGGGGTTGTGAGAAAAGTTTGTAAAAAATTGAGGCTAATTCTTCTTTAAACACTTGGTAGAATTAACCAGTGAAGTGGTTTGGTCTGGGCCTTGAGTTTTCTTTGCAGTAAGTTTTTAAATCACTACTGCAATCTCTTTACATGTTATAGGTTCACTGAGGGGATTTTTAGTCGATTTTAATAGTTTGTGTCTTGCTATGAATTTGTCCATTTCATCTAAGTTATTTAACTTAACATACAGTTTTCACAGTATTCCCTTATAATGTTTTCATTTCCCTAGGGTTAGTAGCAATGCCTCCTCTTTTATTCCTGATTTTAGTAATTTAGGACTTCTCCCATTTTATCTTGGTCAGTCTAGTTAAGTCTGTTGATTTTCTTGATCTTTCCAAGGAGCCACATTTTGGTTTTATATATTTCATTTTTCTATTAAGTATTTTATTTATTCTTGCTCCAATATTCTTCTAAATGGTTTGGATTTAATTGCTTTTTTGTTCTCATTGTTTTGAGATAAAACAGTTATATTTGATGTTCTTTATTAATATCAGTGTGTACAGGCTATAAATATCCTTTGTAGCACTACTTTACCAGCATCTCATAAGTTTTGGTATGTTGTGTTTTTATTTTCATTCACCATAAGGTATTTTTTAATTTCCTTGTGATTGCTTGATTAATCCCTTGCTACATATGATTGTGTTATTCCCACATATGTGAATTTTCCAATATTCCATCTATTTTTATTTTTAATTTAATTCCAATGTGATCAAAGAGACTACTTTTTATGACATCATGTCCTGTTAACTTATTCACACCTCATTTTATGACATAGCACAGAGTCTATCCTGAAGAATGTTCCATGTGCACTTGAAATGAATACATATTCTGCTGCTGTTGAGGGGAGTGTTCTAAAGATTCTGTCAAATCTAATTGGCTTATAATGTTCAACTCTTGTTTCCTTGTTGAGCTTTCGCCTGGTTCTCCTATCCATTATTAAAAATGAGTATAACGGACCAAATTGTTTTTCCCAAAAACATGTATGTTGACTCTCTAACTCTTAGTACCTCAGAACATTATTATATTTGGTAATAAGATTTTTAAAGAGGTGGTTAAGCTAGAATTAAGCTGTTGGGGTTGGCCCTAATTCAATATGACTAGTATCCTTATGAAAGGAGGAGATAACATAATGCATGTGCACAGAGGAAAAACTTATTAAGCAAATTCAAATGTTACACTAGAAAATACAAAACAGATATAAGACATACAGAAAATAAAAATAAATCTTTCTCAATTATTTTCATTGTAACCTACATTTTTAAATTGTGTCTCCTGCAGAAAACAGTGTTAGACATTTCTTCTTCGTGAAATCTGAGGATGTCTGCCTTCTAATTGTTTTATTATTTTAAACTTAATGTTATTATTAATATTGTTGTATTTATATCTGCCATTTTTCTTTTTATTTTCTGTATGTTTCATGTCTGTGTCATGCACCTTTTCCTCCACAGCCTTTTTATATTTTCTAGTGTAACATCTCAATTTATTTAATAATTTTTTAAACTGTGGCCTGTAGTCCCAGCTACTCAGAAGGCTGAGGCAGGAGAATGATGTGAACCCAGGAGGCAGAGCTTGCAGTGAGCCTAGATCGTGCCACTGCACTCCAGCCTAGGTGACAGAGTGAGACTCTGTCTCAAAAAAAAAAATAGTAATAACAATTTTTAAACTGTGTATATTTTTAACTATCTTCTTAGTGAATATTCTAGAGCTTACTATGTACATGTAGACATAGATATGTGTGTATATATGAATGTACTTCAGATTTATACTTAATTCTAGTGAAATATAGAAAATTTACTTATATAGTTTCATTCCCTTCTCCCAGTTGGACTATTGTGGTTACACATATTGCACCCAAGTACATGGCTATTATTATTACTTTACATAATCTTATGTCTTAAAAGAAACTCAGAGAAGAAAATTAAGTATATATTTATTAAGTTTTTAATGCTTTTATTCTTTCTGGTTCTATTCTTTCTTCCTGTTAATTCAAGTTACCATTTGATATCTTTTTTTCTACTCTTGTTAAAGTTTTGTCCTATCCCCTCCTATGTGTGGTTACTATCAAATATATTACATTTTTATACATGATACAAGTTTTAAAAGTCTGTTTATATAATTTTGCATAGATATTAAATAATAAAAAATACATATTATTTATTACTAAGAAAGAGAATATGCAAATATAGTTCCTTTTTTCAATTTTTATTTATTGTGAGTACACAGTAGGTGTACATACTTATGATATTTATGGGATACATGAGGTACTTTGATACTGGAATGTAATGTGTAATAATCACATCATGGTATATGGAGTATCTATCCCATCAAGCATTTATTATTTATATTATCAACAATTCAATTATACTCCTTTAGTTATTTTTAAATATGCAATTATTATTGACTATAGTCACTCGGTTGTGCTATCAAATAGTATGCCTTCTTTTTTTTTTTTTTTTTTTTTGCCTTAAGTTCCGGAATACATGTGCAGAACATGCAGGCTTGTTACATAGGTATACGTGTGCAGTGGTGGTTTGCTGCACCATTGACCTGTCCTCTAAGTTCCCTCCCCTCACTCCTCACACCCCAACAGGCCCTGGTGTGTGTTGTTCTCCTCCCTGTGTCCATGAGTTTTCATTGTTCAACTTGCACTTATGAGTGAGAACATACAGTGCTTGATTTTCTGTTCCTGTGTTAGTTTGCTGAGGATGATGACTTCCAGTTTCATCCATGTCCCTGCAAAGGATATGATCTCATTCCTTTTTATGGCTGCATAGTATTTCATGGTGTATATGTACCACATTTTCCTTATCCAGTCTATTAGTGATGGGCATTTGGATTGGTTTCACAACTTTGCTATTGTAAATAGTGCTGCAATAAACATACACGTGCATGTGTCTTTATAGTAGAACGATTTATATTCCTTTGGGTATATTTCTAGTAATGGGATTGCTGGGTCAAATGGTATCTCTGGTTCTAGATCCTTGAGGAATCACCATACTGTCTTCCACAATGATTCAACTAATTTACATTCCCACCAACAGTGTACAGTTCTAGGTTTCGTTCATTCTTACTAACTACATTTTCATACTGGTTAACCATCTCCACTATTCCCTTCAACTACCCTTTCCAGCCACTGGTAACTATCTTTCTACTCTCTATCTCTGAGTTCAATTGTTTTAATGTTTAGCTCCTGCCAGTAAGTGAAAACAGATGACATTTGTCTTTCTGTGCCTGGCTTATTTTACTTAACAGAATGACCTCCAGTTCCATTCATATTGTTGCAAATGATAGGATATTATTCTTTTTTACAGCTGAATGGTACTCCATTGTGTATACGTAACACATTTTCTTTATCCATTTGTCTGCTGATGGACATTTAAGATTGCTTCCAAATCTTAGCTAATGTGAACAATGCTGCAACAAACACGGAAATGCAGATACCCCTTTGATACATTGATTTCCTTTCATTTGAGTATATATCCAGCAGTGGGATTATTGAATTGTATGATTGCTCTATTTTCAGTATTTTAAGGAACCTCCAAACTGTTCTTCATAGTGATTGTACTAATTTACATGCCCACAAACAGTGTGAGTTCCCCTTTCTCCACATCCTTTCTAGCATTTGTAATTGCCTGTCTTTTGAAGTGAGATATCTCATTGTAGTTTTTATTTGCATTTCTCTGATTATCAATGATGTTGCACACTTTTTATATACCTGTTTTTCATTTGTATGTCTGCTTTTAAAAATTGTCAATTCAGATCTTTTACTAATGTGTTAATCAGATTACTAGAATTTTTTCCTATGGAGTTATGTGAACTGCTTATATATTCTGCTTATTAATCCTTTTCCAGATAGGTAGTTAGAAAATACTTTCTCCCATACTTTGGGTTGTCTCTTCACTTTGTTGGTTGTTTCCTTTGCTGTGAGGAAGCTTTTTTAACTTCATGTGATACGATTTGTCCATTTTTGCTTTGGTTGTCTGTGCTTGTAGTGTATTACTCAAAAAATCTTTGCCGGCTGGGCACGGCGGCTCACGCCTGTAATCCTATCACTTTGGGAAGCCGAGGTGGGTGGATCACTTGAGGTCAGGAGTTCAAAATCAACCTGGCCATCATGGTGAAACCACGTCTCTACTAAAAATACAAAAAAAAAAAAAAAAAAATTAGCCAGGCATGGTGGCAGCTGCCTGTAATCCCAGCTACGCAGGAGGCTGAGGCAGGAGAATCACTTGAACCCGGGAGGTAGAGGTTGCAGTGAGCTGCGGTCACACCACTGAACTCCAGCCTAGGCCACAGAGTGAGACTTGTCTCAAAAAAAAAAAATCTTTGCCCAGGCCAATTTCCTGGAGGGTTTCCTCAAAGTTTTTCATTAGTAGTTTCATAGTTTGAGATCTTAGATTTAAATCTTTAATCAATTTTGATTTGATTTTTGTATATGTTGAGAGATATGAATCTAATTTCATTCTTCCACATATGAATATCCAGTTTTCCCAGAACCATTTATTAAAAGGACTGTCATTTCACTGATGTAAGTTCTTGACACCTTTGTTGAAAACAAGCTCACAGCAGATGTATGGATTTGTTGCTGGGTTCTCTATTCTATTTCATTGGTCTGTGTGTCTGTTTTTATGCCAATACCGTGCTATTTTGGTTACTATAGTTTTGTAGTATAATTTGAAGTCAGGTAATGTGAGTTCTACAGTTATTTTTTTTTTTTTTCCTTTTGCTTGGGATAGCTTTGGCTATCCTGGGGCTTTTGTGGTTCCACATGAATTTTAGAATTGTTTTTTATTTCTCTGAAGAATGTCATTAGTATTTTGATAGGAATTGTATTGAATCTGTAGATTGCTTTAGGTAGTATGGACATTTTGACAATATTGATTCTTCTAATTCATGAACATGGAATATCTTCCCATTTTTTGTGTAAGTTTAAATTTTTTTCATAGGTGTTTTATACTTTTTTTGTAAAATTCATTCACTTCTTTGGTGAAGTTAATTCGTAGGTATTTAATTTTATGTGTGACTGAGATAAATGGGATTAGTTTTTATTTTTTTCACATTTTTCACTATTGACATACAGAAATGCTACTGATTTTTATATGTGGATTTTGTATCCTACAACTTTATTGGATTTATTTCTCAGTTATAATAGTTTTGTTTTTGTGGCAGCTTTAAGTTTTTCCAAATAAAAGATTATATCATCTGCAAACAAGGATAAATTGACTTATTCTTTTCTGATTTGGACATTATTTATTTATTTTTCTTGTCTGATTGCTCTATCTAGAACTTCTAGTACTACATTGAGTAACAGTGGTGAATCTGGGCATTCTTGTTGTTTTTCAGATGTTAGAGGAAAGACTTTTGTGTTTCTCCATTCAGTATAATGCTAGCTGTGGGTCTGTCATATATAGCTTTTATTATGTTATGCTTCTTCTATACTCAGCTTTTTAGTGTTTGCATCATGCAGGGATGTTGAAATTTATCAAATGCTTTTTCAGCATCAATTTAAATGATCACATGGTTTTTGTCCTTCATTCTGTTGATGTGACATATGACATTGATTGGTTTGCATATATTGAACAATCCTTGCATCCCTGGGATAAATCCCATTTGGTCATGATGAATGATCTTTTTAATGTATTGTTTAATTCGGTTTGCTAATATTTTATTGAGAATTTTTGCAACAATATTTTTCAGAGATATTGGCCTGAGGTTTTCTTCTTTTGATAGGTTTTTGATTTTGGTATCAGGGTAATACTGGCCTCATAGAAAGTTTGGAAGTGTTCCCTCCTTTTCTATTTTTCCAAATAGTTTGAGTAGTATTGGGTATTAGTTCTTCTTTAAATGGTTGGTAGAATTCAGCAGTGAAGCCATCAGTCCTGGGCTTTTCTTTACTGGGAGAATTTGTATTACAGCTTTGATCTCATTACTTGTTATTTGTCTGTTCAGGTTTTTTATTTCTTTCTAGTTCATTCTTGGTAGGTTGTATGTGTCTAGGAATTTATCTGTTTCCCGTAATTTTCCACTTTGTTGCCATATAGTTTCTCATAGCAGCCACTAATGATTTTTTTCAGTTTCTGCAGTATCAATTGTAATTTCTCTTTTTTCATCTCTGACTTTATTTATTTGGACCTTCTGTTTTTAAGTCAGTTTGGCTAAATGTTTGTCAATTTTATTTACCTTTTCAAAGTTCCAAACTTTCTTTTCATTAATCTTTTGTATTTTCTCCATTTCAGTTTCATTATTTCTTTTCTTCTAGTTTTTGGTTTGCTTTTACTTTTCTAGCTCTTTAAGAGGCATTGTTAGGTTATTCATTTGAATTTTTTTTTCTTTCTTGATGTAGGTACTTAGAGTTATAAACTTTCCCCTCAGTACTAATTTTGCTGTATCCCCTAGGCTTTGGTATGTTATGTTTCCATTATTATTCACTTAAAAAATTCTTCAATTTCCTTCTAAATTCTTTCAATGACCCATTGGTCATTCAGGAACATATAGTTTTATTTCTATGTGATTGTATAGTTGCCAAAATTTATTCTGTCATTGATTTCTACTTTCATTCTATTGTGGTCAGAGAAGATGCTTGATATTATTTTCATTTTTGAATGTCTTGAGACTTATTTTGTGACCTAACCTATGACCTATCCTTGAGAATGAGTCATGTGCTGAGAAGAAGAATGTGTATTCTGCAACTGTTGGATGAAATGCTCTGTAAATATCTATTAGGTCCATTTATTCTATAGTGCAGAATTTTGCAGAAGTCTGAAACATTTTTGTTGATTTTCTATCTGGAAGATCTGAAATGCTGAAATTGGGGTGTTGAACTGTCCAGCTATTATCCTATTGAGGTCTAATTTCCTCTTTAGCTCTAATAATATTTGCTTTATATATTTGGGTACTCCAGCATTGAGGGCATACGCGTTTACAATCTTCATGTCCCCTTGCTTACTTGACTGTTTTATGATTATATAATTACCTTCTTTGTCTCTTCTTGCAGTTTTGTCTTGAAGTCTATCTTGTCTGATATAAACACAGTGACTGCTGCTCTTTTTTGTTTTCCATTGTTATGGAATATGTTTTTCCATCCCCTTTTTTCAGTCTAAATATATATATATATCTTTGTAAGTGACTGTGTTTCCTTTTGGCAACAGATATTGGGTCTTTTTTTTTTTTTCTTTATTCACTCAGTCATTCTGTGTTTTTTGATTGATGAGTTTAGTCCATGTACATTCAATATTATTACTGATAAGTGAGAACTCACCTTTGCCATTTTGTTATTTGTTTTCTGCTTGCTTTGTGGTCTTATCTTCCTTATTTCCTTTCTTTCTGTCTTCCCTTTAGTGAAGGTGATTTTCTCTGGTGGTATGATTTAATTTCTTGCCTTTTATTTTTTGTGTATCTGTTGTGTGTTTTTTTATTTGAGGTTATCATGAGGCTTGCAAATCTTATAACCCATTATTTTAAACTGGTGACAGCACGCATTGCATAAACAAACAAACAAGCAAAAAGACAGCTAATACAAACTCTACACTTTAACTTGTCCTCATGCTTTTTAACTTTTTGTTGTTACTCTTTATGTTCTATTGTAGTGTCTATGTTTTGAAAAGTTACAGTAGTTATGATTTTTAATTGTTTCATCATTTAGTCTATTTAAGAGTTTACACACCACAATTACAGTGTTTTAATATTCTGAGTTTTTCACGTGTGCTTACTATTACCAGTGAGTTTTGTACCCTCAGTTTATTTTGTATTACATCCTTTCTTTCAGATTGGAGAACTCCCTTTGGCATTTCTTGTACAACAAGTCTGGTGTTGATAAAATCCCTCAGCTTTTCTTTTTCTTTTCTTTTTTTTTTTAATCAAGGAAAGTATTTCTCTTTCATGTTTAAAAAATACTTTTGCCAGATACACTCTTCTAGGGTAAAAGTTTTTTGGATTTTTTTTTTTCTTTCAGCACTTTAATGTATCATGCCCTTCTCTCCAGGCCTGTGAGGTTTCCACTGAAAAATCTGCTGCCAGACATATTGGAACTTCACTGTATGTTATTTGCTTCTTTTTTCTTGGTGCTTTTATGATCCTGTATTTATCCTTAACTTTTGGGAGATTGATTACTAAATGCCTTGAGGTAGTCCTTTTTGGACCGTGGTAAATCTGTTTGGTATTCTATAACCTCCTTGTACTTGAATGTTGATATTTCTCTAGGTTTGGGAAGTTTTCTGATATTATCCCTTTGAATAAATTTTCTATCCCTATCTTTTTCTCTACCTCCTCTTAAAGGCCAGCAAGAACTGTTAGACTTGGCCTTTTGAGGTTATTGTCTAGATCTCATAGGCATGCTTAATACTATTTTTACTCCTGTATTTTGTCCCCTCTATGTATTTTCAAATAGCCTGTCCTTAAGCTCACTAATTTTCTTCTGCTTGATCAATTCTGCTATTAAAAGACTCTTAATCAGTAGGTCAATTGCATTTTGTCAACTCCAGAATTTCTGCTTGATTCTTTTTAATTATTTTATTCTCTTTAATTTATTTGATATAACTCTGAATTCCTTCTCTCTGCTGTTTTGAATTTCTTTGAGTTTCCTCAAAACAGCTATTTTGAATTATCTATCTAAAAAGTCATGTAGCTGTGTTTCTCCAGGATTGGTCCCTGGTGCCTTATTTAGTTCATTTGGTGAGGTCATGTTTTCCTGGATGCTCTTGATGCTTGTGGATTTTGACTGGTGTCTGGGCATTGAAGAGTTAGGTCTTTTACATAGTTTTTACAGTCTGGGATTGTTTCTGCCCATCTTTCTTCAGAAGGCCTTCCAGGTTTTTAAAGGGACTTTGGCCTCCAGCCCGAAAATGCTGTGGTTCTTGCATATTCTTAGAGGTACTGCCATGGTGGTCTTGGATAGGATCCAGAAGAATTCTCTAGATTACCAGGCAGAGACACTTGTTCTCTTTCCTTACTTTCTCCCAAACAAACAGAATCTCTCCATCTCTCTGAATGCTGAGCTGCTTGGACCTAGGGGTAGGGTGGTGAAAGCACCTCTGTGGCCACCACCACTGGGGACTGCACTTGGCCAGACCTGAAACCAGCACAGCACTGGGTCTCGCCTAAGGCCTGCTGTAATCACCATCTGGCTATTGCCTGTGTTCACTCAAGGCCCTGGGGCTATGTGATCAGCAAGTGAGGAAGCCATCCAGGTTTGTGTCCTTCACTTCAGGGCAGTGAGTTCCTATGGGCCCCATGGGGAATCCAGAGATCCAGTCTGGGAGCCAGTGTTTGGAATTAAAAACGTATCTGATGTTCTATTCTACTGCAGCTAAGCTGTCCTTCAAACCAGAAGACAAAATCCTTCCTGCTCTTCCCTCCCCTTTCCCCAGGAAGAGGAGCCTCTCCCAGTGGCTACCACCACCACCAGCCCGTGGGGAGTATATTAGTCAGGGTTCTCTAAAGGGACAGAACTAATAGGATAAATGTATATATAAAGGGGAGTGTATTAAGAAGTATTAACTCACATGATCATAAGGTCCCACAATAGGCTGTCTGCAAGCTGAGGAGAAACAAAGCCAGTCTGAGTTCCAAAGATGAAGAATTTGAAATCTGATGTTCAAGGGCAGGAAATATCCAACACAAGAGAAAGATGTGGGCTTGAAGGCTAAGCCAGTCTAGCATTTTCATGTTCTTCTGCCTGCTTTTATTCTGGCTACACTGGCAGCTGATTAGATTGTTCCCATCCAGATTGAGGGTGGGCCTGCCTTTCCCATTCCACTGACTCAAATGTTAACCTTCTTTGACAACACCCACAAGGACACACCCAACAACAATATTTTGCATCCTTCAATCTAATCAAGTTGACACTCGGTGTTAACCATCACAAGTTGTTCTGCCAGGCCACTGCCAATGTCCATGTAAAGCCCAGGGGCTCTTCAGTAGGCTTGTAGTAAATGCTGTCTAGCCTGGGACTTGCCCTTCAGGGAAGTGATATCTCCTCTGGCCCTAGCAGATCCAGAAATGCTGCCCAACAGCCCAGGACAGGAATTGGGACTCCAAGAACCCACTTAGTGCTCTACCCCACAGTGGCCGAGTTGATACCTAAGGTGTAAGTCAAAGTCCTCTTTACTTTTTCCACTGCTTTTCTCAAGCAGGAGTAACCACCACAGCTGGGAATGTGCCGGGTCCTATATGAAGTCAGCATGTCTCAGAGTCTCACCTAAGCCCCACAGCATACTATCTGGGTATTGCTATTGGTTATTCAGGGGCCAAGGGCCCTTTAGTCAGCAGGTAATAAATCCTGCCAGGAATGGGTCCATCCCTTCAAGGCAGCAGGTTCCTTTCTGGCCCAGAGTGTGTCTAAAATTGTCATCAGGGAGCAAGAGCCTAGAATGGAGACCTCACAACTATGCCCAGTGCCCTATCCTATTTTGGCCGAGCTGGTATCCAAAATGTGAGACAAAGTCCTCTTCTTCTTTACTCTTTGCTCTCCTCTCCTTAAGCAAAAGGAAGGAGTCACTTTCCTTGCTGTGAGCTGTGTTACCTGGGGTTGGGGGAGGGGTGGTGCAAGGAATCCCTTAGTTGCCCTGTCTGGTGTCCCCTGGGTCACATGGCACCCTGGTTCACTAGCTGTAAGCCCAGCCCAGCACTAGGACTCGCCTAGGAACTGCAGTCCCTGTGTCCTAGAAAGCCTTTCAAGTTTACCTAGGACCCCAGAGCTCTTTAGACTACAGTGGTGAGGTCTGCCAAGAAACTCAAGTTCCAACTGCTTGGATGGGTAATTCCCCTCTGGCTAAGGCAAGTCCAAATGCCCCCTTCATGGGGGACACCAACTAAACCCAACATAGCTTTGCTCTCTGTTGTGACAGGGCTGCAACTGGAGTTTAATGCCACGTTCCCAGTTGCTGTGGTCCCTCCCACAAGTGCACAGATTCTCTCTCCTTGTCATGTGGCCACTGCCAGTGGAGGAAGGAGGGGTGGCATCCTCAATTCAAGACTGTCTTTCCTACCTTCAGTGTGTCTTTCAGCAATGTGAAGTAAATACCAGGTACTGTGATTGACCACCTGATTTTTGGTTCTTATGTTGGTGTTTTCTTGTGTGTAGTCAGTTGTTAAAATTTGGTGGTTTTGCAGTGGTGATGATCAATGGAGGCTTCTATTTAGCTATCTTGCTCCATCTGTGTAAATATTCACACTTAATTTTGTAATTACCTATATAATTATCTTAACCAGTATTTTTTTTTTCTCCTGGGGATTTCAGTTACTCTCACCTGGTATCACCTGCATTTGGCCTGAAAACTTTCTTTAGTATTTCTTGTAAGGCAGGACTGCTAGCAAAAAATTCAGCTTGTGTTTATCCAGGGATGTCTTTCTTTTGACTTTATTTTTGAAAGATAATTCTTGCTTGGTATAAGATTTTTTGTTAACAGTATTTGTTTGTTTTTATCCATTCAGTACTTTATTTGCTTTGATTGTGTTATTCCCTTTTTTCTAGAATCTATAATTTCTGATAAAAAATAGCTACTAATCTTGCTGAGTAATCTTATGTATCATGATAAGTTATTTTTCCTTTGCTCTTTTGAGGAGTTTTTTCTTCACCTTCTTTCAACAAAGACATCTACTATGCTGTCTGTATTCGAATCTCTTTGAGTTTATCCTTCTTGGAATTTCTTGAGGTTCTTGTAGGTACACAGGGATGTTTCCAATAAATTTTAAAATACTATACAATGTTTTGTTTTCCTATTTTATCTTCACTTTTCTTTCTCTCTCATCACTGTCTGGCATTTTAATTATGCATATGTTGGTTCACTTAATGATAATCTACATTTCTTTGAGGCCCCGTTTATTTGCCTTTGTTTTTCTTTTCTCTCTGTGTTCTGATTGAATAACCTTTATTGATCTATTTTCAAGTTCTCTATTTCTTTCTTAGGCCAGCAAAAACCTATTGTTGAGCTAGCTTTTCTAGTGCATTTTTAATTTCATTTATTGTGCATGTTAAAAGCATGTTTATTCCTTTTTAATACAACATATTTTAATTGATATTTTCTATTTGATGACACATTACCTTAGTTTCAAATAATTATTTATATGTGGTCTCCTGTACTATGAACATATTTATACTGGCTACTTTAAAGTTTTTCTCCCAATCCAATGCCTAGGACCTTCAAAAAATAAACTTTATTGCCTGCCTTCTCCCATGCCCCTAGTGTAGGGGGAGCATTTTCTTGCTTCTTGGCATGTTCCATCTAAACTGTGTATTTTTGGATAATATATTTTAGCAACTCTGGATACCAATTTTCTTTATCCCTGGGAGATGTGATGTTGTTTGCCTGATTGTTTATTTGACTGGTGACTTGGCTGGACTGACTCTGAAGTCTATAACTCTTGCAATGTGCAGCCTTTGATGTCTCTAAAAAGATTGTTTTTTATTTTTTTACCTAGGATACCTATGGTTTGTCACTGTATTGAAATATACTTCTTATTGGTTAAAGATTGTGTTTAAGCCCTCTTACCACTGAATGGGTGTGTGGCTTGGAGACTGCTATCACCCTTCAAGAAGCTTACATTTTTTTCACTCACAGTCAGAGCTTGAACCTACACTCTGTTCACTCCTGAAAGGCCCAACAATTGGGCATGCACAGGGTCTTCCACATTCTTGCAATATGTAATTTTGTTTTTGAGGCTGTGTTACATAGAAATTGCCTCTGAGTCGGAATAAATTATTATTCAGCTAGTAGTTGGACAGAGATTATGTTTAAGTCCTCATGCCAGTAAGACTCACTCTTGATGGCTCTGTGTGTGACTTTGGAAATGTTTTCAGGTCTTTTCCATGTTCTACTCCAATAACTCCTGAATGATTGCATTCTAGCACATATGCACAGCCTTCCCAACTGCCAGAGTTGACTGTGATCCCAGAAAGACTCTTCTTGGCTATCTCTTTCCCTGGTTCTCTCTGTTAAACTTCTTATTGCTCTGCAATTTTACTTTTTGCTGTTTATATCATGGAGTTATATGTATACTCTCTTAGTTGCTTTCCACAAAGATCTCCATCATTTTTTCACTTTATCCTTTGCCACAGAAGTTTATACTCTCTCTGCTAAATGAAGTCAGTTCCTTCAGGTGGAGATAAGGAGCTCTTTTTAAGGCTTGCTTCTCTCTCCTGTCTTTCCTCATGGGTAGGATCTCTGCACCACTGCATAGGAACTGGAAGGACTTCTCCCAGAGTGACACTTCTGCTTTAAAAGACGGTGCTAGGTGACCCCTTAGTCTTTTTGACTTGCCTCTCCTATTGTGAAACTCTGCTCACAGAGCCAGCTTTGGTGAGTAATTAGGGCCTAGTATTCTCAGCCTGCCAGCCTAGAATAGGGATTTTGCCCTAGAAGTTGGTTTTGGGTAAAGGAAGGTAACCACAGACATCTCCACCATGCCTGCCTGGCATAGTATATCTGCATCTTGGGGCTGGAGGCAATGACAAACACTTGTGACTTGTCCCTTCTGAGGTGAAGTAGTTCTAAACTGGAAGGTAGGGGAAGAGAGAATCCTTGTCTTATGACAGCACTCACTAAGGTTACAACTCCCAGAGTAGTTTCATTGAGACAGAGCTGGGGGTAGGAGAGCAATGACAGTTAGGCTACATTAACGTTCACTGTTCTCAATGAAGTTTAGTAGGTTTTCTGAATGAATATTCTTCCATTATCTGTAATCCCTAAGGATAATTTACAGAGACTGTTTTTATATGTAATTTTCTTCATTTACATGGTTGTTTGCTGGGGAAATGGTCTGTTGCACTCTTCACATCTCTATTCCAAGATTCAATCTTCTACAACGTGTTTTTAATACAGTATCTTCTCTCAGGCCCTAGTTATAAAGTTTATATGGTGATATTTCAAATAGATAACTTTTTGTATTTCCATGGCAACATGTTAAATAGTGATCCCACATAATGTTTAGAATACAATATACTATAAAGTTGTTTTTAATATCACTCTGTGAAGTATATTTTTAATATCACTCTGTAAAGTAAAAATTAATGCTTTGGGATTTGATGAACTCTAGGAAAGCATTTTCTGCATTGTGCTGGTGGTGGAAGCATTTTCCCTGCAAAAAGTTGTTGAGATACTTGAAGTGGTAGTCAGTTGGTGAGAGGTGAGGCGAGTATGGCAGATCAAACAAAACTTCATAGCCCAATTCATTCAACTTTTAAATGAATTGGTGCAGTGGGGTGTTGTCATGGAGAAGAACTGGACCCTTTCTGTTGACCAATGGTGGTGGCAGGCATGCAGTTTTTAGTGCATCTACTTGATTTGCTGAACATACTTCTCAGATGTAATGGTTTCACCAGGATTTAGAAAGTTATAGTGGATCAGACCAGCAGCAGACCACCAAACGCTGACCACCACCTTTTTTTGGTGTAAGTTTGGCTTTGAGAAGAGCTTTGGAGCTTCTTCTCTGTCCAACCACTGAGAACGTCATCTCCAGTTGCTGTACAAAATCCACTTTTCATTGCACATCACAATCCAATCAAGAAATGGTTCATTGTCGTTGTGTAGAATAAGAGAAGTCAACACTTCAAAATGGCGATTTTTTAAATTTTTCAGTCAGTTCATGAGGCACCCATTTTTTGAGCTTCCTCACCATTCCAATTTGCTTCAAATGCCAAACAACAATAGAATGGTTGACGCTGACTTCTTTGGCAACTTCTCATGTAGTTGTAAGAGGATCAGCTGTCAATTGGTCATTGTCAACTTCTGATGGCCAGTCACTACACTCATCTTCAAGGCTCTTGTCTCCTTTGCAAAACTTCCTGAAACACCACTGCACTGTACATTTATTAGCAATTCCTTGGCCAAATGAGCTGTTGATGTTGTGAGTTGTCTCCATTGCTTTATGACCCATTTTGAACTTGAGTAAGAAAATTGCTTAAATTGGCTTTTTGCCTAATATCATTTCCATAGTCTAAAATAAATATAAAATAAGTAGCAAGTAATAAGTCCTTAGCAAAAATAAACATAAAGAAATGTGCATTAACATGATGTATAACATAACCACATTTATTTAAGAATCTATTCCAATATCAAATGGCAAATTTCAACAATACAAAAACTACAATTACTTCTGCACCAGCCTAATATAGGATTACTTGTATAATTTAGAGCTAAAATAAGCAAGTCTATTTAATACTAAGTATAGTTAACACCTACTATATGCCTGTAACTATTAAGTGCTAATTGTTGCTAAGATGACTGTAATATAGATCTTGACTTCAAGGGGACCAACAATACATGATAATTTAAAACAAAGACATCAACAAACTCATATATAACCTAATTAGCTTTTCAATTTCTTATTGCTAATTTACCTGAACCATTTATTCAATATTCATTTATTATGTGTATTGGAATTTAATCACACTTTCTTTTCAAATTTTAAATCAACTGAGAGCAAAACAAAGTCAGACAGATGGAGAGAAAATGGTAGTTTTATTACTGATGAAGCTGGGCTAGCTGGTAGAAATTAATATTTGGCCACAAGCAGACTTTCTGATGCTTTCACTGATTTAAACTTGGCTGTTTAGAATTATTGGCCGCCCCAGTTTTCCCAGCACTATTTATTAAATAGGCAATCCTTTTCCCATTGCTTGTTTTTGTCAGGTTTGTCAAAGATCAGATAGTTGTAGCTATGCGGCATTATTTCTGAGGGCTCTGTTCTGATCCATTGATCTATGTCTCTGTTGTGGTACCAGTACCATGCTGTTTTGGTTACTGTAGCCTTGTAGTATAGTTTGAAGTCAGGTAGCGTGATGCCTCCAGCTTTGAACTGGATCCCTTCCTTATGCCTTATACAGAAATTAATTCAAGATGGATTAAAGACTTACATGTTAGACCTAAAACCATAAAAACCCTAGAAGAAAACCTAGGAAATACCATTCAGGACATAGGCACGGGCAAGGACTTCATGTCTAAAACACCAAAAGCAATGGCAACAAAAGCCAAACTTGACAAATGGGATCTAATTAAACTAAAGAGCTTCTGCACAGCAAAAGAAACTACCATCAGAGTGAACAGGCAACCTACAGAATGGGAGAAAATTTTCGCAACCTACTCATCGGACAAAGGGCTAATATCCAGAATCTACAATGAACTCAAACAAATTTACAAGAAAAAAACAAACAACCCCATCAAGAAGTAGGCAAAGGACATGAACAGACACTTCTCAAAAGAAGACATTTATGCAGCCAAAAAACACATGAAAAAATGCTCCTCATCACTGGCCATCAGAGAAATGCAAATCAAAACCACAGTGAGATACTATCTCACACCAGTTAGAATGGCCATCATTAAAAAGTCAGGAAACAACAGGTGCTAGAGAGGATATGGAGAAATAGGAACACTTTTACACTGTTGGTGGGACTGTAAACTAGTTCAACCATTGTGGAAGTCAGTGTGGCGATTCCTCAGGGATCTAGAACTAGAAATACCATTTGACCCAGCCATCCCATTACTGGGTATATACCCAAAGGACTATAAATCATGCTGCTATAAAGACACATGCACACGTATGTTTATTGTGGCACTATTCACAATAGCAAAGACTTGGAACCAACTCCAGTGTCCAACAAAGATAGACTGGATTAAGAAAATGTGGCACATATACACCATGGAATACTATGCAGCCATAAAAAATGATGAGTTCATGTCCTTTGTAGGGACATGGATGAAACTGGAAACCATCATTCTCAGTAAACTATCGCAAGGACAAAAAACCAAACACCGCATGTTCTCACTCATAGGTGGGAATTGAACAATGAGAACACGTGGACACAGGAAGGGGAACATCACACTCCGGGGACTGTTGTGGGGTGGGGGGAGTGGGGAGGGACAGCATGAGGAGACATACCTAATGCTAAATGACGAGTTAATGGGTGCAGCACACCAACATGGCAGATGGATACGTGTGTAACAAACCTGCACATTGTGCACATGTACCCTAAAACTTAAAGTATAATAATAATAATAATAATAATAATAAAACAACAAAACAAAACAAAACAAAAAGAATTATTGGCCACCCCACACCCACTTTTCACTAGAGTGAAGGCTGACTTACAAGCTTACTACATGAAGGAACAAAAAGGACAGAAATGCTTTTGGGCTTACCAGGCATGTTGCCCCAAAAGAGGAAGCGTAGAAGGAAATAAGACATATGGTCATTTTTTTCTCCAAATCTTAACAACAACAACAAAATAAAGTCGGCAGGCAGGGTTTTTTATGTTTAAATCTACATGTGTATGCCTGTATGTGTGCCAGGGGTATTGGCGGTCGGTAGTGAACAATGTGAACACAAAGTAGCCTCAAGGAGCACCCAGTCTCGCAATCCTTCATTCCGCAGCTCCATCTTCTCTATCTACTGCACAGACACTGAAATTTTGTGACTGATGCCCATATTCTTCTACTTTATTTGGCTTTTTTGAATAATTATACCATTAGCATACAGCTGTTCCTCAATATTTGGCTCCACTTGTGGGCATTCAACATATCATAGATCAAAAATATTTTTTAAAATAATACAACAATAAAAAACAAGACAAATAAAAACAAAACCATATAACAACATTTTACATAGTATTTCCATTGTTTTTGGTATTATAAGGAATCTAGAGATGATTTAAAGTGAACTGGAGCATGTGCATAGGTTCTATGCAGATATTACATCGTTTTATATAAAATGGCCTTGAGCATCTGTTGATTTTGGTATCCATGGGGTGAGGGTGTGGTGAATATCAAGGGATAGTTATGTAAGTAAAAGATAAGTTAACTGATAAAAATTCAGATAAATTCTGATTTTAAAAATCTGCATTACACTTTCTTTCTACTCCCTTCTGGAGTAGAAAAATGAGGTTGCCCCACTGAATAACAACAAAAAAGTCTCCTTTGAATATGACTTTGTATAGTTGTCCTTTTCAGAATGTTGTATTGTGTGGCATGCCATGTCGACAGTTGTATATTACATTTTTCCCTGAATTTTTGGCCGTTTCCCATGTTATTTCAAAATAAACCCACCCGCAGCTGTCATAGTAGCCCGACATGGTCTTGCTGATCTACCCAGCAGCTCATTAGATGTTTAGAGTGTAACCTTCTGATTTATGGTACCATGACTGAGGTTGTAAGTCAATCAACCAACTCTCTATTAGTATTTGATAGGTATCTAGTATTGTGTCTACATCTAAATTGAATCACCAGCTCTTCAGGGCAAACACCTTGTCTTTGCTGCTTTATGCTTTGCTAAGCTCCATAGACACTTACCATACACTATAAATATTCTCACAGAATATTTATGACAAGTCTAACATCACATGCAATTTCACCAGGGTCACTGTACCCTCGTGGATTTAAAGCTACATAAATTACAGTTGCTCCCTACTTTATAATATTTTATCTAGAAAAATCTGTGTTCCAAAGCAACTTTTGGATTCCACTCAATTTTTCTAGTTTTCTTTAAAAAGAAAAAAAAAGATCTCAGAAATGGCTTAATGACATTTACAAGTCTCTGGATGTTAAAGAGCACCACACTAAATTAACAGCAAAATTACTCTGAATAAGAATCCAGATTGAAGACATATATCTGAGTTCAAATCTCAGCTTTACCACTTTCTGTTTGGACTTCTCCAAACCTTAGTTTCCTTACTTGTAAAATGATACTATAATAATTATTATACCTACCCCCTAGTTGTGTTTTGAAGATTAAATGAAAGCTGACATTGGTTTATGCTCAATATGTCTTAGCCATTAGAAATTGTGGTAATAAGAATCACAACAGAAGTAGTGGTACCATTAGCAGCAGTAGAAGTAAAATTCACACAGATAGATATGGATAAACCGTAGAAGCCTTTGTAAACAATAGTGGGGGAGAAGTAAAGAAGGTTTGGGAATGCCAAAGCCCACCTGGTCTCATTAAAATACAGACTCAGGAACCTAGATGGGAATATGATTGCAATTACATCAAAATATAAACGTCTTATGTTCTCAGGTTAAAGAAAGATTGTTAACAAAATGCATGTAGTTTCTATAAAGTCTAGACAGGTGAAAATCTACAAGTGATAAGTTATTGATGTGCCTTTTACATGGATTAGAAGAGGATATCTGACCTTTTGGCAGCAATATTTGTATTAACTTGGCATGTACACTCTTACCCAGGAGAAGGATACATCAGGTTGTCAAACTGAGCAGCTTCTCATATAATCCAGCTGTCTCCTCTTGCTGCAATGCCATGCTCCTCAAGTACATTTCTGATGAAATTTTGGCAGCCAATGACCATTTCCTTTTAGGGAGAGAATATTTGGCTCCCTTTCACAGTTTTAGTTCTAACTAACAAGTTGGCAATTTGTACATCAGACTTTTGTGAGTTGAGTAATCAGTTCCAGAGCTATTAATAAACTTGAAGTGCTCTGATACAGCAGGGCTCCAGAGACTGAGAAGCTTAGAACCAGACCTTGGAATATCATAATGATACAAGATATACCCAAATCTATGGATCTCTATCTGGTCAACAGATAGCACTTCTCTTAATTCTCACTATAACACAATGTAAAAATATAAAGAAAGAAAATCCAATTCAAACCCATCCTCCTCTAAGAGAAAAATGTAGATTGTAGAACATGATTTTGGACTCTAGTTAAAAACAGGCATAATTATAATCTGTTTCTTATTCTTATAGCAAGAATACATCTCACCTGTACACTACATTCTTTAGATGTGGAAAACAAAAGGGAAAAAATAAAGTAAAAGAAAAGAGAAAAATCAAAATAAGAAAATTAAATACATGAGCAGAAAATGGAAATATTTAAGATTAAAATAGACTGGATGCTTTATTTTTCTTTTTATTCCAGTTGTTAATTTTAAAAAAGAAATAAAAAGAGATAACTGTGGGGTTAAAATTAATAAGCTAAATAAAGACTTAGGTATAGTTTGTAATTTAACTTTTTCTGTAAAATGATCTGTTCTACTTTATGCCTGCACTCAGCTTTCTCTTTGCCAAGTACTTGAAAGAGTGTTTCTAACATATTCAAAGTATTTGGTACTTTCTGTCCAACAAGAGAATCCTCATTATGGGTAAACACTGTGTTGTCCCGCACACCATACTAGGGAGTTGACACTGGGACATCCATTAATTTACATAGTGGTGGGTTCCTTTAGCATCATCATTTTATTTACAAGCTACATGAATAATCTGAATTTCCTATTACACTTTATGTAGATTATCTGAAAACTCAATTTCCTGTAATATACAAGCTTTATAACTTGTGATCACGACATGCTACAGAACTAAAGGTGGCATTTCTGGGATATTAAATCAAAATATTTTCACAGTTTAACATTTCAGGAAATGTATTCTTTTATGTTCAGTTAACACTGAACAAAGAATCTTAATTTAATGCTAAAAAAGTTTGCATAGGGCCAGGCACAATGCCTCACACCTGTAATCCCAGCACTTTGGGAGGCCGAGGCAGGCGGATCACGAGGTCAGGAGATTGAGACCATCCTGGCTAACACAGTGAAACCCCCTCTCTACTAAAAATACAAAAAATTAGCCGGGCGTGGTGGCAGGCACCTGTAGTCCCAGTTACTTGGGAGGCTGAGGCAGGAGAACCCTTGAACCCGGGAGGCGGAGCTTGTGGTGAGCTGAGATTGTGCCACTGCACTCCAGCCTGGGTGACGGAGCAAGACTCCATCTCAAAAATAAATAAATAAATAAAAGTTTGCATAGATTGAAAAGTAGATATTCACCAACTTGTTTCTTTTCCTACTTTCTCTGAGAAGGGTAGTAGCAAGCACAGAATTTTCAAAGAGCATATAGTCACAACAGAGTTGTTGTCTCTCTCGAGTTCTCGTAAGACATTACTGAGACCAATAGATCTTCTTTTGATTGTGAACAAGACTGAATCAAAATTATTTTAGGTGGAATGGAGTAAAGCACAAGGGTTAAGAGGGCTTATAGTTTCATACTTCTTTTGGTCACAGGATACCTCGATGCCTTGGAATAAGAAACCAAGCTTACAATCTTCTTAGTGGATTTCTACCCAGACTTACTGCCAGTTCTCAAGTATCACTAAGTGTGTGACTGTGTTTGTTTGTGTGCATTTGTGCTTATATCCCATATGGTAAAGCAATGTTTTTGAAACTGATGGTAATTATGGATATTGGGGAAGTAACAAAAGAAAAATAAACCATTTCATAATTGGTTTGGTTGTATAAATGCAATATTATGTTCTTGTGTGTACTACTTTTATTTATGAATAATTTCAATGCAGTAAAATAATTAGACATACAGTTATATATGTGCCACTTCAGCTTATATGTTTCCTTTGATTATATAATCAAAACTGTGTTCATATGATCATGTATACACCATTTTTTATAGGTTATTGCTGTTGTAGCAAAGCCATCTGCTCTCAAATTTTAAAAGTTGGTAGCAAAAATAACAGTTAGGAAAAAGTATTCTATAAAGAAAGAGAAATGCAGAAATAGTAAAATTATTAGAACACAAATGAAAAGCCTCAGTAATTTCATGTTACAAAGTACATTCTGATTAAGAAAAAATGTTTTAATTCTTATTTTTAACAAGCATGAGTCCATCTCATCTGTGATAAATTATACAATGGCTATAAATATCAATAAATATTTTAGTGGCTGTAAAAAAATTAAGCTTGACGCTCCCACTTTTCTCAAGATAGTTGATATTTTTGGTAGGAAAACTATATTGAACACATAAATAATAGCTAAATTTATTATAATTAATCATAATTCTAGCATCTATCCACAGCAATAAGTGCACTCTACTAACAATAAAATTATGTGATACAGGGAAGAATGTGTTCATTTATTTTACTTATCCAACTTTTTGTTTTCTTTTTGTCTAATTATTACCAGGAACTGTTCTGGATTCTGGGGATATAATGAAGAATCACACATAAAAGATTCCGTTTTCCCGAGGATTTTCTATTCTACTGGAAGGACTACAGAATTTATAAATGTCCTATGGAAGATGCAAAGAAGAAAGTGCTTCAGGAATTTGGAAAAGTGTGGGATTATAGGTGCTTGCTATATGAATGGACAAGAGAGCTTCACATTCGCAGGAATGCCATAATACCCATTTCACACAATACACTCTGATACTTTTTAAAATCCAGTCCTGCTGTATCCTTTCCTTTCCTCTTTTGTTAAATGCTGGTTTAACATAGTAAATTAATTGGATAAGCCTCTGATTGTAAGCAACATTTAAAAAATATCATATGCAATGGCCCTCAACGAACTGAGAAACCAGGAAATGGAAGGATAGCCTAAGTGGTTATTAAACCCAATGAGAATACTGACAGAATTTTCTAGGGACAGAGTGCTAAGATATTCCCAGAATCCTGTTTTTTATGTCAACACTTTGTTTTCCATCTATATCTTTGACTATTCTTTTCAGGCTACATTCATGGATTCACTTCTTCAGTTCCCACACTAAATTTGGTAGCACTTAGGGCTTTCTTTTAAGAGAGCTTCTCACTTCATATTCTTATTCTGAGCAGTTTTAAGCACCTCCATGATTCCAGTTACCATATGGATGATGATATGAGGTTTTTTTTTAAGACCTACAACTCTTATTTTGGTACTCTTCTGAGCTGCAGTCTCATACATTTAATCCGCCTCTCTTGCTTTCTATTTCTACATACCAAACTTAAATAAATCCAATAAAACTGATTCTCCTTTCTGTAACACTCACTCTGAATAGTACCTAAAAAAGAAAACTCCCATTTCCTTATACATCTCTGTTAATAACTCAGAAAGTCTTCCTGGGTTTTCCTTCTGAATATCATCTAAGTGTGCCCTCCTTTCCCTCTCAGACGCTACACTCTCACAACTTTATCATCACACCTGGTTTATTGGTAGTAGCTGCCTCTGGTATCTCCTCCCTCTTCCACTCTTTCATAAATCATTCACAGTGGTGACACACTAATCTTGTCCAAATATAAATCTGATACTGTTTCTTCCTGCATAAACCCTCTCAATAGGCCTTCACTACTTAAAGAATGAATTCACAGATATTTAGCATACTGTGTAAAATTCATTACAAACCGGGTGTTGCATACCTGTCCAGTCTCACCTCCCATCATTCCCTCTGCCCATTCCCCACACTCACGTGCGCTGTATATTCAACTAACTATTCAAGTTATTCATTGTTTTGCAAAAACATATTATTTCATGCCTCAGAATCCTCTGTCAGATACAGTGGCTTCTGTGTGAAATGCCTTCTCCCTTCTATTCCAGCTTCTATTATTTTCTCTGTGAAGGTTTTCCTATACTCCACATATAACTGCTCATTCCTTCTTTTCTGCTTCATCAGTTCCTGAAATTATTGAGCTTATCACATTACATTTTATTTGCAAGTATATATAGTTCCCTATGTAGACTCTGACTTACTTAGGGGCAGGCACAACAATTTTGTTTTCATCTTTGTATTTCTAGTACGTAATACATGTGATAACTCAGTACATACTTGTTAAAGGTTAAAGCTAATGCAAAGTATAGAGCTCATAAGGCTATAGAAACAAGAACTTATCTAAAAGCAGTGATTTGTAATTGTTTCTGTACATATTCATGAAGACTTCTTTCTGGAAGGAGAGCACATTTAAACTCCACCTTCAGTGATAGGTGAGATTTCAAAAGGTGAGGACTGATTGTCAGGTCATTCTAAATATAGGCAATGATGTGATAAAAATTAGGATGTAGGAGACAAAATAGAAAGACAGAGACTTATATAGAAGATTGAGATCACAAGCCTCCCACTGATTGCATAAGAATCTTGAAATTTACCATATTCAAAAGATGAAGTTTTAAAATTAACTGATAGTGTGTACAAGCATATATGTAAACTACAAAGATAGTACCTTTGTGTACACAGTATAATTTACTCTGCTATGCTATTCATTCATGGGGGAAATACTTCATTCTACATATGAATTGTTCATTGAATACATTGAAAACATTTTGTGGGTAAAAACTATATCTTATTGGGATCTATGACTTGTACTTTTTCCTCATCCTTCAGGATTCCATGAAGATTGCTAAATCTCTTATCTCAAAAAATTTACTTGATAAGCATAAACACCCAGGTATTACAAAGAAATTCTCTTATCTTTATAAAGTCAATCTACCTTCATCTACAGAAGGCATTATTTCTAAAGAGAGAAGCTTTAGAAACATCCCATTAAAGGTGGTTTTAAAAAAAGGGGGGGGGGCTACTTTCTGTTCTTGTTATTGCTCACCATAGTGTTTAAAGTTATGCCCAAGTGACATAAGGAGAGGAAACGAAAAGAGGCGTAAATATTTGTCCTTTCAAATATAAGAATATCAAGAGACAAAACACTAAACCTAATAAGAGAATTTAGCATGACTAGAGGATAATATATCAATAAACTTAATAAGCTTCTTACACCACAGTAATTGCCAATTTAAATGCAGTACAATAAAGTAAATACTATTTACAATGTCTCTATTTATTGTCTCTAGCTCTACCAGCCTATGTATCTAGAGATTTTAGTAATTAATCACATAAAGATTGTTTGAGACCTGTGTAGAGAAAAATTTCAGACTAATAAAGAGCATAAAAGATCTCAATAAATGGTCAGTCATATCCATAGTGGGATTGTAAAGATATCAATTCTCTTCAAATTGCTTAGTAAAATACAATTAAATTCCAATTAAAATTATATTTACGAGCTGAGGGAAAAATAAAATGATCCTAAGCTTTCTATGGAAGAACAAAGTTTAATACAGTGGAAATACAATTTTTCAAAGAGCAAAAGGGGAACACTTGCATCACATTCAGTCATGTTACAAATCTATGGAATTGAAACAGCACAGTTCTAAAATAATATTAGATAAATAGAACAAATAAACATAATAGAGTGTATAGAAACCAAGGCACTTATGTGTCAATTTAGCATATATCAATTTCTAGAGGATGAACTACAAATAGTTTTCAACTTTCAACGGTCTAAGTTTACTGTTTTTCAACTTTTCAATGGTGCAAAAGTGGTATGCATTCAATAAAAACTGTACTTCAAATACCCATATAACCATTCTATTTTTCACTTTCAGTACAATAAATTACACAAGCTATTCACCACTCTATTATACTATAGGATTTGTGTCGAATGACTTGGCTGAACTGTAAGGTAAAGTACTTGTTCTGAGCACATTTAAGGTGATCTAGGCTAATCTATGATATCTCGTAGGTTAGATGCACTAGATGAAATTTTGACATCATATTTTCAACTTACATTGAGTTTATCAGAGTATAACCCCCTCACAAGTCAAGGAGCAACTGTATTTAGTAATGCATTCAGTAAAAATTGTACTTCGAATACCCATACAACCATTCTATTTTTCACTTTCAGTACAATAAATTACACAAGCTATTCACCACTCTATTATACTATAGGATTTGTGTCGAATGACTTGGCTGAACTGTAAGGTAAGTACTTGTTCTGAGCACATTTAAGGTGATCTAGGCTAAGCTATGATATATCGTAGGTTAGGTGCACTAATTGAATCTTTGACATCATGTTTTCAACTTACATTGAGTTTATCAGGGTGTAACCCCTTCACAGGTCAAGGAACAACTGTATTTAGTAAATAGTATTGAGAAAATTAGCTCAATATATAGAAGAATAAGAAATTAGATTTCTACCACATATCATATTTAAAAATTAGGACTAAATAGGCCAGAAATGTAAAAATGAAAAATATTTTAAATCTACTAGAAGAAAATACAGGAGACTATATGTGTGTCTTTAGGACTAAAAGGATTTCTTAAAACAGACCTATAAATCAAAAGACATTAAAGAAACAATTTGTAGATTAAGCTTCATGAAAATGTAAGACATCAGTCCAATTTAAAAAGAAAATAGAAAGTTATCAAATAGATATCAGGTTGGAGAAGATATTTGCAGCATTCAAAAGCAACTGAGCTTCAATGTCTGGAATTTATAGAAAATGAGAAAAAGCAAATGGATTAGGGAGAATATGATATGAACCATAATTCATAGAAACCCTAACAATCAATAAATATGCACAGAGGTAGGTAACCTCACCAGCAATTAGGAATATGCAAATTTTAAAAATATCAAACTGAGGTTTCCTTCTGAATCTACCTGTTGGAGAAATTACAAAGTCAGATAATATCAAGCATTGGGTAGAATGAGAGAAAATGAGAATCTTCTTGTAATTGAAAATGTAATTTTGTTCAGCCATTTTTGAGAGCAATCTGGAATTATTTAGAGCAAACTGGATATAAGGACAATATTCGTTGGAGTAATGTTAGATACTGAAGCAAAAAAAATACATGTCAAAATTTCAGTTATTTAAATAGAATAAAACTCTCATATAGCAGTCCACTGCCAGTCTTCCTGTCAGTTGGCTTTTCTGTGACCTGTGTTTCAGAAACCCAGGTTCCTTCCAGTGTGTTGCTCTTTCCTCTTCATTACATGGATCTTAAGGGCTTCCCTGAGCTCATAACCATTTCAGCCAGGAAAGATTAGGAAGAAAGGCACATAGAAGGGCTTTATAGACCAGGCCTGGAAGTGGCTCATGTTACTCTCATCCATCTCTCATTGGCTTGTACTAAGTCACATGGCCATTCCCAACTGCAAAGGGAGTTGGGAAGTACAGTCAAGTTGTGAGCCTAGGAAGAAGAGACAGTTTGGGGAACACTAACATAGATAAAAGTATTATCTATGACCCATCAATTCCATTCTGACTTATACACCCCAGAAAAAGCACCGCATGATATGGAACGATACATATATGAAAATGTCTAGTGGTGTGTCATTTTTGATAACAAAAATTTAGAAGTAAACTTAAGTGTTCATCGGTGGAGGACAGATAAGTAAAATGGGCCACATAGACATTGTAAAATACTGTGTAGTATGATCAGAAAGATGACTTAGTTTTACACAAGCTAGCTAAACTTTATTTATTTTACTATTTTTTAATATTCTGGAGTGCAGTGGCATGATCTCAGCTCACTGCAACCTCTTTCTCCTGGGTTCAAGTGATTCTCTGGCTTCAGCCCCCAAAGTAGCCGAGATTACAGGCACCCACCATCACCCCGGGTTAATTTTTGTATTTTAGTAGACACAGAGTTTCACCATGTTGGCCAGGCAGGTCTCAAACTCCAGATATCAAGTGATCCACCCGCCTTGACTTCCCAAAGTGCTAGGACTACAGGCAAGAGTCACTACACCCAGCCACACATAGATAAATGTATGGATGTGAAAGAATACTAAATGATTAAACAGACATTGTACAAGATTTCCAGCTAAATTTCATTTGTGTCAATCTTTCAAACCACATAAAACGGTACTATATATGTATCAGATATACATGAGGATATAAATAAACTATGGATTGTGGAGAGAAAAAACATACATCAAAACGTAGGTGTGGATAACTATTGGAGGATGAGCTTGAGGATGATAAACAAAAGTAAAATATAGTAAAATTAAAAAGAGGAGACATTTATAGACTGCTGATGACTGTGTGCCATGAATTTTGAAATGTCATCAGTTCAGTTCTGTTTATGCAAGCTCTTTCTCAAAACAAAACAGCCCAAAGCAAAGCAATCTGACCCAGAAACAACTGTACACAGGAAGCATCATAAAAAAACTAATTGCCTGTTTGGGGATTGAGCACTAAAGGACCTCCGGGTCATTGCAAGTTCAGCAGCTAATATTCAAGAAAATATTCATTGAGTTACTACCCTGTGTATGATATTTCACGGCCCTCATAGAATTTTATATATTAAGGGGTAAAGTGGAGGGGCAGACATTAAACAAAGATGCAAATTTTGATAAGAACTTTAAGGAAGGGAAATATTATAAAAGACAAAGTCATTATAACAAATTTCCCCCTGATTAACTGAGGGACATAAAGTCATTGGAATACAACTCACATTTCCAAGGACTAAGCATGTAAATGAAACTTGATGGTAAAATCAGAGTTACCAGAAAAAATTTGGAAAAGAGCATTCCAGGGGATGAGGATGACGTAGAAAAAAAATATGGAATATTGGAGGAATTAAATGTGGATGAAACAGAATGAGGCAGAGGAAGGTTGTCTCATGATCAGAAGCGAGGCAGGCACTAGAAGGCTGGGTTTTGTCACACCTGTGAAGTACCTTGGATTTTATTCTCAAATGCAACAGCCTTTTTGTGTGATGATACAACTTTTTATGTTTATTCTAAATTTAAAAAAATAAAAAATGCTTACCCTTGTTCCCAGAGATCTATGTAAAAATATGATCATGGCAGTGCTCGTGAAAGAGAGAAAAATAGAAAATAAAATCTAAACATCTATCAATAGAGTCAAATAAAGAAGGGCACATCTGAATTATAAAACATTATTTTAAATTTTAAAAAGACTAAGTAGATAAAACCAGATGAAAACAATGGATTTATTAGCATACTTAAAGAAGATGTAAGCCCCCATATGTGTGTGTGTATATATGTACATATATACACATACACACAACACACACACATATAAACATATATTTTCATATGAAAATGAAAAGAAATATACTATATTTTTATCAGAAGTATCCTTTGGGCTAGGCATGGTGGCTTACGCCTGTAATCTCAACACTTTAGAAGGCCAAGGCGGGTGGATTGCTTTCAGCTCAGGAGGTCAAGACTAGCCTGGGCAACATGGCGAGACCCCGTCTCTACAAAAAATTAGCCAGGTATTGGTGGCTTGTGCCTGTAGTCCAGCTAGAGAGAGTCTCCAGCTGCTCTGAGCCTGGAGAATCACCTGACCTTAGGAATCGGAGGCTGCAGTGAGCCAAGATCTCACCACTGCACTCCAGCCTGGGTGACAAAGTGAGACCCTGTCTCAAAAAAAAAAACAAAAAGTCTCCTTGGGGGAAAAGGGACAATAAGTAGTGAGGAGTAAGGAAAGAACTTTCACTTTTCATAATATATACTTGCTTAAAACATTTATGATAAAAAGTATACTCTATGTTATCAGGTTAATAATAAAAAGCAGAATAGAAAAATTTTAAAAGAAAATAGATTGACAAAATATTGTTGGAATATTTAAATGGTTTATGTAGTAATCATGGAGAAAGATGTTTGTTGTTCAGCGTTGATGCTGGAGGAGACAAAGAGAAATGAATGAATTTTAAAGTATATTTTATACATAGAATCAACCATTAGAACTTGGTAATAGATTAGTTGCGCCAGACAGAAGAATGACATCTATTATTCAGAAATGAAAACAAGGAGGTTAGAGATACCATGAAATAAGATGATGGGGACATTAGCAGGACAAATTTGGAATGAAAAGATCAAGTATTCTCTCGCACATCAGTTAAGTTTGAGATGTCTGCTTACCCCAGTGGAGACGTCAAGTAGGCAGCTGCAATGGTCAGCAGGGAGGTTTGTTCAGGTATTAAGAATAGAAGAAATAATAAATTTTGGAAGCCACTGACAGCATACCAAGCATGACATTTTGCTGTAGTTGTTCCTATGTGATCCAGGAATTTCATCAACACCATTATTTCATCATTTATATCACTAGTACCAATGCAAATGGCATTTCTTCTTCTATACTGACATGTATGTGTTTGTGCTTGTGTGTGTGTGTGTGTGTGTGTGTGTGTGTGTGTGTGTGGATGTGTTTGTTTAATCGTCTAGAAATTCTCTTAGCTTAATGTTAGAAAACATGGCGATCAAGAAATATAGTAATGTTTATACAAAGAATGCTAACAAGAATAGCCAAACACTTTAAGAAAAAAAAATTAATATAACAGTAAAAGCTCACAATTGTTTACATGCCTATTATTTACATATGGAAAGCACAGCCCTATAAAATTTGTTTTTTTCTTTGTGTGTGACTATCTAGGGTAGTGGTTCCCAAAGTATGGTCCCCAGACCAGTATTATTAGCACCACATGTGAACCCTATCCCAGACCCATTGTATCAGAAATCTAGGGTGGAGTCCAGTAATCAGTGTTCCAACAAGCCCACCATCCCAATCTGAAGTACCTTCAAGTTTGATTTAGAAAAACTGTTACTATTTCTACAACCTTGTTTGCACAGAGGACCCGAGACTACTTAGGAGGAGTTTGATGATAAAGTTACAGAGGACTTGGTTATTCAGTGAGGAAATAAAAAGAAGCTATTTCATTTAAGTTTAGGCAGAAGTTAACTTCCATTCTGTACATGAATTTTGATTGGCACTGATGCTGACCTTTTGGAAGTCTGAGGCTCCTGGCACAAGTGCTTTTAATCTAGTACAGATTTTTGACCTCATCATTGACAGAAAGTTGGCATTTCTGATGCACAAAGACAAGACTATCTGACCTTTTTGCATTGCAATGATTGTCATGATTGGCAGGCCTTGGCCTCTCTTTTGAAGGGATGTGGCACTTGGCACTCTCAAATCATATAAAGAACCTTCATCCTGTCCTCTACAGCTTGAGCACGACAGATTGCCCCATCTGGTGATATTCTGAGATCCTGTTGTTTCAATGAGTTTGTGGATGACTATCAGCTTCCTGATGACAGACAGTGTGTAGGCTGGCAGCTGCCATTCTGATGTCCTTAGCTAGCAGTGACACTGTTTGACAGCCAAGACCTTTACTTGAGCATAGTGAGAGTTGATATCAACTCAGCAAGGAGGTAACACTGAAATCTAGCCCGCAGATCACATTACCTATGGCATTCTGCTAAGAAAATAAGGCATGTAGGAGGCAAAGCAGGATATACTTACTACTTTTATCACTTGTGAAATCAATATAGACTGAAATACATGCTTTTGTTTAACTTGTACCTCCTTGCTACATCTAAAGAAAAAAATCATCATCATCATCATCATCATCATCCTTAGCCAAGAAAGATGCAAAGGAAATAAAACAAGTAAGTTTTTCCCTTAGGGTGCTTATAATCAATTTGGCAAAGAGATGGACATATGTTCACACGTAAAGAGGCAGCTATTCAGCTCTGGCTTATTGGTATCTTATGGGCATGAATAAACTCTTCCATTTTGCAAAAATTTGGAAATGAGTATTTCATGTAAAGCAGCATTCCACTCCAACCTGTAATGTTTTAACTAATTCAAATCTAAAACGATGTGCAGACCTATGTTATGTGGGGAAAACAGAACATATTTGTGTGTTGGAGGCAGCCCTTTGGTTCCGTTTTTGACCTCTGAAACAGGTTTTGGTCCTCATATTTCACCATCTCATGGTGCCCTCTTATAAAACTCCTCCTCCTACAACCAAAATAATCCAAACACTGTTTTTTATAAAGTAGCCAATTATCAAGACAGAGAGAAAAATAAGTTTCAATTTTAACTTCAATTATAGAAGTATTTGTGTTTAAGAATCTCTTCTAATAAAGTCCTGGGTCCCTAAAGCCCACTAAACCACCACCAGTTGAAAATATCTCAGATGGGTCCGTATATCCATACAGTTATTCAGGTGCATACATCCTTACTAAGGGAAACTCCACAATTGCATAAATCTTTCACAACAAATAAGGGAAAATGAACGATCACTGCTCTTGGCATTTAACTCTCCTGATTGCTGAGAGGAAGTTTGAAGAACAGGAGAAATGGGGAGATTCAGGATGCCACCCCATTTGACACCTCACAGAAACATAAATATAGAATGTTAGGGAGTTGTATACATGTGGTAGGGAAAAGCAAATAAAGAGGAATGCAAAGAAAGTTGCTTCATTATTGATGGTTGTTAAATTTCCTACATGTGAGAATCACCTGGGAAGCTTTTAAAGCTCTGCTGCCCAGGCCATACCCACATCTATAAAATCATTGTCTCTAGCGCCAGAACACAGGCATCCATGACTCCATATACAGCCAACTTTGAGAATACTACACAGTATTAAGTGTGCTGAAATACAGGATACGGTTGAGCTATAAACCCATTATTTAAAGCAGAAAAGTGAGAGGAGAGGGAACGAAGGGAGGTGTAATTTTCTAATGCCTACAAATCTCACTTCTTTTGTGGGCTGACCCCTCCACCCATTTTATTCAGGCATTCTCGTTTTTAAATTTTCAGCAAAATTGTGATTCCCATTTCAGCCATAAACTCAAAACATTTTATTACCTGACCATTAAATGTTTCACCAACTAACCTCTCTGTCTGCCACTTTTCTTTTCATGAGTCCTTTCTATATAGATGTCGCTGCCAAGTTAATCTTGCCATGGCTCCACCATTATAATCTTTCATCTCTGCTCAAAATTTTAAATGACTTGTTTATCTCCTCGGCTACCTGAGTTCTCCATAATTACGTTATTCTTTTTTAATAAACAAAAATATAATACTATGTGGGAGGTATTATTCTTAGAACTTTATAACATTAATTTATTGAATCATGCTGGCAATTCTATGAGGGAGGTATTTTTATTATCTTTATTTTACAAATGAGTATACAGAGGCAGAGTGAGCTCAAGTACTTTGCCCAGAGTTACAAACATGGTCAGGGGTAGTTACTGACATTCAGCAAATGAAGTTTGGCTCCAAAGACTACATTCCCATTCCATTAGCCTTCCCTTCTTATCTTTTCTGTTGCAGTCAAATTCTTCAATCACATTCACCTCAATCTATAATCACAATATCAGTTCTGATTTGGGCACTGTAACTTGTTCTCCCTTCTCTGTTTCCCCTCTTTTCTTTTTTTCATATTTTCTTCCGTGGCTATGTCTGAACACTTACATCTTGTGTCAAACACTAGAAAGAGTTTCTGCCACCAAGGGGACAGGGACAATAAAGAACTGTCATGCAACAATTTATTTTCCAAAGACCAACTGAAATCCCACTCTCTGCAATAACCTGCTTGGTAACTCAGGTCAGAAGAGATTGCTTGGTTCTCTCAAATTTATACCTCAAATAGTTGATATATTTTTTGGCAACTAATCCTACAGCTTATGTTTTTAGGTAATAATCCATCTCTCCAATAGATAAACTACGTTAGGAGAAGATCACTCTTTTTTATTGTTTTAATATTTTAGCAAATATTAAAATAATAATTAAATATATAAAATAAAAAATTAAATAAATAAAATAAAAATAAATAAAAAGTATTTTAAATATTTTAGCGAATATTTTTGAGTCATGTCTCTGTATCAGGCCTTTTTGTATTTGCCGAGAAAAGTGTTGAGTAAAACAAAATACCTGTTCTCATCCACATGGAGCCTACATGACCAGTAGCTTGTCTTCCTCTAGTAGCTTGTATTTCTCCTTACAGATTTGAAAATAATAACAGTGAAGCTTAGGAAAGATTGAGTAAAATAATGAGAGGAATAAAAACAGAGGAGACCAATAATACGGTCATCTACGTTAATATTGAGGGATGATTACTTGTGCCAAAAGAGCGTTTATTGGAAGTAATATTTTTTAATTGTCTACCATCTTTTGTAACCAAAGGTATTAGGCCATTCTTACATTGCTATAAAGAAATACCTGAGCCTGGGTAATTTATGAAGAAGAGAAGTTTAATTGGCTCACAGTCCTGCAGGCTATACGGGAAGCATGATGCCGATATCTGCTAGTTTCTGGGGAGGTCTCAGGAAGCTTCTACTCATAGTGGAAGGTGAAGCTGGGGCAAGCACATCACATGGGGAAAGCAGGAGCAAGAGAGGGGAGGGAGATACCACACAATTTTAAACTACCAAACCTCATGAGAACTTACTCACTATCACAAGGACAGCACTAAGCCAGTCATGAGGGATCCACCCCCATGGCCCAATAACCTCCCACCAGGCCCCACCTCCAACATGGGGATTACATTTTAACAGCAGATTTGGGCAGAGATATGTATTCAAACCATATCACCAGACCACCAGGATCAGGGAAGTTGTATATACAAAATATGAATATTCACTATTTGGAGACTTTTAGAAAATAAATAAGTATGTCCTATATCTAGGGATGTGGTCCCCAATTATATCACAATTTAGAAAAAAAATTAATATTTTAAAATTCTGAATGTTTTGTTCAAGATGGAACCTACTTAATTACAAGGCTGTAAAAAGAATGTGTGACTTTTGCTTGGAATTAAGCTCCTAGTCTAAACACTGGAGCACTTTTTGATTATAAAGTAAAGTTATAGTCATTTCTAATCCTAAATAATTTGGGCCAAATAGATTTTGCATGTGATATTTATGACTCATATACTGTGTTCTGTAAAACTTCCCCCAAAGACTCATTAAATCTGTTTTATGAGTACTTTTCCCAGCCTTGAACTTTCATTAACTGGAAGGAAGAGAATAAAGCCCATTTACAATGCCACCAGATCCATGCCAAGGCCCTTGCTTGATGGATGTCTTCCTAATGAATTATATGTATTGTAAACAGTAGTATGTGCCAGCCCAAAGTTTTCATTAATTTTTCATTAACGAAATGCACCACTTAGCTTGTTTGACATTTAACCAAGCTACATAAATTTAAGCTAGATAGAGGTCCCCACAGAAAAACATTTGCAAGTGTCACTGAAGAAACAAGCTAGCAGCTGCTCCACCTCTTAACACAAATCCTGCCCCAAACCATGTTCAAGTTTACCACCAACAGATTAATAAAACATGGAACAAATCAATGATACCGTAATTAGCTGCTAGTGGCTGATTTTAAATTTAGTTCTCTATGCTACTATTTAAGAACATTGTGTTTTTAATAATTTCTCCTTCATTTTTAGTTCCCAAATGGACAGCATAGCCATCAGTTACCTGGAGGCATTTTGCTTCTAAATGCTGCAAGTGCTGTGTATTTCAGACCCTCCCTGCTTTCTAATATCTAGCTTCCACCATGTGTTTCAGGTTTCAAAAAATAAAACCCATGTGAATAAGGTAATACAGGAGAAAAATACTCTTAAATTGTAGTTAAATACACTGTGATGACAGGAAATCCACACACCTACATAATCTGCAAAGCCCAAAGCTTTCATGCCAAAGAATTCCCAGAAAAGCGAATAATAACTAGTCTTTAAACTATAAGGTTTTGGAAAAGAATTCCCTTTCCCTTCGTTCTTGATACTCTTAGGAGTTCAGCTCACTTAAAGCATAACAATTCTAGAGCAACTCAGGTAACTCTAAGTTCTTCTAACTGATACAGGTGTAATTGCTAATGTCTACCTGATAGAGATGGGCTTAGGATCCAGGCAGAGCTGAGCTTACAGGGGACATTGTATCTTGAGTTCTTTCAACCTGAAGAAAGCAAAAGCCAACAGAAAATGATATTTTTGTTCGCCGCAGGTTATATACAGTCCGTGTTCAATAGAAGCAAAAAACTATGCTTTTGCTTCTATTGAACACGGACTGTATATATCCTGCGGCGAACAAAAATATCAACAACATCACAATGATATTACAATATCATCACAAATGATATGGTTGTGCTCCCTCTCCGTGTTGGTCAGGAGGGCAGGTACATTTTCAATTTCACAAAGGTTTATTATGCTCAGATTCTGTGCATAATACTATGCCAGGCACAGAGAATACAAAGAAGTATTCTCTTTGTTCCTACTCTCCAAGAGCGTATTTCAGTAGTGGAAACAGACATAATCGGACCATGTTAGTATCATCAGGTAGTGCGGTAATTATCCTTAGCGAACTAATAAAGGAACAGAAAGCCAAATACCACATATTCTTACTTACAAGTGTGAGCTAAATGATGAGAACACATTGAAACATAGAGGGGAAAAACACACAATGGGGCCTATTGGAGGGTGGAGTGGTAGGAGGAGGGAGAGGATCAGGAAAATTATCTAATGGGTACTAGGCTTAATAGGTGGGTGATGAAATAATCTGTACAACAAACCCTCATGACACAAGTGTACCTATGTAACAAATCTGCACATGTACCTCTGACCTTAAAATAAAAGCTAAAAAAAAATATATAACATTCTTACACCATTTTCTCAAACCATAAGATTCAACTAAATCCATTCCTGGTTGCAAGGTAGATTCTACTTGTTACTCACTTCTTTGAGAGATTCTCAGTTTCATTTCATTTTATCAAACACAAGATATTCCAAAAGTTCCTTTCAGATGTACTAGCACATTTCCACATAAAAATATTTTATATAATAAATGAATAAAGAAAATAAGAATATGTAATATTTATCTAATAAGAGCAATGCCTTTCTTGAAATTCTGTTGCTGAGAACCACGGTTGAACCACAGAGACTTTCTTTCAGTTATACTCTGGCCATCAATCTTACATCCCCAAGCATGTTTCTCTCTTCTGGAGATTCTCCTGGGATTCATTTTTATTTCCTTCCTTCTTTCAATCTATCATCATTCACTTTTTAACCTAAAGTTTATTACCCCACTTTAGCCCCCTCCCCAGCAATACTGCTTCAGAGAGATCAGCATTTCCCCAGCCTCTAATTTTCTTGCTATTCCTCAATAGAACACAAAAGATTTCTGTTTTGAGAGTACCTCTGCCAATCGTTTAGTAAGGCAGCCTCAATTTCATTAACAATAAACTTTCCTTAGAGCAATGTCAAGGAGAGAAGAAAACAGTACAAACTAAATCTGTACTGGTGATTCTAATGAAAAAAGGGCGTGGAGAGCAGGGGTGATTTAAATACAGAGTTAAGAGAAACACTTACTAAACCCTTCACATATTCCTGAACCATCTTTGCATCACCCACTAGTTTTCTCGCTCCATGCAGTTATTCTTTTGCCTCTCAAGTGAGGGGAAAGAACAACTCAAGTACTAGACTATCAGGTTTTTCTTTCAAATCACCTGACCACTTAAGTAATTTGTTATACAGCTATACATTGTCTTTAAGTCATATCCTTTGATCTCGCTCAAGTCTTTATTACAGGTATATTTTAATATTATTCAAATACCAAAGATGTATCCTGCTTTATCTTCCTTCTTCCTGTCATAAAGGTTCCTTTCTCCTAGAAAGCCTGTCCTACCCCACCTTAAAAAAGACGTGTAAGCCATGAGGGCATGGGAAAGAAGTAGAAAGTAGAAGTAATTTAAAGCTATCCTATTACTATATTATCATATCTACCTGGAGAACTACAGGACAAATGCCATCCATCTCTATTTCTTCATAACTCTTGTCACTCTCTGACTATAGAATTAGTTCATATAATTATTAAAGAATAGGTATAACAAAACTGCTTGTTTTATGTATTTAAATTATCAGGTTTTGATAACAGAAGCCTGAGAAATTTTTTTGCAAACCAATTAAATTTAGAAATCGGATTTTTCAACACACACACACACGCACACACACACACTTAAAAAGTAACCTTCTGTTTTTCTCTCTTCTCTTACATATCCATCTGGTTCCTCATCTTGGATGACTCACTGAGACTTGTGTCCTCATTCCCAGTGAAAGATGACATCTCTAAATAGTTCCTCATCAAATAAAATGGAGAGTGGTGATTTTTGTATCTCCCCCTTCCTATTACCCAAATAATAAAAACATTTTAATTACTTCCTAAATATGTATTGAATCCATTATCCCTATCCTTGCCATTATTGCCTTCCTGTAAACCCTCATTATCTTTTCACTGCTTTGTCTAATTGCCTCCTCAAAATTTTGGTTCCCAAAATACTCATGATAATCCTCCTAGCTACCAATATAGGATTCTTTTAAAATACAAATATGACCATCTCATTTCCCTCCTCAAAAGTGTTCAATGACTCCCAGACAAATATAAGATAAATAGAAAGCAACTTACCATTATCTTTCATGATTTTGCTTCCTGTCCATATTAGCCATTTTTTTTTAATTTTTGCACTAGTTACAGCATATACTGGTACTTCGCATTCTAGATAGGCTAAACAGCTTAGAATTGTCCTAAGTTCCATAGTTTATATACCCCAAATCTGTTCTTCGTTCTCATTTATCTTGCAAACTTATCGCTCCCAAAAACTATGCAGATAGTTTCTCCTATAAATCTTGCACTAACACTCCATGAAAGCTTCAATCACTTCTTCTACTGTACTATTTCTATATCATATATAAACATACACCACTGTTGATTCCAAATGCATTATACATATTCATATATCGCATTTTGCTAGGCCTGCATTTTTTAAACCAAGGTTGCAACATATTGGTGAATCATGAATTAGAAGAATAATGCAAAGGACAGGATAGGGTTGGATAGAATGTGGTATATTACATACAGCAAGGATATAATTGCTTCATTAAATTCTTATTTCAATATGAAGAGAAGGTGAAGAGTATAGAGGAGAGAGAGACACAGAGAGAGAGAGGTGTCATATACTGGCAAGTGATATATAAAGAATTTCTGTGGGTCATAGTGAGAAAAATGAATGTGACTATACTGGTGTGTAAGTACATTGGCTATAGGATTAATTTTGTAATAATTTAAATCATAACAATGTCATTCATCTATAAGTACCTACTTAAAACCAGGTGCTGGCCTTCATGCCAAATAAATAATTATTTATATTGTAACCATCATTCTGCAAAATAGAGACCATCATTCCCATTTTACAAATGAAGGCATGTTTTGGATCTTTTAATTTTATTTGTCAAATTCAATTCCACTGATTTGGATGCATATCATTTCTCTCTTTTTTTTTGTTTTCATTTTGAGACATGGTCTCACTCTGTCATCCAGGCTGGAGTGCAGTGGCATGAGGATGGCTCACTGCAGCCTTCACCTCCCAGGCTCAGGCAATCCTGCCACCTCAGCCTCCTGAGTAGCTGTGACCACAAGCATGTGCCATCATACCTGGCTAATTTATTTTTATTTTTATTTTTTGTAGAGAGAGGGTCTCCCTATGTTGCCCAGTCTGGTCTCAAACTACTGGGCTCAAGTGATCCTCCTGCCTTGGCTTCCAAACTATTGGGATTACAGGCATGACTTACCATGCCTGGTCCATGTCTAGTTCTAACCCACTTCTTTGATAAGTGCATTTTCCCCAGTCATATACGAACAACTTGATGCATTAAAGATTAGAGAACCACCCATGAAAGTACTTTTTCCTTAGACAAACAGCAATGTTGAAATTTACACCACGTCTACATGGTCCCCAAATCTATACCCTTTCCACCACTTCATACTGCCTTAATTTTCTAATCCTATTAGACTCTAACCCTATTAGATTCCTATTAGACACCTACCACGTAAGAGCTTATAAAACTTTCATGATATTCATGGAGTTTTAATATAATTTGATTGAGCTCTATTTGAATGTGTAGAAGTTACTAAAACACAGCTGGGCGAGCTCTATTTGAATGTGTAGAGGTTATTAAAACACGGAGCCGGGCATGGTGGTTCACGCCCATAATCCCAGCACTTTGGGAGGCTAAGACGGGCGGATCACGGGGTCAGGAGATCGAGACCATCCTGGCTAACACGGTGAAACCCCATCTCTACTAAAAATACAAAAAAATTAGCTGGGTGTGGTGGCGGGCACCTGGAGTCCCAGCTACTTGGGAGGCTGAGGCAGGAGAATGGCATGAACCCAGGAGGCGGAGCTTGCAGTGAGCCAAGATGGCGCCACTGCACTCCAGCCCAGGCGACAGAGTGAGATTCTGTCTCAAAAAAAAAAAAAAAAAGTTAATAAAACACCTTCTTTGCTCTCCAAAGGCAAGGAATAAAAATGACATCAATAAAAAGGACAAAATATTAATAATACAAGTACATGTGCAAAAATGTGCATTATGACCCAAGTACAGGAATTGGCCTACTTGTAGAGGCACAAAGAGAAACATATATGGGCATTCAAAACCACTAATAATGCTGGCTTCGGCTACTAATAAGTCTTATAAACAAACCCCTGTCAAACTAGAAATCAACCCAGATTCACTATTGTTTAAACTTTTTTCTGAAGCATCATTAAGGTTTTTTTTTGAAAAGTAATTTTTTGATAGTTAAAATTTTATTAAAATTTTTATTTGTGTAGATTTATGGGGCACATGTGCAGATTTGCCACATGCATGTATTGCATAGTGTTTCAGTGGTGAAGTCTGGGCTTTAAGTGTAACCATCACTCAAACAGTATGCATTGTATCCATTAGGTAATTTCTCATTCTTCACTCCCCTCACTCTCTCACCTTCCCAAGTCTCCAAAGTCTGTTCCATTCTCTATGCCATGTGTACACATTACTTCAATCCCACCTGTAAGTTAGAACATTCAATATTTGACTTTCTGTTTCTGAGTCATTTCATTTGAGATAATGGCCTCCAGTTCCATCATGTTGCTACAAAAGCCCTAATTTTATTCCTCTACAGTCTTATTTTTTTAAAGAGAATAAAACCTTTGAACTTATTAATATCAAGTGCAAGGAGGTTTCCAAATACATTCCCTTGCTTAACATTCTTATCTCAAGTATATGAAGTTTCAATATTGTGTTGGCTATTCTGGGTCATTGGCCTATCCATATAAATTTTACATTCAGCTTGTCAATATTCATAAAATAACTTGCTGGGATTTTTATTGAGAGTGTGTTGAATCTATAAATCAAGTTGAGAAAAACTAACATTTTGACAATATTCAGTCTTTCTATGCATGAACATGGAGTATCTCTCCACTTACATAGTTGTCCTTTGACTTCTTTCATCAGAGTTCTACAGTTTTTCTTATACAGATCTTGTAACTATTTTGTTAGACTTATTGATATGGTTTGGCTCTGTGTCCCCACCCAAATCTCATCTCAAATTGTAATCCCCATATCACTTGGTGTTGAGGGAAGCACCACATGGGAGGTGACTGGATCATGGGGGCAGTTTCCCCTATGCTGTTCTCATGATAGTGAGTGAGTTCTCATGAAATCTAACTGTTTTATGAGGAGTTTTCCCTGCTCTTGCCCACTCTTTCTCTTGCCTGCCACCATGTAAGATGTTCTTGCTTCCCCTTCTGCCATGATTGTAAGTTTCCTGAGGCCCACCCCCAGCCATGTGGAACTGTGAATCAATTAAACCTCTTTTCTTTATAAATTACCCATTCTCGGGCAGTTCTTTATAGCAGTGTGAGTAAAGACTAACACACTTATACCTTAGCATTTTATTTTTGGGGTGTGCTACTGTAAATAATATTGTGTTCTGAATTTCAATTTCCATTTGTTCATTGCTGGTATGTAAAAAAGCAATAGATTTTTGAATATTTACCTTGTATTCTGCAACCTTGCTGTAATTGATTGTTAGTTCCAGGAAGTTTTTTTTTTTTTTTTTTTTTTTGTCTATCCTTCTGGATTTTCTAGATAGACAATCAGGTAATTCGTGAATGAAGATAATTTTATTTCTTCTTTCTGAATCATATACATTTTCTGTCCTTATCTTATTGCATTAAGTAGGACTTCCAGTACAACCCTGAAAATCTGTGGTGAGAGGAGATAGTCTTACTTTGTTTCTGATCTAGATTCTCACCATTATGTAGAATGTTAGCTGTAAAATGTTTGTAGATACTATTTATTAAGTCAAGGTAGTGTCCATCTATTCCTAGCTAGCTAAGAGTTTTTGTCATGAGTGAATGTTGGATTTTATCAAGTGTTTCTATACCTATTGATGTGATTATGTGATTTTACTTTTTTATTCAGTTCATGTGATGGATGAATTAATTGATTTTCAAATTGAACCAGCCTTACATCCTCAGGATAATTGCAAATGGTCATGGTATATAATTCTTTTATACATTATTAGGTTTGATTTGCTAATTTTTTATTGTGAAAGGAAACTATTAATTTTAACTTAAATATTTTAAATGGGCAAAAAATCTGATTAGATATTTTATAACAGAAGATGAACAGATGGCAAATAAACACATAAAAAATGCTCACCATTATTTTTTGCTAAAAAATTATAGGTTAACTCCACAATGAGATACTATGAAATACCAATTAGAATGATCAAAAATTAAAACCAAAATCCAACCACAACGAAAGTAATCAAGTGATGGCAAAGATGCAAAGCAACAAGAACCATTTTACCTTCCAATAGGAAGTAAAATGGTATAATCACTTGGATTATAGTTTGGCTGTTTTTTGTAATGTCAGATATCATATAGCCCACCAACACTCTGTGGGTATTTACCTAGAGCAGTTATAATTAATGGTCACATAAAGTGTTTAAACAAGCTTTAAACATAACCACTCAAAACTTGAAGCTCTTAATATCTTTAAACTGGTAAACAGATAAACTGCTAGATATTTATACTACAGAATACTACTAAGGGAAGAAACAAACCAAAAAAAAAACCCAAATTATTGGTTCACAGAAAAAATGTCGGTGAATATCAAATGCATTCTCCTATTTGAAAAACCACATATTATATGATTTCACTTATATGACATTCCAGAAAAAGCAAAATTATAGGGATAGAGAATAGATCAGTGAATTCCAGGGGCTAGGCATGTGGAGTAAAGGTGATTACAATGAGGCAGCAGAGGAATATTTTTAGAAGCCAGAAGTGTTCTCTATCTTGACCATGGCAGCGGATACACAATTGTATGAAGTTCTCAAAACTCACAGAGTTGTACATCACAAAAAGCGGATTTTATTAAATGTAAATTTCTAAAAATTGCATAAACCTATGACTGGGAAGGCCTTGAACTCTTTCACTCCTCTTAGAAACAACTATAAAACATAATCTTTTTACTAAATAACCTATTTAAAACAAATCATAAATTATCATTTGGCTATAGTGTCCAATTATATATGATAAAGAACAAGAATGCTTAGAATAAAGAACTCATTTCAGATAAGAAAAAAATGTGGTGTCAGGATCCCTGTTAGACTTATGCCTTAGCATTTAAGCAAAAACTCAAAATAAACTTATATCATTGGGTCTGCAATCAATTCCTTTTTAGTAAATGGTTCTGACTTTACACTCTGGTCATAAACATATTTTGTGTTAGTGTATGAGAGCTACAAGCAATGAGTAAATTCAGAGAATAAATACGACTTAATTTTCTTATAGTGCCATATGCTATACCTCTTTAAATGCCAATTATTTTACACAAATCACAAAGTATACGTGAGTTGATTATACAAGGAAAAACATTGCTATCTTGAAAACAGCACAAGTGCTATTCCTATTTTTCATAGACCTTTAGTAAATAATTTGTAATAATAAACATGACAATAAAATTAGGAAAAATTAATTTACCATATATAATTTTAAAGCAATATAATCAAACTGTCTATCTATAGAACACAGCTAAAATCTAAAAGTATTTATTAGTGGTGAAGGGGGATATTCACAGAAATAGATATTCATAGAAATGGATATTCTGTTAAAGCCAATGAGAGTTTTTCTATGAATTATTATTACCATTATGGCAAGATAATAGTCTTTCATTCCCTGTATCCATATAAACCAAACACAAGACAGGCTTACAGTTTGCTAAGACTTTAACTAGACTCATTTATGAACTATGTACTGTTCAGAATAATACAAATATTAAAAAATGACCAAGTCTCTTTTTGAGAACAATAAGCCCTAGGAATTTAAAAATAAAATTGTAAGTATTACAAATACTGATAGACCTTAAAATTTCAAATCTAAATGTATCAGAGTGGAGGTCTGAGGAACGGGAATGTTCTAGAATGCTTTAGTTCTGGAATGAAAAGTATAAATGAAATCAAAATAATAAACGTTTGAACTTCTATACTATAAATTTTGTCACATCCACTGATACAAACCTGACCATTCTATAATGGATCACTCATCTAAACATTTAGTAATATATGTGGAAGCCTGGAATGGTAGTCTAGGTGAAATACTATTACCTATTATGGTAAGACATGCTGCTGATTAGCAAAGGAAAAAAGTTTACACATGGAGTTGAAAATAGTCAGAATATTGGAGTCAAAATGCTCAATACATCAATTTCAGCCACTAAAAGTACTTTATTAGAATGAGGCCCTGGAACATAGATTTTAATAAAATTCAATTCACTTCTTAATTAGGTCATATCAGTAAAGTGTATGCAAATTTATGGGCTTTCAATGAGTTTGGCAGTAAAAGTCTAATACATCATTTGTAGAAGCAACCCAATAGTTCACAAGTAAAAAACTGCATATGTCTGTGTATTTTCATCTCAGATGCATCATTATACAATATTTGTAGTGCCATAGGAAAGCTTTGTCTTTAGAAGATGATGATAATTTTGCCCCTTTAAGATAAATGAAGGTAGGAAAGGAGGATGGGAATGTAAAGGGAACGTGATTCACAGAACAGCACCACCTTAAGCACTACTAAGAGTCAAACAGACTAACCTTGAGGGGCTCCTTGTTTAATTAGATTTTTTTTTCTAAAAGTAAAAAATGTATATTGTATAAACTAAAATGACATTTTTATTGTCTACATGTAAAACAGAAACTATTGTAACAACAATCAAGTCTTCATTCTTATACTTGATGTTTTTTGACATATACATTTTGGTCTGTACATTTATGACATATATAAAGTCATAAATATGATTGAATATGCCCCTTTAGTTACTTCAAAATCTACTTTCAACTCCTTTCTTCCCCTACCGTCTCTAGGCAAAGAATACAATGCATACAAACACCTTTAGGCTGATGGAGAAAGAGACAGCAGGCTTATATAGCTGGAGCACAGTGAGCCCAAAGGTTGGTAGGGAAAAGTTCTGAGAAGTCATCAGAGACTAGATTGTATAAAGCCTTATGGGCTATGGAAGGACTTTGGATTTCTTGTATAGCAGAAGTCACTGGGGGATTTTATGAAGGAGTGAAATATGACATAGTTCACAGTTTGAATGGTAATCCTGGCTGCTGAGTGTTTTATGCACTGTAGGTGGGCACAAGTAGAAGTAGGAACCCATTAGAAAATTACTACATTAATCCAGACAGGGCTCGGGTTAGTGTAGAAGCAAGAGATGTAGTGAGTTATTGCATTTGAAGGGAGAGTTTATAAAGATTTGCTAAATAATTGAATGCCCCCTCATTTGTCTTTGGTCACACAGTTGATCTGATGCTGCTTCTAAAATCTCTGCCTCCATAAACCCAGTATGCCCAATAGTATCCAGCTCACATTCTCTCTCAATGATTCCTCATCATACTATTTTATTCCTCCATAATCTTATCTTCTTCTGAACTTGTACTTTTTTTTTCTTTACCAGCATTTCCCAAACTGTTAATAAAGTCCAACAGGCAAAGACAACAAGACCAACCTAGGGTCCAAACAAGTTAGGATTATTAATTTGCCAGAATAAAGAAGAATACTTGAAGGGAAAAAAAGTACCTCACCTAACAAAGGAAGACGTAAGCGTTATTACAGAATTTTGACCAAGGGTTGGGTTTAGGTAAAATTTAAATGAAGCAGTGTTTTGTTTGGCACAAAGCAAAGTAGCAAAGTAGCCCTGTTTTTAAAAGGTAAGTATCAGGTTCAGGTTGAGAAATAAGACTCAGGTTCTCATTTTCTTAAAAGCTACAAGTTAGAACACGGAATTGTGCATGCAGAAATCCTGTATCTGAGACACTGAAGCTGGTCTGAAAAATCAAAGCTGCTTCTCTGTATCGAAGTAACCCAAAAAGCTCAGATATTCTAGACAAGATGTTCCATGCTTTCTGATATGATTTGAAATAACAAAGTTTATAATAGTCTGTGATTGTAGATGTTTCTCAAGACTGTATCATTTTGTTGATAAATAAATGCAGTTTTAAGAGCTTTTCACTATGTACTATAAAACCCGTGTTTAATAATAGTTTATTGATCATTTTGGGGAGTGGGGTGCTGATTATATTATTTGTAAAATTAATCATAAAAAGGAGTAAGTACATTTTAGTTTTTTTTAAAAAAAATGCATGACATTCAGAACTAAGAAATAGTGAGATGTGTCTGGAAGTTGTATGCTGGATCACTGGAGATATGAACTTGCAATGTTTACTCAGTAAGCTATTAATTACTTCATATGTACTCAGGAGAGTTTCTTTGTGTTACCCATTCCAAATATTCTCCCCAAAATGTATTAAGATTTATAGTATTCCCATTTCTTAAATTGTTGAAAATACACAAACATGGGTCCCACTGTAGATTTATTTGAACTCGAATCTCCAGGCCTATAAACCTGAATACTTAAAAAGTCCCCAGAATTTGTGATCTGTTTGGTTTACCATGTGTATTAGTCTCACAAGGCTGTTGTAACAAATCTCCACAAACTTGGCAGCTTAAAAACAACAGAAATTTATTGTTATACAGTTCTGGAGACTAAAACTCCAAAATCAGATTGTCAGCAGGGCCATTGTTCCTCAAGTATTTAAAGGGAGGTGTTTTTTTGTTTCGTTTTGTTTTGTTTTTTCATTCCAGCTTCCAGTGGCTGGTTAGCATTCCGTGGCTTGTAGCTGCATCTGTTTGTGGCTCTGTCTTCACATAATCTTCCCTTTGTGTCTATCTCAAAACTTTCTCTGCCTATCTTACATAAGAAAACACTGCTTGCATTTAGGGCTATCAAAGATAATCCAGGATAAGTGCCTTCTCTCAAGAACTTTAATTTAATCACATCTTTTGCCAAATAAGGTATTTACTCTTTGCCATATAAAGTAATATTCACAGGCTCCAGGGATTAGAATGTAGACATAATCTTTGTAGCACCATTCAGCTGACTAAATTTTTTATCTTATAAATTAGGAATCTAACAATTGAATGATTTGAAGTTTATTGTAGTTTTACTACTTAAATGATAGCTTGATTACATTATCCTTACCAATTTTCCAAGAATATGCTTTATGCTCACTATTCTAATTAAGGCATATATTACATCTAATAGACAATCACTATTTTCTGCTAATAAAATTACAAATACTTACTTGGAAAATGTTTATATTATATACGACCTGTAATTGTCAATTATGTGGTTATTACTCAATTAGGCATAAGTGCTTTTGTTCTGACGCACAGCTCTGAACACTGAAAGGTAACTTTATAAATGGTGAAGCACATATTATGTGATAGCTTGTAACAATAATAATTTCTTTTTTACATTCTTATCTGACTGGGTCAGAAATGATTTCTTCTACCTCCTGTTTATTTTGAGACAAGAGACGAAGGAATAGCCACTGTAAGGAACATATTGATCTTATAGTAGAAACAAGAGAGAGACAGAATCACAGAATGGTTCCTATTGCTACTTGAAAGGGGCACACATCACTTCTGCTGACATTCTATTAAGCAACATGGCCAGTTCAGATGTCAATAGGATTAGAGGTGTGGGTGGCGGCCCTGGGGGAGTCGTATAATCCCCCTTCAGTATACACTGCACAAATTTTGGAATAATAACTCAATCACATCTAGCTCTCTGTTCTTTGTCATATCAAGGGTGGGGCAGAGATATTGATATTGCCTTAAATAACCATGCTCATGTTTTGCCCTTAAATGCATCGTCCCTGTTTATCAAAGCCTTGGCTCAATTATCTGGGTCACGGCAAACTTGCTGTGCTCTATTACATTACATCTTGATATGTGTGCATGTATGTTGTGTACCTTAGTTATACAGAACTTTTAATAGTAAAACTTTATCCCATCAAAATGTCACACATATGTACCCTCCTTTGTTTCCTAGATTCCTCGTCCAATTTATTCACTATTCAAAAGTCCTAGGTTGGTAGGCATGTTTCTCATTGTTCAAGACATAATTCTTTAATCTTTAGCTAATACAATTTTATGTGAGGCAATAAACCAACACATGGGGAAAAAAGAAAATTATTAAAGGAATCTTATAAAAATTAGGTCATTAACTAAGGGGCACCACTGTGGCAGGTTACAGTTCTAATGATGGAAGATATGATTCATAAAAAATAATTCAAGCTTATAATATACCAGTAGAAATCTGTAACCAGCTTACCACAGATGAATAAATAGATACTCACCAGACACCGGTGGATATATATTGCGGAAATACATTAAACTTCTAAACATTAGAAATATCACAGCAGGATTGCTTAATGGAGTAGCTTACTCTAAGTCTCCACAGCATAGCACAGCAGGTGATGTTAGATTAGGTAAAAATTAAGTTGAATAGATTGCAAAATGCACTATCAATCTCCACTGACCATGAATTCCTGGTTAACAAAAGAAATACAAATCAGGCTAAATGTTCTTTAACTCAAGGGTCATAATTCTAGCTAAGTAGACCTTTTGGTTTAGGCATGATGTTAATTTTCTCTAAGGCACCATAGGTAAACAGTAGATTTTTTAGGTGATAGATTTGTAGGGTACATTTTGGGAGTGGTGGTAATGGAATTAATAATAATTTTATAAACCAATAATAAACATATCTATAATGTTTTAATCCATTTCAGAATTTTTCCAAATATTACATTAGTACTACTCTCTGCTGTTCTGATTACTCATGGACACAAGGAGAGAGCTGGACTCAATGGAATATTGTAAGTTAAAGACATATGAGAGCTCTTGGATTTAAGTTCAATATGTAGCAACAATATGATTTGCTGGCCAAAACCTAATGAAATCTTAGGCCACGATAATAGAAGTAATGATTCCATCACAATAAAGCAAATACTTTTGGTCTACTCTAGGAAAGTCAGAAAAAAATCTGGGGCATAATGTTTCATTCTGGGCATGGTATTTTAAAAGAAACATAAAAATAAAATATTGTATGGAATCCAGAAGAAAGAAAAGTGGAAGATGGAGGATCTAAACCATGCCATATGTATTCACTCCAAAAACAAGCACTAAGAATATGTATTAGAGAAGGAGGAATCACATCTATTTCACTAGGAAAAGAGGAGATTTGGATACAGAATCAAAAGAGTTCTTAAAGTTATTAAAAGTTTGTAAGGGAAATACAGATTTGACTTATTCTGTGTGTCTTCATAGAAAGAATGAAGACCTAGATAGTCACTGCAGAGAAACACATTTATACTTTTACATTAAATCAGAGAAACGTTTAACAATTAGATTAATCCAAAATACGGGGGAGCGACATAGTCATAACTTCAGAATGACATCAAGATGGTTGCCTAGAGGTGCCTGGCACTGATTTCATCCCCTAAAAAAGGACCTAAACAACAAATAAACAACTACATTTCTACTGGCGTTCCCTACGGAGAGTTGTGGAGTACAGCAAGGTAGTGGCAGAATTCCTATGGAACACAGAAACCCGTAATGGCAGTACAGAAAGGAGAGCAAAACACCCCGCCTCTGCCACACCTCTCCTCCACTAGGATTGACTTCAAATAAGGAGGAACTTTTCTTTGCAGAAAAAAGATAAGCAGTAGGCTCCCAAAAGCCCCTGTTAGCAACAGAGACACCTGCAGTTCTTGCTACAGGACATCCCACAGCCCTCACAGGCCATGGGCCCAGATTGGGGAGCATTCAGGGGTTCACATGGCTGCATTGCTCTGGAGTAGGAGCATACATTGTACACACCTCCAACCCCCAAGCTGCTAAGACATGGTGATATCTTGAAACTGGCGTCACTGCTAGACGGTATCCTGCTCTGGAGGCAAATAGCCAGAATGTCACTCCATTCCTGAGGCTCCACTGTCATTCCAGGACACTCACGTGTGTGGCTGCAGTGTCATCAGCTACTCAGAGCTTAGGCCCAACAGAATGACAATGATCCTGATGTCTGAGCTCACATAGCACCTGCCTCCTAAGGAAAAGGCAGTTTTGAACAACAAAGAATCCAAACTCAGCCAGGAGAACCACCATGCATGTACATCCTTGACCTGAAAACCAGTTCAGTAGCTCTGACACTGAGCCAGCAAACCTACCCTGTGTGCATACCCCCAGCCTGAGAACCAGCCCAGTGGCTCTACCTCTGCAAAGGCATGCCACTGCCAACACATACTCTTGCAGCCTAGGCCACTGAGGCACTCAGACGTCACTGACATTGATGACAAATGAAAAAACTGCACAAATCCTACACTACTACATCCACCCAGAACCAAACACAAAGCATCCTACCAACCAACACAGAAAAATGCCTTTTTATATGAAAGATACTCCATAAAATTGGAAGAGGTAAGTATTCCACAGATGCACAGTTATCAAGTTAGAGACATAAGAAACATAAAACAAAAACAGGAAAACATGACACCTGCAATCAAACACAGTAATTCTCCAGTAATTACCACAAAGAAAAGAAAATTTATGAAATGCCAAAAAAGATATCACCAATAAACAAGTAGAAATCTTGGAGCTGAAAAAAATGCAATGAGAGAAATTAAGAGTACAATCAAAAGCTTCAACAGACTAAATCAAGCAAAAGAAGAAATTTCTGAACTTAAAGACAAGTCTGTTGAAATAACCCAGTCAGAGAAAAAATAATAAATAAAAAAGAATGAAGAAAGCCTACATAGCTCATATGACACAATTAAACAAATATTCAGCTTATAGGATCTCAAGAGGGAGAAAAGCTAAAGAAAGGCACAGAAACCATGTTTAACATAATAGCTGAAAACTTACCAAGTCTTTGGAGGTATCATTGAACATCAAGGTTTAGTAAGCTCAAAATTTCCCTAACAAATTCAACTAAGAAACTTATAATCAAATTATCAAAAGTCAAAGACCAAGAGGAAATTCTAAAAGCAGCAAAAATGTCAAGTAACATGTAAGTAAATCCCCATTGTACAATTAGCAAATTTTTCACCAGAAACCTTGCAGGCTAGGAGAGAATGAGATGATATATTCACAGTGCTAAAAGAAAAAAAAAACTGCTATCTAAGAAGACTATACCCAGCAAAGACACATTTCAAAAATGAAGGAGAAATAAAGTCCATCCCAGCAAGACCTGAAGGAATTCATCAACACTAGAATGGACTTATAAGGAATGCTTAAGAGAGTGCTACAACTGAAAGCAAAAGGACAATAATTACTATCTTCAAAACACATGCAAATATAAAACTCAGTAGTACAGGTAAATTCATAATCAAATTCAGAATACTCCAGGATTGGAATGGTGCTATAGAAATATTTCAATCCTCAAGTATGAAAGATAAACGTCAAAGGATAAAAAATAATTACAGCTACCATCAGTTTTTAAGAAACAGACAATCTATAAAAATGTAAGCTAAGAAAACAAAAATATAAATTACGAAGAGGATAAAAGTCTAGAGCATTTTTATGTTACCAAAGTTAAGTTGTTATCAGCTTAAAATAGTCTACTATTTCTAAAAATTTATTGTTAGCACCATGGTAACTACAAAGAAAGGAATTACAACAGATAGGTAAAAAATTTTAAAAAGAATGAAAGCTTTCCACAACAGAAAACCACCAAATCACAATGGTAAACAAGAGAGGAAAAAGTAACAAAGAATTTTAAAAACAAAAAATCAGAAAATAATTAACAAAATGGCAGAAACAAAATCTAACTGTATTTGCCGACTATAAGAGATCCACTTCACCTGTAAGGACACACACAGACAAAAAGTAAAGGGATAAAAAAGACATTCCATGCACCAGGCAAATGTAAACCAAAAGCAAGCAGAAGTTGGTATGCATATATCAGATAAAATAGACTTTAAGAAAAAAAACGCAATAAACCATAAATGATCATTATCAAATGATAAAGGGACCTGTTTAGCAAGGTAATATAATGAATGTAAACATATGCACCTAAAATCAGAGCACTCTAAAATATAAAACAAATATTATTAGATCTAAAGGAAGAGGTAGATTGCAAACAATATTAGTAGGAAATTTCAACATCCCACTTTCAACAATGGACAGATTACAAGAAATATCAAGAACACAAGCATCAGGCTTAAACTGTATCACAGACCAAATAGACCTAACAAACATTACCAATACATTCCATCTTACAGCTACAGAATACACATACTTCTCAACTGCACATGGCTCATTCTCCAGGATAAATTGTACATGAGGCCACAAAGCAAGTCTTAACAAGTTTAATAACATAAGATCATACCAAGCATCTTTTCTGACCACAATGCTACAGAACTAGAAATGATTAATAAGAGGAATTTCCGAAAGTTTACAAATATATGGAAACTACATGACATGCTCCTGCATAACCAAAGGGTTAATGAAGAAATTAAAACATAAATTTAAAATATTTCTTGAGACAAACTAAAATGAAAACACAGTATACCAAAACCTAAGGATATAGCAAAATCAGTTCTAAGAAGGAAGTTTATAGGCAATAAATACATACATCAAGATAGAAGAAAGATCTCAAACAACACAACACTACACCTCAAAGAATTAGAAAAACGAGAACTAACCCCAAAATTTGTAAGAAGAAGGAAATAAAGGTCAGACAATAAGTGAACAACATAGACAATAGAAAAACATTACAAAATATGACCAAAACAAATAACTGATTTTTTGAAAATATAAACAAAATTGTCAAACCTTTAGCTAGTCATAACTTCAGGGATCAGGAATGGCAGGGTTTATGGAGACTTCTACCAATTTCTGAAACAGGCAAGAAAAAGAATCTATTATTTGGCTGAAATATTGAACTAGATGATCTTGAAAGTCTTTTTCAATTATGAGATTCATTGAATCTATGATAAGGTTTGCATTGGCTCTTACATCTCACAAAATAACAACAGCAACAAAAGATCAGGATGTGGAGGGCATGTGTGTGGCAGCAGCACAGTGAGACCACACAAAGAAGAGGCAAGTATGAGTTTGTGTTTCACTCAAGCTCCTCAGTTATTTGTAATTCACAGGTGCTACTGTAAAACATGAAATGCTCCCAGTGAACAGTTAGCCCAGAGTTAGGAAAGGATTACAAGACTTTATCAGAATTTTGAGTTGACATATGCAATGACATATCACTATAATTCTTGCATAGTTAACTCCCTGATTATTACAAGCTGCCACTCATACAGAGAAAAAGTAGTCCAGAATAGATAAACAGTATTTCTCCACTTCCAAGCTTGCTTTCCATTTGTAATCTAAGTCAATAGAGAACAATACAATATTAAAAAGACACTTTGCTTATGGAAAAGGAATTTCACAAAATGTTAGTCTTATATGTGTCCTTAACACCATTTGTAGCCTTCTTATCCCAGAATCATTGAGTTTCTCGTATGTTCCCTGCTTCAGCTATTTTAATATTTCATGGTCAATTCTGAATGCAGTGTTTTATCTGCTTCTAAGCTCCTCCAGTCACAATCTCTGGCTTTCTTGTCCTGCATATGTGTTCAATTGTGTGCTGCTCTACTTCTCTGAATTCAATCACTCATCTCTCATGCATTTATAATATTATTCTAAAAAAGTAAAATGGCTCAGTTTATCATTTTGGTATTTGTTTTTCTACTATCACCTTTTCTGAGGAATATTCCCTTGTTTTCAAAATCAGGAAGTATATTTTTTTCCTATGGTCCTCCAGTTGCATACTTTTAAAAAATAGCGGTTTCCAGGGCAAGATGGCTCATCTCACTGCAATTGGTTAGACAGTGGGTGCAGCCCAGAGAGGGCAAGCAGAAGCAGGGTGGGGCATTGCCTCACCCAGGAAGCACAAGGGATAGGGGAACTCCCTCCCCTAGCCAAGGGAAGCCATGAGGGACTGTGCCATGAGACAGTGCTATATGGCCCAGATACTATACTTTTCCCACAGTTCTCACAACCTGCAGACCAGGAGATTCCCTAAGGTGCCTATACAACCAGGGCCCTGGGTTTCAAGCACAAAACTGGGTGGCTGTTTGGGGAGACACTGAGCTAGCTGCAGGAGTTTTTTTTTTCCACACCCCAGTGGCACCTGCAATCCCAGCGAGACAGAATCATTCACTCCCCTGGAAAGGTGGCTGAAACCAGGGAGCCAAGTGATCTTGCTCAGCAGATCCCAATTCCACAGAGCCAAGCAAGCTAAGATCCACTGACTTGAAATTCTCGCTGCCAGCACAGCAGTCTGAAGTCTACCTGGGATGCTCCAACTTGGTGGGGGGAAGGGCGTCTACCCTTACTGAGGCTTGAGTAAGCGAATTTTCCCTCACCGTGTAAACAAAGCTGCGAGGAAGTTTGAACTGGGTGCAGAATAGACTACAGCGTGGCAAAGCTGCTGTAGCCTGACTGCTTCTCTAGATTCCTCCTCTCTGGGCAGGACATTGCTGAAAGAAAGGCAGCAGCCCCAGTCAGGGGCTTATAGATAAAACCCCCATCTCCCTGGGACAGAGCACCTGGAAAAGGGGCAGCTGTGGGTGCAGCTTCAGCAGACTTAAACACTCCTGCTTGCCGGCTCTGAAGAGAGCAGTGGATCTCCCAGCACAGCGCCTGAGCTCTGCTAAGGGACAGACTGCCTCCTCAAGTGGGTTGCTGACCCCCGTGCCTCCTGACTGAAAGATACCACCCAGCAGGGGTCGACAGACACCTCATACAGGAGAGCTCCAGCTGGAATCTGGCAGGTGCCCCTCTGGCACAAAGCTTCTAGAGGAAGGAGCACGCAGCAATCTTTGCTATTCTGCAGCCTCTGCTGGTGATACCCAGGCAATCAGGGTCTGGGGTGGAACTCCAGCAAACTCCAGCAGACCTGCAGTAGAGGGACCTGACTGTTAGAAGGAAAACTAACAAACAGAAAGTAATAATATGAACATCAACCAAAAGGACACCCATGCAAAAACCCCATCCAAAGGTCATCAGTATCAAAGATCAAAGCTACATAAATCCACAAAGATGAGGAAAAGCCAGTGCAAAAATGTTGAAAATTCCAAAAACCAGAATGCCTCTTCTCCTCCAAAGGATCCCAACTCCTCATCAGCATGGGAACAAAACTGGATGGAGAATGAGTTTGACAAATTGACAGAAGTAGGCTTCAGAAGGTGGGTAATAACAAACTCCTCCAAGCTAAAGGAATTTGCTCTAACCCAGTGCAAGGAAGCTAAGAACCTTGATGAAAGGTTACAGGAACTGCTAACTAGAATAACCAGTTTAGAGAACAACATAAATGACCTGAGGGAGATGAAAAACACAGCACGAGAACTTCGTGAAGCATACACAAGTATCAATAGCCAAATCTATCAAACAGAAGAAAGGATATCAGAGATTGAAGATCAGCTTAATGAAATAAAGCATGAAGACAAGATTAGAGAAAAAAGAATGAAAAGGAACAAACAAAGCCTCCAAGAAATATGGGAATATGTGAAAAAAAACAAAACTCCATTTGATTGGTGTACCTGAAACTGACAGGGAGGATGGAACCAAGCTGGAAAACACACTTAAGGATATTATCCAGGAGAACTTCCCCCACCTAGCAAGGCAGGCCAACATTCAAATTCAGGAAATACAGAGAACACCACAAAGATACTCCTTGAGAAGAGTAGCCCAAAGACACATAATCGTCAAATTCACCAAGGTTGAAATGAAGGAAAAAAATGTGAAGGTCAGCCAGAGAGAAAGGTCAGGTTACCCACAAAGGGAAGCCCATCAGACTAACAGCAGATCTCTCTGCAGAAACCCTACAAGCCAGAAGAGAATGGGGACCAATATTCAACATTTTTAAAGAAAATAATTTTCAAACCAGAATTTCATACGCAGCCAAATTAAGCTTCATAAGTGAAAGAGAAATAAAATCCTTTACAGACAAGCAAATACTGAGGGATTTGTTACCACCAGGTCTGCCTTACAAGAGCTCCTGAAGGAAGCACTAAATATGGAAAGGAAAATCCTGTTCCAGCCACTGCAAAAACATACCAAAATGTAAAGACCATCAACACTATGAAGAAACTTCATCAATTAATGTGCAAAATAACCAGCTAGCATCATGACAGGATCAAATTCACACATAACAATATTAACCTTATATGAAAATGGACTAAATGCCCCAATTAAAAAACACAGACTGGCAAATTGGATAAAGAATCAAGACCCATCTGTGTGCTGTATTCAGGAGACCCATCTCATGTGCAAAGACACACATAGGCTCAAAACAAAGGGATGGAGGAATATTTACCAAGCAAACGGAAAGCAACAAACAAGGAGGGGTTGCAATTCTAGTCTCTGATAAAACAGACTTTAAATCAACAAAGATCAAAAAAAAACAAAGAAGGGCATTACGTAATGGTAGAGGGATCAATGCTACAAGAAGAGCTATCTATCCTAAATATATATGCACCCAATACAGGAGCACCCAGATTCATAAAGCAAGTTCTTAGAGACCTACAAAGAGCCTTAGACTCCAAAACAATAATAGTGGGAGATGTTAACACCCCATTGTCAATGTTAGACAGATCAATGAGATAGAATATTCTCAAGGATATTCAGGACTTGAACTCAGCTCTAGACCAAGTGGACCTAATAGGCATCTACAGAACTCTCCACCCCAAATCAACAGAATATACATTCTTCTCAGCACCACAAAGCACGTATTCTAAAATTGACCACATAATTGGAAGTAAAACACTCCTCAGCAAATGCAAAAGAATGGAAATCATAACAAACAAACAGTCCCTCAGACCACTGTGCAATCAAATTAAAACTCATGCACACGTATGTTTATTGCGGCACTATTCACAATAGCAAAGACTTGGAACCAACCCAAATGTCCAACAATGATAAACTGGATTAAGAAAATGTGGCACATATATACACCATGGAATACTATGCAGCCATAAAAAATGATGATTTCATGTCCTTTGTAGGGACATGGATGAAACTGGAAATCATCATTCTCAGTAAACTATTGCAAGGACAAAAAACCAAACACCGCATGTTCTCACTCATAGGTGGGAATTAAACAATGAGAACACATGGACACAGGAAGGGGAACATCACACACCGGGGACTGTTGTGGGGTGGGGGGAGGGGGGAGGGACAGCATTAGGAGATATACCTAAGATATACCTAATGCTAAATGACGAGTTAATGGATGCAGCACACCAACATGGCACATGGATACATATGTAATAAACCTGCACATTGTGCACATGTACCCTAAAACTTAAAGTATAATAATAATAAAATAAAAATAAATTTAAAAAAACTCACTCAACACGGCTCAACTACATGGAAACTGAACAACCTGCTCCTGAGTGACTACTGGGTAAATAACAAAATTAAGGCAGAAATAAGTTATTGGAAACCAATGAGAACAAAGACACAACATACCAGAATCTCTGTGGCACAGCTAAAGCAGTGTTTAGAGGAAAATTTATAGCACTAAATGCCCACAGGAGAAAGCAGGAAAGATCTAAAATTGACACCCTAACATCTCAATTAAAAGAACTAGAGAAGCAAGAGCAAACAAACTCGAAAGCTAGCAGAAGACAAGAAATAACTAAGATCAGAGCACAACTGAAGGAGATAAAGACACGAAAAACCCTTCAAAAAATCAGTGAATCCAGAAGCTGGTTTTTTGAAAAGATTAACAAAATAGATAGATTGCTAGCCAGACTAATAAAGAAGAAAAGAGAGATGAATCAAATAAACACAATAAAAATGATAAATGGGGTATCATCACTGATCCCTCAGAAATACAAACTACCATCAGGGAATAATACAAACACCTCTACACAAATAAACTAGAAAATCTAGAAGAAATGGATAAATTCCTGGACACATACACCCTCCAAAGATTAAACCAGGAAGAAGGCAAATCCCTGAATAGACCAAAAACAAGTTCTGAAATTGAAGCAGTAATTAATAGCCTACCACGCAAAAAAACCCAGGACCAGACAGATTCACAGCCAAATTCTACCACAGGTACAAAGAGAAGCTGATACCATTCCTTCTGAAACTATTCCAAACAATAGAAAAAGAGGGAATCTTCCCTCTTTTTATGAGGCCAGCATCATCCTTATACCAAAACCTGGCAGAAACACCACAAAAAAAAGAATATTTCAGTCCATTGTCCCTGATGGACATCGATGCAACAATCCTCAATAAAATACTAGCAAATTGAATCTAGCAGCACATCAAAAAGCTTATCCACCATGATCAAGTGGGCTTCATCCCTGGGATGCAAGGCTGGTTCAACATATGCAAATCAATAAAGGTAATCCATCACATAAACAGAACCAATGACCAAAACCACATGATTATCTCAATAGATGCAGAAAAGACCTTCAATAAAATTCAACACACCTTCATGCTAAAAACACTCAATAAACTAGGTATTGACGGAACATATCTCAAAATAATAAGAGCTATTTATGACAAACCCACATCCAATATCATACTGAATGGGCAAAAACTGGAAGCATTCCCTTTGAAAACCAGCACAAGATAAGGATGCCCTCTCTCATCACTCCTATTCTACATAGTATTGAAAGTTCTGGCCAGGGCAATCAGGAAAGAGAAAGAAATGAAGCATATTCAAATAGGAAGAGAGGAAGTCAAATTGTCACTGTTTGCAGATGACATGATTGTATATTTAGAAAACCCCATCGTCTCAGCCCCAAAACTCTTTAAGCTGATAAGCAACTCCAGCAAAGTCTCAGGATAAAAATAAAAGCAAAAGAAACTCTCATCAGACTGAACAGGTAACCTACAGAATGGGAGAAAGTTTTTGCAATCTATCCATTTGCCAAAGGGCTAATATCCAGAATCTACAAGGAACTCAAACAAATTTACAAGAAAAAAACAAACAACCCCATCAAAAAGTGGGCGAAGGATATGAACAGACACTTTTCAAAAGAAGACATTTATGCAGCCAACAAACATATGAAAAAATGCTCATCATCACCAGTCATTAGACAAATGCAAATCAAAACCAAAATGAGATACCATCTCACTCCAGTTAGAATGACCATCATTAAAAAGTCAGGAAACAACAGATGCTGGAGAGGATGTGGAGAAATAGGAATGCCTTTACACTGCTGGTGGGAATGTAAATTAGTTCAACCATTGTGGAAGACAGTGTGGCGATTCCTCAAGGATCTAGAATCAGAAATACTATTTGACCCAGCAATCCCATTACTGGGTATATACCCAAAGGACTATAAATCATTCTACTATAAAGACACATGCAACGAGAACACACGGGCTCAGGGAGGTAAATGTCACAAGGGCCTGTTGGGGGTAAGGGTCAAGGGGAGGGATAGCATTAGGAGGAATACCTAATGTAGATGACGGGTTGTTGGGTGCAGCAAACCACTATGGCACATGTATACCTATGTAACAAACCTGCACATTCTGCAATGTATCCCAGAACTTAAAGTATAATAAAAAAAGAAATAAATAAAAATAAGTAAATAATGTCCTAATCATCTTTACATTGCAATTGAGGCTCACAACACCCCACTTTATAAATGAGAAAATTAAGACCTAGAAAAGTTAAGTAGTATTTCCCAATTAAGTACAATTGCAACTTTATCTGCTTCCAGAAACTGTGAGGGTCAATATATACCCACACGAAGGAGAAACAAATCCCAAGCTATTATCATGTTGAACTGTAAACTGAAAAAAAAATTAGAAAAAAAAATGCTCTTAACATAGGCTTTTATTTCTATGTAGGTAGATTATTTTATAAAATGAAAAAAGAAAATAGGCATGACTTATTGGAAAACCCTGTTTAGTTGGAATAGATATTGAAAATGTATTCCACAGCATTGACAACTTGCTTTAAAAAATAAGATGAATTTGGTTACTTTTTTTCTGTAGTTGCCTTATAAAAAGCCAAATAAAACAAAGTGGCTTCATGAGGTATCCTAATCATTTCAGGATGCTATAATCAAGAACTTAAGGCTGGTTAATTCCAGCAGATATGGTCTCTGGTGACTGCCTATTTTCTGCTTCAAAGATGGTCCTCCCATGGCAGAAGGAGAAAGCAGCTCTATGAGCCTCTTTTATAAGGTCTTTAATCCCATTCACAAGGGTGGAGCCATCAATGACCTAATCACTTCACAAAGCCCTACCTTGTAAGACCATCATCTTGATTAGGTTTCAATACATGAATTTTAGCAGGGACACAAACATTCAGACCACAGCATTAAAATAGGTGACATAAAAAGATATGTTCATGTTGCTAATCCCTGGAACTCAATGTGGCCTAGGAGGACAGGCGTTAACACTGCAAAGTGAACACTGCTATTATTCAAAGCTATGGCTGAAAACTGATGCCTATTACTGAGGATCATGGGATGTCAGAGGACGCTAAAGGAGATCTTCACATTAATAGTATTGATGTTTTTGGATGAGAAATGAGTTTTGTTTGAAGATTAGAAATTGCTAACAAAAAGGATACTATCCCTGAAATTAAAGATGAAATACAAGGATTAGCAATAGTCGTAAGTATCATGTTCCACGTATTGCCAAAGTGTCATTAGGATTTTAGACTTTGTTGCTGTTCTACCCCAAGGTGCCAAAATATGAATTATAGATAATATTTCTATAAAAATGATTAATCTAATCATACTGGCACTGCAGCCTTTTCCATTTAAGTTTAGCCAGCCCAGCTCTCACTGCCAAGCTCAGCCTCCTCAGTGAGTATTGAACTACAGCAATAATGGCTGAAAAGAGCCTCCTTATTTCATAGAATTAGCCTGGTTTCATATGTGTCCAGCATTCTTTATATCCAGCACCAATGTCAAAAGCAGAAACAGGAGGCCCTGATCCCTTCAATTCTTTCTAATTCATTGTTCTCTACTTTTACTTTAACTAAATAAATCTTATTAAAAAATCTATGATTATTCTGTTAAAGAAATATTTGAAACTTTTTAAATAATCTGGAAGTTGTTCTTTCTTCATTCAAAGTAATAACAATCACACATATTTCTAATTAATATTACAAACTCACCTAAGATTCCAAACGGTCACATGACCATAAACAGAAGCCCAAAACTGCACAGAACTTTCTCCAGATTATTACATATATATTATTGCAAAGCACAGGTCCACAGCAATTAGAAAGTTTTTCTTAACTGTGCAGCTGCTTCTTAGAATTTGTCAATGAAGTTTCTAGTTAAAATTGAGGCATTTCAGGAAATGTGTTAAATTTTTCTGCCTTTAACATTAAAATCACTTTCCAAAGTTAGACCATATAAACACTTCACCACATGTAACAATCAGTTGGATTCCTGTCTTCTCAAAATATATACTCCATCCATTTATACCCTTATCCTTTTAAAAAGATGCCATTATAAAATATTAGATAATAATATGCCAATGTAAAACTTCAGACTTTATGTTTGACATCTAACTAAAGGTCAGGCAATTATACTTTAAGAGAGAGGTTTTTAGAAATTTTACTCTTAACTGAAATGAATGTAGAACTACTCTTCAGTATCCTCCTTACCTATACTCACAGTCCCAGCCTTACGAGGGCAGTTAATACATGTTATTGGCATATTTAATTCAGGCTTATAATTAGACGTCGTGTATTTGAATTCACTTAAATTTCTCTTTACCTGACTTCTAACTGGAAATCAGCTTGTTTGAAATGAGCTGAGGTTTTCATCCAGAGGGTTTGGCTAGAGGAACACTAGAAACTCCGGAGCATTCACAAAGGGTCTTCATAATTTTTTCTAGGAGATAACGTTTTCTGCTGAAAATATTGTTCCTAAAAGAGTAATTCTCAGACCATACTTCCACTCCAAGTTGAGTATGTTTTTTTTTTTTTTACTAGAATAAGGAAACCTACCATTTCTCCTTTATAGTCACTCACCAGAGCACATGATATGTGAAAATAAGAAATACACAGTGAATATGAAGGGCTAGCCTTGCTCACCTGTAATTTTTGTTAGCAAATAAACTGATGTTGCATTAACTTTGTGTCTTTGTTCCTAGCACCTAAATTCTGAAGATATACTGAGAAACTAAGTGCCTACAGACTCATTTACATCTTCTTTGTCATTTCAATAACCAAAATATGAAGACTACAAATAGTTGCCAAATCACACATGAAAGCTACAAAATTCAACTTAGCTCATTGTCTGTACAGATTATTTCTAATCTACATACCTACATTTGGGTTCTTTATCTATTCATCCCTAAGTCAGGTCCATTATCAATCTAGTTCTACTTTAGATTGTCAGGATTCACCTTCAATATGATGCTAAGAGTTAAGATTAACCTCTTCTCAAATTTTGTTTTTTATCCAGTCTTCTTCATTTTGGTTTATACTCACTTCTGAAACTTGACTTGGTTTGATTTAGCCAAAGGATTGTCAAGCTTGTAAAAAGCCAGAATAAATATTTAAGGCTTTGCAAGCCAAGCAGTCTCTGTTACAACTACTCAGCACTGCAATTTTATCACAAAGCAGCTATAGCTGATCTGTAAACAAATGAGTGTTGCTGTGTTCCAATAAAATCCCATTTATAAAAACAGGCAGCTGGCCAAATATAACCCACACACTGTAGTCTGCTGACCCTTATTCCGGCCAAACACACTGTACCACACACAGAGAGCATTCATCTACTTATCCATAAGTACATCAAACATGTGGCTGTTTGCACATTAATCCCCCTGGAAAATCTACTTAAGAAGATACTGCTTGGGATGTGTCTCATTCTATTTTCTCTTCTAGCTTTTCTCAGAATACCTGAAATCAGGACAAGTACTCTTATCACTGAATTATATTAATAGTTTTAAGTAACAGAAAAAATTATATAAATACATAATGCCCATAACATTTGCAGACAGATTTCATGTAAACACGTAGAATTTATGGGCAATTTTAATCTGCAAAGCCAAAACACCTTACCTATACCATTAGCCATTTACTTCCTTTTCTAGGTAGATACAAAAGATTTGAGATAAACTGCTTCTGTGTTTTACTCTCCACTTTCCTGCATCTCCTGAATAGATGCAGCCAAATATTGCTATTCCTAACTTAGACTAATACCCGTATAACCCAAGTCCATAGACACGAGCCCTACTCTGGGGTTACTTTGAGTGCCCTGCTGCTATTTACTATCTTCTGTGAAGCCATAGAATGAATCTTAACTGATGCTTACCTACTCTACTCTCCACTAGAAGCACATGCATGGTCAAATCCTTCCAGTTGTTTAAAAAAGGCAAGAAACTATAATTACGTTGGTTGGCCAGTACCTCTCTCTACCTTTTTTAATAACATTTTTAGTCTTAATCAGATACATGTTTCTCTTACCCAATACAGCTTTCAGTGGGCTTTTGAGATTTAGTACTCCAAATGAAATGTGTACCTGAGCTACTAAAATGTTAAATTTGCAAAATGTTACATTAAAAAGATATTGCTTGGGATCTGTCTCATTCTACACAGGTAGAATCACTTGCTTTCATTTATACATACATAGGTAGCACAGGAGCATCACTTGCTTAATTGGACATCAGACTAGGGGAGCAGTAAGCATAACATACCATAGAGGCTTTGTTGTTTGTATTCTTTTCCCAAATGAGAGGTTATAAACAATTTCATTCATTTTTAAAAAAGAAAAATGGTCCTAAGAAACACTGCTGAAAGAAAACAAAATAGAACACATAGGGAATATAGCAATTGTGCAAAAAAAAAAAAAGATGTGTACAAGTTTTATGACAACCAAAACAAATAATTTTTTTTAAAAAATCATATTTGGAATATTGCCTAAGAGAAAATAAATAAACAAATGCATAAATAAAATACAGAGGTTCATTGGCAGATCTGGCAGATCCGTACTAATGCTCCAGGTGCTAGAGGAATAATAATTAACTCAATCCAGGGCACCTGAAGTTAAAAGTAAATACATAAAAAAAAATTTTTAACTATGCTTTATATGCTGGAATGGTCTGTTAATTAATCAATGTACTTTCATGTTTTCTTACAAGTAACTAGAAAGACATTACTATTATTATTAATAATTAAAGTGAGAATAGTTGTTTCAGCCATAATGGCATATCATTATTAGTTGTTAGTTGTAACAAACCTACCACTGGGACTGCCTATGAGAAATTCAATTAAGAATCATCAGAGCCATCAAGAGACTAAGTGAGTACAAAATATTAATGGACTACAAAGATTTAAGAGAAAATGGTTGCAGAGACGGGGGTCTAGTGACACATAAACTACCACATCCCAGCATGTAAATGGTTTCTAATTTTTACCAGAACTCTGGATAGAATTAATTTCATGTAAATTACTGCAGAACATCTATTTTGTATTATAATTTGAACATCTGACACTGGGTGTAAGGTTTTTTTTTTTTGGTATTGAAACATTTAAAACAACCAAAGCATTAATTATTGAAAGAGTCATGCAAGGAATTATTAGAACTATCCAAGTGCTCCAACTGCAAGGCTGTGAATGGTGAACTGGTACTCAGGCTTAACTTCCAGGGCCTCAATAGGAGCTTTGCTAAAATCAAAGTCACACGACTTGATACCACATTAATGTTTGTTTGCTAAACTGAATTTATTTTAGCTATAATCAATATCCTTTGGAAAATAGCATGTTAGAGGAGCCCCAAAATAATAACTCACAATCTTTTCAATATCAAATGGTTTATCATGATAATTTTCACTGACAGGGGTGCAGATTTAATATTTAAAAATAGAAAAGACAAAAAGAGAGGGGAGTATATTTGTTTGGTAGGGTTGCCATAAAAATACTACAGACAGGATGGCTTAAACAATAGAAAATTATTCCTCACAGTTTAGGGGGCTGGAAGTTCAAGATCAAGATGCTAGCTGATTTGGTTTCTCTTGAGGCCCTTCTCCCTGGCTTACTGATAGCCACCTTTTCATTGTATTATCACATGGTTTTACTCTGTTCATGGACAACCCTGATATTTATCTATATATCCTAATCTCTTCTTTTTATAAAAATATCAGTGAGTCAGATTAGATTAGGGCCTACTCTAGTGGCTTCATTTTAAATTAATTACCTCTTTACAGGCTCTAATTCCATTGCAGTCATTCTAAAGTACTGAAGATTAGGGCTTTGGCATACGAATTTGAGGGAAGAGGAGGGCACAATTCAGTCCGTAAGAGGGAGGAATAAACAAAAAGAAGAAACCTGAAGCTAATAGGGAAAATGCAACCATCTGATATGTGGGAATTAGCCAAACATGACTGGTAGATTGTAATAGAAACTGCTGGCCAGAGTAACCTCTTTATGATGAACATGGACACATGAATGATGAATTTAGCCACCTACTTAATGGATATTTCTTATTACTGGAATAAAGACCAAACTATTAGCATGGTTTACGTGACTCTGTTATCTTTGATTAACTCTAAAGAATTATTTCTTTCCATTTCCTCTTCTCTCTTTAAATTCAAACCATACTGGATCCTCTTCATTTTTTTTTTTTTTTTTTTTTGAGATGGAGTCTCACTCTGTTGCCCAGGTTGGAGTGCAATGGCACAATCTTGGCTCACTGCAATCTCTGCCTCCCGGGTTCAAGTGATTCTCCTGCCTCGGCCTCCCAAGTAGCTGGGACTACAGACACATGCCACCATTCCCGGATAATTTTTGTATTTTTAGTACAGAGCAGGTTTCACCATGTTGGCCGGGCTGGTCTTGAAATCCTGACCTCAGGTAATCCACCTGCCTTGGACTCCCAAAGTGCTGGGATTACAGGCATGAGCCACTGCGCCCAGCCTGATCCTTTCCATTCTTTAAACAGGCCATTCTTCCTTCTTCATGGAATCTTTGCCAGTGCAATTTCCGCTACTTGCACATATTATCACCTATTTATGAATCATTCTTACTTTGAGTGTCAAACACTGGAAAAAAAAATTCTCACCTATGTCCCTGGCTTAGTTAGGTTTCATTGATATATAGCCTTGTATTAGTCCATTCTCATGCTGGTATGAAGAAATACCCAAGACTTGGTAATTTATAAAGGAAACAGGTTTAATTGACTCACAGTTCCACATTTCTAGAGAGGCCTCAGGAAACTGACAATCTTAGTGGAGGGCAGACATCTTCTTCACAGGGCAGCAGGACAGAGTGAGTGCAAGCGGGAGAAATGCCAGATGCTTATAAAACCATCAGATGTCACGGGAACTCATTATCACGAGAACAACATGGGGGAAACTACCCCCATGATTTGATTACCTCCAACTTGTTCTGCCCTTGACACATAGGGATTACGAGGATAACAATTCAAAATGACATTTTGGGTGGGGACACAGCCAAACTATATTATTCCACTGCTGGCCCCTCCCAAATCTCATGTCCTCACATTTCAAAACACAATCATGCCTTTCCAACAGTACCCCAAAGTCTTGGCTTATTCCAGCATTAACCCAAAAGCCCAAGTCCAAAGTCTCATCTAGAACAATGCAAGTCCCTTCCACTTATGAGCCTGTAAAATAAAAAGTATGTTAGTTACTTCCTAGATACAATGGGGATATAGGCATTGGGTAAATATACCCATTCCAAATGGAATAAATTGGCCAAAACAAAGGGGCTATAAGTCCCATGCAAGTCCAAACTCCAATAGGGCAGTCATTAAACCTTAAAGTTCCAAAATGATCTTTGACTCCATGTCTCACATCCAAGTTATGCTGATGTAAAAGGTGGGCTCCCAGGGCCTTGGACAGGTCCATCCCTGTGGTTTTGCAGAGTCCAATCCCCCTGTGCCCCCTGGCTGCTTTCACTGGCTGTCCTTGAGTATCTGTGGCTTTTCCAGGCACATGGTGTAAGCTGTCAGTAGCACTACCATTCTGGGGTCTAGAAAACAGTGGCCCTTTTCTCAAAACTCCACTAGGCATTCCCCCAGTGGGGACTCTGTTTGGGGGCTCACACCCCACATTTTCCTTTGCACTGCCCTAGCAGAAATTCTCCATGAGGGCTTCATCCCTGCAGCAAACTTTTGCCTGGACATCTAGGCATTTCCACACATCCTCTGAAATCCAGGTGGAGGTTCCCAACCCTCCATTATTGACTTCTGTGCACCCACAGGCCCAACACCACATGAAAGTTGCCAAGACTCTGAGGTAACACCCTCTGAAGCAATGGCCTAAGCTGTATCTTGGCTTCTTTTAGCCATGGCTGAAGTTGAACCAACTGGGATACAGGGCACTATGTCCTGAAGATGCACAGAGCAAGAGGGCCCTGGGCTTACCCTACAAAATCCTTTTTCCTCCTAGACCTCCAGGCCTGTGATGGGAGGGGCTGCCGCAAAGGTCTCTGACATGTCCTGGAGACATTTTTCCCATTTTCATGGCAATTAACATTTGGCTTCTTATTGCTCATGCTAATTTCTGCTGCATGCTTGAATTTCTCCTCAGAAAATGGGTTTTTCTTTTCTATTGCATCATCAGGCTGCAAATTTTCCAAACTTCTATTCTCTGTTCACCTCTTGAATGCTTTGCTGCTTAGAAATTATTCTGCTGGATACCCTAAATCATCTCTCTCAAGTTCAAAGTTCCACAGATCTCTGGGGAAGGGGCAAAATGCTGCCAGTCTCTATGCTAAAGCATAGCAAGAATGAGTTTTACTCCAGTTCCCAACAAGTTTCTCATCTGCATCTGAGACCATTTCAGCCTGGACTTCATTGTCCATATAACTATCAGCATTTTGTCAAAGCCATTCAACAAGTCTCTAGGAAGTTCCAAACTTTCCCAGATTTTCCTGTCTTCTTCTCAGCCCTCCAATCTGTTCTAACCTCTGCCTGCTACCCAGTTCCAAAGTCACTTTCACATTTCCAGGTCTTACAGCAGCACCCAACTCTCAGTACCAATTTACTGTATTAGTTCATCCTCACACTGCTATGAAGAAATACCCAACACTGGGTAATTTATAAAATAAAGAGGTTTAATTGACTCACAGTTCCACATTGGTGGGGGGGCCTCAGGAAACTTAAAATCATGGTGGAAGGCAAAGAAGAAGCAGGCACCTTCTTCACAGGGTGGCAGGACAGAGTGAGTGTAAGCAGGGGAAGTGCCAGACACTTATAAAACCATCAGATGTCATGAGAACTCATTATCACGAGAACAACATGGGGGAAACTACCCCCCATGATTTGATTACCTCCAACTGGTTCTGCCCTTGACACATAGGGATTATGAGGATAACAATTCAAAATGACATTTTGGGTGGGAACACAGACAAACCATATCATTCCTCTACAACATAATGACTTTTATTTATATTCGTTGTTAAAGTTTGTAACTATACATGTATTTGTGTATGTGTGTATATATATATGTATTTTTCAATTAAAGTTAAATTTTTCTAACTCAAAAAAGATAGACTATTAGTAACACAAGTTAGTAATTATATGACACATACCCTGTAAAAGGCAGAATTCATTTTATACATGTTAATTCATTTAATTATTATAACAAGTCTAGGATATATTTAAAATGAGTGTCATCATCTTTACATTTATAAATGAGAAATCAGAGGCACAGAAAGATTTTTTTGTAAATTAGTTAAGGTTGTTATCTAAAAGAGTGCTGGGACTTCAACCCAGGTAACTATAGCTTAATAGTTTGCTATTAACTAATATCCTATTTCATATAGTAAACCCATTGCCAATTAATGACTATACTAGTTCTGCTATATTGTATATCTCAAAATGTGTTTGCTTATGATATAAAAAGCAAGAAAATTAAGAGAAAACTCCATATGGTTAGCCTGATCACAGTGGAGTAGGGAAAGCCAAGATACTTTTATCTCAGTGAAACAGGAAAGATCCAGCTTTTCCAACTTCATAAAATAATAAAGTTGGCTGGCAGTAAGTATGCAAAGTTTAGGACTTCAGCAAGGTTTATATTGGATACAAATGAATGTAGGCCAAACTAAATCATGGTAGCTGGCAAATAAAGGAATCAAATGAGAGAGAGAGAAGAAGAAGAAAATACTAATTGAATATCTTAATTTTTTATTAGTAAGCCCAATTGTGATATCTTATAAAACAATGCATACATACATACCAGTTACTGTAAATATCTACCAGCCTGTCTATTCTTGGACAAAGCATCAGATAACTGTCTTTGGAACCGAAAACCAGAACTTTAATTGAATTCCCCTATTACTAACTTTGAGGAAGTTGAGTGTGACAGTTAAGAGAGTACGTTCTGAAGTCATATTATATGGATGCAAATTAATAACTTGTTGTGTGACCTAAGGAAAATTAACCTCATCCAAAATATAGAACACCTATCTTGTGGTATGGTAGTAAACTTTAAAGAAATTACTATACACAAAGTACTTAGAACAATGTAGTAACAAGTGCTAAAGGTATTAGGCATCATAATTTTTGCCCTGATCAAGGAATTTGATTTTTAAGTTTGCCAATTGTATGACTCATTAATGTCACTGTAGGTTTTTCATTTATGAGTTATCTTTTGGGAACAGATACAAGAAGTTGCAATTCACATAGAGCTCAAGATAAAGGAGTGTTGAGAACGCCCTCAATCTTGAAACAGAGGGCGCAGATCTAAATTTCCACTTCTCATGGATCATGGATCTACATATACAGATGCTGATGTGGAAACAGAAACTTCTACAATGCAGACCTGGAAACAGAAACTTCTACAGGGGTAAATGCTAGAAAAAATAGATCTTAAAATACATGGTTCATCCTCTCTGGCATAACCAGTATGTATATAGTTAAGTAATCCAAAATCCTTTAACCAGTAATTTATCAACTTGCGCAAAAAGTAACATGAGATAAATACTTATTTTAACTTTTCTATTTGTTTTTGGTTTATGGTAAATATGCACTTAAAATGGAAATGGTTTTGATAGTAAAGGGGTAGAAGACAAATGATGAGAAGAGAAGTAAAAGAGCCAAAGTCAAAAGACAAACAACCCCCAACCAAAAAAAAAAAAACCACCTTAGGAGATAAAAATATTGCAAGATGAGTAAAAACCCAGTATCCGCAGGGAAAAGGAAAGGGTCTTACAACTGAATACAATCATTTCAGGTAATTGTTAGGAGCAACATAATTTTTCAGCATAACTATGCAGATTTCAGCATGTGAAGCAAGAGAAAAAATAATAAATCCAGATGATCCTGAGGAAAGAAAACAAGATTAAATGTTCATATATAATTAAATTTAATAGATAATTGTTACATGAAAATATTAAAAATTCTGTACCAAGTGGCACTATGGAAAGTGGTGTCTAGTACTATAGCGATAATAACAATGTTTTTTAAATTTCTTAGCAACCTTTACAATAGCAAGTAAGACATATACATGGATTTTTAGTATACTGTTTGAACTTTTTTTCTCTTTTTAAAAACCACTTGCCCTTATTGCTATTATTCAATTTGGAGAACAGAAATATAGCATGAAAACAAATAAAAAACAAAGACAAAACAAGAAAAACAAAAAATACTGAAATTCAAATGCCTAATATTAATAAATATAAATAGACAAAATTAGAAAATAAAAATATCAAATGTCAGATCAGCTGGACAAAATCATCTATCTTTATGATGTTTTAAAAAATATATCTAAAACATAAAAATAGTCAACAAATAAAAATAGCTACATTCTTAAAACTTTGGAAAAGAAAAAAACCAAACTATTGCAAATGAAATAAACACCCTCCCCAAGAGGTACAGACAAAATAACAAGTTAAGAGATTAACAAGATAACCACATGTAACATTAATAACAAAAATTAATTGTGTTTTCATATATTGGCAACAAAAAGGTAGAAAGAATTATCATTGTCATCAAGGTAAATAAATGAAAAATATGTAAGGGACCTAGAAGTAAATCTAATAAAATATATAAATAGATGATATTTATGGAGAAAACTCATGTTTTGAAGAAATGTAAAACATTGTCTTAAAAAAAAGAAGTAATATGCCACATTCATTGAAAGAACATAAAGACCACTTCAATATATGAGTAATACACCACAATCATTAGTATAAAGACTTCATATTATTCTCTTCACATTACTTACATAAAGTGCAATTATAATCAAAATTTTGACAGGAATATTTTTTGGGGGTTACATAACAAATTACATTAAAATGTGTGTAGAAATAAAAGACCCAAGAAGAAACACATAAGAATAAGAATATAGTTGGTCTTACTCTACCAGGTATCAAATCTATAGTTTCATTAAGCTACAGTAATTTAGATACTATGAGTCCTTAAAAAATACTGACCAATGACATGAAATAAAGAATACACAAATAGACATACGTATTTTTAAACATTTGCATGACAAAGTTGATATTTCAGATAATGTAGAAATTTTGGACTATCCAATAAATAGTCCTTATAACAACTGGTTATCCACATGAGAAAACTGAAACTGATTCTTCACCTTGCATCTCAAACAAAACCTTATTACAGATGTATTATAAAGCATAGTAGTTATGATAGTGTGGTATCAGTGCAGCAACAGAGAAATAGACTAATAAAAAAATCTCAACACATACCATGTATATATCAATATTTAGGAAAAAGATGACACTGCAGAACAGTTGATAAAAAACAGATTTAATTTATTTAAAAAAATGATTATAGGATAACTGGATATCCACATGTAAAAAAATAAAAGTGAATGTTTACTTCACATCTTATACAAAGTCACTTCCAAGTAGGTGGAGAGCTACTTGCGGAAGTCAAAATAATGCATCTCCCAGAAGATTGTATATATTTAACATTTAACATACAATATGTGACATCTAATATATGATATAACATCTACTAATCATTGTCAAAAATTCTTAATCAGAATCAGAAAGCACTAACCAACCTTAAGACACTAGAAAAAGAAGAACAAATTCAATCCAAAGTAAGCAGAAAAAAAGGAATAATAAAAATTACAGCTGGGCTCACCAAACTTGAAAATAAAAAAATAGAGAAAAATCAATGAACCCAATAAATAAATACATAAAATAAATGAGACACTAAACAGGCTAGCTAAAACATAGATAGGACACACATTACTAATATCAGAAACAAAGGGGACACCAACACAGATTACACAGATTTCTTGCACATTAAAAAGATAAAAAGAAATACTATCAAAAATGCTATGCCCACAAATTAAATAGCCTTGGAGAGATGGGCCAATAACTTGAAAAACACAATCTGTCAAAACTCACCCAAAAAGAAACAGACAATCTGAATTGACCTGTGTCTATAAGAGAAATTGAATCAATAATTAATAACTTTCTAAAGCAGAAAGCAGCAGGCCCAGATAGGTTCACTGGTACATTCTACCAAAAATTTAAGAAAAAATTGTACCAATTCTCTAAATGTTTTTGAGATGGTAGAAGCAGAGGAACTGTTTCTTAACTCCTTTGATGAGACCAGCATTACCCTAATACCCAAAACAGACAAAGACATTACAAGAATCTAAATGATCATTGTCTTAAGACATTATCTAAAGATAAATATCTTCTACAAACATACATGCAAAAATTCTTAGCAGATTAAACAATGTAACAGAATAATTATACACCTGATTGGCCTGGAGTGGTGGCTCACACCTGTAATCCCAGCACTTTGGGAGGCCAAGGCGGGTGGATCACAAGGTCAGGAGATCAATACCATCCTGGCTAACACGGTGAAACCCCATCTCTACTAAAAATATAAAAAATTAGCCGAGCGTGGTGGCGGGCACCTGTAGTCCCAGCCACTCGGGAGGCTGAGGTAGGAGAATGGTGTGAACCCAGGAGGCGGAGGTTGCAGTGAGCCGAGATCGCGCCACTGCACTCCAGCCTGGGTGACAGAGCAAGACTTGGTCTCAAAAAAAAAAAAAAATAGAATAATTATACACCTGATTAGATGGGATTTATCCCAGGCATGCAAAGCTAATTGAATATTGAAAAAAAAATTCATCTGTTATATCAACAGGAAAAAGAATAAAAAATAATATGACCATACCAATAGAAACAGAAAAAACATTTGACAAAATCCAACACTCATTTATGATTAGAAAAAAAAAAACACTCAGTAAACTAGGAATAGAGGGAGTCTTCCTCAAGCTAATGAAGAATATCTACGAAATACCTACAGCTAACTTATTTTACTAACCATATTTACTTAATGGTGAGAAACTCCAAGCTTTTCTGACAAGATCAGGAATAAGGCAAGAATACCCTCTCTTCACTGTTTTTCAAAATCACACTGGAAGTCTTAGTTAATGCAATAAAATAAGAAAAGGAAATAACAGATTTACTGATTAGGAAATAAATAAAGCTGTTTGCAAACGACATGAATTTATAGAAAATCCAAAAGAATTGACAACATTCTCCTGGAACTAATCAACAACTCCACATGGCAAGGTTACATGATACAAGGTGAATATACAAAAGACCAAACTTTTCTACATACATTTAGTCTTAATGTTGTCAATAGGTTTTTTGAAACTGTGACTTTAAGAGAAAAAATGTAACATCATTTCATTTAGTATAGTTTTGTTAAAATGTTCATGAGAGAAAAATTTTTTTTTAATTCATATGTCCTTTCACTTAAAGTTGCAGTTTCAAAGAACCTATCAATGATGTTAATTGAAGACTTACTGTACCTGCAATAAAATTGAAATTTGAAATAAAAATAATATCATTTGTAGTAGCACACTCCAAAAATAAAATATGTAGATATAATTTTAGCAAAATATGTACAAGGTCTGTACAAGAAAAACCACAAAATTCTGATGGAAGAAAACAAAATATAAAATAAATGGAAAAATATTTTATGTTCATGAATAAAAAGATACAATATTGTCAAGATGCCATTTCTTCCCAACTTGCATTGACATACATAACTCAATGCAATCCCCAGTAAAACGGTAGTGAGTTATTTTGTGAATATTGAAAAACTGATTCTAAGGTTTATAAAGACAGGCAAAAGACCCAGAGTAGCCGACGCAATATTGAAGGAGAAGAATAAAGTTTGAGAACAGACTCTACTCTGTTTCAAGATTTAATATGAAGTTTCGCTAATCAAACACAGTATGGTATTAATGAAGTAACAGACAAGTAGATCAATGAAAAAGAACAGAAGACCCAGAAATATACCCACATAAATATAATTAAAGCAACCTTTGGTAAAGGAGCAATGGCAGCACAATGTAACACAGATAGTGTTTTCAACAAATGGTACAGGAAGAACTGAACATCCACATGCAAAAAAATAAACCAAGACACAGACTTTACACCCTTCACAAAAAATTAACTCAAAAGATCTCACAAATCTAAATGCAAAACATAAAATGATAAATCTAGAAGATAAAATAGGAGAGAATCTAGATGATCTTGACTTTTGGTGGTGACTAAAGGCACAATTCATGAAAGAAAGAAAGAATTGATAAGAAGTACATCATTAAATTTAAAAATAAATGCTCTGTGAAAGACATTGTGCAGAGAATAAGACAATAAATCACAAACTGAGAGAAAATATTTGCAACAGACATATCTGATAAAGGACTGTTATCCAAAATGTACAAAAAAACCTTTAAACTTTACAATAACAAAAAATGTGATTAAAAAAGGAGCCAAAGGCCTTATGACAACTCACCAAAAATATAAATGACAAATAAGCATAATATATTCTGCGTCATATTTCATCATGGAAATACGAACTTAAACAATAATGCCATACCACCACACACCTATTACAGGGCCCAAATCCAGAATACTGACAATACCGAACATGTCAGTAGAGAATGAGGAGAAACAGGAATTCTCATTCATTGCTGCGGGGAATGCAAAATAGTACAACTACCTTGGAAAATAATTTTGCAGTTTCTTACAAAACTGAAAATGCTGTTACCATAAGAGGCAGCAATCATGTTCCTTGGTACTTACAGGAATTGACAACATGTCCACACAAAAATCTGCACATGTAAGTTTGTGGTAGCTTTATGTATAATTGTCTAAATTGGAAGAAACCAAGATGTCCTCCATTTAGTTAATCAATACAATAAACTGTGGTACATCTAGATATCTGGTGAAATATTATTCAGCACTAAAAAGAAGTGAGCTATCAAACCATGAAAAGACATAGAGAAAATTTAAGTGCATATTACTAGGTTTTAAAAAAGGCCAGTTTGAGAAGGCTATATATTGTATGATTCTCATTATATGAGATTCTGGAAAAGGTAAATTAACTATGGAGACAGTACAAATATTAGTGGTTAGCATGGATTTGAGGGAAGGAAGGAATGAATAGAGGGAGAACAGAGGATTTTTAGGATGCTGGTTTCATCCGTATGATACTACAATGGTAGTTGTATGTCATTACCATAGAATGTACAACACCAGTAGTGAATCCTAATGTAAACTATAGACTTTGAGTGATAATGATGTGTCAATACAGTACGTACCACTCTGTTAGGAGATGTTGATAATGGGAGAGACTATGCACGTGTGGGACACAAGAGGTATATGGGAAATCTGTGTACCTTTCTCTCAATCTTGATATGAACCTAAAAGTGTTCTAAAATAATAAAGTGTTTTTTTAAATGCATTAACAATTAAAGATCCAATCTCTAGCTTGGCTACATTAAAATTTAGAAATTCTACTCCTCAAAAGATACTAGTAAGAAACTTAAAAGGCAAAAAAATGTAGACAATGTTTATTTGCAACATGTATAACAAATATACGGCTCATATCTAAAATGTCTAAAGACAAAAAGCAAATAAAAAATAACAGCTAATATAAAAATACCCAAAGGATATAAGAATCCACTTAACAAAAGAGAATACAGACCAACAAGACCTCCTCTGCAGTGCTGAGTGGAAAGTAATTGGTGCTACAACTTGGAAAAACAGTTTAGCATTATTCAGTTTCATTCCTACATTTCTTCCATGAGGAAGCATAACTATGTTTATAAAAACAAGTGCACAAAATTGTACATAGTTGCACTTTCTTTAATAGCTCTGCTATAGTTAATTTCATATGTCAGCCTGACTAGGCCAGTTACCTAGTTTTGGGTTAAACAGCAGTCTAGATGTTGCTGTGAATGTTATTTTTTAGATATAATTAAGTCAGTAGGCTGAATGAAGCAGATGAATCTCCACAATCTTTTGATATTTAGTTGAAAGCTTTAGGATAAAAGAATGAGATCCCCATTAAGGAAGAAATTCTGCCCCTAGATCACCTGCAGACTAATACTGCAACAAACTTTCATGTGGGTCTCCAGCCTGAGTCTACTTTGCAGCATTTGGACTTGCCAGTCTCCATAATCATGTGAACCATTGCCTTCAAATCCACCAATCAATCAATTTCTCTTTTTCTGCCTCCTCCTGGCACCCATATGTATATATGTCTTACTGGTTCTATTTCTTTGGAAAATCCTAACTAATATAAACTTCAAACTGAACACTATTTAGATGTTCACTAACAAAAAATAAATAAATAAATACATGAATACATGAATTGTGAGATAATCATATAGTAGAACACTAAATCTTAATGAAAATAAAATGCAACTAGGAAAACATGGATAAATTTCACAGACAAAATGACGAGCTAAAGGAACCAAACACAACACCACACATATAATATGGTTTAATTTAAAGTTCAAAAATAATTAAAACCAAATTTTAGTGTTTAAGTATGCTTAAGTGATTACATGATAAAGAAAGTAATTACAATTAACAACAGTAATAGTTATCTTTGGAAGGGAAGGAAAGAGAGGATTGCAAAAAGGCACAAGAGAGCTTTCTGAGGTGTTAAAATATACTATTTCTTGGTTTGGGTGATTGTTATCCTGGCTTTATTTTGGGGATAATTTAGTTATCTATTTTCATTTTATGCATTTCTGATGTGTGTTATATTTTGCAAGACAAAGCTATAGCAAACAAGAATGAGAAATACTGTATCAGAGGGATGGGAATGAGATCACATAGAGAGAGACATTGATAACTGTCCAGCTTTTAGGTTATTTCTGTTGATTAGAGCCTAAAACTGTTAGACATTAATGTGGTCGTTTAATTTACTACTAGAAAGGTCTCACGTTAGAAGTGAAAAGTGAGAAGACTGAGGTTTAAACAGCCTGCTTTTCCTGGGCTGGTGGCTGAGACACTGCAAAGGCAGATTTTCTTAAGAAACCTCTTCTTGCTGTGATAGTAGTATCAGCCAGCATGCAAGATTGAGCATTTGGAATAATCATTCTGTGTTGCTTGCAGGCCATGTGGAAGCTGAGCAAAGCTGAATCAATGATCCAAGAACACAATGTCTGGAAATGATCCCATCCTGAATACCTTTTTCATGCTTTTGCAGCCAATTGATCACCCAACACTGCTGCATCCATAAGGTTTTACTAATAGATTTGCCATTCACTGATTATACTGCTGTTTATACGACATTGGTAATGCTCAAGACATTTTATGAGAAACCTTATCCTATCCAAGATGGTATATTAGAAATGCATGGCTTGTGACTTCTGAAACAGGCCAAGGGTATGGCAAGGAATATGCTCTGTTGAGTTCCAGGTATCTTGGTAGCCAAATGTTTATTCCAATTAGCTCAAGCTTTGTTTCCTTCAATTAGAAACATTCTATTTATAACACTCTCTTGCCAATTCAACGGATAACTTCCTGAGCCCGAATAGCTCTCTTCTTTATCTTGTAATTTAACCCATGCTCATTCAATTCTACACCTTACTTTACAATCACAGTCCCTGTTGTGCTCTTTGAAAATCAAGCAGTTGTTTTGTGTCATGAACAAAATCACACTATGCTTTCAAATAAATAAATAACATGAAATTTTAAAATGACTCTGGTTAGTAGGGATATAACTGCAATAGAATGACCTAAACACTAAGAAGCACATCTACTGATACTATTTTCTTTTGTTTTGCTCCTGAAGTCATAGCCACCAACACTTTTAGTTAATGTGCAAAAGCCAAGCTACCTGTATAGGTATACCTGCTGTCTCTAAGTGCTCTTAATAGATAAAATTAGATTGCTGTTATAAGGGAGCTTCTTTATACCTGAAGTTTGGTGCCTTAAAAAATTACACGCACATAAGTTTTGTTAAAAATTAAACCTCTTTCATGCTTAATAATACTGAAGTCCAAATTTATTTTCTCCCCTCATGGGAGAAATGGTGCCAGGCCTGTTTTCACTAACTGTAATCTCTAATAAATGAAGAAGGCTTCCAGTGATACCTGCATTAGTGATAATCAAATAAATTACTTGGACCAGATATTATAATGTTGACATGATTCAAAGATAGTTTTTAACCTAAATCAGTATTTTACTTGGAGCTCAATAGGGTTGGGAGATAGTAATTTTTATTAAAAAAATAAAAACTGTGTATTCCAGTTACAGCATAATTTATTCAGATATTAAATTTATTCTGCCAATATTTCTTGCACTCTCTTACAACCCATAACACAAAGAATCCAATATCTCAGCAGATAGCCAGGTCCTTTGCAACTCTTTCACTCTGGGATTTTGCAAGGCAGGACGCAAGAGCTGCTACAATTTCTTGCTCTGATAAGAGAATCTAAGTTCAATAAAGAGATTATTCTAGGTGTCCTTGGAAAGAAAAGGCAGAATTTGTGGGCAAAGCAAAGACAGAGACTGGAACATTTCCTGGAATCTGAGCAAGTTCTGTATAGCAGAGGATTTCTTGCTAGTGAATGAGGAAGGGAAGGGCTATATAGTACATGGATAAAGTGAAGATTGAATAGATATTCACACCTCATAGTGAAAAGTTGAGTTTTCGGTCATTTAAGTGAATCTTTCATTTTGAGAAAAAAATCTGACTCTAAAAATCTTATTATCCCAAGGATTCCCAACTCCTGAAATTATTTCCATAATGCCAACCATGACATAAAAGCCTAATGAAATCAAGGAAAAATACAGATGCAGTTTTTAAATTACTTGAGTCCAATAATGATAAATTTATGTCAGGGAAGACAAAAAAAAAAAAAAAAAGAAAACCTAGGTTGATCTGCTCTCCTTCTCCCTACTCTTTAAGAAGAACAGAGAGACTACGACCAAGGCCTCAGCATACTTAGTGTCAAATGTGCGTGAATTTCTCATAGTTGCATTAATAAAAATCTATTTTTCCTTTGCCAACCACTTAACCTCTTACCTATTTTCCAGTCACTATTATTTCTTTTCTAATTATCCTTGATCATAATATTGACCTTTGAGGGTTCCAGAGTCATGAGACCATTTATGGCATTTTTCTGGTTTGATATTAAGAGATACTCCTTAGTGAGTTTCAGTAGTACTCAAAGTACTTAATTAGGATCTTTACATTACCTCTTAACATAAACAACATTGTTAGGAAATTATCATTATCACCAATTCTCCTCATGAAGAAACTGAGGCTCAACACAGTTAACTGACGTACATGCATAGATATGCAAATATATAGAGCTATGCATTGCTTAAGCACAGGGAAATGTTTTGGGAAATGTGTTGTTAGGTAATAGTGTCATTGTGCTATCATAGAGAATATTTTATGCAAACCTAGATGATATATGGTGTATCCTTTGCTCCTAGACTACAAACCTACACAGTGTATTGCTATACTGAATATTGTAGGCGATTGTAGAACAATGGTAAATATTCATGTATCTAAAAATATCTAACCATAGAAAAGGTACAGTAAAAATACAGTATTGTACTCTTATGGGACCTGATGTGGTTTGGCTCTGTGTCCCCACCCAAATCTCATCTAGGTTTTCAATCTCCATAATCCCCATGTGTGGAGGGAGGGGCCAGGTGGGAGGTGATTGGATCATGGGCACAGTTTCCCCCATGCTGTTCTCATGATATTGAGTGAGCTCTCACAAGGTCTGATGGTTTTACAAGGCAGTTTTCCCTGCTCTCGCTCTTGTCTCCCTTGCGGCCAGGTGAAGAAGGTCCTTGCTTCCCCTTCACCTTCTGCCATGATTGTCAGTTTCCTGAGGCTTCTCCAGCCATGCAGAACTATGAGTCAATTACATTTTTCCTTTATAAATTACCCAGTCTCAAATATTTCTTTATAGAAGTGCAAAAACAGAATAATAGAGGACTACCACCATATATGCAGTCAGTCATGGACAGAAATGTCATAAGGTAGCACATGATTGTATACATATTTATTCAGAATGAGATTTATTATCAGGAATTGGCTCATGCAATTGTGGAGGCTGAGAAGTCCCATGATGTACCATCTGCAAGCTGGAGACCCAGGAATGCCTGTGTTGCAAACCAGTTCAAGCCTGACAAACAGGAGAGACAAGGGTGTCCCAGTCTGATGGCAGAAGACCAATGTCTAACTAAAGGATTCAAGCCAAAGGAGTGGATTTTCTCACCTTCAGCCTTTTCTTCTATTCAGGCCTTCAACAGACTAGATACCCACCCACATTGGAGAGAGTGATCTGCTTTACTCAGGCTACCAATTAAAATGCTAATCCCTGCCAGGCATGGTGGCTCACACCTGTAATCCCAGCACTGTCAGCAGTCAACATGGGTGAATTGCTTGAGTCCAGGAGTTGAAGACCAACCCGGGCAACATGGCGAACCCTGTTTCTACAGAAAATATGCCTGCCGGGTGTGGTGGTGTGCACCTGCAGTCCCAGCTACTCGGGAGGCTGAGGTTGGGGGATTGTTTAAGCCCAGGAAATGGAGGTTGCAGTGAACTGAGATTGCACTACTGAAATCCAGCCTGGAGCCTGAGTGACAGAGTGAGACCCTGTCTCAAAACAAAACAACAACAAAAAAAAATGGAAAAAAAACCCAGCTAATCCCATCCAGAGACACCTTCTCAGGCACACCCAAAAATAATGTTTAGTCTAATGTCTGGGTAATTCATGATCTAGTCAAGTTGACATGTAAAATTAACCATGAAAACATGCCACTAGGGTTTGTCTGGATCTTTCTACTGTGTCATTTATCTCATTACTAGCATGGTCACAACAGTAGAACACACTAGTAATTATATTCTAAACAAAACGTTGGATCTTCTGTACCTTCTATCAGTAGGTAGAACTCTCTGTAAATAGCCAGCCAAGGGGATATTTAAGCATTATTTTGACAGTCAAACTTCAAATAAACCATTCAATTTGAAAAAAGACCATTGTTTCTCAGCATAAGATTAATATTATCACAAAAAGAATCCCTCCCTTCAAAGCATCTTTTGAATAAAACAAGTATGCTGATAACACAAAAGTAGGGTAAAGACACAATTTTTAAGGGAAAGAAGGAGAATTTGGAATTTCTGACAGGTAATTCCTAAGGCAAAAATGTATGAGCTAATCTATTTCACTAGGGTTCTAAAAATCTAAGAGTAAAATCCCTAAATAATTACTAGATTGAAGAAAACCTATTCACTTTATTTAAAACCAACAAATGACACACACATACACACACACACACACACACACAAATATTTCTAAGCTTTGAGAACATGAGAGGGGAGAAAGACTTTTAGATGCATGTTAAATTCTCATCTAGGCCCATACTCCGATATATGCTTGAAACCCTGGCTCTTCCTTTCAGATTACCAGAAACTTTGTCATATAAATAGCCCCAAAAAAGCATATAACAAATTGGGAAATCTACCTTGCAAATGAAAATATTTCCAGAACAATCAACATAAGGCCCAAATGAAGAAGTGACACGTTTAGGCAGTAGAAACACGGTAACTTTAGATCCTTTACTGTCAATCAGTAATCACAATCACATATTCAAAACACTTTTCCCTTGATATAAAAAGATGCCACTGGAGAATTTTGATGCTAAATATAACTGTGGGTTATAAAATATATAAAAAATTAAACCCATTTGAAAATTATGTCTATACCAGCAAAAGTATGAATAAAAACTGAAAATAGAATCAATCAAATAGCAATTTAAAAAATTCAATTTTGCCCACATTTCCCAGCAAGTTGTTCCATTCATTCCTGATGACATTTCCTCTCTGGCTTTTAAGTTTCTGTAACTCCTTTCTTAAAAATCCAGTATATAATTTACTATTTCACAACACACACTCTCAATCCTAGCCATTTATATCTGGCTCTAAGTTTTTTTCTTTCCAACCATAGTTCAATCTTTTAAACATGATAGACTGTGAGTTCCATTTATTTACTATAGAGGATGTGCTTTCCCTCTAGGAATTCACAATTCTACGGAATAGGGAGTAGAATTAAAATCTATGAGCCAAGATTGAAAGACATACCCCCTCACAAAGTCCGTAGGAAATATGAGAAGCTCTGTTTTAACTATGTAAAAGAGAAAAATTTCCCATAGCACAATGGGGAATCTCTATATCCAAATAAAATATATATTTTATAGAGGAAAAAATTATGTATTTATTTATACATACACACATATGCAGCCCCCAACACACACACACCCCTTAACAGAAAGGTCATGTGAAAATAATTCTACTCAGAGGATCACAGAGTTGGTAAAATTACTGCAAAAACATTTAAATAATTCAATTTTTTTCATGTATCAATATTTATCTTGCAACACAGTTATTTAGTTTACATACATATTCTTATTGTCAGGAGGGGAAAGATTATTGTTCAAACATTCTGAAATCGATTCATAATATTTTTGAAGATAAACATAAAATTGGGAATCAAAGTATACACACTCTGCCTTTTTAAAAGGCATTTTATAGCATGCAAGCTTCGTCTTTAACCCCAAGCATGTAGACAGTAATGAAAGTGTCACATAGTTTGCTAGAGTGTATTATTAAAAAACTAAAATATAAATCAGAGGACATACGAATATTGCTGTAGAATTTACTGGCTGTAAGCTGTGTCTCATATTACTCATCAAAATTGAAAAAGTCATATTTATTCTCATAGGAAATTAAGGAGACTTGAAATGACTTAATGCAAGTGATTTTAACTTACAAGGCAGTTGTGTAAAAGTGAGCAGATTAAATTCCCAGTTTCAGAGGAAGCTGGAACAGAAATGAAGGTAGCTAAAGGGAAATAATGGAGTGATGAGATGGCTCGAGGGCTTAAAAAGTAATTCTTTTATAACACTATTTTCATCAAGTTTTTCAAATTCACAGATGTTGGGGTCAGCACCATTAGTTGGGCAACAATCAGAAGGCAAACCTGGTGGGTTGCCCTTCCAGAGGCTAAAAGAATAGTAGGCATTAGCCAGTCAGAGCAGGCAATATATTCATCAGGATGTCACTGACACACAGCTTTTAATTACTTCATGAGAAGCTCCTAGACCTGGCCCCCAATACACTAAGGACAGGATAGTATAAGGAAAGTGGCCTGAGCCTTGTACTATCATGTCCTTAGTGAGTTCTCAAGCCATCAGACCAAATTAAGCAAAAGTATAACATAATCACTCATCCAAAATCCTAAAGTACAACCTATAGATATATAGTATACTTGAAAAAAATATTTTTAATCCATTCAGTGAACTGAAAGTCATATAAAGAAGAATTTATACTAAAAATATATTTTAAATACATTAGTCATCCTGGCACAAGCACAAATTCCTTAAAAGAAATGATGAAATAAACTTATATAAAACAAACAAACAAACAAACAAAAATACTATAAATATAAAAACTACAAAAGCAGGCCAACAAGGCTGTGTCTTTCTGTAACTTAAATTCAGAAGTCTTTAGTGACACTATTTTCCAAAATTGTTGAGAAATCTTAAGAAAGTTCTATCCATACACATGACATCTTTTCTCCATTGCATAGGAATTGCATGTATTGAAAATTCAGTGTATACTAATTCCACGCAAAACATATTTTATGTTTTTATGTAAACTGGGGTTAGGTAATAGCTTCAGATATTATAAATAGGTCCAGTAGAATATTCACTTTCAGAATATCAAGTGTTTCTATCCCCCAACCACTGAGCCAGTAGTGGCCTCCAAACCTGATAATAATCACCATGACCCACAGACATCCAGGTTTAACTTAAGGAGACATGCCTTCCCAGTTGAGAAATACTATCCCAACATTGAAGGAAAGGATTAACCATAGAATTTCTTGCAGAAAAGAATAAACAAGAAAAACAATAATTGAAAACCTATACCAGCTAGTGGGTATGTTATAAACTTCATGCAAAACTTTTTATTTCATTTTTCTAACAATCATGCAAAATAGATGAGGTTATCTCCATTAATAAATACATAAACCAAGTCTCAAGGGGGGCAAATAACATTTCTTTGATACATAGTGTGTAAGTAGCTTGGGTATATTTGGAACTTTCTCTTAGACTATGAGTCCTGTGTATTCCACAACACTTTGTTCTTAACTGTTAACAAGAAATGAGACTTTCACAAGGGAATCTCATTTAAATGAGACTATTAGTGACATTATTTTGAAAGGAAGTATCTTGTATTCTATATAATAAAAGTAAACTCTATGAATATATTGAGATGTATGGTACAATATGAAACAATATATTTATGAATAAACAAGATTGAGCTCCATAAATTCTAAATTCTGGAATGAATCAGGCATACATAGGCATAACATGGACCAAAAATTAGAAACCAAAGTGGCTAGGACTGTTGAAAAAACAAATGAAAAGTAGTGGAGAAAGACTTTTAGAAATCACGTTTAGTCTCATAGTTTTCCTTCTTTCCACCCTACCTCAAAGTGATCAAGTAAAAAAAAAAAAAAAAATCCCCAGTCTACTCAAATTTCTTCCACACAAACTCTTGGTGCATGAGTTTATGTGCAAGAGAGTGTAGCCATGCTTAGGTACTTTTATATTCTTTGCAATAATTGTTAGAGCTATTTTATAAAAAGGTGTGGTTGAAGATTCATTAATTAAAGTCTGATTTTTGAATAGCTGCAGAAAGAGAAAGACAGAGTTCTCTCTATCATACCATCCTTGATAAAAGAAAATAACTATATAAAATTTTTGAAATTGTGTAGGACAAGAGAAAAAAATTGTATAATGAAAGAAAAATGCCTATTTATCTCTGTAGAGCAAGTTCCTGTTACCACTATCAGAAAAAATTTAAATAATTTTTCACATTATAGTCTTATATATATATATACAATGTAATTTTTTAGTGGAAGTATATAAAATTTACACCATAATATTGGCCCAGCCATTCTCTCTTTTAGATTTGTAAAATTCTAATTTTAAAGACCCTCTTCAGAAAAACAAAAGGCAGATCAACCCAGCTAAAATTTGCAGTCAGTTTTTCCCCCATAATAGGCAGAAAGAAAAAAAAAAAAAAAACTAAATACTTCACAGTGATTCTACCTACTCAGTCTCTCTCTCATCTTTTCTCCTCTTCATACTCTTGGAAACTGCTTTCGGTTAAGCACTCATTGTGTATCTCCTCAATGACTGCAGAAATTTCTCAGCTGGTCTTCCAATTTCAGTTTTACCCCGTTTTAATGTGTCCTTCTTACTACTACCAGAGTGTTATTTCCAAAAGTAAACATGATTACTCTCATGCTTAGCATCATCCAGTTCTCTCCATCATTACAAAGCTGCGATCCAAATTATCTCAGCACAGACCCTGCTGATGTGGATCCTCTCTAGGCTCAACATTCATAATTCCTCAAAAATATCCACCATCATGGAATCACTGTAAACTTTCTGTAGTTTCTTAAATGAACCAGGTCTTTTTTTAACTCCTTCCCATAGTTTCTTGTATATGCTGTTTTTCATTTCTAGTAATACGTTTCTCTCCATGATTTACTTGGGAGCTCATGCTCATCGTTTAAGAGTTAACTGATGCTTAGCCTCTTCTGGGAAAACTCTGAAGCTAGACTTGTCTCCTCTGTATTTCCATTGCCTTTTCTGTACATATTCCTAACGTATTATTTAACAGAGTATATACAGTTATAGTATAATTGTTGATTGATTTGCTCCTCACCTCTGCCATCATTAGACTAAATATCTCAAGGACAAAAATTCTATATGTGATTTCTATGTTACCAACATATAGCACATTGTAAACAATGCATTTTTATTAAGTGGTAAAATAATATCACCCTTTTTATCCCAGATTGAAGCCATACATACCACTCTAACATTGGCTCATTTTAAATGTAGTTTCTGGTTTTTTGTTTTTTGTTTTTTTCTGATGGAGTCTCGCTCTGTCGCCCAGGCTGGAGCGCAGTGGTGCAATCTGAGCTCAGTACAAGCTCTGCCTCCTGGGTTCACGCCATTCTCCTGCCTCAGCCTCCCAAGTAGCTGAGACTACAGGCACCCACCACCATGCCCAGCTGATTTTTCGTATTTTTAGTAGAGATGGGGTTTCACCGTGTTAGCCAGGATGGTCTCGATGTCCTGACCTCGTGACCTGCCTGCCTTGGCCTCCCAAAGTGCTGGGATTACAGGTGTGAGCCACCGTGCCCGGCCGTTTCTGTTTTTAAGACAATTAGGAAATAGTGAAACTCTTCACTCCAAGAAGTGGTATAGGATAATATTGTAAACACAAACAATAACAAGTGACATACATTTTTTTGGTAGATTTATGATGAATTATCTCTTGACTCTCTAATCAATCCACAAAATAAAATGAACACACATCTTTGGAAAGTAACTAAGTGAAAGACCTGTGTTCCATAGGATAAAACGCAGATTTTCTGTTAAAAAGTAAAGTCTTCATTTCAAAAATGTGAAGAAAATAGTGCTATAAAAATAATTTCAACTGATTAAACTTAATCAAAATAAAAGTTTTCTGTGCATCTATTGCCTTTTCATTTTATTTTGATTTGATCTAATTTTCATTCACTTTAAGCCTTTGCCTCTTATTATCTCTATTTAAGGTGGTCCAACGTCAATAGGAATATAGGGATTAGTAATGACTCGCACCCTGTTTAAATCATCAGTTTTGCTTGAATCCCTGATTACAGATATACTTACTGACAGATTTTCATGATTAAAAACCATAAACTGACACAGTCTGACCATTTGTGTCCAGACTACTGATCCCAGAGAATCTATACTTAGAGACATTGTATAGTCTATTTGAATCTAAGTTGACTTTATAGTTAAGGATGCACAGTGTTGTCCCTAGGGAAACCACTAAATAATGGCATAAAAAGTATAAGTAAGCATCCATGAGAGAAAATAAAATTGAAGAATGAATTAAACAAATTTAACTTAAAAGAGCACAGTAAAGGAGCAACAAATAAAGAACCAAAGGAACCAATGGAAAATAAGTAGCAAAGAATGCCCTTAAATTCAAACTTAAAAAATTACCAGGGCCAGGTAATTTTACCATATGAAAAATTAAATGCGCCAGGTGCAGTGGCTCATGCCTGTAATCCCAATACTTTGGGAGTCCAAGGCAGGGGGATCAGCTGAAGTCAGGAGGTCGAGACTAGCCTGTCCAACATGGTGAAACCCTGTCTCTGCTAAAAATACAAAAATTAGCTGGACGTGGTGACAGGCGTATGTAAACCCAGCTCATCAGGAGGCTGAGGCAGGAGAATCACTTGAACCCAGGAGGCAGAAGTTGCAGTGAGGCAAGATGATGCTATTGCATTCCAACCCGGGCAACAAGAGCAAAACTCCATCTCAAAAAAAAAAAAAAAAAAAATTACACTAAATGTAAACATAAATGGCCTGAATACCGCAAACTAAAGGACAAATACAGACTGAACCAATAACCCAAACTCAATCACGTCCTGTCTACAAGAGTGCACTTTAAAATTAAAAATACAAACAGGTTGAAAGTAGAAAACATGAAAAAAGATATATCATATTAATGGCAAACATAAGGAAGCTGTGTGGCTATATTAATATTTTTAAAAGTAGACTGCAGAACAGAAGCTGCCAAGGATTAAAAGAGTCATTGTATAATGATAAATTGGATAATTAATCAGTAATGGAATTTAAAGTGGACATGAATTGTGGCAGACAGTATTCAACTTATTATACAATACTAATCAAGTAAAAAATAGAGAAAACTTTAAAGTATTAGGCATAATAGTTCATTACTCCAGAAACTACAAATGTTAAGAGGATAATATGGAATTTTATGAAGAAACACGTCAATAAATTTGATAATATATTAAATAATTCCTAGAAAATGTAATCTGTCGAAAATGAATTGAAAAACATGGAAAATTTAATAGACTAATATAATTAATAATATACAAAATATATTAAAGAAATTACATTTACAATAAAAGGCTTCCCTTGAAGCAATTTATTAATCCATTTGGGTTTTGTGTGAATTTCATGAAACACTAAAGAAAAATAACACACTATCCTTTACACACACTTTTAAAGTACCTAGAGGTATAGAGATGGCTTCCTAATTCATTTTGTAAGGCCCTGTTATTGAAATCTGGCAAAGATACTGTTAGAGACCAACAAGTGAATGAATCCTCAACAAAACATAAGCAAATCCAATTCAGCAAAATACAAAAAATGATCTTACTTTAAGATCATGTAGGCTTTACACAAGGAAAGCACATATGAAGGTGAAAAATCATATAATCTCAATTGATGAAACTATTTGATAAAAGTCAACACTCATTTATGACAAGAACTCTCAGCAAACTAGGAATAGAATACAATTTTCTCCACTGATGAAGGTATCTCTGAAAACTTAGGTACCACATATAATGGTAAAAAACTAAATGCTTTTACACATATTTGAGAACAAGGCAAGAATGTATATTCCTAGCATATCTTTTAAATATTGTACTAGAGGTCTCAGCTAGTGCATTTGTGCAAGAAAAATAAGTTAAAGGCATATGCAAAAGTATATATATATATATATGTATGTATGTATACACATGTCTGTTTGCAGATAGAGATATCTACATAAAATATTTTAAGAAATAAAAAAAACCCTACTAGGATTGACAAGTGAACTTAACAAGGCTGAAGGACACATAGCTAGTATAAAATAAAAGTATTTCTATACATAGTAGTAACAAATAATTGGAGAAGAAAATAAAATTACTATTTTAAATATTATTAACAAAATAATGAAAATTAACAGAATATATACAAGATTTCTAGACTAAAAAACTATAAACATGGCTAAGAGCAACTAAATAAGACCCAAATAAAAGGAGAGACTTGTCATGTTTATTGACTGACTCACTCATTTTGCTAAAATGTCAATTTTCCTCAAATTGATCTATGAAGTCTATGCCATTCCAATTACAATTCTAGTAGGCTTTCATAGGAATTAACAAGCTGATTCTAAAATGTATATGAAAATGTCCTATAAAATAGCCAAAATTCTTTCGACTCAACAATCAGAAGACAAACAACCCTATAAAAATAGTGCAAAGTCTTAAATGACATTTCACAAAATAAGATATGCAATTGACATATCCACATGAAAATCTGTTGAATATCATAAGCCACTGGGGATATGCAAATTAAAATTACAATGAGATACCACTTTACTCCCACTAGAACCACTAAAATAGCTAAATTTAAAATATCTATAATAATACCAATGGGCTGGCTAGGTTCTGGAGCTCCTGGAACCTTGAGAGTGTACAATGTCACAATACTTTAGAGAACATTTTGGCGTAGTCATATGTTAAACATATGCCTATTGTTTTACCCATTAATCTGACTCCTAAGTATTTTTCAAGAAAAAGGAAAAGAGATATACACATAAATTATTGTACCTGAATGAGCATAGTAGCTCCATTCATAACAGTCCCAAACTAGAAGCAAACAAAATGTCCCCAAACAAGTGAATAAACAAAATGTGATATATCCATACAATATAATTCTACACAGTAACAACAACTACAGCAAAAGCATAATCAAACAAGCAACATCATAAAACATTTCCAAAAAATTACCTTGAGCAAAGAAGCCAGGTACAAAAGTGTACATATTGCATGCTTCAACTTATATAAATTCTTAGAATTTTAAAACTAATCAATAGTGATAAAAATTAGATCATTAGGTGCCAAATATTAAGGATGGTAAGTGGGATAACTTCAAGGTACACAAGAAGACTTTCTTGATCTATCTTTATTAATGTGTCAATTATAGGTGTACATACATTTATCAAAACACAAACTGTACATTTTAAAAATGTAAATTATACTCTTTGTTAATTACACTTCAATAGAATTGATGAAAAAATTAATCAGAATGGTCAAACTATCTTGAGGACATATTGGGACTGATGCTGCCAAATTACCCTCTTACTGATGCCTAGTATTTCAGAGCAAAGATAGAAGTAAAATTACTAGCAGAGAGAAGTTACAAAGAAACTGAGACAAAGTGACTATGGGTAAATTTAATGAAAGTAGAGCATAAAAACAAAAAGGAAAGAAATAAGGTGGCTGAAGAGATAAATTAAAGAATAGGAAGAGCCTAGGCATAAATCTCTAAAGAGTAGCCTGGTGTAAGAAATAGAGGAGATTTGAGATTGCTGCTGAACATGATTTTATAAATTTTAGGTAGCTAAATTTTAAGTTTTTACGCCTCCTCAGACAAGGTGGACATAACATCACAGGCGATGGATGGAGAGACACAAAATGTTCATAAAAAACTAGAATAGAATGTAGCTGAGTTGATGTGAAAAAGGACAGGGTAAACTGAGCAATGGTAATTTGTAACCCATATACTGAAAGGTTCCATAAGGCTGTTCACTGGGATTTGACTTCATCCTGTGGGAAATGAGGAATCAGCAGCAATTTACAAGACAGGCAGTAACTGATCAGCTTAGTTTTTCCACATACTTTACAGTGCCTTGGCATAATGAAATCATCAATATTTTATAGAGGACTATATCAAAAACTGCCCTTTGAAAGGGAAGCCTGTCTTTTTGTTGTTTTGTTTTTTGTTTGTTTGTTTTTATTATTATTATACTTTAAGTTTTAGCGTACATGTGCACAATGCGCAAGTTTATTACATATGTATCCATGTGCCATATTGGTGTGCTGCACCCATTAACTCGTCATTTAGCATTAGGTATATCTCCTAACAATATCAAGGATGTTTTTGCTCTGAACAAAAGATATGGCCAAAAGATATGGCCCTTTTACATACTATGATATATGTATAATATTTTATATCATCACATATTTGGTCTAACTGCTGAATTAGAACCCAAGGGATCTCAGCATTGAAAACCTTAAATCTAATCTTTAAGGATTGGGGAAGATCAAGAGATTCAGGCTTTGAAAATAGAAAAGAGGAGTGGTGAAGGATATGAAGAATTAAATTCAAATATACTTATGCATTGGAACCTGACCAATTTGAGAACATGGAGAAGTGTGGAAAGATCCTGTTACAAAAAGGCTCTGTCCCAGGCAAAAGAAAAATTGTTTCTTTCATCTTAAAATGAGAGAACAGTTTACCTGAAAGCAAGAGTCAACTTGATATTTAGAACCATTAAAAAGAATATAAAATACTTTAAAAAAATAATAATAAAAGAATGTCAGCCATTGCATTTACTGTCCAAGGTCACATACCAGTCACTGATAAAGCAAAGACAACCAAATATATGTTCTTTTGGCCTCTCTACATTTGATCCAATTTTAAGATGGATTGAAACATTGAGTCAAGTTGCAGTCGGCATTTCAGGGAATAAGACTTTCATCATGTCCTCAGAAAGGTAATTTCAGTCTAATACATTTCATTAGACTCTGCATTTTAGGTTGAAAGCATTTCTAAATGCATTGCTATGGAGTAAAACACAACGTAGTAAAAAATGTTCCCAAGTTCCTTGTCCTTACTTGGCGTAGTCTCATTATTTCAGTTATATTCCTTTGGACCACCCTAAAGTATTGTGCTCTTCTTTCATGTTTACATCCTTTTGACAATTTAAATTCATTTAATAAAATCTACAGGAGGGAGAGACCTTTCTTGTTAACATATTTAACCTCTGGGCAATGTCTGCTTTCATATAATTATGCATAGACTTCATATTCGTATAAATATTTTTTGCCTGCAGGGGGGTAAAATGGATCTCTCTCATGAATATTCAACAGTGCCATTTCTTCTAGTAAGACACAGACATCTTTCTTCATGGTTATTAAGCACTAGGATGTCTATATATATTTTCTCCTTCATGTTTTGTTTGCATAAAACTGATGAGATATAGGAACTGCCAAAGGAGACATTTATTATTCCAGGTACCTCAATATTATAGTGCCTTCATCCAAATAACTCAATAACATTTTTCAGATTCAAATCTTCAGTATTATATGGGTTGTTCCATACACACACACATATGCACACACACATATAATTCCAGAAGCACAAAATGAAATTATAAATTATGAAGACTTGGCTTAAAATTGTGGTGGAAAGGGGCTGGCAGAGACAAAGATACTTTATTTTCTTTGTGACATGACTTCTTGCAAGACAATCTTGTGCATGCTCCGATTTCAAATTCTGATAGTAAAGAGAAAGGTGGGCAACCTCTAGAAGGAAACTGGAAATTGTTTTTTGAAGTGAGTATTGCTGGGCACGGTGGCTCAAGCCTGTAATCCTAGCACTTTGGGAGGCCGGGGTGGGCAGATTGCCTGAGCTCAGGAGTTCGAGACCAGCCTGGGCAACATGGTGAAACCCCATCTCTACTAAAATTTAAAGAAAAAAAAAAAAATTAGCCAGGCGTGGTGGCGTGTGCCTGTAGTCCCAGCTGCCTGGGAGGCTGAGGCAGGAGAATTGCTTGAGCCAGGGAGGCAGAGGTTGCAGTGAGGTGAGATCGTGCCACTGCACTCTAGCCTGGCAACAGAGTGAAAGTCCATCTTAAAATAAGTAAGTAAATAAATAAATAAATAAAATAAAGTGAGTATTTTTCCTTCTATAATAATATTGTTCACATAAAAAGTTGTCATCCTTTTCTTTATGCATTCAATAAATATGTATTGAACATCCAGTATACCAGAAAATATTATAGACTCTGAGAATATAGTTGGGAACAAAACATAAAATAGGCAGAGTTCCAGCTATAATACAGCTTACTTTCTAGAGAAGGGAGATAAAACAAATAAATGAATAAACAAATAACAAAAATGGATAAATGAATGAACGATATATTAAGTAGTGTTGAGCACTATGTAAAGGATAGTTTCAGGAAACTATTAACCTCATATGTTAATGTATTTGTCACACATATCAGACCTGTGTGTGTGTGTTTGTGTGTATGTTATTTTAGAGATTGAGTCTGTGGGTGTGCACTGTTTTATTTTATTGTCTCAACAATAGTATGAAATGTTTGGTACAGGTACCATCATTTAAAGATGATGGAAATCACTAACAGATAATAAACCACTTGCTCCAAGTCACACAGCTGGAGTGTAGCAGAGTTATGAATTAAATTTGGTGTCTGAATCCAGCTTCATGAGCTTCCTACTGAAAGGACCATTCTCTTAGGTGATGGTTCTAATATTCATCCATTTTTAGTCCACAATTATCAGGAAAGTGACCTGGAGAAATTCAAGACATATTGGAGGGAAAAAAGTTCCTAGACTAAATGTTAACATTTAAAATGGATTTAACCATGAAGAGAAAATTATAGTCAGCTAAATAAAGAATGCTCAGGGTAAAACAGAAGAAGAATATTGCAAAGGAGGAGAAATAATATCCTTCTCTAGAAGAGAAAAAAGAGAAGATATACCTTTTCTTCTTTTCTTACCAACTTCAGATAAGTACATCACGAACATGAGAAAGTGGGTGCTTTGGGGAGAGGTAGGATGAAAATGTAATACTAAGAAATTATTGGAAGCCTGAATTTCAAGCTTCCTTCTAGCTTATTCCAACCTAGTTGTTGCAAATAGAATGGGAAGCCTTAATCATCAATAAAGATTACAATTATGCATCTTTCTTTTTAATTTTACTTATTTTTTTGAGACAGTCTCACACTGTCACCCAGGCTGGTGTGCAGTGGTGTGATCTTGGCTCACTGCAACCTCTGCCTCCGGGGTTCAGGCAATTCTCCTGCTTGAATCCAAGCAAGTCTCCCAAGCAGCTAGGACAACAGGTGTGTGCCACCACACCTGGCTAATTTTTGTATTTTTAGTAGAGACAGAGTTTCACCATCTTGGCCGGGCTGGTCTCAAGCTCCTGATCTCAAAAGATCTGCCTGCCTTGGCCTCTCAAAGTGCTGGGATTACAGGTGCGAGCCACTGTGCCCAGCCAAGATTACGCATCTTTCTTAAGATTGTGTGTGTGTATACATATGTATATTTCCTTCTGGGGAAAGTCAAGGTGAGAGAATTCCAAAGGGGAAATATAAGCTCCTCAAGTTTTTTCAAACTATGAAGAAGGGTTAATAAAAAGAAAGGGGCCTGGAAACGCTCTCTATACCATTTAGAGAAACTTGACTATGTAGCACCATGCTTTTGCAACACACTTGAAGCTGGGGAAATGCCTTCACAGTTTTCTTTGGGCCCTTTGCTCCCTAGAATAAGCTGGCAGAAATGCTGATCACAGCCTTTGTGTGGGGATGATGATTTTTTTTCTTCACTCAAGGCTCGGACCCCCTTGATTGGCAGACAGAGGGTGATATGTGTAAATGTCAGTATGTGCTCCCTCTTCCCTATATCAACGTAAGCCAGTAATATATCACATTAACAACCAGCTTAGAGATAAATGAGAGGAAGTTTTGAGATCAAATCATCAATCTTAACCCACTGGTGGGGGTCCTAGATGCGAAACAGACTTGGAAACTCCTGTTGTGGCAGTGATTATAACTACAAAGACAATATCATATTGTTCCTTCCCTAATCATAACAGGGAGCTTCTGCCTCCTAAATCAGAGCTTATTTTCCTCCCCAAAAAACAGCAATGCCATTATTTAAACAGTCACCTTGAAAAACACAATGCTTTCTGAGATAGAGGAACTCTCCTTGATTTCTTACTCTTAGCATATTCTTTATCCAACTCATGAAAATTTCCTAAGGTTACAAATAGCTTTAAAATAATTCCCTCACAAGGTCTTTGTAGATATTTAAATTCTTTCAAACCTAAAACCACCCTGAAAAAGCATGCGGAGAAAAATGAACTAGATGATTCAATTGAGTAAGTCTGTTCCATCTCTACAAGCAATTTTTATGAGAACAATGTTAAATCTACAGAGCTGTGAGTTAAAAAAAATTATAATCAATGTTGAATCTGTCAGTCTAGCTTGAGTTGGCTTTTAGGAAATCCAGAGAAGGATGAATGCTTACAAGAGGAACACTAGCCATTAGGTCTAAAGGCTTCAAATAAAAAGTTTGTGTTCTTTGTTGGATAGCTGTGAGGTTATGATCTAGAAGAGATAAGATTTTTTAAGTTGGATATTGTTTCATCAAAATTCTCTTGACGCTTGGAATTCTCAAATACAGAATATTTCTGAGATCTTGAAATTCAAAGGAGAGTTAGCTAGAAATTAACCTTCTAGAAAGCTAATTCAATGATCTAAATTGTCAAACTTGATTTAGATGAACCTTTTAAAAATTAGGTTTTAAATGGACATTGTAAAAAATTCAAGTTATACAAGAAAGTAGAGAATAAAAGCTAATTGTCTCAGCCTTCCTGTCCCCAGTCCTGATATTTGACCTCCTCTTTCAATATGAGTCTAATTAGCTCACCAGGCAAGGACTAATGCATTCTTTTAATCTAGTATATCCTTATTTGAAATGTGTGAACATGGCCATCAAAAAGCTTTCTAGACACACAAATCTCATATCATAAATTCACTCTGGAAACTGCCAGAAGTCAAGAAGTCTAGCCATTTGGAAATTATAAGAGGTTACAGCCCGGACCTTGAAACTAACCCTGGGAATCTGATTGCTATTTGTCTTGAATTTTTCTTTGAATGGTGCTCAACCTTCACTGAGACCTGCACTTGAGTGCAACATAGTGTTAGGTAGTTTGTGGCTCAAGCCTTTCTTATAAGAAAGCAAAATACGGCCGGGCGCGGTGGCTCACGCTTGTAATCCCAGCACTTTGGGAGGCCGAGGCGGGTGGATCACGAGGTCAGGAGATCGAGACCACGGTGAAACCCCGTCTCTACTAAAAATACAAAAAATTAGCCGGGCGTGGTGGCGGGCGCCTGTAGTCCCAGCTACTCGGAGAGGCTGAGGCAGGAGAATGGCGTGAACCTGGGAGGCGGAGCTTGCAGTGAGCCGAGATCGCGCCACTGCACTCCAGCCTGGGTGACAGAGCGAGACTCCGTCTCAAAAAAAAAAAAAAAAAAAAAAAAAAAAAAAAAAAAAAGAAAGCAAAACACACACTGTTTTTCATTGTCTTATGCATCCCTTCCTCCATTTTGCTGCTTTTCTTATGGATGCTATGATCTTAGACTCTGAATATGAGGACCACTACCCAAGGGAAGATAAAGTAGCAATCTGGAAAAATTGGGGTGCCTAAGGACTTTGTGAAACAGAAATATCTCACTAGCCCTAAATTATGTACATCCGTTTTCCATCTATGTGAGACAGGAATAACCATTTTGTTTGTATCACTGTAGTTTTGTGTTTTCCATCAATTGCCAGCAATATTAATTTTTAAATATGTAAAAGGTAGTTCCAGTAAGCAGAGTACTCCTCTAATGGAACCCAAAATACACAAAATTGGCTGACTGGGAGGGACACAGCTGTGGATGGCAAGGACTCAGATATCGCAGACTGAGAAACTGATGACCTTTGTTATACAATAGCAAAGCATTTGATTAAATTGTTACTTGTCCTTTGAAAGGAGACCATGAGCTAGTCAGCTGTGACATTAGAGTAAATTATAGGAAAAACCCAGCATGTATATGTGAGTTTACTACTTCTTCCCACTTTTAGCAAAGCCCTGCATGTAAGATATGAACTCTGGCTCAAGCTAGATGGCCTGCAAAGAGAAATAGGATTTCATAAAGCCTCCATATCTGGCCTAAGACTTGTGTTAACTGAGAATCCAATTATTTGAATCCTTACCTCACTGTAAAGGCCAATTTCTTTGTTACCTGAAATTAAAGTTTATATGGAATATCATGAAAATATATCTTGAACAGAAAATAAGATGTGTTCCCACGCAAGATTTTCAAGCATCTTCTGTTAAGAATTGCCTGCTCAACAATGTAAGTCATCACACAGGCAGAGATCAAATTAAGAAAATTGCCTTATCATTTAAACCCATTGTTATACATGGTATAATAGTCATTAGAGCCGTTCACCTTAGATGCATATAGTAGGATTGCACTTCTCCATCCTCTGTGAAGTTAAGTGTCAGACACAACGACTTTTTTAGGTGAATAAAACATCAGTAGATTCACATATTTAATGACAATATCATAAAAATGAATCAGTAGTTTGGTATATTCCCCTTCTTTTGCTATAATGGTCCTAGAAACGTGTTAAAAGGGAACTATACCAGCCCAGGTCCCTGAAAGACTACTGTGATAAGAGCTTGTTGCCAAATTTTTGTTTTTCTTAGATGCTGTACTTTTAGAGTTATGTGCTTTTATCATTTGCTGACTGACACTGACACTTTAAACAGAGATTACATTAAATTGAAGGGATGAGGGAGAAATGGGCAAAGCCCAGATGGCTGGCAAATCAAAGACTAGAATAATTTAGCTTAAAAACTGTATACTTGTAGATGAGAAGAAAAGTTCTCCTTACCCTCTACCCTGCTCTCAACCTGAAACTGCCTTTGCAAAAATTATAAGTGAGAAAATTATGACAGTGAAATAAATCTAATCTAACCAACTCCATCCAGCTTGCTTCTAACCTCCAAGCTGTCCTTGTTCATTCCTGGGCATAGGTCAAACTAATTTGGGGAAGAACTTAGTGTATTAGTTCTAGCATTGATATAAAGAAATACCTACGACTGGGTAATTTGTAAGGAAAATAAGTTTAATTGGCTCAACGTTCTGCAGGCTGTACAGGAAGCATGATTCTGGCATCTCCTTAACTTCTAGGAAAGCCTCAGGAAATCTTCAATCATGGCAGAAGATGAAGGGGAAGCAGGCATATCTTACATGGCCAAAGCAGGAGCAAGGGTAGGGTGGAGATGATAACACTTGTAAACAACTAGATCTCATGGTAACTCACTCACTCAATATCAACAGAACAGCACTGAGGGCATGGTACTAAACCATTCATGAAAAACTGGCCCCATGATCCAATCACCTCATACCAGGCCCCACCTCCAACATTTGGGATTACAATTGACCATGAGATTTGGGTGGGGACACAGATCTAAACCACAGCATTCTGGCCCTGGCCCCTCCATATCTCTTGTTTTTCTCACATTTCAAAATACAATCATGCCTTCCCAATAGTCCCCCAGAGTCTAAACTAATTCCAGCATTAAAAAAAAAAAATTCCAAAGTCTAATCTGAGCTAAGGTTAGTTCCTTCTGCCTATGAGCCTGTAAAATAAAAAAACAAGTTAGTTACCACCAAACACAATAAGTACATTCCAAAATACAATGGGAATACAAGCATTGGGCAAATATTCCTATTCCAAAAGAAAGAAATAGGCCAAAATCAGGGGCTACAGGCGCCATGAAATTCCAAAACACAGCAGGGAAGTAATTAAATCCTAAAGCTCCACAACAGTCTCCTTTGACTCCATGTCCTACATCCAGGGTCCACTGGTGTGAGTAGTAGAGTCCCAAGGATTTAGGCATCTCTGCTTCTGTTTCTTTGCAGAGTTCAGACGCCATGGCTGCTCTCACAGGCCGGTGTTGAGTGCCTGCAGCTTTTCCAGGTGCAAGGTGCAAACTCTTATTGGATCTAAAATTTTGGGATCTGGAGGATGGAGGTACTCTTCTCTCAGCTCCACTAGGTGGTGTCCCACTGGGGACTCTGTGTGGGGGCTTCAAACTCACATTTACTCTCTTCACTGCCCTAGTAGGGGTTCGCTAAGAGGGCTCGTCCCATGAAGAAGGCTTATGCCTGGACATCCAGGCTTTTTCATACATCTTCTGAAATCTAGGTGGAGTCTCCCAAGCCTAAACTCTTGCCCTCTGCATGCCTGCAGGATTAATACCACATGGAAGCTGCCAAGGCTTATGGCTTACACCCTCTGAAGAATCAGCCTGAGCTCTAAGCTCTACCTGGGCTCCTTTGAGTCACAGCTGGTGCTGGAAACAGCCAGGATGCAAGGAGCAGTATCCTGAGGCTGCACAGGGCAGTAGGGACCTGGGCCTGGTCCATAGACTCATTCTTCCCTCCTAGGCCTCTGAGCCTGTGATAGAAAGGGGCTGCTGCAAAGGTCTCTCAAATGCCTTGGAGACATTTTCCTATTGTCTTGGATATTAACACTTAGCTCTTCTTTCTTCCTCCCAGAGGAGGCTAAGCATCAGTTAACTCTTAAAGGATGAGTATGATTTCCCACGTAAATCATGGAGAGAAACATATTGCTGGAAATGAAAAACAGCACATACAAGAAACTATGGCAAGGAGAAAAAAAAAACTGATTCATTTAAGAAACTACAGAAAGTTTACAGTGATTCCATGTGAGGAATTATAAATGTTGAGCCTAGAGAGGATCCACATCAGTAGCATCCATGCTGAGATATGATCCAAATACCTCCTACCAGTCCCCACCTTCAATATTGGAGATTATAATTGAACGTGAGACGTGGGTGGGGACACCAATTCAAACTATATTACTTAGTTCATAGTTTAACTTTGAACAAAAGTAACAGCCCTTTCCTGAAACAAACCCCATTCTTGTCTAAAGACCAGTCTGCCTTTGTAGACCAATAAATTAGCCACAAAATTAGATATTATGGTTTAGGAGTCATGCAGCTGGAGTCCACAAGATTCTGAACATCCTCAAATTGCTCCTAGGGATGGCATTATTCATAAAAACGAAGCTCAGTGTTCAAGATATTTCAGAGACCCTACATTCTGATGCACCAGCTGGCACCACCAAAATGGGTAATCTGGCTCAACCAGTTCTGTGATCCCACCCAGGAACCAATGACAACAAGAAAATCCACTTCAACCCCCTATGACTTCATCTCTGACCCGACCAATCAGCACTCCCCACTCCCCAAACCCCTACCCATCAAATTATCCTTAAAAACTCCAGTCTCCAAATTTTCAGGGAGACCATTTCACATAACAATAAAACTAATCTTCTGTATAGGTGGCCTGTGTAAATTAAATTCTTTCTCTATTGCAATTCCCATCTTGCAAAAACAGTTCTGAGAAGTTCTCTGAGAAGCGGGCACAGAGAACCCACTGGATGATTACAAACCACTGAATACAATCCAGCTAAAGTGATCAGTTAAAATATGTTTAAGAATAGAAGATTATCTATGGCTTCCATACAAACATTGATTGTTGATCTTGCTTTTGTGTATTGGCTGGAGTTCTGTTGACTTAGTTTGAACTTGATTCTAGAACACAGGGTCAGATCGAGTCAACTCCACAAGTCTCTCATGTCTAGTTAGCCTTTCAGCCAAGGAGCATATCTTTTCATGGAGAAAGGCAGGAACACAAGAGGAAAGCCCTAACATGCAGTGCATGTCAGACCTCAGAATGTAAACCAAAAATACAATTCTAAGCCCCCAAGCCAAGGGCATTCCAAAGTTAACTTGAAAAACTAGCTCAGGCCATGGTGGAAAGTGAGGGTCGAGCATGACTTACTATATCCTCCTTCCTCTGGAATTTAGGCACAGCTGAGCAGCTTTACCATTAAAAGAGAGATGTTAAGACTGATGAAGTAGACCTTTTATAGCAATAAGGCACCAAATTCCAGCCTGACTCTAGTATAGTATCATGTAACAGAGAGCAGACCCTGAAAGAAATCGAAGTATTTTACCCCAAAATATATCTTAATGACATATTTTGAAATGGCCCTACAAAGCTGCCTCTTGTGGGGAAAATCTATGTTCTGTAAAGAATTGATCCCCTATCCTTTCCAGGACTTTTTCCTGATCCAGGAGAGAATTAATTAACAATCTGGTACCTTTTTACGTCTGTTAAGACTTCTAAAGCCTGCTACCTGGAGTCTTCAACTTCATCTGCATAATAAAACCTAATTATAGCCACAACCCCTTATCTTAGCACAGACATTTCTTTCTATTGATTCCATGTCTTTAGGTAATAACTTTTACAACCAATTGCTAATCAGAAAATCTTAGAATCCACCTATGACCTGGAAGCGAGACCTGTTTGTCTTGCTTTTCTGGACCAAACCAAATGTACTTGATGTTGTCTTATTGTTACAGTTGATAGCTAGACGGGCATGAGCAGGGCAGGAGAGGGCTCTTCTCACCACCCACCAGGAATGTCAGGTGACCATCAGGTGATGGTCAGGTAGTTGTTAACTGTCTCTCTAAAATAATAATTGGTTGCAGCCAGTGCCAGGGAAAGGGAGTTTCCCAATAAATAGAAAAAACCCTGAAACTGGTGATCAGAAGCTTCCTGATAAGATTGCAGTAGTTGGGCGAGTGGGCTCAAGCATGCACACTAAGAGGCAACATGGTGGAGTTTAACTGATATATGACCTTCTAAGGCCATTCACTGGTAAGGGAAGAACGCCTCAAGTAAGCATGCATAGAACTCCAGTAAACAAACCGCACGTGCTCACCTCCCAAGTGCTAGCAGGCCACTGCACATGCAGACAGCCCACCCCAAGGGAAGAATCAGGAAAGAAGGAATGCATGACTCCGGAAGTATGCCAACCTATAAAACTCTAAGTCAAAGGTCAAACATGCACTTGATCTCTCAAGTCGCCCTCTTCCAAGTGTAGTTTTCTTCCTTTTGTTTTCATTCTAAGGCTTTTTAATAAACGTTCACTCCTGCTCTAAAATTTGCCCAGTCTCTCCTTCTGCCTCATGCATATCAGCTGAATTCTTTCTTCTGAGGAGGCAAGAACTGAGGTTGCTGAGGACCTGTACAGATTCACCACTGGTAACATTATGTCGCCCTAAAATGTGTAAAACCACGCTATAGCCCAACCACTTTGGGCACAAGTTCTCAGGATCTCCTGGGGTTGTGTCATAGGCCATTGGTCACTTATATTTGGCTCAGAATAAATCTCCAAATATTTTACAGAATTTTACTCTTTTCATCAACAGGATCAACTCTCATTTGCTAACATCCCACCAAATAAGTCACAAGACCAACACCAGCCCATGAATGGGGAGGGAAAACAACCACAGAGGTCAGGGAGATGGAACTAATCAAGGACCCTAGCTGTATCTCTATATTTTCTTCAAGGAAATAAATTCAAGTTTATGAAAAGCTTTGCTGAGGCTTCTCAGATTTTGATGCTGAGTTCCAATATTTTCATCTCACATCACACAGTACACGGATAAATTACCTGATCCATAGAAAAATTAGATTGTTGAGGGTTTAGGCGTTTGATCATTACAGAAGTAAAAGACTTCAAAATTCTTTCTCTTGAGAGACCAACGAAGACAGAGGCGTTGTTTATGCCTTCTGTGTCTGAGGCCTGGGTGATATAGGGCAACAACACTGATGCTGCTGCTGAAAGAATTAACCACCCACACCTCCTAAACTCCAACAGTCTGCTTTAGATTTACATTCTTTACTGCTGCTTCGTCTTTTCTCACAAATGCTAATGAAGTAACTTAAGGAAGCTGGAAGGCAATTTTTGGCATAATATAGGTAAACTTCTTTGTAGTGCCTCAGTAAACAGAAACTAGATCTTCAGATTTACATACTCAGTGCTTGAATTGAAAGCAAAGTGCTTGGCTACCGGTTCCCTTCAGCCCATTGTTTTCAGCAAATCTCTCCTGTTACCTCATTTATTTGCTGTGAGAATTCCAGCAAATGCAATCTCTCTTCTGTTCATTTACTGATGTGCTTGGAATTGATACCCCAGCTGTGTTTCTGTGCCTGATCTTCCCTTTAGCTCAAATCAAACTGTTTATTTCTTAAAAGACAGAAGCTTCCACCAAAAATTAAGCAACCATTTCTAAGCATCCAAAGAATTGTGTATTTTTGTGCTGTAAAATTCATGAGCATCTAATAGAAGCTGAAGGACTTTCACCCCAAAAAGTTCTATTAAGTTATAGCTTCAATCGTAAGTTTTCCCCTTAAACTGTAAGAATAATGCTGAGCCACACTAACTTTAATTGCAGTGAAGTCAGTCTTTAGTTACAAGAACTCAAACTATCCAAACATTGGTTAATTAAAATTTACACTAAACTTGTATCTCAAACAATGTATGCAAGTGATAAGACTCGTCTCAAAATTTTTTCAAAATGTCCAATTGCAGTGCAAGCCTTAGGGTCAGAACACATTTTAATTATATTCTAGTTAGCTCCAGGGATCTATGAGCTTAAATGATTCAGCTCTGCACAATGTTGTTAAGGCACAGTCCCTATACCACTACATTCCTAATAATATATACAGTCATGCTTCATTTAATGATGAAGACTCATTGTGAGAAATACATTCTTATGTGATTTTGTCTTTGTGGGAACACCACAGGGTATACTTACACAAACCTAGGTGGTGTAGCCTGCTACACACCTAGGCTATGTGCTATAGGCTATTGCTCCCAGACTGCAAATTTATACAGCATGTTACTATACTGAATACTATAGGCAATTGTAACACAATGATAGGCATTTGTGTATCTAAACATAGCAAAGGTACAGTAAAATATAGTATAAAAGATTTAAAATGGTACACCTATATAAGGCCCCTTACCATTGAAAACCAAAAATAAATTCTAAGCCCCACAACAGACTGATGGACCCTTCCCTTGGCCAAGGGCATTCCAATGTTAATCTGAAAAACTAGTTCAGGCCATGATGGGAAGTAGGAGTCAGACATGCCTCATTATATCCTCCTCCCTTTGGAATTCAGGCACAGCTGACCAGCATTAACATTAAAACAGAGACCTTAAGACCAATAGAAAAGACTGTTTAAGACAGATAAGAGACATCCCCTTCTATTGATACTACCTGCATAATGGGCACCTTGGTCTGCACAGCCCCTTATCTTTTTTTTTTTTTTTTTTTTTGAGATGCAGTCTGGCTCTGTTGCCCAGGCTGGAGAGCAGTGGTGCGATCTCGGCTCACTGCAAGCTCCGCCTCCCGGGTTCAGGCCATTCTCCTACCTCAGCCTCCCGATAGCTGGGACTACAGGCGCCTGCCACCTCGCCCAGCTAATTGTTTTTTGTATTTTTAGTAGAGACGGGGTTTCACTGAGTTAGCCAGGATGGTCTCGATCCCCTGACCTCATGATCCACCCGCCTCGGCCTCCCAAAGTGCTGGGATTACAGGCGTGAGACACTGCGCCCAGCCTCAGCCCCTTATCTTAATCCAGTTATTCCCTTCTATTGATTCTAGGTCTTCTGACAATAACTCAACTCTTTTGACCAATTGCCAGTTAGAAACTTATTGAATCCACCTATAATCCGGAAGCCCCCACTTTGAGTTGTCCTGCCTTTCCAGACCAAACCAGTGTACATCTTACATGTATTGATTGATGTCCTATGTCTCCCTAGAATGTATACAACCAAACTGTACCCCAATCAGCTTGGGAACATGTTCTCAGGATTTCCTGGGGCTGTGTCACAGGCCATTCACACTCATATTTGACTCAGAATAAATCTCTTTAAATATTTTACAGAGTTTGATACTTTTCACTGACACCACAAATGGGGGTTACAGGACTGGAAGTTGCTCTGGGTGAGTCAGTGAGTGAGTATGAGTCAATGTGAAGACCTAGGATATAACTGTACACTTTTGTAGGCCTTATAAACACTGTACACTTTGGCTACACTACATTTATTTAAAATTTTTTTTCTTCAATAAACCTTAGATTTCTGTAACTTTATAACCATGTTAAGATTTTGACTCTTGTAGTAACACTTAGCTTAAAACACATTGTACAGCTGTACAAAGACATCTTTATACTCTTATTCTATATGCTCTTTTCTGTTTTTAAAATTTTTAAATGTTTTACTATTTAAACATTTTTGTTAAAAAAATAAGACACAAACACACACATTAGCCTAGACCTACACAAGGCCACAATCATAGGTATCTCTGTCTTTCACCTCCACATCTTGCAGCACTAGAAGGTCTTCAGGGACAATAACACACATGGAGCTGTCATCTCCCATGATAACAATGCCTCCTTCTGGAACACCCCTTGAAGGTCCTGCCTGAGGCTTTTACATTAACTTTTTTCTTAACAAGTAGAAGGATTACACTCTAAAATAAGGATAAAAAGTATAGTATGGTAAATAAACCAGTAAGTCATTTATTATCATTACATACTGTACATAACTGAATGTGTTTTACTTTTATGAATGGCAGCACAGTAGGTTTGCTTACAACAGCATCATCAAAAACATGAGTACCGTATTGTGCAACCACTTTATGAAAGGTACATCACAAGAAGATAGGAATTATTTTAGCTTCATTATAACTTATGGAACCGCCATCGTATATGTGGTCCTTTATCGACCAAAACATCATGATAAAATTCACAACTATAATTGGCACATTTTTTTTCCAATATCCAGAAGCTGGTTATGTTTCCAACAATTTCTTCTGGCTGCTATACAGACAATTATTAGTAACTTTCTTCCAGGGTTCATTGATGAGAAGTATGCTCTTCAAAATGTTAAAGGATTGATGGACTTTACTGTTTACTTCTACCACTACTTCATTCAAGATGCTGGCATCTCTCCAATCAACATAAAAATTTCAACATCAAACGTTGTACGCTTTATTTTAAACTTTTATGCCAACTTAGCACTGTATAGCCAACAACACTTCTCATCCAGTATGAATCAAATATGTTTGTGAGATCAAGTAATGCCCAAACAGAATCTAAATGGAACAAAGTAGTGTAGTATATCAACTGAAGCAGATGCAGAAACTCACGAGGTACAAGCATGTGTGTGTAATGGCATCTACTCTCTTGGCTTATAGACTTTGAAAATAATGCATAGTATATTAGACTATTTATTACTAAAATGGTGTAAGTCAAAGAAAAAGCACCAAAGCAAGTCTCAATCATTTTAGGAGATTTATTTGCCAAGGTTAAGGATGCACCTGGGAAAGAACAGAGATCCACAGGAAACTAGGTGGTTCATGCTGTTTCTGAAGAGGGTCTGGGGACCTCAATATTTAAAAGGAAAATGGCAGGTATTGGAGAAAGAGGAAGACTTTTTTTTAAAAGGGTGTGAGTAGGTAAGACAGAAGTGGTTGCATTCTTTTGAGTCTTTGATCAGCCATTCACATGTGGGGTGGGGGTGGGTAGAGGAATAGTCACTTACGCATTCATCTAGCTCCCTGAATCTGAAATTTTACATAAGATAACATAAACATAGGACAGAGGAAACATCAGATATACATTTGTCTCAGGTGAGCACAGAGATGACATTGAGTTCTGTCTTTTGTCCTATACCTGTGAAGATAAGCTATCAATTTACATTGTCAGAATGAAATTCCACAGAACTATTTTAGGGTAAAGACCTTGGGGCCCAGAAGATATGTCCTTTTGAGTAAATTGTGAGGGAGGGAGCTTTTTTATCTTTGTTGCTATCTTATTTAAGAACACAATGAGAGGCAGGTTTGTGTGACCCAGTTCCCAGCTTGACTCTTTCCCTTTGGCTTAGTGAGTTTGGGGTTCTGATATTTATTTTCCTCTCACAATGGAAAATAACATAAATATGTATATGTGTATACATTTTCTGTGTATGTACATGTATATCTGCACACACGTGTGTGAACATGTGTGTGCATATGTATATACATGTGTATATGTGCATATGTGTATGTACTTACATCTCCCATATACTATTTCAAAATTAACATTCTATATCCTGTAACTATGTCCCAGGACAGTGACAAACAAGGTATGTCCTAACACCAAACTCCTTCATCTCTTCGCCTAAACAATGAAATTTCTGATGAGAAGAGTAAATGTTTCCTATTCCAGTTGTGTTCTGCCTTGGTTCTATGTGTCTCAACTGATGCTACAGCCACTGCACAAGGACCAGCTTCCCACAGGCAATCTGGAAGTAGCTCCCACTTTTTGACTGGTGACTTCTTTGACTCTAGGGAGTGGGAAACTGCCAAGCACTTGGCACACATTCGTGGCACCCCACTGCGTGGCACCTCCTTCCCTGTCTTCTCTCCTTCCCAACTCCCATTCTTTTTTTTTTTTTTTTTTTTTTTTTTGAGGCGGAGTCTCGCTCTGTCGCCCAGGCTGGAGTGCAGTGGCCCAATCTCGGCTCACTGCAAGCTCCGCCTCCCGGGTTCGCGCCATTCTCCTGCCTCAGCCTCTCCGAGTAGCTGGGACTACAGGCGCCCGCCACCACGCCCGGCTAATTTTTTGTATTTTTAGTAGAGATGGGGTTTCACCATGGTCTCGATCTCCTGACCTCGTGATCCACCCGCCTCGGCCTCCCAAAGTGCTGGGATTACAAGCGTGAGCCACTGCGCCCAGCCCCAACTCCCATTCTTTAAGATCACTCTCTGAATGAACAACCTGCATGGAAGCCTTTGTCTCAGGTGCTGTTCTCAGGGAAACACAGGCTAAGAATTAAGCCCTTTGTAAGGATGTCAAATGAAGAAAGACCCAATGCTATTCACCATGTTGCTTTTATCCAGGCAGAGATATAGATACTTTAGAACAGTTTAAATATGAGATAAAACTGCTATTTGTGAGTCTCTTTTGTTAAGCAGATAATTCAATTAAAGACTATTGTCATTATTTAAAAACCTGCAGCAGATATGCTATAGTGATTTTAAAATATTTTATTTGGAATCAAAGTTTTTTCTAGAAAAAGTACTTTTCTAACGTTAATGTAGCATGTTGTTAAAAGAATATAATTGAAGTATTTATTTGCTCCTTGTCTTTTCCAATTGAACCCCATGTGGAGATTTGGAGAGAAAATGTGCTCAGCTACAAGACTATATTTATCCTTCTTGCACACAGCTAAGCAGGGCTGTGTGGCTAAGCTCTGGCAGAGATGAAAGAGTAAAATACAGAACTCCCAGAAGTTCCCTTAAGAGGGAAGCAAATACAGCCTTCTCAGATGCCTTTGCCCTTCTTCTAGATGCCTATCTTGAAAATGGTTCTGATGATTGGATGGCCAGCAGTAATTTGAGCAATGAGGTGACTTCCAGAAAGGAAGCCAAGAATGGGAAATAGAAGAGCAGAAATTTGAACTCAGGGTCCCTCATAACCACAGAATCACCATGTGAGATGTGAGAGGCTCACCTCCAAGCATCTGTTACATAAGTAGAAATAGTCTATCATTTTGAGTCATTTTATCTGTCACATGCATTAAAAAAATCATAACATTATGTAGAAATTGCAGGCAAGTGTTAAGGTAGTGGTTCTCATCAGGGGTGATGTTGTTTCTAGGAATGTTTGAAAACATTCAAGCACATTTTTGGTGGTCACAACTTGAAGCGGAAAGAGTTAGTACTGGCATCTAACAGGTAGAGGTCAGAGATGATGTTAATGCACAGGACAGCCCTCACAATAAGGAATTATCTGGTCCAAATATGAACAGAGCCAAGTTGAGGAATTCTGCATTAAGCGAATCCATACCACAATAATCCCCCACCCTATCCCTCTGCACTGCCCCCCTATCAACTGATTCTTCTATACAAGAAGTTGCCCAAATGGTTCTTCAAATAAACCTGCTTTGTTGGTTTGCCCTTTTGATTTTAGCCTGATTGGTGTTATTTTTCCCCCAGAGTAGCAGAAAGATAGCAGTAACTTTCCAATGTCATAAAGTACATATTCTCCTGACATTTTTTTTTTTTACTTTTTTGAGTGATTTTACTGACAGACAACAGAGCAAAGTAGGAGTTTAATTTTAGAACAACTAGATGAAATAGCTATAACCCAACTGCACACATTTCATTGTTTTCTTTCTAAAGCTAAAAACATTTGCCACCGTGGGAGGTGGTATAACACATATTCAATTATCCTCCTTGCACTTTGTTAAGACTTAAAAATATTTTTTGTTCATTTTCTTATTAAAAAATAAAAGATGTTCATCATAGAACATTTAGAAATCATTATTATTGAGCAAAAGGAAGAAAATTACTACCATCTATAGTCCCAACAGACCCAGAAAAACTATTAAATCCACAAAATATATGTGTTCAGATCTTTTCTCTATGGACATATATTATATTAGAACATACATGAGATGAATCTCTTATTCTTCACAACCAGCATTTTTCTCCCTACTTAGAAATATAGCCCACTTTTAACAATGACTATCAATCTATCTTTCCAAAAGCCCAGACTTCCCTTTTAAAAGGGAAAAATAATTTGTTATATTTCTAAATGACAAAGAGTTTCACACAGATTCACTCTCCGCTTTAAGGATGATTAGACACTCTAAAAACACGGGGAATTTTCCTTACACATTAGCAAGGAAGGCCATTGTTCCTCTATTGCTTGAAGCATTCTCTACTGTTTTAGAAATCACAGCCTCCATCTATCTCCCTCAAACACTGACAAGCACATGCATATACATACATATGCACATATATATATATATATATATACACACATACGCACACATTATATTTTAGATATAAATATAGTTAATGTTTTATATATTTAATATTTTCCATTGAGGCCTATGAGAATACATACCTTAAAATATATAATCAAAGCTCTTAGTAGGGAAAGAACCTCCCAGTTTGCTATTAATTTAAATAACAAATTGAAAGTTGTTTGAAAAAAGACAGCTTAGGAAAAGGAGCTGTCCTGCCTGGAGAAACAGAAGGTTAGGGATATAATTGGTACTTACCAAACTGATACGCTTTTTAAAGAAAAGAAAGTCATAAGGTTGGAAATCTGTAATTTTGCGAATTGACATTATATTCCAAAATATTTTACACGAGCTTACTGGGGAGCATTTGTTGCCCTAAAGAATTTCAGCTGGCCTGCTGCAGCACTATATCCAAGGAGATGCCAGGTTTGCCTTCTCTGGCCTGCACTACTGAGCCAACCCCATCTATGTGTTCATACAGTAAGAAGAAAGGAGTTAGGTCTGCTCCTACTAGCAGTTTATCTGAGTATGTTGTCTCAGTCAAGAAAGGAGATAATCAAGCTTATTGAAGCTTGAGTCTACACACTGTTGCTAAAGATTTAGTCATTATGGAATCATTTTCTTTTTATTTTGAAATGTACTGACATCTATTTCCCCAATTGCCTGTGATGGATCCAGAGAACTTTAGTCACGTGGAATAAGCACTGTTCTGTGAATGATGTGTTACTTTCTGATGTGAATAGGGCCATGAACTTCTCTGGGCTATTGTCTCTCCTATATGAAAGTGATGCTCTCTATTAATCCTGAATGCAGAAGCATGGGCTGATACACACTCTCATGTGTGCACACACACACCAGTGAAAGAGATATTAAACGTAGGTGAACAGAACTAAACCAATTTCACCAATTTCATTAAAGCTATGGGAGAGAGTTATGCTTCAATAGAAAACTATGCGTTGTCTGTAACACACTCTTCAGTGTCGTCTGATTCTGAACTGTGTACATTGTAGATAACTGATAGCAATGCAAAATAATTATTGTGTATAGACATAAAAATGAATTCTGTTTGGTAGAAGGACAACCTTTTCTCCCTCCATGGTAAAGCTAGTTTTGATTCTAACACAGCAAAGGGTTAACTCAGCAGGCCTAGGTTGCTCCAATCCTGCACATTTCAAACAACAGCCCTTATTCAGGACTGGATCTTGGTCAGTTTCTGCGAGATAACCTCTGAGCCCTTAGAATATTCTGCCTGATAAGAATGTTTTATAGGCAGGCGTAGTGGCTCATGCCTGTAATCCCAGCACTTTGGGAGGCTGAGGTGGGCGGATCACGAGATCAGGAGATCTAGACCATACTGGCCAGCATGGTGAAATCCTGTCTCTACTAAAAATACAAAATATTAGCTGGGTGTGGTGGTGCACGCCTGTAATCCCAGATACTCGGGAGGCTGAGAAAGGAGAATCACTTGAACCTGGGAGGCAGAGACTGCAGTGAGCCGAGATCGTCCTACTGCACTCCAGCCTGGTGACAGAGCAAGACTCTGTCTCAAAAAAAAAAAAAAAAAGAATGTTTTATATACTTTTTTTGTGCCCTGGGCCACTCTAAACTGGTTTGCCCAGATAAGCTTATCCTAACAATGTGATTTATGGTGAAAGTCTATTTTTACTCTGGGGGCTGGAGTCTGAGTAGCTGAAGTAAGTCACATGGCCACTGCATGCCTACATGATTGACCATCTCCTCCTAAAATCCATGGACACCAATACTCAGGTGAGCTTTCCATCACATGTGTTGTCACGTATCATTGCTAGCAGACTTAAGTGCATCCCTATGCAAATCCCCTTGGTGGGAAGTGGTTACCTGGGAGCTTGTGTCTGGTTTCTCCTGGACTTTGTCCATTATACCTTTTTTTCCTCTACCTTCACCAATTTTAATCTGTATCTTCTTGTAATAATCTATAACCACACAAATAATAGCTTTGTGTCCTATGAGTCCTTCTAGCAAATAGAGCCTATGGGTGGTCTTGGGAACCCCCAACACATGTCCATTTGCACATTATTTTCAATAGTCTCTGTCTATACATGTGTTTGTTTTTTGCATATTTTTTCAAACAGTTAAAACATTTTCCTGATCTCTCATTAATTAGTGAGTTAAAGAAAATCTAACATGTGTTTTAAATCTGTAAATCATTTTTACCTTTAAAAAAATTATGTTGTAGCACACTGAAGTATTTTTAAAAATGTATATTTGAGTCTCTCAATACAGATAAATAAACACAAACATCCATTTCTCTTACAACTTTGCTTCTGGTTAGTATGTTAAATCAAAGCAAGTCTAAAACTAAATTCTTCCATGTACCATACAAGTACTTGCCAGCAAACGGAAACAAAGGAGAATAAGTCATGTGTTCAGTAGTTAAGATCTTCCCAATAGCAGGCTCATGTGAGGCTCTCAGGGGGCAGACCATACCAGTTTACAGCAAGGGCCAGTAAAGCAGAGGGTCACAGGATCCCCAAAACTGCACTGATGTTATTCTACTATCAAGTTTTCTGAATTTTATAATTCATTCATGCAATTGCCTTGGGGGAAGTAGAAACTTACTAAGCAACTACCCTTGTTTAACACTTTTATTTCTCCAATGGAAAAATTAATTCTAACACCCATTATGCTACTAATAAACAACCTAGCTTGTGTAAATTTCCATATCAGAGTGCTAAGCTACCACTTCCAGAGGTGTTGATTTCTAATTGGGGTGCTTCCAGTGATATGCTGCTTAGCTGTGAAGTGTGTATTCCTGAATAGGGTGCTATGTGGAAACTTACACTAGGATATAAAGTCGAGTTAACTTGTATACACAAACATGTATCACACTGTTAATACCAAAATAGTCTTAAAATAAATTCTACACAGACAACAAAATGGCAATGTTAGGCAAAACAACACAGAAACTCAAAGCAATTATCATCATATGTTTTTCTTTTCATTGTTCTTTAGGTGTGCTTTGTTTTCCTTATTTCATAAATAATCATTAATAAAAAATGTGTTGAGCGTCCATTATACATAAATGGTATTGTCAGGTAATTGAGTGATCTTAAAATGATTAAGTCTTAGTTCTTCACACAGAATAGAAAGAAAATAAAATATTATCAAATGTACCACCAGAGAGTAATGACTTTAGAAATAATGTTGTCTTTATTTATTTATTTATTTATTTTTCTTTTGATATGGAGTTTTGCTCTGTCCCCCAGGCTGGAGTGCAATGGCACAATCTCAGCTCACTGCAAGCTCCACCTCCCGGGTTCACGCCATTCTCATGCCTCAGCCTCCCGAGTACCTGGGACTACAGGTGCCCACCACCATGCCCGGCTAATTTTTTGTATTTTTAGTAGAGATGGGATTTCACCGTGTTAGCCAGGATGGTTTTGATCTCCTGACCTCATGATTTGCCCGCCTTGGCCTCCCAAAGTGCTGGGATTACAGGCGTGAGCCACCGCGCCCGGCCTGTTGTCTTTAATTTTTATAACATTGAAAGGTTGGTATTATGACCACCACTGCATAAAGATAAAACTGAGGTTCAGACAGTAACATATCTTGCCACACAAGGTGATGAATCCCAGATTGTAACCCAGATTGTATGGTGAATACCTCCATAACCCATGTTCTTTTCCCTAGAATATAGTAAATGTATGTCTTTTTCCCCAAAACTGACCTTGGACTAATAAATACATAAGCATCACTTCCTAGGCATCTCTCCCAGAGAAAAATAAAATTAATATTCAACAAGTGACTTTGATTCACAATCAGCGTGACAGATTTTATGCATGCCTTATCTCATTTTCACAAAAATTTCAAAAGCTTTGATAGATTAGTACATAGCTGAATTGATTTAGACTTAGGATATTAAGTTGATAGTCTACTAAGTTTATTCATTTTTTGGAACAAAGTTTCATCATATTATAAATTTAATCTACTCTATGCATATGTTTTTTTTAAAAAATAAACATTTTGTTTTATGTAGTTATAGATTTACAGAAAACTGTAAGGGTAGTACAAAGAATTATCATATGACCCACATCCAGTTTTCCCTGTTGTTAACCTCTTACATTAGTATTGTCGACCCAAATGAGGAGGAGAAAGAGAGAGAAGGGGAGAAATAGAGAGACAGAGACTCTTAAAGGAAATGTTAATTTGGGAGTAGGTATTGCAATGAGAATACAGGTGCCATAGTAAAGTATGTGCAAATTCAGGAAGAACACAAAGGATTTAAAAAAAAAAAACCAAGATTACATTCTTGTTTTGAGATAATTATCCTTGGCTACAAAAATTAGTAACAACAGTGTTGCCAGTTCAAGGTAGATAGGCAGCTGCTGGGCAGATGTCCTCACAGAAGTACTTTTTAAATGTAAGGTTGCAATGGCCCTTGAGCAAGGGTGTGGCTTTTGCAGAGTCTTTTGTGATAATTCTTGTTACTGGGCTTTGTGGATATGAACTCTCCCTTCGTGACTTTTCCCAGCTCTATTTGTCAGAATTTTTATTAAAGTGACTCTATTTTAATTCTGACAACTTGCACAATACGGCACATTTGTCAAAATGAATGAATCGGTATTAATACATTATTATTAAAGTCCATAATTTCAGTCCAAATTTCACTAGTTTTTACCTGACATACTTTTTATGTTCCAGGGTCTCATCAACAGATTACATTTAATCATCATGTCTCTGTTAGCACCTGTGATAATTTATTTATGATGATACTGGAAGTTTTGAGCAGTACTGGTCAGGAATTTTATAGTGTCCCTTAATTGGAATTTAGCTGATGTTTTTCTCATGATTAGATCATAGTATGGATTCTGGGGAAAAACAGCACAGAGGTAAAGTGCTATTTTCATCACACATATTATAAAAATGACTTATCACTGTTGATGTTAACTTTAAGCACGAGGCTGAGGTAGTGTCAGGTTTCTCCAACTGCTATGCAATACAACATATTCCCAGGTTCTGGTGATTGTAATTTGAAGGTACAATAATATTTCTGGATAGAGAACCTAAAAAAACTCAAGCAGGTAGGTAAAAGGTATCTATTATAATGTTCATTATTTTTTATAGCAACAAGATTTAAAACAAGCTAAATTTCCAACCAGAAGAGAATAGGTAAATTGTGCTATAATCATATAGAAAAATGTTACATAGTGACTAAAATGTGTAAGACAGATTTCATGCACATATCAACATGGATACATGGCATAAACATAATATAAATTAGTAAAACATGCAGAATATTAACATAATTTATGCCACTGCTTAAGTGCATATGGGTATAGTTTGCTATACAATTCATGGGGCCTTTCAAGAAAATAATACAAAATTACACATGAAAACTGAAAATGTAGATACACAAATAAATATTTATTTAGATTGTAAAAAGAAATCACAACTAATTACTCATCTTTTTTTTTTCTGAGATTCCTACAGGGCAATATTTCAGAAATGCTACTTAATTGCATCCTGGCTATCCTTTGATATTGATCATTCTCCAAGACACACACAGAGAGCCAAGTATGGGGTGGGGGACTCTGGCACTTTGCTTTATCAGCTTCAAGAAAAATGCACCATCTTATCTTGTACATGTAAAAGTGTAAACACACGAATGTTTATTGTAGCTATAACACTTTCTTCCTTTAAAATAAATGAATAAACAAATAAATTAAAAACATCCAAATAACAGAATTACACATTTCTCTCCTTACAGATCCAACATCCTTTTTTTTTTAATTTATTTCAATAGCTTTAGGAGTACAAGTGGTTTTTGGTTACATGGATAAATTGGATAGTGGTGAAGTCTAGGATTTTAGTGCATTTATTATACCAATCCATTTGTACTTGTGTACCCATAGCTTAGTTCCCACTAATAAGTAAGAACATATGTTATTTGGTTTTCTATTTCTGAGTTACTTCACTTAGAATAATAGCCTTCAGCTCCATACAAGTTGCTGTGAAAGACATTATTTCATTCTTTTTTATGGCTGAGTACTATTCCATGGTGTATATATACCATATTTTATTTATCTGCTCATTGGTTGATGGGTACTTAGGTTTGTTTTCTGTCTTTGCAATTGTGAATTGTACTGCAATAAGTATACATGTGCAGGTGTCTTTTTGGTATAATGATTTTTTTTCCATTGCAGACTCAACATCTTAAACTCAACAGTTTTACCACCATTCATGATCTTTCCGACAAACCCAGTTCCTCCACTTGACTGTTCCCACCACTTCTCCAGAGCACCTGGATGAGGATGGTGATGATGATGATGATGATGATCAGGCTTGCTACCTGCTCTTCCTGCTTTCATCCTTGCTTTCCATTTCTATTTGGTACAGAGAAACACAGATGATCTTCTAGAATGTAGACCATGTTGTGTCCGTTATTTCCAAAACTCTTCAATGGCTTCACCTTTCACTTAGAATACAAGAGTTTTCATGTGACCTGACTGCTGCTCCAGTTGGACGCTTATCAAGCAGTTGCACTTCAGGCAGCCCCCTAGACATATCTGGAGCTCATTTATTCACTCACATGGTCCTCATGTAAAATGTCATTTAGGGAAGAAGCATCTCCAGACAAAACTACCCTATTCAAAATAGCTCTGCACTATTCTCGTCTTTCAGCTTCTTTCCTTCTCATTATTTTTTCTTATTCTTACTAATTACCACCTAACACCTGTTTTAGTTGTTAATTATCTGTCTCTCCCAAAACAATATAAGCTACAAGAGAATGAGGACTCCCGGTTCACTGATGTAGCCCAGTGCACATAGAGGACACAATTATTACTGGTTGCATGTGAATCGATTGAGTAAATAAATGAATAATTTGAGTTAAAGTATTTTAAGGTTATTAAAAAAGTGGGCTCTGAGGAAAGAGGGCATTTCTAGATTTACAAGGAGAGGGAAAGGGAGGGAAGAATTGCATATAGTTTGATTGACCAATAAGGGAGAGATAAAGACAAATACGAGGTCACCGAGTAAAGGCAGCAATTGATATACTTGGAAGACAAGGGGATAAGGAAACAAGTGTAAGTTGGTTTCCTGGGTCTCACGTTTGTATAAAGAAACATTGCTCAAAAGATCTTAAAAGTAGATTAGAAAAACGTTGTGTTACATCTTATATACCAAGATAAGAAATATATATTGTTCAATTGTCAATAGTTTATGCTGAAGTTTTTAAAAAGACAATTATACAATCAGAGACATGCTACAGAAAAAGTAATGCACAGTTGTAGAAAAGATGAATTAGTGAAGCCATGAGAATCAGAGAATGGATTACAAAACTAAGGCAAACAGTCATAAAGGCTTGAATTATCTGTACCTTTATGCTGTCCACAGAGAGGCTCAGCAGAAGTATACACAATTAGTCATAATTAACCCTGCCTGAAAGTTAAAATCACCTCGGAAGCTTTTTAACAACCCCAAGCCTGGGCCACACCCCAGATCAATTAAAGCAAAGTATGTTGTATAAGACTCAGGTATCAGGTTGTTTTTAAAAGTCTCCAGTAGATTCTAGTATGCAGCCAGGGTTGAGACCTACAACCAATAATCAGGGAAATTAAATTGAATAAGTGATTCTTAAAGTGCTGGTCTCTTCAGCATTAACTGGGAATTTGTTAGAAGTGTAAATCAATTTCTAATTTGTTAGAATTAAAACCTACTCAGACCTAGTGAAATGGGGGAGTGGGGAGCAGCAATAGGTTTTTTCACAAGCCCAGCAGGTGATTTTGATGCACTGAAGTTTGAGAACCACTGGCCTAAGGTTGTCCCATTCAGAAAAAAAAAGAAGAAAGGAAGGAAAAGAGGAGAAGAGAAAGAAAGCAAGCAAAAGAAAGTAGAGTATCTTTTTTAAAATTTTATTATTATACTTTAAGTTTTAGGGTACATGTGCACAATGTGCAGGTTCGTTACATATGTATACATGTGCCATGTTGGTGTGCTGCACCCATTAACTCGTCATTTAGCATTAGGTATATCTCCTAATGCTATCCCTCCCCACTCCCCCACCCCACAACAGTCTCTGGAGTGTGATAGTCCCCTTCCCATGTCCATGTGTTCTCATTGTTCAATTCCCACCTATGAGTGAGAACATGTGGTGTTTGGTATTTTGTCCTTGCGATAGTTTACTGAGAATGATTGTTTCCAGTTTCATCCATGTCCCTACAAAGGACATGAACTCATCATTTTTTATGGCTGCATAGTATTCCATGGTGTATATGTGCCACATTTTCTTAACCCAGTCTATCATTGTTGGACACTGGGCTGGTTCCAAGTCTTTGCTATTGTGAATAGTGCCGCAATAAACATACGTGTGCACGTGTCTTTATAGTAGCATGATTTATAGTCCTTTGGGTATATACCCAGTAATGGGATGGCTGGGTCAAATGGTATTTCTAGTTCTAGATCCCTGAGGAATCACCACACTGACTTCCACAATGGTTGAACTAGTTTACAGTCCCACCAACAGTGTAAAAGTGTTCCTATTTCTCCACATCCTCTCCAGCACCTGTTGTTTCCTGACTTTTTAATGATGGCCATTCTAACTGGTGTGAGATGGTATCTCATTGTGGTTTTGATTTGCATTTCTCTGATGGCCAGTGATGATGAGCATTTTTTCATGTGTTTTTCGGCTGCATAAATGTCTTCTTTTGAGAAGTGTCTGTTCATATCCTTCACCCACTTTTTGATGGGGTTGTTTTTTTCTTGTAAATTTGTTTGAGTTCATTGTAGATTCTGGATATTAGCCCTTTGTCAGATGAGTAGGTTGAGAAAATTTTCTCCCATTTTGTAGGTTGCCTGTTCACTCTGATGGTAGTTTCTTTTGCTGTGCAGAAGCTCTTTAGTTTAATTAGATCCCATTTGTCAATTTTGGCTTTTGTTGCCATTGCTTTTGGTGTTTTAGACATGAAGTCCTTGCCCATGCCTATGTCCTGAATGGTATTGCCTAGGTTTTCTTCTAGAGTTTTAATAGTTTTAGGTCTAACATGTAAGTCTTTAATCCATCTTGAATTAATTTTTGTATAAGGTGTAAGGAAGGGATCCAGTTTCAGCTTTCTACATATGGCTAGCCAGTTTTCCCAGCACCATTTATTAAATAGGGAATCCTTTCGCCATTGCTTGTTTTTGTCAGGTTCATCAAAGATCAGATGGTTGTAGATATGCGGCATTACTTCTGAGGACTCTGTTCTGTTCCATTGATCTACATGTCTGTTTTGGTACCAGTACCATGCTTTTTGGTTACTGTAGCCTTGTAGTATAGTTTGAAGTCAGGTAGCATGATGCTGCCAGCTTTGTTCTTTTGGCTTAGGATTGACTTGGCGATGCGGGCTCTTTTTTGGTTCCATATGAACTTTAAAGTAGTTTTTTCCAATTCTGTGAAGAAAGTCATTGGTAGCTTGATGGGGATGGCATTGAATCTATAAATTACCTTGGGCAGTATGGCCATTTTCACAATATTGATTCTTCCTACCCATGAGCATGGAATGTTCTTCCATTTGTTTGTATCCTCTTTTATTTCATTGAGCAGTGGTTTGTAGTTCTCCTTGAAGAGGTCCTTCACATCCCTTGTAAGTTGGATTCCTAGGTATTTTATTCTCTTTGAAGCAATTGTGAATGGCAGTTCACTCATGATTTGGCTCTCTGTTTGTCTGTTATTGGTGTATAAGAATGCTTGTGATTTTTGTACATTGATTTTGTATCCTGAGACTTTGCTGAAGTTGCTTATCAGCTTCAGGAGATTTTGGGCTGAGACAATGGGGTTTTCTAGATATGCAATGATGTCATCTGCAAACAGGGACAATTTGACTTCCTCTTTAAGGCTGGGAAGAAACTGCATCAACTAATGAGCAAAATAACCAGCTAATATCATAATGACAGGACCAAATTCACACACAACAATATTAACTTTAAATGTCAATGGGCTAAATGCTCCAATTAAAAGACACAGACTGGCAAACTGGATAAGGAGTCAGGACCCATCAGTGTGCTGTATCCAGGAAACCCATCTTACGTGCAGAGACACACATAGGCTCAAAATAAAGGGATGGAGGAAGATCTACCAAGCAAATGGAAAACAAAAAAAGGCAGGGGTTGCAATCCTAGTCTCTGATAAAACAGACTTTAAACCAACATACATCAAAAGAGACAAAGAAGGCCATTACATAATGGTAAAGGGATCAATTCAACAAGAAGAGCTAACTATCCTAAATATATATGCACCCAATACAGGAGCACCCAGATTCATAAAGCAAGTCCTGAGTGACCTACAAAGAGACTTAGACTCCCACACAATAATAATGGGAGACTTTAACACCCCACTGTCAACATTAGACAGATCAACGAGACAGAAAGTTAACAAGGATACCCAGGAATTGAACTCAGCTCTGCACCAAGCAGACCTAATAGACATCTACAGTACTCTCCACCCCAAATCAACAGAATATACATTCTTTTCAGCACCACACCACACCTATTCCAAAATTGACCACATAGTTGGAAGTAAAGCATTCCTCAGCAAATGTAAAAGGACAGAAATTATAACAAACTGTCTCTCAGACCACAGTGCAATCAAACTGGAACTCAAGATTAAGAAACTCACTTAAAACCGCTCAACTACATGGAAACTGAACAACCTGCTCCTGAAGGACTACTGGGTACATAACGAAATGAAGGCAGAAATAAAGATGTTCTTTGAAACCAACGAGAACAAAGACACAACATACCAGAATCTCTGGGACACATTCAAAGCAGTGTGTAGAGGGAAATTTATAGCACTAAATGCCCACAAGAGAAAGCAGGAAAGATCCAAAATACAGTATGTTTTATGGGACATATTTATGCTAAAACAGTTTTTGCTGCTTGTCTGAAATTTATATTTAATTGGACATCTTGTACTTTACCTGTCAATCCTAAATTAAAGGATAAGATGACACTACAGTAAAACTAGTTTTTTAAGCTTAAATGCTTAGGAAAAAATGGCATCAGCAACTAAGAAAAGGAAGACGCTAACAGAATGTACTGGCTTAGTTGGACATTATGAATCTGGTTGTATACACTTTGGGATGAAGTTGTCTTTGGGTGAAAGTATACAGGCTATATTGAAAATAGTCAGATGGAAATATCTGCTTAAATACTGTAATTAAGAAAGTATCAAAGGAAAAGGTGTCAAAAGAATGAAATGTAGGGAAAATATGTATTTCAATTAGAGAAAAGAAAGGAGCAAGCAAATGAGATGAGAAAAGAGGTATTTCTTAATGTATTCACACCGTGTTTTCTGTGTATGATCATTATAGAATATTAATTAACTGTTCAATATACGTACAAGGTACCAGTAAGCTCTTTGAAGACAGGGACTATACATATCTTTAAAAAAATTTAATCACCATAAGCCCTAGCATAGTAATATACACAGAGAGGCTATTCAATTAACCACCAATTAACCCTATTCAAGAGAATGACTGACTGGATTAATATTTTGGAGTTAAATGAGAAAAAAAGGTGTTTGTGTTCTTAAGATATGATTTGTAATGAAAATGTGCCTATCCCAACAGTGTGCAATAATTTAAGAGTTAGGCTCAAAGATGGAAATGACATAGCAGGAAGTAGTTTTGTTTCACTATTAAAACAAAAACCATGAAGAGAGGAGAAGTTAATAGTATATTTTCTATTAATATGGTATACAGCAACCTAAATAGCTTAAAAAACAATGACATGAGATATTAGAATGGAGACCAGGTCTGAAAGGACATAGGGAAATTATAAAACTGCCAAGCTGGAAAAACAATGATATATAAAAAGTGCTTAGTATTGCTTTATTTCCTAAATATACTTGCGTTTTAATGGACAATAAAGGCATTTCTTACAGTAATCAATGTATTTAACGGAATGCTTTTTTTCACTTGAAAATGCAGATGTTGTACTTCTGACCACTCAGTCTCAATCGGCCTCATGGTAGGTTGTACTATCACTAAAAAAGGAACTGGTTGTAAAACTAAGTCTTCATCTCAGTGGAAGAATTTATGGCTCCAATAAAAGAAAGGACCCCAAGGTTCACTGACTGGACTCTACTGAAGAAAGGGAAAGTAATGCTTAGGGGTTTTCTGTACTACATGACTAGCTCATGGTAACAAAGGTGGGTGGATGTAGTGAATAGCTGAAGATACTAAAGGAAATAGTTTAGCCTAAGGGGAAAAACAGGGGATGGACATTTGGACTGTTGAAATAAAAATGAACCTCATTTGAGAAGGTGCAAGGGAGAAGTAATTTGTCTATTTTACTCAGCAGGATCTTGGTTGGACATTTCTACTGTTCCAGTAAATCACTTATGGAAACTGCCTCTTTGGACAATGTATTAGTTTCCAATTGCTGCTGAAACAAATTGCCACAAGTTATAGTGACTTAAAACAACACAAATATGTCATCTTATAGTCCTGGATGTCAGAGTACAGGATGAGTTTTCCTGGGGATAAAATTCCGGTGTGGCTATGCTGTGTTCCCTCTGGAGGGTCTAGGGGAAAATCTGTACTCTTGTCTTTTTAAGCTTCTAAAGACTGCCTGCGTTTCTTGGCTCATGCTCCTTCTGCCATCTTCAAAGTCAACAAAGACCAGTGTTATCTTAGATCAAGTCACAAAGACACTGAGCTCCTGCCTCCCTTTTTCACTTATAAAGATCCTTGAGATGACATTGGGCTAACCTAGATAATACAGGATTATCTCCCCCACCTCAATATCCTGAACTTAATCATGTCTGTAAAGTCCTTTTGTGTGTGTGTGTGTGCCTTGGAAGGTAACATATCCATCAGTTCTGTGGATTACGATATAGACATCTGTGGGGGCCATTATCATGCCTACTACAGACACACAACACCTTTTTGATTTGTATTGAAATGTATATGCTCCACAGTAAACAGATTCATAAGGAGTTGAGCATGGTGAGACTTCCCAGGTATGAATGATCATTTTAAAGTGTGTCTGTGTTCTTTCTGCTTTGTGTCTCACCAGCAGTAATAAATCTGGCTATTAGTATTTAGGTGGTGATATTTTTACTTACTCAGAGGGCAAGAAAGAAGGCATTATAGTCCTTTTATAGATCTCAAGGCTATTGAAAAGTCACAACTAAGGCCTTATTATATCCATGAAATATATTTCACATAAAAATGTACAAGGAGAGGTATATAGTGGAAAGAGTAACATTTTTACCTGGTATGATTTTTCACTATCCTCATTCTTCATGAAAAAAAAAAAAAGAATTGGGGGGCAAGACTCAGAGATGCAGAACTACAATAGGAGAGATAAGATGAAGCCATTTGCATTGTTGAAAGGATAGCGAACACTAGTGAGATCATAGAAGCATCACCAACATGTAGAGAAGATCTGAGTGCAATAATTAAACTTGGCAGGGTGCGTAAACAATAGTGGCATGTATCCAATAAGAAACAGGGTAATACGATGGCAGATAGATGCCTAGTTGGGAGGAAGGGAGAAAGTGGGTAGCATTAAAACAGAAGAGAGGAACTTATGAGTGGGTCACTTATAACAGAACATGAAGTACAGCTTCAGACCCTCAGCGGTTGTTAAATTAATGAATGAGATAACCGAAGAGGATGACCTTTGGATAAGTGAAAATGTCCAGCCTCTTGACTTGATGAGTGTATCCAGTCCTCAGGTGAGAATCAGATGTGTTATGAAAAGAAGTACACATAAGGAGATAACATGGGAGTATAAAGGGTTTAAAGAAATTCAGAAGGGAGGGCAACATCCATTATAGTAATGTGGGGGCTGAGATGACAAAACCAGCATAAAAGAAAGACAATTACAACATGAAAAGCATGTTGTTGTTAATGTATTATAAAAGAAAATTAAAGAAGGGGACTCAGTGTTTCAAGAGGCCACCTGATAGTGACAGCTCAGATCTCACACAGAAGGCTCTGTTTTTGAAGTATGCTCAGTTAAACACTCATTGTAGATGATTATACAGAATGAGAGTCGGCTGGGAAAGCTAGACCAAAGGCAGAATAAAAAATGTGAGATAACAGACACATTATCTGACTTAAAACAACAACAAATTTTTTTTGGTCTTATTCAAAAGGCTCATGAACAGCAGCGAAAAGTAGAATAACAGAAAAAAATGTTTTGTTTTCTGTGAAATTGAGAAGCAACTTGAACATGATTTTGTCTGAGAAGCTATGTTAATATAATAATGTAAAAGTACTCAGTCTTCAATTTCACAAAAGCCAGTTAAAGAAATAGTGTATTTATCCCAATTAGAATTCATAGCAGTATGGAGCCATAAAAAATATTCTGGAAGATGAGTCCTGGGAAGCTGTTTACTGTTGTCTTTGTGAATTGTCACTATAATGAACAATCTCTGTGTTTAGGCTCCCTCTCAAACTTTCTCAGTCTGACATTGTTTCGGGTGTTTGGATTGCTTAATTTTTAATTACACAATAAATATTCCAAAGCATGTTTGTTGAGACAGAAATCCAAGGAATAGAAAAATCCTTAAAACATCCCTCTCTACCTACTCCCTAGTCCTCCAACCCTAACATTCTCCCCAAAGGTAAACACGTTGATGAACCTAGAGTGTTTTCTTTCAGACAACTGCTGGCATATTTATAAATATAAAATGTATATACAAATATTTAGAAGGATTTTAATAGAATTACGCATATTTTTCTATTACTTTATCTTTAAAATTATGTACTACATATCTTTCCATCTCTCTTTTTGTCTTAAAACTTTTATATAGTAATTCCACAGCATCATAACTCACTTAGTCATTCCTCTATTGACAGACATTTTTTAGATACTTTCAATATTTTCCATTACACAAAAAATTCTACGAAGTGTCCTTTATATTTATCTTTATACATGTACACATTTTTTTCCTTGCGAGGCAAACTGCTAGGAGTATTCAAGTCGAAGAGTATGCACATTTCATTTTCTTTAAAAAATAAGAATTTCTCAAATTTCTCTTCGAAATCATAGCAGCAGTTTACTGAAAGAAACTGTCCTCCCAAGTACTTTTGCACATTAAATATCATCAGTGATTTAAATTTTCAAGGATCATAAGTAAAAATTGGCATATTATTGGAATTTAAATTTGTATTACATACTTATTAATGAGGTTTAGTATCTTTTCAGATGTTCATTGGCAATTTGCATTTTATTTTCTGAAAATTGACTGCTTTATATATCACAGATTTTTCTACTAAATTATTTGTATTGCTTTATTAATTGAGAGGAACCTTAGTATATCATGGATATGAAATATTTGTCTTGAGAGGAACCTTAGTATATCATGGATATGAAATATTTGTCTATTTGTTTCAATTATTGTTTTCATTCTGTCATAGCTTAAGTTAAAGATATTTCCTTTTATTTTTTGCCCGCTTATTTTTTTTTAAATCAGTACTGTATATTGTATTTCCTATAATACTTTTTTTATATCCATTAAATTAATCATCTGGATTTTCTTAGTCTGCTACGATTAACCCAATCTTTCTTTCCTAAGATAAACCCACCTATTACAATTCTTACTGTTGAATAAAACATTATGCAAAAAAACAACAACCATTTTATTATCCTCATGAATTCTGTGGGCTGAAGGTCTGGGAAGAACTTGGCAGAGCAACAAAATTTCTTTGCTCCTTGTAACATCAACTGAGGTCACTCAGTGGTACTCAGCCAGCAGATGGGCCAGGCAAGAGGTTTCACAAAGGATTCCCTCCATGTCTGATGTCTGGAGAGATGGCAAGAAGATTAAACTTAGTTGGGACTGTTGGCTATTGTCTTTCACATGGCCTCTCCATCATGATAGTCTCAAATAAATCATGAGGTTCCTCTCCAATTGTTTTGATTGCTCAGCTGCACTTCATTTTCTATTTATGTTCCCTTGACTTGCCAATGTAGAAGACAGAAATATTCCTGAAAGTGTTGCTTTTAAGCTAAAAAATAGAATTATATTTCTTTTAATATATTAAAAAGGAAGGTATTCAGAAAGATGGAGGGAGTCTTTCTTTCTCCACATATATAAATAACCATATAAATGAATGAATAGAAAACAGAGAGAGCTTGACTTTAGATTGGTTTCTTTATTACCATGGTGCCCCAATAATGCTAATAATAATGCTAATAATACATCATGGCAATCAACAGGGCATTAGAGAAAAAGCACTGGTCCTAGCATTAGAAAATCTAGGTTGCAGCCCATTTCTGCCATTATTAGTTCTGGATCTTTCCAAACTATTCCAGCTATTGTTGAATCTTTCCAACAATTTTCCAAACATCATGCATTTCATGTTCACTATTTTAAAAAATTGACAGAATAGCTTACCCCCCAGATCGGTTGTGGGAATCAAATTAGTTCTTTAGTAAAAATGTGCCTCATAAATTTTTGTGTAGGCCAGGTGCAGTGGCTCACGCCTGTAATCCCAGCACTTTGGGAGCCTGAAGTGGGCGGATCACCTGAGGTCAGGAGTTCAAGACCAGCCTGGCCAACATGGCAAAACCCTGTCTCTACGAAAAATACAAAAATTAGACAGGCATGGTGGTGGGTGCCTGTAATCCCAGCTACTCCGGATGCTGAGGCAGGAGAATCGCTTGAACCCAGGAGGCGGAGGTTGCAGTGTAGCGAGATCACACCACTGCACTCCAGCTTGGGCAACGGAGCAAGACTCCATCTCCAAAAAAATAAAAACAAAAAAAAATTGTGCAATTATAAAGTATCTTTATGATTTTTATTTCATTTTGATTTAAAAATGAGAAAGACCTTACAGAATCTATGTCAGTTAAGATTATCTTTTGTACATGTACAACAGAAAATCCAACTATCAAGGGCTTTAAAAGAATGGATTTTCTCATCCTCACATGCCATTAGCTGATGAGTAGGCAGTTGCTAGTGTTGCTTCAGCAGCTGTGTGATGCCATGTATGTCTCAAACTATTTCTCTGTGTCCTGCTACTGTCCACAGGCTGGCTTGCAGTTTTGTTTGTGAGGGAAAGCTGCAAACAACTGTTACAGCTCCAAAAATCACATCATTGTTCAAGGCAGGAGAACAAGGGAAAAGGCCATCTTTAACCCTTCTAACAGAAACGCAGAAGCCTTCCTATGGCTTCTCTGCAGATACTGGATTAGGACTCTCACTGATCACAACAGAGGCATATGTCCTTCTCTAGATGCATCTGCTGGGAAACTGACCAATTCAAACACCATCCAGTGCCTGCTCCGTTCTAATTGAGATTCAAATGGAGATTCAATTAGCAAGCTGAAGGGGAAGTGAGAATTGCGGAAGCAACTGTGTCTACCACAAGACTTTTAAGGTGAGGCAATATCTCTCTCTCTTCAGGCCCTTATCCACTCTCACAACAAAACCACCCCATTCATAAATAATAATAATAATAATAATAATAACAATAACTAGGATAAATATCTAGCTTCAGCCCAGACAACTCTTTGCAGCTCACCCCTTTTTATTAGGACCATTTGCTAAACCTGAATATTATTTAGGATCTTCAAATTTTTAATCAACTGGTCTTCAAGTACCAAATTTACTGCTTTATAGCATACATGCACTCCCTGGATCTTTTGCGAGAAGAGGGTCTAATGTAATATATAGGTGAGATGTAGAATACAATCCATAATGTAAAAATTATGACAACCATAAATACTGTTGCCATCCTGTAACATTTCTGAAAAATTATTTCTCAGGATAACACTAATGTAAATTGTATTATATGTAGGAAAATGGAAAGTTTTACAGGTGCTACAAGGGGCCTTAAGGCCTTCCCTACATCCTACCTCCACCCACTTTCATAACTTAATATGGCTCAGATGGGCCACATCATCTTTTTGAGCACTTATTCCAACCTAGGTATTGAGCCAATTGTGCTACCATTTTGTCTTTCACAACCTCATGGTAAAATACACATGGAAAAATACACAGTTATTTCAATTTTATTAGGAAGGAAAAGACTTCAAAAAGTAAAGTCATATAGTAAATTCAGTTAAAATTCAAATAATTTTATTATTAAAAGTTATAAAGCCAAGAATTCCTACCCACACCTTCCTGAATCCAAATGTTATTTCTTTGCCACTGTTAACAAAGTTATTAAGAAATTATTTTAGGCAGATAGAGAGGAAAAGGGGTCCTTAGGAAGTTTTTTTTTTTTTTTTTTTGACAGAGTCTCACTTTGTCGCCCAGGCAGGAGTGCAGTGGTGTGATCTCGGCTCACTGCAAGCTCTGCCTCCCGGGTTCACGCCATTCTCTTGCCTCAGCCGCCCAAGTAGCTGGGACTACAGGCTCCCGCCACCACGCCAGGCTAATTTTTTGTATTTTTAGTAGAGACGGGGTTTCATCATGTTAGCCAGGATGGGCTCAATCTCCTGACCTTGTGATCCGCCCGCCTCAGCCTCCCAAAGTGCTGGGATTACAGGCGTGAGCCACTGTGCCTGGCCAGAAGTTTTTGTTTCTTTTAAAGCAGCTCCAGAAATGTTTCTTGTGTAGCAGAAAGCCCTAGCTCTTAAGAGTTGGGCCAGCAAGCTTTGATATGCAAATACAAGCCATTAGAAACTGGGTCTACCCAAACATGGAGATTCCAGCTGTCTTCTTCCTTGCCCATGTGCCTGGAAACATAGCCTCTGCCCGTATATCCCCACGTGTGTTGAACATCACGGCTTCCTGTATTTGCATATCAAAAGGCTAGGGTGGGAAGGCCAGTTTTTTCACAGGCTACATGAATGACATACCTGGTCAAACCAATCCCCTGAGCCCTATGCAAATCAGACACTGCCTCCTGCAGCCTCCTCATAACTGGCTGATTTCCCTGGCACTCAAGGTGTCCTCTCTTGGCTTTAGAGAACCCTCCCTCTGTCTCTGTATGGGGGAGCTTCTTACTTCTTTCTTGCCTATTAAACTCTCCGCTCCTTAAAACCACTCCACATTCATCTGTGTTGTTTTATCCAATTTGGGGCGAGACTAAGGACCCTGGCAGTCATCAGAGCCATATCACCACTATGCAGTCATACAAGGGAAAATATAAGTACAATATATAATTTCATATTCTATGTTTTTTACCTTAATATTCTCTTAAATATCCCATAAAGCTTTCTATTTACCAAAATGCCATTTTACCTGAAGTTAATTGCCTGCAAAGAGGTTAAAATGACTTTTAAGGAAAAATGGAAAAATTGTGTTAACACTTGTAACTATCAACACTTACTTACCAAGATTGGTATTATTATCTATAGAATTTATATCACACAAACCAAAGATAATAATTAGAACATTGAAGAATATTCTGATATTACTAGGGATTTTGTGAAACCTTAAGAAATGTTCTCAAGCCTTAATAGCCATCCTTATGTTGTGAAAATTTTGTTTTGTAAGTGAGTTGACTATTTTATCAAAGTAGTCAATAGCTAGATTTCTAAAAGCCAGTATAAAATCCCAAAGATTGAATACCTCCAAAACAGCTACAACTTCATTTGGCAAACACTTGTTACCAGTAGTCTCAAAGTGCTGAATGGTAACAATACATTTTCAAACACAACAAGGACAACAAAATCCATTAATTTTTTTTTTTAAAAAAGCAAGAGTAAAACTTGTTTCAGATGTGATTCAAAGGTAACTTCTATCTCTCATGTGGAAGGTGAAAAAGCTTATTCGATGCAAAAATCTGAGACAGGCAGTACAAGGATATACAAGGCTGTGCCTTGTCTTTTAGTAGCCAAGTCCAGCTCACTCCACTCTTTGAAGGTGGCAGGATGGATGTAGAAGTGTAGTGTCGAGTGGAGTGGATGAGATGTATCTGTGAGACCATTATACACTAAGGGACACTCTGAAGTGGGAGACTGTGAAGGAAAGAAGCAATCTGGAGATGCAGGTAATTAAAAAATAATGCTGCTTTTCACTGAAAACCACCGGGAGAAATAAAATGTTTTAAGAGCTTCCACTTTTTAACTAAGGTGATGTTTGCAAACTAAAGAATTGTTAAAATATTTATATCTTTAAGTGCTTGTGTACAGATTCTCTCCTTTTGACATTATCCCCAGAGAAGACAAGAATATGCTGAAAGCATTACTAATATAGTTGATTTTAATTCCCAAAAGCAACCCATGAAGACAACTTCCGAAGAAGAAAGAGTGAGACGGGGCGAGATAATCAAAAGTCATCCCTCCTTTGCCTGAACTACATGAAAGAGACTTTACATGGCCCTTGAGCCAGAAAGATTTCTTTGCTACTGTTTATTCCATCAGTGTCACCAGACAGCAGTATCTCATAAATAAAGCTGATTTACCATGTTTGGTACTGAAAAATTATTTGGTTACGTTAGGCTCAAATTAAATAGCAAATGTATATTGCTTCTTAAAAATGAGCTTAAGATGATGATCTCATTGTTCATGAATCCATGTGGCCAATATTTTTATTAGTAGCTGTTTTATAATATAATATTTATAATAATAAATATTTATTTTCTATCAATATATCAAGGATGTGAATTATATTTATTGATATAATTTATTTTACTTTTATAGCCATATTCTTAAAGGAAAGATATCAAATTTCCTTCTTACTTAATAAAAAGAAGTTAGAAAGCCAGAATTCTGTTTTACTTTTCTAGAAAATTGATTCCGTGTCCATGATTGAGACAAAGCAACTCTATCTGTAGAATGACAGGCTCAGAAAATCAAATTTGGTTTGTGTCATTTTCTCAGACACAGCAGACCTCATGCTGACCCTTTTGCACATTAAATCTTAGTCTTTGGGTTTAAGCTGCCTATAGAAAGTAAAAGGATTTCAAGCTTTGTCACTGTTCTGCCTCACATAATATATTCAGAAAAAGACAGCACAGAAATCGCAGTTTTGTATTTACTAACATCATGTAGGTACCACTAGGATGTCATCAATTAATGTCATATTTCATAGGCATCAGCAAAGCAAGGTCCCACATTCTGCCTCATAAATTACCCTCTCGTTCCTCTTCTTCTTCAGACATTTGCTAGTGACCTTTATACCTGATGAGCTTCCAACAAGTAACCATGTGTCAAAAAAGCCTGAAGATAAACTTTGTATTCATCATCAACTTCCTTCTGTCTCAAATAAATACACTAAAAAACGCCATGAAACCAATATTGTCTAAGCTTTGACTTCTCTGACATTGGCATTGTAGAAGCCAAAGGAAAATGTTTCCTTCTCCTTGTGAAGATTCAATGAAAAACTCAACTGATAAAAGGAGATTAACAGGAGAAATGGAATACAAATTTATTAAAGTGTATGTAGGGGAGAACCACAGTGTAATTATCCCCAATGCTCCAATGGGATTCAGAAGATTATACACCATCTTTAGGTCGCTGAAAAAATGGGAATTTGGTTTCTGGCAAAACAAAACATGCTATTGAAGAGGAAGGCCTCACTGCCAAAGGTGACAGTTGTATTATGCAGATGAAATTTTATAGGTAGCATCTTTCAGAGAGTATAGATGGTTAGTATTTCCTAAGACCCTTAAAAGGTATTAGACTTTGCACTAGTCCATTATCAGACTGCTATAAAGACATACCTTAGACTGGGTAATTTATAAAGAAAAGATGTTCAATCAGCTCACAGCTCTGTGGGCTGTACAGGAAGCATGATACTGTCATCTGCTAGACTTCTCAGGAGGCCTCAGGAAACTTACAATCATGGCGGAAGGTAAAGGGGAAGCAGGCATGGTTTTCACAGGACTGGAGGGAGGTGGAGGAGGGAGACACGCCACACTTTTAAACAAGCATATCTTGGGAGAATTCTATCACAAGAACAGCAAAAGGGAAATCTGCACCTGTGATTCCATCACATCCCACCATGCCCCTCCTCCAACACTGAGAATTATAATTCAACATGAGATTTGGGTGGAGACACAGAGCCAAACCATATTAGACTCTCAGTTAACATTTCCTAGATCTTTTGAAGGGAAGGCGTCAGAGAAAACCTGGATGCCTCAGTGCAGATTTTCTCTACAGATGCAAATCTCCCCCATGAAAGATAAGTGTTGCAGGGCTATTTCTATTTACAGACCCTATGAAAAGTCATCTCAAAATATGATGAAGAAATATATTTTAGGGTGAAATACTTTGATTTTATTCAGCATCCAAATTGCATTTTGACATTTTCTTTCTCTTGCAGTTTTTATACTTATCTTAAATTTTCTGCAGTGAGAGCTCCCTTATTTTCCAGCAATCTTTTTTGTATTTGCTTGCCACTTTTGTTTCTCCTGTGGAAGTAACTTCTTACAAATCCCCAAATTCTGAACTATTTCCTTTCTTATGACTATTTCCAAATTCAAATGATATCACAACTGATAAATTTTGCCATTCATTTAAAACTGTGGGTTTGTAACATAATAAAATAAAAAATTTACATCACAAAAGTCTCTGTTGGGCGAGGTGTGGTGGTGTGTGCCTATAGTCCCAGCTACCTGGGAGGCTGAGGCAGGAGAATCACTTGAGCCCAGGAGTTTGAAGCTGCAGTGAGCTATGATTGTACCACTACACTTCAGCCTGGGCCACAGAGTGAGATTCTGTCTCTAAAGTGATAATAATAATAATAGAGTCTCTGTTGGATAATTTTTGTATCAGTAATCTCAGCTCTACCATTTGTATGTGGACAGCTTCAAGAATCTACGTTCAGGTTATCCAGTGTAGGAAAACAAAGCATTATTTAGAGCACTCCTTTCTTGTTATCTGATAGTAGATTTTCACAGCCTTGAAGCTATTTCACAATTCTATAAACTGTAGATAACTGATAAAAATGCAAAGTAATACTTGTCTATACAAACATGAAGACATTCTATCTGGTGGAAATTCAGTTGACCATCCTTTTTTTTTTTCATTGTGGAAAAAGCCAGTTTTCTTCCATTTCTAAATGTATTTCAGCATGGTTTTACTTCATATACATGTCTGCTTCTTTAACTTTTTTGAACTGATTGTAAGTGTTTCTGGTTTCTTCATTAATAATTAGTTAAATAAAATCTCCAATATGTGTCCATTTTATATCTGTATGAGAATTGAGATTTTTACCTTTTTGTTTTTTAATTTTCTTTTAACACTAGGCTTTACAGCCCAAACAACACTGTAGAATTTGACACCATAGACAATGGAGAGATGTGGAGTATGTCCATTTAACAGTTAATGCATTTGGTCTATGTATGTGAAAATGACAGAAAACCTTTTTAAAATTTGTATGTAATTTATAAATTTCTCAGAAATGCTGTCAATTAAATAAGTTAAATAAAAAACATTGAAACATTAAAACAATGAAAATGAAGTATTTAATTTCCTCCCATTTTCTTTTCTTTTTATAGTTATTGACCTGCAAGAATTTAAGAAAAAAAAAAAAAAGATTAAGGAAAATGGCAAAAGAACAATTTCTTCTGACTGTATTTAGAAAGAAATGCTAGGTACAGGAATTTTACAGAATCTGTAGCTTTCCAAGGTGGAGTCTTACTTTTGATTCTTCTCTTTCCTTGCTGTGTCTAGGCTGAATGTGATGAACAGTGATTCTATCCTGGGATCCTCAGCACTACAGCATATGGAAGGTGAGTGGACAGAGGACAGAGTCTCCAGTCCTGAACAGTGAGAGTTTAGATTCTGGCTCCACGACTTACTAAACATGTGAATCTGGTCAAGTCATGTAACTCCTCTGAGCTTCAGGTAGCTCATGTATGAATCTATGATACTGATAATAATAATATGCTTTACAGGTTTGTCTGATCTTTAAATAAGAAAACATTTCTAAAGCACCAAGAACTGGGTCTGTTGTGTGGTAGTGAGTCAATAAACACTCTTATTACTATTCCTTATTTGATGTGCTACAGAAGAGCTGTTTTACTTTTTACCTAAATGCCAACATTGTCAACTAGATTCAAGAATTACCTGATGTAAAGAACATCTCATTATGTGCCTACAAGAAGGAAGATCTGTCTTATAAACATAAAACCAAGAAATAAGGCGTCTAAGACAAAGACATATATAAAATTATTTAAAATACTCTGTTTCACAAGCATAGTATCAGTTGATTAAATAAATTGACCATTTTGGTAAACTTCTATATCACCTACTCTTACAATTAAAAAGGTCTTACCTAAACAGTAGACTTTACATGTGTTAATTCAGAAATCAGCCTAAATATAACTTTCACCTCCTAAATATTTTATTATAAAATAATATATAGTCTCCACTGGACTTAATCTCCATTGCACTTAAATATATGTGTGTTTCTGTGTATGTATATATACATATATATGTAGTTTATGTGTGTGTTTGTGTACATGTACATTCATATAGGCATATATGTGTGTATATGTCTATATGTACATACATATGTGTATATATGCATGTACATGTGCACAAATGTACATACATATGTGTATATATGCATGTACATATGCACAAATGTACATACATATATGTACATGCGCACAAATGTACATACATATATGTACATGTGCACAAACACACACACACTACCACCACTGGAAGCAAAGCATCTACCTATTTGGATTATTAGAAAATGCAAATAATAGTTTACTGTCACAGAAAAAACCCGAAGTCTAATTAACTGCATGATTTGGAGTCAGTAATGAACCTACTCTATTTTAGTCTATTACCTCAATGGCAATAAGAATTGTAGATGGTCAATTTCTTTTATACACTCATGTAGTAAAGGCAAATGAGACGAAGTATGAAAAACATCTAAGATCAATATGGAAGACAGTATGCTGTACAAATCCAAACTGGTATTGCTCTGAAAAACACAAATTTAAGCAATTCAGATGTGGTAACTAGATTGCTGATGCAAAGATGGCTCTACTTTCCCACCTGTTCATTCTACCTACACACTTTCCAGGTGCTGCTGTATAATCTTTCTCTCAACCAAGCAATTACACCAAGTGAATTGTGTGGTTAGTCAGCTAACCATTTGCTTTCTAGGAAAAATCATGTACTGTGTTCACAATTTTCTTGATTCAAGCCACAAGGAAGATGCAGAAACCTGAGGTGTAATATTTGAGACACTCTTTGTTTTTTAAAAAATAAGCCATATGATTAAGAAGATTTTAAACTGCCTTCCTTGATGTGCATGTATAGTTTTTGCTGGCAGTTGAAAACATGTGTGGGGAGGCAAGGTGAGTCGAGATAATGGTCACTTAATATGTAAATATAAATAGACATGTATTGCTATTTTTTTCTTGACTGTACTTTCCCCCAACACCCCAAACTATGAACAGGCTGTAAATGTATGCCTCCAGACACGCAGACAAAAGCAGCAATCTTAATTAGCCAAATTAAAACAGTAAGACACATCCGATTATCCCTTTTTAGTTTAAACCAGCTCCTAAAATGACAACTGATGTGAAAATAATTAAACCAAGACAGACTGGAAAAAGAGGAGAAATAATGTATTTAGATTTTGAAGAGAAGTAATTAGCTTTGGCAGGTTATTTATTTATGTAAATTGAAAAATTAGCTCTACTAGGCAGAGGCAATACATTCAAGTGTCTGCATTTCTGGCACGACATGGAAGAAGAAAAAAGTTATAATGAAAAGCAACAAGATGAATTTCAAGCAAGAAAAGACTCCTTAAATTGTTACTTTTTTAAAGGAAGACAGATTCTCAGAGAATAAAATTCATAAAATCTGTCTCGGTAGTTCAGCACTACTGTGCATGAAAAAAATCTTACTAATTTCCTGAGATTGCTTTTCCTCAATACAGATACAGATTTTCTTGATTTAAACAGCTGTCTTGGCTTTTCTCAGTCTATGTTACATTCATAAGTTATTCTTCCTTCAAATTGTCATTTTATACAGCTCTACTTCGTTAAAACTGCTTCGTTTTCAGTAGAAATCTAGACTAGTCCTTCTCACTTTGTCCTGAACATTTTATATGCCATCTATGCACACACCCTTTGCCCAGTTTCACCTACGCAACGAATTCAACCATCTCCGATAAATTGAAGACTTTTAGATCTGTGAATCTAGCACTGTCATCCATACTTAAATATATAGCCACTTACACTGTACTTAAATATACAGCTTTTCATGCATGCTTTAATTTTTCCATCATTCCTGCAGAAACTATTTGTTCATTGCTTTCTACGTAAGAGGAACCATGCTATGATTAGGCACTTGAGCACTACGTATAGAAGAGTACTTCTAGAGTTTAAGTATTGCACAAGTTTATCCTCTAGAAGTAATAAACACAGAAAATAAATGCAAGTGTTTTGATAGAACAATGTACAGAGTATAACGGAGATACAAAGAAGGGCATGGTAAATTCTAGTGTTTGGAGTCTGGATTTGGAGGAAGGATGGTTGCTATGAAAAGATTTCTTTATAAACAGTTTATCCTCTATTCTCCCAACGTCCAAAAAACATGCTTTCCTTAATTAAAAAAAAAACCATTTTAGATAAATGAAAGCACTGTAAATACTGTTGCCTGCTTTAATTAACCATGCTAGTGAGATGTGGCTATTACACACACACACAAATACACACACATACACACACTCACAGCATACAGTATACAAATAAAGTGCTAGGCTGCATTACATAGTACTGGTAAAGTAACTAGAAACTAGTAATTAAAGCCAAACCACTCCTTAGCTAGACAAACCTTTAGTTAATGTGATAATTTTCAATCTTCATATCTAAAATATACTCAGAAGTTTTAATGTATACGATGTTATTGACAAACCTTATTATCCTATAATTTATGTGTGCAAACTGGCATATCCATTTGTGGTCCCAGCAGAATTCAAGAAAGCTACTAATTTCAAATTTTTATTAATATTAACTTCAGCAATCTCACATTCTTCTGTGATTTTCTTCTGTGCAATGAGACATGCTTGAAGAAAAGGAATTTCAGTAGAAACAAATAGTTGTGATCTGAAGCTTAAGGAGAAACATACTATGTATTCACCCAGTGTCTCCTCTTTCTCTTCACAAAAGAGGACTACATTTCTCAGTGTCCCTGAATCTAAATTGACAGCATATGACTGCAATTTCATCAATAAGAATATAAGCAAAAAAGGCAGTTAAGAACTGGTATGCATTCTTTTTGGTATCCCTCTCACATCTTCAGCACGGTGGACAGAAACGGCTCAGACCTTGAACCATAATTTGAGAACAGCCAAGGAGTACCACCCAGTACCACATACGAGTGAGAAATAAACAATTTTTTAGGTTAAGCCACTGAGATTTGGAGATTTATTTGTAATCACAGCATAGATTAGTTTATCCTGACAAACACAATAAGAAACTATTTGATCAATCAGTGCTTTGTCTCCCAAGTGAAATGAAAAATTAACATAAAAAACTATTGGTTCTTTCCCAACAGCATACAGTTAATATGAATCAAATACTGCATAGTATTAATATTTAAGAATTAGGGCTCTGAGGACAAATGGCCTGGATTCAAATCTTAAGTTTGTCTTACTAGGCAAATGAGCTTCAGCAAATTTTCCTGTGCCTCATTTATTTTATCTATAAAATGGAAATGTTAATACTATTTCCATAAGGACTAAATGAAGTAATTCTCATAAAGAACCCATCATAGTCTCAGCATATAGTAAGTTCTATTGAGAAATATTTGCTGCTATTATTACATGTAGATAGAATATTTATATAGTTCTGAAGGGGTATGCTTTTAAAATTTAAACTACTATTAATATAGTTGGCCAAAATCTTTTGCAGTTCTTTACAATAGTCTCCACAGAGGTTGACTGAGATGTGTCATGTGACAAAAAAGGGATGTTTCTTTTCCTGAGCCCTGAATCTCTCTGACAGTCCCTGACCAGGTACCTGCCAAAACTTTACTTGTGCAGCCATGCAATGTATTAGATAAATGGAGACATCTTTCTAATGCCAATGAAGTTTTACGAACAGTGGAAATGCCCATTTACAGTCTCAATAAACCAGTATACAATTCTACTGATGCCTTTTACTTTGTACGTTTATGTCAATAGAATGGCTCACAATGATAGGAAGAGCATAAGAAGCAATTTGGGTTGCCACAAGGCTAATCTAATAAAGAACTTATGAATATAACATTTTCTTAAATTCTATACCATATTTCATACAATTATGCCCACATGCAAAAGATAGGTATTCTCGTTTACATCTCAAAGAAACTTGGAGCCTGTATACACAAATAACCATACCTATGCACTTCAAAAAATAGGCATATATTGAAATGCACGGATTTATGAACAATAGTGCCAGGTATTTCATGATACATTTAAGATACTGCTGGACAAAAGCGCCAAATGTAGGCATCTTAGACTCTACTATAGCAGAAAGGAAAGTATTTGTTTAAATATGTTTAGGCAACTTGTTCCTCTGTTCTTTTCTTATATATCTGAATACAACTTTTTTCATAATTTTGGCTTATAATTATAACCCTTGATAAGAGCTTCCTGTCCTATTTTATAAAACAGTGTCACTCTGTGACTCTGAGTTTGGCAAAGCCCGATCTCCTAATGTATGCCTATGTTAATGATGATTATGATGGTGATAATATGACAAGATTAACAAATATGTTAAATGCATTTATTTTATAATTTGCCAGATAATCTACTAAGCTTTTTCCCTTAATCTTTAATTCTAACACCAGAATAAAATGCTATCATCATCATTGTACAGATTTTTTTAAATATGGCTTTCAGAGATTAAGAAACATACTGAAGTTCCACAACTAGAGGTTAGATATGATAGTGGTAGAACTTGAACCCCTGAGTCTATCTCCAGTCTCTATTGAACCACTGCAATATACTACTTCTCATTCACTTTATTTTCCATTCATGCTCTGTCATGTTATATTTCTTCATGCATAATAGTTGTGACTTATCTAAATTACACAAAGAATCCATGAATCATGTCTTCATAATTATGCTATTTCTTAATTCAAGTAATATCTCTTTCACTATGCTTTGTGCAAGAAAAGAAGGTCCCTCGCCTCTCCTTGCTTCAGTTTTCTCAATCGTTAAGTGGATAGATAAATAATTCCCTCCTTACTTAAGATTGCTCTTCTTTTTAAAGCAATATTGATCAGAAGGAAAGCATAGATTGGTTGGAGGTAGAATTACCAGAATCCAAAATAATCTCAAAGCAAAACATAAACATTTATGAATTTAACAAATATTCATTCAATTTCTCCTACTGCTGGGCACTATTCTAGATACAGAAGTAACAAGAATTGGAATTAGGGTGGTAGTGATAGAAATGAAGAGAAACAAATAACAAGATTTTACAAGTGAAAGTTTTCTTCATCTGTAAAATCATGTCAGAACTGGTTTCCATCAGAATTGCTATAGCTAAGAAAATCAGATCCTTGAGCAGTGAGGCCCTGGACTTTTGCTGTTTTGTTTTGTTTCATTTAATAGAGACAAGATCTCACTCTTTTCCTCAGGTTGGAGCACATTGGTACAAGCAGAGCTCCCTGCAGCCTCAAATTCCTGGGCTCAAATGATCCTCCCACCTGAGCCTCCCAAAATGATGGGATTATAGGCATGAGTTACCATGACTTGTATTTTTATTAATTCTGATGATTCTCAATTAATTTCAATGGGCATAAAGTAATGCTTAAAGTTCTCTGCACTGCAGGTTTCTTTCGGGGCCCTTCAACACTAATGGCCAATGTGCCTTAGATTCAATATTGATTTTAATTCTGTAACAAGGAAAGGAAAAGAAAATCTCAAAGGTAACATGAGCTGCTCAGTAGCCTATCTGTGAAATGTCTCCAGCTTGCCGACAATTGCAGCTTGTCTCTCTGGTATTCAATCTGTGGAGATAGGATTTTGATATTTTTAAAATCTTATTTTACATTTCCTTGAGAAAACTGTTTCTAAACCCAGCACCTCTAGTTTTTTTTGTTTTGTTTTGTTTTGTTTCTTTGAGACGGAGTCTCACTGTGATGTTCAGGCTGGAGTGCACTGGCGCAATCTCAGCTCACTGCAACCTCCGCTTCCCCACAGGGTTCAAGCGATTCTCCTGCCTCAGCCTCCCAAGTAGCTGGAACTACATGCACACACCACCTGGCCCAGCTAATTTTATATTCTTAGTAGAGACAAGGTTTCACCATATGCCAGGTTGGTCTCGAACTCCTGACCTCAAGTGATCCACCCGCCTCGGCCTCCCAAAGTGCTAGGATTACAGGCATGAACCACTGCGTCCGGCCATAGTACCTCTATTTTTAATTTCTAAGTTACACTCACGTTCTCATTCTGTTGTGATACAGTTTTAATGACGCTGATTAAGAAAAATGCCAGAAAGCCAATAATACATGCATGTAGATAATTTATAACATTTGTTTTACAATAACCTGGTAAGAAACACTAGCACACACAAACACATGATTTATTATAGCTCCCATAACCTCTATTTCCAGCTGTACCACCCTAATGTATGTGACTGTCATGATAATTGTAGACCCCCTTCCTACTAACATGGCTCATTACCTACAAACCTGGAAGGCATTTAGCTTTATTACCACTGATTTTACATATGATTGAGTGCAATAATATATAGGATGGTATTATGTAAAGTGGAAAGCATTACATGATATACACTACTATTATCTTTAATTACTGTGCATTAAAACTTTATTACTTGAGCAAAGTTTTATAATTTTTCAGTTTTTAAACTTTGGAAAAATAATTGTCAAGATCCATGGTGTAGGTAAGAACTATGTTTTTAAGGATGTTTGTACAGCAAATAGCCTTAGAAGATAGAGTGTCTCCCTTCAGGGTAAGAAACAGATTTGCTTGCGGTTGAGGATAATATAGATAATGTCTCCCTGCAGGGAAAAAATTAGGCAGGTTTGCTAGCAGTCCCTTATAAAATTGAGGGTTCACTAAGCTCAGGATTTTTCAGCTAACATATGAACGCTTTGTGTGTGCAGCATTGACCTGGGCCCATTTCCATGTTTCCTCTGTGGAATTCAGAGGCAGTGGGAAGCAAAGTTGTTGTAAACATGAAGCTCACACTGCCTGGTGTTCTCCGAGTAATAACGTCCTCTGTCTCCGACCCAGGAATCTTCTATCTTCTGCCAGCATCCATGAAGCTGTACAGGCTAAATTGTTGGCTTATAAGCAGAGTAAGATATCGGACCCTTCACAGTTCTTGACAGCGCATGAATGTATTATCATTTTTAGGAAAAGGAATAGATATTTTCCCAAAAGAAAGAAAGAAAATAATGTACTTTGCTGTAAAGGTTGACGCAATAACACTGTTATAAAAAAAAATCAGGATGAAAGTGTGCTCACTTGTTCTCATGATCTCTCGCTCTCTCCTCTCACTGTTTTTCTCTCTCTTCCACCCTTTCTCCCTTCCTTCCTTCCCCGACTATTGCACTGTATTTTCTATGCTTGTTGAAGTGTGTTCTACAGTTCTAATATCCGTCTGCATTAGCATGTTCACTGTTCCAGGAACAGCATGTCCCTGAAAATCTCTGCTGGATATAAAACTTTCAAGCATAACTAATATGACAGCAAAATGAATTTCATTTAAAAGAACAATACATTCCTTGGCCTTCATGGGTCAAGGTTACAATAGAGGAAACTTCCTTTGTTTACAATCATTTGTTTTCCATCCGCAAAAAACTAGTTAGCCCAGAGAGCCTGTATGTACATAGGGATGCCTTTATTCTTAATAGCATATCGTTTTTGGAAAACAAAACAGAAAATAAAAAAGAGATGACAAATTATAGTTCAGGTCAACCCACTGAGTTTGTTACCATAAATAGAAGGAATAGTAAAGTGACTACTAAATTAATACCCTTTTAAAAATATTTTAACAAAATTAGAAATATCATAAAGATAAGGAGTAGTTGTCTGGTCAAAGGGAGTGAGGGTATCAGCAGAAATTGACCCTAAATTCTGAGGTTATCAACTAAACCATTGTTGACTGCCTGGCTGGAAGACTTCAACCTTATCACATAAATTTACTACACCATGCTAACTCTCTGATAAATGCCATTGCTTTTTCTGCCTCTTGCCCCTGTAAAGTAGGGTTCTGTTTTCTTATAAATCCTTGTTTTCTACATTTTCTTTCAGGAAAAACTGAAGCTATGGATGTCACATACCAAGCCTGTTAGCCCATAAAACCGGCATAGATGCAGCAAAATATTACCATCAGTCCCTGCTTTTCAGTATTTTTCATTCATTCATCCATACGTGATTTAACTGTACCCTGAGCCCCTGTAATGCATATACTAGGCTAAGAAATAGGAGATTAAAAAATGAAAACAAACAAATTATATTCTGGGAAATTTTAAAGTGATGTTACCTAAACAAATAAAAAATTTAAAAAAACTGCGTGGGACAACAGAAAATAAATGAAAATCACACTTGCTGGCTAGTCTTGAAAGTTTTCAACCAATTTCAATCAATTTGCCAATTGATCTGCCTCTTGAAGAAAAATTGGGTATTTTCTTAGATTAAAAATATGCAAAGGTATTATAGGAAATAAAATACCAAGATTCTTATATTCTAGTGTAATGAGGTAAGATATAATTTTGAAGGCAACTGGGAGTCCATATGATTTTTGAAGCTGGAAATTTGCATGATCATCTTTATTTATTAGAAAATAATTCTGGTGACAGTATGGTGGGTGTTAGGAGGAACCAAAAAGAAGCCTGTATGAATTTTCAAAAGTTAGACAATAACAATGAGAATGCCATATTTGAAAGGTATTATGAAATAGTTACTGTGATTGCAACTTACTGTGGAGCATGAGCATGAAGACTCAAAAGTGTCTCCATGTGTGACTAGGAAGCTATTAACTTAGAATAAACAAAAAGCTAGAGCATGTTGCATGTTGTAAAAGAGTGAAAAAACAAAGAGTTCCTTTTTTTATGTCAAATATTTGTTGAGTATGCTACATTCCAGTTAAAAACAAATTCAGTAGACAATACTAGTTAGATATGTGAATATGAGACCCAGGAGGAAATCTGGGTTTAGAGATGTAATGTAGAATTGTGAGTCTTATGTAAAAGAGCGGTAACCACTGATTATATATGATGTGCCTTAGGGGAATAGCTGAGATTTGGAATAATATACAACCCAGGAGGGACTTCTTTGGAATGCAGCCCTATAAGGAGAGGGCAGAGGAGGAAGTTGGGCAAATTCTTTTTTTTTTTTTTTGAGATAGATTCTGGCTCTGTTGCCCAGGCTAGAGTGCAGTGGTGTGATCTCAGCTCACTGCAACCTCCACCTCTTGGGTTCAAGCAATTCTTCTGCCTCAGCCTCCCGGGGCGCATGCCAACAGCCCTGGCTAATTTTTGTATTTTTAGTAGAGATGGGGTTTCACCATGTTGGCCAAGATGGTCTCGATCTCTTGACCTCGTGATCTGCCTGCCTCGGCCTCCCAAAGTGCTGGGATTACAGGCATGAGCTCTCATGCCCGGCAAGTTGGGCAAATTAAATAGCAAGATCAGTGGTTATGAATATAGAAAGTCACACAGGAAGACAAAGGAAAGAAGATGGTCAGAGAGTAGACTAAAGTGGTCAAGTAGTATATGCCATTAGCTTGCCAATTAATAGGTCACGTATGACATTAATGAAAAGTGTTCTACTAGAGTGATGGAAAAAGAAGCTAAGGCTAGGCTGAGAAGTAAATTGTCTCTCCTCATGAGAGGAGAGACAGCAAACACTTACCATATTACAGGCTACCACATGTGGGACATGAGATCACCCAGGCTGATCTAGTCTGTGGGTAAAAAAACAAAAAAATTCTCAACTGTATCTGTGGCTGTTCTTGCTCCCGTCATCTATTATAGCACCACAATTCAGGCTCATTCTTGATACGGGGGATGAAGAGAAGAGAGAATGGAAGAAGGATTATTTCATGTGTGTTTCACTTTCACAAAAGACTTCCAAATTATCTCAAAAGCTATAGTGCAATCACAGAGACACACTGACAGGACTAAAAGAAAATAATACAGGCATGCTTCAAAAATATTATGGGTTTGGTTCCAGGCCACCACAATAAAAAGAATATCTCACTGAAGCAAGTCACACAAAATTTTTGGTTTCGGGAGGCTGAGGCAGGAGAACGGCGTGAACCTGGGAGGCGGAGCTTGCGGTGAGCTGAGATCGCGCCACTGCACTCCAGCCTGGGCGACAGAGAGAGACTGTCTCAAAAACAAAAAAAAACAAAAAAAACAAAAAAAAAATTTTGGTTTCCCAGTGCATATAAAAGTTATGGTTACACCATACATATACCCAGTGCATATAAAAGTTATGGTTACACCATACTGTAGTATATTAAGTGTGCAACAATATTATGTATAAAAACCATGTACATATCTTCAAATACTTACAATAAAGCAAATACTTTATTGGTAAAATATACTAATGATTATCTGAGACTTCGGAGAGTTGTCATATTTTTGCTGGTGGTATAGACCCTGCCTCGATGTTGACGGCTGCTGATTGATCAGGGTGGTGGATGCTAAAGCCTGAGGCAGCTGTGAGAATTAGTTAAAATAAGGCAACAATAAAGTCTGCCATATTGACTGACTCTTCTTTTCATAAAAGAATTCTCTGGAGCCTGTGATGCTGTTTGACAACATTTACCCACAGAATTAGATTCAGACTTCTCAAACGCTGCAGTTGCTTTATCAGCTAAGTTTTTATAATATTCTAAAACCTCTGTAGTCATTTCAACACTGTTTATATATCATCTTCTCTAGGAGTAGATTTCTTCTAAAAAAAAAAAAAACACTTTCTTTACTCATTTTTAAGAAGCAACTCCTCATCTGTTCAAGTTTTATCATGAGATTGCAGCAATTCGTCTTCAGCCTCCACCTTTCATTCCAATTATCCTGTTATTTCCACCACATACAGTTAGTTCCTCCACTGAAGTCTTGAATCCTTCATAGTCATCCATGAGGGTTGGAATCAGCTTCTTTCAAATTCCTATTAATGTTGCTATTTCCACCTCCTCCCATGAATCTTGAGTGTTCTTAATAGCATATAGAATGGAAAATCCTTTCCAGCAAGTTTGCAATGTACTTTTCTCAGATCTATCAGAAAATCACTATCTCCAGCAGCTGTAGCCTTACTAAATATATTTCTTAAATAAGAGAAAGGTGAAATTACTCCTTGGTCCATGGGCTGCAGAATGAATGTTATGTTATCCGTGTGAAAGGAACATTCATCTTCTTGTACATCTTCATCAGAGTTCTTGGTGACCAGGTACATTGTCAATGAGTAACAATAGTTTGAAAGGAATGGTTTTCTGAGCAGTAGGTCTTAAAAGTGGGCTTACACGCCGGGCACGGTGGCTCATGCCTGTAATCCCAGCCCTTTGGGAGGCCGAGGCGGGCAGATCATGAGGTCAGGAGATCGAGACCATCCTGGCTAACATGGTGAAACCCCGACTCTACCAAAAATACAAAAAAAAATTAACCAGGTATGGTGGCGGGCGCCTGTAGTCCCAGCTACTTGGGAGGCTGAGGCAGGAGAATGGCCTGAACCCAGGAGGCAGAGCTTGCAGTGAGCCCAGATTGCGCCACTGCACTCCAGCCTGGGCAACAGAGCGAGACTCCATCTCAAAAAAAAAAAGGGCTTATATATTCAGTAAACCATGCTGTAAACAGATGTGCTGTCATTCAGGTTTTGTTGTTCCATTTATAGAGTGCAGGCAGAGTAGATTTAGCATAAATTTTAAAGGCCATAGGATTTCTTTTAATGAGCATCGGCTTTAAATTAAAGTCACCAGCTGCAATAGTCTCTATCACAAGAGCTGGATTGTTCTTTGAAATTTTGACGCCAGGGATTGTCTTCCCCTCTCTAGGTATGAAAATCCAAGATGGCATCTTATTGCAATATATGGCTGTTCCATCTACATCTAAATCTGTTTAGTGTAGCCACCTTCATCAATTATCTTAGTTAGATCTTCTGGATAACTTGCTGCAGCTTCTACATCAGCACTTACTGTTTCACCTTGAACTTTTAGATTATGAAGATGGCTTCTTTATTTAAACCTCATGAACTAGCCTCTGCTAGCTTCAAAGACTTCTGTAGCTTCCTCACCAATCTCAAGCTTTATAGAACTGAAGAGAATTAGGGCTTTGCCCTGGGTTTGGTGTTAGCTTAAGGAAATATTGTGGCTAGTCTGATCTTCTATCTAGACCTCTAACACTTTCTCCATATCAGCAATAAGGCTCATTTGGTTTCCTATCATCTGTGTCTCAGTTGAAGTAGCACCTTCAATTTCCTTCAAGAACTTTTCCCTTACATTCACAAGTTAGCTAATTGTTTGGCTTAAGAAGCATAACTTTTGGCCTAAGTCAGCTTTTGACATGCCTTTCTCACTAAGCTTAATCATTTCTAACTTTCAATTTAAAGTGAGAGATGTGCAACTCTGCCTTTAACTTGACCACTTAGAGGCCACTGTAAGATTATTAATAGGCCTAATTTCAATATGGCTCTATCTCAGAGAATAGAGAGGGGCAAGGAGAGGGAGAGAGATGGGGGAATGGACAGTAGGTGGAGCAGTAAGAACACACATCATTTATTGATTAAGTTCCCTATTTTATATGGGCATGGTTTCTGGAGTCCTAAAACAATTATGACAACAACATCAAAGATCACTAATCACAGATCACTTGTAACAAATATAATAATAATGAAAAGTTGAAATATTGCAAAAATTGCCAAAATCGATGCACAGACATGAAGTGAGCACAAGCTATTGGAAAAATGGTGCCGTTACACTTGCTTGATGCAGTGTCCACAAACCTTCACTTTGTAAAAAATGTAGTATCTGTGAGGTTCAACAAAGTGAAGTGTAATGAAATGAGGTCTACCTGTACTTTAAAACTTTATCCTAACACTGGACCCCATTACCATTGTACACTATAAATGATTGCTTTTTGTATATTTTATAGTAGAATTTTCTTACATTGTTATTAATATTCTAAAAGTATTATTTGTATTTCCAAACTTTTGAAACTATGTTTCATCACTAGAAATATGTAGATGACTGGGAATCACCAAAAGAGAAAAAAAATGTGTCTCTCAGAGAGACCTAAACCCCAATCCTTTGGTAATTTCATCCCCATGGGTATTTCTGTGCAACCCTAGGGTAATTTATCCCCCTGGATGTCTCTGTGCATCCATGTTCTGCATTTATAGGCTAGTCCACTACAGCTACTATATGAGGACTGGTTTTTATTTCCTCATCTCCTGCTTTATGCATCCTAAATCTCAGCACCTTTTGGTTCTCAGGTCCTCAGGGCATGCCTATTGTCTCTTCCAAACAGCTGCTGACTAATGCTTTCACTAAAATTTTTACTGGAATCACAGCGGTCTCCACAATGCTGCATCCCATCTTCTTTCTTTGAGCCCCAGTGTGGCTCTAAAGTGTCAAAACTGGGGACTATGGGAGTTAAAAAGAGCAATTCTTCCTCCTCTGAGTTTAATTCTGTTAGAGAGGTAGCAAGTGTTTTGCTATTCTCCTCCACCATTCAACCATACACAGCAGAGGATTCAAGACATAGCGCCATGGAAGTTGGGCTGACAGGCAAATCCCAGTACCAAGCATCCTGACATATTGATTCTTGCCTTTCCACTCTGAGAAGCAAGATTTTCTCATTGCACCAAGAAAGGAATTTTTGTCCCTTCTCTTGGTATAGGCCTCTTTTAAATGGCTTGTTCAACGCTTGGAATTGTCCCCCTCTAAGGCCAGTGCTCCCACCTTGGCATCATCAATGCCCTTTCATGCTCTTTCCTGTCCCCATGCAGTTCACTAATCATAGTAGCTAATATGTGTTGACCTCTGGCTGTCTACCTAGCACTATTATAAGTGATCTGTTATGCTTATTTTATTTAATTCTCAAAAATAAAATTACAAAATATTAATATAACCATTTTTACAAATAAGAAAAACTGATGTGTAAAAAGTAATGTAAGCTTGCCAGCATTTCACAAAACCAGTCCTGGAACCAGGGCCCCACATCTGCTGGGCTCCCAAGCTCAAGCTCTTCTCATCATGTCATTCTCTAAGTGCCATCAAGGCAAGGGCTCCATCTGCATCACCCTCCACTGCACCTGTAATTCCTAGTGCTCAACATGGCAATAGAGTGGGTGGGAGTGTCAATTAATATTTGTTGAATGAGTGAATCATGATGGGAAATAAATCTCTCCCTGTAGCAACATTCATAATGGATATTGGAATTTATTTTGGGATGCAGGCTGGGACATATTTTATGAACCTCCAGCCAATCAATAATGTAGTACATATTTATTGTAATATATATAGCCTTATTCTTCTGGGTTTGCGAAAGAAATAAAGAAAAAGAAACACAATCCCTAACCTCTTGAGTTTTATTAGTTTATTTAAAAAAAAAAAACAAAAACAAAAAAAAACACCTGTTTGCTTAGCCACAGCTTCTCATTTTGAGACCCCAACCAGAAGCTAAAGGTCTAGGGAGTACCGAGATGTAATCAGAAGTGGTCAGTCTCCCAGGAGACAGAGCAAGCCAGAGCTGTGCTGAGAACGAATCTGAGTATCCAGGAATAACAAGTGTGCTACCATAAACGTTCACCAGGCAATGACTAAAGATCTCTTGTTCAAGCCTTTTCTTTTGGGCTGCAGAGAATAACTTACCCAAATCAAACTATGGACTTTTGAAGTTCCAGTGGATGTGTAATGAGCTCCTAATTACAGATATTTTCAGTCCAGTAATCAAGCCATTTGCTGTGCACTCAGCCTTGTTGGTAGTGGCAGCAGAGACCAAAATACATTCACCCTGTGCATTGATTATCTTCCATTTGCTCCTTCAGCTTTACTTTTTGCATTTTTCTATCCTGCTTTACTCTAGAGAGCTGATCTACAAAAGCTGCATCAACAGAAACAACAGGTCCCTTGTCTTCCAGGCTGGAGTGCAGTGGTACCGTCTGGGCTAACTGCAACCTCTGCCTCCTGGGTTCAAGCAATTCTCCTGCCTCAGCCTCCCGAGTAGCTGGAACTACAGGAGCACGCCACCATGCCTGGATAATTTTTTTGTATTTTAGTAGAGACGGGGTTTCACCATGTTTCCCAGGCTAGTCTCGAACTTCTGAGCTCAGGCAATCTGCCTGCCTCGGTCTCCCAAAGTGATGGGATTACAGGCATGAGCCACCGCGCCTGGCCCAGGTCCCTGGTCTTTTATCTCATTGGTTCTTCTGATGGGAAGCAACTGCAGCAGTTTTGAGAGAGGAAAGGAAGAGAGGAAGTTCAGAGAATACATTAATTGCCCTGGCTTCTCTCTCTTTTCTGCGTCCATACTATTTGGAATAGTGATATAGAGTGCTCTCTCTGTCCTCTCCCTACCTCCAGTGACTCTCCTTTTCAGGGGTGGAAATGCTGCCTCTGTCACTTTCCCATTAAGCACACTTCATCCTGTGTTGCCTTTTTATAGTCTGTCCACACCTTTGTGGATGTTCTTTCTAATACACTTTCCTCAAAAGATTCAATTTGAGGTACAAGCATCTGTTCCTGCTAGGATCCTGCCTGACTGACAAATACTACAGAGATATGCTTTATGAAGAGAACAAAAAAGAAATACTCTGCCCACAGGAAATGAAAGCAGACCTTTAAACGTTTGAGAAACCACTCGAGATGAAGCTATAAATTAAAAACTAAAGCCATACATGGACAATATTAAATCCTAGATAAGCCTTCACGTGAAAACCAAAAAAACAAAATTCTAAAGCATTCTTTCCCTAGTCCTGGAATTTTGTGCTTTATCCTGCCTTACATTCTGAAACAGGAAAAGAAAAAAAAAAAAGTCTTCATTTTTCTCAAGAGCCACTACAATCATGCAAGGAAAAGACTAATGAAGGATTATGCACACACTGATCCACAATCTCCTAAGACCGTTTAATAGAAATCGCATGTCACTTATTACATGCAAGCACTCTCTTAGGAGTATTCTTAGGAGTTATCTGTAGGAATGTTGTGACCAGAAGGTGAAGGCTTACAACAGCCTGTGGAGGTGCAAGTTGGAATACCTGCAAAGTGCAGTTTAGGAGAACAAAAATATGGGAACTAGGAAACTGTCCTAGTAAATCACCACAAAGGAGAGGAAATGCTATAAAAGTGATAGCCAGTCAAGGCATATTCACTGTTCTCCAGGATGTCAATTTCAAATTTTGCCCTGCAAATTCAGCAATTCTCAATGTATTACTTGATATGTTTATAATTCTTTCTTTATTACATAATCTACATATTTTACATTTAACCAGATGTCTTCCCCATTCGAAGAGACAACTGTCTTCTATCTTCCCCTTACACTGATTCAGTAGAATTTAGACAGGTGAGCAAGAAAAGGTTTGCACTTTCATCTTTATAGGCAAGAGCTGCATGCTGGCTAATTTGCTATTTCCACATCTTTTGTTTGTTTGTTTTTTTGTTTTGTTTTTTTTGAGACGGAGTCTCGCTCTGTCGCCCAGGCTGGAGTGCAGTGGCGCAATCTCGGCTCACTGCAAGCTCCGCCTCCTGGGTTCACGCCATTCTCATGCCTCAGCCTCTCCAAGTAGCTGGGACTACAGGCGCCCGCCACCACGCCTGGCTAATTTTTTAGTATTTTTAGTAGAGATGGGGTTTCACCGTGGTCTCGATCTCCTGACCTCGTGATCCACCCGCCTCGGCCTCCCAAAGTGCTGGGATTACAAGCGTGAGCCACCGCGCCCGGCCTTGCTATTTCCACATCTTAATGGAAACAACCGCTATCCGGAGAAGTTTTAAGAAAAGTGCATTTAGGTGACACGTGTATAAACATTGAGACTGCTTGGAATGGGCAATGATTTCATGGGGGAAGGGAACTCAGGATTTGTTTGATTTAGGCCATAATAAAGACAACTTAAGAATCACAATCTGTACTGACAACTAGTCAGGGACTAAATCTCTCTGAGGCATATGACAAAAGCATTTAAACAGTTCAAAGCTCTGTTAAAGTATCAATAACAAGTCACTACCTAGGAAAATGGAGATAATACACCCTCATATTGGTTGAAGTTGGAAAACTGAAGTTTACTGAGTTTGATTCATTAGAGATCAAATAGGTTTCTTAATGAAATTATAGCTATAGCCATAATAAAACTTGTGCTGATTAAGGTTATTTAGCTATGTCATATCTTAAAATTCTAAGTCACAGAATTTTATCTTTAATTTTAATAGATATTTTAAAATATTTTATTTAAATTTTATGAAGCCATTGCCTTTACTTTATTCCTATATTTTTAGTGTCACTTAGACTGACTTAGCTAGCAACAAAATTCAAAGTCAAGTCTTTCATATCTAGATTATATCCCATTTTGATAATATATGCCTTTTCTCCTTTATGTTGAGGTACGTATCTTCCAGACCTATATTTTTGAGAAGTCAAGCCATCAATTCAGATATAAGTTCAACACAATTATAGGCAAAAAAAAAAAAAATCTCATTAATTTTCAGGATGTAATTGCAATGTGCTGATTGAGAATAGAATCTAATATGCAAAGAGGTATAATTTCACTCTTTCTCCCCTCTACTCATTTTCTCACACAACTCAAAAGAAAATCTTTTGGCCTAAATCTCAATCTTCTCATGGAAAAAAATATTATCTCTGCACTTTGAAGGTATAGCAATGTAATAAAATAAGAACTTGGAAGATAAGGCCCAGATGCATGCTGTTCACTGTTTTAAAAGTTCAATTGGCCTCTCAGCTACTGGCTTCACCATGTTGAAATGCCTTTTACAGAGATAGATGGTCCATTCAGTAGTCATCTATTGCTGGCTATAGCTTGTCATTATGATCCCCCTGGGTAAAATGCATTCTCAAAGTGCATCTTCCCTTCTAATTCTTCCTAGCAAATGGGTAAGTGGGTAGTTTTATCTGCCCACTTGCCACTGGAGTATGATCATATGCTGCAACCTCTGAGTCCCAGGAGAGCTCAGAAATCCCATCATTGAAACAGGCATTGAGCCAAGGCAAAAAAAGCAGCAGAGGTAATAGGAGAAAGGTAAGACAGAAAAGCCTGCTTTATGATGTCCAGCTCATCTCTAAAGACTTTAACGTTCTAATGGGAGTTGAAGTCCATTAATGTTCCTTCTGCTTACCTCTAGGAATGGAAAAAGAACAAGGAGGTGTTCCATAGCTTCTCATAATTAAAGAAAACTGAAATCTGGTATCAAAATCAGAAATGATGGAAGCATCAAGAGGGAGCACAATCCTGCACAGGGAGTGCAATCATGGCAAATGTTCAGTTCTGCTTCAGGTTTTTAGTAATTCAAATTTACAACAGTCTCTAGAGGATGGATTACTTTTCTTATTAAATACTATGGACAAAGGATAAACAATAAACTTAAGGTGAATTTCTAATCAAAAGCTAAGACTCCCAGATGAGGATACAGGTTCACAAATAACTAGTAGAAAAGAATAGTCAATGGTCTCTTTGAAGTAAGAAAATATTAAGGTCAGCTATCGATTTTTTTCCTTTTCTGTGTAAAGGTGTCTTCAGACAGAAGCAAATGCTCTTTAGACTCAAGAGCTAAGAGTGTTTTAAATTAATTCTCAGGACTTTTGGAAATAAAAGTTCAACTCATATTCAAAGGACAATGGGCCAATTTCTTAAAATTTAAAGTGTGTAGGAGCATCTGTTGACAAATCATGTTTAAGATATTAGGAAATAACTGTCACTCTAAAGAATACTGGAATATACTAAAGCTGATAAAAGGTGTCCAAGCCTATGTGGATAAATACATACAGCATGGATGTGAAAGACTGATGGATAGGAATATTATCCAGGAAAACTTGTGCATATAGATACTTTTAATATTATCTCCTCCAAAAGCATGTATGAAACCCTCAGGAAACCATGACACAAGAAACTCCAAATAAGTGGTACTGGCACCAAGCCATGCATCCAGTTGGTGTCATGGACCATGAAAACAAGAAAAATCTTTCTCTACTCCCATGTTCCTCTTTCCTAACGACTAGGTTTTTAAATATGTTAATAATAAGCAAGCCTTAAGTGCTGTTCCCTATCATGCTATTTGCTTTCTAGTTCAATATAGTTTGAGAATTACATCAGTGTCAAAAACTAGAAGAAAAGAAGGAAGTATATCATTACTCAAAATGGAATCCTTATCGTTCGGCATATTCATAAGAGTTCCATTTTTGCAATTCATACAACTATTTACACAAGCCAAGCTCCAAGAAAAAATATTTTACGGGAACCTCTTTTTATTCTACTTACAATTATTTTTAAAAAACTTTTATTATCGTTGTTCCTGTCCTAAAAGTAATTCACGTTTATTATTTTATTTTGTAAAATACCGTACAACTGAAACATATTATATAACCTACAATTGCATCACTTATTGATTACCATTGTTAATATTTGTTATACTTCCTTCCAGTATGCCTTTTGTTTATATATTTAAAGAGTATATTCTGCTTCCCCAGCTTGGGATATCAAATGAGATTTACATCCTTTTACATGATCATATTACTCAGTCACCTAAGCTAGAGACTTCAGACCCATTCTAGATTCCACACTTTTCCTCACACACCACTCACTCAATATGTCATCAAATACCGTAGATTCTGTGCCCTTTCCATTGATCATATCTAACTTTTGCCTCCCCTGGCCACAGTGCTATTGCCTTGATTCTGTCTATAGCACTTGTCACCTTGGCTGTGGAACTTCAACTTATGTATAACTCTACTCCTTCACATGGTGTATAGAGTTATCCATCCCCCAGCCCTGTCTTACCAGTCTTTACTCTGGCTGTGTCTACTCCTCTGTCTCCCCTTCATGCTCCAGTTATTCTGATCTGCTTCCATTTCCCTAAACCACCAGGCTAATTCATGTCTTGCCTATTGCTGACTTTGTCTGCTCACTTTATTTCTATATCAGTGATACCCTCATCATTTCCTCTCTGAAATTCATTCTTGCTCTTCCCATTACTTTCCAGGTAGAATTACTATACCCTCATTTATGCCTCACACCATTTGATACCTTTGTCTATCTAGGTCTGCCTTCACCTTTTTCATGTTTGTCTCCAGCTCTGAAAACTGCAATTCCTGACGTCAAGATCTCACCTTATCCCTCTTCATGCTCCCAGGATCTAGAATTCAAACCCCAACACAAAAGAGATGATGTTTAAAAGTTCTTAGAATAAATTAATAAACAATAGGGAAGAATAATGATCTGGTAAATGCCAACCAAAAACTTTAGTTGAATATGATTAAGACAACCATGTTCTTCCCGTTCCTGTGCCATCTTCACTCTACATGTATCCATTTCTGACTTGGTTGCACAACCACAAATGAAGGGCAAATGCAGCCTGTTTAAAATCTCCATAAAATGACAATTCATAAAATGATGTAAAGAGATGAAACTCAGCAAACACCACAAAGCCATTATGATAAAATTGCCAAGCACTAAATCTGCTCGGGACAGCAGGGAGCTTATGAATAGTCACATTTGTTTCGGGATGTTTGTTTAGAAATGTTCCTATAATAAATGTACTAAATAAGATGCATAATTTAGCTCCTCTATAACTTCCTGGCTGGCTGCCAGCTCCAAGCTCCTGCTCCACCTCTCCCCTCCACTCTTCCATTGATGTCTCACCATCTTTCTCTGGAGTTTGATTCAGCACCCAGGTTACCTGCTGGCCTAGTATAGTCTCATTAAAAGCCATCATAGTTGTGCCTGATGGCTTCATTTCTCCCACAATGGTTCAATTTATGTTTTCCTTTGAAATAAGGAAGTTCTCCCCAGGATGACTTTTTGCAGCTGTATTACATGCATACCAACAGAGTAAAATGAAACAAAGGCAACCATTTCCTTTATTGGGTAAATGAAAAAAGGAGAGTCCTCAAGTCTTCCTCTACTTATCACCACCATGAGATTTGTTAAGGTTTCACTTTTTTCATGAAACCTATCATAGTCAATGTTTAAGCTTGCTTTTTTTTTTTTTGCTCCTACAGAGCCTCAAGTAAAACTCAATAAGCTGACAATTAAAAGACCTTGTTTCGAGGTAGACGATTAAAAAATGATTTGCTATTTGGTAAGATTAACTTTCTTGACTTTACTTTCCTTATCTTAAAAAAACGAATAATCACTGTCAACCCATTTGAAAGTGCAAAGCCCCCTTTCTGTGCCCAGCCCCCTGACACAGTACTTTGACTTCCTTACAAGATAATATGGCAAAAGAGTTCAAACATCGTTCTCATTTTTCTTAAGGGAGTGTGTAATTCTTGAGTTAGGCAACTATAAGTCTCTAATCTTTTCTTTCTGCTTGACCCATTACAATCTATATTCTATGAAATTAATAGGCTTGGAATGTTAGGCATAGTCCAAATCTAGGATAACTTCTGGAGAATACATATTATAGTTCTGCCACACCAATCTATTATCTGGTTAAGAGAATTGGGCTCAAGAGTCTGGAAATCTATGAAAGCTGTCTAGAATACTGATTTAAAGTAAAAATCAGCTTCTCGTTTAATAAAAATCACTCAAGAATTGTCACTTATGGTAAAACGTGCTTAACATGCTTTCGCTACCTTAATCCTTATAGCAACCCTATGAAGAAAACACTATTGTTACTGGCATTTCGCAGTTGAGGAAGCTTTACCATTGTAGCTGTGAGACCTTGGCCATATCACTTTGCCTCTTCAAGTTCCAGAGCTAAGACCCAAAAGTAGATTTTGCACTCTCAAAGTCCATTCTCCTACACACAACAGCTTCTCTTCCCAACACCTAAGCCATGCTCTGGCTTAAGAACCAGGAGTACAGGGATAAAGACTGAGCCTTCTGTCAGAAATTATACTGTAATGAACGGTATCAACTCAGTGGTTATTGAAGCACATTACTTTTTTCTCCAGGACTATGAGTCTCCTTACTGGCTTGCCATGATTTCTTTTCCACCTGCTAACCTTGTGCGCTGTGACTCTGCATGCTGTCTGGCTGTCCCATTGAAAGGAGACTGTGCAGAGCATGGCATCTGACAAAATGCAGGTCGTTTCCCTAAATGAGTATGATTCATTCCTGTCAGTTAAATTCAGAGGCAGGAGCCTGCGCTTCTCTCACTGGAGTGCTAAGAGGAACTGCAGGGCATGAGGAGACATTTTAAAAATCAAAATATTAGGGTCGGCGTGGTGGCAATGGCCTATAATCTCAGCACTTTGGGAGGCCGAGGCTAGTGGATCACCTGAGGTTGGGAGTTCGAGACCAGCCTGACCGACATGGAGAAACCCCATCTCTACTAAAAATACAAAATTAGCCAAGCGTGCTGGCGGGCGCCTGTAATCCCAGCTACTCAGGAGGCTGAGGCAGGAGAATCGCTGGAACCCGGGACGAGTTGGTTGAGATGAGCCGAGATCACACCATTATACTCCAGCCTGGGCAACAAGAACGAAACTCCATCTCAAAAAAAAAAAAAAAAAAAAATCGAAATACCATGCTTAATTCCATATTGAGAAGGGCATGCTACTTCATCTCAGGGAGGCCTTGGGGGCAGAAGTTTTGTAAACACACTGAAATGGTCCTGGGTCCTGATTTAAAATGTCTCTGTTCAATTTTATATGAGGGACTTGCTTTTTGCTTGTTTTTGTTTGTTTGTTTTCTCTGTTCCTGAACCAAACTCACAGTTTGTTTTCAGTAGAGAGGGGAGGGGAATCATGGCCATTTTATATTTATTCTTCCTTGAACTATAATCAGTCTCAGCCTTAAAGGTTCCTAAAGTTAAAGAAGGGTCAGGGTAGAGAAGAATCCAAAATATCATTGTTTCCTTTTTATAAAATACTGTTTTGTCACTCATTAAATTTATTTTCATTCTTTTCATTTCCACATGAATTTTAGGATCACTTTCCCAATTTCTGCAAAAAAAAGAAAAAAGAAAATGCATTGAATCTGTAGATCAATAGGGGAATGAAGCCTGAAGCCATCTTTATGGTTTTACCTTCTAATCTATGAGCATAGCATGTCTTTCCAATTTGTTTACCTCTTTTAATTTCATCCAACAATGTTTTGTAGGTTTTAGAGTAAAAGTCTTGTACCTCTTTAATTTATTCATACCTTTTATCCTTTTTCATGTTGTTGTAAATTGTTTTTAAATTTCAAAATGTTCATGGCTAATGTATAGAAATATAATAGATTTTTGTATGTTGATCTTGTTTCCTAAAACTTTGCTGAAATTGTTTCCTAATTCTAGTAGTGTTTTGTGGCTTCTTTAGGACTGTCTACATATATAAAATTACCATCTGAGAACAGAGGTAGTTTCACTTCTGTATTTTCAATCTGGATGACTTTTAATTCTTTTCTTGACTAATTGCCCTGGCTAAAAAATTTAGTGTAATATTAAATAAAAGTGGTGAGACTGGCCATTCTTGATATGACATTTATCTTGATGTCATTGAAGAAGTCCTATTTGTAGGTCACTGAGTATTTATTTCACAAAGAGTCATTTATTTTTTCAAATTCTTTTTTTACATCTGTTAAGAAGATCACTTTTTTTTAGTCCTTTATTAATGTGGTATATTACACTGATTTTTCACATTTTAAAACACCCTTGCATTCCTGGAATAAATCCTGACTGGTCGTTGTGTATAATACTTTTTATATGTTGCTGGATTCAGTTTGCTAGTAATTTGGCTAGTAATTTGCTAGTAATTTAGTTTCTTCTTTTTGTATCATCTTACATTATGGTATCAAAGTAATACTGCTCCCATAAAATGAATTGGTAAGTTTTCTCCCCTTTTTTATTTTTTGGAAGAGTTTGTAAAGAATTGCTATTATTTATTCTTTAAACCTTTAGTTGAATTCATCAGTGAAGCCTAGACTTTTAGTTGTAAAAAGGTTTTAATCTACTCATTTTTTTTTTTTACTTGTTTTGAATGTATTTCAATTTTTTGTTTCTTCTGGATTTTTGGTAGTTTGTATCTTTCTATAATTTGGTCCATAGCATTTAATTTACCTAACTTGTTGATATATAGTTGTTCATGGTATAGTAGTATCTTATATATATTTCCATAAGGTCAGTAGCATCCTCTTTAGGTCTTGATTTTATATTCCATATTTTTTATTTCTGTATATTTTCTTTGACCTTCTAACTAAAGATTTGTCAGTTTTGTTGGCCTTTTCCAAAAACCAAATTTGGGTTCCACTGACTCTTTTCTGTTGTTTTTCTATTCTCTATTTCATTTATTTCCAGCCTAATCTTTATTGTTTTCTTATTTCTATTTGCTTTGTATTTAGATTTTTTTTCTAGTTTCTTGAGGTAATGTTTGATAATAAGATCTACCTTTCTAATATACACATTTACAGCTATAAATTTCCCTCTGACCACCACTTTAGCTGCACTTTCTAAATTTTGATATATTATCACTTTTTTTCATCTAACAGTATTTTCTATTTCCTTTTTCCATTTCTCCTTTGACCTACTGATTATTTAGAAATGTATTATTTAATTTCCACATATTTGTGAATTTCCCAAATTTATTTGTTTTTAATTTCTAATTGCATTTTATTGTGGTTATACAATACACTTTTGTATCATTTTGATCATTTTAAATTTATTCTGGCTTGTGTGATGGCATAACATATGGTCTACCCAAGAAGGCTCCATGTGGTGTGGGATGGGATGTTCAATAGATGTCTCTTAAATCTTGTTGACTGATAGTGTTGTTCACATAATTTATTTTCTTGTGATTTTCCACCTGTTGTTCCAGCTATTGTTGGAAGTGGAGTATTGAGTTCGACATCTATTATTGTTGAATTGTCTATTCTTACTTCGATTTTGTCAGTTATTACTTCACGTATTCTGCAGCTCTGTTAGGTGTTTACCTGTTTATAATGTTACAACTTCCTAATGGATTGACATTTTTATTATAGATGTCACTGTTTATCTCCAAAAATAAATTTTTTATTAAAGTCTTTTAAATTTAATATTAACACAATCACACTTGTTCTCTTTTATTTACTGTTTCCATGCTAATTTTTTCCATCCTTTTACTTTCAATCTCTTTTTGTCATTGAATCTAAAGTATGTCTTTAATAGAGAGTATATTATTGAATAATACATTTTTCCAATTTCTGCCTTTTGTTCTGAGTATACAATTCATCATTTATATTTAATATTATTGTATATTATTATTATATTATTATATTGATATAGTAAGATTTACATCAGTAATTTGGCTGTATTTATCTCATGTCTTTCTGTCCTTTCTTCTTCCATCACTGCCTTTTGTGTTAGATTTTTTTTGGTGGACCATTCTAATTATATTTTTGTTTTCTTCTTTACTACATATTTTTATGAATTATCTTAATAATTTCTCTGGGAATTATTATTATCATCTAAAATACTCTAGGTAAGATTAATATCAACTAAATTTCAATTGTATACACAAACTTTGCTGCATAACAACATGTTTCCTTCCTCCTTCTTATGTTTTATGTTCACAGAATTACATCTTTTTATACTATAAGATCATTATACATTATACAGTGATATGGTTTGGATCTGTGTCCCCACCCAAATCTCATCTTGAATTGTAACCCACACACATCCAGCAAGGGATCTGGTGGGATGTGATTGGATCATGGGGGCGGTTTCCCCCACCCTGTTCTCATGATAGTGAGGGAGTTCTCATGAGATCTGAAGGTTTAAAAGTGGCAGTTTCCCCTGCTTTCTCTCTCTCTCCTGCCACCTTGTGAAGAAGGTGCCTGCTTCTCCTCCCCTTCTGCCATGATTGCAAGTTTCCTGAAGCCTTCACAGCCATGCAGAACTGTGAGTCAATTAAACCTCTTTGGTTTACAAATTACCCAGTCTCAGGTAGTATATTTTTAGCAGTGTGAAAACTGACTAATACACGCAGTATAGGATCATTATATATTATATAATCACAGCTTTTTAATTATTACTTTTTGTAGTTTTTTGAGTCAAATAGAAGAAAAAAATTATCAACAAAAATAAATTTGTTATCTTTTATATTTACCTATAAAATTACCTCTACTAATGCTTTTTATTTCTTTATATAGATTCAAGTTACTATCTAGTGTCTGTTCATTTCAGCCTGAAGCCTTTAGTATGTCTTGTAGGGAAGTTCTGCTAGCATTGAATCCTTAGTTTTTGTTTGTCTTCAAATGTCTTCATTTCTTTTTAGTTTTTGATGGATAGTTTTTCTGAATATAGAGTTTTTGGTTGCAATCTTTTTCTTTCAGAAATTTGAATATGCCATCTCATTGCCTTTTAGCCTCTATGGTTTTTGACATAATGTTAGCTGTTAGTCTTATTGATGAGACAGTTTTCTTCTTTGACTTTTAAGATTCTGTTCTTGCCTTTGGTTTCAAGAGCTTGACCATGATATATCTAGGTAGGTGTATCAGTCAAGGTTCTTTAGAGAAGACCCAGTAGGACGTGTGTGAGTGTGTATAAACATATTCATTATATGTAAAATATAGATACATGAAGGCTGGTAAATCTCAAGATCTTCAGGGTGAGTTGAGTTACCAAGTTGGAAACTCAGGCAAGCTAAAGACCTGAACACCAGAGCCAGTGGTGTAGTTCCTATCTGAAGGCCAGGAGTCTTGAGACTTAGGAAGAGACAAAGTTTCAGTTCGAGTACTAAGGCAGGAAAAAACCCAATGTCCCATTTTGAAGGCCATCAGGCAGGAAAAGTTCTCTCCTACTTTGGGGATGGTTGCCTTTTTTATTATATTCAGCCCTTTATTGGATGAAGGTCACCACATTATGTAGGGCAAACTCTTCTACTCAGTCTACTGATTTAAATGTTAATCTTATCCAAAAATACCTTTACAGAAACATCCATAATAATGTTCGACCAAATGTCTTAGCACCTCATGGCCCAGACAAGTTGACATGTAAAATTAATCATCGTAGTAGGAAAATCTTAGAGTGTATCCTACTTGGAATTTGTTGAACTTCTTCAATGTGTAGATTAAAGTTTTTATCAAATTTGTGAGGTTTTCAGCCATTATTTATTCAAATATTCTTTCTGTTCCTTTTTCTCTGTCCTTCTGTGAATTTGATTATTAGTACACATGATGGTGTTCCATAGGTTTCTGAGGCAATTCATTTTCCCTCATTTTCTCCGTTTCTAAAACTGAATGATATCAATGTACCTATCTTGACATTCCTCAATTTTCTCTCCTGCCTGCAAAAATATGCTGTTGAGACTCTCTGGAAAATTTTTAATTTAATTTATTGTACTTTTCAACTGTAGAATTACGCTTGACCTTTTAAAAATATTTATCTTTTTATTAATATTCTGTTTGTTGAGGCATTGTACCACACTTTCCTTTAGTTCTTTCTATATGGTTTCCTTTAATTCTTTGAACATATTTAAAGTAAATAAATACTGTGTCTAGTGAGTCCAACAAACAGGCTTGCTCAGGAACTGTTTTCATTGACTGTTGTTTAATTTTGTTTGGCTGTTCCTGTGTATGGGGACTACTTTCCTGTTTCTTGTATGTCTCATAGATTTTTGTTAAAAACTGAAAATGTTGGTCAGGTGTGGGGGCTCATGCCTGTAATCCCAGCATTTTGTGAGGCTGAGGCAGGTGGATCACCTGAGGTCAGGAGTTCGAGACCAGCCTGGCCAACGTGGCGAAACCCTGTCTCTAGTAAAAATACAAAAATTAGCCAGGCATGGTGGTGGGCGCCTGTAATCCCAGCTACTAAGGAGGCTGAGGCAGGAGAATTGCTTGAACCCGGGAGACAGAGGTTACAGTGAGCTGAGATTGTGCCATTGCACTGCAGCCCAGGCAACAAAAGTGATATTCCATCTATAAATAAATAAATAAATAAAATGAAAATGTTAAATAATAATATGAAAATTCTAGGCATTATGTTCTACCTTCTCCCAGTGTTTCTTGTTGTTGATGTTTGCTGCTCTTTGTTTAGTGACTTTCCTGTACTAATTTTGAAAAGTCTTTCAATGTAGTATGTAATCGTGAAGTTTTTGTTTGGTCAGCTCACTGGTTAGACAATGATTGAAGAGAGATTGTTTTAAATAATGTTACTATAAGTCTTTTACCCTTTGCTCTACCCTTTGCATGTTAGGGCATATCTTCAATTCTCCAGCAGTTTATAACTCTGCTTTAGACTTCATGAGTTGCTTTGAAATCCCTCAAGGTTAACCAGAACTGAGATATCAGGTTCTTCTAAGATCTTCCCTAGGCATGCACACATCCCTGCACATGTGTGTGGCCTATGGGTATAATTGAAGCTCTCCAAAGCCTCCTATGGACATCTCATTTTCCGGATTTTCATTTTAAAATTTTTGGTCAGCCTCTTGTCCGCCCCAACTGTTATAGCTACCTTAGGCAATTGATGTGTTAAATAATTGCCACTAATGGGTTTGTCCAAATGTCTTGGAAGTAGGTGTTTGCTCATTATGTGAGCTCTGAATCAGGTCAAATAAATACAAACTCTGCAAATAAAGACAAGTCCAGGAATCTGCCAAATACGTCAAATAGCAACAGTTCTCTGGGGATGGGAGCTTTTTGAGGCAGTCTATACCTGTTCTTCTCCCTGCAATGATTGCTATACTGCTAATTTCCATGTTTCTTGTATTTCTGAGCTGTTATTTCTCAAGGCTATTATTGAATATTTTACTTCCACCATTCTTCTTTTCTGGAGAAACTTTTGCTAACATTCATTCAAGTAACTATCCAAAGATATTTACCCTTACAAACCTACTTTCAATTTCTAAATAAGAAAAATTTAGCTAAAAACAAATCTGTTTATACATTGTATTTACTCAAGTCCCCATGAAAGAGTCTCCTGTCAAGTTAGATTTACTCAGTTCAGAAATTTTTTGTGAGCTGTATGAACTGTTTTAAAACTTTTGTCCATCAAGTTCTGTAACATACATTCTAATTAGAATGTAAATAATGCACTTTCAAGCTTTAAAGTAGTTTTCTTGAATGTCTAGTGCTTAAAGGTGAGGAAATAACACTGTATCCTTGGGAATAGTATATTTTATGCTCTTTTTTTGAAAATAAATATCATTTACTCTATGATAAATTGTGGTTCTTAGTACATCTATACTTTCTTCCAATTCATTGTTAAGTGACCTTTTACTCCCTGAAGTTAAAAACTTTGGGAAATGGTATTTTTAAACAGTATTTTAAAATACCACTGATGTTAAAATATAACTCAGCTTTTCTCAAAGTGAAAAAATTTAAAACTTAAAGGAAATATATGAGTACTTACTTCTAGTTGATTCCTGTCCAAAGTACATAAATTTCATAATGTTCAGTAATATAATCTATACCTTCTAGTAGAATACATGGCCCATCTTAAATATTACTACATTTTCCAGCCTTCTTGCACATAGATGTGACCATGTGACTAAAGTCTGATGGATGATATATAAATAAAAGTGATATTGGCAACTTCTGGGTAGTAACCTTGCTGGGGTGTAAGGGTATGGTTAGCATAAGAATCCTTACTCCTTCCCTCTGGGTGGAATATAGATGTAAATCCTGGAATTGTAACAGACAATTAGATCATGAGATCTCCATGGGAATACAAACTATACATGCTTCAGAGCCACAAAACCTTAGGTCCCTGATGTGGTGGAGCCACAACAATCACTCCCAACCAAGTGCAAATCTCGATACCTTTACAAGACAGAGAAGAAAATGCCATCTTATTAAAGCCACTGTTACTGGGGGTTTGCAGGTACTACCAGATGAATCTAACCTTACCTGATACAGCAATTTGCAAAGCTTAAACTTACTTCTCTGAGCTAGTGAAGCTATTAAATACACTGCAGAAATCAATTAAGTTACTCATTGATGATCAGTGTTGCTCAGTCAGAATAAGCTGGAGGAACTCTCTCTGCCACATAATAAAATAAATATTCTAAGATAGAACTATTACTCCAAACACTAAGGTACATTCACCCATATACCAGTTAATTTCCTATAAAATTGAAGTTTGCCTTCTTTGTACCTTCAGCCAGTTTGTAGAGTTGTGAATATTCATGCATTAAGAATTTGTGTCTCTTTTTCTCAGCAATATTATGTGTCTCTGTTATATATTATTTTTCATTATAGGATTCAACACTCGTAGTCTTTGAAAGGTCTCTTCTGATTTCTCTAGGCAGAATTCACTACCGCATATAAAATGCTAAGGGTACCCATAGCATTTTAGAAACAATTCCTATCACTGAATTTAATACATTATAATTATATTTGGTGTTTATGCATCCGTCTTGTTCACTATGCTGTAAACATCTCAAAAGAAGTGATAGTATTCTATTCATCTCGTGTTTCAACACTTCACACAGAGTTTACGGTATATTCTATTCGTTTACTATTGCTGAATAACAAATGACCACATATTTAGCTGCTTAAACAACACCCATTTATTATCATACACTTTCCATGGGTCAGAAGTCAGGTGCATTTGACTAGGTTCTCTGCTTATGGTATCACAGGCCAAAAGCAAGTTGTCAGCCAGGCTGAGCTCTGGGATCTGGGGATGAATCTGCTTCCAAGCCAATTCAGACTGTTGTCATAATTCAGTTCTTTGTATTTGTAGGACGCATAGGTCATCATTTCCTTGCTGGTTGTCAGCAGTGGGGCACTCTGACCTTCTAGAGGCTGTCATGTGGCCCTTCCTATCCAGAAGCCAGCTATGGCACCTCAAATCCTTCTCATGCTTTGACTCTCTCTACCTTCCATCTTTTAAGATGGAAGAGCTTGAACAAAAAGCTCTTCCATCTTAAAAAGGCTCACATGATAGATTAGACAAGTGCAGATATTTCCCTTTTGCCGTGTAACGTAACATAATCCTGGGAGTGGCATCCTAATATTTTCACAGGTTCCACCCACGCTCAAAAAGGTAGAGATTAGACAGGTGATGGAATGTTGGGGAGTCATTCTTAGAATTCTGCCTATCATGTAGACAGTAAAAAATGCATTTAATAAGAGAATGATCTTCCATATGTTGAATTTCCTTAGCATGTAGAGATCTAAAATGGTAATGTTTTAAATTTTATGTTCTTTTTCAGTCACAAAAAGCCACAAGCACGCAGGTACAATTTCATCTGGTAGTATGTTCAGTATTCTATTATGAAAGCCTTAGGAGCTTCAGTGACAAGCCATTAATAATTGCATCAATAACAAAGAAAAAAATTAAAGCTAACAATGAAATATGTAAGGTCCTAATAACCCATTTCCTAAGGCAATAGATGTTTAGTCACTCTACACTAAAATAACTATTATAAAAGGGCTATGCGACCTTTCTAGGACAAAAAGACCTCCTCCAAGGAGACCTTCTGTCCCTGCCTCTACAGAGAGCAACTGACACCTTTTTCTAAATAGCAATAAACAAACCAACAAAAAACCACAAACCTGTAACTGGAAAAAAACAAAAACAGTAAACATTAATAGTAATTACGTAGATGAAGTATGATTAGAAAAAGGTAATTTGGATGTATATAGATTATATTTGCATCAGAGTTCAATGACATTTTGAATATAGGAACATAAGCTCTTTGATCTGTGTGTGTGTGTGTGTGTATATATATATATATATATATATATAGAGAGAGAGAGAGAGAGAGAGAGAAGTAATCTGCCTACCATAGAATGTGAACCTAGACTTCTTTCTGCCAAGGTCTACCTAATTCCCCTGCCTCCACTTTTACTTCTGTGTGCAATTCTGTGTAGCTGGACCTTTTGGCCTTGCTCTAGTTTCCAGACACTCTGAGATGTGAAATCATGTTAGTTAATACCTTAGCATTAAGCAACCTCCAACAGAAGACAATGGTACCTCTAGGCTTTCATTTTTTCTCTAAATCAAAGTTCTAGTCATCATGAACTTGTTTCTAGAGATGCCATACTTGCTAGTAGCCTGATCCAGAGCCCGGGAACCAACATACATGGAAAGAATTCTCCTCCCCACTGCCTGCTGTAATTACCTCTGCTCGTGATTCCGTAGGACCTGCTTCCCTTGTCTATGTGCTGCCCACCTTCTATGCTGCTCGGTGGAGACAACTTGGAATTCTGATACACATTTAAAATCACCATTGTACCTGGCTTGTCCTCTGAATATTGTGTCTGACTGTGGCTAGGCCGGCATTTAACCATGATCTTCTGCCAATGCCAAACTCCTTTCTTCTTTTTTCTTTTCTAAGCTGTCATTTCTTAAATGGCACTCAAATCTCAGAATATTATATTTGCCTTTTAGGTACAAAATACGTATGTAGGCAGTGTCATAATCTGTACATGCTTTTAAGAATTCTTCCAGGTATGACTTTCATGTATTCTTTCACAATTCTTTCTGGATGACTTGTATGTATACGTCCCCTTTTCTAGAAACATAGAATATTTAAAATGTGGGGAGAAGCTATCTCATACAGTAATAGTAACAATTTTAGCTGAAATCTAAATCTATACACACACACATATATATAAGACATTATATGTGTACACTGGATATCTATAGAATCCTTCCCTGCAAGAGGAACCTGAATATGTGTGTTTCCTAACATAGAATCCCATGAAAATGTGTGAATTTCAGCCTTATTGATGGCTCACAATGAATGTGTCCTCATCAGTATATATGGTTCCCTTCTTTCCCTCACACAGAGGCTATCAGGAATCCTGAAAGCAGATAAAACACCTCTTTAGTGAATCACCTTCCTGCATATTTTTTTGCCACCAGCCAAGGCTCTTGGCTGCGTGTGCTACAGTCAGCTAAGATTGCTACCTTCCACAATTCCAGGAGTTTTGCCATCATAAATTGCAGCTTGATTGATTTTTTTCAATCCTTGCTAATTCCATGGAAAGAAGACAAATTTCTGGTTTTGTATTTGTCATCATTTTCCCTCTTTTCCTATTATTTTTCTGGATTGAACAGAAAGTCAGTGCGTCTTCACATTTTGATGCCTAGGTTTCAGTTGTCTTCCAAAATGTTTCTGTTCACTCAGACTTTGAGTGCCTTTCTTCTTCTGAGGTTGTCTTAAGCAATTGTAATGTTAAATGTCTAAGGCATGCTTTCCTGTTGTTTAACATCTATCAAAAATAGCCCTCCTAAAATAAAATAAAGTAAATGAATGGCTTAAAAGACTTGATATGACCTGCAAGTATTGCTCCTTTGTAAGTCACAAGTCTGATTTTTGGCATCTGTTGCTAGTGACTATAGCTTATGATAATTGAACAGCTTTGCCAGAACTCACATAGGTTGAGACTATAAACCAGAGCCCAATGTGAGGGTCAACACACTGTCCCCTGAGTAAATATCCACAGTCATAACTTAGCATTTCCTAATTATTGTAATGACAAAAAAAAAGAAATCAAGATCCTCAGCTCTATTGAGCAGTTTGTCTTGCACCTGGATGAGACTATGCTTCTTGAAATTATTTTCCCCAAGACTCCCATTATTTTCCACTGGAGCCTGTCATTTGGAGATTTTCCTGATACTATCCATTTTCTTCAAGTCAGCATCATTTATTTCTATTGCTTAAACAATTTTAGCTCACCCTACAACAATTCTTCTACTATAATATTTCTAATCCATTTAAGGATTAAAGGATGGTTTTTCACTCCCTTTAGCTGAATATATATTTTTCTAGATATGCTAGTTATTTCTTTAATAACAATGTTATGTCCAAACATGTGAAAGAGGTTCCATCTAATTTAATCAAACTTGCCTGCATTTATTTTCATATTCCAAATATGTTTCTTCAGTTTGGTCTTCAGAGGGCAGTTATTGTTCAGGTCAGAAAAAAAATTCTTATTTCAATCATTTTCCACTAGCAACTGGGAATCCAAAGGGGGAAAAATGAAGATTCTGTTTCTCCACCTTTAGAATTTAGCCTCATATGACATAGTAGAAAACAACTATCTTTAGAAATATAAAGATATGTGTGGTCGAATGGAGATGCTAACTTCATCTATCTGTATTGTCTTAGTTTGTTTGTGTTGCTATAAAGAAATACTTGATTCTGGGCAATTTATAAAGAGAAAAGCCTTATTTAACTCACAGTTCTGGAGGCTGAACAAAAGCATGGTACCAGCACCTGCTTCTGGTGAGGGCTTCATGGTGGAAGGTAAATGGGAGCCAGCATGTGTGGAGATCACATGTGTGGAGACAGAAAGCAAGAGAGAGAGAAAGAGGTGCCAGGCTCTTTCCACAACCAGATCTCACAGGAACTAATAAGTACTCACTGACTTCTGAAAGAATGGTGCCAAGCCATTCAAAAAGGATTCATCCCCACAATCCAAACACCTCAAATTTCAACATGAGACTTGACAGGGCTAAACAAACCATATCCAAACCACAGCACATATAGATTGGTTGTTTAGATAAAATTGAAGTCAAAACACATATCAAACAACGTATCCTTATCCAATGGAACAAAAAGCGCATGCATTTTTTAGAATCAGAAGGCAAAGTTCAAAAGTACATAAGGTATTGATAAATCCATGAACTTCAAATTTAGCTCAGTTGAAAAAAACTACACCACATTTTGAAATCGAATATGAACAGAAAACTTGAGAAACAAAAGAAACTCTTTTAAAGCCATGTGAGTATGTATTGATTCAACAAATAGACTCAGCACTTCTAGTATATATTATGTTATATACTCAAGTATTAATGAAGATAACTCACAGCCACAAAACTTATTAAGCCTTTTCACTTACGAGGGCATCATATGAACAGCTTTTTTATATATAAAAAATAACAAATGCTGCATTTTATAAAAAAAAAAAAAAATTGTTGGCTGGATGCGGTGCTCATGCCTGTAATCCCAGCACTTTGGGAGGCCAAGGCGGGCAGATCACGAGGTCAGCAGATCGAGACCATCCTGGCTAACATGGTGAAACCCCGTCTCTACTAAAAATACAAAAAATATTAGCTGGGCGTGGTGGTGGGCACCTGTAGTCCCAGCTACTCAGGAGGCTGAGGCAGGAGAATGGCATGAACCTGGGAGGCAGAGCTTGCAGTGAGCCGAGATAGCGCCACTGCAGTCTGGCCTGGGCGAAAGAGGGAGACTACATCTCAAAAAAAAAAAAAAAAAAAATTGTTGCAAGTTTGGCAATAAGTCTTTATTCAAAAACCCACCCTGGGTTATCAAAGATTCAAAATGAATTTTAGTTTTCATCCTACATACTCAGCCTCATCAATATGCATAAATCATTATGTTCTTTTGACAATTAATACAAATAAGTTGATAGGGTTTTTGCATGTTCCACTTGAGTTGAATGATGCTGGGTAATATGGCTCAAATTTTTTAAAGTGTGCCTGAAGGTCTAAATGAGATTGTGTACACATATAAGCAAAACACTTTGCTTTTTCAAATTTCACATGGGAGTTTGTAATTTTAAAAATACAGCTAAAACAAAAACCTGGAAGTGATTAAATAAATTTTGCAAGCAGCCAAAATACGTAATTAAGGTTCATAATCTTTATGGATATAAGAGTATCTCAGAGGCCATGTACTCTTAATTCAGACCAAATTCTACTACGTCACGTCAGAAGTTTTGGTTTCTAAGCTAATATCAGATTGCAGTAACACACTGAGGTGCCAGTGAGGTTGTTAGAGGCAGCCACAATAAATGAAACAATGGCTAAAAACTGAGAGTTTAAAATGGAGAGAAAGGTCAGAAAAAATATAAAAAGCAAGCACAAAAGACTTCTGTGTCCGGTTGTGGCTGATATGATTCTACTGTAGTGAACTATCTTTAGGTAACATCTATAAATTCTGAACATAATGCAGAAAATACTTGCCTAGAGGAATAGAAGAGTGAAAAGAAACAGGTATATTCTGGTACAGAGTCTGTATTTAGAGTAGGAGATTTCTAAGAAATGTGTTCCTATTTTCACATCTCCCCTCCCCTTTATCCATATGGGATATGTTCCAAGACCTCCAGTGGATGCCTGATACTGTGGATAGTCCTGTACACTATACATACTATGTTTTTTCCTATACATATAAACTTATAATATACAAAAATGTCCACAGCAGCTTAATTTGTAATAACCAAGAACTACAAAAAGTTTTCATTAAAAGGTGGGTAAGTCCTTGTTCTATTTAGTGGAATAGTACTCATAATTTAAAAAAAATAGAATGAGTAATTGAGGTATGCTACAACATGGAAGCATATCAAAACAAATATGCTGAGTGAAAGTAGCTAAATTTAAAAGGTTATATGCTAATATGATTTAATTTATATAGAACTCTAGATACGCAATGTAATCTACAGTGTAAGAAAGAAGTTTGCCACCGCATGTTCTCACTCATAGGTGGGAACTGAACAATGAGAACTCATGGACACAGGAAGGGGAACATCACACTCCGGGGACTGTTGTGGGGTTGGGGGAGGGGGGAGGGACAGCATTAGGAGATATACCTAATGCTAAATGACGAGTTAATGGGTGCAGGAAATCAACATGGCACATGGATACATATGTAACAAACCTGCACATTGTGCACATGTACCCTAAAACCTAAAGTATAATAATAATAATAATAATAATAATAATAATAATAATAATAAAAAGAAAGAAGTTTGCATGGATATTGGGAAGAAAAGCAAAATATAAGAACTAAAAGGGGGCGAATGGTCATGAAGAAACTCTTGGGGTTGACAGGTATTCCCAGTACCTTGATTGAGTTATTGGTATATATATATGCATAAATTATATACCTTAATTGTGTAAAAGTTATTGTCAAAATTACATTTAAATACAATTGTCTACAAAACCAACATGTCAAAATTTGTGGAATGCAGCTAAAGTAATTATTCAAGGGAAATTTGTGGTTTTCAATTTACATATTAGAAAAGAAGAAGGATCTCAATCAATAATTAAAATTTCTCCCTTCAGAATCTAGAAAAACTAGAGCAAATTACAATACAATACAGGAAGTTAAGATAGGAGCAAACGTTACTGACAACTTATAAAAGCAGAGAAAGTCAATGAAACCAAAACTTGCTTCTTTGAAAAGAATCAATCATACTGATATACTTCTAGCTGGGCTAATAAAAGAAGACATGCCTACACACACGTTTTGTGTGTGTGTGCGTGTATGTAGACAGAGAGGATAAAAATTATCAATATCAAGAATGAGAGAGTGAACGTAACTGGAGATCATCCAGACATTAAATATTATAAACAACTTTATGAAAATAAATTAGAAAATTTAGATACAAAAAATTCCTTGGTAGATGTAAACTGCAAAATTGTATTGAAGAAAAAATAGAAAACTTTGATAGACTTAAAGGAGTCAAAGAAATTAAATTTGTGACTAAAACCTTCCCACAGACAAAACTTTACACCCCGAAGGCTTTACTGGTGAACTCAAACATTTAAGAAAAGAGTAATACTAATCCTACATAACATTTTTCAGAAAATAGAGAATAAAACACTTTCCAACTCCTTTTATGATGTCAAGATGTGACAATGACAATACAAGAATAGAGAAGTGCAGAGCAATATCCCTCATGAAAATATACATAAAGTTCTTTCCCAGAATATTAGCAAATAAAAATGCAGCAACATACACAAGTAATAAAATATCATAACCAAGTAGTGTGTATACCCAGAAAAAATTTCATTTCGATCTGAAAATCAGTACAATTTGCCATGTTCATAGAATAAAGAAAAACTATCATATGATTCTATCACTATGCAGAAAAAAATTGACAACATTAAACACTGATTTACATAAAGGTTCTCAGCAAACCAGTAGTAATTGGAAAATTCTCCAATCTGATAAGGGGTATTTATGTAAAACCTACAGCTAACACCATAGTTAACTGTGAAATACTGAATGTTTTTGTGAATGATCAAGAAAATGTAAGGATGTACAATAACACATTTTCTATTCAATATCTTATTAGAGGCACTAGACAGTGCAATAAAACAATAACAACAAAAAGGCATACATTTAATAATTATTCCACTCTTGACCTTTATCACAATTACCTAAGCCTACCTGTCACTTGACATATTTGTTAAAATGGCATTCACTTATTTAAAATTCACCTAGAACCCTAGGTCCCATAAAACTAGAACTCAGGTTTTTCTGTCTTCCCTTCTCAAAGTTTTATTGAACTTAAAATGTATATATGTCTATATATGGTAAACAGACTTTTCAAGGTAACATTAGACATTAATAGACAGACCTGTTAACACAACAAAAGTCATAAATTACTTTTCAGGATACAGTAGAGCCTTGAACAACACAGGTTTGAACTGTGTGGTGGTTCCACTTACATGAAGATTTTCTTTTGCCTCTGCCACCCCTGAGAGAGCAAGACCAACTCCACCTCTTTCTCCTCCTCCTCAGCCCACTCAACTCGAAAAAGACTAGAATGAAGACCTTTACGATGATCTACTTCCACTTAATTAATAATAAATATATTTTCTCTTTATTTTCTTAATAATATTTTCTCTAGCTTACTTTATTGTAGAAATATAGCATATAATAATCAAACATACAAAATATGTGTTAATTGGCTGTTTATCTTATCAGATCCTTATATAATAATTAAACGGTAAATTCAGCAAGAGGCTATAACAATTGTAAATATATATGCACCACAAACTGGAGCACACACATATATAAAGCAAGTATTACTAGAGCTAAAGAAAGACATAGACTCCAATACAGTAGGAGCTGGAGAATTCAACTCCCCGTTTGCAGAATTAGACAGATTATCAAGACAGAAAATCAACAAAGAAATCTTGGACTTAATCTGCACTATATAATAAATAGACTTAATAGACATTTACAGAACATTTTATCTAAGGACTGCAGAATACACATTCCCCTCCTCAGCCCTTAAATCATTCTCAAGAATAGACCATATGTTAGGACACAAAACAACTTTTAAAACATTTTTAAAAAAGAAATAATATTAGGTATCTTATCAGACCACAATAGAACAAAACTAGAAATCTATAACAAGAGAAATTTTGGAAACTATACAAAGACATAGAAATTAAACAATATGCTCCTGAATGACAAGTAAGTCAATAAAGAAATTAAGAAAATTGAAAAATTTCTTGAAACAAATGATAATGGAAACACAAAACACCCAAACCTATGGGATACAGCAAAAGCAGTACTAAGAATTTTATAGCCATACACAGCATACATCAAAGAAGAAGAAAGACGTGAAATAACCTAACAATACATCTTAAAGGATTAGAAAAGCATGAGTAAACCAAACCCCAAATTAGGAGAAGAAAAGAATAAACATCAGAGCATAAATAAATTAAATTGAAATGAAGAAAACAATATCAAAAAATCAATAAAATGAAAAGTTGTTTTTTTTGAAAGGATAAACAGAATTGACAAACTTTTGGCTAGACTAAGAAAAAAAAGAAGACCTAAGTAGATAAAATCACAGTTGTAAAAGGAAACATTAAAACTGATACCACAGAAATTCAAAGGATTATTTGGGGCTACTATGAGCAACTTTATATGCCAATAAACTGGAAAACCTAGAAGAAATGGGTAAATTAGTAGACACATATTAATTCAACCTAACACAATTGAACTACGAAGAAATCAAAAACCCGAAGAGACCAGTAACAAGTAACAAGATCAAAGCTGTGATAAAAAAGTCTCCTAGCAAAGAAAAGACTGGGATCCAACGGCTTCGCTGCTGAATTCTACTAATCAATTAAAACACTAATACCAATCCTCAAAGTATTATGAAAAATAGAGGACAACGGGAGACTTACAAACTTATTCTGTGAGGCCAGTAATACCCTGATATCAGACAAAGATACATAAAAAATATAGACAAATATCCCTTATGAACATTGATGCAAAAACCTTCAATGAAATACTAGAAAATTGAATTCAACTATACATTACAAAGATCATTCATCATGACCAAGTGGGATTTATCCCTGGGATGCAAAGATGGTTCAACATACACAAATTAATCAATGTGATATGTCAGATTAACAGAATGAAGAAGAAAAGCCATATGAACATTTTAATTAACTCTGAAAAAGCATTTGATAAAATTCAGCATTTCCTCATAATAAAAACCCTCAAAACACTGAATATATAATGAATATACCTCAACATAATAAAAGGCATATATGACAGACCCACAGTTAGTTTCATACTGAATGGGTAAACACTTAAAGCCTTTCCTGTAAAATCTGGAGCACGACAAGCATGCCCACTTTCACCATAATTATTCAATACAGTACTGGAAGTCCTATCTATAGCAGTCAGACAAGAGAAAGATATAAAAGACATCAAAATTGGAGAGAAGTCAAATTATCCTTGTTTGCAGATGATATAATTTTATATTTGTAAAAACCTACAGTTTCCATCAAATAACTATAGAACTTATAAACAAATTCAATAAAGTTGCAGGATACAAAATTAACACACAAAATCAGTAGCAACTCTATATGTCAACAGTAAACAACTTACAAAGAAAAAAACTAATCTCTTTTATAATAGCCACAGGTAAAACTAAATATCTAGGAATTAACTGAAGAAGTGAAATACCTCTACAATGAAAACTATAAAACATTTATGAAATAAATTTAAGAGGACACACAAAAAGTGAAAGATATTACATGTTCGTGGATTGGAAGAATCAATACAGTTAAAATGTCCATACTACTCAAAGCTATCTACAGATTCAATGCAATCCCTACTAAAATACCAATGACATTCCTCATATAGAAAAAAATCCTAAAATTTATGTGGAACCACACATACACACACACACACACACACAGAGAGAGAGAGAGAGAGAGAATAGCCAAAGCTATCCCAATCAAAAAGAATAAAACTAGAGGAGTCACATTACCTGATTTCAAATTGTACTACAGAGGTATGGCAAACAAAACAGCATGTTACTGGCATAAAAGCAGACACATAGACCAATGGAAAAGAATAGAGAACCCCGAAACAAATCCATACATTTACAGTGAACCCATTTTTGACAAAGATGCCACAAACATACATTGGGGAAAGGATAGTCTCTTCAATAAATAGTGCTGGGAAGACTGGATATTCATATGCAAAAGAGTGAAATTAGACCCTTAACTCTTGCCATATACAAAAGTCAAATGAAAATGTTTTAAAGCTTAAATCTAAGACCTGAAATATATAAAACTACTAAAAGAAAACTTTGGAGAAACTCTCCAGGGCATTAATGTGGTCAAAGATTGTTGAGTAATACCCCACAAGTATAGGCAAGCAAAGCAAAAATAGACAAACAGGATCATATCAAGTTAAAAAGCTCCTGCACAACAAGGAAACAATCAACAATGTGAAAAGACAACCCACAGAATGGGAGAAAATATTTGCAAACTATCCATCTAAAAACGGATTAATAACCAGAATATAAAAGGGGCTCAAACAACTTAATAGAAAAAAAACTAATAACTGGCTGGGCGCGGAGGCTCACGCCTGTAATCCCAGCACTTTGGGAGGCCAAGGCGGGCGGATCACAAGGTCAGGAGATCGAAACCACCCTGGCTAACACAGTGAAACCCCGTCTCTACTAAAAATACAAAAAATTAGCCGGACACGGTGGCAGGCACCTGCAGTCCCAGCTACTTGGGAGGCTGAGGCAGGAGAATGGCGTGAACCCAGGAGGCAGAGCTTGCAGTAAGCCAAGATCGTGCCACTGCACTCCAGCTGGGCGACAGGGCGAGACTCCATGTCAAAAAAAAAACAAAAACTAATAACTTGATTTTTGTAAAAGGGCAAAAGATCTGAATAGACGTTTCTCAAAAGAAGACATACAAATGCAAACAGGTATATAAAAGGTGCTCAACATCATTAATCACCAGAGAAATGCAAATCAAAACTACAATGAGATATTATCTTACCCCAGTTAAAATGGCTTTTATCCAAAATACAGGCAATAACAAATGCCGGTGAAGACGGGGAGAAAAGGGAACTCTTGTACACCGTTGGTGGGAATGTAAATAGTAAAAGCACTACAAACAACAGCTTGGAGAGTCCTCAAAAAGTTAAAAATGGAGATATCATGCAATCCAGCACTCCTACTCCTAGCTGTATACCCCAAAGAAACGAAATCAGTTTATTAAGAAAATATCTGCACCCCATGTTTGCTGCAGCACAACTCGCATTAGCTAAGATTTGGAAGCAATCTAAGTGTCCATCAACAGATGAATGGATAAAGAAAATGTGGTACATATGCACAATGCAGTACTATTCAACCATAAAAAAGAATGAGATCCTGTGATTTGCCACAGCATGGATGGAACTGGACATCATTATATTAAGTGAAATAAGCAAAGCATAGAAAGACAAACTTCACATGTTTTCACTTATTTGTGAAAGCTAAAAATTAAAACAATTGAACTAATGCAGATACAGGATAGAATAATTATTTTCAGAGGCTGGGAAGGGTAGCAGGGGAGTGGAAAGGAAGTGGAAATGTTAATTAGTACAAAAAAATAGAAAGAATGAAAGAGATCTAGTATTTGACAGTACAAGAGGGTGACTATAATCAATAACTTAATTATACATTTTTAAAAAGTAAAAATATAGTTGTATTGTTTGTAACACCAAGGATAAATGCTCAAAGTGATGGATATCTCATTTAACCCGACGTGATTATTACGCATTGCATGTCTGTATCAAAATATCTCAGGTACCCCAAAAAGATATACACCTACTGTTTACCCACAAAATAAAAATTAAAAAAAAAATTTAAAAAGGACTCCAGTCAACAATAGACTATTAGCAGTTAGGTTTTGGAGGAGTCAAAAGTTACATGTGGATTTTCAACTGCATGGTGAGGAAGGGTCAGAATCCTTAACCTCCATAATATTCAATGATCAACTATAATTACCTCCAATTACATCAAAGTCTAATAAAGCTTTGCCAATTCCAGAAAAGATTAAGAAGTTACACTAGAACTCATTTTGGCAGGTGAACCTTATAATTTTAAGTATTCCCTCAGATAACACTTCGCTTGCTTCACAGAAGCCATTTCATGATAGTAACAGTTTTTTTTTTTCTCACCAACATCCAAGGATCCAAAGGAAAAATAATGTCTCATGATCTCTTCTACTCCCATGTGGAAAAAACATTTAATGCTACATTATTTCTTCAGTTTGTGTAACCAGGTGGGTTTTCTGGATTATGTTACCACAGAATTGAGGTTGACAATTTCCCTTAAAAAACTTTAACGTTTTAATTGTGAACCACCAATCATAATTTTTTAATTTTATAGCAAAACTTGCTATAAATTTTGGCACAGTAGGTAATGGACCCCATTGTTTTATTCTTGATTGTCATAAATGATGTGATATGTGCAAGTAAAATGTATAAAAAGTGTTTGTAAATTAGCTGCTTGCTACTCAAAGAAAATATTTGGGTATCCTCTTGTTGGTTTAACAGGCTATTAAGGTATAATGCTGCTAATAATTCTTGATATCTCAATTATTTCTAAAAATGTTTATTAAGATGTGCAGTGTGATCTTATGAGGTCAGAGACTTGGTGATATCCTAACATGAGGTATTTTGTTTATTGGATTGAGATGCTTAGCAGAAAAGAGGAGAGGATATACTAGATTAACTTTTTGTGAGAATACAAATAACTTTTCAAGAATAAAAAAAATTAAGTGCTTTTTTTATTCTGTATGGGTTTCTTTACATTCTGTTCTTTTTTTTATAAATCCATTATATAGATTTTGTAATTTTTCAAGCACTAAGACATTGTAGCCTAATTTATCAAAGAGAAACTAATCAAAAAGTAGACAACTTTTTGGTAATGACTTTATCAGGCTTAGGAAGGCAAAATTTAAGAGGAAACTACATTTCTTCACAAGTATCTTTCACTCAGCAAAAGCTCTTATTTAAAGTGTTCGGACTTCCTGAAACACTTCTACAGTTAAAATTCATTAATTTTAGCAACAATGAGAAGAGCTCAAACAACATAATCCATTTTAACTCTCACCCACAATATCAGCTCCTTTTCAGCCTTACCTAGTTGTTAGCTATAAATGTAGAACTGAAAATTTTGGATTGAAGAGACGAAGTGTCTGAAACCTCTGACTTCATGTTCTAATCAAAGCCATTTCTCATTTCTGGGTTCAGCCACAGTCACTTACACATTTTTGGATGTGGCTAATGCCAAGTCCACTGTCAGGGTTTTCTACCACCAATATCCGTTACCTAAGAAGTATTCAAAACGATGAATACTAAATATGCACATTCTAAGTTATTTAACAAAAATACTGTAAATTGGTCATAAGTATCAGCACTTATCAGAAATACCAGCATACGCACTCTTCTGCTGTCTTTCTCCCACTAGTCTCTACCTTCTTCAAGAGCCTAATTTCTGAGAATATTAGGGGTAAGTCTAAAGAACTCACTCAAAATCATTACACAGCAGTTATAGTAGCCAAGAGAAAGAAATTTATTTTTGCTTAACGTAAGACTGACAGATCAGTGTAGTCACTGGGAAAGTGGAAACTCAGACCCTTCCTGTAGGAAATTGTGATTAAAGTGGGACTTAAAGAATCAGAAGTGGAATCTTTATAGAAACGCTTATAAACTAAACAAAAAGAATCAGAAGTGGAATCTTTACAGAAATGCTTATAAACTAAACAATACATAAAGCATAGTCACTTTTTTCTTGCCCTATTGAGGTATAATTGGCAAATAAAATTGTATATATTCAAGGTATCCACTGATGCTTTGATATATGAATGTATTATGAAAGGGTGACCATAGTCAAATTAGTTAACACCTCCATCACCTCACATGGTTGCCTTTTGTTTTATGGTGAGAACATTTAAGTTCTACTATCTTGAATTTCAAGTATACATTACAGTATAACTATAGTTACCATGCTGTACATTATATCCTCAAACTTACTCATTTTATCATAATCACTTATTTTGCAAACCATATCCATGTGTATGTATATATGTATTTGTAAATGTTATTATGCATGTAGGAAGAATACGGAAGGATCACATTTCTATGTCATCTGAATTGCTAAAACTATCATTATAATAAGAAAAAAACAATTAAATGCTAAAAACAGTATGTGTAAAAAACTTTATTTAAAAAAAAAATCTATCCTGAAGCCATATCAAATCATTTTACTCTCTACTTTTCAAAAAGGTTCAATAAAGGTAGCATGGCAGAGTGGAGAAGACTGGATAAGTGAACCATAAATTTGCATTTGGATGTTGATAACCACCAGCTGGGTAAGCTTGAGTGAGTTAATCCTCTCTGAGCTTTGCTTATTTGTGAAATGATTGAATTCAACCAGGTAACCACTGTGGTCTCTTCTACTATCAAAACACATTTGAGTTTTACAAAATAAAATTTAAGAGTTTACAGAGAAATTTAAATATATTTCAGGTGTCTAAACCATTATTAAGACACTGTGTTAACTAATTTTATAAAGACATCTATCTTCTTATAAAACAGTAAACCTCAGATGGATGCTGGTGAAGTCCAAGGTGATAGCAATTGCCATTTTTATTTGGGCCTTTGAACCCTAAACCACAGGCTTCTTGGGAACAAGGACCTTGTGGAATTATTGCTGTGTAATTTAGGGCATGCTAAGTGCCCAGTAAGTATATAAAAAAATTTAAGTCTTTTAAACTCAGAAATCTATTTAAGAAGTGGAGAATTATTTGGCATCGCTTCGAGAAAAAAAAAACTAAAATAAATTTAAAAAAACAAAGAAATCTATTTTACTGAATTTTTGTTTTCCATTTAGCAGACTTTGAAGAACTCTGACCTTACTCGCAGCTGGTTAGGAAAAAGCCCTTTACCACCCTTCTTTAAAAAAAAAAAACACCTACTCATTTTATAATTGCAATAGAGCATAGCAACGCATGTGGCAACACTGATGGATATATTTCTCCTATGAACTTGAAGCTTGAGATGTATGTACCTGAACTACAGATTAATCAACATGCAAGCGTGGGCTGTTGTGTCTTGCTGATTAATTATGCTGAATGATGGATTCCGGTTTAATCACTTTACCTGATAGATGTAGAGAGCTTGCAAATGACAGTCACTATCATTTCTCAATAAGCTGCTTTCTAACCAGCTTACTGAAGAAACTTCAGGAAGTTGTTCCAGGAAAAAAACAAGTACACACTTTTCCATGAATAACTTCACATTTCTCTAATATCTTACACCTTAACATTTGTCCTCTGACCAAAAAAATCATACAAATACAATAATTATCCAGGAATCCCATTGTCTGGAAGTCTGTCTGTCTCATCCTGGAACTGGAAAACAAAATTTAAAAGGTTAATAGGATTTATAATTGGGTTTATAATGTTAAGAAAATGACTCTTTCCTTAGGCTAGAAAACCATTGACTCATGGTTAAAATTACCTGTCTAAAAATTAAAAAAAAAAAAAAGAAGCATAACTACGAATAAGCCCTTTGCTCTTAGGAGGGGAATGCTAGTTTGATTCATACAAGAAAAATTGAAGAGTTAATTGATCATTTCTCTATCTGAAAAAAAGGATATGTGACACAATTAATGTTTTCTTCCTAGAAAATTCAGTAGGTGGTCCCTTAGGATAAAATAAATAATGTCTGAACCAAGTGAGCTTTAACAAATTGGTAGCAATTCCCACCACCCACCCCAGAAAAGTTAATCTCTTCCTCCCTTTTCTTTCATTGCAGGTACCTTAGCATAGCATTTTTCACACTATATAATTCATTAGAGTTGCCTGAGTATGTTTCTCTCTCCTCTATAACAGGTAGTGATGGCCTGGAAAACAGCAACCATTATATATATATATACACACATACACACACACACACAGGACTCAAGGACTCAAGAAGCAGATTTTATATATATATATATATATTTTATATTTTTTTCATTTTTTATATATTTTATATTTTTTTCATTATATATATATATATATATATATATATATATGTATGTATTTTTTGAGACAGATTTCACTCCCATCACCCAGGCTGAAATGCAGTGGTGTGTCAGCTCACTGTGACCTCCACCTCCCGGGTTGAAGCAACTCTTGTGCCTCAGCCTCCCAAGCCAGATGCTTGGGATTACAGGCCTATGCCACGGTGCCCAGCTAATTTTTGTATTTTTAGGAGAAACGGGGTTTCATTATATTGCCCAGACTGGTCTCAAACTCCTGAGCTCAAGCAATCTGGCCACCTCAGCCTCCCAAAGTGCTGGGATTACAGGCGTGAGCCACCATGCCCAGCCCATTATATCTTTTTTAATACTGTCTTTCACAATGTTTAAATTGTTCCTTATTGGTAGATGCTCAATAAAATCTTATCAACTTACGTTGAAGAAATTAATAGATTACACATAGGAAAAGGTGAGTTTGCCCATTCCTGAAGTCTCTAGTTCCTTTCAACATCAGGTAAACTGCCTTAAACCTCAACCCCAGTCAGGTCCTGATTGAGACAGGATACCTGTAAAGGGCTTCCCTCTGGTGAATGAACAGATTCTAGCACTACCTGTGAGTGCCAGGGTGCCTTCCAAGATGCAGTCTCTCTTGCTGTCTGTCTCTTCGTGCAGGCCATTTACGAGTCCTTCCTCCACGAGCACTTCAGTCTCCCTGCAGGGCATTAGGCTGAGTCTAATAACCTCATTGTAAACTGAGATGGCCTTGCTATTGGGCCTAGCTTCCTGCCAATACCCCTCTGCTAAAATCAAAGCCTAACATGAACTTGAGTGATACAGTTTGGATACATGTCCTTCTAAATCACGTATTGAATTGTAATCCTCAGTGTTGGAGGTGGGGCATGGTGGGAAGTGATTGAATCATGAGGGTCGATTTCTCAGGAAGGGTTGGTAACATTCCCACGGTCCTGGCCTTGTGATAGTGAGTGAATTCTCATGAGATCTGGTTGTGTGGAACTGTGTGGCACCTCTCTGTCTCTCTCTCTGTTTTACTCCTGCTTTCACCATGTGACATGCCTGCTCCTTCTTTGCCTTCTTCCATGATCGTAAGCTTCCTGAAGGCCTCCCCAGAGGCCAAGCAGATGTTGCCACCATGCTTCCTATATAACCTCCTCAAAAGCCAAGCAGATGTTGCTACCATGCTTCCTATATAGTCCTAAATACCTGAGATTCTGTGAGTCAATTTGTTGGAAATGGGTGCTCAGTGATGCAAAATCAACACTGAGACAAAGGATCTCTCAGAAAGGCTAGTTTACTTTCTGCAGAAAGGGTGCCGCTCACTAACAGTCTTGCTGTGAGAGCACACCCAAACAAAGGAGACGGGGACATTTATAATCTTTGTAACCTCACGCAATGGTCCTGTGGCTGTGTCCCATTTCCATTGGCTGGAACGATACCTCACATTCTAAGCTTGACCCAATTGGCTAACAGCTTGAAACTTTTCTAAATACGCAAAGGGGAAAGAGGACAAAGAAAAGAGGAAGCTAGTCATGAGAGGGTCAGGAGGGTTTCCAAATAAGGAATGGCATGCACTATGGTCTGGGGCTCACTCAACCCTGTCCAGGCATGCCAGGTCAAGTCAGAGCAGCTGCATTTGAACATATATAGATATGCATAGAGTAAATAAATGACAAGCTCTTTATGGTTTTAAGAAACTTTGAAGAACTTCATTCCTCACACAATTGAACCTCTTTTCTTTATAAATTACACAGTCTCAGGTATTTCTTTACAGCAATGCAAGAATGGTCTAACACATTGAGTAATGACACTGTCTGAAAATTTCACTTGCTGACACCTGCTCCTATTTTCATACCAAAGCTTAAACTCTACCATGTATACTGTCTATATCAGCCATGCAGAAGTTCCCATAGTCATCATCACCAGCCATCAGCCACCATTCAGGGGGCTAAACCAAGGTATGACTGGTTTGAGACTTCGACCAAGTTGAAGTTGTAAGGAAGATTTATGGTGCTGTCTCTGAAAAGTGGAAGAATTAGTGACAAGGTTTCAGGTTAAAAAGGCTCTTTTGTGGCAATTACAACATTAGTGGAATGACAAACAGTGTTGAAAGTCAAAGAGCCTTGGGTTATTTAGCTAATTTCTTTTTAATTTCTCTTAAGCTTCAGTTACTTCCTCTGTGCAATAGAGACAATGAGAGGGGAGGGAAGGGGAAGAAGAAAGCTTAGTATGTAAAGTGCTTAGAATATTACCTACTTTGTTAATCTTGAATAACTATCAACTGTATTCCTCTTTTCATATAAAAACAAACTACAGTTAACTCAACAAAAACAGTCAGCAAATAGATATAGCCCTGGAGGTTGTCAAAGTAAGTACTGAATTGAACCTTAAGGCTCTGATTCAAAGCAGAATGAAAGAAAAATTGTAAGGCCTCTCTCAAGGGGCATTAACCCTAATAGACTTTGAGTGGTGTGGAAATAGATCCAGCTAGGCTTCTGCCTTTTTCCAACTTTGGTGCTGCAAGGCAAAAACGTTTGTAAGACTTTACTCAAGAGTACAACTGGAGGCCCATGCACTTTATGTCTAAATATTTAAAAGTTATAAACGAAGCTACACAACTATTAATTAAAATAAGCTCTATCTTCTGACATACAAATATACATTTACGTAACTGGGCAAGTTACATTTGAGTTTACTATTGTTGCACGCTGTGGACTTTCCTGCTAGAATATGGTGGTACAGGGAGGGCCGTCTCCAGGCCCTTGTCTGCCCCAGCTGGGGCTTCATGGTAAGATTTCTGCTTCATTACATTGTCTTCAAAAGGAGACCCTTAATAGCCCCTTGGGCATGAGGGTGAGCAAAGTGGAGGCTAGTGCCTTCAAGTGGAAGGACTAAAGAAGCAGGCTTGGATAAGCCCTGGAAAATGATTCGGGGTCATATAGACAAGGACCAGGTACTAAGTGTGGTCTGGAAGGCAAGGTGCTGTCACCAGATGAGAACATTCCCTTGGTCTTATGCTCTTCTGGTTTCAGCTAAATGGAGACGAGAACAAGCCCCTCTAAAGCCCAGGACCTGGAAAAGGAACCCTTCTTGCTCATATCTAAGGACAAGATACTTAAGGTGAAGAACTGCATCCTGAGCACAGAATCAGGAGGCCTAGGTTACAAAGTAGAATGAATTATACCCACAGATAAAATATCAGACAAGTAGTTACACATGTGTTGCAACAGTGGCACAGGAAAACTTCACATTTGGAACTTTTTTTAGTCTTTTTCTTTCTTTCTTTCCTTTTTATTTTCTTCTGTTTCTTTTTTCCCAGAGTCTATGTATGTGTACTGTTTTATTATACAAAATTAGCTTTTTTGTGGGTTTCTGGTCAATTAGCAGAAAAGATATGTAGTCCTTGAGTCTTTTTAATAGAAAAATTTAGACAGCTTTTACTTAGGTAAGGAATCAACACCTTTACGTGCAAAAGCCTTGAACTGTTCTCACAAATAATACAGCCCACCTAAGACTCTCTGCCTAAAAATCTATCTAAAAGGACAATAAAATCATTTATAGTTTTAAAATAAAGATTTAAAGCATAAAATTGTATTCTGTTCTTTCTATTTCCCACGTAAAGGAGCTCTTCAAATCAATACTGGGAAATTAGCTGTCTATCCAGAATTACTACATTTGGGAAAGAATTCTGAATGTTAGGCAGTTACTTAGAAACTAAGGTTTTCATTATTCAGGTTATTGTACCACTAAGATTAAGATGTCATTTCTTTATCATGAGTAAAATCACAGCAATTCAAAGTTGGTAGAGATTTTTAAAATCTCAAATCATTGACATGGGAGGTGTATTAAAAAAAATTCAAATGGTTGAGTGAGCTGTTCAAGACCATAGAGGTAAAAATAGGGCTGGAACTCAGAACATATTCCAGCGAAGTGGGCTTTTCTGTGTAATGAGGTATCAACTATAGGACTGTGAATAAAAAATATGTTCCTAGATTTTCGTGGAAGATTTAAGATAAGGGTAAGAAATGGTGGTAATAAAAGAAGGAGAAGGTAATACAGCATTAGAGTAACTATAGAGGAGATTCTTCCGGGTCAGACACACACACAGAAGCTGCCACGTCTTCCAGAACCCAGTGCCTAATCTAGAACTGTTAGTGTACTATTTATCTAAAGAAACTGGCTAATTTAAAGACCGAAAAAAAAGAGGCAGAAAGCATAGTGAAGAGAACTCCATCCAGAATTTAAAATATTTTTAAAAACCCAGTCTGAATTTGATTTTAATCATCATCTCACCTACTTGTAAATTTCCAAGAAGTACAGAACTATAAGGCACAGAAGATGAATCAAAGTCTTTTCCTCCACAGAAATCACTTTCTGCATAGCTCTTTGGGGAAAAGAGCAGGGTTAAATGAGACCAAATACTTTGCATGTTTGATTTGAAGTGGATCTGACAATGACACACCAAGGAGGCATCTACAACGGTAGCAAGAGCTGGGGTGGCTAAGCAGCAAGCTAGAGGCTTAGAAATCTATAACAACAGAGAATCAGCCCAAATAGGATTAATTTAGGACTGCCTGTCACTTGTGACTCTTGGACCAGTTGTACAAGGAGGACTGGCTGGGATTATAAAATGGCCTTGAACTTGTTTTTAGGTATACCTAGCTGTCTGGACTTGCCTCCTAAATTTAGCACATGGGGGATAAAGGATTTAAGGAAAACTGAGAGAGGGTTAGCATATTCTCCACTGAGATAGAATTCCTCTTAAACAAGGAGGTCTCAAGGGCATATGTTCCAAGGAATATGCTTGCAATATTAAGGCACTTGAGATGTGAGCTTCTGTTTTAAAGGAAAGCCTAATTGTCACAAATTGGATACTGACCTGGCATCCTGTCAGCAGTAACTCATATATAGCACCTTGAGAAGTGGGAAAGGCTGCATCATTCCAGGAGCAATGTTGGAAGTGAATTCATGGCTGCCCCACAGGAAAAAATTCAAATGTGTTTTATATAAAATACACTAAAAAATAAATAAACCTCTTTCCCAGAATCATAAAATACTATAGATGATAAAAATCCTTGAGATCATCTGTTTCAGCTTCATAATTTTGTAGAATAGGAATGAAGTTCCAGAAAAATTAGAGGGCAGAACCAATATTAGAGAATTAATAAACAAAGCCAGTACAGACAGTGGTTTAAAAGGACTATGCTAGTGTCAAACTGCCTTAGTGTGAACTCTGGCCCCACTAATTACTGGCTATGTAACTTTGAGTAAAAAGCTTTATGCATGCCAGTTTTCCTATATATGAGTGCAGGGTCATAGTCTCTATAAATAAAGTATGCCATACAAAATGGTTTGCACCATTGCAAGACAAATGATAAATAATTAGAAAATGAAATTTATTAAAAAGAAGAATATTGAGATGATAATGATGATGACTTCAATATTTGGCAAGAATCAGTCCAGGATTTACACTTTTGCCCTCTAATATTCACCAACGATTTCAGAGTCAAAGTTAACTGCAGTCAACTGTAGTTAAAAGAGAGACTTTTCTAATGAAAGAGCTAACTGAACTATCAACAGGATGGAGTACTACTGGAAGAGTTGAAGAGACTGAGGTGGATAAAAGGACAATTAAACCTTAGTGGACATGGAGTTGTCAACATCAGCTTAAGACAGAGAGATCCAGCGAAGGGTCACGAAACTCTGCCTTCAGTCTTATTCTAGATAACATAGTCATGAACATCCTCAACATAGATATAGAAGATATGCTTATCAAATAGGAGACTGGAATTACATTGATAAGGCAAGATATTAGCAGACAATAGCCAAAAAATTAATCTAGAAAAATTAGTCATATTAATTTAAAAATCAACTGCACAGACAAAATACAAAGATGACATGTGTTAGCAGTAGAATGTCAAAAACATTTAGAAGTTTAAACCTAAAATTATGCAAAATCCAAAGAGCAGTAAATGTATTGATGAAAAATCCTTGTACTCAGTGAAAATTATGAGCAAACATGTTACTATGAATTTGAAAAGCTAAAACTATTGCCTCTTTGCAATAACATTAAAAGGTAGAATTCAAAGTTCTAACAAAATAAATGGTAAGAAAGTGAAGGAGATGAAATAAAAGCTGACTTCAAGAAAGGTAGACAAAATGTAAAATCAATGCAGCAGTAAAGATGAAACTGGAAAGCACGCAAGAGTGAAAAAAACAAAACTCTGAATAGGAAAAAAAAGCAAAATTTTAAAAAGAAATGGAAGGAAGTATAAAAATGAATGAGAGAGAAAAATGATAGAGAAGACAGTCAAAGGGAAACCCAGCATATACCTAAGTAGTGACTTCAAAGAAGGAAGCAACCTTATTGGGTAAAAATAGTCACTTTTTTTCTGAAATAAAAATACACTTGAATCTACATGTGGAAAAGGCTGTGCTAGATATCTAGACTGAATACCAAGATGTATGGACTTAAAAGTACAGAATTTCTTTAACAGCCAGAAAAATAAAATATGAATGGTGAGAAAATCCACAAGAACATTCAAATCTATGATTGTTGACAAACATTTAAAATTAACTTGAAGAAAATATAAGCCAAGGAAATTATATCAAATGAAATGATTCTTCAGCCATAAAGATGATACACAAATGGTATTAAATGTATGAACATTAAGTGAAATTATTCCTGTGGATTTTTCTGGGAAATTAATAGAGGACAAGTTCAGCCTCCAGCGATGAGTACGAGGAAACCATAGCAACAGTACAGGGAGAGAACACTGAATGGTAAATAACTGGGAGTCAAAAGATATCATTTAAAGCTGATATATCAAATAATACAAGCTTATTATTTCATTTTTATGCTGCTGTTAAAGACATACCTGAGACTAGGTAATTTATAAAGAAAAAGAGGCTTAATGAACTCACAGTTCCAGGTGGCTGGGGAGGCCTCACAATCACAGTAAAAGGTAAAAGGTATGACTTACATGGCAGCAGGCAAGAGAGAATAAGACGCAAGCGAAAGGAAAAACCCCTTATAAAACGATCAGATCTCGTGAGACTTACTCACTACCACGAGAACAGTACGGGAAAAGCCACCCTGTGATTCAATTATCTCCCACCAGGTCCCTCCCACAACATGTGGGGATTATGGAAGCTCCAATTAAAGATGGGGTTTGGGTGGGGACACACCAGAACCATATCAATAAATATAAGAGCATTTAACTCTATAAAGATAATAATTTTTAAAAAGACTTAAATTTACTGAAATTGAAGAGTAGAGGAGAAAGGAAGTAGGAATATGCTAATTGTATCATCTCTTACAGAACAGTGATTCTTCTTTAAAAAAAGGATAAATTTATTACACAACCTTTTAAAATGAAGGCAATCTTTCCTAAATATGAGAACTACAAATAAACACACAGGAAAATGAAAAAAACAAAACACATAGCAAAACACACATAAAGCCGTGTGCAGTGGCTCATGCCTGTAATACCAGCACTTTGGGAGGCTGAGGTGAGAGGATCGCTTGAGTCTAAGAGTTTAAGACCAGCCTGGGCAACATGGCAAAACCCCGTCTCTACAAAAAAATACAAAAATTAGCTGAGCATGATAGTGCATGCCTGTAGTCCCAGCAACTCCAGAGACGGAGGTGAGAGGATTGCTTGAGCCCCAGAGGTCAAGGTTACAGTAAGCCATGATCATGCCAGTGCACTCCAGCCTGCACGATGGAGTGAGACCCTGTCTCAATAAAATAAAATAAAAATTTTAAACACACACATACACAAAGGTAGGAATATAAAATATATATATATATATTTTTGGCATAACAAATAAGAAAATATATAACATGATTTTATTAAAATAGAAAAGACTAGATTATAGAAAAAGTTCAATGCTTTGCAATATATCCACATTTAATATTTGTATTAATAAAAGTGAAATCTATCAAAGCTTGGCCCTTATCTTTTACTGTTTTCATTTACTACTGACCTCCTTGCTGTTCTGGAATATGTCAGAAATGCTCTTGCCTGGAAGCCTCTGCACTTAATGTTTCTTTTTGCTTTCTCCAGTACTTTCCCACATTCCCATAACCAGCCACCTCATATTCTCTAGGACTTTTCTCAAAGACCTTGTTCACAGAAAGAGACTTAGCCAATGTTTAGAAAGAAATAGGCAAGAGAGATGAAAACAACCTCTGTGTGTCTGTGTGTGTGCACAAACACATGTATATATATTGGTTTGTAAATGGACATAAAATATTTTTAGAACGTTAAACAAGAACTTAATAATTCTTACCTTTAGCAGGAAGGACATTGAGCAGTGGAGAAGCAATGATGAGAAGGGGATTTTATACCTTGTAATAAATTGGATATTTCAATCATGTGCCTATATGATATATGTTTAAAACTGTTTTAACATGGTGATACATTGTGATGAGAACCAAAAGAATGTCAAAAGAATGTTGTAAAGCGACTTTTTAGACTAGGAGAAGAAGTTAGCCAGGAGTGGTGGAAATGACAGATCTCCAGATAGAAGAGAGGGATAAAGACAATCTTAAAATCAAGCATCAGCACTGCATATGCACAGAAGTACAAGCTGCTTAGTGTAACTGAACTGCAAAGGAGAAAGCAGAGTGTGGGAGAGCTGAGGCTGGTAAAACAGGTCAGGTACATATACTACGTTGAGTCTCTTACATCTCATTCTGGAAGCAATAACAAGCCATTGCAGAGTTCCAAGTGAAATTTTCAAAAACATTGCTACATGTTAGTTGAATTTGTTATATAATGCCACATATAATAACTTACAATATAAAACCCATACAATCAGCTCAATTGAGAAGTCTATAATAACTAGTTTTGTTATGAATGTGAAGACATTCTAACTTTTACAGTGTTCGTGAGACTATAAATTGGTCCAGCCACTTTGGATAGCAATTTGCCATATCTATGTCAGTTGAAAATGGCATTTTATACATCTCAGTAGTTCTATATCCAAGAAATACTCATGTAAAAACACAAAGAAGAATGTATAGAAGGTTATTGCAACATGTTTGTAATATCAGACCTTGGAAGACAAAAGGGGAGATAAATACATCAGGATATATTCAAAACTATTATTCATAGTTAAAATGAGGAAGTGAAAAGTCACAGCATAGCACACAGCAAAAAAAAAAAAAAAAAATCTGAGCTTGCAGTGAGCCAAGATTGCGCCACTGCACTCCAGCTTGGGCAATAGAGCAAGACTCTGTCTCAAAAAAACAAACAAACAAACAAAAAAATCAGAAATGTGTTATAGTTCTGAAAGTCAGAAATCTGAAAAGGGTCTCACTGCGCTAAAATAAAGGTGTTGGCAGAACTGCATTCCTTCTGGAGGCCCTAGGTGATAATTTGTTTACCCTGCCTTTTCCAGCTTCCAGGCTGCACACATTCTTCGGCTCACAGCTCCATCTTCCTTTTTTGAAACCAGCACTGGCTGGTCAAATCTTTCTCACATCACATTGCTCTCACACTAACTCTTCCTCCTCCTTTTTTAAGGACCTATGTGGTTACATGGCTCTCATTTAGATAATCCAGATGATATCTCATTTAAGTTCAGCTGATTAACAACCTTAGTTTCACCTGCAACCTTAATTTCCTTTTGCCATGTAATACAGTGTATTTGCAGGTTCTGGAGAATAGGATGTTGACATCTTTTGGGGGGCTGTAATTCTGCCTGCCACATACCTCTGGTAAGTGATGCTCTGTTATACACTGTTTCACCATCATGAAATAATATCAGCCCAGAATAATGGTAGGTAATAGTAAAATGCTCATTTATGTAGGTATTACACAAAATAACTCTGGAAATCAAAAAGCACAGAATCAAAAGCAATCTCAACCAGCACTATCTATTAACTATTTGGAATTCAAGGTTTACTGCTTATGAGTTTGAGGCTCATAGCACTTAACTAAGTTCAGTGAAGATTTGAAACAACCTTTTTTTTTGAACCCACAATCTATTTGGAGATGTAGCCAGCCAAAGTCGAAATAATATTCATAGAGCAATATGTAATTCACATTGATCAGTGTAGACGAGACTTACTAAAATACTATGCAAGCCCTTTTTTTTCTCAGTTTTCATGCAGTTGACGTCCAATTGCCAAAATCAAGTGGGCGAAGAAATCAGTGGTTGCTGTTGATTTCCCAGGCTCCTGCTAACCTGAGATGATTTGGAGAGTTGCTATTCTCTCAAACTGATCATGAATAAATGACTGGACACTCAATTCCCTTTAGAATGTCTGTTAAAATATTGATTTGACCTCCGAGTGTACTGGGGATTGAGTAATATATGTAAAACTGTCATTAAAATTGCATATCATGCACAAGTTACAACGAAGCTAACCATATCTTGCTGGCTAATTTTTTCCCCTGGAGTTCTGACAGAAAGGAAAGAGACAGCAGTCAGTTATCAATAAGATGAGGCAGAACAAGGAAATTTTAACGTTGATTAGAGAAATAGGCAAGTCTCTGAATTCTACTGAGAATTAGCCTCCACCACCCCACCCCCTGCTGAAGTACTACTGTATGGTATTTTCTAAAATATTACAGAAAATAACCCTCTTTAAAACATAAGACCACCGAATGCCATTCTATTTTTGCACAGGAAATTAGGGGTGTAGAGAGTGCAATATAAATGTCTTCAGAATTTCACAAGAAATACTCAGCGGAAATCCTTTTAAATTTATTTGGTGGTTTACCTCCCACCCTGAGGGGTTGAAAATCTCAAGCACAAGAAGCAGTTACTGATTTGCTGGTTGATCCACAGCCTTTGTTTCAGTGACAGCTCATTTGACCTATTTCATTTCTCTAAATTGCTTTCTAATTTCCTGAGGACAGCAGCGTTGTTGTATTGTGTTTAGAGCATTATGTGTTTCAAAATGCTGAACACTGTCATTTTATTTTATATTTCATCTCAGTTGGAAAGGCAGTTTTCCTATGGAGGGGCAGAGTGTAGGTTTGGAGAGTCAAAGGACTCAAGTTCCTGCTCTGCTGTTTACCAGTTGTATGAGCTCAGAGAATTAACTGTTCTGGGCCTGAGCTTCCACAATCTATTTAAATAAGGGATTGAACTATATTTTCAAAGGACGTTTTCTGTTCTAAGTGCTATACTCTTTCAAGTTATCATTATGGTTGCTCAGCCAAGTAAAACTACTGTTGTCATTATTTATACAACAAAAGGTAGCTTTGTTAGTTACAGGAACATTGTCCAACCATACCCAATCATTTTGAACAAAAAAAAACAGATGTGGCCATTAAACAGCACATAGAAATGATGTCAGCAAAGTGACCGAATAAGAGGTTCCTAGCTCATAGAAACAATGTGACATCCATCTACAGATAAAAATCTACAGACAACAACTTTATGGGAGTTTGGGGACCCATAGGAGGTTGCAAAACCCTGGTAGAACCTAAGACTGAGGAGGGCTGCTTTGAGAAGGCATGTACATGCCCCAGTGTTATGAATAACTTAGCCAACTATGGTCTGCACTGTGGATTGGAAGTAGCCTCATGCCCTTGTGGACTTAGCAGCAACCCTGCCTGGCCACGGTCCTGCTACCAGCCCCATCTGCCAAGTGATCCAGAAGGATTTAAACCCATCCATGCCCACAGTAAAGGAGCTAGTAAACTTGGGCTCAACCGGGATCCTGAAATAGCTCTATGACCCAGTGTCAACCTTTTTCTACTGTAGTCCAGGGGCATTAGTCCCCACCCGGAGACTCAAAAAGAGATATGCCCATTTGGGACTGTGTGGCAGACCCACCAAAAACAGTTCCAACTGCAGTCGCCGAAGCAGCCCTATGTTCCAGCTCCAGCTCCATGCTACCACAGGTAGGGGGAAGTCCTCCCCACCTCGAGACCCAGTGGGAAATATAGCCATTCATGCTCCCAGTTAAAAGATGACCAAATTTGGTCTTGGCTGTGGAGACTGAAATAGGCCTGTGACTCAGTTCTAGCTCCCTCTGCCACGGTCTGGGGGCAGTCTGATCTGCCCAGGTTGCTAACAGGACGTACCACTCAGTAACCAGACCACTAACCTCAGGCTGAACTGCAGCCCCTAAAGCAGCCCGGTGACATAGCTCTGCCAAGAGCAGCTTGGTCGGGGAGACCCTAACCCAGCAGCGCTAGAGGAATTAAAGACACACACACAGAAATACAGAGGTATGAAGTGGGAAATCAGGGGTCTCACAGCCTTCAGACCTGAGAACCCCAAACAGAGATTTACCCACATATTTATTAACCGCAAGCCAGTCATTAGCATTGTTTCTATAGATATTAAATTAACTAAAAGTATCCCTTATGGGAAACGAAGGGATGGGCCAAATTAAAGCAATAGGTTGGGCTAGTTAACTGCAGCAGGAACATGCTCTTAAGGCATAAATCGCTCATGCTATTGTTTGTGGCTTAAGAATGCCTTTAAGCATTTTTCCGCCCTGGGCAGGCCAGGTGTTCCTTGCCCTCATTCCCCTAAATCCACAATCTTCCAGCTTGGGCGTTAAGGCCATTATGAACATGTCACAGTGCTGCAGAGATTTTGTTTATGGCCAGTTTGGGGGCCAGTTTATGGCCAGATTTTGGGGGGCTTGCTCCCAACATAGCTCCTGTCTTCCTCTGCAGTCCAGAGGCAGTTCAGAAATTTGCTTACTGATTAAGAGCCATCATACCCATTCGTGTCTTTGGTAATAAGCCCTCCACCCATGTGCAAACTTGACTAGAGATTCAGAAATAACCCCATGACCCAGCTCCAGCCCGCTCAACTGCTATCCCAAAGGTAGTTTTATCTTTCCAGGGGCCCAGTAGAAAAAAGGTTTTTATTTGCCAAATCAATCTCTAAAAACTGGAATAGATATCTGCTTCTTCAAATGCACAGACACCAATGCAAAGCTACATGGATCATGAGGAATTAGTCAAATATGACACCACCAAATGAAACTAATAAAGCTCCAGTAACCAATCCTAAAGAAATAGAAATTCAGGACCGGGCATGGTGGCTCATGCCTGTAATCCCAGCACTTTGGGAGGTGGAGGCGGGTGGATCACAAGGTCAGGAGTTCAAGACCAGCCTGTCCAAGATGGTAAGACTCCATCTCTACTAAAAATACAACAAACTTAGCCAGGTGCGGTGGCAGGCACCTGTAATCCCAGCTACTCAGGAGGGTGAGGCAGGAGAATCGCTTGATTCATATGAATTCTAGGGATACCAGAAGGTGAAAGAAATAGAGATAAAGATCTTATGTTTAAAAACAATGACTGAAAACATCCCAAATCTATACATGCAAATGTACGTCTTTATTCATGAAGCCCAAAAGTCCCCAAATATATTAAGCATAAAGAGGTACACTGAGATAGATTATAGTCAAAAGTCAAAGACAGGCCGGGCACGGTGGCTCATGCCTGTAATTCCAGTACTTTGGGAGGCTGAGGCAGGTGGATCACCTGAGGTCAGGAGTTCAAGACCAGCCTGGCCAATGTGACAAAACCCTGTCTCTACTAAATATACAAAATATATACTAAATATACGTCTCTACTAAAAATACAAAAAATAGCTGGGCACGATGGCATGCACCTGTAGTCCCAGCTATTTGAGAGGCTGAGGCAGGAGAATCGCTTGAACCCGGGAGGCAGAGGTTGCAGTGAGCCAAGATCAAGATCACACCACTGCACTCAAGCCTGGGCTACAGAGGGAGACTCCATCTAAATAAATAAATAAATAAAATAAAACAAAATAAAATAAAATAAAAAAGTCAAAGACAAAGAGAAAATTTTGAAATCAGCAAGAGAAAAGCAACTTGTCACACACAAGGAAGTACCACAATAAACACTATCAGCAGATTTCTAAGCAGAAACATTACAGGCCAGTAGAGAGTAGATAATATATCCAAAGTACTGAAAACAAAACAAAACAAAAAACTACCAACCTAAAATACCCAGCAAAATTGTTATTTAAGAATGAAGGAGAGATAAAGACTTTCTCAGACAAACAAAAACTGAGGAAAATCGTTACCACTAGGACCTGCCATACAGTATATGATAAAAGGAGTTCTTCGAGTTGAAATGAAAACGTGCTAAACAACAACATAAAACATATAAATGTGTAAGTTTCGCTGTTAAAGGTAAACACAAACACAGAATATTATAATCCTGCAATAGTAGCATGTAAACCACTTTTAACACTGATACATAAAGTCTGAGATAAAAGTAGTAAAAATAACTGTAAACCCAGAAATTTGTTAATGGAAAAGCAATTTAAAAGACGTAAAACCTGACACCAACTACATAAAGTATGAAGGAGAGGGAAGTATAGAGTACATGCAATTGAATTTAAGTTGTTATCAGCATTAATGCAGACTGCTTATAACTATAAAGTATGTGAACCCAGGGTAACCACAATGAAAATTTGTGCAGTAGAGACACAAAAGACAAGAGAAAAGAATTAAAGCACACCACCATAAAAAAATTATCAAACCACAAACAGACAACAGAAGTAGAAAAGGACATAGTAACTCTAAAACAGACAACAAACAACTAACAAAATGGAAAGATTAAGTTCACTCCTATTAATAATTACTTCACATGTAATTGAAATAAACTCACAGTCAAAAGACAGAGTGGCTGAATAGATACGAAAGCAAAATCAAACCATAGGCTGTCCACAAGAGACTCACTGTAGATTTAAGAACACACATAGGCTGAAATTTAGTAAAAGGATGAAGAAAGATATTCAACACAAATATTTTTATTTCTTCTAAAAAAAAATAACAGGATACATGTGCAGAACACGCAGGTTTGTTACATAGGTACACGTGTGCCATTGTGGTTTGCTGCACCTATTGACCCATCCATTAAGTTCCCTCCCCTCAATGCCCACCCACCAACAGGCCCTGGTATGTGTTGTTCCCCTCTCTGTGTCCATGTGTTTCTATTGTTCACTCCTACTTGTGAGAACATGTGGTGTTTGGTTTTCTGTTCCTGTGTTAGTTTGCTGAGGATGATGGCTTCTAGCTTTATCCATGTCCCTGCAAAGGACATGATCTCATTCCTTTTTATGGCTGCATAGTATCCCATGGTGTATGTGTACTACATTTTCTTTATCCACGCTATCGTTGATGGGCATTTGGGTTGATTCTATGTCTTTGTTATTAAAAATAGTGCTGCAATAAACATACATGTGCATGTGTCTTTGTAGCAGAATGATTTATATTCCTTTATGTATATACCCAGTAATGGGACTGCTGAGTCAAATGGTATTCTGGTTCTAGATCCTTGAATCTTGAATCGCCATACTGTCTTCCACAACAGTTGAACTAATTTACATTCTCACCAACGGTGTAAAAGCATTCCTATTTCTCCACAGCCTCACCACCATCAATTGTTTCCTGACTTTTAATAATCGCCATTCTAACTGGTGGGAGATGGTATCTCATTGTGGTTTTGATTTGAATTCCTCTGATGATCAGTGATGTTGCCCTTTTTTTCATATGTTTGTTGGTCACATAAATGTCTTCTTTTGAGAAGCGTCTGTTCATATCTTTTGCCCACTTTTTCATGGCGTTGTTTGTTTTTTTCTTGTAAATGTGTTTAAGTTTCTTGTAAATTCTGGATATTAGACATTTGTCAGATGGGCAGAATGAAAAAATATTCCCCCATTCTGTAGGTTGCCTGTTCACTCTGATGATAGTTTCTTTTGCTGTGCAGAAGCTCTTTAATTAGATATTATTTGTCAATTTTTGCTTTTGTTGCAATTGCTTTTGGCATTTTTGTCATGTAGTATTTGCCCATATTCCACACAAATATTAATGGTAACCAAAAGAGAACAGCAGTTGCTGTACTTATATGTGACCAAGTAGACTCTATGTCAAAAATTGTCACGAGACAAAGACAGTAATTATATAATGATATAAAGTTGATTTAACAAGAAGATATAACAATTATAAATATACATGTACCCAATATCAAAGCATCTAAATTATAAAGCAAACTGACAAATCTGACGGGATAAATAGATAGCAATACAATAAGAGTAGAAGAATTCAATACCCTAATCTCTATAATGAATACATCACCCAGACAGAAAATCAATAAGTAAATGGCAGAAATAACACTACAGACCAAACGAAGGTACATTCATACAGCATTCTCCACCCAACAGCAGAGGAATACACATTCTTCTTAAGAGCACATATATTATTTTCCAGGATAGATCACGTTAGGTCACAAAACAAGTATTAACAAATTTAAGAAGACCAAAATCATTCCAAGTATCCTTTCTGACCAAAATACAATGAAACTACCAATCAATAACAGTAAGAAAATGGAAAAATTCTCAAAGTTGTGGAAACTAACAACACTCATGAACAACCATTGCATCAAATAGATAATCAAAGGGAATTTTAAAAATATTTTGAGATAAATGAAAATGAAAACACAACATACCAAAATCTATGGGAGACAGCAAAATCAATACTAAGAGGAAAATTTGTAGCAGTAGATGACTACGTTAAAAAAGAAGAAAGGTTTCAAATTAACAACCTAACTTTATATTTCAAGAAATTAGAAAAAGAAGGCCAAATTAAGTTCTATGTTAACTGAAGAAAAAAAATGAACATTAGAAATAAATCAAATAAAGAATAGAGAACAATAGAAAAAAATCAACAAATCTAAGAATTGAATTTTGAAAAAATAAACAAAATTGGCAAATCCTTAGCTAGTCTAACTAAAATAAAGAAGAAAAAAAACCCAAATAAATAAAATTATAAATGAAAGAGAAGATGTTACAATGGCTACCTGACAACTTAAAAAAATCATAAGGGCCTAATATAAATAATTAGATAACAATAAATCAGATAATCCAAGAAATAAATTTCTAAAGATATATAATCTACCAAAACTGAATCAAGAAGAAATAGAAAGCTTGAAAAGAGTAATAAAAAATAAAGAGATTAAGTAGTAATCAAAAACTTCCCAATAAGTAAGCCCAAGATAAAATGTCTTCCTGGGTGAATTCTACCAAATATTTGAAAGAATAATTAATACCAATTCTTCTTAAATCTTCCAAAATAGAAACAGAGTAGGTCTGAACTCATTTTATGAACCAGAATCACCCTGATATAAAAGCTAGACAAAGACGCCACATTAAAAGAAAACTATAGGCCAATATACCTGATGAAATTAGGTGCAAAAATCCTCAAAATACTATTCAACCAAATTTAACATCACATTAAGTGGATTATACGCTATGATCAAGTAGGATTTATCACTAGAATGTAAGGATGGTTCAATGTATACAAATCAATAAGGGTAATACACCATGTAAACAGGATAAAAGATAAAAAGCACAGTCATCTCAATCGATACAGAAATAGCACTTGACAAAATTCAACATTCATTCATGATAAAATTCTCAACAAAATAGGTATAGAGGGAATCTATCTGAACATAATAAAGGCCATATATGAGAAGCTCACAGCTAACATTACACTCAACTGTGAAAAACTGAAAACCTTTCCTGTAAGATATGAAACAAGACAAGGATGCCCCTTCTCACCACTTCCACTCAAAGCAGGACTGATAGGCCTAGCCAGAGCAATTAGACAAGAAAAAGAAGGCATATAAATTGGAAAGGAAGTAGCAAAATGATCTCCATTTGCTGGTGACATGATCCTATCTGCAGAAAACCTTAAAGACTCAACAAAAAATTGTGAGAACTAGGGATGGTATGGGGACTGGAGGAAGAGGTTAGGTAAATGTGAGGAAGAGAAGAAGAGTTATAGAATAACAAAGCAGTTATATTTGATAATGAGCTGAATAATATGGAACTCTGACACACAAATTAGTTTAAAAATAACTGCAAATTCACATATATAAAAAATGAGAATGGAACATATGTGTGTGTGTGTGTGTGTGTGTGTGTAATGAACATAACTAGAATAAGTAAATGAGAATGAAACTTTATCCATATCCAGAAAGATGGACCAAGTTGTGAAAAATTCCAAATGGCCAAATCTAAGTTTTCTACTTTTAAATAATGTCCCTTCTCTGCACTCCATTGGTTCCTTAATCCCTTTACTCCCTATTATAGACTTCCACTTGAAAAAGGTAATTTTTCCACTATGCTGATTCTCTTTCTCCCAATAATTCACCCAGAAATTTTTGTCCTTTCACTGCTCAGATTGGTAGATGATCAAATAGAGCTTTTAAAAAAAAGGCAAGGGAGGTGGCAAAAGTATGGAGTTGTAAGGGGTCTGAGCTAATGAGTTGGTGTGGCACAGTCTCATGGATGCTGGCGGAAGAGCATAGTACTTTGTTATTCACAGCAATAACAGTAACAAAAAGAGCAGCAACTTTGCTGGTTTTCCAGGCCCAAATTCCAACAGGAAAATGCAAAGTGGGCCTGGTAACACCTACTCTCAAAGTGGATTGCATCACAAAGAAGGTACCCTAAGCTTGTGCCAACTGAATCTTTTATACCACACAGTAAATATACCTGACTTTTGACCTGAAGGAATTCATTTTCTTTATTTTATTATATAGTAAATAAACCTGCCATTGGTTCTGAAGGAAAACACAATCTCCATCTTACAAAGCTCACTATGCAAATATTCTTGGAAAAGTAGTCTGGAACAAAGACAGTCTCCTCAAAAAATGAGTAGGAAAATGAGACCCATGGAGAACTGTCTTCCAACACAAGGCTTTGACCCACGCCCTATAATTACTCAACACATACCATTGAGTTTATCTTTACCTATCAACAATGTGGAGTTGTAAAAAATATATGAGAAGGAAAGTCACTTTTTAAAAGCATAAGCATAGTATCACTGGTTTGATAATTAAAAAGTAGACTAGAGAAAATGACATTTTACTAATTCAGATGAAAAGTAATATTAACATATTAATTTGTTATATGATTTAGATTTATTTCATCTTGCTAACTAGAGTTTTTGGCTCTCTTTGAATCCAGAATAGCTAACTATTCTCTATGTCCCTACCACATGGTTAAGAGGGCAACTGGCACACAATAAATACAATGTGTGATATAATAATTTATTAATTTGAATCTGGGCATCCTAATAACAGTGGAGAGAACTTTTAATGAGTGGCTGCAGGAGTATGGCACAGGAAGGTCTGAATTTACTCATACTTATTCATTATATATTTCATTCCCCAGAAAAGAAAACTTCTCTTTAATGCTACTTGCATTTTGGGAATTCCCTTTATATGTAAGTTACTTTATGTTTATGAAGAGCAAGATCTAAGCTGTTGTGGCACACAGTTCCAAAAAGCCAACCTATAGGAGGGTCAAAGTTCAAGCATGTTGCAATGTTCTCATTTTTTTTGGGAACTTGGAAGCTGCATTGCCTTTTTTTATAACTTATGTTTTATACCAAGGGTAGCTAAACTGTAGCTGCTTCATAATTGCACAGGAACATTGCTAGAAATTGAATTTCTAATATTGATGCTTTCTATTCTTAATGTTGCGGTTGTGTTTTTTAAATTAATTCAAAAAAATCGTGCTTGTTATAGGGAAGTGCCTAAAGCAAAAACCTGATTCCAAGTACCAGTCAAAAGAAGAAACAAAGCATTCAGTGCTTACTGTGTGAACAATCTCTCTATGAAGGTCAATGCCATAGATGAAACTGCAGTGTTTTGCTGTTGTTTTCTTTACTAAAGTCAGCACTTTTATTTAGAAGCAAATGACGGCATCTCTTATTTAAGTTTAAAAGTTAACCTTTGCCAAATGACTATAGAAATAATTAACAATATTATCTAAGTCAATTTAGCTAATTAAGCTTATGCTGCATCTCTGTCATCTCCTTTGAGTTCTTCAAGGATTTTGGAACCTCAGAAAAAGAAAAAAGGAATTTTCATAGAGGGAAGTTGCATAGCACAATTGAGGTGAAAGGTTGAATAACTCTAGTAGAATAAGTCTTGTAAATGTCACTGGAATATATTGCTTTATATGTTATGATACCTCGATACTTTTAGAATGCAATAAATTCCACTATATTGAACCGATGCTGGGGCAAGTGTGTAGTTGTTATTATTTCCCCTGACTCTCCTCATTTTAGAATTAGTATTCATATACTAATTCTCATCAGTATTTTTCTCATTGAATTATTAAATAATTCGTTATTTTTAAGGTCCACCCCATCCTAACATAAAAAAACATATATTTCTCTGAGCCTCGTTTTCACTATGCACTGTGACTTCCCAGGTAACTCTGTACCAGAGTGAAGAATGATTTAGTACAATACTAGTTCCCATCTAAAATTCCTCACCAATGTGGGTTTTTTTAACCAATAAAGACAATAAAAAAAATACTAAAGATTCTAAAGTCTCACTCTCAGAAATTTCAGAACTAACCCTTTTATATTTTGGTTCAATTGGGTAAGAGTCTCCCATGTTGCTGGGTTACTGTACAAATATATAAATGTGTGTATGTATGTGTATGTGGATGCATGTGCAAGTTCTGTAACTTTGCAACTGAGAAACAAAGTCAGTATATAGGTATCTATACATGTAATTTTTATAACTTTACCCACTAGAAATAATAAAAACTTTATGCAAATGAATTCATTCACGATGAGACCTTACATTATGTGATTTTGTAGTACTGATTTCTCTTTACATAAATGTTATTGTTAATTCTTGAGTCTTCTTCATTCTGAAAATATTAGTGTCTTTTCTTGGTGAGAGAGCCCAAGAGAAATGAGAAGGAGTGTTCTCTTCAGCTCTTGTTCTCAATGCATGAAATGCTTGCCATTGTCAACACGATCTGGTGCCACAGCCACTGTCACATTCACAGACACCACTGTGCAGAATTTATTAGGTTTACATAAAGGTTATGTGGAATAAATCACCGGCTTTTATCTTTGCCTGGTATCATCTTTGCATTATTTATGAGCAAAGAACAATATATCATGCTGGCCTGCTATAATTCTCCTAGTAAAACATCATTTTCCTGGAGAGCCTGATGCTAGTGTGAAGAGGCAAGTCCTTTTTTGCAGGGCATGTTTCTGACAGTACATCAGAGAGATGTGGACTGCACCTACTATTCATAATCAATTTAAGATGTAGCACAACCCACAGAGGAGGAGAATTTCTCTAGGCTGCATTCTCCAAGGAAGAATGCTTATCTTGTCCATCCTCTGGACACCATACTGTTGCAGTTCAGTGATAAATTCAACAATTTTTTTAAAGAGTGTTCACGATATTCTAGGCACCTTTCTAAGTGCTTGGAATTCTTCAGGGAAAAAAGAAATAATAGTTACAGTCTTAGCCTAAGTTCCCCCTAAAAGGAGCCCTAGAAAAGAATTTAGATTCATGAACTTTAATTTTGAGAAGTAAACACAAGTAACTGGAGTAGAATACTAGAAGGGCAACACAGAGAAGGAGGGAAAGTTAATTTCAGGTTGCATCACTGAGCTGATTGATTACAGCTCAGCAGGCAACTAGAACACAATTCCATTGGGGATCTTCTGAGAAGCCATGTACACAAAAGTCAGTATTGTCCACCTGAAACAAAAGAGAGAAATTTTTGTTCACAGTGGCAAAGGGTTATACCATAGAACATTAGCTCTATGTATCAGAAAGGCTCTCCTCTGCACGTATCAGAAAGGCTGAGCATGATCTTATAGGCATCTCAGAAGTGACAGAGTAAGATGCCAACAGCAAGAAATTTGTGGTAGAGGTAATGCAAAGTGCTGTCAGATTATACCTGTGTAAAACTATAGCACAGCAATGACTAGGGTGAAAACAGTGGCCAAAAAGACAGGAAGTGGGACACAAGAGATGTCCAGTGCAACTCCTGCTTCTGAGGAGCTTACATTCTAGTGACTTTATTTTAATCCAATCCAGATACTTTATTTAGGGCTTTCTTAAAGAAGGAAAAAAAATGATTCAATGAGAATGGTTGTGGCTTACAATACTTTTAGGCATTGCTATACAAGAAAAAAATTAAAATAATAAAGTTATAAAAATATAAATACTAAAAATAATAAAAAACAAATACATACATTTGTTTCCAATTCCTGTCATGAAGGAATGGATTAAAATTTTCACTGGATTTGTCTAAGAGGACCAACTATAGTGTGTCCTTGTCTAAACAGCTCATGTTTTATTTTTTTAGGTCCTACAGGATGGACTTAGTTTAGAATCAGTTTTAACTGAAATCTTAATAAGGTCATAGATGTCAACTACTACCACATTCTAAAATCAAGACCTGCAAACAAAAGAAGCAATAACAAAGTAGTTTTAAAATCCTCAACTGAAAATTCTTATCCACCTATTAAAGAGGCTGGAGAGGCCAGAGGAGATGCACTTAAAAAATAATTACTGGGGAGAGCGGTCAAGGTTCTCTGAGTTCTCTACTATGCCATGGAAAGAGGCTAAGAGGGATTTAAGTTCTTTCCAAAACCAGGGAAGGAGGATTCAATGGGATGCCTTGGAGAGTTTTATCTGTTTTCTATAGAACTTGGAAGACATAGCAGACTGATCACATGCTGGGAAGCCTAAAGGGAGAGTGGCAACGGCTGCCTAGCTACTCTGCTGGAAGAGAAAAACAAGTTACAAATTTGGGGACAATGTCTACTCCCAGAATTTTCAGGGTATAGTCAAGAGAGTACTGTAGAAAGGTTGACTTAAATTCTGTCCAAGAAGAATGCCTGGAGAGAAGCCGAGTCCTCAGCCAAAGGAACATCTTGGTTTTGAAGGTGAAATAACACATCATCAGACAGAAGCGATACATTTATCCACATCAAGGGAAATACATTTGAGAGATCCCCAGAAATGAAGGCAAGTATAATAATCTCTGGAAATCTCACAAAATCAGCCCAGAAGAGAATAATCTAGTTTTAAATATCTGCCAAATGTGTAGCTTCCCCACTTTGAGGATTCTAAAAGACCCAAAGTATTCCTACATAGAATTCTACAAGATATCACCATAGACATCCTAAAATATAAATAGGGTTATTTTCCACACTCAGACCATGTGGATACCAAACAGATATTAATAAAGCATTGACCCTACAGAGAAGGCAGAGGACAAAGAAGAAATGAGGAGAGAGGAGTATCAAAGAAAAACTAACCTTCTAAAAGCACACTCAAGGATTGACAGTACTTGGAATGGAAGATAAGCAGTAAGAACATTTCTGTTGTGTTCACAATAGTTATTAGTAATAATTTTTGGTGATTAAAGTCTAGTAATGAGCTGTCCCTGCACATCTTCCAGGTCTTATAGGACATAATATCAGGGACACAGGTAACTAAAGGCAAATAAGGAAAGAATAGAATTAAAAGACATAATAATGCATAAAGCAGGAGAAAGCTTAGAGCTCAGGGTCTTTAGTACCACTTGGTTTCAGCAGACAGAGGGAGGACCTGAGATTATTGACTAGAGAGCATATTCTGGGGTCAATAGTCAACTCAAGTATAAGCTAAGTGAGGGAACGCAATTGTTAAAACCAATCTTTCTTCTGAGTCTCTGAATTCTTAATGAACAAAATGCAGCAAGACTGACTTTTCTTTCTGGATATAGAAATTGTGGATGGAAGTAGTGATTGTAACTGATTTCAAAATAATTCAAATAAAGATCTTCTATCACTCCCCTCAATTTGCTGTCTGACCATAGCTCTTCAAAGGAAATCTTCAAAAGAAGCTGGAAAACTGAGTGGATGATGCACCGTGACTATCAATAAATGAAATCAAAAGAATCATCTGAAAACTGGAAACTTAGGCAATAAGCAATTTTCTTCTTCTTTGTGACATCAGACTAACTTGAGTCATTTCTCCAAAATTACAGAGTGTGATGAGGAGGAACTGTGACAATCAGAGTGGAGTACCGAATACATTCTAAGGTGACAGAAGTCAATTTCAACCTGTTGCACAAACATAATTACATGAGCAGGCAAACTAAGTCTTTGGAGAAAAAATTATCTCCTGTTTTATCCTTAAAAATTTATGCAGATTTTTCAGGTATATGATTCCCCAAAGATACACACAGTTCTAGATTTGGCATGCCCAGAGATTTCACTGAAACCAACATTCTATTTAAAAAAAAAAACAAACAAACAAACAAAAAAAACAAAAAAAAAAACCTGTTAGTAAAGTTTAGGAAGGAGGGAATTTTCATTTGTCCTGAGAAGGCTTTGTTCTGGTAGTCAGACGCTGATGGATGGTTAACCAGGCCCTCAAGTGAGCAGAGCCTCACAAACCGACATTCATCTTATTTTTCTAAAAGGATTTTAGCAAAGAGAAATTGATGGAAAGTGTTCTTATACTTGTACAAAGAGAAGGAGATTGGCCAGATTTTCCTCTGGAAGCTACAAAAACCTCAAAGCAAACAAAAAACTAGAAATCACAGATCAGGACTATTGATATTTGTTTTATTTATTTTAATTAAAACCTACACTTCAGTAAATAGCTTTTCTTTAAATTTACAGATTGCCATTGCAGTTTAACACTTTGTAGAGAGGTGATGTATAACAGAGTTAACTGATTAGTATAATTTCAATTTGCTTTAATATACCAAATCTCCGTTGTGAAATATCCACAGTTAATGACCAGAGTAGACTCAATTGAGGTCATTGTCAGTATTACCAAGTCCCAAATTTAATTTTACAGATGAGGAAAAGAAAAAGGTCATTAAAGTGTATGTCTCTCCCAATTTTAATATTCTATTATGCAGATCTTTATAGTGTTTTATCACTTTGCTTTCTTCCTAGCTTGTGTTTTTCGTTATATGACTGTTTCACTTTACAAGCTTTTAGAATTAAAAGCCGTGTAGCCAATATCATGAGCCTTTTCTCATGCCAGCTAGGCTTCGGGTCCTTGTTTTCAATTACATTTAAGTCAAAATGAAGTTAGTCCAGAAAAATTAGCCCACCCACACTGTTACCTACCCTATCCTCTTGAAAATAGTGGTTCTGAGATCATGTCCTTTGCAGGGACATGGAAGGAGCCGGAAGCCATTATCCTTAGCAAACTAACACAGGAACAGAAAACCAAACAATGCACGTTCTCACTTATAAGTGGGAACTGAATGATAAGAACACATGAACACATCGCGGGGAACAATACACACTGGGGCCTGTCAGGAGGATGGGGGGAGGAAGAGCTGCTAATCAGGAAGAATTGCTAATGGACGCTGGACTTAATACCTAGATGATGGTTTGATCTGAGCAGCAAACCTCCATGGCACATGTTTACCTATGTAACAAACCTGCACATCCTGCACATGTACCTCAGAACTTAAAAGCTGAAGGAAAAAAAAAAAGAAAATAATGGTTCATCTCTTTTGCTACCTTCTAGGAGTCTCTCATGTACACAATTTAACTGAGAGCTATACAGGGAGAGGAATTCTGACTTAGAAGATCTTAACTAGGGAGCAGTGAGGATGGTGAGATGGCAACAATCAAACACATAGGCATATGAAAATTTGACTTTGATATGGATCCTGACTGATCACCTTACCAACCTGACATCTCCAAGGGATCTTGAAATAATATTATAATCTACTAATATTACAGGGGTTTCAAAACCCCACTGGAAGCATTACGGATAGAGAAAATGTTGTATGCCAGAACATGAGATTATAAGAAATATTTTGATAGTCACTGAGGGAGAAAGGTGAGACCAGTAAGCAACATGATGAAATAGCAAGGGAAGATCATCAGCTCTTTTCTAAGGACAGTAGACGTTATTAATAGCAGAGTTCCTATTAAATGAGTGGATGAGCTGAGGCCATGTCACCAAAAGTCCATTTTTCCTATGATTTCCCCACATATCACAGTCTTTCCTCTAAATCAATTGTTGAACACAGATTTAAGAATGTTCTTTTGAAGCATCACCAATCATTGGTCTTCTGCAGGTGCTTACATTACTCAGTTCAGCTCTGCATTCATGAGAACGCAATCAATCAGTCAATAGTGTCCCAGTGGATAAACAGTGAGAGCCTCTGTTCCAGCCCACCTTGTCTATTAAGAAACTAGCTTCGAAACAACATCCTTTCTGAGATCTCAGTGCCACTTTAGACTTCATAACTAAGTATTCAGACAACAACCTTCTGGAAACTAATTCCTGACTCTGTATTTGTTATCTTTATTTTTATTTAAGACAAACCCTATTCAGAAAAAGCCTTATTTTTATTTACACATTACTACAGTAACTAAGAGCATTACATTGAGTTAATATAAAAATAAATTGATTAACCCATTGCAAGACCCTTAAATATAAAGTGTTTAGTTAAACACAAAGAAAATTTCCAGTGGCTGCTCCATATGTACTTCTGTTGGGAAAACAATAAACGTAACCACATGGTATATTCATTTAAAGTCTATTTTACACCAAAACTCATTAAAGTGTTCAGATGATTCTAGTAAGGAGTCAGAAATAATCATCATGTTTCACAAGTTTGACCCATTTAGGCTCTAAGATGTTCCTAGTTGCCAGACATTTTAATAATGCCCAATATAGGATTAAAACAATAATATGTATTAGTAACAGTGCACTTTTTTTCTGTGATCATAGTTCATTTTCTTCTTTATTGACGTTCTGAAAGACATAAAGATCCAAACACTGAATGATAAAACTGATAGCAATAGGATATTTTATATATTAAAATTTTATTTGAAACATAACAAGAGGCTACTGAAGTGATAAGAACAACACCACAAGAGAGCAAAATTTATCTCAACCTTCCTAGCTTTTCCAGTTTGTTGGTATTCCCCCGAGGTGACCATCTATTACTTCCGTAGTTGCTGCCACTGTACCACTACAGTTCCAAAGAACTCCATTTTTGGTGATGGATATATGACTTGTCCTCTGGATTTTCTAATGCAACCGCAATATGGTTGGGTTATCTGAATTCCAGACTCCATGGTAGTCAGAGTGGTTAAGGTGGGTTAGGCATAAGTAGCCCAGTTTAAAAGAAATTGAATGTATGGTCCAGCTCACAAATTTCATTAAGTCTTACCTTTATTTTCATAGGATAATAAGTGCTCATGACAGCAAATAAATTAATAGCATAGAGTTAAGTAATATATTAATATCTTTATCAATCTCCTGGTAATTTATCCAAAAACAGGGGCTCATTTTATGCATTACAGGAACTATGTCCTTGGAAATACTTCAACTTCCTAAAAAACACAAAGTAGAACTCCAAAAAGCATGTTCAATCATGTTATTGACTTCTGAAAAAAAAATTTAACTGTTCATAGTATATCTTTTCAGGAAGTGCCATACACTAGAAATTACTCAATAGAAAATGTCCAAGATTCTGAGTTCGGCCATCCTTTATTAAAAACCATTGTTTATTCTATCATGCTCATTAAAGTAACAAATTATACAACACAACCTCCCTGATCAAGCCACAAAGAATATTTGCATTTTAATAAAGCCACATGGAAATCATAAGTGAATATTCAAACATTCAAAAGAAAAATATTGTGTTAATTACATGCAATTGAAGAGGGTTTATAGATATACAAAATCCTAGACATCAAAAGGGGAGGATGGGCTGTTATTAGTTAGATTATGTGCAAATAGCACTCATTATATCATAAATATATACGTAACATTCATGGGATACATAATGTTAGGTATATGTCATTCTGCATCCTAAAGCTGATTTACCCTCCCTTGTATAATTAATTTAGCTAGATTTTGTAACTTTTAAGAAATACACATATATACATATATTTTATAGATATATAAACACACATACATATGCCATATATATTTCTAACTCTTAAGAAATATATACATATATACACACGTATATATGTGTGTGTATATATACACAAGTGAATACGTACATATGTGTGTGAAAAATACACACACACACCAGAATCTAAATATTAGAGTGATTTTCACTTCTAAAAGTGTAGCATTACTGCTTCTTATAACATGATAGCAAAGTAGACACTCTGAAAGGCTTAACTCCCGAGTAGAATGCATACTTAAATCATTTTTCATCTAGTAGAAAGAGAAATAGCTAGTGCTAAAAAAGCTGAAAATGAATGATTAAAAATTGTGAGCTCAAATTGGATCATAAAAGCTAACTCAAAACCAAGATTGTCCAACAAGAAAATATTGGCATCAATATTGAGTAACAAAATACAAGGTCTTCTTATAGAACTAAACATATTTTTACCCCACTTTCATCAATGGACAGATCATCCAAACAGAAAATGGACAAAGAAACATCAGACTTAAATTGCACCATAGACCAAATGGACCTAACAGACATTTACAGAACATTTCATCCAACGGCTGCAGAATACACATTCTTGTGTTCTATTACCTAGTGGGGTGATTACAGCTAATATCAATGTATTTCAAGATAGCTGGAAAATAGGATATTAAAAGTTATAATCACAAAGACATTATACAGGTTCAAGATGATTAATACACTACCTTGATTTGATCATAATATAATGTACAACACATATTGAAACATCACACCATACCACATAAAAATATATAATAATTATGTGTCAATTATAAACAAACAAAACAAAAAATAAATATATGTGTACACAAAAACCTTCACATGGGTATTTATAGCAGCTTTATTGTTACTCATCAAAGCTTGGAAGCAACCAACTTGTCCTTCAGTAAATAAATGGATAGTTAAACTGTGGTATATCAGAAAATGGAATAACATTTGGCACTAAGAAGAAATAAATGATCAAGTTGTGAAAAGACATGCAGAAACTCTAAACGAATATTACTAACTGACAAAAAATCTGGAAAGGCTACATACTGTATGATTCTGGCTGTACGACATTCTAGAAAAGACAAAGCTATGGGGACAGGAAAAAGATCAGTGGTTGCCAGGGTTTGAGGAGGGATGAATAGAAGGAGCACAGAAGAATTTTTAGGGCAATGAAGATATTCTTTATGATATTATAATGATGGACATATGTTACTATACATTTTTTTAATTCACAGAATTTATAACATCAAAAGTGAACCCTAATGTAAACTTCAAATTTAGGGTGAATATCATGCCAATATAGGCTCATCAAGTTTAAAAAATTTGTCACTCTGGTTGGGGATGTTGATCCTGGGGGAGGCTAGGCATGTGTGGGGCCAGAGATATATGAGAAGTCTCTCTCCCTTCCTCTTAATTTTGCTGTGAACCTAAAACTGATCAAAAATAATTGAGTATTTTTAAGAAGAGAGAAAAAAATAACCTTAGACCTTGAACCAGACAAAATTAGAGGAGGTAAACTGAGAATCTAGAGGTAAGCTAAGAGCATTGATAGGGCTACAGTAGTAACAAGTCTGTCACATCTCCTGGCTCCCAGCAAAAGCAAATGCAAATCCTCCATGAAGGACTGCTCCCTCAGTCTATACACTCAGAATTCCCACAGTATAAACCCAGCCAAATGTGAACCCACTGTCAAATATTTTTGAATTCACAAGTAAACAGGTCACCGCAAAAAAAAAAAAAAAAAAAAAAAAAATGGTTGGCAAAAACAAACACAACACACACAAAAACCATATTAGGACTCAGACACTGAAATAATCACAGAGAGTCTATCTATGCCAAAGTATTTATAACATATTTAATAAAATTAAGAGACCAGGCATATACTAATTATAAAATCCTAATGTTTTAGACATGAAAAATTTATTTGAAATTAAAACTCAATATGTAGAGAAGAATAGACATATGTAAAGTAACAGTGAACTGGAGAAAAGATCTACCCATTTTACGGAGATAGGCAAGAAGATGACAAAGATGAGAACTTAACAAATATTGAGAATAGAAAGAAATATAAAATATGCCTAATGACAGTCCTAAAAGAGAGAATAAAGGTTAGGCCATGTTTAAATAGACATAGGCTGACAATTATCTAGAGCTGACAAAAAGGCTGGAATCCATAAATAAAAACAATGCTATGATACTAAGAAGAATAAATAAGAAAAAATTCATAGTTAAATACTTTGAAATAAAACTTGAAAACATTAAACAAAGAATATATTCCTAAGAATAGCTCAAAAGAAAACACAAATTATTGAAAAGACAGCCATTGTTCAACAGCAATGATAACAGAAAATAGCACAATAATATAATAAAAGAAACAAAAGATAAAACTAGAAATTTATATCTAATAAAAATATTTTCAAGAATGGGGATGAAGTAGTCACTTTCAGATTAAAACAAGAGAACAAAACAACAAAAATCATGACTGAATGAGTTTGCCACCAACAGATTTTTACTAGAGGAACCTTAGAAGAAAGATGACCTCTGACATAAAGTGTGCAATGCAAGAAGCATTGGTAAGCAAAGAAATTAGTAGACATGGGATAAATCAAAACAAACTCATCTTGGAACGTAATATTAGTCCTTAATTTGTTTACTTAAAAAATGACAGAAACAAAGTACTATAAAATGATTGTCTGGTGAAGAGAGGGAGTTATCACAATTACAGTTCTAAAATCATGCATTATTCTTGAGAGGGGACTTAAATATTGATTAACTGTAGAACTTTCAAAGTATATGTGATTAAATTTCAAGAGCAGTCACTAAAAGAATACAACTAACTTAGTAAATTGAAAAAAATCAAGAAAACAAACAAAATGACTAAATTAATGGATTGCAAACAGTCACTAATATGAAAAGAAAAAAATGAAGCATAGATAAAATGAAATAAATAGAAATAAAATAAAATGAAACGAAATACAGAGAAAATACAAATTAAAATATTTTAGGAAGCACCAAAATGACAGAAATCACATTCAATATTAATGATCTAAACTTGTGACACAGAAGGTAGAAAACAAAGATTTTCAGAATGGGGTGCAAGGGAGGGTGTCGAGAGAGAGCGAGAGAGAAAAAACTCATCAAAACATAAGAAAATAAAAATGAAATGTTGGAAAGCAAAATAATAGAAAAAGGTATACTAGATAAAAACCAACAAAATATTGTTGTGGTAGTTATATTACTTTTGAAACAAAAGAAATTTAAGGCAAAAAATATAAAGACTATTATGTGATGATAAAGAATTCAACTTATCAAAAAGTTATAAATTTTAAACTTGTATGCATCTAATTAAGAGGACTCAAAATACAGAAACACACAAACATTTAGTTTTATGGGTAAAAGTGAACAAACCTACCATTATTGTGAAAAATTTTTAAATGAATCTCAAATTTTATAGGTCAATTAGGCAGTAAATTTATGAATACAAATTTAAACTACACAATGTAAAAGCTTGATATAAGTGAATATATATAGAACCATTCATCCAACAATTAGAAAATACATTTTCTCTTCAAGTACATGTGTGATATTTGTAAAACACAATCATAAAAACATTTATATCATAAACATAAAAACATTTATTATATCATAAACATAAAAACATTTACTATACCATAAAGCAAGTCTAAACCAATTTCAAAAAATCTGTATCAGACAAACTATGTTCTATTTCTTTCCTAGTTAATTCAGACTTCTATAAGTGAATACCATAGATTGCGTGGCTTATAAAGTACAGAAACTTATTTCTCATAGTTTTGGAGCCTGGGATGTTCAAGATGAAGGCACTAGCAGATTCAGTGTCTGGTGAAGGCTCACTTCCTGGTTTATAGATTACCATCTTTTTGCTGTGTTCTCACATGCCAAAATCAGGGAAGGATGCTTATAATCACATTAATCCTATTCATGAGGTCTGTACCCTCATAACCTCATTACCACCCAAATGTTCCACTTCCTAATGCCATTCCATTGGAAAGACAGATCATCTTCAGGGGGCATTGCACTGACCCAGTTCTCCCCTCTGTCTTGCTTATAGTTATCAAAAATACCTGTGGAATACACTGGGAAAGCAATATCTTGCAATGAAAGGGAGCTAGGCAGAGCAGCCAGGGTTGCTCAACTGCAGTGCAAATGAACAATGTGCAGAAAAGACTCTATCTGCCCTGTGCAAGCCTTCTTGATCCTTGAGGAACTGGCTTGCTCTGAATCCTGGGCTTCTGCTATCCCTTGCTGCCTATCTGTAAGTAATCAACTCATTCCATGTAAGTTATGCGCCTGGGTGTTTTGTCTCACTGGATTCAGACAAGGTGGTAACTAATACACAATGAATCTACTTCATAGAAAAAAAAATCCACTCTATAGCACTTACCAAAGGTGTAGTTAGGTTAAATAACCAATAACCCAATTATAAACTTAAAAGAAAGTACAAACACAAGTGTGGGCTTTAAAAATCATATTCCTAATAACTCAAAGAACAAATCATATAGGAAAATTTTAAATATTCAGAAAGAAGCAGCAATGCCTATATCCGCACCAAAGTTTGGGGCATAAACTTAAAACAGTATTAAAGGAATGCTTTTATTAGAAAAGTTAATAATATAAGTAACAAAAATTTTTGGGAGGTCGAGTCAGGCAGATCACGAGGTCAGGAGTTCGAGACCAGCCTGACCAACATAGTGAAACCCTGTCTCTACTAAAAAAAAAAAAAAAAAAATAGAAAAATTAGCCAGGTGTGGTGGTGTGTGCCTGTAATCCCAGCTACCCGGGAGGCTGAGGCAGGAGAATGGCGTGAACCCAGGAGATGGGGCTTACAGTGAGCTGAGATTGAGCCACTGCACTCCAGCCTGGGCAATAGAGCGAGACTCCATCTCAAAAAAAAAAAATTAAATTAGATAAATAACATAAGAGAAATCCAAAGATAGTAGAAGGAAAGAGAAACTAATAAGTAAAAATCAAAGATCACAAAAACAAAGATAAAGAAAGGGAGACACAATAAAAGCCAAGTTTGTCCTTCTATTTGTTAATAAAATTTCTGGCATTTTTAAAGGAAAAATAGAGAATGTCCAAAGAAACAATATTAAGAAGTGCAAAAAAAGATATGTGTTAATTAGTGGGAGAGTATCTCTAACAGCCACTTAGGCTGACATCTCCCAATGAACTCTAGCAACAATAGAGATCATTCTTCCAAACTTTTCCCCAAAGGCTATAAAGTAAAAAACACAAGGCCACTTTTGAAATATCTTACAGAAGGAAAAGAAAAATAAATAAAATAACTGTAATTTCATGAGGATAAAATTGTTCTTACATTTTAAGAGAATAAGTAGTCAGAAAGGGGAAGAAAAAACAAAGAAAAGACTAATATGGAAAATAATTCAAACAAGCATGAACCTGCAGGACCCTGAGGAAAGGACAGGACTCTAAAATACCAGGGACTAACTGGTTAACAACTTGAAAATCAATTTGATCATTACCCAATGCCCTCGATCACGCCCAAGAATTGCTTAAGAAATAATAAAGTTGTTCGTTGAACATTTAACAGAGAGCTTTATTTGGAAATATTTATTAATAATTTTTATGACCTTTTACTTGAAACATTGCTGATTCTTTTTGTTGTGTTTTTCAGTGTCAAAAAAATTCTTTGAGTTATATAACTTTTTATAACTGAGTAAATTATACTCCTGTGAGCAAAATTTTGTTCAAATTTTTTTCTCCCTACTTGATTTCTCCAAGACGGAGTAAGCCATGCTAGACTTTTCTTACTCTCATAATCTTTGCAAAGGTGGTTTCAATGCCCCCGTGGGTGTCAGCACACATCAGTCCTTAACTGTGAGCTATGGAGATGGGGGTATAGTTGGAGTAGGAGTTGTCCCCAGGGTAAGAGGAATGAAACTGTTTTACAATTGTTTGCAGGTATTCATGGGTGCCCAGTTGGGGTCACATGGTCTGCATAACAAAAACATTAGTACTCTTATTCACAGCTTTAGTACAGTACTTAAGTGAATAGTGGACTATAATAAATACTGAACCCTAATATAAGGAGTGAAAGTCCTAGCTTTGGGAATCTCTGCAGGACTTACACGAAGTTTTGAGGGATACAGGTGAATGAACCCAAGAACTAATCAGATATGGGGTCATCAGTAGATATTCAAAAATAATGGACGAGGCTAAAATCTAATAATAGGTGTACTATAGGTTTTTTTTCTGAAACATAATTTTTCTCTCTCCAGTTCTCCAATTTTACCAAAGAGAAATCATAGTAGGACCAATATATTCCCAAAATAAGTTCTAGTCCCTTATATTTGGCTTGATTATTTGTATAAAAGGCAGGAAAAAATAATTATTTGCCATAGAGGCTTTTTTTTTCTAAATTGGCTTTCCTGGAACTCAGGAAATCTCAGATTAAACATTTCAAAATTATTTTGAGCCCAACCAAGGATTTTGCAGATACATGTATGAATTGGGTGAACTCCTATATTTTCGAGGTCCAAAAAAAACATGTAAAGTTCCTGGGTCTATTCGAAGGTGATATTCTTTACTTACCACAGGTCAGGAACTCTGCAAAAGAACTGCATAGACAAAATATGAGACCAGTTTTTCCAGAGGGCTTTTATCAGCTCTATAGGTTAGCCTCAATTACTCAATGCAGTCTGAAAAAATGTCATTCTAGTCAAAGCCATGGTAAAATAATCAGTGTCTAAAATTGTGTCCTGTTACAAAAGAAAACAGATTCTTTTTTTTTTTGAGACGGAGTCTCGCTCTGTCGCCCAGGCTGGAGTACAGTGGCGCAATCTCGGCTCAATGCAAGCTCCGCCTCCCGGGTTCACACCATTCTCCTGCCTCAGCCTCTCCGAGTAGCTGGGACTACAAGCACCCGCCACCACGCCTGGCTAATTTTTTGTATTTTTTAGTAGAGACGGGGTTTCACCGTGGTCTCGATCTCCTGACCTTGTGATCCGCCCACCTCGGCCTCCCAAAGTGCTGGGATTACAAGTGTGAGCCACCGCACCCGGCCTCCAAAAGAAAACAGATTCTTATTGAACTTATACAAATAACTATATTGCCATAAATTAAGAATACTCACAAATAGTTCTCAAATTTTGAAGAAATCAAGTAGAGAAAAGGAAATGTGATTCAAATTTTGCTCACAGAAGTACACTTCACTCAATTGTAAAAAGCTAAAAATAACTCAAAGAAATTGTATTGACCCTGAAAAACAAAACAAAAAGAATCAGCAATGTTTCAAGCAAAGAATCATAAAAAAAAATCAGTCTTCTATTAATTCAGTCCATGCAATTAACTCCTGTTCTGCTTGATATTCGTGGACACCTAAGCTGTCCATGAAAGTGCTGGAGGTTTTTCTCTCTATTCCAATGACACAATCTCAAAAGTTACTAGAAACCTGCATTGAAGAGTACATGTCAGAGGCCTATAGCTGATAATAAAACCAATTTATGAAAAAGAGTCAAAGTAAAGCAATAATTATGAATGACAAAAGTGTCAGAACAGCCCTGGCTAAAGATGTAATTGAAAAGAAAAGTTTGTTGTTTTTTGTGACATACAACAATTAAACATAATAATCATAATTATTATTGATAACACACACTAAGTCCTATCAAAATTATAGGAGTCTCACACAATTCTGGAACACATACCAATAACACACTCATACAACTGCAACAGAAAAAAAAGCCAAACACCATTTCATACTTGACAATGTTTCCTATGATTTTAACATGCTAAATAAACCAAATATGTCTCTTTTGGACTTCAGAGGACCTAATATCTAAAAACGTTAATGATTTCAAAGGACTGAATTTCAAATTTGATTTCAGAAAGTTTATCAAATACCAAAGGTTTAAAATACTTGATATCACAAAATTGGATTACAGATTATTCAGTCAGCTAAAGTGATGACTTCACAGATTTTCAAAAGGCAAAAACATTTACTCTTTGATAGAGAAGAAACCCAGCTTTCTAAACAACAAGAATCAATAAAGACAGCATGAGGCCAACTGAATCTTTCTCTACTCTCTCCCCTCTTTTGTCCTGCAGTTTATTCCAAAGGCAAACAAAAATCTTTTATTATCTCTCAATATTACACAAATATCTTGTTCAAAAAAGAAAACCAAAATTCACCTTTTCATTAGTGTACTGTTAACACTAAACTCAATTTTTAATAAAATCTTATAAACAAATATATATCCTTTTAATCAGTTTGACCATAAGGTAAGATTTCCATAAACATTTTATAATCCTTTACAATTTTCTATTGAAAAGCAGATCGGTGATCAAAATAAAAACCCTGTTATTCTGATACATGGGCCTAGATTCTTGCCCTGCATCAGTGTGCTTTTTATCTTAATATATAACTTATAGAAAAACAGAATAATCCCCTTCAAATTTTGGCCAACTTTCTCTCACACAGACCTTTCTTTACAAGATAAATGTTTCACAAATCTTCTATAATTTGCTTAAACCTTTAGTTTTTTCCTGTGTTTTTTAAATTAAGACAATTTTTAAAAACCTTTAAACTAGACAAAATGCTTTCCATTTCATGAAAACCATATTTCCATGTGCTTTTATAACCTTTTACCACAGACACAATCTACTTTTCTTATATACCTTGCACGTAAAACTATTTCTCTAGTAGTCTCAGTTATGTATGTTACAATGTTCATAGCAACTTCTCCTTTTAGTGAAAACCTCGTAAGTAAGCAATTTTAACTATGAATTAAATTGCAGAGCCCAGAACAAGAACAGAACTACAATGTCTGACTCTTCTCAGCACAGCCAGAGGGCATGGCAAACTCCACATGTCCCCAGGCCTTACCTAGAATTTAATGGCTATAAAACAGAGAAATCAATCATCAAAAAATGTCATAGAAGCAGTTTGTGACCTTGAGGCATCTAGCAAAGACAATATTTAACCTGCCTAATTCATGCCAAGTATCTAAATTCTGAAGAAGTTTTTTATTTTATTTTACTAATAATTTTTAAAACTGTCTTTATTTCCCAAAGATTACTAAAGTGAACTAAAAGGCATTTTAGTTAAAGTTTTTGTTTTTCTGATACAATATTTTATTTAAGTGCTTGTTTTTAAGTCAATTAATAAGAGCTCTTTTATATATTTTGGTAGTGAAAATATCACATACACATGACACATATAAACATATGAACATACAAACACACAGACAGAAACAGATTTTACAGATTTATGAGTTTTTTTTTTTTTTGAGATGGAGTTTTACTCTTGTTGCCCAGGCTGGAGTGCAATGGCGTGATCTTGGCTCACCACAACCTCTGCCTCCTGGGTTCAAACAATTCTCCTGCCTCAGCCTCCTGAGTAGCTGGAATTACAGCCATGCGCCACCACGCCCAGCTAATTTTTGTATTTTTAGTAGAAATGGGGTTTCTCCATGTTGGCCAGGCTGGTCTCGAACTCCCGACCTCAGGTGATCCACCCACCTTGGCCTCCCAAAGTCCTGGGATTACAGGCATGAGCCATCGTGCCTGGCCTGAGATTCTTTATGTGCCAGTTTTTAAAGTTTCTCTTTTCCATTTTAGACAATCAGTCTCTTAATAACCTGTTTCCTGCCCTAAACATTTGTCAGTGAGGCAGCTCCAAATTTCCATTTCTAAAATGGTAAACTCAAGTGAAATGAAATAAAGAATTAGTATTTTTCTCAAACCAAGGAAAAATGGTGTGAACAAAAGTTTAGTTAAGATGGCCAGGAAAAGGAGACAGCCTTACACATGGAAATTTCTTTAAAGATGGAAGTTTCTAAATTGGGTTACTGGCTTTAGGGTGAAGCCTTTTAAGGAACAGGGTCAATAAAGCATGTAGTTTCTAGGGCCTAATAAACAGTCACAGCTGGAAGGCAGAAAAGATTTTTCCCAAATAAAGGATTTCATTTTTACACTGAGTCCCAGGTCTCCAAGAAAAGGAAAACACTATGAGATGAGTTAATGCAATGCTTCCACAGTGTAATACATTGTAAGGACATTTTCCCAAGGTTGCTGGGCAACCCAATGTAAATCAGCCTGCTCTGTAACCAGCCCATCCACCATTACCATACTTTGTAGGTGCCCAAAAACATGTTTTCCTTATCTAAATGCACAAAGAAAGGAGTATTGCCCCGGAATAATAACCACTCACTGTAAGCACCTGCCATTTAGCCATTTTTAGAAGTATATCTCTTAGTTTTACATACTAAAGTTAATATTTAAACAAACAGAATTCAGTTGGCCAAGAAGTTTTTACAGAGGGAGAGCAGAGGTTTTAAAACAATATATACACACATATAGCCGAAATATCAGCCGTAACTAAGCCTACTTTTAACTATAGAGCTCTTGAAGGGAATTTTTTTCAAATATCTTATTACCAGATTTTATCCAGGACAAACAGATGATACCTCTGTCTCTTAAGCCTTTTTAATGATAGGCATTCTAAATGAAACCAATAAGCCTTAACTAAGGTTATAACTTAAACATGGACACATCAGGTGTTTTCAAAAGAGATGGTAGCAGTTTTTACAAGATCTGGAATCACCCCAAATGTGAGTCAAAGAAAAAAAAAAATTAAGAAATCAGAAGCTGCCCATAGAGGGGAAGATAATCAATAAATGGCAAACTATACAAACATCAAACCAGAAATGGCTCATTTCCTAAGCTGGAAATAAAATCCATGCAAAGTCTTAGCTACTGAGCTACAGTATGAGGCAGTTGCCAATGCTCTTCACAGAATGGGTCTAGATCAGGCATTTTTGAACTTGAAAATAATTTTAACTGCTAGAGAGATGTTTCATGGCTAGCCATAACACTATTAATTGTTCTTTTCTAAATTCAACCCTTTTATTACTTGTTTAGAATAAGGGATTTCAAAAATCCTTTTTACTTTTAATTGCATATAATTCCAATAGTGGCTCAATCCAAAAGCCTTTTAAAACTCAGATGACATTTCTTTTTAGGTTTTTATCATATAAGCAAGAGGTATGTCTAGAGAAAGTGTAGAGAAGGCATCTCTACGACCCCCAAGAATTCTCTCTCAGAAATGGGCTGAAAATAGCAAAAGACCCATAGAGCTGGGACCTTTTAAGATAGAATTCACCTAAGGGCTTGACACATTTGGAAGGAGGAGGGTACTGCTGTGTCTCAGCCTCTCAGTCCTTTCAGACCAGCCACATGACACAAACCCCAAAATTCCCACCCTCCAGAGGGCAGAAACCAAGAGTCAGTACCCCTACATGGTCACAAAGTCAAATTCTCAAGAACATAAGACAAGACAAGTGGAAAACCTTATCTGGTTTTTGTTTCAGGGACCTGCAGCATTTATAACAGCCTGCAGGGCCGGCACAAACATGGGGCTCTAGGGGTCCTAGGCCTGTGTTCTATCATATGGTACCCCCTCCATAACAGAACAACACAGGAGGACAAAAATGAAGGAAAATGGCAAAACTAAAAGGTACTTCTAAGAGGAAAAGGGGGTCAAACAATATGAATATTTACAGTACAAAGTACAAAATGTACACCAGATTTGCTACAACCTTTGACTAGTCACAAATTTCTTTCTTCCCATTAATAAAAATATTTCAGAGGAGGGAAACACTGATTTTTTTTTGTTTTTTGAGATGGAGTCTAGCTCTGTCACCCAGGCTGGAGTGCAGTGGCATGATCTAGGCTCACTGTAACCTCTGCCTCCCGAGTTCAAGCAACTCTCCTGCCTCAGCCTCCCAAGTAGCTGGAATTACAGGCACCCACCACCACGCCCAGCTAATTTTTGTATTTTTAGTAGAGATGGGGTTTCACTGTGTTGGCCAGGCTGGTCTTGAACTCCTGACCTCATGATCGGCCTGCCTCAGCCTCCCAAAGTGCTGGGATTACAAGTGTGAGCCATAGAGCCCATCCACAAACACTGATTTTTATCATTTGCTCAACCAGTCTGCACAGAGAGAGAAAAGTCAGAAGCCTGGCTAGTAAGAAATTCTTACTCTCTTTCTGGCATGTCAGGTTTCTGGGTTATCCTACTCTGCAGCTTCCAGAAGAGTACAGTGGTTTTTGATGACCTGGAGAAATCTCCCCAAACCAAGCCTCTTCCTGTAATCTAGGAGAGGTGAACAGAACACACAAAGGAGCTAAGGGGCCAATCAGAACCTGCAAAAGGGGCAAAACAGAATCTGCAAAAGAAGCCAAACAACCATTAGGAGAAGGAAGGGGATGTTGGTTGCACTTAGAATAGTCACCACACTAAGTTGAAAGATGCCTTTCAGGAACAATTTCTCCACTGTGATTAGGCTCAAACACTATGGGCTGAAAGCACCTCTTCAGCATGGACAGTGCCTGGGATGGCCCTCATTCAAGAGAAATAAGCAACTGCAACAATGAACCTCCAAATCTGTTGTACTGGTTGGGGGCTGATGAACCACCCAAGCACCCAACAGGCAGGTGCCTGCAAAGGCAGATCCTGGATGAGCCTCCACATGTGTAATCATCTAACGAGTTCTTTCTGCCCATTACACAGAAAAAAAACAATTTACTGAGACCATGGTATTGCAGAAGAGAAAGAGTTCCATAAGTAATACAGAGCTAGCCAAGCAATAGGACTGGAGTTATTACTCAAATCAGTTTCCCTGAGGACTCAGAGGCTAGGGTTTCTACAGATAATTTTCCAGAGGCCTGGGAAATAGGGTGCTGGTGATTGGGAATGAAATCATAAGAATGTGAAAAATGGCCCTCAGATGCTAAATTCACCTCTGGGTAGGGGTTACCACACTGGTTGAGTCATGATTCCCAAGTACGGGTTGAGTCAGTCAGTTGCCAGAATGCAAAAGCCTGAAAAACATCTCAAAAGGCCAATCTTACATTCTATAATAGTAATGTTGTCTATAGGAGCAATTGGGAAAGTCACAAATCTTGTGACTTCTGGCCACATGATTCCTGAGCAGCAAAGGAAAGCCAGAAGAAAATGGCTGGTTATCATTTAGCTACACCTACATCTTAGCAGAATTCAAGCTCCTTTTATAATGCTAATCTTATGGCCTTCCATTAGTCTTACAAAGGGGGTTTTGATCCCTGAGCAAAGAGGATGTTTGTTTTAGGGAGTGACTATTATCATCCTTGCTTCAAAATTAAACTATAAACTAAATTCCTCCCATGGCTAGCTTGGTCTGTGCCCAGGAACGAGCAAGGACAGCTGGCCTATGATGCTAGAGGCAAAATGGAGTAGCCATGTTTGACCTCTCTCACTGTCATATCTTTCACAGGCAATTTCATTTGTATCTTCCTTTACCCAAGGAGAAACCTAATTCCAAAGAACATCAATATATTTCCTTATTTGTTCTTCTGTAATATACACAAAAGTTTCATAATTAAACATCCATTACCATGAATTACCATTACCATGAATAATCCATTCATAATTAAATCCATTACCACAGCCAAGCCTAAAAAAGAAGGCATAGGCCTGGCGCAGTGGCTCACGCCTGTAATCCCAGCACTTTGGGAGGCCAAGGCGGGTGGATCACGAGGTCAGGAGATTGAGACCATCCTGGCTAACACAGTGAAACCCCGTCTCTACTAAAAATACAAAAAATTAGCTGGGCGAGGTGGCAGGCGCCTGTAGTCCCAGCTACTTGGGAAGCTGAGGCAGGAGAATGGCGTGAACCCCGGGCGGCGGAGCCTGCAGTGAGCCGAGATCGCGCCACTGCACTCCAGGCTGGGCGACAGCGAGACTCTGTCTCAAAAAAAAAAAAAAAGAAGGCATAAGTGTTCTTTGTAATTTCATATGTCCTTATACAATAAATCCACTAATGATAATGAGTAAAAATACTGTTGATAAAAAGTTACTTGAATTAATTCTTTTTGTTGGGTCATTATATTATCAATTTGGTAAAGTTAGGCTTATTTGTTTTTGTTTAAATTCAATTTTAGAGGGTTCTTTTTTATTCTCTTTAATTTAATTTGTAAATATATAAAATATTTACATGGTTTAAGGGGCAAAACTATTTAAAACCATGTAATAGAGGATATCTTACTACTGTCCCTTTTATCCTCATTCCACTCAGCCCCCATAGGTACCAGCTTCAATACTTTTTTATTCTTATGTTACATTTTTTTCTAAATAAACAACATTAGTATTTCACTTTTCACATGCAAAAGGTAACACAGACTCTTTTGGAGCTTGATATTTTAAGTTAACAATGCATTTGAAAAGTCAATACAACTCCACATCAATTTATACAAACTTCCTAGTATTTTTCTACAGCAAAGCTCTCCATTGTATGAACGTATTACAGATTATTCAGAAAAACCTCCTATGGTTGGACATGCAGGTTGTTATAAATATATTGCTATGGAAAATAATGACAAATTTAATAATCACCTGCATATTTGTGGAAAAGCATCTTCAAGGTAAATTCTGAGATGGAGGATTGGGCATCACAAGATAAACTCATTTAAAATTCTGGTAAATGTAACCAAATTATTTTCCATAGATGTTATATAATTTGCATTTCTATTGGCAATATAAGAGTCCCATTTCTTCAAAGCCTCACCAGTAGAGTATGTTATCAAACTTTTGAATTTTTGCCAGTTATATGAGAAATAGTTATCTCATCATAGTTTTCACTTATAGTTCACTTATTATGAGTGAAGTTGAGCATCTTCTCATATTGTTCAAAGGCCATTTTTATTTATTTCTGTGTAACTTAGTTACATTTTCACGGTTTCTGAACTTGATAAAAATATACTTCTTTATTATGTATTTTCTGGATGTCTTAATGTGGCTTCAGAGAGGTTCTGATCCCCCTGGGATGGTGGTATGTGTTACAGCCTTCTTTCAGAATTTTCACGGTGTCCCAGAGAGTATAGAACAAACCTCTATTCACTGGAAATGTCCGGAAAAGACCATTAGTCTTCTACTCCTCTCACACCAATTTCTTTGTCCATTTAGAAACAATTATTTTAAACACACTGATCAAAGATGCTGCAATTGTGCCAGGAGCCCTAGAGAGATGCTGATAGCATATAGGTGCTCCCTCCATCATCTGAACTCTCTGAATCTAGCCTCACATTACCACTGCCAGTTTAATCATAATGAGCTCTCTCACTGCCTATATGATCTGACGGGGAATCACATAGACATTAACCTCAGCTCATTTTCCTGTTCATTTAAAGAGGCATTAAACCTTGATACAGTGCATGCCACTACCCTTTCTTACCATACCATTATTATAGATTATATATAGTGATTGCCCAGCTTTGAGATATGCCTCTCAAATTCATAGCATTTGCTAAGGGCGAACATAGAAGTCAGCATTACTGAAGTTTCTACTGTGTCAGTTTTTCCTCTATCCCTTCCAGATTTCCCTTTCACATAAAATGAAGTCAAGCATGTAGTTGAAAAAGAAAAAAATTCAGTTAATCATTCTTGTCTTATCAAACTTACTCTTACCACCAGGACAAGAGGAAATGCAGCCTCCTAAAAGGAAATACTATTATAATTTCACATTTTATTGCTCTCATGCCATTACTGTAAGTGTGCATTATTATATATATAATATATAAAGTGTGCATTATTATATATTGTATTAAATAAGAAGCTATTGAAATAAATCAATTTTCTCTTGGCTAAAAGGCCCCAATCACCATATTTCACCACTTTTCAGGTTTACCTTTTACATTTGTTTGCTGTTCTTTAATTGTGGACATTATAGTTTTTTTCCCCCAACATTGTTCTAACATCTCTTTTGTATGGCAACCATGTGGTTTGAAGAAAGGGAATGACATTGACCTTTCTCTCAAATCCAGGGCATGTCCCATCAAGGTAACTTCATTCCTTTTGCCATAGTCACTGCTTCAGGCATGACATTCTCAAGGCTTGACATTATCCTAACCAAAGAAATTGATTGGTTCAAATAAGGCAAAATCAGAAACAAGATCTCAATCTGCACCAGATATGACAAGAAGCACACCATTAGCACTATGTGTCTGGACTATGAAAAGACAGACCACGGATGAAGCCAAATGCAGCGTGGCAGAGCTCAGAATTATAGAACCAACATCCTAATCAAACCACACCAAGGACCACCCTACCACTGGTCTTTTTAGTTACATGATTCAATAAATTGCTTTATCTGGTTTGAGTTGGAATTTTGCTGTTTACTTGCAATCTCACTGATAGACCTTTCTCACAATTAACTGTCACTTCTCCATCTGTCATACTTGTCACTCTGTTAGACATCAATTTCTCCTTGAATTTTATTCATCCCTAACTCTGGCTCTTTGCTGCAAATTGTCTATTTTTTTTTAAACAATGCCTAGCCAAACTTGAAAATTAAAGTTGATTTTGCACAACACTTCTGGGATTATAGAAGAATGTCAGTTACTCAGTATATAATGTGCCCACAAAATGGTATATAAGCCTTGTAATGGCTACTTCTCTCATGAATTGGAGCTCATTTCTGCACACTTCATATATATGCTCAAGAAAGGTGAACTGCTGGACATTTAATTCCTATGTAAGTGGGACCTATTCTAATTCTACCTATTGATCCCTGCAAGAGTACATAAGTATGTGTGATCTGTGGAGAGTGTTCTTCCTGCCAGAATAAGGGATGTAGAATAAATATAGTAGATTACTCCTTAACTGGTAGATATTATTCTTTCTTGGCACTTATTTGTCATTCATTGCATTCATCAGTCTGGTGCTGAATCATTTAAAATAGCAAAAATTACAAATTCAAAGCACATCATTGAATCTTGATGCTGTGATATTCTTTCAGGCATAGTATATTGTGTCAGAACATAGACTTAATAAATTAACAACACCAGGAAAAATAAGACAGAAAAAGCCTGCCATCTTGAGCATTGCAATGTTTGACTCCCTCAAAGCCTGACTCCTAGGTACAACAGCAGGAAAATCTTGAATTTGAATGTCACAAATACCAAAGATGGCCCCAGAAAGGAGCCTCCTGTGAGTTGATATGTCAGGGTCAATTAGTATCAACTTTATTCCTCAACCAAAACTTCTGACTACCCTAGTATAGTTCAATTTGCCTGAACAATTTTCAACTAGCTTCCTTCTGCAGTTTCTCATAATAACATATTCTTTCTAAAATTCTGTTTTACAAACCTAAACTTTGTTATATTTGTAGTATCTTTTTATCCTCATCTTACCTCATGTGTAAATACCTTGGGAAAATGCTGCTTTTTGCTTCTCACAACACAACCAGGGACTTCTAACATATCCTCATACTTAGTTATCTTCTCCTGGGCACACCAGAGGATTCCACTTCTCCTACTCCTTGCACTGTGGTTGCTCATGGGAATATTTACAGCTAGCAAAATGTAAATGAAAGCCATATTTGTTTCTTGTTGGCTAAGACAGTGAAACATATATGAAATTCTCTAGTTTCTGTTTCCTTACTATGGTGTCCCAGGAAGATCTGTAACCAGATGATGTTGTACCTACAAGACAGTGGAGCCACCATCTGCTTAGACCTCTGTGTAAAGCCTCCTTATCTTTTGTAGCACGGATGTGAAGTAAATCTCCGTCCTGTTAGTCCCCTGAGGTTTACAGTTTATTTCTTCAGCAGGGGAATAGATTATTTTATTAATAAAAACATGTATATGAGAAATAATTCTTAAATGTATATGGTTTAATTGGCTTTTAATTAAATCAACCCTGATTTCTTATTACCTGTCATTTTGAGCTTTTCTCCTAAATGGCAACATAAATCAAGCCAGTATATTTGTTATTCTATTTCCCTCAGTACAGGCATCACTATTTATTTGTCTTATACTTGTCTTAGGTGAAGGGGCTCTTTGAAAAGCTGTATCAGATGTTTTTAAACCAGGATCAAGTGACATTTATGAGGCTTTGAAACCTAAATCTGTTGTCGGCTGTGAATATCTACTTCTATGTATTCTGTGGAACAGCAAACCATTAGCATTTTATCATATTTTTAAGTTTCCGGAGCCATAATTAAACACAAACTTCTAAGTGAGGTGAAACCTAAAATTTCTACAGAGCAGGACCATATATATATATTTATATATATACACACATATATATATACATATACATATATATATAGGATAACTGAAAGAGATGAAAGGAGCTTGTATTTTTAGTCTAACGTTCTATCAAAAATGTATAACATAGTTAATTAAATTAACTAGATATTTTTCTCACATCCCAAATATGGTTTAATGTAGACACGATATCTGAATGACTGCCTATTAAAGTTTTCAACTTCATGGTTTTTTTAACCTCATTTTAATTGATGAGAGAAAAAAATACAGATTATTAAAAAATCCTTAAATCACTTGTTTTATAACAAGGGATCATGCTACATTGTCAAAGAGTTGTATCATTGGACCAATATTTGAATAGTTCACACCATCTTGATGAAGTAGTTATTATGTTAATATATAATTATTAAGAGATTCATAACCACCCACATCCTTGTAAGTTCTTACACCTATAGCTAGTTCCCTGGCAGTTCACTTCAGCTTTTTTAATAAGCGTGCTATTACTGATAGGTTGTTGATTCACATCATCCAATGAGTTATTGCCCACAGCCTTTATCCCAAGTTCCAGAAAGATTTGTAAATAATAATTCTGCCACAACACACTCAAGGGCAGTGGTGCTGGAACCCTTGAACTGCCATGATATTGAAGCCACTCCTTTTCACTGACTATTCCAAGGAAAAAGTGTATCAGGCTCTCTGAGGCAATTTTATTTTTATATGCATATATTTAATCTCTATGGGTATTATTTATGAAATAAAAACTACTGCTTCCTTCTGTCTCCTGGTCAACTGGTTCAAGTATACTCACTTTTGCCTGAGTTCATACCCTGGTGGTGGCCTCAGTTCTGCCCATCACTGCCATACTCTTCTGGATTCAGTCGTTTTTGTTTTGGTTTTGGTTTTTTTGAGATGGAGTCTCGCTCTCTCACCCAGGCTGGAGTGCCGTGGTGTGATCTTGGCTCACTGCAACCTCTGCCTCTTGGATTCAAGCGATTCTCCTGCCTCAACCCCCTGCGTAGCTGAGACTACAAGTGTGCACCACTATGCCCAGCTAACTTTGTATTTTTAGTAGACACGGGGTTTTGCCATGTTTGCCAGGCTGGTCTCAAACTCCTGACCTCAAGTTATCTACCTGCTTCAGCCTCTTAAAGTGCTGAGATTACAGGCATGAGCCACCGCACCCGGCCCTGGATTCAATCTTGACTCAAATCCATGATGATTAGCCTATAATCAGACTTCTCCAAGCGAGCTCTTAGACTAGAGACATCTCCTTCAAGGGCTTCTACTGTGTACCTCCTGCCAAACAACCTGTTAGTTTTCCTCTAGTTTCCCCCTCCTGTAGACTTCATAGAGTAGAAAGTCACAAAAGTTGTGCTATGAAAAATTAGTGCTTTATTTTTCTCTCTCATTAATGAAGTTGCTTATTAAGCAACCCAGTGAATTAATACCTTAACATTTGCAATATAGTTTTTTCTATATAGTTATTTCTCTATAGTTATTTATTGGATCATGTATAGTTGCCATATTGTTAAAAACAACAACCATGTTATACTCATATCTCATAAGCTCCTAGCATCTCTCATAAGTTCCAAGTGCATATAATGTGCACATAGCATGACTTTGATGAACATGTCCTGAATTATAGTTACAGTTTGGAAGGATGGATGGATACATGAATAAATAAATGGTGTTAAATCAGTGAAAATACAAATAAGTTGTGTGCTATAATAGAAAGGACATTTGCATCCAGAGGCTTATCTTAATTTGCCACTAACTAACCCAGAAATCTTAGACAAGTTAGTCACTGTCTCTGGACTCCAGATTTATCATCTATAAAGAAGAGTGCTAAGATTACATGATTTTTTGTCACCTCTTCAGTATTAAAATTCTGTGATGGATAATTATCCATTATGTTTAGTACTAGTATATTTTAAGGCTCTCTTACCCTTTCCTTTCATCAGTTGCCTTAAGTATCTTTAAGTAACTGTCCATTTTTCTTTCTCCAATAATCTTACTCAGGCTGAAACAGAAATCCTACAAAGGAAGATCAAGGAACAGTCTACAACTTTGATCTTTAGTCTCTAGGTATAAAATAGCCTGAGGATAAGAAGCAAAGAAAGGCAGTGTCAGAGTAGGCAGCCTTGAGAAAATGGATGATCTGCAGGGGAGAAAACCTGGAGTAAACTATTTTGCAGAGAGTTTCTCAACAAAAAGTTGGAGCTTTGAAGTGAAGGAAGTCGTAAGGAAGAGGAAGTAGATGATTCACCAAACAGCAGACAGAGCACTGTGGTGATAAAGTGAATTAGACGTGTCCGGATGGCTAAAGAGATTGCAATCAGAATAAGACATTCTGAAAAGTCATGAGTAGACTATATTAAATTGTCTTCATTTACATATAAAATGGAGGAATTTATTTCCTAATTCTATAGCAATGTTGGAGGCCATCAGGAGTGGTGGTTAATAGCATTGTTTTGGGATTCAGACCCATCTTGACTCTACCACTGACATTTGACATTCTAGTAGGTAACCCAGGACTCATTTCCCCCATCTGTAACAAGTGTAGTTGCTTCATGCATTACTGATGAAGATTAAATGAAGTAAAGTTTATACAATCCTTAGCTCAATGTCCAACACAAGTTAAGTGCCCAATCATTATTATTATTAGATATAAGAAAGAAATTAAGATAGTTCTGTTGTTTGAGGACCTCTTATCCCTGGATGAGTATGACACACTCAATGTACCAAAACCAGCCCATAAAAGCTGTATTTCTGGCAAATATTGCTGGTAAAATGCTATCAAGTTAAAAAGACTAGATAGCAAAGTTGTAGAAAAAAATTCCCAGGGGCTGACTTTGCATCCAAACTAGGAATTCAAAGCTGTTTCAAAGTGAGAATTGACAGCTAGGTTCTAAACCATGTAATTTACAAGAAAACAAATCTCCTTTCTGCGTTTGGTCATTATTCTCCCTGTCAAGCAGTAAAGACTGTTCAATTCAATCCAGTTTTCAATACCACAGATAAAGTCATCAGCAGTTCTTGTTAGTTTTTATAGGTTAAACACAGAGAACATTAGATCTTATTTATTAATTCTGTTTCTCTTTTTAGCTTTTAAAGGATTAAAAAGAGTAGGGAGGGCAGCTTTTACAAGGTCTTTCCCAGGCAACAGGAAACTGGAAAAAAAATTTAATTGATAATTCTAATTACCACACCCCCACCCCACCAAACACTTAGGAACATACTTTGAAAAATGTTTCATTAGATGATAGTCTAATTAAGATAGTGATTTATATGTTAATGACCAGGTGGGTACCCAAAAATGTTAAAAGCCTTGTGGTGCATTTTAAAATGTTTTAAAACTATATGTACTTCAAATTCCAACACTAACCAATGTGATTTCAATTCCACTTAGAAAATGGTGAAGGAAGAAACACAGTAAATACATAAGTAATAACATATCTAATTAAAGCATCTTTTCTTCATCAAAGGCAGATTTTTGACATAGATATGATGTGATATTTAAAGATGTTCCTTAATGTTTATATAGGAGGAAAAAGGTAGCAGGGATCTTGCTGCAGACCTTGCAATTCCCAAGGGCAAAGAGCTGAGGTTGTTGTCAGTGTTATATGAAATGGCAATATTTATTTCCTAAGCAAGTTTGTAATTGTGTGTATGTGTGAGACGATGTGTGTGTATTGTGTGTATATATATATTCTGGGAGTCTTAAACTTCTTCTAGTCAGTTTGACTAATTCTAGTCTTGGCATGAGTGATGTGTATTTTTTTTCAATTAATTTACTGGTTTAACATAGGTTCTTGTTCAAGTGATGTACCAATGCCCAAAACTTCTGGACCATAAAATTCAATTGTTAAATATTTAGAAAATTTTAAGTCATTTTTAAAACCATAGGTAGCAGAAATTGGTCCGGATGAGAATATTTACACCATGGAAATTGGCAAACACTACAAATCGGAACCATTTCCTTTTTTCCAGGAAGTAGATTTACTAGCTATTAATGGCTGCACTAGATGACTAGTAATGCCAGCCATAGCCACATTACATTTCATACTTTGGGAAGCTGCCCATTCATAATTTTAACTGAGAGAAGTCTCTGAAGGTTATACTTTAATACCTGGAGGACAAGTTCAATCTATGTGGTTCTCCAGTATGACAAAATATCCAGAGTTTGTGATTGTAAATAACTAAGTGAACCAAATTATCTTTTGCTTCATAATAGGCAGAAGCATTAGGTTAGTAGAGGAAAAAAATTAGATTTAAACCAAACCAAATGCAAAATAAAGGAGTGGCTTAATGATGGTTAACAGCATTACAAATCCAAAAAAAAGAGTTGCATTTCTAAAAAAAAGACACTATACCCTGACTTTCAGCTGCTTTACATTCAGAACCAATTAGTAATACAGTTGACTCTTGAATAATGCGGGGAGTTAGGGATGCTGCCTCTCCATGCAGTTGAAAATTCAAGTATAACTTTGACTCCCCAAAAATCTCACTAATAGCCTACTGTGGACTAGAAGCCTTACAGATAATATGAACAGTCTATTATAATGTATTTGTGCATTATATTATATACAGTATTCTTACAATAAAGCTAGAAAAAAATCATTATTATGAAAATCATAAGGAAGAGAATCACTATGTATTAAGTGAAAGTGGATTATCATACAAGTCTTCATCCTAATTGTTTTCACACTGAGTGGGATGAAAAAGAAGAAGAGAGGTTCATCTTTCTTGCTTAGGATTGTAGAGGTGGAAGACAATCTGTGTTTAATAGCCCCTCACAGTTCAAGTCTATGTTGTCTGAGGGTGAACTGTACATGACATTACAAGGCCTGCTGTTATTTCTATGAAATTCTAGTCTCTGTATTTTCTCTGTAGCCTTACTATCAACTCTCAGGATTTTAGTTCACTTTCATAAGCCTCTCTTTCTTGAAACTAAAAGCCCTAATTCACTGCTGGGCCCTTGCCTTTAATCCCAGCACTTTGGGAGGCCAAGGTGGGAAGACTGCTTGGGGCCAGGAGTTCAAGACCAACCTGGGCAACACGGGGAGAAACTGTCTGTACAAAAAGTAAAATTTAAAAAAATTGTAGCTGGGCACGGTGGCACACACCTATAGTCCCAGCAACTCAGGAGGCTGAGGCAAGAGGATATTGCTTGAGCCCGGGAGGTTAAGGCTGCAGTAAATTATGATTGCACCACTGCACTCCAACCTGCATTACAGAGTGAGACTTTGTCTCAAAAAAACAAACCTTAATTCACATAAAATCTGTTAGTAATCTAGTAATCTATTGCCCTGAGTAGGTACAAGATTACAGACCTTTTCTTGTAGAACTCAAGAAGCTGAGCACTAAGCCTATGGCTCTCCCAATTCTACTACCAGTGGCTAGGTGTTCTGCCTAATAAACTACATTTTTTTTGAAATTTGAGTGCTACAGACCTGCATCTTTCAAAAATGATAAAAATCTTCAATATCTATTTTGAAATATCTTATGCCAATTAGTCTTCCTATATGACCCTCAGTAATTGTTTGCACTATTCCTGAATTTTAATATTCTTTAACTGTACATCTTTAATATCCAAACACACACTTCATAAGGTTCAGGAAATCATTTGCAAAATATGGAATATGCTGAATATAAGCATTTTTAAAGAAGAAATTTCCAGAAATGTCAAAAGATTATCAGTAATATTTATGATTCCTCAAAAAGGTTATAAGTGACTGCAATGTAATTTATATATTATTTAGATGTTGTATTTATTAGGGTAAAGCTAACTGTCTTAACAAATAGTGTCAACAAATAGAAGATTTACTGTTCATGTAACAATATGGGACAAGTTAGCAGGTGGTCAGGGTAGTCTTCCTTCATGCTGCTATCCAAAGATATGGGATAGTGAAAGCTTGCCATCTTCAACATGCCTTCCATAGTTTCCCTATAAGTTACTCTATTCCAGTAAGCCATGGTGAGAATAAGCAAGAAGTAGTGCACTTGGGATTAAAAAAACCAGGTCTGCTAATACGCATATCATTCTATGTCACATGACATCGTCTAGAACTCACTCACATGGGCATATGAATTTTGATGAACACCTAACACCTAATCTATTTTGAGTAATTGTATTTGTGCTCCTCTTAATTTTTATATTTGGTTGTTTTGTCTAGTTTAATGTCACCTCTCAGGAATTAATTGACTGCATTCTCTCAAATAAAAGACTTCTGCATATTTCTCAAATTATGTTGACACGTGTCAGTTTCTAATCTGGACACTTTGCAATCTCACCTTCTCACAGTCACATGAGACACTTAGATAAGTTAGCACCTCATTTTTGGCAATTAGTTTTACTTAACGTGGTAATATCACATTTCATACTACATAATAGTATTTACTGATCCACTAAATTTGAATTTTAAATGGCCCTAAATAAGGCACCAATGACTGGATAATTATGCAACCCAGTTCAATGAACTGTGGACCATACACTCATCCTCACACGATTCACTGACATACAGAGAACCAATGTAAAGGTGACAACAATAACCCAATTCTCATTCTATCCTACACAACAAAGTGTGCAACAACTTTCTTCTCCATAGTGACCCACTAGATGGTATACCACATTTGGCCCATCAATTATGGGCATGAGTTCAAGAAAAGAGTAGAACAGTTCAAAGCATTAGGCAAGGGCATCTGCATGTCATTCATAGAAAATATCACTCTTGGCCGGGTGCGGTGGTTCACGCCTGTAATCCCAGCACTTTGGGAGGCCAAGGTGGGTGGATCACGAGGTCAGGAGATCAAGACCATCCTGGCTAACACGGTAAAACCCTGTCTCTACTAAAATTCGAAAAATTACCCGGGAATGGTGGCGGGTGCCTGTAGTCCCAGCTACTCGGGTGGTAGAGGCAGGAAAATGACTTGAACCTGGGAGGCGGAGCTTTGCAGTGAGCCGAGATAGTGCCACTGCACTCCAGCCTGGGTGAGAGGGAGACTCTCTCTCAAAAAAAAAAAAAAAATCACTATTAAAATAGTTATCTACAATTATTCTGAGGACTGAAGTATAGAAAATGTGCAAAAATTTGTAAAATTGCAAATATTTGAGTTTTACTCATTAGCACAAATGTGAAGATATGCATTACATATTAGCTGTGTATATTGAAGTGAAAAACAGGCCTGTAGCAATCTATTTGGTAAAATACTCTTGCTACATTTTTATACCCAGTTTGTTTGAGAAAGACAGTAGTAGTAACATTCTCTTTCTTTTAAACTCTGCATGTCTTGGATCCTTTACAAATTCAGACTGGCCTCCTTCCAGCCCAATGACATACAACAGATTGATTTTAAACATTTCTCTACAAAGTGGCTGAAATTTGACTTGAAAAGTACTATGAGATTTATGAGTAAACTTTACCATTAACTATGTTCCTTTGTTAGTAATCAAGGTTAGTCCCACCTTTAGACAGCTAATCTTAACATCAAAATCAAAGTGTTAAAACTGCAAAATTACATAGTCTAACCCCATCTCTTAAAGTATGGTGAAAAGAATGGTCAAAAGTCAACAAGCAAATTACCAGTCGAGTCAAGATTGTAATCCAGGGCTCTTTCCAACTGTTGTCACTTTGAGCCCTTACTTGAAAAGCCATATACTCCTATAATTTCAGGCTCTATACAATTATCATGGAATACGGATTGAAGTTTATTGTAAAGTGTGCATTACTCTTTGCACGCTAAAATAACACTAACCATTAGGAAGGTGTAACAAAAAAGAACCATTGTTTGACTAAGAATCCAAAACCACTAGATACACCATAAGGGCAGTTGTTTTAACCTGCAAATATTTTTCTGATAATTTTTACCATACTTTTGAATCTGCAAAAAGAGAAAGGGGAATCCTGTCTTAATTTTCATTTTCTTTTCCTTTTAGGGCAACAAGAAGAAAAAGTTACACACAAGACTCATTTCTCTCAACCCTGATGTCCCCTTTGAATCTGACAGACTCGACGTCACATTATTTCCTGAAACTTTTCTTAAGATAAAAGCTGGCACTGCTTCCATATCTAGCCTTTTACAGCTGCAAGAGTTAGCACAAACAATATTCATATTCATTAACTTCCCAAAGTATGATCACATATGATAAGACTACACGGCAGTCTCACTATAGAAGTCAGAAAAATGGGAAAAGAGAAAAGAAATGAGTGTGGAGTTCAAAAGGTTCTCTTTAATGTACATCAAGCAGCTTTGTGTAATGCAAGTAATGACAATAATTTGCTACGTAGCAAGGATGGGTTATACACAAACTGGGTTTCTCTGATCCCCTGTTAGGAGGTCAGCATGTGCTCAGTACCAGTCATCCGCTAACATGTGCTGGATGCTAACAGACTTTCCTGTAATAAGCTCACTGGGCTGGAGCACACATTAAAAAAAAAAAAAGGTCAAAAATTTAGGTTTGTCTAGCTTCCTCCAGCATGTCCATTTCTTTCTTGGATGTGCAAGAAGATAGCTTTCTCTTGCTTGCTATTTCATGCTGAATTAGCTAACCTGTCAAACGGATCAAGGTAAAAAGGTCACAGCAGCCAAAGAAATACAAAATAGGTAGAATAACCTACAGAAAAGTCTATCAACTACAAACATTAGCACGAGTCCCCATTTTTCAGTTTTTAATGAAATTAGGATGGGCCTTAAGTGAGGATATTATGCTCTGAGAAAGCGAATATATATTAAAAGAAAATACTCCCCAAAGGCATAACTCCAGCGTTCAGCCTATAAGCACATTATACCCTTAAGCACCTCATTATTCTTCACTAGTAAATAAATGTGAGATGAGCTCACGGATATTTCCAAAGTGGTAACATTTTGTTGAACTAAAAGATAGTTCAGCCAAGATGCAAAAAGGAAAAGACAGAATGGTAAAAATTTGAATGACTATCTCAGGGTAAATTCTGTTATAGCATCATCTGATACTTTCTTATGCCTGTGTTAAATTAACATCCTATCTCAAGTAATCTTTCTCAACAGCCTTGCCACCCCCGCCCCCAGCATCGCTGCATATACAAAAGAGATCTTTCTAAAAAAGGTCAGTGTGGAATTTCTTTTTTGGGATACTTCTCCTTTTGTTGTCATATTATGTATTGATTCTCCTATAACAGTCAAAGTCTCAGCAGGAACAGAATAGTACTTAAATAGCTCAAAAATTTTAAAAATATGCTTACAAAGTTCTGGGAAGGATTAGTAAAACCAGCAAGGGAAGTTAAAGACATAGACATTAGTAACATTAAGTCATCCCTGGCACCCAAAGGCAAGGGGAGCAAAAGGTGTTATTACGGCATTGAGAGCTGAAGCAATGAAGAAAGGGCTGTACTACAAGAACTGGAGTTATGGAGGCAACAACCATTATCAGAAAACACATCAGAAAAAACAGGAGGGACAAGGAAAGAAAAGTCTTAACCTTTCTCTTCCCACTTTCCAATCACCTGCTGGTGTCTCCCTTTGACCAACCTCACTAGAAGTCAGAAGGCAGGATGATGCAGAGCCTAGGGTCAACCTTTAGTCTTTGGATGCTCAGCATGAGCAGATTCTAGCGTATAACATTTGCTCAACACCTATTTATTAAACAAACTGAGCTCAATAACCAGCTGAGGTTACTAGGATAAATATTTTTATTTCAATACCAATTTTGTTCTGCCACTGCACAACTGTGACCAATGACAATGTGTTTGACCTCTGGATAGATACAACTTTCAAAAAATGAGAACCACTTATGACATCTTGAGCCTCAGCCTCATGTCATCCTACAACTTAGCTCTCAGTTGATCCCTGAGTTAATCCACTTTCTCTTGAAGGTAACTTTCCTATTTTAGTGTTGAAGTATCTAACTGTTCTTATATACAAGGTCATGTATTTCTCCGTATTGTGTAGTGATACCTAGAATAGGCACAATAGAATAGCAGTGACTCAGTGGCCACTGAAAACTGTTCTCTACACAACATTTGATACTGCATATATAACATGCAATAGAGAAGTCTATATGGAGAACTCTATATGGAGTAACTATACAATAGAGAACTAATTGGAGCATTACTCCTCTCATCCCAAAATAGTTACTCCACTCTATTGTATAGTTACTCCATAACTACACAATATGAGGATGTGCCAAAACTATTCCCATCTCTTTTCTCCTTCCTCAATGATGCCATTATTCTTGTCATAAAATCAGTAGTCTGTTGGAGACTTATAGACTCAATAAATTGTATAAATTTTGAGTCATTAGAAGGTAGTAAAATCAATTAAGTTGACCATGATGAGCATTCTTTAATGCATTAGACTAGGGTAAGATAGGATAGAACATTATAGAAATGAACAGAACAAAATAAACAAAATAGAATGTGTTGCAGATAGCAAGCTGTGGACACTATGAAATATAAATGCAGCCGGGCGCGGTGGCTCACGCTTGTAATCCCAGCACTTTGGGAGGCCGAGGCGGGCAGATCACGAGGTCAGGAGATCGAGACCACGGTGAAACCCCGTCTCTACTAAAAATATAAAAAAAAAAAAAAAAAATTAGCCGGGCGTGGTGGCGGGCGCCTGTAGTCCCAGCTACTCGGAGAGGCTGAGGCAGGAGAATGGCGTGAACCCAGGAGGCGGAGCTTGCAGTGAGCTGAGATCACGCCACTGCACTCCAGCCTGGGCGACAGAGTGAGACTCCGTCTCAAAAAAAAAAAAAAAAAAAAAAAAAAAAATATAAATGCATGTTTGTGTGTGTGCATGTATATTATATTGTGGTGTAAAGTGTATTTCTTATTATATGTTAAGTTAAAAATAATGCTTGAAGTCAACTGGAATACACGGATGTTCTTTTCAAAAGTACCCAAATTACAAAGGGGTGATTCCTGGATCATCCTTCTGAAATAGAAGGCTTGATAATATATTGTTTTTATTTTTTCTGTTTTTATCTATTCCCATTTATTTTATACATAATTCACTTGTTTAGTAACCTTGAAAAAGAGCTCTTCCTTCTAATTAACCTAAATCTTCCTGCTGCAAAAGAAGGCTTTTCTTATTGTCCCATCATTATTTACATGGATTCCTCATATAATTCCACTTTATGTTGAAAGTAACTTTTAAATCTTCAGTTATGTTTCCTCAGTCTCTTTAAACATTATGACAGGTTTTATTTCTCACCTCAGTTCTATGTTTTCCCTCTTGTTCCTCATGTACACTGCTGCACAACAAGATGGAACGGACTAGAGATGACCTCTCATAGAGTAGGGAAGATGACTTTGTCATAAAGAGGAGGCTGAACTTCCTGCACAATGTCTGTTTTTCCTTCTCTACAGGCACCATGATCCTAAGGTTATTTTTTGTAGCTGTTGATATTGTACAGATGTATATGCAGAAATACATATGCTAAGTAGATAATAAAAGCATTAGAAGTGATTTGGGTTTCTAGATACATGGATGAGTTACTCAGCTTCCTAAACTGTGAAACTGAATATCATAATATTTTACATTGAATTAATTAATATAAATTGCTCAGTACCATATTTATCCCAGAGTAGGTACTAACAAATAAATAGCATCAATCATTGGACGAGTCCACAGTACGTTTGGATTGAATTAATTTCTTGAATTAATTTCTAGAGTGATACACAGATTCTGACTCATTTTAAGTCATTATCTGAAGATTAAGTCATACACTTAGATTTGATAACTATCATGTTTAAAAAAAGAACCGTCTCTTTACTCATTATAACTGTTACATTTCCTTAAAGCCAAGGTTTTCATCATGGGAGCCATGAGGATGTGCCTCTCAGATCTCTAGCTTCAGGGAGTGTAATTGACTTATGAACTCAGTTGCTGCCTTCCAACATTTTTTTTAATTTAAGTTCCAAGATACATGTGCAGGACATGCAGGTTTGTTACATAGGTAAACGTGTGCCATTCACAATAGCAAACACGTGAAATCAATCCAAATGCCCATCAATGATAGACTGGATAAAGAAAATGTGGTACATATACACCATGGAATACTATGCAGCCAACATTTATTAAGATGTTCTCATGGACCCCACACACCCCACAGGCTTCTCCCAACCAGTGCTGAGCATGGCAGGGATACTAAGGAACCTGGCCCTAGAAGATGAGGATTTTTCTTATGTGTAACTATAGCTGGAGGACTCTCACAGCCTTGATGAGCCCTCATCGAATTGTACCACAGTCCAAGATGGCTCCATCCGACATTCCTTTCCTCCTTTTCTCCTTCACTGGGGGCAGACCTGCATCATGTCATCTCCTTCTCCCATTCCTTCCATATTGCTGCTCACAGACCTCACCCCTAATCAGTCTCTTGAATTCCAGCATCTGTTGCTGGAGGATCCGGATTGACAAATATAATAACCCATAATCTGTGTGAAAATTGTGCATGCAGGTACATATATACCCTTTTAATAGTAAGAATATCCATAAGTTTCATCAGCTTTTTAAATGGATCTGTGAGCAAAAAAAGCTTAAAAACTACTCCCTCTTTAAATTCAAGTTATGAAAAAATACCACCCAACTGTCCCAAAGTCAAAAAGGTGCTTAAGAAAGACCATTATTGAATGCACCATATGCCTAAGTGCTCTTGGACATCATTTTGATATTCTAGGAATCTGAAATGTCAGATCTGGAATATCTACACTTATTGGCAATATAAAATCATGTGAAATTGTATTATATCTACTGTTGATGTTTGTTCCTGTTTTGCTTTCCTGTGAGTTTTAAGTTCTTTCTTATTCTACTTTATATCACATTTAACCTGCTATCTTTGGCATTTACAAGCTCAACATCTTGAATTTAGCAAATTGGCATTTAGAAAACATTTGTCATCATTAAGAAAAACTAAAAATTATTTTCAAAAGTTTTGTTACTCTTTGGAGACCCTTGAAAGTGATTATTTGGTTACATTGGAAAAAATCATTCAAATTTGATGGCAATTAAAATTATTTTAAAAAATTAAATCACACACAAAAATCTTCCAAACTTTACATTGTTAAACTTTAAGTGCACATTTTGCCATTTTAATCTTACTAGAGAACCAAAGGGCCAGAACTCACAGACAGGGACTTGTATTTAATTATATTAAGCCATTCATTTAATATCTAATGCGAATAATCACCAAGGAGAAGACAGAGCTGGCTTCAAAACTATTCTTCTTTTTCCATCCTTAACTCTTTCAATAATGCTTGATGATTTATATTTTAATGCACCTACTTAAGTAGACAGTCTTTTATCTTCCCTCTTAGGTGAAACAGATAGCTTATTTATTTCTTCCCTTCTACTCTACTCAAACACAGTTTAGACTCTTGGGATTGCTTATAAACCAAATCAATATCTGGCTTGTTAAGATTCTGTGATTAAAGTGCTGTGCCTCCATGTTGATCTCTTTGATCTACAAACAGACCCTAGTCATCTTGTCTCTGTAATCCTGAGATATCTTTACTACAAGTTGGCACTATACTTTCCATCACGCCTGGTCTGACGCTCTTCAACTTCCAAATTTAATCTCATTGCTACCCATTGGGTTAACCTGACATATTTCATTCCCTTCTTCAAAATAAGTTCTGTCTCATTTGCAAGGGAGAGCACTTTTTAGAGCCATAGTGTACAACTATGCTTCAAACCTGGATATGAAGATCTTGACTGAGGTAAAAGACTATTTTAATCCCTTAGAGCAACTGATAATTTATATGTAGCTTTCTAGGGGCGGTTTTCTTCCTAAATCAGTCTCTGTCAACTGGTACTTCTATGATATACAAGTTAAAGAGAAGAAAAATAATAGAAATAATCTTTCAAATAAAAAAAGTGGCCTAAGAAATAAAAAAAAAACTCTCATCTTGGTAGCTATATAAGGCCTACTTATTTCTCCCAGCTGGATGCCATATTAATATTTGGAGGGGAAAAATGCATTTCATAAATATTTGGTTAATATATACTTTTAAAATTACATATAACAGAGTAGTGAGTTATCACCAAAGAATGCCCAAAGAATGAGAAGAATATTAAGAAAGGAAGTAATATGCTTATTATAGGCAATGGTGAGCTCAAATGTAATAGCAAATGCAAATCTAACTCCTATCTTTGCTAAATGAAAGGGGCTTCCAGAAGTACCAAGCAGCAAATTGTCATGCTCCAGAAAGGCTAATGACTTATGTTTATTTTCATATTATCAAGTAACACAAATGTTAAGGAAAGTTTAATTTACTTCCTTTGTTATGGGATATAGATAAAAGATTAAATGGAATAGCAAACATAAGATAGCTAATATTATTTCACATACTGCAGTTACTCTTATAATATGAATTTCTCCTTTATTACTTTTCCCTTTCCTTCTGTCTACCCTGTCTGAAATAATTTGAAGACTATAAACCCCATGAGGGCAGGGACCTTGTCTGATTTAGCTTGCCAATGTGTTTTCAATGCATAGGTGAATACAAATATCATTAAGAAAAGAATTTGGAGCAACCATCTTTATTGAATGTCTCCTCACTGGCCCTGTGCTAGACATAGATGATGTGAAGGCCATGATGAATTAGACAGTGTTCCTGCCCATCAAGAACTTATAATACTGTGACATAATAGAAATATACAAGTCTAGCTATTTTGCACAGCAGTGTAACTACTCTAATAGAGATGTGGTATTCAAAAAAAAAGCTGAGTTTTTTATGTTGAACCAAAAAGATAATGAACCTAAAAATTCTTCTAAATATGGAAATGCTTCACTTGAACTTAAAGACCAGGTTATGAACCATTAATTGGTTTGTTATTCTTGTTGGGCATCTCTGTATGAAGGACAAACAAGAGAAAAAAAATCATTTAATTACAGTGTTTCCTTCTGAGGGTAGAAGTATTTTCTGAGCATCAGTCCAAAAAAAATCAAGGCAAAAAAGTAAATTGAGAGGCATCACAGAAGAGATCAAGATGAAGGCAAAAAGGATGCAGGGAAACTGAGTAGTCTGTTGTGAAATTCTGACCTAAGAGTACAAGGGCAAAGATCTTTATGCTTTGGATTAAGTATTACCAGAACGGGAGGGATATTGACTTTGTTTAAATCAGTAAATGAAATAATACAAAGTTGAATAAATCGATGTTAATGATGATCAGAATTGATATTTCACATCAAATTTTAGCTTTTGCAAATAAATTTGGGGAGAGAGAAGTTGTGTCTTAGTCTCTTCCTGGTAACAGGCACATAGCATCCTCTTGATAAATGAGTGTTGAGCGAGTGAACTCATGTGAATGACACATGATAAAAGAGACAATGCATCTGAGATTACAGCTTTCTCAAATTAAGCTGAAGGGTGACAGCATAGAGTCTTAGGATACGTATATGGATTTTGCAACAATACCGGTCTCAGTCTGAAGCTTGAATCCACCTTTGTATCATGTCCATAACCTTGAAAAAATGTACACAAGCTTCTAAAACTCTATGTCTTCATCTGTGTAATGTGAATGGTAGAGTAACTAATTCATAAGATTTTTACAAGATTAAATGAAATAATATACATATAAAGTCTTTGTAAGCATCTTACACATATTAACCAAATATTAGATATGTTCTGTGCTATAATTTTGATTTATTTTAGCTGCTTCAAAATCTGCAATCAGAAAATAAACCAGAAAAAAAAAAATGAAAAACCTTGAAGGGAAAATAAGAAAGTAAAATAACCTGGAAAATGATCTGGGAGCAATCTAAAATGAGATAAATAAAAACTTTTTCATGTGGTAATGAAGAACAAGGGGCAAAATTTGAATGTACCATGCTTCCCTGCAATTTGACGCAATTCACATTACGTTATATAGATGTCAACTGAAGCGCCTTAATTAAATCATCTCAAACAGAGAGGCTGCAGGTTGACTCCTCTGTCATCCAAACTGGTCTTCGGGGCCCTTCTAACCAAATCAACTAAGTCAAAAGCTACTTCTGCCTTTTTTTTCCTCCAGACTCAAAATGATAGAGTCAACACCACAGTCAGCAATAGATTGATTGTGGCCTCTGGGAAGTCACATGGCTCAGTGTTTAGAATCTACAGCTGCTTCTCAAGGTCAAGTATACCTTGCTCGAATGAGATATTTATTCCCAAGAACATGGTGCCAGTTCTAAACTTTTCTTGAGGACCTAGATAAAACATTTCCCCAGAGGACATTTTTACTGGGAAAAGCTTGTGGTGGCCTGTGCAGTCTATGAAAAAATTCACCTGAAAATATGGTTAATTTGCCTCATTACTGAAAGAAAAATGTGCTCCATGGCTACAGTAAAATTCTTGTAGGATAAATAGGCTTTTAGGCACCTTCCAGTATATAATATTGGAAACCAGTAATATGTTCTTCTGAAGGGATTACCAAAAAGATTTGGAGTAAACATTTTAATTCAAAATTGCATATTTTATAATGCAAATTGTTCTCTTCTCCTTTAACTGTCCTTTGATGAACACTCGGCTTCAATAGTAGCACTGTTCATTCAGTTTCTGTAAACATTACTGCCTATACGTGTTTGTGTCTATCATTTTAATAACAGTCATGTATAGTCTTTAATTGCACTTTGTTTTACTTTTACTTCTTCTTGAGTTCAAATTGAACTTCTACTCAAGTTCAAGTCCACTGAGTACAGGTAGATGGATTGATTTTTCAGAGTTCACACTGCAAACACTTATTAAAATCCTATCATATACAGGAAGAACCTATAATACTCTAGAAGATAGCATGATATAGTGGCAGAAAGTATATACCTTAAAGACCTGTGACCTTAGCTATAAACTCAGCTTCTGGAGTTACAGCCTTATGATATTTGGCCATTTTACTTTCACTTACTAAACCTAAGTTTCCCTATATGCATAACAGTACTAATGGTGCCTATTAGCAGAATCTCTCTGAGAGTTCAATAAAGTAATATACAGAGCACAGACATTCCCTAATAGATAATATGTATTCAATAAATGTGAGCCCCTCCCCAAGTCCTGTCAGTTACTGAAGAGCTACATGATAAATGTGTCATACTCCCAGGGGCAGAGATAACTATTATATTTATAACCAAAATCTGTGCTTCTATATTAATCATTCTACAGGCATTTCTACATTACACAGCCTCCTCAGTTATACCAAGAAAAACTAATGGAGACTTGAGATTTCCCGAACTATATTACATCTCATTTGGGATACTTTCTAAACAAGTATAAGGAATCTTGGCACTCCAAGTCTGAATACATTCATAGATTTGTCTTCAGCTTGTCTTATGCAGTGTCTTAGATATACAGCACTTTATAGTTTATAAATGAGCACAGTTAATTCACATACCCCTGGGTAGTTTTGATTTGCTTTTATTTAAAAAGGAACACTCTATCAAACACCAGAGTTTATCCTTTAAATAATTAGGAAGAGTTCTATTAAATTCCACCAAGGCTATTCTTTCAACTTAAAGGTTGTCATTTCTATGCAGAGGAAGGTTTTAATTACCTCCTTAACCCCTCTCAATTCCACTATGATTAATAACTGATTGTAATTTGCCTCCTCCTGGGCCATTCTTGGCATGGTATTCACAGCATTATAAGCTCTTTCTTCTACCTTAACTGCCTCCTCAAAACTGGAAATTTGCTAACACTTCACTCTGTTTCTCAGTCCTTCCACCTAGTAAAAGGATCATCTGTTTGACACCCTGATATTTCAGAAGAGCTACAGTATTTTTCACATTATTTTGCACATTTTAAAATTACATACATTGTAGGTAACCAGTCAATATTGTTGACTGACAGGTTTTTCTCCATTATTTTAAAAATTAGAATTAAGGGGGTGATATGTGTTCTCTTATTATACGTTTGTGTGAATACAGCTCTTATAATCCTCTAGATCCAGATGGAATATGAACTAAATGAGGAGAAAAGAGGATATAAAAGAGAAAGTATCTGGGTTCTGCTGTGGCTCCACATCTGGAGAAGACTACAGAGGAGTCACAGATGTCCAGTATTTCTGTCCCATTTAGGTCCATCTGGCTCCATTACAACTTTACTCCTGCATAAAGTTAGCAATGCATTAGTCAACTCCTTGAGTAATTTTCTCAAATCTAACTACTGTCCTTGTTCCTGGCTCTTAATTCTTAGGGAAAATTAGTTTACCCCTTGTTGTCTCGTCCTGAGAAGGGTGAAACCACATTGTTCTCTTTTTCTAGTTTTCAAAGCATTAAAGAATGTGTAGGTCCCCAGGAGGATGTTATTCTTTACAGGGGCTGTAAAAAATGACTAAAATGGTAAATGAAACAATACAGATATGGACTGCCAATGAATAGTGCAGCACAGAAGTTGCAAATGGAGATTCTGGAGTCAGACTCCCTGGGCATGAATTCTGGGCACCACTTTCTAGCTGTATAACCCTGAGCAAGCTACTTAACCCCCTCAAGCTTCTTTTTCATCTGTAAAATATAAATAAAAATATTATCTCCCTCACAGGGGTTCTTTGAAGATTAAAATAAATAACATGTTGTATGGTCAATATTGCCATTTGAAACACAGTCAGGGCCAATAAATATTAGCTAATTATTGTCAAAGAAAGATACCTAGAGCTAATTTTGAACGGATTATAACAGAAACCAGAATACTCAAGAAACAGAAGCCACAGTGAAAATGCACTGAGAAATGAGTAAATGAAAAACCAAAGGTCACAAGTGCTTTTCTAATATGTCTTATTAACAACATCAAAAAGAATCTCTTTATTTCAAGAAAAACACTTTGATCCCTCGGGATTAAAGAAAAAGAAAGAAGCAAAAGCAAAATAGTAAACTCTACATGACTGATCACTGCAGATATCCTCTGATGCAACCGTCAGGTTGCGTTCCAAATGCTAAATGAGCAGTATAGGTAGAAGGAATGAGAACCCAGTAAGGGAAACTTCTGCTTGGGGTCCTTGAAAATTCATCTCTCAGAAAATGAAGCAAACAACAAAAGAATTGTACCAACTCTCTTTAATTGATAAATAATTTTTGGATGATCAGCAGGAACATCCATCCAGGCAGCTGATTAAATGCAAAGTATTTTGATAGCAGAAAGTTAATATGGCAGGCCTCATAGGAGAATGCGACTCCAGCAATCAATGCCAGTCCATATATTGATGGATGTTGCACAGTCTCTTCCTAGCAGGCTATTTGCCCACCCTCTTCCCCTTGATCACTAGCAGGAAAAGTTACCTCCTCTGTGAGTTTCTTTCTCTTGTCAAAATGATAGAGGTTAAATGTGGATAAGGAAGGCAATTAAAATAGATCTGTCATGAGTGTGTTATCCCAATGTGCTATCCTGATTTCCTTCTCTAGTGTGAACTGCTACCGGAGGATGGTAATTGAAATTCGTCAATGTTGACAGCTGATGACTAATATGGAGCTTTTCATTACATATCCCCCCTGGAATAGAAAAGAGATGAGTGCATATTAAACTCCAGATGGAGGCAACCACAGGACAGAGAAACACAGACACTACTGAAGGCAGTAGTGCAATGACTGGGAAAAACCTGGGAACCTCTGAAACCAATTTTTATGGAAAGAGAGATAGCATTAGTTTTCTTCCTCCTCTGTCTGTGTAGCATTTCCAACATTACAATTATCCTCGTGGTCCATGTATGTTTATATCAACTGAAAGCCCCACCAACTATCCTTTGGCAGAGTAAGTCTGGAAAGAATCTATGAGTTCCACTGCTTCTTCAAGTTTGAAAATGTAATTTTATAGTATAGAAATCTAGGAGTCATTCCTGTTACTCATTTGTATTATTTTATAGTTTATACATGATTTTCCTATTTATCAGAATTGTTCAAAGTAAACTAATTAATTGTATTACCCAAGTATAATTCTGCCAAAAGATACCAAGAAATCACCTTTAATTAAATTTTGGCTGAGTTTTTGCATTGGTCAAAAATAAATACTCATTTAAATGGACTTTTGACATGTTGAACAGAAAGTATAAGGACTCAAAGGTGGAGTGCAATATCCAAATTAACGATTACTGCATAACAACTTATGCCAAACTCAGTGGCTGAAACTGACTCATTTATTATAGCACACAAATCTGTGGGTCAGGAATTTCAGGATGATTCAGCTCAAATTCTTCAGTTTTGCATGGCATTGATGGAGTCTCCACAATAGTATTCTGCTGGCAGATGGGCTGGTTTTGAGGGCCTAAGATGGCTTCACTTACATTTCAGGTAGTATTAACTGTATTATCTTACTTTCTGTAGTCTTGATGCTCTGGCTTCTGAGGCCTTGGGAGACACTTCCCTGCCACTGAGCTAATTCCAAGACATAACCAACTATTCCCTGTGAGAAAACCTTTCATATGCAAACCAACCAATCCAAATACTGCACCTTTATCAGACTGTCACAGAACTCTTATACTCTGGGCCAATATTCCTCTGTCCTAAACTTTCCAGGGCCAAGTACCAGACAACTTGAGTCAGCCCTACATCCCAGAGCCTGCAAAATTATTCAAATTAGCCAATTCTAAACCTGCTTATCCAGCCTCTTGACCAATCCCAGTACTTCCTCATGTGGCCCTAAGTGGTGCAGCATGCCTCCTCCCCTTGGGAACTGTGAGTAACGAACTATCTTTTCAACAGCAGTTGTCTCCTGATCTGCTGGCTTATTATATCTTAATTATGATAAAACCTACATTGAAGTAAAAAACAAAACAAAACTGATGACTTTGAAGCAATGTCTATAAGGCTGGGCTCTCTAGAATATCATGGAGAGTCCCTACACAGCATCCCAGAGTAGTCAGACATTTTACATGGCATGTCAAGGATCTCAGAAAGAGTGCATAAAGAGACTTAAACAGCAGCTGCCAAGACTTCTTATGACCTTGCCTGGGAAGCCTCAGAATGCCACTTCCTCTGAACTGGTCAACTAAGTAGCTAGGAAAACCCAATTAGACTCCGTCTCTCGATGGGCAGGATAATAAAGAATTTGCAACCATCTTTAATTTACCATGAGCAAGTTCTCTTTGGTCAAGTTTTTACAGATCCCTAATTCAAGATCAGTGCCAGTGATCATTCTGAAGGTATCGTAAACGAAGTTATTTCCTAGTTTTGTCATCTCTTGGGGATGTGACAGTCTTTTCCAGGAGCATCATGTAAGATTTCTTTATGTTTTCAGGCCAAGTTACATCTGATTAATGCAGTTTCTGCTGCAGAAAACAAGGAAAATAAAAATAAAACAGGGCTGGGGGAGCTTCACTTCAGGGGATACGTTCTGTCACATGCCCATGAGGAGAGTGACAGAAATAAGCATCTACTGATTTCATGGAGGGAGGCATGACATTATGATAATTATTAAGAGTACGGAAATAGAAATAGTCCCTAGAGGTGTGCACATGCCCCTAAAGAGGCATTAGCATTGGGTTTGTGTGCTATTTGTTTTCTAAACCACATGCTTTCTAAATACGTATTTGCATTTGAATATAATGAGTATAATTTACTCTTACTGACCAAAATTACCTTAAATGTGAAAATGATGAAGCTTAAAAGTGAATAACTCAGCTAATCAATCACCAGCATGCTAATGGCCCCCCATTTAACCAGGAACGCTTTCCCTCGGGGCTAGCAAGCTAAGAGCTAAATTCCATGCTAAGACTGCATTTAGTGTTCTTGGGTTAACTCAATCTCTAATGGAAAGCCTAGTCACCACCAAAGAAGAAAGGGAAGAGAATGCAAAATTAAGTCCAAGTCATGTTTCACTCTCTTTAGCCTGAACTGTGACAACAGACATTTAGATATGCAATGATGCCAATTTATTTTCTATCAACATGTGGTGAAATATGAATGGACCCTGAATCCAGTTACATAAAGAATATTACACAAGCAACTTCCTTACATTTCACTAAAAAGGAGCAGTCATTCTGCCGGACTACATTCAAGAAGTTATTGCTTTCCTATCACCAGACAATTGTACTATTTTACATAACCAGTATTCAGAGGATGGTATTTTACTAATAGGCAAAATCCTACAATGACAACTTAAATGGTTTGAAACATGCACAAGATAATTTGGAGTCACAGCTCTGCCAGTTGCTAAACAAGTGCAGCAGGAATGTAGGCTCTCTAAGCATCAAGAGTGTTGTTGGGGGAACAGCCTGTCCTGTTTGATCAAGGAAACTTTGCTAACATCAAGTCAGGAGCTCAAGTTAATATCATCATTTCAAACTCTTACTAGGGGAGATTAAGTGTCTTCACTGGATAACTTTATTGCTCATGATGAGGCAGGAACCTAGAATAGACAGATGGTTTTCAGTGATTGGGGTGCAAACTCAGGCTGGACTAAAAGACCTCTGTCTGAGACCCAACTTTGCATCCAATTAGCACTGCAAGCTTGGGTAACTAACTTAATCTCTCTTAAAATGATTCTTCATCTGTTTAAAAAATTAAATTGGGACTTACCTCCTAGAGCTCTAAGTATTAATTGAAATATTACATGTAAAACAATGCAAAGTCTGACAAAAATAAGTATTCAATAACAGTTAACATCTGTTGTTTAAATGAGGAATTAACATCTTTTGGAAATGATTAACCCTACATGAATGGGCTTTAGGGGATCGACGAATCTCCAGAAAACGTGACAAAATTCCGGGAAGACATTTCATAGCTTTTGTCAAAATTCTGAATGGGCCCAAATACAACAACAGAAAAAGTAAGAATCACTACATTACATATTTTCCAGTAGAGAAGACATGTTTATGAACTTTCAACAAATATTTCTGAAGTTTCACTAAGTGCCAGACACAGTGCTGTCCTGGGGATACAACGAGTCTAAATGTATTCCCTTAGAAAGGTGGGCTTGGAGGGAGGGAGTACAGACATCAATGACAACTCCATAAATAAATGTGAAATGTGACAAATCTTTTGAAAATAAAGATCAGAGTACTACCAAAGTATACATTAGGGGAAACCAATCTAGGTCACTTGTTAGACAGTTGTGTTCAAGCCTAGTTTCGGAGATTTGATTCTATGAGTTGGTGTGGATAGAGGCTTAATTTCCTCATACTTGATGGGGGATGAATTAAGAGCTGGTGGCTGCAGTCCTGGGTCACATGGTTGGGTGCGGTGTGCGCATTTACTGTTTCTCCTCAGATGTTCTACCTAGTACCCACCTCCACACCCAAGCAACCCAGCACTCCTACTGATTTGGCTAAGGTCTAGATTCACCACACAGCTGACCCTTTCTTCCTGTTCTATAACTGATGTATTTCAAAACTTCAACATTACTACAGACCTATTGGAAACGTAACACATTAATTTTTCCAACAAATTCCCCTTTCACTATCAATCCATTAAGTTCCACTTTCCTGTTTGGAAGCCATTCCCTAGACAATATTTTGCTTCTATATAGTATTTTTTGCATTTATCATTTTAAAGTATCCGTAAGTGTATCTACATGTAAATACAAATTTACAGAAATGCATTAATGGTTTATAGCATATTTGCCTTATCTTGGGTGATCTTTCATTGTGTTTTGCTTTTTTTTTACTTTCAATTCCCCTTCCCAACCGTATCACTAACCCTATAACATACCTTTATTAACAATTCAGCTAGTATTATGTATCAATAAAAATACTATAATTATCAATATTCATAGTCATGTGTGTAGATACATTTATGTAGTCATATGTAATATTTTGCATATGTGATTATACATGTTGTAAAAAATCATATAGACAATGTTTGTTTAAAGAAATAAATCATATAATACTTTTCCTTATCTCTCTCTTCTTAGTTAATATCTCATAGACATTCCTCCAAGTCAATTGTTATAGCTCTATTTAATTTTTTAATGGTTGCATAATATTCCATGATGTGGACATACCATGATTGCTTTGATAATTTTCTTAATGTTAGATACTCACTTTTTTCAGGATATTATACCATGATCAACATTGTAATAAATACCTCTGCCTATATAATCTTGTATGTTGGTAATTCTCAAAAAAGGGATCTGCTCAGTCAAAAGTCATCCATCTGTGTAATTTTACAGGCAATTTGCCTTCCAAAATGACTAAGCAATTCACATTTTGTTTCCATTCATCCTCACATGTGGGGTGCTCAGTGATAACTGCTAAGCCTTGTTTTCAACCTATAAACTTCTCTGGAGGACTTTATCCTACGAGGAGTTACAAAAGTCACAATCCAACCACATTATTGACCATGTATCTTGAGCTCTATTTGATCATTTAAGAAGTATTTATTGAGCTCCTATTATGTGCCAGTTGTTTTACTGGACATCTTGGGATACAGACAAACAAGATAGCTAAAAGCAAATATGGTGAAGGTCACAAAAAAGTAAAATCTGAGGTTCTGGGAAGTATGTGTAAGGGAAGGTAAGGCCTAGGGAGAGTTTCTGGAATAAAAAAAATTCAACTTTGTTATTTTCTAAACTCATTGTATTTGTTTTCTGTGACTGTTAAAACAACTTACCATAAATTTACTAGTTTTAAATAAGAGAAATTTATCATTTCACAATTCTGCAGAACAGAAGTCCAAAATCACGTTAGTAGGATCTGAATCAAGGCATTGTCAGGACTTCACTCCCTCCAGAGGCTCTAATGGACAATTCATTCCTTGCTTCAACCAGAATCTGATGGCTGCCAGCATTCCTTAGCTTGTGGTTACATCACTTTAATCTTTGCCTTCTTCTCTTTTGTCTGTGTCAAATCTTCCTCGCTCTCCCTCTCATAAGGATACCTGTAATTGCATTTAGGACCCATCTGGGATAATCCACAATAATCTCCTTATCTCAAAATCACAAATGTAATCACATCTGCAAAGCCACTATTAGCCATGTAAAGTAACAATCACAGGCTGCAAGAATTGGGACATAAATATCTTTACGGAGGGAAAGGAGAGGAGGGCCATTGTTCAGCCTACCACACTCATTTATTTATTTTTTAAAAAATTTTACATTGGATTTATATTCAGAGATTCTTATTTTTAATGAGAAAAAATAGCATATATCTTATTCATTATTTTGGAAAAATAATATAAGCAGTGATTAAGAAAGTATGTGGGATTAATCTAGATTGCTTGGATAGAGTGGGAGTCTGAAGCATCCATTTGGTCATTCTAAGCCCTGATTTTATCATGTTAAAACAATAACAACCTCCCAGGGACTCTGTTGTTGTTATATCTGAGATAAAAGAGATAATACTTGTAAAGCACTTGGCATATGAGCATGTAATAAACATTAGCTACCATCATTTCACTTTTCACACATAACACCATTCTGAGGGTTAAATGATTGGCTGTTTCTAGTTAAGCCAATTTTTCTTGCCATAGCTCCAAATAGCTCCAAATATAAGCACATGCTTCTTTTCTCCTCACAGTTTACAAAATCATTTTCTATTGTGAGTTCCCCTTTTTCATTCCAGTCTTTTTCAGTCCTTTATTTTCTCCAGCTAATTCATTGTGTTTCCAGCTTTGTCCCAACTGCATAATCAAGTTTCCAGTTTGCCTTGCTCCCACACTGTGTTGAATGAGCACACCGTCTACTTATCCATTTATTCATATTTGTTAGTTTATATATTTTATCAAATATAAAATTTTCATGAACTAAATCAATTATTTAGAGTCCTAAAGTGAACATAATTTGTTTCTCTACTTCTATATTAAAGAGGAAAGTAAATCATCTCCAAACTTATTGGGGACTTTGTAAAAAGAAAAGAAAATTAAAAATAATTTGTTAAACATTGTGTGTGTTTAGCATTTTTATGTGTATATGTATGTGTGTGTGTGCCTTTAAGTTGGCATAGATCTATCCAATCTCTTATAGTACTCAGTTTCTAGTTGACATTTACATTTCACAAGAAACAATCTATCATTTAGCCATGATAGACATTGATTGTTGGTCTCTGATGCAATCTATTTAGCTGAGATTTGGCTTCAAAGTCATTCCAAATGGGATACTTCACAATCACCAATTTGTCAAAACTGACACCAGGGGGGAAACACCTTTACCATTCTTGGGTAGACTCACCCTTCTTGACTTTCCTGTATGTCTTAGTCGATCTTCTGTTGCTATAACGGAATATCACAGACTGGTAAATTTATAAAGAAAAGGAATTTATTTAGCTCATAATTCTGGAGGCTGGCAAGTACAAGAGCATGGTGCTGGCATCTTGTGAGGACCTTCATGCTGCATGATAACATAGGGAAGGACATCACATGATGTGAGGGAAGAGTGCTCCAGCTCAGGTCTCTCCTCCTCTTCTTATAAAACCACCAGTCCCATCATGGGGGCCCTATGCTGATGAAGTTATGTAATCATTTTTTTTTAAAGATGGAGTCTTGCTATGTTGCCAAGGCTGGCCTTGAACTCCTAGGCTCAAGCAATTATGCCACCTCAGCCTCTTGAGTGGCTGGGATTAGGTCATCTTAATTACCTACTAAAAGCCCCACCTCCAAATACCATCAACATATGAATTTGGGGATTAAGTTTTCAACACATGAAATTTGAGAAACACCCTCAAATTATAGCACTCAGCATTTGAAATGCGGTGATAAATTTCCTCGGGTAAGTGCTGTGGGCAGTGTATTTCCGTCTCATGAAAATCATCCACAGGGAACCCATGCTTTAAATCATGCCTTTATTAGAAATATAACACTATCTGCTACTTTCTTCAGTGAGTTCCTTTCTCAATTTATTAACTTGTACAGATTTTAATAGCCAGAAGTCAGAAGTAATAAGGCATGCTCTATTTTCCCTTTGATATACATAATTTTTTCCTTTTCCACTCTGTGACAATTTCTGTTTTTTTCTCTTCCTAAACAAAATAGTAATAATAAATATTCATTGTTTTAAATAATATGTAGCATTTAAAATTATCTGCATGCACTTTGAGATGTTCTAAGTCTAACCAAAAGTAGCAAGGTGTTTTGAAGTGCTTTGTAGTTATGAATTACTGATATTGTTTATAACATCACCATAGGAAATCCAATAGATTCTGAAGTGAAAGACAAAGCTCTCCTATGGGAAGACAGATGACTGACACCCCAGAGGAGTATAGAAAATTAAAAATGTTATAGACTAAATTGACAACCTGTCTTAAAACCTAAATGTTGATTCTGTTCCAAGTCTGACAAGAGAGTAAGAAAATGAAATACATATATACACGTGTGTGTGTGTGTGTATGTGTGTGAATAACAAAGACAAAAATCACTTTTGGAGACTCATCTTCCTAAATGGCACTGGTATACTTCCGACCAGACTCTCTCAACTGTAACTTATGCTTTATAGTCAAAGAGTTATAGACTCCAATTCTGTTCCTGGGCCCAATTAGCTGGTAACCTTAAACAAATTACCCTGCCTCTCTGAGCCTACTGTTTTCCTCATTTGTATAAAGAAAATTGAATATTGTCTGTGTAAAGCATGCAGCACAGTGCCTGGACATAGTATAGTTCATTAAATGCTAGCTTTGTTTCTCCATGGAGATGATGTGCCTTGAGCTGGGGAAGGTCAAGTAGACTTTCTTTGAAATTCAGGTACTAGAAATATTTTAGTGATCAACAATTTCCTGTCAGAGATGACTGGGAGATGCTAATTTTAAAATGTTAAACTGACTTCTATACACTCCAATTATGTTGATATCCAAAAGCAAAGTACTGGGGTGATTTTCAGTAGTTCAAGTTATATTAATTGTAAAGGTGAATTTAGAAGCTTCCCATTTCTAGCTATTGAATTTTTAGAGCTGATGCTTATAAAATGACCATTAAAACTTAGATAATTTTTTTCTCCTCTCTGGATATCAATTGCAAAGGACACCATGGTCTGATACCTTACGTGATTTAGTACCACGAAGGGCTGCTACTGCATGGAGTAAAACTGTAACACAAGTAGAGAAGCATGAACCCTCAAAATACCCCTTATCTTCACTCTGAGTTGCTTCAATTGTATATGTTATATGCTATGAGCTTCTACTTAAAATGATTTTAAAAAGAGTTTATACCTAAAAAAAATTTAATCACTGCTTTAAGAGAGAATACTATCTCCTTGGTCTGACCCTATCTATACCTCTCTGATCCCACTCCAGGCTATGATATTCCTTACTTAATTTAGCCACTCACATTCTTTCCATGTCTTAAATGTGGCAAGCTCTTTCTTACCTTAAGGAGTTTTACACAGGCTATTCTTTCTGTTTGCAAACCTTTTTCCACCACTCTTCTACTGGCCAATAATTACTGAGCCCTTATTCTTTGGTTCTATGCTTATTTATCCCTTTAAAGAGGTCTTTCTTATACCACAGCACCATCTAAGGTTTTCCCTTAGAATTCTCAGGTAAAAAACAGAGCACCTAATTAAATCTGAACTTTAGACAAACTACAAATATTTTTTAAAAATTTATTATTATTTTTATGGATATATCATAGTCATACATATTTATGGGGTACATGTGATTTTTTTTATAATAAACACATACAATGTGTAATGATCAAATCTAGATAATTGCAATATACATCACCTCAAACATTTATCATTTGTGTTGGGAACATTCCAAACCTTCTAACTATTTTAAAACATACAACAATAAATTATTGTTAACTATAGATGTCATTTTGTGCTACTGTACACTAGATTGTATTCATTGTGATTGTAATTTTTACCCATTAATCTACCCCTCTTTATCCTCCCACCTCTTTCACCACCCTTCTCAGCCTCTGATAGTCACCATTCTATTCACTACCTTTAAGAGATCTTTTTTTTTTACCTTCCATATATGAGGGAGAACATGAAATATTTGTCTTTCTGTGCCTGGCTTATTTTACTTAACGTAATGTACTCCAGTTCCATCCATGTTGTTATGGAAAACAAGATTTTATTTTTTATGTTGGAATAATATCCCATTGTGTACACTTAACACATTTTCTTTATCTGTTTATTTGTGGACACCTGGTTGATTCCATATCTTAGCTATCACAAATAGTGCTGCAATAAGCATGAGAGTGCCAATAGCTCTTCAACAAACTGATTTGCTTCTTTTGAATACGTACCCAGCAGTGGGATTGCTGAATCATACAGTATTTGTGTTTTTTGATTTTTGAGGAATCTTAATACTATTTTCTACAGTGACTGTGCCAATTTATATTCCTACCAACAGTGTATGAGCATTCTCCATTCTCTGCATCCTAACCAGAATTTATTTTCTGTCTTTTGGATAATAGTCATTTTAACTAAGGTTAGATGATATATCACTGTGGTTTTGATTTGTATTCCTCTGATTAGTAACATTGAGCATTTTTTCATATACCTTTTGGCCATTTGTATGTCTTCTTTTGAGAAATGTCTATTCAGATTTTTTGCCCATTTTTAAATTGAACTATTTGGGTTTTTGCCATTGAGCTTTCTGAGTTCCTCATAACAATACTGAGCAAAAATAACAAAGCTGGGGGTATCACATTACCTGACTTCAAGTTATATATCAAAGCTCTAGTAGCCAAAATAGCATGGTACTAGCATAAAAACAGACACATAGATGAATGGAACAGAGTAGAGAACCCTTCATAAATAAAGACATGTGTTTACAGCCAACTTCTTTTTAACAAAGGCACCAAGAACGTACACTGGGGAAAGGACAGTCTCATCAAGTAACAGTGCTGAAAAAACATGGATACCTATATAAAGAAGAATGAAACTAGACCCCTATTTCTCATCATGTAAGAAAAATCCAATCAAAATTGGTTAAAGGCTAAAATGTGAGACCTGAAACTATGAAACTACTAGAAGAAACATTAGGAACATTTTTCAGGACTTTGATCTGGACAGACATTTTTTGAGTAAGACCTCAAAAGCACAGAAAACCAAAGCAAACATTGATTGACAAATGGGATTACATGAAGCCAAAACATTTCTGCACAGCAAAGGAAACAATCAAGAAATTAAAGAGACAACCTAAAAAAAAAAACAGAAGAAAATATTTGCAAACTATACATGTGAAAAGGGATTATCAAAAACAACAAAGATTATTTTGTATTTATCCGAAACTCAAGTTTATATAGGCATCGTGTGTTTTTATTTGCTAAATCTGGTGACTGTAGTTTTTCTTATTATATTTTTTCTCAATGACCTGTAGTTTTCCTTTATGGCAGTTTCATTATAATTTTGATTATTTGTTTAACACATTTTTATCCACTCCACTCTAAAGCTGGTGGGAAGGATTTATCTGTTTATTTTTCTTCTATGTAGCCAGCAATCAGTATAGTGCCTAGCACAAAAAGTTGTAAAAATAATCTGCATTCGTTGAATTAATGAATCCATAGATACAAAAATGGAGCTAGGTATGAGTTTGTGTCCTAATATTTATAAATTTCAATGTCAGTTATGATTATTTGTTTCTGAAATCAGTTTTCAACTATATAATTCCCCACACTAACTTGAAGTGAAAATTCCTTGATTACATATTTTACAATAAAGCAACTGTTCATTAAGACATTCAGTGTAATGATTTTTGAAGTTCCAAAATAGTACCAAAAAGCCATAATAATAGATATGGTTATTTAGCCAACTACCATGCACTAGATACTTTAATTTGAAGGGGATCAGGATATATGCCACCTCAAAATATGCCACTTTGACATAAGAATTATTTTGATCTGGACGCAAATGAGAATCAACAGATAAGAGAAAGACTTGTCAGAGGTTCCCTTATCCAATTAAGAGCAGAAACTTCTGAGAAATGAGGACTGCCATAAATCTTCTCTCCTAGAGGAGTTTTATGGCCATGAAGATATGGCGAGACAGCACCTAGATGGATCTGCAAACAAATCTCACTAAAATTAACCCTTATCTTTGTGACATAATTTTCATTATATATAAGCTCCAGCGTATTTTCTAGTCACTTTCCTACAATTTATCGCCCCCAAGCCAAATCCCTTTTCCCTTGTCTTATCATATCTTCATAATTTATCATTCTTTGTTTTTTAAAAAAAAGTATATAAGGTCTTAGGCTTATCACTTTTTTGGGGTCTATACTTTCCTACAAAGACCTCTATACGCATATATACTAATACGTCTTTTCTCCCATGTAATCTGTCTTTTGCTGGTCTAATTTGTAGAGCCCCAACCACTGAAATGAAGAAGGTAAAGGAAAAAGTTTTCTTTTTTTTCTTTCCTTATGAATTACATGATCTCTAGTGCTTGAATGGCCCTTCGATCTAGGTATTAGATCTATTTTGCAGAAGAGAAAATTAAGGTGAAAATACTTGTCCCATATCACAAAGAAAATGTACACAAGTCTCTAGATTGTTTCAGTCAATCTTCATTTGACTTTGTCATACTTAAACTAATATTTCTCCTACCTCCTTCAGGCTAGAGTTCTAAATGTGAATTCACTTCTACCCATTATGTATATACCAATGCAAGATTGGGACAGTGGAAATGAGGCCAAGGCTGCCTTCTTGTGGCTCTTGGCTTTTGTTGCTGGCAAGCAAGCACCTTGAAAATCTGAGGGTTTTCTATAGTAGCAATCCCAAGTCATTGCCCAATCTCTTGGATGTTGGGAGGCAGTTACAGCAGTGGTGCTAGAAGAGATGCTTGATTCCAGCATATCTCTGGGGAAACCTCAGAAGTAACATTTCCCTAGGAGAGTTGTTCTGTGTCTCACTCTTGGAGTCACTAGAAGTTGCTTTTTCAGCCCTTCTTATAATCATGTAAGTATCTAATCCACTGTATTACCCTACTGTCTGCTTTAAATACCTACAGTGGATTCTGTTTCCTGCCCTAAATACTGAATATTGACTGATATAGCAAGTAATCAACAGACTTTAAATTTGATTCCAAGTCTTGCTTTTGTCACTGTATCTTTATCATATGGTAGGGGTGGGTACACACACACACACACACACGTGTATATATACACACACACACACACACACAAAGCAGATTAAATTTGCTCTTTATTCACATGACAGTTAGAAAAGTGTATTGTAAAAATGTATTCTAATGTGAATGATTGTAGTAAAGACTCCGACTCCATTTTGTAACATGCTTGACAGCTGATAGCTTTTAAGCCTTCCCCTCTCCCTTCCCCTTCTGGGGCATAGACAGTCATGTTGATAACAAAGCCCAGGTGCTTCCTTTGACTGTTAGGAAGAAACCACCTGCAGGAGCCATCACCTGGTCCTACCTATGTACTCACCACAAAAACCCCAAACCATTCCCTTTTCCTTATTTCCCAAGACATTTTGGACAGCTTGGGGGCCTGTCCTGCTCTCCCCCAAAAGCCTGTGTATGTGAGTAATAAATCTTTCATATTCTTTTGTTGTGCATATGGTATCAGTCTTGACATCCAGACCAAATTTTGGATGAGGAGGTCCATTCTTCTTTTTCAGCCTGAACATAATAAGAACTATAGAACTTATCACACTGCCTACAAACAATTTAAGTAGGAAATTTAAAAAGAAAACAAAAAGAAAAACCAAGAATATCTGATCTAACTGGAGGTAAACCTGACTAAAATCCCTTAAGGACAAAGCAGCTTTATTTGAAGAAACCTTAACTATGAACATATGTGAAATACCTATGCATTAAAATCTTTTATGTGAAATCCAATTGTGATTCATTCTAATAGCTTCAATAGAAACACAATTATCTTCCACATCCAAGCATTTTCAGAAATGGCTATTGTGTTAAAGAGCAGCTTTAATGCACAACTAATTTGAGGTTGTTAAGTATTTTAACTACTGAGTGATAAGAATTAATATTTCAGGATCAAAATTCATTGATTATTGAATTTCTGCTATCTAGTCACTATAAACCAATGATTAATGTTATTTCTATGGAATATCTTTTAGTTAAAAAGTTGGTAACTCTAACAGCCTAAGCAGGGACATAAATAACACTTACAGATACCACAGCATTTCAAAGTAGCCTCAAAGGGAGATAGCACCTCTCCATTAGAGAGCTATTTATGTCTCAACAAGAAGAAACAAAAATCACAAAATTTTAGACCTAGAAAGGTGATTGGCACCTTGATCTTTAAGCTCTTAATTACAGAGGAAGAAGTAATTCATATAAGTTTGGAGTCCAATGGCCCATGAGTGAAAGTGCTGGTACCATGTAGGCACCAGATCTTCCAACAATCCCCTCAGTGTTCTTGTCCCTTAAATATCTCTCTAGGAGTTCTGATGGGAAGCCAATAGTCCTAATGCTAGAAAACATATTTCTTGAATCTTATAATATATATTAAATAAATCCATTTCTCTAGTCAAGAAAATTGCTTTTATATACTCATCAACTTGTGAACAGAGTTGCTGCTAGCCTAGATGGCACCTTTGTGCAAGGGAAAAAAGCAGTTCCTCTGGGATCTTTGCACTTTTCTGTCAGTCTAAAATTATTGTAAAACTAGAAGCTCATTTTTAAGATGTACATTAGATTTAATCATCTGATCTGATATCATTTGACTTTAAGAAAAAATCATCAATTTGTTTATTTGCAAACTAGACAAAGTAAGAATACTGATCTCACTGGACTGTTGCAAGGATGAAATTAAATAATAAATACATGCAAAGCATTTAGCATAAATCCTGACACTTCATAAGAACAAAAAAAGTGTTTGCCATTTCTATTAACAGAACCTCAAAAGAAGCTCTTCTCCCTTCCCTTCCCACTCGCTTCTCTACCTATTAGAACATGCAGGGAACATTAGCCATATTGTCAAATTATTCAGGCCTTTTCATCCATAAGGAAATTGATAAAATCAAGTAATATACATTATATTGATTATCAATCTTGGTGCCTGTTTAGTTGTCAACCTAAATTGTCACTTCATAATATGAATGACATATAAGAAAGGCCATTAAGGGAAAACATCATAGAGAAATGTTAAAATATTTTTAACATTAAAATGTTTTATTTCAGCAACAGCTTTATCGACTGTATAGTTGGGCCCTAAATACTTTAGATGCAATTTCACAAGCATATGTTATAAATTACTACGCTTAGAGGAAAAGAGAAAATGAGAGGAAGCTCAAGGTCAGTATTTATCCCAAAGGGTGTTAAATCATACCATAAATAACATCAATAAATTAACATTTCAATATATACACATGGTATTAGTAAGAAATATATGGAGACTTTTATCACAGTTATAAATTTTTTAGGTCTTTTTTTAAAATTAAGATTACTTTTACACAAAAGTAAAATTGGAGAGCTTTATAAAATCTTTGCAAATTATGAAGTAAGATTTGAGAACACAATTGTGTAGGACCAAGAAACAAACCAACCTTTTTTTATTCTACTGAGTCTTCTGACTGGAGTAAGGTCCTAAGCCTTACCTTCTATTGGCTCATGGAATGCATTTTAATTATGCATTAATTATCTTAAGAAGAGAGAAGCTGGACTATTTAGGACATATTCTATGTCATAAAATCTTTAGGGAGAAATAAATCAGAGAGAAATACTGAGTGATGTTCTTTTCAGTGTGAACAGAGACACTGGAGGTGGAGGCAATGGTGAGGTGGTCTTCACATGAGCAAACCTCATCATTCCATTTGGAAATAATCTGGGGGTCTAACAGGCAGAGATGGCCATGAGACTATCTCCCAATCTTATAAGCTTTCAAACACTGGGAGTATAAATAGTGCATTTCTCTCTCTCTCTCCCCCCGCTGCCCCCGCATTTCTCCCTCTCTCCCTCCCTCCCTCTCCCGGCCCCCTTCCCCTCTCTCTTTCCTTACTGTGTGTGTGCATGCATGCTCACTCTTTATGCAAACCTTCCTCTCATTCCCCCTCCCACTTTCCATCTCTCTAGCATTATTTTGGTTTAGTATAGCATTGTCCATGTTTTTTAAATTAAGCTTTAGTTTTGTGCTGTGAGAGGCATATATAATGTAGTGATTTAAAGCACTGACTCCAGAGCCAGACAGCCTGGGTTTGAATACTGCCTCTGTCATTTACTAGGTGTGGACTTGGTAATTTATATAAGCTTTATGGGCCTCAGTTTTTACATCTGCAAAACGGTGATAATAGCACTTTTCTCATAGGAGCATGTGAAGATTAAGTGACTTAGTCTGTGTAAAGCATTTTAAACGGTTTTGAATACATACTAATCTCTATAGAAATGTTTACTTTTGTTATTATTTATGTTTCCTAAGCCTAAATATCCAGTGAGAGTCACCAAAAGAATTATTCAGGATGTCTAATTCATGGAGTGTGAACCTGGCAAAGATGGTGGCTCCAAGGAACTCAATGACCATGAATCTCTTTCTGTATTAGACAAAATGTAGGGAAGGAATTCCCATGAGAACATGAACCCTAATGTGAATCACAAAGAGGCTAGGGAAGCAGGAGGCAGCTCCAGAGAAAAGCAAAGAATGCTTTGCCACAGGTTTTTACATCATGGGATCTTATTAAGGAGTTCAGTATTTATTGGTCAGGTGGACTATCTGTTGCTGTGGTCATCAGAATAATACCCGCCCCCTTCAAAATGTCCACATCCTAATCCTCAGACCTATAAATAAGTTACCTTAAATGGCCAAAGGAACTTTGCAGATGTGATTAAAGACTTCTAGATGGGGAAACTATCTTGAATTATCTGGGTGGTCCAAAGGTAATCACAAAGGTCCTTATAAGTTAAAGAGAGGTGCAGAGAGATTTGAAGATGCTTTCATGCTGGCTTTGAAGACAAAGGAAATGAGCCACCAGCCAGAAATGTGGGCAACCTCTAGAAGCTGGAAACAGATTCACCTCTAAAGCCTACAGGAAAGAATGAAGCCCTGCCAATACCTTGGTTTTCTTTACTGTATGAGCACTTCTAACCTACTGAACTGTAAGATAATAAATTTGTATTGTTTTAAGCCAGTAATGTGTTACAGCATCAATAGAAAACTAATGCAGCCACCCAGTGCTTCACTGGCTTGTGTTTCTTTTGTTCCAAGAAACATAGTCCAGTACTATCAGTATATGTGGCTACTCTGAAGAGGCCAGGGAACCCAGATGCCAGGCCATGTAGTGTAGAGGGAATATTAACTTTTGCCCAGCCTGCACTTCTGCTAACTTTACACATTTACTTTTAGTCCACTCTCCTAAACCATCCAAGAAAGTACTTGAACTCATTTTCAAGAGTTGGTTGAAACTTATTTACATGAATGTTTTCTGTTATTTGAATTTTTAAGTTATTTTTCTCAAATTAAAAAAAAAGCTAAAAAAAAAAAAAAAAAACCTACTGAGGGCCACGGTGGGGGCGGTGGGGTGGGGAGCGGGTTCTCATCCTGCCACCCAGGCTGGAGTGCAGTGGCGTAATCTCAGCTCACTGCACCTCTGCCTCACGGGCTCTAGCAATTCTCCTGCCTCAGCCTCCGAAGTAGCACACCACCACGTCCGGCTAATTTTTGTATTTTTAGTAGAGACAGGGTTTCACCATGTTGGCCAGGCTGGTCTTGAACTCCTGGCCTCAAGTGATCCACCTGCCTCAGCCTCTTAAAGTGCTGGGATTAGAGGGGTGAGCTACCCCGTCCGGCTCCTCGGTAGGTTTTAAGGAGCCCCAGCCCTCCTTCTCCCCTTCCAGGCCCGACCAGCTATACTGCTCCATCTCCCTCTGCCACACGCCCCACCAAGTACTGCACAGGGACCCCCACCCAGGGGCTCTGCACCATGAAATAATGTGAAATACCAACTGTGGACCAAACACAATAAAACCTGTTTTTAAGATTGAAAAAATAAATAAATAAAGCTCTGCCTCCTGCAGATGGAACAAGAGGAAATATTGTAAAAATCAAGAGAGTTCTCTTCACTCCAGTTATTCAAAGCCAAGGTTACTCCAGCAGATAAATTGTCCTTACCCTGTATTAGGAATCTCTGATAGCTGGTTCTGATGGTGTTGCAGGGTATCTAAATTGTTAACTTTTTTCTCAGATCTCTGTTAACCTTGAGCCAACAGTTTGGTGAACTAATCTCTTAGCTTATTTCTCAGCCCAACATAGCAAGATGCTTGGTACCAAGGATACATTTTCATTGTTCACCTTCCCTTTTGTATTGCTCAGTCTCTGACCTAGCTCCCTGATTTGTGAGCTACACAGCTGGGAAATGATCAATAGTCACTACTTTCTGCTCCAGCCAAGCATTTCCTGACCCATGTTTCATCAAGACCTGAAACTCATGGTTCTGTCAAGGAAGAAGTAAGGAGAGTAAAGGTATATGAGATAGGAAAAGTTGCATTCGCCCTGGGAAATGTACATAGAAACCCTAAACTCTGAAGAGCAAATCCAACTTGTCTGCCTCGCAACATAGCAAATGTTAGCTGCTATGTGATGATTTTATTCAATTCAATCCAACAAACATTGATTGAGACCTTACTCTGGGCAAAGAATAATGATAATTAAGTCACACATGGCATTAGGGAAACTGCTGATATTTGTGTTGATGATTGATACTAAAGAATTAACAAAATTAGAAGAGAAAGCCTTAAAAAATTGCTGTGGTGGTATAAAAGTAATACTAATTACAGTAATTTATGGAACTGCTTATCACTAATGCCTAATTGTTATGCAGCACAATCATGATTATGCATGCCATTAAATGTGTGTATGAGGGACTTTAGTGTGTGTTGTATTAGATTAGATTAAAACAATGAAATATAAACATGCATACTCAGTCCTCATAATGTGTTACTCATGCAGTAATTTGTCATCTGCTCGCAATTTTTTAAAATTACAGAAAAAATGCTTAGCCTATGCATAAGATAGCTTGGTTCTTTTCTATCAGGGAAACTATAAATTGATTAGTGCACTTGATTTTCTAAATGAGTCCCCTATCATTGCAGTCAAGAATTGTAAAATGCTTTTTTCTCCCAGGATTTCTTATAAATAATTTTAATTTCCCTTTTCTAGCAGTCTATTTTAGAATGAATGCAACTCTGAGAGGCTCATTATCTTGAGAGTCTGCAGAAAGGATGAGGTGGAATGAGTCAGAGCAGCTCCCATGCGGTCAAACCAATCCAGTCACCCATTTGTAGATTACTTGTCAATCAAGTTAATCAAGGGACCATGTCCATTGCCTCAGAATTCAGTTAAAACAACAGAGTAAGATGATGTTAGTTTCTGTGGCTGAACTGTGTACAAAGTGGCATTTATGTCCTACCCCTAAAATTCAGTAGAAACTTCTGATATAGAAGAACTTGAAAATAAAGGATAGCTTCAACTCTGTAAGACTGAATTCTGACCCAATTTATTCATTCTTTCAACCAAATGTATTTAAAAATGTATTATGTGCCAGGCAACGTGCTACATGCTGGGAATGCAGAGACTAGTAAGGTTTAGTGCTCCCAGGAAACTCAGGATGCAGTAGTAGACATTTCCATGGGTTTTTCAGAAATGTACTAACAAAGCTGCCAGTACATTTTCATGATCTTCCTTGTATAAACAAAATAAAAAGCATGTATCATTAGCTTCTAAACACTGTAAAAGAAACTGAGTCTGGATACTTTAAAGACCATGCAAATATATACTTGTCTAACCTTCTCACCCCACAGTCCATTATTTCAATGCCGTGACCAACTTCTGGAGCCAGAGATGAACCAGTCTATGCCACCACTAGCTCTTTCTGTTCAATGTATCCAACTGCATCAGCAACAGCACACGAAGTCCCCAGGAAAGGGAAATAATTGTGTTCTATTTGAATTTGTACAGCCAGTTGTTCCAGTAAACTACCATTTTCTACCTTCTGCCTTCCGAAACCCATCACTAATGGGTAGGTATTCTTACTCATCATTCTCCTGCTTCATTCAGTGAGTTAATGAAAAGAAACTCTTTTAGCTCATATCGCTGCATCACTATGATTTATCACTGGAATCTGATTCCTAGAAACCCCAGTCCATCCTTCTTTGCCCTATTCAAGTCTTTCCTTTGGCTGGCACTGTCATTGTGACTGTCAGGACCCATGCTTTGGCTTCTCTATCAAACATGGCTCCAACCTCCCTCTGTTCATAAGTGCAAACTGGCTTTCACATTTGGAATACAGGGTGCAATAGAACCTAGTGCAGTAAAAAGCTATTACTTGCATTCGGACACCCTGGGTAAGCAGAATGTGTCAGTCTATTTAATTCACTGTTCTGGTGGTTATAGCCTTAGGATGATTATAATTCTCTAAGGGTGAGAGGATATATCTTCCAGATTGTGGATATCCACAATCTGATATCATTATTGTGAGAATTTGTGGGGTGTGGTAGTATACTTGCCAAGTCTTGGCTGACCATTGATGTTTTATCATTTCTCAATGTGTTTTCTCATTTAAAATTCATACCACCAATTAATATAGGCTCACTGGGTTTGATTGTGCAATTTGTGCCACGTACAAAGGTGCTCATCTGTAGGAGCCAAAATCCAGCTAAAACACCACTACCCAAAATCTGATCATTAGCCCATAGGCAGCTTTAAGATTTGGAATCATACCAAGACAATACGTGGCCAGTTTTCACCGGCTTTTGAACCACCCTCTCCTTGGTCTCATTATCATCTTCTAAACTCTGGTAATTTACCCATGTATGCATAAGCTTCCAGTCCACCAGTTTCTCTGTGATCAGTGATGGCAACTTCATATCAATGATCATTGAAGTGCCAACTTTATAGATCCTTAACTTTCTGAACTCCAGCAACCATAAGTTCATTACACTTCATTGGCCATATCTTAAGATCCCTACTTCCAAGATATAAAATATAAGTTTCCCTACTTTGGCCATACTTTTTATCTTTCTACTTTTCTACTAATTCATTGGGTTGTACATATTCTTCTCCCTCTTTGTTAACTCTAGTCCTGCAGCCTCTCTTTATCTCTACAACATGTGACTCCTTTCAAATTCACTTGCCTTTTTACGTGATCTTTGTCGATTACTGGACTCAAGAGTCATCGTATTCATCGAATGTTCACATTGCTTACTCATATTGCTTGCTTATTCATATTGCTTTGTGATATACAAAGCTAAGGTCATCTACAATGTTCACATTTTTCATTCACATTCCAAGGCAGCCAAGTATTAGTGGGGACAATTTTACAGCTAATCTTACTGAGTCTACCTCTATCCATCCTCAACTAGGTCTTAGGTTCTGCTGCTCAGAAAAACATAATTGCTATATTGTACCAAGAAGACCTACTTAAAATATATGCCTCCATTTCCTTAATCATAAAATAGGGGCCATAGTATGTATATGTGTAATATATAATTGATATAAATTACATAAGCCAATGTCTTACACTTGTGAGGGTATTAAAGTGTTAATAAGTGTTTGTTCCTTTCTTCTGCTAATGAACAAACACCAGGCAAACCTACAACTTGAACCTACTGGTGGATGCTCCTGATAAATTGGCTCATTGAAACACTTGGAACGTTTATCTGATAATCACTAATGGGCAGACAAGCAGGCATGTATACTGAGATTTGAAAGGAGTTTTGGGAATCTATGAGAGTGTAAAAAAGATTGCCAAAAATGGTAAAATGGTCTTACACTCTTCATTCCACACATTAACTGTGCATAGCTATATTCTTTGCCATTAGACAAGAATTTTCAGACTTCATATTTATATTAGCTTTTCATCAATCACATTACAGTGTTGTAGCAAATATGAATCTACTGTCTTCTATCATCTCTACCTTAAAATGGTACTCCATGTGTATCTATATACTTTTCCTTCTCCCGATAAAGAGAGATAAATAGCATATATTTTTCTTTTCTTCATGTCTAAAACTTTAACTTCTTTCTTATTCCAACTCTTTCTCTTCCAGAACTCTATCGCCTTGCATCTGAATTTTTCTCTCCTCTGTTGAATCCTTTCTATAAGTCTACAGGTTTTTCACCACCATTTTATGTTTTAAACTTTATATTTCTCATGAAATCCTCAAGTGGAGATTTCCAGCCTGCAAACAAAGGCCACCTCCTCTGTGAAGATATTTTTTATTCCCAAGTTGGTAGTAATCATTCCATGTCTTAAAATAGCATACCAATTTCTCAAAATAATTGTATGGCTTTTAGACAGATAACTACAGTACAAAATATAACATGAAACCTCAACAATAGACTAGGCTTCTTTAAAAAGGGATCTATGGTTTTTAACTTTGATAATTGCAAATAGTAGGCATTTGACGAAATCATATGAATCACATTTCAATCATATCTCACTACAAATGTGAAGAGTAGGTTGTTTGGGTTAGATCATAACAGAAGCTCCGAAGGTTTTCCATTTCTCCCTACAGAAACCAATTCACTGTTTTGAGTTCTGAGAAAAGATAAACTATAACATTTATTTCCATTCTGTTAATTTTAAATATAAACGTGTTGAGAGATAAGTGTCAAAGATAAAGACAGAATATGACACCTTTGAAGAATGCTTAAGTTAGTGCCAGATTATTAAACGGAATAGATTTCGGGTGGTAAACATAGTTTTATCAGCTGTAGTGTATATCTTTAAATAATTATGTCTGGGACTTCCAAATTCAGGACTACATAGTATTGATGCAATTAACTCTAAAAGCCATAACTGCCCTCAAAATCATGCATAAATATCAGTAAAATTACAAACCTACACATGGAGACACATTTTAAAGTTCAGAGAATTAGACTTCTGCATCACCCAGCCACAAAATGAAACTATAGAATGGCCTCAACTCTATGTAACGGACCACTTTTCTCTGTCAGTGCTTCATGCTTAAAAACTAAAAACTTGTTTTTTTAAAAACATTTCCTCCATTTTAACATACATCTAGGAGAAAGCAAAGCCTGACAATAGTTAAACATATATTTTCTTGAACTTATTTTTATTTTTTCTAAGGAAAGAAACATTTAAACATGACAGAGTTGAATGGCTTAGAGAGTGAAGGAAATAAATGTTATCTAGGACAATATTGGCTCCTCAGTATTACTTCTGATGAGCTTCCATACCTATAAATTTCACGGGCCAGTTGAATGATTTTAAGATTTACTAAAAAAGTGAGACATCTAAATGATAATGATTGTTACTTTTTACTTTGGAGTATAAAAGTCCAACAAAAACACAGATGACCTAGAATATGGTAGAAGAAAAATTATAAGTAAAAAACTTATAATAAATTATAATAAAGCTATATATAAAAATTAGAATGTTGAGACAAAACCATGTACTCTATTCAGATATGGGTCTCCAAATAATTTAGAAAAAAATCATTATTGTTATGTTTTAATCTGAGGACTCAGGTCATTGCAAATGCACTTATGCTTATAATTTCATAATTTCAGACTATATAAATGACCAAGATTTCAGAACTTATTTAAAGAAAAAAAGAGAATATCCAGGTCAAACAGAAAATATTTTGAATGCAAATATCTCCGTGTCCCCACTCCCTCAGAGCCCAATTACAATAAACAAATCAATATAAAAATAATGTAAAATGTTGGAATTCAGGAACAAGTATGATCTTTATGTCATAAATTTGGATGTCTTTGGCCAAACATAGTACCTGTACCTATAGGACCAATATATGACAAGGGCTTCCTGTTACGGCAGAAGCTTGGTAGATAATAGCACAGGAAACAACTCAAACCTAGTCATGCCAGTTATCTTCATCAGAGGTTGAGTAAAGCAGAAAACATATCCTTGAGTCAGTGGCTTCCACACACATGGAGAAGAAACTAGACATGAAATTTGTTATAAAAGCAATTTTATGGTCCAGGTTCCCTTGTTTCTTCCCAGAGCTGCTAAATTAATAAAGTAGTAACATAAAGATAAATTATTTAGTTATTTAGTCCTACATTAAAGATGATGAATACAAGTAAACAAGAATAAAGAAATATTCCTGATGGGCCACCTTTCCTATTCATGATCCTTCCTTTTTCATAGTGAGCACTTAATTGGCATAGCCCTCCTTGGCTTTCTCTATTGGGCCACTCCTTCCCAGGGCAAGCCTAGTGACATAATTGGTCAATGAGTTTTTGAAAAATGAAAAGGGCATGCTTAACTTAGATTTTCTCTTTTGTTCCTGAGAATGAGATGACTACAAAAAGCATATGTTTTCCTCTCCTTCTTCCAACAGAAAACATACAAACTGTGTTCTATGACTATATAGCAATAAACTTTGAAAATAGTATCTGGAAGAAAAGGCATTAGATGTGTTCAATTTGGAAAAATTCGCCTAGCTGTACAGTCATAATTTTTCTGGATATGTTTTATTTCAAGTTAAACTTCATCAAAATATAAAAGAATCAAAGTATAAACCAAAACCCAAAATTTAGAACATGACTTATGAAAACTTAAAATGTGACCTTGGCTATATTTATAGGCAAATTTATAGCTATAAATACTTTTATATTTAAGGAAGAAAGAATAAATTAAGCATTTAATGTAAGAGATCATAAAAAGAATACAAAATAAAGAATCTAGCCAAAAAAAGAAGAGAGGAATTTTTAAAAATTTGCTTAGAAATAAATGAATTTGAAAATGACACACAGTACAGCCAATATATTTACCCAAAAATTGGTTCCTTGAAAACAAAAAAAATAGATAAACCACTAGCTGTCTACTTAAGAAAAAAGGAGAAAAACACAACAACAACAAATTAGAAATCACGAATGGTTTAAAAGATGAGAAGGCTTTTAAATAACACAAAAAATACACGTGTATTTATCAGAGAATTATTTACAACGGTGGCAACGTGGAAACCTAAATTTTCAGTAGAAAAACACTATTGGCTAATGGTAATATTTTTATGTAATAGAATTCTATTCAGGTATTGAATAGATCCATATAGCTAAAGTTTTGTGGGTTTTGTTGTCCAAGAGACTTTTATAAGTGTTATGAAACAAAATGTTAATTTTTTTACTTCTGAGTGGTGATATTATCTGTGAAATATTGCCTCCTGAAGAAATTATTGAGATGATTAGATGAAATAATATATGTTCATATTTTGCATTCAACAGTTTCATTCAAGTGTTTTCTATATGTCAGACCCAGTGCCTAGTAGTAAGTTAAAGAAAGAAAAATTCAACTTTCATTTTACTGATTATCTAATTGGTGAATTACACATTAATCAAATAACTACATAAATTAATGGCAATGAGTATAAAAGGAAATCCACAGTGTAGTTTGGGATCTTAAAACAAGTAATAGTACCTAACAATCTAGCACACAGCAAATGCTCAATCCATGTAAGTCCTGGCTTTTCTTCCTTTCTTTCTGATGCCCAACCTACTTCTCATCCCATGAATCATATTACTTACCAAGGGATTTCGAACAGACTTATTACAATTTCCTAAAGTAATTATTTAAAAACTAATAAAACCAGGGAGTAGTCTCAAGTCTAGACATTGGGGCAATCTAGTACATTGTGTGCTAATAACATCCAGGATCTAAATCCTAGCCACTTAGGCTTGCTGTAATTCACAACTCAAGTGAATCAGTAATGAGTTTCCTGTCCCTTGCTTGCTTAAAGCACCAGCCTAATAAAAATGCAAATACACCTTATAAATTTATGTGAAAAACTGATATTAGGCTTTCCTGGCAACCTACAGTCCCCTAACCCACTTGGGTCAATATCAATGAAAGGTATAGGTAGTTCCATTGGTGACAGGTAGGAGCACTGGTGAGAAAGTGCATACACCACCTTACTCTACGGTTTCCCTTCGTAATACTTACTGGCATTTGTATTGCACATGCCCTGGGTTTGCTCCTGTAATTATTTGATCATGTCTTGCTCCTCTTGTTTTAATTTTACCCAGAGCACTTTTCACTAACTAATATTTTTTCTTGTTTCCTCCTCTGCTGCGGGAAAGAGAAAAAAGATGAAACAAGAAATTAGCAGGCTCTAGTGGGAAACTGCTCTTCCCCTGTGATGTCGTGGGGAAAGAAAAAGAGCCCAGGAGTGAAAGGACTGCATGGCTATTTCAGAATGTGGGGTCAGGGAAGACTTGAATGAAGAGTGATATTTAAGCTAAATGACCATTAGAGGCCATCCATACAAAGACTGAGAAAGCCCAGGATGGGAAGAGCTCACAGGAAGGCCCTACAGTGGGGAAAGGGGTTGACTTGTTTTAGAGATATAAAGGATTATCATTAAATGAGTGCTTAGAGAGTGAGGAGAAAGTTGCTATTGAGTTCAAAGAAATAGGTAGAACCAGATCTTGCAGGGTTTCACAAGGTAGAAAAAAGAATTCATTTGTGTGTTTTGTGCTAAATTCAATGAGAAGTTATGTGCTATTTTTCATCGAGCGAATAATGTGATCATATTTGTATTTTGAAGGATCATTTGTGCTGGTGCATAGACAATGAATTATGGAAAGTTTTAAGTTACAAGCAGGGGCCGGGTGTAGTGGCTCACGCCTGCAATCTCAGAAATCTAGGAGACCATGGCAGGTGGATCACCTGAGGTCAGGAGTTAGAGGCCAGCCTGACCAATATGGTGAAACCCTGTCTGTACTAACTATACAAAAATTAGCCAGGCCTGGTGGCACGTGCCTGTGGTCCCAGCTACTCAGGAGGCTGAGGCAGGAGAATCACTTGAATCTGGGAGGCGGAGGTTGCAGTGAGCTGAGACCACGCCACTGGGCGACAAAGCAAGACTGTCTCTAAAAAAGAAAAAAAAAGTTACAAGCAGAAAGATTCAAATAGAATGCAGTCAGGAGATTTTTGCCTTTATCAAGACCAGAGGGGGCTAGGGTAGCAATAGCAGAAATGGAGAGAAGTAGATGGTTTGGGACAGGCTTTTGGAGAAACAGTAAGCAGCATGGACTGGTGGGCTTTGAGATAGAGGATATAGACAGGAATAGATTTAAAATAACACCTAGAATTGGGTTTCTTAGCCTGGATGCCAACAGAGCTCTTTACAGAAAGGTGGAAGAATGAGAGAAGGAGATTCTGGTTTGGATGGACAAACCAAGAATTTACTTTGAGTTTGAAATGCCTGGCAAACACCCAAGGGAAGATACAAAGCTATCAACTGACCTGAAATATATTAAAATAGGTTTATACTCTGGCTTATTACAAGCCTAAGAAGCATTTTGCCTCTTAGAAGAAATTTCACAAATCTTCACTTGGTCCATTATATTTGTATTTTAATGCATAACTCCCAGAGAATAGATACATCTCACTTACGTTCATGGTCTTTGGAGATTCTTCATTATCCCCCCCAATAAGAGATGTGAGATTATGTCTCCTATTTCTTTATATCTCTACAATCATTTCACTTGATGAAACTGAAAACCTGTTCATAATTGATAAGTTTCTCCAATTTGAAATACCAAAACAGTGATAACCAGTGAGAGAAATATATATATATACACATGTACCTATACACATGTATATAATGCTTAATATATAAATAATATATATAATACATAAATTCAGCTTTTCACTCAAGCTTTTTATGCAGGTTATCCAAATATATAAATGAATATTACATATATATGTGTGTTTCCCCCTCTGAATGGCACATTCAAAATGCTCATTCAGAGTAAAAATCACTCTTACCAGGGATTTTACCTTCTTTCACCAACAATTGCTTTAAATTTGGGGATGGTGCAAAAGTAATAACAGTTTTTGCTATTAAGACTAATGGCAAAAACCGCAATTATTTTTGCACCAACCTAATATAGGAATATGGATATTTTGTCCAATTTAAAAGATGCCAGAACTTTTTTGTTGTTGGCATTTATTTCTAATTATCTGTATGATCATGCTCAAGTTACTACATTTCAGTTTTCTTCTACCATAAAATGAAAGCCTCAAACAAGATAATCTCTGGGTCCCTTTCTTCTGCAAAATTAAATGTAAAAGAAATCCACAATTCTCCTAGCACCAGGCACCCTTAACTGTGCCTCATAAATAATAATAATAATGTTTCACAGAGTGTATGGCTTGAAGTACGGATTGTTTGCAAAATGCAATTTAAACAGATCGCATTTTATGGCTTGCCATTTACCGTAGTAGTAAATAGCAAATAGGCAGTTGTGCCTACGTGTATTTGCTGATCTGTCAGACACTGGAAATAAGCCCAGTACATTATCCCTTTAAAACCAGGACACGCATTCATTCTCAGGGAGAGGCATTAAGTTTTTATTGAAAATGACAAACCACTGCAGCTGGGTGAACAACAGAGGGGGCTCCTTTCGTTACCATTTAACATATGCATACATGTTTTTCAGAGTGAGTGCCAGGATTTGCTTACCCTTCCTCTGCCACATGTCAGAGTGAGCATTCCCATCTATGTCTATGATTTTTAAAGACTGCTATTTTCTCATCATATTCTAACTATGTCAAGCTCCAACTCTGCTTCATTCACCAACTCTAATTATGTAACTTTTTTTTTTTTTTTTTTACTGATTCTTTCCCTCAATATCTCCTGCATGATTTGGTCCTATACCTTCCCCAGTATCATTTCCAAGCCTCGGGAGGCTGTTTCTTCACAGCTAAAGTCTGCTAATGCTCTCAGGATATGTCCTTCACCCTTGGAAATGGAAAGAGGATAACTACCATCACTGATTCTCAGTATGAAACATCCAAACATTTTATATCTTCCTTCTTTTAAATACCACATAGAGATAGAGACATTTTATGAAGTAAAAAGGACCTGGGTCTCATAGTATTAGCTCTCCTATACTTCCATGAAGTTACCAAAATTGTATGCAATTTATGTAGTTATACACTTATGAGCTAGGGTTGTATCTAGTGTATGCTCATCTATTTTATTCTTATAAAGAATGGACAACTGGTACAGTGTACTATAACTCAGTTGCTGGATTTTACATTATCTGAAAATAGAAGCACTTCTCTGAACTACATTATAGAAATTGGAGAAAATTTTATTCAGGCTGTTTATACAGGTGAGAAATGAATAGGATTTACGAGTAAGTCTCATTTGGTACAGAGCTTTCACAATTTATGGGCAGCTGATCGGATGACTGAATTGTTTGCTGATATTTTATTCTGTGCCATAGAAACATCATTTACAATTCCAAAGACCAAAGACATGGCTGCTTAATTGTGTTCAATAAATCCCCAAAACAGTATATAACTTAATACAGAATTTAATCCAACTTACATATAGCCAGTATAAAAGGGAGCATGTGCTGTTTAGGCTCATGGGGAACTGATAGAGAATTCTCGTTGGTAGATGGTTCTGTTTGTGTTTGAATGAAAAAAATAATAACGCACTTTCTCTTCATGTATGTACATATTTATTGCAGTTACAGTACATTATACCAATTAGAAATTATTTGTAGGAATAAAATAGATGAACATATATTAAATACATTAGTATAGGTGAAAAATCCCCCCAAGATCACATACACACCTTGGAGGTTACTCTGTAATCTAGAACCATTTCACAAGAATATGTTACATACCTGCTGTCTCACCAGAGAATCAGAATAGAATCTTGAAAGGGGGAAAATGTGCCATTGAAAAGAAACTAAACCCAGAAACCAATTCTACTAACACAGTATATAGCCCATGAACCAACTTGAGATCATTCAAAGTAACATTTAAACAGAATTAACGGCTATTTTTTCCTTGAAAGGGATAAGTTTCCTCAGTATTCTTATGTCACAGTAAGTATCCTTAACATGTAGTTTAGAGCAAAAATTAAATCCCAAGCATGATTTATGTAAGCAGCATAGATAAACCACTAAAGAAAGGAAGTTTTCTTCCTTTCCTCTGTTTACACATCCACTTATTCCACTTAACTCATACAGTCCCACTCAGGGACTGCGGACTCTGTGTTCTATTCCTAAGGGTAACCCCTTCTCCCCCGCCACCAAGGTACACTCCCACTGTGGCTTTCCCAACTAATAGGAAGTGAGGTATTGATGATCTTCCTGAATAGCCCCATACTGATGCTTACATAGAGAAAGTCTATTACTTTAGTACACTGGGCATTTTTGAAATGATACTTATATTCATCTGTTTTCACACTGCTATAGAGATACTATGTGAGACTGGGTAATTTATAAATAAAAGACGTTTAATTGACTCAGTTTTTCATGGCTGGGAAGTCCTCAGGAAACTTATGATCATGGCAGAAGGCGAAGGGAAAGCAGGCACCTTCTTCACTAGGCAGCAGGAGAGAGCCAAGGGAGAACTGCCAAACACTTTTAAAACCATTAACTAACTATCCTGAGAACTCACTATCAGGAGAACAGCATGGGGGAAGCCTTCTCATGATCCAGTCACCTCTCATCAGGTCCCTCCCCTGACATGTGGGGATTACAATTCGAGATGAGATTTGGGTGGGGACACAAAGCCAAACTGTATCGATACTTGATAGTTGAATTTCCAAAAGCAGAAACGAGAAGCTTGTATGTATCAAGTGCAGATTTCATGTTCAGAAAACTATTGAAACTATGTAGGCTGGTTGATGTTGTTGCTACTATTTTTCTTCATGTTATCCAATCTTTAGAATTATTTCAAAGGTTAACAACATGGATTTCTATTTGCTACAGACCACATAAACAAATTTTAAGTATTTTAGAAAGTTAGCATTTTAGCTTAACTACAGTGACCTTGGGTGCAAGGAAGAAATTTGTTCCAATACTGGGAAGAAAGCACTATGACTGAAAATATAGCAAAGCCTTGGATTAAGCATGGATTAAGTCTGGAATTGTGAGGCTGATTCATTTTTCTGAATAGTACACAGGTAACAAAATGTAATCAGATGATTATGAATGGAAATCTTCTCTAAACAAAGGATTCTCTGGTGGGTTATAATCCTATTAATACCAATGTGAAACCATGAACTTTCCTTTGCATTTAGATCCCTAGAATAAAGTTTTGATACAAATTTCTGTGACCATAATTAAGTAATCTAAGCTCTCAAAGTCTCAATGTCCCAATGTTTAAACTGGAAATAATAAAACATATATCATTAGAAGAAAATTTCTCATGGGTCCTTTGTATTTCTGCATATATTATAGCATGAATAAGAGTCCTGACTATATTATTTTAGACTATCTTTTCAAGAATGTTTGCATAGCAAACAATCTTGGAAAACCGAGATAGTGCTAGAGTAGAAACACTACATTTTGCTGTCCAGAATAATAGTAATAATGTCTCCCTCCAGGACAAAAATTTGGCAGGCTTCCTTTTATAGCCCCTTTAAAACATTGGACTACCTAAACTTAGGATTCTTTTCCTTCTTCAGCCCAGGAGTTGCCTAGCCCTTATTGCATTGCCCTGGGGGAATCTGGACTTTGGCAACTGACTCAAATGCTGATGCTCTGGCTTCTGCTGTTTCTCGAATATGTAGTTCTTTGTCTCTGACCCAAGAGTCTTATAACTTCTGCTTGTAATCTTGACTCTGTATCACGATAACCTGTTAGTTAGCAAGTAGAGTAAAATCTCAAATCCTTCAAAGTTCTAGAGATGCATTTCCTGTAGTTGTTGTGGGAATCAAATTATATAATCTATTTATAACCCTTAGCTCTATGCTTGGGCAAAGAAACATACAAAATTTTTAGCAATAACGTTATTAATTATTACTCAAACCACAGTTTAATAACTTCTTCTATAAATTCATCATGAAGCTTCACCTTTCAAAGGCTGTTTTCAATTATAGATTTTTAGGATTATATAGTTTAGCTTTTTATTTTCATTTCTAATTGAATTAAATATAATGAATATTCAAATGGATTAAAAGTTTCACTTTTAATATGCTTAATATTTCCATCTTTGTAGCACTTTCAATTTTCTACTCATTTCAAAAGGAAAGATATTACAACATTAAAAAGATAATTGAACAAACACTGCCACACAAAGCAATGGCGCTGACTCCACAGACTCACAGAGTACACAAGCTGTGAGGCCATGGCGGCCTCCACTTCTATTTCAAAGGATGTTGTGAACACCCTGGGGGCCCAGACAGAAATCTGCTACAGAGGTGGAGCCACCAGAGTTCAATGCTTAGTGGAGCCACAGGAGCGGGGCCACCCCCAAGACCTCAGAGCTGCCAGCATGGAGCCCCAGCTTGGGAGTGCTGCCAGCACATGAGGGCTCAACAGCCCATGAGCACACAAACATAGGGGTCAGGCTGCCTGTGGCATTGAGGGTCCAACCCCCACCTCTGGTGTCCTCAGAAGGCAAAAGAAGGGGTCAAAAAAAGATTATTCTCCAGCTTTAAGATTTAATTTTGTTTGCTCTGTTGAGTTTTGGACTTATGTGGAGCAGATACCCCTCTTTTTTTTTTGCCCATTTCTTTCTTTTGGGATGGAAATATCTCTTCTGTGTCTGTCCTATTCTCGTATTTCGGAAGTAAATGACTTATTTGATTTCAAAGGCTCATGGCTAGAGAGTAATTTGCCATAGTATGAATCATACCTTGAGTCCCAGCCACATGATACATAGACAAGTTAAGACTTTGGGGATACTGGAATGGAATGAATGTAGTTTGAATGTGAGAAGAACATAAATTTGGAGAGCCAGGAGATGAATGCTGTGGTTTGAGTGTGTCCTCCAAAGCATGTTAGAAACATGTATCTCCAATGCAACAGCCTTGGGAGGTGGGGCTTACTGAGAGGAGATTAGACCATGAGGGTTCTGTCCCCATGAATGAATGAATGTTGTTACACAGGAGTGGGTCTATATCATGGGAAGGAGTTCCTTATAAATAAATGAGTTTAGCCCCCTTTCGTCTCTCTCTCTCTCTCTCTCTCTCTCTCTCTCACCCTCTCTTGCCCTTCTGCCTTCTACCATTAGCTGACACTGCAAGAAGGCACTTGCAAGCTGCTGGCATCTCAATCTTGGGCTTCCCAGCCTCCTAAACTGTGAGCTAATAAATTTCCGTTCACTATAAATGACCCAGTCTCACCAGTCTCAGGTATTCTGTTACAGCAACAATGAGTAGACTAAGACGGCAGTCAAGCTAGAATTAGCATATAAAAACAAACATGCAAACAGCATTAAAAATAAGAATAATTACTGATCCCAATTTTCAGATGCTCAGGTTGGTAGTATATACATAGATAAAGTCCTTTTTTTGCAGTTTAGGCTATATATAAATACCTACAAGGTAAGTAAAATAGAATTTCATATTTTTGTCTAGTATCCAATGCAGCAACATAGATTCAGGTATGCCTAACCTATGTGGGCGTGCATTTGGAAAAAGTATACATTGTTTGTGAAGATGAGAGACCTCTGTTCCAGTGAAGATTGCCTATACACTATCAAAAAGAAAAAAAGTTCTAGAGAATTTTTCACATGATGTTTTATTTGACAATCTAGAAATAGTCCCCAAATATAAAATCAGCTAAGTAGTAATAAGAACCAAGAAATATATTTCACCATCTTTTTTTATTACTATAAAATTAACACTGGGAGTTTAAAATATAACTAGAAAGGCATGCATTGGATTTAAAACAAAAAAAAAAAGAATAATGAACTTGGGTATATAAATGTATGACAAACCATTTAAACACTCTTAAAGCAAAATAAATTAACAATCTACAGCACTAAAATATTACAAAACCTTTCTGTAGTATATCTTTAAATCAAATGGAATGTTTTCCTCTGTTTTAACATGTGAGTGATATTATTATTTAGACAGGAATAATTGCTGTTGAAAAGATAGTTGGGACCAGGTGCAGTGGCCCATGCCTGTAATTGCAACACTTTGGGAGGCCAAAGCAGGAGGATTGCTTGAGCTCAGGAGTCCAGATCAGCCTGGGCCACATGGTGAAAGCACGTATCTATAAAAAATACAAAAATTAGCCAGGCATGGTAGTGCATGGCTGTTTTCCCAGCTACTCGGGAGGCTGAGGTGAGAGGATTGCTTGAGCCCAGGAGGCAGAGGTTGCAGTAAGCCATGATCACACCACTGCACTCCAGCCTGGGCAACAGAGTAAGACCTTGCCTCACAAAAAAAAAAAAAAAAAAAAAAAAGTTGGATAGTTGGTTATATTCACAAATTCACAAGTCCCAAGTAGACGGGGCACACCATACCATGGTGATCACATGGAGAAGCATCAGTGTCAGGAGATAGGGAAAGCTGAGGGAAAAAAAGGTGGGCAAGAGCCTTTATTGTGGTTTCTTTGAGGAAAAATAGTGTGAGGCAGGGTAAGCAGGTTTAGGATTGGCTGGTTTGACTGGTTTGAATAATTTCAGCACGCTCTGGGGCACAAGGGCTGTCCCCAGTTGTATGATACGTGGCTGCTATGGCTTGAATGTATTCCCTCTAAAACTCAGATGTTGCCAAGGTGATAGTACTAAGAGGTGGAGCCTTTACGAGGTGACTAGGTCATGAGGGTGGAACCTTTGTGAATACAGGTGTGCTTATACAAGTTCATGGGGGCGGGAGTTCATCTCTCTTGCTCTTCAAGCTTTCACCATGTGAGAACACAGAATTTGTCCCTTCTGGAGAATGAATTAATCTTTTCATTTTTTTTTAAATTTTATTTATTTATTTATTTATTTTGAGACGGAGTCTCACTCTGTCTCCCAGGCTGGAGTGCAGTGGCGCGATCTCGGCTCACTGCAAGCTCCACCTCCTGGGTTCACGCCATTCTCCTGCCTCAGCCTCCCGAGTAGCTGGGACTATAGGCGCCCGCCACCACGCCCGGCTAATTTTTTTTTTTTTTTGTATTTTTTTTTTTTAGTAGAGACAGGGTTTCACCGTGTTAGCCAGGATGGTCTCGATCTCCTGACCTCGTGATCTGCCTGTCTCGGACTCCCAAAGTGCTGGGATTATAGGCGTGAGCCCCCGCGCCTGGCCAAATGAATTAATCTTGAAGCATCATGAAAGTCGAGACTGGAACCTCCCCAGACAACTGAACCTGCGGCACTTTGATCTTGGACTTCCCAGCTTCCAGAATTTTGAGAAATAAATTTCTGTCCTTTATAAATTACCCAGTCTCAGCCAGGCATAGTGGCTTACACCTGTAATCCCAGAACTTTGAGAGGCCAAGGCAGAAGGATCGCTTGGGACTCCATCTCTATTTTTAAATGTTTTGTAAAATGAAATAAAATAATTTGTAACTTTCCCAGTCTCAGGTTTTGTTATAGCAGCACAAATGGACTATGATACTAGACCTGGGGTGATTTGGACAGGAAAATAGTGGCTCTGAGTGTGAGAACCTGACAGAGGAAGGGGTTAGCAGTATACCCTCTGGATTAAATAAAAGACACTCCTGCATGTGAGCCCTTTCATATCTCTAGGAATTGCCTAGCCCTAGGAGGGGCTGTCTTTCCATGGATAGCAAGACCTCACCATGTGAAAACATCATAAATGTATAGTTAATACACACTCCTTCACAAGAAAGTTATGAGGACTTATGAATCATTTATGAATATTTTGGTGATACTTACAGTGGAATAGTATAACAAACTTGTATTGGTCAAGGTTACATCAGAGAAACAAAAAAGTAGGAAATCACACTCCATAGATAGATGATAGATAGATAGATAGATAGATAGATAGATAGATAGATAGATCGGTGATAGATAGATAGATAGGTGATAGATGATTGATTGATAGATACATGACAGATAAATAGATGGAAGGTAGGTAAATAGATAAAAATAGATCAATCTCTCCCTATATATGAAGCAGGGAGAGAGAGAGATTGATTATAAGGAATTGTGATTTTAATTGTAGAGACTATCTAGGCAAGTCCAAAATCATCCTAGGATTGTGTGTAGGATTCAGTGGAGCAGACCATCAGGAAGACCACCAGCAGTCCCCAGCCAGAATGTCTTCTTCCTCAGAGAAACCTTAGATTCCTTCTTAAGATCTTTCAACTGATTGCATCAGTTTTATTCAGAATAATCTCCTTTACATAAAGTCAATTTATTCTAGATGTTAATTATATCTACAAAATATTGTCAAAGCAATGCTTAGAGTAGTGTTTGATTGAATAAGTACTATAATCTTGTCACAATAACAATAAAACTGACCATCATAGACCTCATCATTTGAGAAAAATATGGTTTTGGTTTTTATCTCTTTTTTATGTGTGATTATTCAAACAAATGATTGGGTATGAAGTGAGAATAAGTAGAATAAAGATAAAATTCAGTTTATTAGAGTGATTTTTATCACAAGGATTCTGTAGAATTATTCTCCTAAATAAATTACCTAACCCAATTAATAAGGTGAATTTAGGGACAGAAATAAATGTCACCAATTAAGATGCAAACTTTTATAATAAACTCCCCCTTCTTCAAATTAGTAATAAACAGGTAATAAATGCTGAATGAATAAATAGACAATTATAAGAATGGGCTATATACACTATTTAATAAATGTTCCTCTTCACTTTTCAACCTTCTACATGTATGGATTTTATTTTTTTCAATGAAGTAAATTATTTGGTTAATTAGAAATGTATTATTAGAGCTAAATGTTATTAATACAGGTGTCTTTCAGTAAGTTAATGCATCATAAAACAAATACAATAAATAATATACAGTATCTTATTAAAAATAAAGCTCATTATCAAACTGAACATTTATTTTATGTCAACAGAAAACTTCCCTAACAGTTTCTATAAAATTTTTAAATTAAAAATGCTTAAAATGAAGGAAGTATGAAATTTTACATTTCTAGTATGTAAATACTTCCAAGCTTTTAGTTACATATACTTTCATAGCAAACATACTTCCCATTTTGTATGCTGCTCACACAGAGAAAAGTTTAAACCCCTTCATTCAAAGTAGTATAAAATTATCTCACCACAGTTAGGTATCTGTTTCTTACTAAAGTAGATAATTAAGTTGCTATTACTCTCCTTTGTACTACTTTCGTTTTCAAAATAAGGGAAATGTACTGATGTAGAGTAGAGATCATTAATGTGTGATAAAATAAAAATAGTGAAGATAATTCTAAAATTATAAATAAAAATTATCAAAATATTGCAATATATTTTATTTCAAAGAATGCATACATCTTCTACCAGAAGTCTTCAATCCCTGGGCTGGGCTGCACCAGTCTGGTGAACCCTATTGTGAACTGCACATGCGAGGGATCTAGGTTGTGTGCTACTTATGTGAATCTAATGCCTGATGATCTGAGGTGAAACAGTTTCATCCTGAAACCATTCCCTGCCCCCAACCCACAGCCCACCCTCTCAATCTATGGAAAAATTTTCTTCCACGAAACTGGTGCCTGGTGCCAAAAAGGTTGGGGGCCACTGTTCTAGAGTATAATAATGTTCTAATAATACTCATATTTGTATAGTTCTTTAAAAAATTACAACTCAAAATTCCACAAGGGTTTCAAAAACAAGGTACATATAAAGTGGAGAAATTCAGTTCATTAAGAAAGATTTATCCATTCTATATGTGTACATCAACTCATGTTTAATGCCCCCAAATAATAAGGGTACTGTTTATATAACACTGTTCATCTTTAGAGTGTTTCACTAATATTATCTAATTAATAAGCATAGAAAAATCCTGCTGTGTCCTCCAAGGCTGTCAAAGTCATTTCTATGACTTGAAGCCTAATTAAATTCAAAATAGATTTGTTTCTTCACCATAAGAATTTTATAGCAATTAATTAAACAGTATAAAAATGTAAGAGACATATTATTTGAATAATTCTAATTTCCATGAAATTCTCTATGTTTCAGATTTGTTGCCCAAGACTACCCAGATCACTTTCTTATCTCTAAATTTTTACAACCAATTTATTTACCTTCTCAACTGGTAACCTAAACTTCTTATTTTGCCTATGTAAAAGGAAAGATGTGGAAGTTATAGGTCACACACACATATTAATTTATAGTAAATTTTAAAAACAGATTTCTTTTAAATTTTAGTTGAAAAATATTCAATGGATATTACACCTCTCAATGATCTGTTCTGAATATTAAATGAATCACATTCTTGAGGGAAATCATTTATTTTATTTCTTTTCTTTTTTTAAGAATCAACTCAAGTCTCCCTAGGCTTCCTTGTTTCCTTGTTTTGAATTGTTCATTAACTCTCTAAGCTCTTGTTTTCTTAGTCAACAATCTGATACAAGTAGATTATAACCAGAAAATGTCTGACTCAGAGAGATAGCAAAACTGTCTAGCAGAATATTAAGGAACTCCAGTACAAAGTGTAGCTGCAATTACTCATTGATGTAAATTAAGGACTTAGAAAAAAGGGAAGGAGCTATAAGTAGGAAGACAAACCTAGAGCTTTCAAAATGCCTTTTCTCATATTTATGATCACTAGTGAAACTCTTATGTTTTTTCTATAATTATTGGATATTTGTGATATGTATTTATAATGGCCAAAGGCACTGTAGGTAAAAAAAAAAAAAAAAAAAAAAAAAAAAAAAGAAGCTGATAATAATCAAAAGAGGGGAGACTAGAAAAAATAAACTTAAAAATGAGCAAATAAATCATCATCAAATAGGTCTTCGGTACTCCAAACATCAAAGGAAAACATCTTTGCAGATCAAGGAGCTTACAAAGGGCTTACTCTTCCCTTAGAAAAGTTTACTAATGACTATGTAGTGAATGGTTTGTTGTCTCTGCAAGTGTTTATTCCCAGAGGAATGAAGGAGGGACCCCAAAATAATTCTGCTATTTATTCCACAGAAATATTGCTACTTCTGGCCTCATTAGTACTTTAGCTAGGAGAAGCATTAGACAATATTTAGCGTACTTCTTCTGACTTAGATAAGAAAAATCTAAATCCTATCCTCTACACAGGCTTCTCCAAGCACCTACCCTCATCCATCCCTACTCACAAAGCTTTTTAACACTGATGCAGGACAATTCCATATCAGAGCATAACTGACACTAGGAAGGATTTTTACTTGACTTCAGTGACAATTTCCTGTCTAAGTGGAATTCAGTTTTAAAGAATCCTGGAGATATTTTACTCTGATGCCTTATTGTGACCCATATTTCTCTCTTTAAGGCAGGATTTCAAAAACTCGGTTTGGGGGTTTCCCTTTTTGGTGGAGCTGTCCTGGGTGCTGAAGTGAATACCAAAGCAATATTGTACAATTTATGAATTGAAAGGGCGTTTTTTTCTTTTATTTTTTCTTTCCTTTTGTCAAACAGAATTATCTTTTAATCCTGGCTATGCCATATATTACTGTAGCATCCTCGAAAAAGCTATTCAACATCTAAAAGCCTTTATGTTCTCGTGAGTCAAACAGAATAAAGGCTAGCTTGCTAATCTTGATTTTGAAGATTAAACGAAATGATAGAAACAAAGTGCTTATCACATTGCCTGACTCAGAATATACACTCACAAAAAGTGTAGGTGTTATTATTGTTGTCAGTGGTTGTGTTAGTATGATGAGACCTGGTTACTTTTTTGTTTTTCGATAGAGGACAACCTACTTTGAAATATAATATAATCAGTAAAAAGATAACATTAACTAATAGAAATAAATGTCTCAGACAATATATTTAGAGAAACACAAATAGAAAAAAATATATCATGATCCAAAAATGGTTATAGAGGGAGTGAAGAGTCAAACTGAATTTTGAAGGGGGAATTATATATTTATTTGGACAACCAGAAGATGGTAAGGGAGAAAGCATAGGCAAAGTTTTGGAAGAAGGAATGAGTATTACATAACTAGATGAAAGAGAATAAACTGATCTAGATAGAATAAAAAATTAGATTGTTATATACTGAAAGGTAGAATTTGGATCCTTTTAAATATTAAATAAAAATGGCTGATAACTTGAATGCCATGCTGTTGAGAAATGATTTAATCTTGATGTCATAAGTAGTCATTTGATTTTTTATCATGGGAACAATAGTATGTAATTGGCATTTTACAAAGTTAGTTTTAAAAGTCATTTGTAGAACAAATTAAAAGTGATAGGAAGTGAAGGCAAGAAAAAATGGAATGAGTTGAAAGAAGATAGAAGCTTTGGGAATAGAAAAGGCCAGATGCACAAGATATTTCAAAGCATGGATAAGTCAAAATTAGTGAATTGAAAATTTGAAGATGTTAGTTCATTTCCATCGAGGCTTTTTCTTTTATATTTTTATTCATAAAGTTCTTCTAACCCTTGCTTGATCTATCTCTTTGGAGAAGAAAGAGAATAATAAACAACCTCATCATTTATGTCTCAAGTCTATATCAACATCCTTGGCTCTCAAAATATAAAGGCCAAGTTTATAAATCAAGTGAGAGAGAAAACATATTAGACTGTGAGCCTCAGTGTATTTCAACTTGAGTTGAATCCGTGACAGATATAGTGGCTCTGTCATAGGCAGTTTTAAGAACTGAAGATATTAAAATAAAAACAGTTCACTGATCAACCACCATACTTAGTAAAACAGATCCAGTGGCGTTCTAAACATATAAGAACAACTAATGCATTTAATATAATTCTTCCCAGAAAAAAAGGCTTGAAATATATGAACCATTTTCTAATACAGAGTACAAGTAAACTCATTTAGAATCTTGAACTCCAGTTTATAATTTTGATGAAAACCAAACATTTTGTTAGCAGCAAAACCATTCCTTCATGCATAATTTTACATGAAAACTTATTAACACAAGCAAAGCTGTTCTAGTGAAATCAGTAGGGAGGCGGGAGGGGTCTTCGGAGTCCCAGCAGCACTGCTCTCTCCTCATAGCTGGGGAGTTTTGAAATCCCTCAGGCTCCACAGAACACAGTTTGAAAACCACTGCCTCAACAAGGCTCTAACATGAAATTGTTCTCTTGACCAAATCAATTCTAGGGTTAAAACATGGCCTTGGGCTCATTTTTTGAGTACCCATCCAAGTTCAATAGACTAATGCACCAAAGTTCATTCATCAAAATGAAAAAAAAAAACTTATTCACCCTCCCAATTTGAACTAGGTGCAAACAGTCAGTTTAAATCACTGTTAAACCTACATTTGATTTGGGATCATGTAACACACACACACACACACACAAACACACACACACACCGTATATTCATTACAATGGGGGTAGGGTTTTAACAAACAAATTTAGGGGAGACACAAACATTCAGTCCATAACAATAATCTTACATAACCTTTTCAACAAACTCAGAAAGTAAGCAACATTATCATTTCCCCTTAAATACACAAGGAACTTGGAACCTAAGGTTTAGATAAAAAATAAAATTTGTCCAAAATCATGTGAATAGAAAGTGACAAAGTCATGACTCACACAGGACTTCATTTTGAATTCTGAAGAAGAGAGGAAAAAAGGAGAAAGAAAGATGCAAAAAAAAAAAAGGGTACAATGCACGATTCATTTAAAAAATCATAAATACGACTTCATTAAAATCAAAACCCTTTGTAAAACCCAATGTTAAAAGAATGAAAAGGAAAGCCAGAGACTGGGAGAACATATTTGCTAAAAACACATCTGATAAAGACTTGTATCCAAAATATACAAAGAGCCCTTAAAACTCGGCAATATGAAAATATCATAATTAACTTTGAGCAGACTCTCTGATCAGAGACTTTATCAAAGAAAATAAACAGATGGCAAATAATCACATGACAAGATCCACAAGATCATGCCACTAGGAAATTGTAAATTAACACAATGAGGTACCACTGCACACGTATTAGAATGGCTAAAATTCAAAAATGACAACACCAAATACTAGAGAGGATATGAAACAACAGAAACTCTCATTCATTGTTGCTGGGAGTACAAAATGATGCAGCCACTTTACAAGACAGTGTGACAGCTTTTTACAAAATTAAACATAGCCTTACATAAGCTCAGTAATTACACTCCTTGATATTAAGCTTAAATTTTTTTTTTTTTTTTTTTTTTTTTTTTTTTTTTTTTTTTTTTTTTTTTTGAGACGGAGTCTCGCTCTGTCGCCCAGGCTGGAGCGCAGTGGCGCAATCTCGGCTCACTGCAAGCTCCGCCTCCCGGGTTCACGCCATTCTCCTGCCTCAGCCTCCCGAGTAGCTGGGATTACAGGCGCCCGCCACTACGCCTGGCTAATTTTTGTATTTTTGCCTGCACAAAAACTTGCAAATGGATGTTTCTAGAAGCTTTATTCAAAATTGTGAAAATTTGAAAGCAACCAAGATGTCCTTCAATAGGTAAAGGATAAATAAACTGTGGCACTTACATACAACTGTATATAATTCAGTGATAAAAAGAAATGAGCTCTCCAGCCATGACAAATACAGAGGAATCTCAAGTGCATATTTCTAAGTGATATAAGCCAGTCTGAAAAGTCTACATAGAGTAGGATTCCAACTATTTGATATTCTAGAAAAAGCAAAACTATAGAGATTGTAAAAAGATTAGTGATTTCCAGGGATTCTAGGGCAGAGATAGGAAAGGATGAGTAAATGGAGCACAGAATTTTTAGGGCACTGAAATCATCTTGTATGATACTATAGTGATGAGTACATAACATTATACATATGTCAAACCTATAGACTGTATGATTAAAAGTGTGAACCCAAGTGTAAACTATGTGTTTTAGTTAATAAAAAAGAAAAAGAAAGAAAGAGAAAGTAAGATAAAGGAGAGAATGTGAAGAAAGAAAAAAAGCTAGACCCAAGTCAAGAAGGTAATGGTGAGAATCCCCAAGACTGACCAAATACATTTCTTGCATTAGCTCAGTGACTATCGTTACATTTGGTCAATTAACTATTACCTTGTCATGATAATATTCTTTATGTTTTACCTTTTCAGTTAAGAAAAATTTTCACACCAAGTCTTCCGCAAGCTAATCTTAACCCACTTCTGAATTAATCCCTTTCTTGATATATAATGAGATTATTCTTTGTTATAAAGCCTTAACTTAGTGATCTCTCATTTAATTAACTTAAATTTTCAGAAGTACTGATTTATGTATTGGCTCCCTGAAAGAAAAGTAATGCACAGACATAGGTTTGCACTCACACACACAAACACCCACACTTGACAAGAAAACAAGTCTTCTGCTTTTTACTAGAAAACCCTGATTAAACCTGACAGTAAAGTCTCTAGAGAATTCTAAGAAAAAGAAAAAGCATGAAACTCCTAAAATTTTAGAATATAGAAATAAAAAACAGGTGACAAGTCACTAATCATGACATGATTATCACAAACAGACTAAAAAATAAATAAATTGAAAACTTGAGTAGGAAAACATTGCATTCTGGTGAGATTTCAGGAAAGCAACTAGCCCTTGAACTTAATTCTCAGTTTAATGGGCCTCCAAATAATTGAATAAACAATAAGTGATGTAGGAGGACCAGGGATGAGAAGAATTAAAGGAGAGGCATGATTCTGCATAATCTGTCTAGAGACTGGAGAAGGGGGAAGAGGGAGTTAAGAATGAAGGTGAAAGGATTAATATTCAGTGTTATTTTATTGCAAACACAGACAGGAAGATAATGAATGCTGGACCTGGCTCCTGAGATGCAGGTTACCTCCATCAAGGCGAAGGAGGCATGAATAATTAATAATCCACTTCAAAGTTCACAACCCCCATCTCCTCCCCAAGGTAGCCATCAAGAAAGGCAACAGCCAGCTAATTGGAGGATTGCTTAGTACATCTCATGCAAATTGAAGCTGCTCTGCCTCAAGGTTTTCTCTCCTTTGCCAGCTCAGGAAGCAGCTGGTTCCCGGAACTCCAGGAGAGAACATTTAGCCCCTTTCAACCACAAATCAGCCACCAGCCTTAGCTTCTTTAAAGGTTCAAAACACCATAGGGGTCTGACCATCAATCAGTGATTGTGTTTTCCACTCAGATCGCTGGAGTTGGAAAGTTATTGTTGCTGGAGAACGAAGTCAAAACACAAAAGCACAGAGCTCAGTACATGCCAGGACCTAATTTATCTGTTCAACCATTCCATACTAGAAAGCCATTATCTTTCATTACATTTTAAAAGCCAGCTTTCTTGCCTAATGAACAATTGAACATCAGGCTGAGTGAACTCAATGATTTTATGTATTTAATTTTCAATTTTTTCTACCAAACCCATTATTACAGTCTCAAACTTAGGTGTACGCAGAAAGTGTTTCAATAATTCCTTTTTAAAATGAAAGCTCCTGGACTACGCCCTTAGAAGCCCTGAGGAAGGATGTCTTAGGTGGGACCAAAGAAGCTGTATTAATACTAAAAAGAGCTCAATCAATTATGATGCAGGAAATTCTTGAGCTAGAATTTGAGAAACACTGATTAATACATGATTGGTATTTACACATTTATCATCCATAGACTAAACGTATTCTCAGTTTTGACTCTTAGTGATCAAATCACAATGTGAACATCTTATGTTTTGTACCTGAGGCACCAAATTGAAACTCATACACACCAATAAACTCTTTGCTCATCTCAAGGTGATGGCTTTATTTTTGTGTGCCCACTTTTTTTCTGCAAGAATCCTCATGAAATGACTTATAAATAAATAAATAAATAAATAAATAAATAAATAAATAAATAAAAAAAAACTATCTTTATGGCAAATCGTCATCAAATGAAAGGGAAAATGTAGAGATGCATAACAGCTTTGTGGAAGAACAATCTAGGAAAAGCCAGATGAAATTGAGCTTACTCCACAGGATTCTCGGATTCTCAGCTGTTGTTTAGTAATGAGAGAACAAGCAACAAGGAAATGTGCCTACACATATACACATACACTTACACACAGTCACACATACATATTCTGCCATTAAAAGCAGAGTAATGAGAGGAATATAAATCATTCTACCAAAAAGACACATGTACATGTATATTCATTGTAGCACCATTCACAATAGAAAAGACATGGAATCAACCTAGATATCCATCAATGGTAGACTGGATAAAGAAAATGTGGTACATTCACACCACAGAATATTACACAGGCATGAAAAGGGAAATCATGTCCTTTGAAGAAACATGGATACAGCTGAAGGCCATAATCCTAAGCAAATTAACATAGAAACAGAAAACCAAATACCACATGTTCTCACTTATAAATGGGAGCTAAATATTGAGTATGCGTAGACACAGAGATGAGAACAGTAGACATGGGGGCTTCCTTGAGGGGCCAATGAAAGAGGAGGGTAAGGGTTGAAAAACTACCTATCAGGTACTGTGCTCAGCACCTGGGTAACTAAACCATTTGTACACCAAACCCCAGTGACATGCAATTTACCTATGTAATAAACCTGTACATGTACCCCATACCTAAAATAAAAGTTGAAAAAATAAAAATAAAAGAGTTAACAAGCAAGTTAGTCTCTTGGAAAATCTAAGTTTGTCACCTGCAAAATAAGGTTATTTGACTAAGTTTCCTTTGGCAAAATTATCTATGATTTCATTTACCAAAAATTTCACAGAACTCACTGCAGTGCCTGTGTTAGTGTTATTCTTTAACTTATTGTTGAAACACCAATGGCTGCTATTTCTTAGTTATATCTAAATAATGGTGTGTGTGTGTGTGTGTGTGTGTCTCCAGATTTCCTATCAATATTTAGCTATGGCATAAGTGAGTGTTTTAACATCTATATTAGTTACGCTTCCAAAAGTAGACAATTAGTTCACACAAAGTGGGTAATATAAGAAGAGTTCATTTTTAAAGTGAAGGCATTTGTAAAGAAAATCATAATGAGCAGAGAAGTGTACTGGGGCTAATAATTGCAAGTGAGCTATTATTCTTAGGGCTGAAGAGGCCATGGGACAGAAGAAAAAGGCCTACTGAGCTGCAACCTTTGGTGGAGGTAGGCAACCAGCCTGTAGCAATGCTGCAGAAATGGAGTTAGAGAACTAAAGTTCCCACTTCATTTTCCTCCTTGCTGTCATTCCCTGCTAGTGCTCCCTATTGTCCAAAACAAATAAGGAGCCACAGGACAAGAGAACCCTCTGATAAAGTCCACAAAGATCAGCTGGGGCAGAGAATATGGAGAAGAAGCATAAAGAGTAATTCTAGGTGGATTTTTTTTCAATGGGGAAAAAAAATCCAGCACAGTTGTTATTTCTTTTGTAAAAAATTACTAACAACCCAGCATGAGATTTCTTTAAATTCCCACAGGTTTATAATTCTCCTGGTCACCTCTGAATTTAATACTCTATTTTGGTTTAATTCTGATGTTCATTTTATCACTGTTTCATGTCACCTCATACTTACAACTTGGCTGCTTTCCTTTGATTTCTACAACCACTGCATAAGGCTTGTGTGCACAGAACAGACTTTACTCAATGATCAGGGAGGTAGGAAGGCTTAGGCCACAACAATGAAACAAATGTTAGAGTTCCATTTTCTCCAAAGATTCTCAATCCTTCCCACCAATTTGAGCTCTGGTTCCCTGCCACATTTTTGAATCCTTTTCCTATCCACCATCAAGTCCTAAATTAAGACCCATCTTAAAAAATAGTTGAAGAAATTTTAGAAATCACGTAGTCCCCAAGCCATGCTTCTCATGGATTCATACACATTTCACTTGCTTCTGTTTCCTTCCCCTTATCACACTATCCTGTAATTTCTTTAATTATCATCTCTCCGCTCCACTAGGCTCCAGGCATTTTTTTGAAAGCTGAGTCATAATCACATCTAGATATCCAGGGTCTACCATCATACTTAAATATAATAGGTACTCAGCTAATGTTTAATAAATAAACATGTGATTCCAGGATTTAGGGTACTTCCCACCACACACACAAAAAACATTCATCATGTACAGACATAAAAACTGAGGCTCTTAGAAGATAAATAAGATGCCTCAGGTCCACAGAACAAGAATCGAGATATATGATCTCTTCAGATTAATATTCCCTATGATACTCTGCAACTCCAACAGTTTACATATAAATATGTTAATGAGTTTCCTTGTCCTCCTCACTCTGCTCTAAAACACCTCATCAACTTTTTTCTTAACAAGTTAAATTTAAGAGGAACAAATTAGGGGAAACTTCTGCTGACAGAAAAAAAAAATTCCCTACATATTGTTTTCATCAACGTGTAAATTTGTTGTATTTGCAATATTAATTAATATTAGAAACCAAAATTTAATCTCTGTAATTGGCACTAAACCAGAAGACAGGAAAGGAATCAATGCTTGGTGACAGGGATTTTGCCCCCAAAGGATCCTTTTAGATGTAATGTTTAGCCTAATACTGTTTTCCATGTGTGAGGCAGCAAAAAAGCAATTCTTACAAATGGTATATTTTGTTTTCCCAGTGAAAATTCATGAAGAAAACTTTTTCAATATTTCAAAACATCTCAATGCAAATCTGTTAACTTTTTTACAAGGTTTTTTTTTGTGGTGGGAGTGGATTTCATCAGAGAATGTTGCTTATAACTTCATTATTACTGATCATTTTTTGATGATTAATCACCTCCTCACCTAAAATGAGTAGGATATTTTCACTCAACTATTCACACCAACAAAGTGAAAACACAACATCATCTTCTAGAAGTTTTGTGCCTCCAGGTTGGTCATACTACCATGGATTCTATGGAAGCTACCAACTGTGGAAAGAGACCCTTCCCCTCTGTGTTACCTCCTGCAAGCCCTTCCTCTACACACTATATTCTAAAAACCCTTCCTCTGCCCATTGCCTTGCATTATCTACTTTATTTTATGAGTATTATAGACAAAATAAGAGAAATATTTTAATGAGAAAATCACTCCTGAAGTATATTTTTCAAATAGCTACATTTGTCTCTGGTTTATGCTTGGCAGCATAAAAACAGCCTTTAACTACTTTTCTTGTCACTTCTTGGTTGACTTTTTCTTCCTTCGATCTCACTTTGTATGTAAGAGCATAATTCAAATATATTAGGCTTATTATCAAATTCATTAATCAGAATCTGCCATGGTGGAGGCAGGTAATCTGCATGTTTGAAAGGACCTCCAATAATTGTGACAACTAGCCAGGTTTGAAAACAGACCCACTAAACCCCAAAATGCACCCATGTAAGCATTAAAACTAATTGCGAAATAGTTATGTGCATGTGTTATTTATTTTTCTGGAGAGAGGATGACTTCCCTTTTTTAGACTCTCAAATGTACCTTCAAGAATGGGATGGCACATGGATTAAAATAACTCACATGCTGAAAGATTTGGGGCATTTTGAGAGCTCATATCTCTTGAGTTGAACCAAAAATAGAATCAACTTTCCTAAATTCTGTTCTCTGTTTACTATGAAAAGTTATTTTTCCAGAGTACATGGGTCTAAAGAACCATAACAATAATTTTTACCCTATGCCAAAAAAAGGAGTACTTCTAAAGGTATCTGTTAGCTCATACTCCTTTCTTAATTGACCCTCTCAACACACGTGTCCACTATCATTTATTCCTTCTATGCCAGTACCCACACTGGACCATATAATCCCTTCCACAGCCATCTATTTCCCAGCAAATTTACACCTGACTGCCGTGCATTTGAACAGGTTGGTGCTGTCCAAGGTGCTGAGCAGAAGGCAAATGGCTCAATGCACCATCAACTCAGTGCTGCACTACCCAGAGAAGCCTCTTTCTAATTCACATAAAAGTGATTCACGTGGAAGCAGTAACCTTGCTTTTGCCTCCTCTTTTTTCTTCCTACTGGGGGAATGGCATATGCATATCTAAAGATAATGAGTCATATGTAACCTGTCCCCATTCATCTGAGAGCCTTTATCATTCTTGGGTTTTTCCAAAGTGTAAAAATTTTGTGAGTTTATTTCTACTTTACTGCATTAATCACAATAAAGTCAGAGTTGAGATAACAACAATACTGAAATCTTCCTACTTAGTAATCGATAAATTCTATGATATGTTTTGACTTTTGATAAATAACTTAAATTTTCATTTGATTCTACTTTTTCATCTCTAAAATTAGAGTAGACACCTCACACACAGGACAGTGGGGAGAATTTAAAAGATCACATACATGAAAATATTTTGTAAAACTCAATAAATAATATAAATATAAAATGGCTGGCCGGGCGCGGTGGCTCACGCTTGTAATCCCAGCACTTTGGGAGGCCGAGGCGGGCGGATCACGAGGTCAGGAGATCGAGACCACAGTGAAACCCCATCTCTACTAAAAATACAAAAAGTTAGCCGGGCGTGGTGGCGGGTGCCTGTAGTCCCAGCTACTCGAAGAGGCTGAGGCAGGAGAATGGCGTGAACCCGGGAGGCGGAGCTTGCAGTGAGCCGAGATTGCGCCACTGCACTCCAGCCTGGGTGACAGAGCGAGACTCCGTCTCAAAAAAAAAAAAAAAAAAAAAAAAAGGCATTAATATTATCAATATGATTATGATAAAAAAATTACTATTGGCAGACAGAACAGTGTTTAGAAACATGAGAATACAATGAGAATAAGCCTCAATGAGGCTTATTGAGAAAGTAACAAGAAACTGACAAGAAATGACAATGAGGCTTATTCACATTGTATTATCATATTCCTAAGTATTAACCTCAAAGAGCTTACAACTCAGTGAAGGACTTAAGACAATCTATATAAATAATGTACCATAGATTAGAGTGGCATAAAAAGTATCAATTGAGTCAAATGAATAGTAAGAGCAAAAATCTAATCATTGGACTAATGCAGTCCAAGAAAATTCATGGAGGATGCAGCAGCTAAGGTATATTTTAAGAGATGGTTAGGATTTAGGTAGAAAGAGTAGTGAGAAAGCCTGAGAACTATTACTTTTAATTATGATACTTTTCCTTGCCCACCAAGTTTTTCTGCTAAATAACATTCCAAATGTTTAAAAAACTCCTGATCCTCCCAGGCAAAGTCATTAGAAGCATAGCGTAATGATACTATCAATAATAGGCAGGTCAGGATTAATAAGAGAAAGGCAATTAGAGAAAATGAAAGGTCACATTGAAACTGCCTTGGCTTAGAGCTCGATTATTGTGTCAGTGTTGGTTGCCTTGTCATATCCACCTTGCTCATGGCAAGGGGTGTGTTGAAAAGTTTGTTCTAAAAAAAATGAAGTTAATAAAAGGGATATTTTCTAGGTGGATGTGTCCGTTGGGCATGGAGTAGAGAGATCTGTCTCCAAATTTTTAGTCCTTTTTTAGAATCTCGCAGCTTAGAGAGGCTCTCCTCAGTGAACTATTCTGCAAAGCACAGGCTTCCCTTCCTATTTAGCATACAATTTACGCCTCAGGTCTGGGCATATTTATGAGGCCTAACTCAAATGCTGACTTGATAAACAATAAACTGTAGGCTCTCTATTAACAAGCCTGCAAAATTATCGTAGGCTTGTTATTATGATTATAATAAAGTATTTGGGCCCAAAATAAAATGAAACAGCTTTGGATTCATATAGGCATAGAGAATCATAAAGAATTAGGAAAATTCCTGTTAACAAAAGGACTCCATATAACATAGTTTATATTCCAACATTTCTATATACCTCATATTTCTAGGAGCATGTGATATAATTCATGGCAAGTACATTTTTTGATAAATCAATGATTATCCTTCAAAGGAAAGCAGGAAGGGAGCACAAAAACACCATTAGTCATTTTTACCTCAGTCTTTCTTGTTCTCTTTCTGATGATTCTCCTGTAACTGGTCATCTGCTGTCTCATGAGGCCTCCTGAAAGAATAAATCATCAAAATATTTGTTGAATAAGTAAATAAACAAATACATAAAACAGAGATAGTGAAAGCATTTAAACCTGAAAGACACATGATTATGAAATCACACTTTCCTTAGCATTGGTAACAACAGCAGCAGCAGCAGACCTAGCATTGATTGAGTGCTTACTATATGGCAGGCATGATGCTTTTATTTTTACACTGAGTAATGATTAATTACTATGACAACCTCTCCACGTGGGTTCTATTATTATGACTATTTTATAATAAGGAAACTGTGGCTCGGTAACTTGTCAAAGGTCACACAGCTCACAAATAGTCAGACCAGAATTAAAAACCAAACCCATCTAATTCCAGAGTAGATCTCATAACCTCATATAGTTTCTATTTCTATTTCTTTACATTTCACAGACAGAAGATTTCTGGGCATGGAGTAAAAAAGGACAGCAGAGGAAAGCATGGATTATTTGGAAGATGGGACAGAGATTGCAAAAAAAAAAAAAAAAAAAATCCTTGTATAGAAACCCAAATTGTAAACTTAGGTAAATAAATGGATAAGACAAGCATACTATATTGAATGGGAAACAAACTACAACTTATATGCACATACTCTATGCAAGATGTTAACTTCAATCTGATTTTGAATTATATTCTGCAAGCTTCTTCAGTTATGGTTGCCATCAGTAGTAAGAATATCGACAATTCTTAATAAAGTCACAGACTCTGCAGGGCATCTACACTTTAACACTGAGGTAAGAAGGAGAAGTTCCTGGAGTTCATGACCATCTTGTTCCCAAGAACACATGGTGATATTACTTAGTAGCCTGAATTATCTTTACTCTTCATACAGTGGTGACACTTATTGTGACATAAATGAACTATTTCTAGGCACCAAGAGGAACGTTAATCATTTATCCTGGTGCTATCCTCTGGTTTATGCTCTAGAAGCTTCAGTCTAATGCTGTTATCCATTGCCCACTTCCTTGCCCCACCCACTTATCATCTACAAATAATTGAACCAAGTATTTTTGAGTGAAAGGTAACTCTAGTGTTCAACTGAATTAACTTGGAATAGTATCTAACCAATTGAGCCTCTGCTTCCTCAGCTATTAAGGAAAACAGTGTGACAAATTAAAAAGGAGGATACAATAAAAATAATCTGTCCAACTGCCTTTATTCTGGTTTTGAGGAAATTGCATCAAATAATATAGAAGGCAATATAAAAATGTTAGCTGTTGTGTGGAGATAAAGATACGTGGGTGAAGGAAGATTTCCATTAACGATTTTTCCAAACATTTTAGGGGACTGGGTGACAAAACACTCCGCTTTTCCCATTATCATAGGGCCCCATTTCATGTATCTAAGCAACACCAAATAGTGACTTAGCTCACTATCAGGTGATGTGATATAAACACCTGGAATAGTGCCTGAAGTCCCCTATGATATTAAAATGCATTTTTCCCTGTCTGACTCTTAATTTTTTAAAAAAGTGTTTAAGTATCAGTGTATAGCACAGTTTTTCTATTACAGCTAAATTCACTACTTCCACTAAAAATTTCTAGTGACAGTAGATAGGAGAATAAGATGGGTACAGGGAAAAAAGACTATTCAAAGATGGCAAATTTTAAAAATAAAGTATTTTTTATAAAAGGTTTTTGTTTTTGTTTTCCCATAAATCATTGTTAATTTTCTACTTCTGTACATTTTCTGAGTTTGTCAGTATCGTTACCAATGTGAGGCAATTTTTATTCTTGTTATTAACAAATATCTAATTATGAACCAAAATACTTACATGATTTTATTTATCAACCCCATTTTAGAGATGAAGACTATTATGCTGAACCAGTATTTAAATACGGATTTGTCTTGCTCTGAAATCTGAACTCACTTCATTCTGCTATACTATGGCCAAAGCATGACATTGAAAATGACAAATTGTGAGGATATTTCTTATGAAATTATCAGTGCTTGGTTAACTGTATAATTTTAAGTTTGTTATATTCTTGAGGACTAATCTTTTTATTCTCCAGGGTTCAATTTTGGTTGAATCAGACTTCAGAAATTATAGTATAAATGAGGGAAAGATGGTTATCGTACAACAATCTGATTTACAAACCTTTGAGTTAAATGAAATATATTTATCATTGAATTTTCTTTTTCTGCAATATATTAACACGCAAAACTGAAATATTGTCTTTTAAAGATGTGTTTGCCTACTGAGAATCTCACAGGTGTCTGAAATAATGAAATCTTGCCTCTGCCTGAAAGTATCTCTGTAGATAGACAAGAGCGAAATGAAAACAAAAACAGATTTTTTTCCATGAACAAAAAGTGTTTCATCAAAGGAACAAAGAAACAGAGCTCTAAATGCTGGATTGTCTGCTTCCCTGAGATGTTACAGATCTTCAGAGGATGACAGGTTCTGAGGTTTCCATTCTGAATTTTAACCCTGTGACATGTCCTTACCACACTCCAGACATCTGGGGAACACAGGCATGAGAAATTATATTTATTGATTGTCCTCTATATGGAACACAGCTAAATATATATATAACAATAAACTAAAACTTATGTGAACGTACTCTACGCAAGATGCAAAGATATATATAATATATAATATATATCTTTGTGTGACAAAATTTATCAGTTTATGAAAAATGTTAAACTACATTTCTCAACCGTAACTTGAGAAGGAAAATATAATAATCCATTTATTATTACATCAATGCATAATGAGATATGCAATGCCGAAAGAAACTAAATGGATCCTGTGCTGGCAAGACTTGTTTTTACTCAGAAGGAAAGCATCCACATATCCCAAAAAGGGATATAGGGATAGTCACCATGTGAGAAAGAACAATGGCAGAGATTAACTTGACAGTGAATATCCAGGCATGAACTAGGGAAAGGGATCCTTATCAAACAAGCACAGCTGTCCTGGTCACATTGCCAAGTCCTTCCCCAAAGGGAAGGTGGACAATAGGATTCCAGCCAAAGCACTTCGCATTTGCCAGTCCCAAAGACATGTCTCAGGGTGTCTCATCCTGTTGCCATTCAGCAAAGCATTAATCTAACTGCCCTTGTTCAGAGTCAGTGTTCTCCAAACTACCTTCGGCTATGACTCATCTTTCCAGGTTTGTCTGTTGGCTGGTGGAAAAGAAGGTGCTTGGGGAAATGTTAAAGATTTCCACCTATGTGTTAGAATTTTATTTTTAATTATTAATCAATATACTAGAATCTTGATTACAAACTATTTCCTAAGCCTGTCTGTCAATAGACAGAAAACGGACTCATCAGTTTGACATGTCTTCCAGCCAACAGGAGAGTTCTACATCTCATTGAAAGTTGATGAATCATCATTGTAATTTTATGCATCAATCTCATATCTTGATTCACATGAGTGCATCCCAAAAAAGGGACATGATATCTGAGAGCTGGATTGTAAATCTGCAACCTGAAAGCTAAGCCCTGAACCTTGGTATTTGCTGAGAGTATCCTGTGCCTGCTGTAACAAATTACCAGAAACTTGGTGGCTTAATACAACACACATCTAATCTCTTACAGTGTTGAAAGTCAGAGATCCAAGTCAATTTCACTGGGCCAAAATCAAGGTGCCTTGAGGCTCATGCTCCCTCTGCAGCCCTATGGAGGAACTGATTTCCTTGCCTTTTCCAGAGTTTAGATCTGCATTCCTTGCATTTGTTGACTCTTGGCCCCTTCCTCCATCTTTGAAGCCAATGTGTAGCATGCTAATTCAGTGGTCACATGGCCTTCTTCTTCTGTGTCAAACTTTACTCTGCCTGCCTCTTAAAAGGATACTTCTTATAGCATTTAAGTCTCACCCAGATAATCCAACATAATCTTGCCATCTTGAGATCTATAACTTAATCACATCTGGCAGATCTTTTTTGTCATATGTAGTATCACAGGTTCCAGGTATTAGGACATGGGTATCTTTTAAGGCCTGTTATTCAGACCACCACACCATTTTTTGAGGCCTCTCCAACTAAAACCTGCTGGATGTATCAAGAACTGAGTACATACCCCTTTCTGCATTTGTTTGGCAGATCTTTCAATATTTTCTTTGAAATTCTACACGCATTACGTATCAATCAGGGTTCCAACAGAAAATAAGATTTGTCTCAGATGGTTCTAAGGAGTGTGTAGTGGACAGGATTAAGAAAACAAACAATGGCTGGGCATGGTGGTTAACGCCAAAGTAATTCCAGCATTTTGGCAGGCCAAGGCAGGTGGATCACTTTAGCCCAGGAGTTTGACACCAGCCTGGCGAACACGGCAAAACCCCATCTCTACTAAAAATACACAAATGAGCCAGGCATGGTGGCATGCACTTAGGGTCGCTGCTACTCAGGGAGGCTGAGGCACCAGAATCACTTGAACTGGGGAGGCAGAGGTTGCAGTGAGCCAAGATCACAACACTGCACTCCAGCCTGGGCAACAAAGTGAGACCACGTCCAAAAAAAAGGAAGGAAGGAAGGAAGGAAGGAAGGAAGGAAGGAAGGAAGGAAGGAAGGAAGGAAAACAATAAATATGAGACACTCAAATATCAGAACATTAGCAACATTGGGATACTTTTACTTGACTTCCTGGGGCTTTGAGGCACGGAGAAAAAATGATGTCACTGGAGCCCAGTGAGAATAGCAACTATGGAGTAGGTTTCACTCAACAGGAGATCTATCAGAACAGAACAAAGCTGCTGCTGTGGTTGCTAAAGTAGGGAGGGGAAACAGGTACAGTGACCTGTGCCACTGTCCAGTGTGCCAGTGTCCTGGCTACTCCTACTCAAGAGGCTGAGGTTGGAGAATCACTTGAGCCCAAGAGTTGGAGTCCAGTATGGGCAATATAGTTAGACCCCATCTCTTAAAAGAAAAAAAGCCAGGCACAATGGCTCATGCCTGTAATACCAACACTTTGAGAGGCTAAAGCAGATGGATCACCTGACGTCGGGAGTTCAAGACCAGCGTGGCCAAAATGGTGAAACCCCATCTCTACCAAAAATACAAAAATTAGCTGGATGTGGTGGTGCATGCCTGTAATCCCAGCTACACAGGAGGCTGAGGCAGGAGGATCCTTTGAACCCGGACACAGAGGTTGCAGTAAGCTGAGATCATGCCACTGCACTCCAGCCTGGGCAACAACAACAACAACAACAAAAAAAAAAAAAAAAAAAAAAAAAAAAAAAAGGAAGGGACAGAGTGAGAAAGAAACACCTGAACACCTAGACTTCTCTCTCCCCCTACTGGTACCTCCACAGTCTAATCTCAATCTGAAGTCAGCCAGCAGGTGAGTCCAGGGGGTGCAATCACAGGGACCAGTGTATCCAGTGCAAAGCAGGACAGAGAAAGGTAGAAACTGGATGAAGTCTTGGTAGGTGGGAGGGGTAACAGCTACCGTGCATATTGTCCCAATATTACCTATACAAAACTGAGACTCCAACCAAATCAATTTGATATGTGGCTGACCCAAAATTTGAAGCCATATCTGAGTCTTGAACATCCTTTATATTTCTCTCAAGGCTTTCTACTATAACATTTAGAATTCAAATTTGCCTCATTTTATATATTTGCCTTTGAACTGTTTAACAACAACCAGATGATAAAGAATCATTCCTGATATTTATAACCATTCAATACACAAAATTTTGTTATCTCATTTATTATCTCAAATTCGTTTGAATCTTCCTCTGTCTCTCTCCCCCGGCGTTACTCCTCTGGCTTGAAGAAAAAAATGTCTTAATTATATTCAATATTTCATTCTCATTGTAAACTCTGAATCAAGAATAATTAATTTCTATATTTTTTAGCTCCATGCCACATTCAAAATAGTTTAAGTTTCTTCTATGATGGGTCTCAGTTTCCAAGGATGTTCTGCTTGCTCATCTATGCTCACATAAAAATATTGATTTACACCCAGAGTCTACAAAGAGATCCATTATATTTTTGGTCTCTGCCTGATTTCCAGATTATACATTTCCCCAGAAAACACAAAGTATTTTAACCAACCATTCTCTCCTATTTCTCCCAGGCAGAGTTAATGCACTCAGTCTGACCTCCTTCGGAGCAGTGCCTGCTGTCTTGTCTAAACTGAAGCCAGTTCTTATCCACTCACGGAATTATTCTCCCCTACCCTTTTACTGGTATCCTTGGCTCATCACTCTTGTCTCATATCTCCCCACTCATCACCGTTTTAAAGAGTCTGCATTGAGTGTCACTACATCTACTGCTTGGGAAATTAGAGCCTTGCTCCAAATCTTAGGCACCATTAAAAAAAAGGAAAGAAAAGAAAAAAAACCTTTTCCCTTGCCCTTTTCCTGACATCGCCTTGCAGCCGGAAACTCTCCCAGAAGAGAAGGGGAGAGGAGCAATCAATAGCGTCTCTAAACAGAAGATGCCATTGGCAAAGAGGTAGCACTCAACCACTGCGGTGAACCACAGGCTTCTGATTAAGACACCCGCGCCAGCCTGATTGAGCTGCCTGTCCGCACGGCATGCAAACCAGCCACTTAACCCTCCCTCCCTCTGCTGCTTTATTCCCCTCACAGAAAATAGAGCACTCAAAGAGAAAAGTGGTGCTTGGGTCTGTAGAGAGCTTAAAAGGAATTACTGACAGCTGAGTGTTCTCTCTGAATTCAGATTCTGCAATCAATTAGGAGAGATTTCATAGAAATGATGATCGGAAATGAAAACTCCACATTAGGTCACATTATCCAGACTCCTCGTAGCCCTCCCCATTAAAGACAGCTAGCTCCCAGTGGTCTGTTCAACTTCACTCAGTCCAACTTTGGACAACTCAGGTGCCTTCCCCACACTGAGGATCTTTATGCCACAGTCAAAATTGCTTCACAGCAACTAACATACAGCCAAATTTTGAAACATGAAATTGGAGAATAGGTCTGGTGAATTTACTTATGTCTTCCCAAGGCAAGAAATGTTCAGGCTAATTCCAGTTTTTGAGGCTTCAGGTTTATATTAAATACATACATCAATATATAGTATGTAGTATGTTATATGTACATACATAAATGTCAAAACAAAATTTCAAAAGATGTGGCAAGTTGTAAAAAGCTTGTAATATGTGAACAGGTTACTGTGATGGTCGAATTTAGGTGTCTGCATAGAGGGATACCTAGAGGAATTTTTGCCTGCATAAAGGGATGCCTATATGGCTGGTGAAACCATTTCTAGGTGTGTCCCTGAGGGTGTTTTCTAGAGAAGGTTGGCCTGTCAATTGGTGAACTGAGTGGGGAAAACCCATCCTCAATGTTGGTGGCCACCATCCAAACGGCTGGAAGGTTGGGTGGAACAAAAAGGTGAAAGAGTGGCTCACGCCTGTAATCCCAGCACTTTAGGAGGCTGAGGTGGGAGGATCACTTGAGCCAGGGAGTTTGAGACCAGCCTGGGAAACATAGCAAGACTCTGTGTCTACAAAAAATAAAACTAGCCAGGGGTGGTGGCACATGACTTTAGTCCTAACTACTTGAGAGGCTGAGGCAGAAGGATTGCTTGTGGAGCTCAAGGCTGCAGTGATCCATTAGTATAGCCACTGCACTCCAGCATGGACAACAGAGAGAGTGGGAGAGAGAGAAAGAGAGAAAGAAAGAAAGAAGAAAATAAAAAAGAGAAAGAAAGAAAGAAAAAGAGAGGGAGAGAAAGAGAAAGAGAGAGGAAGGAAGGAAGGAGAAAAGAAAAAGAAAAGAAAGAAAATAAAGGAAAGAAAGGAAAGAAACAGTGAATTATTTCTCTTTTTTGGAGTGGGACGCCCTTCTTTACCTGCTCTTGGACATCACAACTCTAAGTGCTTTTGCCTTTGGACACTGGGACTTGCATCAGTGGCTTCCCAGGGCTCCTGGGCCTTCCACCTTGGACTGAGCCACACTACTGACTTCTATGATTCTGCAGCTTGCAGATGGCTTATCTTAGGACTTCTCAGCCTCCATAGTCAAGTAAGCCAATTCCCCTAGTGTGTTAGTCCCTTTTTGTGTTGCTATAAAGGAATAAGTGAGACTGAATAATTTATTTAAAAAGAGGCTTATTTGGCTCACAGTTATGCAGGCCATACAAGAATGTCACCAACATCTGCTCAACTTCTCATGAGACCTCAGGAAGCTTTTACTTATAGCAGAAGGTGAAGGAGGAACAGGCCTATCACATGGTAAGAGAAGAAGCAAGAGAGACAGGAGAAGGTTCCAGGCTCTTTGAAACAATCAACTTCCTTGTGAACTAACAGAGTGAGTACTTGCCTATTACCACAAAGACAGCACCAAGCCATTCATGAGAGATCCACCTTCATGACCCAAACACCTAGGCCTACCTCTACAATTGGAGGCACATTTCAAAATGAGATTTGGAAGGAACACACATCCAAACCATACACATCTAGTAAGTCCATATATATATATATGTGTGTGTGTGTGTGTGTGTATATATACATATATATATACACACACACACACATATATATATATACTATGGCTTCTGTCTTTCTGAAGAATCCTAATACAGATTTTGATAGTACAAAGGTTCTAAAGAAACAGAATTTTAAGATGAGTTTTCTTCATTCTTAATTGGGCAGTTTCTGGGACTGGCTCTTGTCAGGCCTCTGAGCCCAAGCTAAGCCATCATATCCCCTGTGACCTGCACGTACACATCCAGATGGCCAGTTCCTGCCTTAACTGATGACATTCCACCACAAAAGAAATGAAAATGGCCTGTTCCTGCCTTAACTAATGACATTATCTTGTGAAATTCCTTCTCCTGGCTCAAAAGCTCCCTCACAGAGTACCTTGTGACCCCCATTCCTACTCGCCAGAGAACAACCACCTTTGACTGTAATTTTCCTTTACCTACCCAAATCTTATAAAACGGCCCCACCCCATCTCCCTTTGCTGACTCTCTTTTCGGACTCAGCCTGCCTGCACCCAGGTGAAATAAACAGCCTTGTTGCTCACACAAAGCCTGTTTGGTAGCCTCTTCACATGGACGCGAGTGAAATTTGGTGCTGTGACTCGGATCGGGGGACCTCCTTTGGGAGATCAATACCCTGTCCTCCTGCTGTTTGCTCCGTGAAAAAGATCCACCTACGAACTCGGGTCCTCAGACCCACCAGCCCAAGGAATATCTCACCAATTTTAAACTGGGTAAGCGGCCTCTTCTCACTCTCTTCTCCAACCTCTCTCACTATCCCTCAACCACTTTCTCCTTTCAATCTTGGTGCCACCCTTCAATCTCTCCCTTCTCTTAATTTCAATTCCTTTCATTTTCTGGTAGAGACAAAGGAGATACATTTTATCCATTGACCCAAAACTCCGGTGCCGGTCACAGACTCAGGAAGGCAGCCTTCCCTCAGTGTTTAATCATTGCAGAGACACCTCTCTGATTATTCACCCACGTTTCAGAGGTGTCTGACCATGCAGGGATGCCTGCCATGAGATGCTTTACAACCTAGACCCTAAAAGGTCAAAAGGCCGTCTTATTCTCAATATACATTTTATTACCCAATTCACTCCCGACATTAAATAAAACTCCAAAAATTAAATTCCGGCCCTCAAACCCCACAACAGGACTTAATTAACCTTGCCTTCAAGGTGTACAATAATAAAGTAGAGGCAGCCAAGTAGCAACATATTTCTGAGTTGCAATTCCTTGCCTCCACTGTGAGACAAACCCCAGCCACATTTCCAGCACACAAGAACTTCCAAACGCCTAAACCGCAGTGGCCAGGTGTTCTTCCAGGCCTGCCTCCCCCAGGAGCTTGCTACAAGTGCCAGAAATCTGGCCACCAGGCCAAGGAATGCCCGCAGCCTGGGATTCCTCCTAAGCCGCGTCCCATCTGTGCAGGACCCCACTGAAAATCGGACTGTTCAACTCACCTGGCAACCACTCCCAGAGTCCCTGGAACTCTGGCCCAAGGCTCTCTGACTGACTCCTTCCCAGATCTTCTCGGCTTAGCAGCTAAAGACTGACACTGCCCGATTGCCTCGGAAGCCCACATGACCATCACAGACGCTCTGGGTAACTCTGTCCCCTTCTTAATCAATACGGAGGCTACCCACTCCACATTACCTTCTTTTCAAGGGCCTGTTTCCCTTGCCTCCATAACTGTTGTGGGTATTGACGGCCAGGCTTCTAAACCTCTTAAAACTCCCCAACTCTGGTGCCAACTTAGACAATACTTTTGTAAGCACTCTTTTTTAGTTATCCCCACCTTCCCGGTTCCTTCATTAGGCCGAGACATTTTAACTAAATTATCTGCTTTCCTGACTATTCCTGGACTACAGCTACATCTCATTGCCGCCCTTCTTCCCAATCCAAAGCCTCCTTTGTGTCCTCCTGTTGTATCCCCCCACCTTAACCCACAAGTATAAGATACCTCTACCCCCTCCTTGGCGACCGATCATGCACTCCTTACCAACTCATTAAAACCTAATCACCCTTACCCAGCTCAATGCCAATATCCCATCCCACAGCATGCTTTAAAAGGATTAAAGCCTGTTATCACCCGCCTGCTACAGCATGGCCTTTTAAAGCCTATAAACTCTCCTTACAATTCCCCCATTTTACCTGTCCTAGAACCAGAAAAGCCTTACAGGTTAGTTCAGGATCTGCACCTTATCGACCAAATTGTTTTGCCTATCCACCCTGTGGTGCCAAACCCATATACTCTCCTATCCTCAATACCTCCCTCCACAACCCATTATTCTGTTCTAGATCTCAAACATGCTTTCTTTACTATTCCTTTGCACCCTTCATCCCAGCCTCTCTTCGCTTTCACTTGGACTGACCCTGACACCCATCAGGCTCAGCAAATTACCTGGGCTGTACTGCCACAAAGCTTCACAGACAGCCCCCATTACTTCAATCAAGCCCAAATTTCTTCCTCATCTGTTACCTATCTCGGCATAATTCTCATAAAAACACACGTGCCCTCCCTGCCGATCATGTCCAGCTGATCTCTCAAACCCCAACACCTTCTACAAAACAACTCCTTTCCTTCCTAGGCATAGTTAGATACTTTCAACTTTAGATACCTGGTTTTGCCATCCTAACAAAACCATTATATAAACTCACAAAAAGAAACCTAGCTGACTCCACATATCCTAAATCCTTTCCCCACTCCTCTTTCCGTTCCTTGAAGACAGCTTTAGAGACTGCCGCCACCCTAGCTCTCCCTGACTCATCCCAACCCTTTTCATTACCCACAGCTGAAGTGCAGGGCTGTGCAGTCGGAATTCTTACACAAGAACTGGGATCGCGTCCTGTAGCCTTTTTGTCCAAACAACTTGACCTTACTGTTTTCGGCTGGCCATCATGTCTCCGTGCAGCAGCTGCTGCTGCCCTAATACTTTAGAGGCCCTTAAAATCACAAACTATGCTCAACTCACTCTCTACAGTTCTCATAACTTCCAAAATCTATTTTCTTCCTCACACCTGAGGCATATACTGTCTGCTTCCTGGCTCCTTCAGCTGTACTCACTCTTTGTTAAGTCTCCCACAATTACCATTGTTCCTGGCCCGGACTTCAATCCGGCCTCCCACATTATTCCTGATACCACACCTGACCCCTATGACTGTATCTCTCTGATCCAACTGACATTCACCCCATTTCCCCATATTTCCTTCTTTCCTGTTCCTCACCCTGATCACACTTGGTTTATTGATGGCAGTTCCACCAGGCCTAATGACCACATACCAGCAAAGGCAGGCTGTGCTATAGTACAAGCCACTAGCCCATCTCTTAGAACCTCTCACTTCCTTTCCATCGTGGAAATCTATCCTCAAAGAAATAACTTCTCAGTGTTCCATCTGCTATTCTACTACTCCTCAGGGATTATTCAGGCCCCCTCCCTTCCCTACACATCAAGCTCGGAGATTTGCCCCTGCCCAGGACTGGCAAATTGACTTTACTCACATGCCCTGAGTCAAAAAACTAAAGTACCTCTTAGTCTGAGTAGACACTTTCACTGGATGGGTAGAGGCCTTTCCTACAGGGTCTGAGAAGGCCACCGTGGTCATTTCTTCCCTTCTGTCAGACATAATTCCTTGGTTTGGCCTTCCCACCTCTATACAGTCCGATAGCAGACCGGCCTTTATTAGTCAAATCAGCCAAGCAGTTTCTCAGGCTCTTGGTGAAAGAGTGACTCTCAGACTTAAGACCAGTGCATACCGGCTCGGCCAAGAGATCTTTATTGGAGGCAGCAGGCTAGGCAGGGCAGGAGAGAGAGCGCTGGGGGGTTTGCTTCTTTTATGCCCAGGAGGGCTGCGTGGATGTTTGTGATTGGTTGGGGGTGGGGCTTAGAGTGAGGCGGGAAAAACACCTCTCTCTGATTGGTTTTTCCTTTGGCGGGCTTGCATTGAGGAAGAAGAACCCGGAACCAGCGCCATTAGGGTGCTCTAGTTATCTAACACTTGGTATTCAGTGAAACCTTTATATCCCTTATGGTCCTCAGTCTTCAGGAAAGGTAGAACGGACTAATGGTCTTTTAAAAACAAACCTCACCAAGCTCAGCCACCAACTTAAAAAGGACTGGACAATACTTTTACCACTTTCCCTTCTCAGAATTCAGGCCTGTCCTCGGAATGCTACAGGGTACAGCCCATTTGAGCTCCTGTATGGATGCTCCTTTTTATTAGGCCCCAGTTTCATTCCAGACACCAGACCAACTTGGACTGTGCCCCAGAAAACTTGTCATCCCTACTATCTTCTTTCTAGTAATACTCCTATTCACCGTTCTCAACTACTCATACATGCCCTGCTCTTGTTTACACTGCCGGTTTACACTTTCTCCAAGCCAGCACAGCTGATATCTCCTGGTGCTATCCCCAAACTGCCACTCTTAACTCTTGAAGTAAACAAATAATCTTTGCTGGCAAGGCTATGCTGAACCTCCTTAGGCACTCTCTAATTAGATGTCCTGGGTCCTCCCAATTCTTAGACCTTTAATACCTGTTTTTCTTCTTCTCTTATTCCGTTTAGTTTTTCAATTCATACAAAACTGTATCTAGGCCATCACCAATAATTCTAAATGACAAATGTTTCTTCTAACAGTCCCACAATATCACCCCTTACCACAAAATCTTCCTTCAGCTTAATCTCTCCTACTCAAGGTTCCCACGCCGCCCCTAATCCCTCTCGAAGCAGCCCTGAGAAACATCGCTCATTATCTCTCCACACCACCCCCAAAATTTTCGCCGTCCCAACACTTTACCACTATTTCATTTTATTTTTCTTATTAATATAAGAAGACAGGAATGTCAGGCCTCTGAGCCCAAGCTAAGCCATCATATCCCCTGTGACCTGCACGTACACATCCAGATGGCCGGTTCCTGCCTTAACTGATGACATTCCACCACAAAAGAAATGAAAATGGCCTGTTCCTGCCTTAACTGATGACATTATCTTGTGAAATTCCTTCTCCTGGCTCATCCTGGCTCAAAAGCTCCCCCACTGAGCACCTTGTGACCCCCCCACTCCTGCCCGCCAGAGAACAACCACCTTTGACTGTAATTTTCCTTTACCTACCCAAATCTTATAAAATGGCCCCAGCCTTATCTCCCTTTGCTGACTCTCTTTTCGGACTCAGCCTGCCTGCACCCAGGTGAAATAAACAGCCTTGTTGCTCACACAAAGCCTGGTTAGTGGTCTCTCCACAGCGATGCCAGTGAAAGCTCTCCAATTAAATTGGACTTAAAAATATTAAGGAGTCTACTTCCAATAATACAGAGAGCACTGATAGTCCATGATGTGAACTGTTTAAAGAGCTATCAAAAATATTTGTATTGAATACACCTCATCAACCACTTATAAGAGGCAAGGAACTTTTGAACATTTTTGGAAAACTGAGGAATATAATCTTAGTGGTTGGTTGCTCCTATATTGTTGGACAAAGTAATAAAAGAAACAGATGAGTTCAAGAATATAAATTTCCAGCTCCAGATGCACATAAATCACCTAAAAGCTTCTTACTGTGCCCTTAAGGAGAACCTTCTTCCCTGTAGCCACAGGATTGAATTTGCTAAAAGTCAAAGGCTATCACTCATCATGTGACTGGCTGAATTACAGTGAAAGTCGAATTCTCAGCCTTGCAGGGTGTCTACTGTTAAAGTGAGAGCATTGATTGGGAAAGAATGGAATCCTGCAAGTTGAGATTGGAATGTGTGGGAAGATCCTGAGGAAACTAGGGACATTGAGCATTCAAATTCTGATGAGTCTTTCTTGCTGGATAAAGTGACTTCCCCATCCCCAGCTGCAGTGACTTCCCCACCCCACCCCCAGTGGTATTGGTCTTCCCTCCCCTGTTCTGAAGTAATTAACTCTTCATTGCCTGAGAAAATAGCAATGGCCTCTCCTGGGTTGCCAAGCAAGACAGTGCTGTTTCTCCTCAGGACCTACCTCCACCACCCCTCCTCTTTGCTTCTAACCTATAAACAGACTCAAGTACCAGCAGCCCCCAAAAGCGAGGTACAAAGTGCAACCCGTGAGGAGGTGTGGTACACTTCACTAAAATACTTGAGGTTTCTGTTTGTTTTTAATTTATTCAAGTAGAAATCTAGGGAACACATGTGAAAATAGATATATTATGAGTGTGGGATAGTAGTAGAAGAAACATAAAGTTGGATTAGGCTGAATTTATTGATATGACCCACTAATCAGAGATTCTGCATTTATGTTGCAGCTCAAAGAATTAGAAAAGGTGCTAAGAGTTTGGTTGATTGGTTGGCTGAAACATGTATCTTGGAGAATGACAGTGGATTATCATAAGCTTAACCAAATGGTGACTCCAATTGCAGTTGTTATATCAGGTTTGGCGTTATTTCTTGAGCAAATTAGCACAACTCTGGTACCTATGGGTGAATTGCAGCACAGGACTTTCGGAGTTTGGAGAAAGGCCCTGCCATCATTTGCAGATAATTACTATCTTTTTGAGAGACCACTCTTGGCCTACTATGAAATGTTTGATGAAATTACCATGCAATGTGATCTGCCAATCATAAACTGAGTTTGATCTAACCCACCAACCCATAAAGTTGGATGTGCATAGCAGTACTCCATCACCAAATGGAAGTGGTGTAAATGTGATTGGGTCTGAGAAGGTCTTGAAGTGACAAGTAATTACAAAAACAAATGGTCCAAATTCCCATGGTTCCTATACTTGCTCTATTGCCTTCTCTCTCCCAGCTCGCACCTATGGGCTCATGGGGGGTACCCTATAATCCAATGACAGAACACTAGGACCTGGTTTACAGATGATCTGCTCTGCATATGTAGGTACTACCCAGAAGTGGACATCTGCAGCACTACGACCTCTTTCTGGGACATTCTTGGTGGACTGTGGTAAAGAGAAATCTTCTCAATGGGCAGAGCTTTAGGCAGTGAACCCAGTTGTATACTTTGCTTTGAAGGAGAAATGGCGAGATGTGTAATTATATGCTAATTCACGGGCTGTAGCCAACTGTTTGGTTGGATGGTCAGAGTCTTGAAAGGGACATGATTGAATATTTAATGACAAAACAAATTTGAGGAAAACGTATGTGGATAGACACCTCTGAATGGGCAAAGGATGTGAAGATATTTGTGTCTCATGTGTATGTTTACCAAAGGGTGACCTCAGCAGAGAAGGGCTTTAATTATCGAGTTGGTAGGATGACCTATTTTGTAGATACCAGTCAGCACCTTTTCCCAGCCACCACTCTCATTTGCCAATGTGCTCATGAACAAGGTGGCCATGGTGAAAATAATGGAGTTGATGCATAAGCTCAGCAACATAAATTTCTACTCACCAGGACCAACCTGGCTACAGCTATCACTGAGTGCCCCAACTGCCAGCAGCAAAGACCAATGCTGAGCCCCAATATGTCACCATTCCTCAGGGTAATTAGCTAGCTACCTGGTGGCAGGTTGATTACACTGAGCTGTTTCAATCATGGAATGGGAAGCATTTGTCCTTACTGGACTCACTTGCTCTAGATATGGATTTGCCTTCATTGCATGCAAGGATCCTGCCAAAACTACCATCTATGGACTTATAAAATGCCTCACCCACTGTCATTTTATTCCACACAGCATTGATTCTGACAAAGAAACTTGCTCCACAGCCAAAGAAGTATGGCTTATGCTCATGCAATTCACTGGCATGAATGCTCATGCAATTCATGGCATTACCATGTTTCTGACCATCCTGAAGCAGCTGCCCTGAGAATGATAGAATAGCCTTTTGAAGATACAGTTACAGTACCAGGTAGGTGACAATATTTTGCAGATTAGGGAAAGGTTTTTCAGAAGGCTTTATACTCTCTAAATCAGCATCCAACATATAGTAGTTTCTTTCACAGACAAGATTCACAGATCCAGGAATCAAAGGATGGAAATGGGAGTGATACCACTTACCTACCATTACCCATAGTGACCCATTAACAAACATTTACCTTCCTATTTCTGTGACTTTATATTCTGCTGGCCTGAAGGTCTGAGTTCCAGAGGAAGGAATGCTTTAAGCAGGACACACAATGATTCAATTGAACTGGAAGTTAAGACTGTCACCCAGCCACTTTGTATTCCTCATGACTCTGAGTCAACAGGCTAAGAAGGGAGCTACAATATTGGGTGAAGTAATTGATTCAGACTACAAAGTGGAAATTGGACTACTACTCCACAATGAAAGTAAAGAAGAGCATGTCTGGAATACAAGAGATCTCCTAAAGTGCCTTTTAGTCTTACCATGTCCTAAAATTAATATCAATGGGAAACTACAATAACCTAATTTAGGCAGGATTACAAATAAGCCAGACCCTTCAAGAATGAAAGTTTGGATTAAACTGCCAGAATAAGAACCATGATCTTTTTATGGTTCTTAAGAAACATAAGAAACAAGTAGCTACCAAAATGTGGTCAGTTACAGAAATGAGAATTGTCATTATCATAAATATTTTCTCCTTATATTGCTAAGGATGTATTTATGTGTTTATATATTCATGTATTAAGAAAATACCTTTTTCCCCCTCATTCATTTATCATACAATATAAGATTTATTCAACTTTGTATCAGTATTTAGGTATTGCTAAATTTACATAATAGTATTTAAATTATGGGATATCAGGAGAACAGTAAACACCTTTACCTCCTCTTCTGGGGACAGAATTAGTGCATTTTTTATTGTATATAAGATAGTTGTATCATGTTAGGTAGAACTGTAACCTCGTTGTTGTCTTTATTTGGAGATTAAGTATAATTTAAGGAGATGCCATATGGGTGCCAAGTTGAGAAGGGGTGGGCTCATAATGCTTAATTTTAGGTGTCAACTTTACCGGATAGAGAGATGCCTCCATGGCTGGTGAAGTGTTGTTTCCGGGTATATCTGTGAGGGTGTGCTCCACATGAGATCTGCATGTGAGTCAGTGGACTGAGTGGGGAAGATTGTACTCAATGTGGGCAGGCATCATCCAATGAACTGTGGGCCAGGATGGAACCAAAAGGTGAAAAAAGGATGAATTCTCAATCTCTCTCTCTCTCTCTCTTCCCTCCTCCCTGCCCCTTCTGGAATAAGTCACGGTTCTTCTCCAGTACTTGGACATTGGAACTCCAGGTTCTTCAGTCTTTGGACTCTGGAATTTGCATGAGCAGCCTCCCAGAGCTCTCAGGCTTTCAGCCTTAGACTGACAGTTACACCACTGGCTTACTCAGTTCTTGGGCTTTCCAACTTGGACTAAGCTGTGCTGCCATCTTCTCTGGTTCTCCAGCTTGAAAACAGCCTATTGTGGGACTTCTCATCCTCCATAATTGTGTGAGCCAATTCCCCTAATAAATCCCCTCTAATACATCTACATATCTATCATCTATCTATCTATCAATATATCTATCTATCTATCTATCTATCTATCATCTATCTTCTACTGGTGTTCCCTCTCTCTGAAGAACTCTGACTAATACAGCAATATATTTTTACATTATTAATATATTGTATATTTACATAAGTAGAATATATGTAAACTATATATTTATACTAAATTTATATACTACCTATTGAACTGACCCGCAGTATAACAGTGTAATATATTATACTTGCTCTGTAAAAGACATTGGATTCGCCACTGTGAGAGGGAAAAGATAATAACTGGCATTTACATCTTGTAAATGTTATTATCCAAGCATCTTGTATATGATTAAATTTCTCTGAATCATTACAGTGTGGATATCATTAACCCATTTTGCAGGAGAAATGAAAATTTAACTTGTTCATGTAATTAGTTCTAGTTTGTGCTACTAGTGAACAGCCCAGCTACTGTTAGAACCATGTGATTTGTTCATTGACAGGGAGACAAAGAAGGATAGCAGTGTTCCCTGCCATCTAGTAACTTACAGTTATGTTGTGGAAATAAGACATACACAGGTAAAAGGTTGGGTGATAAAACAAAACCATATAAGAAATGTCCTGGGTAATAAAAATGACTAATTCCATAAAGAACAGTATAAACAATAAGTACTTGGAGTTTGGCAGAGAGAGAGCTTCCTTTCTTTCAATTGTTCCCAGCCATGCTGCCTGAAATCCTCTTCTCCATTTCCTCTTCCTCCTAGGTGTTTATACTCACCACAAACCTCTGGGCAATTATTCTTCCCCATCAGCTTGTCATTTACTCAAGTTTATTATACACTTGGCCTCTGACAGTTCCTAAGAACTCAATACTTTCAACCTGCCACAGACCATATTTTCTTTCATTTTGTTGAGCTCTTTCCAACAGTCTTACATCTTTCTGAAACTTTGCCTCTCCAGCAAGCAAAAGAAACAAACCAGATAAAGGAAATCAAGAGTGGTCTGAAATAAACTTTCTCAGTTCTGCTTCTCCTTTCTGTATTTCATGAGTAGGGTATTTAATCACACATGTTTATTATAGAGAGCAGAGCTTAGAGTGAGCAAACTACTTGGCAATCAGTGACTAACACCGGACATGGGAGGAAGGAAGTAGCTTTAGTGAGAGGAGAATGAAATCATTAAAACATGAAAATGTGTGTAAAACTTTAAAGATCTTCAGTTATTTAAATAGTGAGTGTTTTTGAAGTATTATTTCAGTTAGTTCCTTCTTTCTAGAATGTCTAACTCCTATAGAAGTTGGCTCTGTAACACAGGTAACACAGTAAGATGAAAATACCTCAAGTACGACCTGCCTTACAAAAAAAGGAAAAAAAGTCACATATTTTTGTTTTAAAAATACTTTGTTCTTAGTACATTGCTACTACCAAAAAAAGTTATCTATAGCCTGCCTACTTTCAAAAGAGGATTGTAGCATTTTATAGTACAGAAGATGGTTGTAGCATTTTATATACATGTATAAATCCAACAGTGTAAAGTTGCGCAGCTATTACAATAGAGCATTAAATCTAGCTCTGAGTTTCCTAGTAGCCAATGGGAAAAAAAGAGCAAAAAGGTTCACAATGTTTTTATTTGATAATAAAAAAGGATCTGATATCACTATGAATGACTCAAATTTTACTGTTTCTGTATAATAAGGCACTTACTTTGTAGACGATTCTCCACCAACATTATCTAATTTCATCATAATGATAGCCAGCACTGATTAATATAGTACTTATTCCACGCCAGGCACTGTTTTAAGAGCTTTCTACACATGTTAACCAATACACTCTTCAAAATAACTTTTGCTATAGCTACTACTATTATCCTCATTTTACAGGTGAGTAAATCAAACCACATAGCCAGGCATGGTGGCTGATGCCTGTAATCCCAGCACTTTGGGAGACTGAGGTGGGCAGATCACCTGAGGTCAAGAGTTCGAGACCAGCCTGGCCAAGATGGTGAAACCCCATCTCTACTAAAAATACAAAAAAATTAGCCGGGTGGTGGCGGGTGCCTGGAATCCCAGCTACTCAGGAGGCTGAGGCAGGAGAATCACATGAACCTGGGAGGTGGAGGTTGCAGTGAGCCAAGGTCATACCATTGCACTCCAGCCTGGGCAACAAGAGCGAGATTCCATCTCAATAAATAAATAAATAAATCAAAGCACAAAGAATTAAGTGATTTGTCCAAGGCCTAGTAAGTGATGGAAATGGGACTCAAACCTAAGCCTGACTCCAGGATTCAAACTCTTAACCACAAGGCTAGACTAGTCCTCAGTTTAATTGTCTATATTGGGATACTAAGAAGGATGAGAAGAAAGTGACTTCAACAGGCGACTAAGACAAAAATTGCCAGACTCAGGGTTCAAACCCAGAACTAACTAGTTCCAAAGTCCACTGCATTTCACTGTGGGTATCCATGGGTCTTTACGCAAAAAGACCCAAGAACTTATATATATGCTATGTCGGTGTTCTGGTATTCATGTTTGATAAACATTGAAGGTGTTACATTAAAACTTAACTCACTAAAGATATGTTTAGAGAAGGTTAAGTTAAAGAGGTCCAGGAATCGTACTTTTTGGTGACATAATCTGATTCCAAGAATTTACTTAGTCTTGGAAAAAATAGTTGAAAAAAATAGTCGTGTAAAATCCCATAAGGCAACATTTTTATCTCTTAGTGTTTTGGTAGAAGCTGGATATCAGCTGTGGAAAGCAGATTCACATGTTCTGGTTATGCAAGGATGCAGAGAGAATGTTTATATCTTACCGTGAGAACTGAATATTTTTACCTGAAATTCCAACAGGCTATCAGAATGTATAGTGTTTTGAGCTATGCCGTAGCCTAAAAAAAGATTATGTTAATTCAACCAAGTATATACATTGAGTAAAGACATTTGTTACACCCCCTAAATCCGGGTACTACACCTATATTTCCAAGTCTGTCACACTTAAGTGGGGCCACTGATAAGTTCTGGCCAATGAGTGGAGCATGACGTGGATCACTTCCAGGACAGAGCCTAGAGGAGCCAATGTATGTTGTGATCCTTCGCTCTGGTGACACTGGAGGCTAGTGTTTAGATGATGAAACCACAAGTTATTAGGGCTTCCCATTAGCATGGGGTTTAGGGTGGCTATATGGAGAAGAGTTTTCTACCAACTGTGTGGGACATATAGGATGAGACAGAAATTAACCATTGTTGTTGGTTTTCTTGTTGTAAGGTCATTGATATTTTAAGTCTAATTTGTTTTTGGAGCAAAGCCTATTTTATCCTGACTAGTATAATACTTCAATATTCCACAGGGAAGGATTGCATCTAAAAGCCTAAATCATTCTGAAATTTCCTAGAAGTACATGTTTTAAAATTTTGTTGTAAAGAGATATTTAACTTTCCATTCATCTTAACTTATTTCTACATATAATATGACATTTATAAAATGAAATATTGTTTTCAAAATGAGTGTATGTGCCAAAGTTTTAAGCGTTGAACTACTATTTGCTACTCCTTTCTTTTTGTTTTTTAGTCCAGTTTTATTCTACATGTTATATACACCTGCATCTATGACACATTTTTCTCTGAAATCAAGTGGATGGGCTTTTCTTTCTGCCACAAATCTAGTAGATTGTTGTTCTGCCATTTTAAAAGTGTCAAAAATCTCAGTTGTAATCTACAGCTTGTCACAACTTAACTTACTCTACAGACATGCCTTTGGAGTAGATACAGTTAAAATATTTTTTTAAAAAAACAGCATATGTAATTATACCCTTGGGAACTGTCTCATATCTCAACCAGCAGGTGGCAATTTTATCACATTATATGTCCCATTAGGTAAGCAATGGCCTAAATGGTGTAAAAAGATGATTTTTTTCCTGGCAAGCTGGCAAGTTTGTGCTTTAAAAAAAAAAAAAGGGAACAAAGCTCAGGACCATGAGTGAGAGGAGAAACCCTCCATTCTCTGGATGGCAAGAAAGTCATTGTTCTCTTGGTACCTGTGGTTGTGTCAAGTGTATAGCAGGTGAGTTCTAAGCTGCTGTGCACTGAACACAACCACGGGTATGCAAGAGTATAACAGCAGTCAGGTGAGATCACATAAAGGAGAGTCGTAATTTTAGGGAAGCAGCAGACATTTTCTGTTACTCTGATGTTGGAAATTATATTATTTCTTGGGAAACTACAGACTTTAGGCTAAACCTTTTCCTTTCATAAAGGCTTTCAGCTTTTTGTTCAACATTTTCATGATTTTTATATTCATAATGAATATCTACTTAGTGGTTCTCAAATTTTAGTGCAGCAGAATCACGATCTGGGTCCCATCCCAAGAGTTACTGATCTAGTATGTATGGAATGGAGCCTGATAATCCACATTCCTAACGAGACCCCAGGTGATGCTGATGCTGCTTCTTCAAGGAACACACCTTGAAAACCCTTGATCTACTCTGTATCAAGCCCTGGGATAATCCTTGCAATGCAACAGTGAAGAAATATAGTTGCTGCCTGACATAAGCTAATTGTAAGAAATTTGACAAAACAAACTTTTTAAGCTTCACCATTTGTTGGCTATAAATGAGGATAATTTAATCTCCTGGGTTTACCTTCAGGTTATTAAAAATATAATACACGCAAAGATTTTATGCAGTACTTAGAAAATAAAAAGCACTCTGTATGATACCTCATAAGGATGTGAGCATCCCAGAAGGGAGTCAGACATGTAGGCAGTCAACTACAATGCTGTGTAAGGAGGGATAGAGTCTATCTACTCCAATTTCAACTTAAGCTGAAGTGATCACTCACCAGGAAGCCCGTTCAACAGCTCCTTCTCCCCTTCCTACCAAGGACAGATACAGGAAAGGAATTAACACCTGTAAGTATTAGCAGCTGTAATATTGATTATTCTTTCAGGCATGAGTAATGAAAACCCACCTTAAACAAGCTTAGGCAAAGTACACACACACACACACACAACAAACAAACAAACAACCACTTAATTGGCTCATGGAACTGAGAAGTCCAGAGGCAGAAATGGCTTAGGTCTCAATTAGATCCAGGCATTTCCTTGATACTCTCCATTTCTTTCTCATCATTTCTCTCTTTCTCTTTTCCTCTCTCTCCCTTTCCTTCTCTTCTCCATTGGCTCAATATTAGGCCCTACTTCCCTCTATGCTGTCTTGATTATTATACAGGCTCTCCTATGAGTCTGATGACATGGATAGGCCCTGCTTGGATTAGGTGCTCACCTGTAGTGGTTTGAATGGTGGCCCCCAAAAGATAAGTTCACCCAGAACCTGTGTATGTGATCTTATCTGGAAAAGGGCCTTTGCAGATCTACTTGAGTTAAGGATCTCTGGATGATATCATTTTGGATTAACCAGCTGGCTTCCTCACTCCAATGACATGTGTTCATATGAGATGCAAAAGGAAGGAAACACACAGGAGAAGGCAATGTGAAGATGGAGGCAGATATTGGAGTGAGGTGTCTACAAACCAAGGAACATAAGGGATTGCCAGCAACCACAAAATAGGAGACAGGCATGAAACAAACTCGCCTTAAGAGCCTCCAGAAGGCATGATGCCTACTGACACCTTGATTTTGGACTTTCAGTTTCCAGAACTGTGAAAGAGTACATCTCTGTTATTTGAAATCACTCCATTTGTGATTGTTATGGCAGCCCTAGGACATTAATGCACCATCTTTTGAACCCATTGCTGAGTAAGTTTGGTCAGGCATGGCTGAATTCCTTGCCCAGCCCTTTAAGCAGAAGACAACGGAAAAAAAAACTGTTATTGACAGCCTCATCAGAATGAGCCCAAAGAAAAACAATACTGATGATGATGATAGTTAACATTTATTGAGTTTTATTATAAGTGCTCTATATTTGTTACCACATTAAATTTCACAACCATCATATGAGGTATATATTATTATTATCTGCATTTGCATAAAAGAAACTAAGTCTCAGTGAGACTAATTAATTTAATGGGCACATAAAAAATATTTCATTTGTTCTGTATTTTCAACACATCTCATAAGAAAAAGTTTGTGTCTAATGTTGCCGAAACACTTGGATACCACTGGCACTTCTAAAAGACATTTCTAAAAGACCTGCTGGGCCGAAAATAATTGAAGCCAGACCCTGCAGCATAGCCCTTCTCCTTAGATGCATTGCATCTAGCTAGCTGGAGAACGATTATCTTTTTTTTTTTTTTTTTTCAAATATGCAAGGATTTCATTATGGAAAATGCCTTTGAAAGAAAATGGTGAGGGAGCTAGAGAAGGTTGGAGGGGACATCAGACCACAGTGCAAGTCTGACCCCCAAGTGAAGGAGAGAGGGACAAAGGTTGGGTGGAAGTGTCCTAGACTGTCATGCTGTATAAGGAAGGTTCACAAGACCATCAGGGAGTTCTTGAACCAAACTTGGCTGTTAGAGGAGTCTCTCACCTCCCAGGAAATGGGCTTGTCTTGGTATTCCTGCTGTTCTCAGATGTGAGTTGGATGCAGTCCATGGAAAGCATGGCCTCTGTGCAAATGCAATAATAGATTTTCATTTATTATTGAAATCAATGAAAGCTCTTGGGATTTTGGTCAATTACACTCTCTGTAGCTGGAAGTCTATGAGGTGCATTTTCCTGGTCACCACAAATAGGATCAGCCCAATACCTGTAAGTCTCCATGTTAGCGACAGTTATGATTTCCTTACATACTTCTACATTTAGGGTGTTGCTGATTTGTAGTTTCATAAATAATGCTGCTTTGAGCATTGACATAATTCACTGTTTCCTTAGGACAGATTTTTGGAATTGGAATGGTGGGGCAAGAGAATGTGAACTTTAACATTCTTGATACAAGGTTGCAAATTGCCCTCCTGAAAAGCAAGACCAATTCACTATGCCCCCCATCCCTTATGGAATACAAGGTGCTTGCTTTCCTTACTCATATGAGGTGCTTCTGTGTTCTGGATATATAAGAAGTCATGCTGTGCAATGCAGAGGACAGGTGGAATTCATGACACAAGCTGGTGGGAAAGGGAAGACAGAATGATTACGGGTACAATGTGGAATGATTTCTATATGAGCTTAGTGTGACTGAGGTCATTAGTTTGGGAGAGGGTCATGGATGACGTGGACATAGCAGAGGGAAGGCTCCACCTTATAACCTCCTCATGCCATCCATATGTTGGAGAGGTCTTGTGTGTTTCCTATAAGAGGCTTCCTGGCCAAAATGTCACACTGTGAGCTCTATGGGGAAGCTATGAATACCTTGCCTACTGCTATATTTCTACCACTTAGCATAGTTAATAAAACAGATGTCCTGTATTTACATTTGAGAGAGAGCACAGTAGTTTTCTAGGAGCATATTGTATGCTCCTAGATGTCCTGTATTTACATTTGAGAAAGAGAGAGCGCAATAGTTTTCTAGGAGCATATTGTATGAATGTCAGTGCAGAGTAGTGGGAAGTGCTCTGTATTTACCTGGGGTTGAATTCTGGCTCCGCAGGAGACCTGCTGAACCTCTGAGTGGAGAACGATTATCTTAATCCCTATCTTTTCTAGACTCCAAAATGTCACGTGAAACAGTAATCATCCATCGGTTAGTCTTATGGCATTTAATTAGTAACTCAGCTTCATTCATGTAAAGTCCTAAAAGAGCCCACTAACCAGGGGACAAGGGTGCGTTGAATTTGGAAGATTGTTGGCAATGTCTGAGTTAATGATCTAAGAACTAAGCTAAGCGATAGTGGTTCATTCCCATCTTCCACTCTGCATTTAAACTCAGGAGATTTGTGATGACTTCCTGACTGCCGGAAAAGAAATTGAGACTGCCTAGTGCAACAAGTCTCTAACTGTAATAAAACCATAAAAACAGGAAACTCATTTTGCTCTGACCCTTTGTAACAAATTTTGACCTCTCCTCCTGAATCTGCTTCCTGTTTTTTACTCTTTAGTAACTTCAGGTCATCGTTTTCTTATATCTTATCTGAAGATTAAGTTGTTACCAGTAGAAGGGTTGTTTGGAGAAGAAATTAAAGAAATAAGATATAAAACATGAAATTGGTGTATGCAATTAATAGATGTTTTCTTATGATAAGGTAAACTATAAGAAGTAAGCAGTGCTGTTGAATACATGGGGGGTTAGTACACCTAACATAAATTAATGAATCGATCAGAAAGAGCTTTCTGTTAGAAAATCATCTAAGCTGAAACTAGAAAGATGCCTAGGAATTAGCTGAGCCAGGGAATGCTTGGAGTTAGAAAATTTCTGATTTAAAAAAAAAATAATAAAAGGCTTCTGCATGGGTCTTTTTGGTGTGGGAGACAGCACTAAATCTTTCTAAGAGAAGATTCATTACTTACTGAAATATAAATTTGGAGGTTTCAAGTAGTAACTCAGCTATCTTGGGTTTAAGAGACTTATAACTACAAAGTTTTTAAAACCTTCTTATCTAGGAAAAATTACAATACAACTGTAGCTTTATATATAGCTTATTCTCAGAGAAATGCTAATGTAACTATATAGTTTGATACACAAATTAGGCTGACTTTCTTGTATGTTATTAAAAGTAGACTCATTTCTTTTTATCATTTGCTGCATAAACACTTTAAAAAATAAAAAGTTATAAAAATTCAAGGTCTTCACATAAACTTATGTGTATCATTGTAGTTCAGTCCAAGTAGATAAAGACGTGAAAGTTAATATTACTAAAGTTGTTGATAGGATAAAAGTCACTCAGAGTTAAGGCAAGGAAACAGAGTTGTCATTTCTGACTAGACATTCAAGAAAGAATGTGTCCTTTCCCTACTGTGATATGAACAGAAATGGTACAAAGTCATAAGCAAATACTTACTGCCTGTTGACTCATCTGTGCCTTGGTACTTTCAAGTTTTCTTTGCTCTGTTCATCTTATAAATAAACAAATAAATTCTTTACAGACTGAAACTGATTCTAGCTGTACCAGCTTTGAAAAAGTATGGAATATATCAATATTCTCTTTTTCTCCTATTGGTGTGGAATGTCCAAGAAGCTCATCAATTGAAACTGGTTTTACAACAGATGCCAAAAAAAATTACTAGCAATTTCTAAACAAATATTAACAGCCATCAACTATTTGAACACTCAAAAGAGAACAGAAAGCTTGACTATGACTCAAAGGAGAGTGGGCAGCATGATCTATTCTTGTATTGTTTATAAGTAAACCTAGAAAAAGAATGACCTTCAACAAAGCAGCTCTTTATTACTGAAAAAGAATTATACTGTGCAATGCCACACTAAGTCATAGAAGCCAGCATCTACCAGAATTGAAAAGACATAAGGTGATAAACATTTTATAAAAAATAGAAGAAAATACCAATGCCTCTGACATACTTAATACTGTTTCTTTATTTGCTAGTATAAATGTTCCTTGCGTGTTTGGGGCATAGTTCAGTTTGATACTAAGCACTGCTTACTAATGACATTAAGAAACATCTAGAGGCTATGTGAGAGGGGCCCATTAAAGGTCTTTATTTTTTTCAGGAGTAATGGACAAGTTATCCCTGAAAGCAGTCATTTTAAGAAAAGACGAAGTCTGGCAGGCAAGGAGAGGAGCAAAATTGAGGATAGAATATTATCCAAATTTGTCTTAAAGAGCATCATCCCCCATGGACTGATCCAGATCTAAGTAGGGAAGATTGTCAGCATACAACTTGAAAGATCTATGTCTAATTGTAAAATGTTGAGAAATGAGGCAGTCAACTTGCTGTCAGACACTGGGACCCCAGAATCAGGGCAGGCTTAAAGGAGGAAGGTGCTGCCACATTAAGACACCAGAGACTGCAGAACTGCCATGGAATCATGGCTTCATGGCATACTTCAGAACCAATACCAGGAACCACAGTTGGGGTGGCAGTGGGGAGGGGGCACCCACAGCCCAGCAGACACTGAAGGCCCCAGAATCTGGTTCCAAACCAGGAGAAGAGAAAGCCGAAAACCATGAGCTCATACTATGACTTCTTTGTGAGCACACATGAGACATGACCTGGTCACTTCCAGAAATAATAAGGAGATTCCTCAGGGTGCAGAAGCCTCACTGAGATAATTAATGATAATTATTATTTATTGAGCAATGACTAGGTATCAGACACTGTGTTAATTGATTTTCTTATATTCATTCAATACCTACAACAAACCTATAAGATAGGTTCTATAAATACCACCACGTTACATGTGAATACACTTAGACTCAACTTTTATTTTTTATGGTCTGAGAAAACACAGGTGAGGTACATTTGTAACCAGTAAGGAATTAGAAGGCTGTGCCTTCAACACACTAGAATATTCCACAAGTCTGTTAGCTGAACATTTTCCTAGCATATAACCAGGTGCAAAGTAGATAAATAAACTCAACCATTCAGCACTGGAGATGGGTTCTTGTTTCAGGGGCCCTAGGATACCTTTTGTCTGAGAAGAGCCCTAAACACATTCACATATTTCTTTCACCTCCTGCCAACTTTCTGGTCAATAGCATTGAACTACCTCAGTTTCCCTATCTGTTAACACTTCTCCTTATTGATGCAGAATCTTATTCAATACAGAACTGTGTTTGACTGGAGTCTGAAACTGCTTCTAGAATTAGAAAAAGAACAAAGTTACATAAAAAAATCAAAATAAGTTCTCGAAGTAAGAAAACAGTTAAGTTTCAAAATATGTGATGTCAATTTCCTGCAACATTGGATTGCCAATGGCCAACAAAAAATTAAACTGGACAATTTGTAAGTAGTAAGTACAAAATGACACAATTTTCTGTTTAACTTTTAATTTCTCAACATTTGTGTTTCAGTTTACAATACACCAAATATTTTTGCATTCATTATCTTATGGGATTCTTAGAATATTTGCAGGATTTTGGCAAGTGCTCATTAGAGAGGCAGAATAGAATAGAATAGAATAGAACAGAATAGAGCCAGAATGTCTGGGTTGCAAATCTGATTTTGCCTTTTATTGTCGTTACAAACTTAACCAAATAACAATCTTCTTAGGACTCGGTTTCTTCATCTATAAAATGGGATGACAATAATAGTAATGAGAAAAGAACTTTTATCTGAGGAATACAAGTCGTTTTAATTATCAGGGCCAGAGAGACAATAAAATGAGACTGCAATCATATCCTACTCTCCCCTTTGAGCTATGTATTCATCTATTGAAACTGCTTTCTATTGCTGCTAGTAGTTATAGATCAACCTAATAATGCCATACCAGACACTTTAACCCACACTCTACAGCTTAACAATGGATAGCCTATCACTAATCAATGCTATTTCTGTAAACCAATGAGAATTCCTGAAAAACAACTTTGTATCAACCCACTCCCTGTCCCCTTTTTCACTGCCTTTAAAAATTCACTGGTAGCTGTTGCTGATCAGAGTAAATATTCAGGGCAACTTGAATCTATTCTTCCTTCTGGTTTGCAATCCTCAAGCTTGGTTCAGATACATTCTCTGCTTATAGTAATTTTGCCTCAGCTTCTTCCTTCTAGACTGACAGTACCTGGTGTGTGGGAGGCAAATAGATGACATGCTATACGTGAAGTGGCTGGCACAGTGCTTGGCACATAATAAACACCTTACTCCATGCCAGGTGCAGCTACTAGTGCTTCACATAATTAATTAATTTAGCCATCACAACAACTCTACAAAGTAGATACTACTACCCATGTTTCACAGGTCAGAAAGCCAAATCACAACGAGGCTCACAACTTGCCCAAGTGCATATATTCTCTGCATGTTCAATCTTTTATTCTTTTTTTCTTCTTAGTAGAAGCATTCTCTTGTTTACAGATAAAAAAAACAAATCTTATAGAAAGGACCTGCCCATGTTATTTCATTAGAAAGTTGTAGAATTGGAATTTATACCTACATTCTTTACCCAGTTCACACGATGAACAGGAGATTATAGAATTGTATGAACATTTTATTTCACAGGGTATATGAAAACTCTGTTCTTGTGCACCAACATTTATTCAAATGTTAATATAAATATGGCTTATATGAAATAGAGTTTTTAAAATAAAATGAAAACCTTAAAAATGACTGTTTAAAAAACAGGCTGACTAATAGGGAATCCTTCAATACACCCCTGAGGAATCAATTTAAAATTCAGGATTCGTGGAATCACTAGATAATTAAGTTGTTTATCAGTGGCTCTTAACATGAATTTATGTTATGAACAATTGTTCTTTTTTTCTTCTTTCAAGCTCCCAACCCACTTGGTATAGATGGAAATAAAACACTCAGAGAATGAATAAACAAACATCAATGAAACAATTATTCTGGACCCACCTCCACACAACTCACTGCAGGAAACCAGCACAGAAGTGCAAATGAAACAAAAATACCAGCATTGATCTAGTACCAACCTACCACTGACAGAAAATCCACAGTCATTCTGTAAACATGGTAAGAACATGTAGTTACTAAAAAGAGTGTGCACTAAGTTCATCCCCAGAATCAAGTGGTAAAGATTCTCACAGTTTCTTTAAAGGTGCTCTAACCCTTTCTGCTTTGTTTCATTTTTGTTTTGCTTTTTCCTTTATTCAATTCTTACTCTTTTTTCAACATTTTAAATTATTTATGAACAACATTTTTCTAGCATAAGAGTTTGCATAGGGAGTTGAGCCTGTAGCTGCCTGGCCTTTGGTGGGCCATGGTTTCTGTGATTGCCTGTTTGCCATTACTGGGCATGGAAGAAGGAAAGGATACCCAGATTAATCCTCAGGTTTCAGACATACTTCTCCCTCACCCCCATTATCTGGTAGCAACCCTAGTTTTTCATGGTAATCAAGTCTGATCACATTACTAGTTCATTAGCTTCTTTCTTTGCTTGCTGATCCATTAGCATGACAAAACTGAACAAACTAAATGATAATCATGGTTTCAAGTTCAGTGTTTAAATTATTTACTGTCTCCTGATGGAAGTGTTTCTTTCTGGGAACTGGAAACTCTATTGGTACAGAGTCTTATGTTGTGGAATGGGAAGCACAAATCTTCAATCCAAATGGAACCCTCAGAGTTAGGGTGAGCTGGACCAATTCTACTCCCCTTTGGTTCTTGAATCCATGTATTCTAGCTATTGGGGGCACAGCATTGTATATTGGTCATTGTTTCAGCTCCTGTACTGCACTTTGGAGGTCAGCATCCCAAATCCACACTTGTTAGCCTTGACCTTGTACTCTAGCCAAGCCTTTAACAGGCAATCCATCATCATGTTATTCAGCCAATTTTGGATAATACCATACATAACAGCTAGTATATCCTTCTTCTTTGCCATCCAGTGGGTTTCTTGTTCTAAGGCAATGTCATCAGATCAGGCATTCTGAGTGCCTTCTGAAGATGGTGCTAGCAAATACAAAGGGGGTAATGAAGACAAAGGCCAATCTAGAAGAGGTACGTACAGCTCTGGAAAGGAAGAACTTCGTCTTCTCCAAGAAACAAGGAAACATGAAAAATACATGCATTGACCACCCTCCCTTAGAACATTAACTCCTTCATGCTTCTGGATTGGACACTAAGATGTACATGTAAATGTACAGAGTCTCCAATCCTCTATATCAAGAAAGCCCACTGCAGGAAATGAGAGGTTTGCAGGCTGAGATGAGCCCACAGATTGCTGGTTGCTTTAGCAGCAGCTGGAATAAAACAGCGCAAGGCGAAGATGAACTCAGGCAGCTCATAATATAGGGCTTCCTTTTTAAACAGCACTGTAACTTTAAAAATCATAGTGACCTGTTACATAGTTACAAGACTCATGGACACAGTTATCTAAAAGTAGTAGCAGACATTCATAGCAAACATTCATACAGCAGTTTCTATTTGCCAGATATCCATCTAACGGCTTTACATATATTAAGTCATTTAATCATTACCACCAACCAATGAAAGAATATAATCATGCAGTTGAGGAAGCTGAGGCACAGAGTGGTTAAGTAACTTACTAGCATAATGCTAGCAAGTGAAAGAACCAGGACTTAAACCCAGATTTTCATACTGCCTAAAATGTAAATGGCTCTGTGACAAGTGTGAAATAAGAGAAAGAGTTAATGTGCAGGCAACTAAAAGCCAGAAAGAGTTTGGAGCTGAGGATGATCTTGGGAGTGAGAGAGAATGAAGGAGATTTTATCCTAGGACTTACAGAGCTGTATCATCTGCTTGTGACCATAGCGAATGGCCCAGGTTATTGTAGTCTTTGATTTACTGTGCTGGAATCTGTCAAAGCACAAGGTAAATGCCTCTCAGATAAGATGAAAGAAACAAAAATCACAGCTTACATGACTTATAGCAGAAATTCTTAGATACTTTGTTCCATGGATCCCTTTGTCATTCTGGCAACAGAATAACATTTTTTTTTTTTTTAAGACAAAGTCTCACTTCCATTGCCCAGGATAGAATGCAGTGGCATGATCTCGGCTCATTGCAGCCTTGACCTCCTGGGCTCAAGCAATCCTCCTACCTCAGCCTCCTGAATAGCTGGGACTACAGGCACACGCCAGCATGCCTGGCTAATTTTTTGCATTTTTAGTAGAGATAGGGCTTCATCATGTTTCCTAGGCTGGTCTCAAACTCCCGAGCTCAAGTGATCTGCCCACCTCTGCCTCCCAAAATGTTGGTATTACAGGCATGAGCCACTGAACCCAGCCAGAATATTTTTAAATGCATAATAGGCAACTGATAACAAAGGAAACCAAGTAAGTTAACAACATTATTATAAAGAAACAAATTTTGTGATACAATATACGCATCTTCTATATCATACACTAAATGATAAGACCTTGCTGGAGTAACTGCCACAATTTCAAAAACATCTCTCAAATATATGAGACAATCATAGTAAGAAATATTTCTGGTGTTCTTTTAGTTTTGTTGAAGCCTAATTGTTATACAAAAGTTGTACATATTTATCGTATACATCTTGATGAGTTTGGACATGAATATATAGCTATGATGCCAACACCACAATCAGGGTATCACCATTTCTATCACCTTCAAAAATCTCCTGTGTTCTTTTGTGTGTATGAGCTTGTTCGTTTGTTTGCTTTTTGGTTAGAACACAACATAAGATCTATCCTCATATATTTTAAAATGCACAATATCATATTGTTAACTACAAATACTATGTTGTACAATAGATCTAGAACTTATTCATCTTGCATAACAGAAACTTTATACCTGTTGAAAAATAATTTTCCATTTCCCTCTTCCTGACTCCCTTGCAACCACCAATTTATTCTTCATTTCCATGAGTTTGACTGTTTAAATATCTCATATAAGTGGAATCATGCAGTAGTTGCCCTTCTGTGACTGGTTGATTTTACTTAACATAATATCTTCTAGGTTCATCCATATTGTTGCAAATGGCAGAATTTCCTTTATTTTTAAGGCTAATATTCCACTGCACTTCTATACCACATTTGCTTTATCCAAGATGTAAATTTTTTCCATTCAAACTAATCGAGCCCCAAATTCTTTGACACATACTCTGCAGAATCACATAATGCCTGGAGACAGACAGGAAAATGAAAATATTCAGTGTAGGAGCAATGGGGAGGGATTCCACTTCTTAAAATTCACCCAATGTCCCTATGCAGTTTAACCTAATAGGCAAATGGATAAACAATAGTAAATAGTGATTCCCACACTCCTGTAATTCCAGTTATGTGTATGTGTGTGCATGTATTTATCGGTGTATTGAGGTGGAGGTTGGACAGACATTGAAATCGATTACATGAATTGCATTGTGTCAAGATCAGCATTATGGTGGTAAGTATTATGTGGGATGTGACAATTTATGCCACTAAAGAGCATCTTCTTGTTACTATATGTTTTATTACATAAGCAATGCTGGTATTCAAGTGCTCCCTAAATTAATTTAGCAAAAAATTAGATGAAAGATTTTCTCTAATAAACTTTCATCTCTTCTTTCCTTTTAATTCTTCACACAACCTATACATACAATAAGAGGAGCTTAAAAATAAAACCATTAAGGCACATTTCTTTCAAGAACCAAAAAGCTAGCAGAAGGGGCAGGAGTATTCAGAGAATGAGATACTAATGTTAAATCGGTATTTTTCACATACATTTTCGAATCTCCCAAGCAGACATATTCATATTCATCCATAAATACAGAAACAGGATCCAAGGACGAATATAAAATATATCAGCTGCCACTTGGAGAATACCAAGACTTACTCTTTCAGTGTAATTGAGAGGGGCATTGACATAGAATATAGAGTGGAAATCAGAACTCTTGGTCCTGAATTCTAAGGAGTCCATCTAAACAGTCAGTAAATCTAGGGAGGTTGCATGAACCACTGATTTTATATTTTGTATTTGAAGCCTTGATGTTACTAGAAACTAATAATGATTATAATACTAGGAAGTAATTAATTCTCATTGTAATCACTAGTGTAAAATTAAGTTATAAAACAGCTTTAATAAATCAAGAGACATGGACACAATCTAAAAGGGTACTATGAAATTGCATTTTCATTAAGTTGTTAGAGGACACAGTTTACCAATAAGAGATTATCACAGGACTATTTTTTTTTAAATTTATTTATTTTTGTTATACTTTAGGGTTTTAGGGCACATGTGCACAATGTGCAGGTTTGTTAAATATGTATCCATGTGCCATGTTGATTTCCTGCACCCATTAACTCGTCATTTAGCATTAGGTGTATCTCCTAATGCTGTCCCTCCCCCCTCCCCCAACCCCACAACAGTCCCCGGAGTGTGATGGTCCCCTTCCTGTGTCCATGAGTTCTCATTGTTCAATTCCCACCTATGAGTGAGAACATGCGGTGTTTGGTTTTTTGTCCTTGCGATAGTTTACTGAGAATGATGTTTTCCAGTTTCATCCATGTCCCTACAAAGGACACGAACTCATCATTTTTTATGGCTGCATAGTATTCCATGGTGTATATGTGCCACATTTTCTTAATCCAGTCTATTGTTGTTGGACATTTGGTTGGTTCCAACTCTTTGCTATTGTGAATAGTGCCACAATAAACATACGTGTGCATGTATCACAGGACTATTATCCAAGGTCATTCCTAGATAGACGAGGTTGTGAAAGGGTCCTGCAACATACAGTCTTCAACCAACTACAATACATTTCCCCATCAGGAACTTGTGTTTAAAGAGTATTTACTGATTAAATACTAGAAGCTTCCAACAAGATCCAAAACTTAGGCTGCCACAAGCCAAAGAGCACCTGGGGCTACCAGAACTGGGAAGAAACAAGCAAAGACCCTTCCCTCGGGGCTTGGGAGGAAGCATAGCCCAGCTGACACCTTGATTACAGACTTCTAGCCTCCAGAACTGTGAGAAAATACATTTCTTTTGTTTTAAGCCATTACATTTGTGACAATTTATTATAGTAGAACTAGAAAATAAATTCCTTAGGAGTTTTGACTTATGCCAGAGAGAAATGCCACCAGCGAGATTTGATAGGGGAGCGATATAATCAGATTTAAAGCTTAAAATGATGACTGACTACAACTGGAAATAAAGACTGGTAGGGGAGCAAGATTTGTTGAACAGAAATTAAAGATTGTAGCAATAAAACCGGAAGTTATGTAGCTAAGAATTAGACCCAGTCATATCCCGTTAGAGTTGTTCTAGCAAAAGCACTATGGCTCCTGCTGCTTGGTTGCAACACTTTAGCTCAAATGAAGACACTCCATGTTGGAAGCCAAACGTCCTGTGACTTCTTCTCCTGAAGAATTCAACCTTTCCACCACTATATGAACCCAAAGATTGACCCTGCATATGCTTTGTCCTCGTTCTCCTCCTCTTGGGGAAAAAGGTCTCCTGTCATGTAGCTTAGCAATAAAGAAAGTTGTGTAAACAAATTCTAGTGTCCACTTTAGTGTGACATATTCAGAATGTAAAAATTTCCAAACACAGGAGGAAACTTTAAATCTCTACAATGCCTAGTAAATGGAATTATCAAACCATTCACTCTGTATTTATTTATTTATTTATTTGAGAGAGAGTCTCACTCTGTCGCCCAGGTTGGAGTGCAGTGGCACGATCTCCACTGACTGCAACCTCTGCCTCCAGAGTTCAAGTGATTCTCTTGCCTCAGCCTCCCGAGTAGCGGATTACAGGTGCCCACCACCACACCTGGCTAATTTTTTTTATTTTAAGTAGAGACAGGGTTTCACCATATTGGCCAGGCTGGTCTTGAACTCCTGACCTCAGGTGATTCACCTGCCTCGGCCTCCCAAAGTTCTGGGATTACAGGTGTGAGCCACCGCACCCAGCCCCGTCATTTAATATACTTGTTCTCGCAAAGTGCTGGGATAACGGGCACGAGTCACCACGCCTGGCCACCACTCACTCTTTAACCAGAAATCTGGGATTCATATTTAATTTCTCTCTTCTTTTATCTCCTTGTCCAATCAATCTTCAAATTATGTTCATTTTATAAGCTTGATGTCTCTAAATGGACTTTTTTTGTCTCTTTTGTTCCCCTGTTCTAATATAACTTGGTATTATTCCTGGCTGAATAACTTCTGAGGCTGGTACTCTCACAATCTTGACAGTGTGTGAGCTACCTAAAATCTTTTAACTAATATCGTCTTCAGCACAAACCAGTCAGAGAGGATTCTATTGTTTGCAACCAAGAATCTTGACTTTCGCACAAAGAGGAAAAACTAGATCATGATTGCTTAGAAAGGAATAGTTAAACAACAGATCATCTTCAAAAACAAAGAGAACTTGTACTTGTCTGGTTTATATATAATGGTGTCAGGAGAGTGAAATATCCTGAAATCATTTTAGTTAAACCACAACTAAAATATTATCTAGGTCATTTTCTTATCTGAACTGGCCTTTGCCGATAAGTTTATCACCAAACAAATGCAAGAAATATTTTGTGTGTCTCTGTATGTGTATCAATCAGAAAGACTAAAATTTTGCAATTTTAGGCATGGGGATAAAAAATAGTTGCCTAAACACATGTCATTGGAATTCTCATGAGAACGAGCCTTTCGTTATTATATAAAGTTATTTTTCTAGTCAAGTAATTTGGGGTGGAAGGTGAGGCCTTGTGAATATTAGTTAACAGAAAGAAGATTACTAAATAGATCTGCATTCAAAATGAGCAGAAATTGGATGTGTGCTAATTAGAAAGCAGAAGAGAGAAGATCAAGAGAAGGGAGAAGATGGCAAAGGGAAGGAAGATAAAAGAGAGAGAAACAAACTTTTCAGAGACAGATATCGATGTGAGGTGTTTTTTTAAAGTGAGACCTAATATTAAATTTTCAATTTGCTTACATGGCTACACTATAACTTTATCAGTAAACCCAGTTCTCATAAAATATACTACCCACACAAAAGCTTTGGGTGACCCTTATTTTTGTGGTAATCAAGAAAAGTGGCCAGGTATGGTGGTTCATGCCTGTAATCCCAGCACTTTAGGAGGCCCAGGGTGGTGGATTGCTTGTGCCCAGAAGTTTCAACATGGTGAGACTCCGTCTCTACAAAAGAATACAAAAGTTAGCCAGGCATAGTGATGCATGCCTGTAGTCCCAACTACTTGGGAGGCTGAGATGGCAGGAGGAGGATGGCTTGAGCCCAGAACTCAGGAGGCTGCAATGCACCAAGATCATGCCATTGCACTCCAGCCTGGGTTATTGAATGAAAACTTGTCTTTAAAAAGGGGGTGGAACTTAGTGTCCTATCTCACTCACTCAACATGGTAGAGAACATAGACAACATCTATGCAATAGTCACCATAAACAACTCATTCCCATGAGGGGGTCACAGATAGGACCTTCATGACCTAGCCCTTGCCTGCTTCTCTGAAGTCATACTTCTTATCCTATACTAATCTTTAGCCACCGTGGCCTGCTCTCTGCTTTTTGAATAGCCTGAATTATTTCCTACCTCAGGACTTTCGTATATACCCATCACCTACCAGGAACAACCTTTTCTCCATTCTCCTAGTGGATATTCATTGTCAGATTTTTGCTTCAGTGTGTGTTTCTCAGGAAAACCTTTAGAATATGTAGTTTCTCCCCAATTTACTGATGCAGAACAATGTACATTTTTCCTTCATAGTACTTACCTTGTAGGATCATATTTGAATTTTAAAGCAGATAGCTCTAAGAGGTTTCTCCTAAGCAATAGGTACTAAAAATTTTCTAATTGTTATTAATATCATCCTAATAAAAAACGATCTCACCTTTGCTGTTGGTTTCATCTTTCCTAAGGAAAAATAATCCAGCTGGCATGCACATGTAATTCAATATGCCACCTACTTTATTTCTCTGATGTCTGCTCTACCTCCAGCAAGTTTTGAGGCTCAGTCACTGGGGTGAGAGAGATGCAGTGTTGAAAGGATTTGAGCATTGAAAGGCTGATTTTATTCAGACTATATATATATATATGTATCTAAGATTGGCCAAATTCACTATGATGTTGCTACAAAATTCTTTGATGATGGCTATTTGGAAACATAAGTCCTGTCTTTTATAAATGGGGCCCAGTACTTCTCGGGAATTTAAAATAATCTTTAATGATATATGCTGAATTTAGCAGGGCAAAGAAAAGGGCACACTCACCATGATGGGGCATCTCTTAATAAAAGTGGAATGCTAAAAATACACTTTCACATTTTGTAAATTCTTTCCCAGGCATTTATGGCTGAACATTGCCTTAAAGAGAGCTCTGCTGCCAATTACTTTCTTTATTGCCAATTATTTAACATAAATAAGATGTATTCTCATATAATTGCATATTCACATTGCTTCACAAAATAAGAAAAGATAAATAGCCATTTCATTTTGCTATGTGTTGTTTTATAACTGGCAAATGGTAAAATGTTAATACTATGCAAATGTTGTTCTCAATTAATATAGGAATATATATTGACAATTCTTCAACTATGTCTCTAAAAGTTTCTCTTCTCTAAGACAAAAAAAAAGGAAAACAATGAAAAGAGACTTCGTTAATGGTGGGGCTCCATCATATGGGAAAGCCCAAAAGAAAACAACACAAGGTTTTTCTGACTGTCGACAGTTCTAGTCAATCTCATTAAAGAAACATTCTTCATCAGCCTATGTCAATGGACAGATCCTGAACATAAGGCAAAAGAAGGGGTGTGGAGAGGAAAAACATATTCCACATTACCCAGTTAGAGGCTCAGTCAACCATCACACATGTTGACCATACACTGAGAAAAAGATAAAAGAACATGTACTTCTTTTAAGATTATATAGAATAATCACTATTGTCAGGCACTTTGTAGGTAAGGATAATTTTTAATAAAATATGTAGCAGCATCAACCATTGCATGAAACACTCAAAAGTCCTCCTCCTGACAACCCTCAGGAACCCTATTTACTTAAATAGGAAGGAAGAAGGAAAGCCTCGAAGTGTCTCTTGGCTTCCCCTGCTGACCCTCCAATATTCAGGGACACCACAACCACAATCTAATTTGGACCTGGAGCCATGTGTTCTCTCTAAAGCATTTAGCCTTGAAACTGTTACTGATGGAGTTACTAACTCAACTCAGGGCTCAACGCCAGAGCTGCCCAGGCAACCATTATTGGCTCCAAACTGTCATCATTACACAGCTCTCCTTCCGAGAGCCAGAGCTGATGGAAATCAACTTGCTTCATCTGGCAGAATTATCTCTATGTCTAAGGAAATACAAACTCTGAAGAGTGAGGCAATCCTATAAAAAGATTCTGTCCTGTTCTTCAAGGAAAAAGTTGTATTGGTTGTTGGGCATGATACATTCAGTTCCCACATTTTTGTTGACATGGAACGCTTTGGTCAAAGGATATTTCTTGTTATTTTTTCACGTTTTATTTTGTTTTTAATTGACAAATATTCTATCTATGTATAGGGTACAATCAGATGCTTTGATACACATGTGTATTGTGCAATGATTAAATCTGGCTAATTAAGATATATATATCCTCAAATACTTATCATTTCTTTGTGGTGAGATCATTTAAAATCCACTTGTTTGATTTTCAATTTCAATGTTTTCATTTTTAATTATTTTTATTGTGGTAAAATAGAACATAAAGCTTGCCATTTCAACAATTATTAATAAAATGTAGTAATATAAATAACATTTGTGATGTTGTACAACTATCACTATTTCCAAAACTTTTCTATAATTCTAGATACTTTGTACACATTAAGCAATAACTCACCATTTCTCCTTCCCACCATCCTCTAACAACTTTTAATCTACTTTGTCTCTGTATATAAGTGGAATAATAACAATATCCATCTTTTTTTAATTATCATAATGTTTTCAAGATTTATCCATGTTGTAGCACATATCAGAGTTTCATCCTTTCTTACGTCTGTGTAGTATTTCATCGTATGTATATACCTCAGTTTTGCTTATTATTTTATCTGTTGATGGACACTTGAGTTGTTTCTACCTTTTGGCAATTGGGAATAATGTAGCAATAAACATACAAGTATCTAAGTCCCTGTTTTCAGTTTTGGGGGGTATACATCTACAAGTAAAATTAATAGGTCATATGGTAAGAAATTCTATTACTATGTTTAACTTTTTCTGGAACGCCAAACTGTTTTCCAAAGCAACTGCACCATTTTACATTTTGTTTGTTTGTTTGTTTGTTTGTTTGTTTGTTTTCTCCTGAAACGGTGTGTGAAACACATAAAGGCAGGACAACTCTAGTGGAAGCAAAGCTTTGGCTTCTCCAAACACCTTGAAAAAGCCCTCCAATCCCTCTGTCAACAGATGACAGAAGGGACACCACAGGGTCTGAGCAAATTCCCACCAATTCATGCAGCTAGTTAGTGTTCAATGAGGGTCTCAAATACAGAGTGCTAAATCCAGGTGAGATTATATTCCCTGCTGGTTGCATCTCGCTAAGTTGGGCATGTTTTCCTTTAATAGTCTACTCTTTTGCCTTTCCAAACACAAACAGTTAAAGATGTTAAAGTGAATATTTGACTTCCAAAATCTTCCCTAGATGTCATAAGATGAAGAGGGTTTGTGCAATTACATACATCCATGGGTTATATTTACAGAAACTTAATTGTTCAGCTATAAATAGTAATTTCCCCTTTCTCCTGGTGTTACAATTTCAGAAAAAGTACCAACACTATCAAAGAAAACTGAATATTTTGACTATAATACTAAAGGAGATGAAAGGGCAGTTTTACCCTCACAAGTTACAGCCAATCTCCTTGTCCTTACTATCACTCATGTTATTTAACATGGGTCGTAAATTTATGAGGCAGGACAATGTGGCCTCTACAGTCCTGATCATTGGACCTGAGATGAAAAGGTGAACCCGTATTGACCCACAGCCACCTAACATGCAGGCAACATGTTGGATTATTTGATTAACTGCATCCGCAGCACCTCCGGAGGTGAAAACTCCAAAATAATCTGCATTGTGATTGCCACTAATTTCACAACTTTTACAGGCCAGGCTTTATGATATATTCAATCAAAGAGGCTTGAGATTACAGGCAAGTTCCTAATTCAGGACTTAACAAAACAAAGGTTGTGCTTCATACCACTGACCAATACAGGAAGATATGGTATAGTACCTGGTTCATGCAGTTACTTAAAATCCAAGATTCTTCCAACAAGTAGTTCTGCCATTCCATTTTCTTTTTTTCTTTTTTTTTTTTTTTTATTATACTTTAGGGTTTTAGGGTACATGTGCACAATGTGCAGGTTTGTTACATATGTATCCATGTGCCATGTTGATTTCCTGCACCCATTAACTCGTCATTTAGCATTAGGTGTATCTCCTAATGCTGTCCCTCCCCCCTCCCCCCACCCCACAACAGTCCCAGGAGCGTGATGTTCCCCTTCCTGTGTCCATGAGTTCTCATTGTTCAATTCCCACCTATGAGTGAGAACATGCAATGTTTGGTTTTTTGTCCTTGCGATAGTTTACTGAGAATGATGTTTTCCAGTTTCATCCATGTCCCTACAAAGGACACGAACTCATCATTTTTTATGGCTGCATAGTATTCCATGGTGTATATGTGCCACATTTTCTTAATCCAGTCTATCGTTGTTGGACATTTGGGTTGGTTCCAAGTCTTTGCTATTGTGAATAGTGCCGCAATAAACATACGTTGCATGTGTCTTTATAGCAGCATGATTTATAGTCCTTTGGGTATATACCCAGTAATGGGATGGCTGGGTCAAATGGTATTTCTAGTTCTAGATCCCTGAGGAATCGCCACACTGACTTCCACAATGGTTGAACTAGTTTACAGTCCCACCAACAGTGTAAAAGTGTTCCTATTTCTCCACATCCTCTCCAGCACCTGTTGTTTCCTGATTTTTTAATGATGGCCATTCTAACTGGTGTGAGATGGTATCTCACTGTGGTTTTGATTTGCATTTCTCTGATGGCCAGTGATGAGGAGCATTTCTTCATGTGTTTTTACTGTATATTTGCATTTGTCCAACTGGTGAGATATATGAGAGAGGGCATAGAGTATAGTGTATTAGTTTGCTACGGCTACTATAAAAATGTACCACAAACTTTAGTGACTGAAGAGAATAGAAATGTCCTCTCTCACAGTTCTGGGCATGGGAAGTTGAAATCGAAGTATTGTCAGGGTTATGCTCTTGCCTAATCCTCTAGGAGAGGATTCCTCCTAGACTCTTCTAGCTTCTGGTAGTCCCAGGCATTCATTGTCTTGCAGCTGCAGCACTTCAAATATTTGTTTCCTCTGTTACATGGCAAATAAGGACACCAGTCACACTGGATTAAGAACACACCCTACACGATTCAAGCCATAGCAACAGAGGATTTTCTTTGGTCCAGGACCGAAAGTAGTATATTTTACACCCACAGCTGTTTTATTGGCTAGAACTCGGTCACATGATCTCACTCATCAGGCAGGAAGTCTGAGGAATACAGCTTATCTACTGGGTTTGGTGACTATGTAACATTGATTGCGCCACAAGTAGTCACTGTGCAACCCAGCTATTCAATCCTCAACCTTCCGTTGGTGAAATATATTAAAAACATTGTCATTAGTTAATTTTAAATGTTATCAAATATATATGTAAAAATAATTGAACTACATTTTTATCCATGAAAAGGTTTATGTTCTTAAACTAGGAGCAGAGTAAAATGCTAGAAAAGTGTGTTAAGAAAGAATATCAGTAGAAAAGGGAACCTGGGATGATTTCCAGCCTCATATACTTGACTATTCAACTTGGGTTAGAGAAAAAAAGATACATGATAATTTTTGTTGTTATTGTTTTGTTTAATGTTTTTAATTTTTGCTTTTTAAATTTTTCATTTTTAGTTTTTTATGGGGACAGAGTAGGTGTATATATTTATGGGATATATGAGATATTTTCATATAGGCATGCAATGCCTAATAATCACATTGTGGAGAATGGGGTATCCATCCCCTCAAGCACTTACCCGGTGTGTTACAAACAATCCAATTATATGCTTTTACTCTTTAACATATTTAATTCATCATTTTATTATTGTATTAAATCAAAGGGGTGACCACTGAAATTTCAGATGGGTCTTTAAAAAATAGGCTTTGAAGGTTTTATTTCTCATGTCACAATGTGGTTAGGTAAAACAACATGGGCCAGGCATGGTGGCTCATGCCTATAATCCCAGCACTTTGGGAGGCCGAGGCGGGTGGATTACCTGAGGTCAGGAGTTCAAGACCAGCCTAGCCAACATGGTGAAACCCCCATCTCTACTAAAAAGACAAAAATTTGCTGGGCATGGTGGCGGGTGCCTGTAATCCCAGCTACTCGGAGGCTGAGGCAGGAGAATCACTCGAACCCGGGAGGCGGAGGTTGCAGTGAGCTAACGCCACTGCACTCCAGCATGGGTGACAAAGCAAGACTCTATCTCAAAATATATATATGGAAATTTGGTTTATATCAGGCACTCTCTCTAGTTGAATCTGACTCACAAACTTATAGAAATGTTAAGTCAGTTAACAAGTGTGGCTGACTGTTGGCTTTATTTTCAATTTTCCATACTCAGAGAAACAAATTTTGCTCAAGTGAAAGTATGTCTAGCTGTAGGAGGTGAATTTTGATCCACAGTCCCCTACCATGAAGGCAACATGGGTCATTGGAGTCACTGCATCTGCAGCATCTGCAGAAGTGAAAACTGTAGTTGGCATAAGTAAATTATGGCAAATCTGTTGACAGCTAGTAATTGGTCAAGGTATGTCACATGATCCAGTTCTGGAAAATGAAATGCAACGAAAATTCCCTAAGAGGAGCTTTTTATTTTTTAATTTGAAAAAATATATATTTATTTTTCTTTGATGATGAGAGAAACACTCAGATAAAGCCCTTTCTCCTTTTTACTCCTATACCTAGTTTAGAATTCTGTCACATAAAGATTAATGCTTGGAGCTGCAGCCACCATGTTGCAACTAAGGGAGGAGTCACTGCCAAGATATTAAGAATAGTACAGTGGCAAAATTAGGTAATTGCATTTGAGTCAACAAAACAACCCTTGGACTGCCTACCATCAGATTTCTTGTTAAGTAAAAAGTAAGCATCCATATGATCTGAGCTGATTTTAATCAGGTGATCTGTACTTGTAGTCAAATGTATCCTGGTTCATACAATATGCAAATGCCTAGGATGCCAACATTAATTGTCCACAGTCTCTGTCAGTTAAATTCAAGAGGTCTTCAATCTGCATGTTCCCCTCCTCTCTTTAAGTAGTCATTCCTGACAAGGGAAAGAAATAACATTTGGCTCAACTACACCTACAGACTAGTATGGGAAGATTGTTGAATTCAGGGTAATCCACATGAAAGAGACAAATCCTGATTATTCATCTTGTTTCCAAGTATCAGTCTTTCTCTATCAGATAAAATGTGGGTATAGAAATTTTCCATACTAGACATCTGAGTTGCATCCTGGATTTGGAGTTGGCCTTGTCCTAACCTTAAACTGCTGAAGTTCTGATATGCTCTGACATGCTACTTCGTTCTTCCCAGAGCCTTTCTCTGGGTATGAATCTTCTTACCTCAACCCACAAGTAGAGACTGCTTTTTGTAAAATGAAGATCTCAAATCTTAGACTCCATCTTTTTTTTTTTTTTGAGATGGAGTCTCGCTTTGTAGCCCAGGCTGGAGTGTAGTGGCGCAATCTCGGATCACTGTAACCTCTGCCTCCCAGATTCAAGAGATTCTTCTGCCTCAGCCTCCTGAGTAGCTGGGATTACAGGTGTGCACCACCATGCCAGCTAATTTTTGTACTTTTAATAGAGACAGGGTTTCACCATGTTGGCCAGGCTGGTCTTGAATTCCTGACCTCAGGTGATCGACCTGCCTTGGCCTCCCAAAGTGCTGGGATTACAGGCGTGAGCCACTGCACTCGGCCCCATCATTTAATATACTTGTTCTTACAGTTCCTCCATTGCCCTGTTCACTGTAGTAAATCCCTGGTGTTGCTTTATTCCAGGACCATATCAAAGTTTGTCACACTCTCTGTAGAGTTTTTGCCATTGGTCCTTGTGTCTTCAGCCCTCCAGTGTATTCTGCATCTATCCTCTTCCCTGCAAGTGCATGTTGCTGCTCAGGCACCTGGATGCCTCCTTCCCAAACTGGCATTGGCTAGAGGCAGCAATGAGAAGTAGTATGAAAAGGTCCAGGACCAAAAGTCAGACAAAATGAAATGCAGTTGTAGTTCCATACCACACTGGCTGTGTGACCACAAAAAAAATCACTTCACCTCTCTGGGCCCCAGCTTTGTCATCTGTAAAATGAAGGGGGTAAATTTAATGAACTCTAAGGTCTGTCCCTGCAGATCTCCAAAACGAAAAGCAAAGCTTTGAGCTGGTTTGACCATAGTCATTTATTTTCACAGCATGAGTCTTTCAAAAGTTGCCTTTTATTTGAAGTTTCTTCCATTTTTCTGATTTTGTTTTCTTCCTGAATAACTCTGATTCTCCTTCCGAAGGTCATTCTCTATTTGTGTTATAATATCCTAAAAAATTGTGCTCTACGAAATAGCTAGGATTCTTACCAAAGCATGATGTAACACTCTTACCCTTTAGAGGATCCTCTCTTTTTTCTCTCACTCTTTGGAGATAAACATGATGAAAACTTTGAATATTAGTTAAGGGTGGACCTTCCCATTATATCATCAGTGTTAGAGCAACTCAGTAGAAAACCAAGGAAAAATAACTCCAGGGATATTAATAAACAGATGTGAATGTCATAATAGATTAATTGGCTCTGAGAAAGATTTCCTGATTCCTCCATCCCACTGTGATTAATTCGTACACTTATACATTCTAATCTAAACAACTAAACAACTTAGCATTTGTATTTTCCTCCTTTACAATATGCAGATACATATAATACTACTTCAAAACCTTTTTGGGGTGAAATAGATAATGGATAAGTGAATTAAAATTATCCAGCCATTAAGAGTCTGACTTCAGTGTTCATAACACCAAAAATACATATTTTAAAATAATCTGGATCTAAATGTTCTTCTTTATTAAGGTATTGGGTGGGAAGAGGTGGGTGGAGAGGAGAAGGTAATTCTAGCATAACTCTAAGACTTTCCAGTGCTAATGAGTCAGCTCTGGTACTCAAACTGAAAAGGCCACCCCCGCAGCTGCCTCTGAAAGGCACCCACAGAACTCTCTCATGAGAATATATGTGGAAGAGAGAAAGGTGGGTGTTCAGTTTTCAACACTGATATCTGGTATGCAGCCAATTCCTATGACCTGAATTTGTGAAAGGGAATCTAAGAGGAGGAAACAGGAAGCAATGGGTTGGATTCATTCCACCTCATAGCTCAGTCATTTTTTGCTCTCTACCCATCAAATTCTGATCAACCACACATTGCTCAATAAATTTGTATTGAGGAATTGCCACACTGACTCCCACAATGGTTGAACTAGTTTACAGTCCCACCAACGGTGTAAAAGTGTTCCTATTTCTCCACATCCTCTCCAGCACCTGTTGTTTCCTGACTTTTTAATGATGGCCATTCTAACTGGTGTGAGATGGTATCTCACTGTGGTTTTGATTTGCATTTCTCTGATGGCCAGTGATGATGAGCATTTTTTCATGTGTTTTTTGGCTGCATAAATGTCTTCTTTTGAGAAGTGTCTGTTCATGTCCTTTGCCCACTTTTTGATGGGGTTGTTTGTTTTTTTCTTGTAAATTTGTTTGAGTTCATTGTAGATTCTGGATATTAGCCCTTTGTCAGATGAGTAGGTTGCAGAAATTTTCTCCCATTCTGTAGGTTGCCTGTTCACTCTGATGGTAGTTTCTTTTGCTGTGCAGAAGCTCTTTAGTTTAATTAGATCCCATTTGTCAATTTTGGCTTTTGTTGCCATTGCTTTTGGTGTTTTAGACATGAAGTCCTTGCCCACGCCTATGTCCTGAATGGTATTGCCTAGGTTTTCTTGTAGGATTTTAATGGTTTTAGGTCTAACATGTAAGTCTTTAATCCATCTTGAATTAATTTTTGTATAAGGTGTAAGGAAGGGATGCAGTTTCAGCTTTCTACATATGGCTAGCCAGTTTTCCCAGCACCATTTATTAAATAGGGAATCCTTTCCCCATTTCTTGTTTTTGTCAGGTTAGTCAGTGTGGCGATTCCTCAGGGATCTAGAACTAGAAATACCATTTGACCCAGCTGTCCCATTACTGGGTATATACCCAAAGGACTATAAATCATGCTGCTATAAAGACACATGCACACGTATGTTTATTGCGGCACTATTCACAATAGCAAAGACTTGGAATCAACTCAAATGTCCAACAACGATAGACTGGATTAAGAAAATGTGGCACATATACACCATGGAATACTATGCAGCCATAAAAAATGATGAGTTCGTGTCCTTTGCAGGGACATGGATGAAACTGGAAAACATCATTCTCAGTAAACTATCGCAAGGACAAAAAACCAAACACTGCATGTTCTCACTCATAGGTGGGAACTGAACAATGAGAACTCATGGACACAGGAAGGGGAACATCACACTCTGGGGACTGTTGGCGGGTGGGGGGAGGGGGGAGGGACAGCATTAGGAGATATACCTAATGCTAAATGACGAGTTAACGGGTGCAGCAAAACAACATGGCACATGGATACATATGTAACAAACCTGCACATTGTGCACATGTACCCTAAAACCTAAAGTATAATAATAAAAAAAGAAAAATAAATAAATAAATAAATAAATAAATTTGTATTGAACACTTAATCTATATAAGGCAGTTGATATAGTTTGGCTGTGTCCCCATCCAAATCTCATCTTGAATTCTCATGTGTTGTGGGAGGAACCCAGTGGGAGCTAATTGAATCATGGGGGCAAGTCTTTCCCATGCTGTTCTCATGATAGTGAATGGGTCTCACGAGATCTGATGGTTTTAAAAATGGGAGTTTCCCTGCACAAGCTCTCTTCTCTTTGCCTACTGCCATCCATTTAAGACATGACTTGCTCCTCCTTCCCTTCCACCATGATTGTGAGGCTTCCCCAGCCATGTGGAACTGTAAGTCCATTAAACCTCTTTCTTTTCTAAATTGCTCCGTTTCAGGTATATCTTTATCAGCAGTGTGAAAATGTACTAATAGAGTAAATTGGTGCCAGTAGAGTGGGGTGCTGCTGAAAAGATACCTGAAAATGTGGAAGGAACTTTGGAACTGGGTAGCAGGCAGAGATTGAAATAGTTTGGAGGGCTCAGAAGAAGACATGAAAATTTAGGGAAGTTTGGAACTCCCTAGAGACTTGTCGAATGGCTTTGACCAAAATGCTGATAATGATATGGACAATAAAATCCAGGCTGAGGTAATCTCAGATGGAAATGGGGAACTTGTTAAGAAGTGGAGCAAAGGCGACTCTTGTTATGTTTTAGCAAAGTGACTGGCAGCATTTTGGCCCTGCCCTAGAGACTTGTAAAACTTTGAACTTGAGAGAGATGATTAAGGGTATCTGGTGGAAGATATTTCTAAGCAGCAAAGCATTCAGGAGGTAATTTGGGTTCTGTTAAAGGCATTCAGTTTTATAAGGGAAGCAGAGCATAAAAGTTTGGAAAATTTGCAGCCTGACAATGTGATAGAAAAGAAAATCCTACTGTTTGAGGAGAAATTAAGGCCACCTGCAGAAATTTGCATAAGTAACAAGAAGCCAAATGTTAATCACCAAGACAATGGGTGATTATGTCTCTAGGGCATATCAGAGACGTTTGTGGCAGCCCCTCCCTTCAAAAGCCCCAAGACCTAGGAGGAAAAAATGATTTCATGGGCCAGGCCCAGGGTCCCTCTGCTGTGTGCAGTCTAGGGACTTGGTGCCCTGAATCCCAGCCACTCCAGCTATGGCTGAAAGAGGCCAATGTAGAGCTTTGGCTGTTGTTTCAGAGAGTGGAAGCCCCAAGCCTCAACAGTTTCCACATGGTGTTGAGCCTGTGGGTGCACAGAAGTCAAGAACTGAGGCTTAGGAATCTCTGCCTACATTTCAGAGGATATATGGAAATGCCTGGATGCCCAGGCAGAAGTTTGCTGTGGAGGCAGGGCCCTCATGAAGGAACACTGCCATGGCAGTGCTGAAGGGAAATGTGGGGTTGGAGCTGCCACACAGTGTCCCTACTGGGGCAGTGCCTAGTGGAGATATGAGAAGAGGGCCATCATCCTCTAGATCCCAGAATGGTAGAACCCTTACAGCTTGCACTGTGTGCCTGGAAAAGCTGCAGATACTCAAGGCCAGCCCATGAAAGCAGACAGGAGTAGGGCTATATCCTGCAAAGCCCCAAGACCATGAGAACCCACCTCTTGCATCAGCATGACCTGAGAGTGAGACATGGAGTCAAAGGAAATTATTTTGGAGCTTTAAGGTTTGACTGCCCTGCTGGTTTTCAGACTTGCATGGGGCCTGAAGCCTCTTTGTTTTGGCCAATTTCTCCCATTTGGAATGGCTGTATCTACCCAATGCCTGTACCCCCATTGTATCCAGGAGGTAACTAACTTGCCTTTGATTTTACAGGCTCATAGGCAGAAAAGACTTTCTTTGTCTCTGATGGGACTTTACACTTTGGACTTTTGAGTTAATGCTGAAATGAGTTAAGACTCTAAGGGACTATTGGGAAGGTAGGATTCATTTTGAAATGTGAGGACATTAGATTTGGGAGGGGCCAGGGGTGAAATCATATGATTTGGCTGTGTCCTTACTCAAGATCTCATCTTGAATTCCCATGTGTTGTGGAGGGAACTCACTGGGAGGTAACTGAGTCAGGGGAGCAGGTCTTTCCCATTCTGTTCCTATGATAGTGAATAAGTTTCACAAGATCTAATGCTTTTAAAAATGGGAGTTTCCCTACACAAGCTATCTCTTTGCCTGCTGCCATCCATGTGAGACTTGACTTGCTCCTCCTTGCCTTCTGCCGTGATTGTGAGGATTCCCCAGCCATGTGGAACTATAAGTCCATTAAACCTCTTCCTTCTGTAAATTGCCCAGTCTCACATATGTCTTTATCAGCAGTGTGAAAACAAATTAATATAGCAATGCATTATGTACTGTGAGGAATGAATGTGACATGCACAGAGACATGACTGTTGACCTTATGAGGTATTTTAAGACACCAGACATGCCTAGGAAAAGACACATGGTCGCATATTGCAGCTCATGCCAAGAGTTAAATCAGGGATACAGGTGTGGATGGTTGTTGTCTGTTTAATCCCTACATGCCCATCTACCACCTCATTCTCTCATCAGTCTGGGGCAGGACTCATATCCACTCTGGATGCACAAGAATCAAGCTGAAAGAAGAGAGTAATCTTACTTGAAGGAAACTTGTGTCTGCTTACAGATCACTCATTCTAGGACTGGACCAGGGGGAATATCCCCTCACTTTCTTCCTTCAAGGGCCTGAAAGGATTTGAAGCAGTTCCTCCAATTTCACTGAGAGGAAAAATTAGGTGAAACCAACTGACTGATGGACTAAGTGAGAGGGCATTTTGGTGGGACTGAGGGCTTTGAAATGTTGTCATTTGGACTCACTTTTCCTCTCAACATCCCCCTATTGTTTTCCACTTTGTGAAGAATAAAATTCTAAGTCCTGCAAGGTCATAACATGGTCTGGGCCCCCCTCCCCAGCCTGCCTCATCTCTGGCCACTCTCATCCTAGCTCCCTCAGCTCCTTCCACTTTGACCTTCCTGCAGTTCTTCAGGCACACCAAGTTCCCTCCCACCCAAGGATCTTTGTATCTGCTACCCCTCTACCTGGAGACCCCTTCCCTTAGATGACTGATTCCCTTACATTCATTCAAATCTTTGCTCAAATGTCCACTTGTGAGATACATTGTCCCTTAGCACTCAGATTTCTGACTTCCAGAATGGTGAGAGAATATATATATGTTGTTTTAAATCACTAAGTTTATGGGAATTTATTACAGCAGCTACTGGGAGCTAATACAGAAGGCAGAGAAGAGAGTAAATGACTGGAGTCAGAAATCTGAACTCTGTTTAACTGATCTAAAATCAAGGTGACAGGGCGGAGCCAAGATAGCCGACTAGAAATAGTGGTGTTCAGAGACTCCCATCGAAAAAACACATAATAAGCACGTGAATCCTTCACTGGCAGCCAAGGCTTCCAGGTTCTCTCATCAGAACTGACTAGGAGGCTGGCATGACCCACAGACAGAAGGAAGAACAGTGTGGTGCAGTAGCCCACCTGAGAACCACACAGGGCAGGGGAACCCCCTCCCCCCAGCCAAGGGAGATGGTGAGTGAGCAGGCTACCCAGCCAGGGAAACCATGCTTTTTCCACAGAACTGTACAACCCATGGATCGGAAGATCCCACTCGTGAACCTGTGCCACCAGGGCCTAGCATCCCAACCCTGGAACGGACAGTTTCTCAACAGCCTCTCAGCTGGAATCTGCTTAAGCCTACTGAACTCCCTGGGGGAGGGGTGACCAGCACCAAAACAGCATGGTACTGGTACAAAAATAAAACAGACATATAGACTAATGGAGCAGAACAGAGACCTCAGAAATAACACCACACATCTACAACCATCTGATCTTCAACAAACCTGACAAAAACAACCAGTGGGGAAAGGATCTCCTATTCAGTAAATGTTGCGGAGAAAACTGGCTAGCCATATGCAGAAAACTGAAACTGGACCCTTTCCTTACACTTTGTACAAAAATTAACTCAAGATAGATTAAAGACTTAAATGTAAAACCCAAAACCATAAAAGCCCTAGAATAAAATATAGGCAATACCATTCAGGACATAGACATAGGCAAAGATTTAATGACAAAAAAGCCAAAAGCAATCGCAACAAAAGCCAAAACTGACAAACGGGATCTAATTAAACTAAAGAGCTCTGCACAGCAAAAGAAACTGTCATCGCACTTTGGGAGGCTGAGGTGGGTGGATCACGAGGTCAGGAGATCGAGACCATCCTGGTTAACACGGTGAAACCCCGTCTCTACTAAAAATACAAAAAATTAGCCGGGCACAGTGGCGGGCGCCTGTAGTCCCAGCTACTCGGGGGCTGAGGCAGAAGAATGGCGTGAACCTGGGAGGCGGAGCTTGCAGTGAGCCAAGATTGCGCCACTGCACTCCGGGCTGGGCGAAAGAGTGAGACCCCGTCTCAAAAAAACAAAAAACAAAAAAACAAAAAAACAAAAAAAACTCTGTCATCAGAGTGAACAGGCAATCTACAGAATGCAAGAAAATTTTTGCAATCTACCTATCTGACAAAGATCAAATTTCCAGAATTTACAAGAAACTTAAGCAAATTTACAAGATAAAACAAACAACCCCAACAAAAAGTGGGCAAAGGATATGAACAGACACTTCTCAAAAGAAGACATGTACACAGCCAACAAACATGAAAAAACAGCTCAGCATCACTGATCATCAGAGACATGCAAATCAAAACCACAGTGAGATACCATCTCATGCCAGTCAGAATGGTGATTATTAAAAAGTCAGGAAACAATAGATTCTGGTGAGGCTGTGGAGAAACAGGAATGCTTTTACACTGTTAGCGTGAATGTAAATGAGTTCAACCATTGTGGAAGACAGTATGGCGATTCCTCAAGGACCTAGAACCAGAAATACTATTTGACCCAGCAATCCCATTACTGGGTATATAGCCAAAGGAATATAAATCATTCTACTCTAAAGACACATGCACATGCATGTTTATTGCAGCACTATTTCCAATAGCAAAGACATGGAACCAAAGCAAATGCCCATCAATGATAGACTGGATAAAGAAGATGTAGTACATATACACCATGGAATACTGTGCAGCCATAAAAAAGAATGAGATCATGTCCTTTGCAGGGACATGGGTGAAGATGGAAGCCATCATCCTCAGCAAACTAACACAGCAACAGAAAACCAAACATGGCATGTTATCACTCATAAGTGGGAGTTGAACAATGAGAACACATGGACACAGAGATGGGAATGACACACATCACGGCTTGTTGGGGGTGGGGTTGAGGGAAAGGAACTTAGAGGATGGTGAATAGGTACAGCAAACCACCATGGCACACATATACCAATTAGCAAACCTGTACCTTCTGCACATGTAACCCTTTTTTTTTTCTGAGATGGAGTTTCACTCTTGTCACCCAGGCTGGAGTGCAATGGTGTGGTCTTGACTCACTGAAACCTCTGCCTCCCGGGTTCAAGCAATTCTCCTGCCTCAGCCTCCCAAGTAGCTGAGCTTACAAGTGCCTGCCACCACGCCTGGCTAATTTTTGTAATTTTAGTAGAGACAGGGTTTCACCATGTTGGCCAGACCGGTCTCGAACTCCTAACCTCAGGTGACTCAGCAGCCTCAGCCTCCCAAAGTGCTGGGATTATAGGCATGAGCCACCGTGCCCAGCCATATCACTTTTTTTAGAAGAAATAAAGGAAAAATAAATAATAATTAATAATAAATAATAATAATACATAAAATAAATATCAAATCAAATTAAATCAAGGTGTCAGCAGAGCTATGCTCCCTCCAGAGGCTCTGGGGGAAAATCCATTACTTGTCTGTTCCAGCCTCTGGCCTTATCACTCCAATATCTGTTTCTGTCTTCATGTTGCCTTCTCTTGTTCTGTCTGTGAAATCCCCCTCTGTCTCTCTCTCTCTTACAAAAACACTTGTGATGGCATTTAGGACCCACTCAGATAATCCAGAATAATCTCATCTCAAAATCCTTAACTTAGTGTATCTACAACAGCCAAGAACCCTCTTTCCAAATAAGGTAACATGCTGGTTCCAGGGATTCAAATGTAAAATCTTTGGGGGCCATTTTTTAACCTCCCACACACTACTTTATTTTCTTTTAGTAACACATGTCATCATTTTGCATTATATTATATATTTATTTATTGTGTATTTCTCTCTGTATCCCTGCCATATTTCCAATATAAATAAATAAATATCTGTTGAATGAATGAATGCAGAGACACCCTTTTGACCAACCAGATGAAGAAGATATAGTCAAAGAGATGATCTGTGTGATGGAGCAAATCCTGTTGGTGCTCTTGTCCCTCAGAGGGAGTTTTAGATGCTCCAGAAACTCCTAACCGCTAGTGTACACTTCCCTGTACCTGAAGGGCTATACAGAAGACCATGCTGTCCAAGGATAACAGACCAGAAGTTCCAGGAAAATAGCTCCCGCTGAGAGTAATACTTATCCAAGGACCCTGGAGTTTCAGTGTACAGATGCTGCAGCTACCTTAGTCCTCAGATGAAATAATTCTGTGTGATTGGCATCATTTCCCAGAGCCTTCCCATGGAGTTTATCCCTAATCACCCACATTGTAGCTGACTTAATAGCACACCATTTGTTGACTGCTTTCCCTGTATTTAATCACTTCCCCACTTCCTATAGGAGTCCCTTTCACTTCCCAACATTCTACCTTGTGTCTCAGTGCCTGCCTTCATATGAACCAAAATTTAAACAAGGATAAAAGTAAAGAACTATTTTTTGCCAACCTCTAAACTCCTAATCAGTGTCTGATAACTTAATAGTTAAGAATTTTCAGCAGTAGATTATATCTTCCCACCTTTAAAGACTCTGAGTAAAATGAAAAATCTGTATAACTATTCAGGGTGGCACTTAAGCCAATTTTCCCTATCCTTTACCAGCATTAAAGTACGTCTGCATCTGAAACAGCACAAAGAATTGGAATGTCAAATCAGACTTACAAGAATCAGGGATCTTTCTGACTGTCAACCTGTATTAATAATTTTAAAGATATAATATGTTTTGGCTCTGTGTCCCCACCCAAATCTCATCTTCAGTTGTAATCCTCACCTGTCAGGGAAGGGACCAAGTGGGGGTGATTGCATCCTGGGGGTGGTTCCCCCATGCTGTTCTCATGATAGTGAAAGAGTTCTCACAAGAGCCGATGGTTTTAAAGTGTGACATTTCCTTGATCACACATACTCACACTCTCTCCTGCTGCCTTGTGAAGAGGTGTCTGCTTCCACTACTGCCATGATTGTAAGTTTCCTGAGGCCTCCCCAGCCATGTGGAACTGTGAGTCAATTAAACCTCCTTTGTTTATAAATTACCCAGTCTCAGGTAGTATCTGTTTTGTTTTTTTTGTTTTTTGTTTTTTTGAGATGGAGTCTCACTCTGTCGCCGAGGCTGAAATGCAGTGGAGTGATCTTGGCTCACTGCAAACTCCGCCTCCTGGGTTCAAGTGATTCTCCTGCCTCAGCCTCCCATGTAGCTGGGATCACAGAACATGCCACTATGCTTGGCTCATTTAGTAGAGACAGATTTTCACTTTGTTGGCCAGGCTGGTCTCAAACTCCTGACCTCAAGTGATCTGCCCACTTCAGCCTCCCAAAGTGCTGGGATTAGAGGTGTGAGTCATTGCACCCAGCCTACCAAACCTCTACATAAAGACTAAAACACTTCTAATATTAAACATTGAAATAAATGAGCTATGTGTACATTTAAGAAAAATTAATAGAAAATCAAGTAAGATAATTATTTACCCAATCATTCTACTTCAGGATCAAGGGTGGCCTGATCACTCTTGATCCTGAACTAGAATGATTGGGTAAATCACACTTTATAGCAGTGTGAAAATGGACTAATACAGGATATAAGTAATCACAAGGTACAGGTGGGAAGAAAAAAATATGGGACCATACATGCACATAAGGACACACTGTAGCTCCCATATAACAAATAGTCTCCAAGAGATGCTTGTAGAAACATAACTTACAGAAAAGGGAGTTTGTTTGGTCCTGATGCATTTCCATTCTGTATCCTCATTGTTATATATTTTACACATTTTTCACAAAGCTACTCTTCATGAATTAATAGATTCTAGATTTGATTATCATAGTTTATCCTAAGCAGATCAGGTACAACATTCTAAAAGTATTCCATAAATAAGGAATCTTCATCTAGTAAATACCACATATGTTTGCCAGGAGATCTATAATTAGCATGTTTCAAAAAGAATTTGACCAGATGATCATTCTTTCTTTCCTGGACCACCACTTGGTAAAGGGAGAAAATAGATTATAGATCTACTTCTAGATATTTTCTTCCTAACAGCTAAATTCATATGTAAAATATTTAATATAGAGTATGCAATGACCATCAAAAGTTCATAGACACATCAATTGACTTTGAAGACTGAAAGTATCTGCTCTTAGTTATCCCTTATACATAGGGCATATATTTTGGTAAATATAAGCTATAAGTGCCATTATTTTTAAATAATTTTGAAAGATATTTCTATAATTAATTAGCAAAGCCTAGGCTTTTATGCAATTTTTTTAAAAATGTAAATGAATGAAGAGCTCTAAAAATGACATCTTAATGAGAATAATAAAATTCAAGCCCACAGTGAAGGCATAATAGACAATTTATTATGTGGAACTTGTTCAAGGTATAAATAACTCAAGAAAATAGATTAGCAGCCTGATGGAAGTCTTCATCTGCTTTTTAACCAAAAGTTGGCAGTTTAATAGGAAGAACAGCATGCTATGCCTAACTCCTGTTTCTTTGACAGGAGGGAGGAAAAATGAAAGCTGAGGAGAGGCATTTTTTTAATTGTTTAGGGCTGACAAAGTTTTATGGAGTACTCAGTATAATTCCTCAAGGTAAAAATTTATCTTTTTAAATTTATTGTAAAGCAGAGAGAAAAATCAGGAGAACACAAAAAATGAGAATTGGGTCAAAATATGTGATGCCACTCTCTGTGTTGTCTTTTATCATATGTATTTTGAACCCTGAAATTTAAGTCCAGAGACTCAAAAATATCCCTTCTGCTTCCAACTGTAGCTATTTTATTTTGATTAAGGCCAGGCCTAGGCTCTTGGGGCTAGAATTAGGGGAAAAGCATAGAATCCTCTATTTGCTCATTTGTCTTCACATTCCTAGTCTGACTCTGAGTTGTAGTAGTTGGTTGTTAAACAATTTGACTACCTAGGCCGGGCGCAGTGGCTCACGCCTGTAATCCCAGCACTTTGGGAGGCCAACGAGCGGATCACGAGGTCAGGAGATCAAGACCATCCTGGCTAACACAGTGAAACCCTGTCTCTACTAAAAATACAAAAAATTAGCTGGGCGTGGTGGTGGGCACCTGCAGTCCCAGCTACTCAAGAGGCTGAGGCAGGAGAATGGCAGGAACCCCGGAGGCAGAGTTTGCAGCGAGCCGAGACCACGCCACTGCACTCCAGCCTGGGCGACAGAGTGAGACTCCATCTCAAAAAAAAAAAAAAAAAATTGACTACCTAAGTGAAAGAAGTATCCTCCCTAGAAGAAGCACAAAAGAGTAAGCCCACCTACCTTGTACATGGGAGGAGAATATTTACCCACTCCATTGATGCTGGGCTTGGCCATGCAACTTTGGCTTCTTCCTCCACCAATCAAAATACAAAGCATAACAAAAATCCACGTACACATCACTTCATACAAATACACCTAGAAGGAAATCAGTATCTTCATATGACCAGTTTTCAGATAAGCTTGGCTAGGACCATCATGCTATGTTAACTTTGTAACTAGGGCTCATTATCCAGTAAGGAGCAGGTCCCCACACAGAGGCTACCATCACGATTCCAGTTAATTCAATGGGCTGACTTCCCTCTCTAGATCAAGGACAGAATGTACTCAATAAGTCTACATTACCATTACTGGAGAAAGAAGTTCTCTTCAGTTCTTTGTGAACATTAGCATAAGAAACAAAGGTCCTGAGTGTTAGGTTATAATGTTAAGAAGAAAAAAGGCACACCAGTTTTCAATATGAGAATAGCATAAAACAATTGTAAAACATGAAAACTTTATCTTCAGCATTCACAGCAGACCCACTCTACATATTTTCCTCTCCTCTTCTTTCTCCCTCACTTTAGGCTTCCTGAAATTTCTGTGCCTCTTAAACATACTTCCAAACCACCTATGTAGAAAGAATTTGAGATGTTAATTTTAATTTAGAGTAAAATTAAGGATGTTTTTCCTGTCCAAAGGGATCGGAAATTTTAAGTTTTCTTTCAAATTATAAACTAAAAACTCCTGCTGACTCTTTTGGCATTCTGCTCTTTGCAGAAAAAGAAAATACAAAATATTAAACAGTATGTGTCAAATACAAAGTGACCCTGAACATTAGGCAATTCTCTATTTTCACAATGGGAAGATCAATACAAATTTTGGATGATTTTATTGTTATTTTAGCCAAGCTAAAATTCACTTAGTTGTAGTATAAAGTGAATGGTCAAATGTATACCTGTAATATTTAGTCTTAGTTTAATTATGTGTGCATATTTAAATCACATATTACATAGAAGATAGAAAATGCTATTTTTTCTGTCTTACATTCCTTGCAACAATTTTATCTAAACCCTTCACATACTTATCTAACCCAGTATCCTGGAACATATCATTTCACTTCTACCGAGTTATTTCAAGTAAGACATTTCAAAACACAAGCGGTGCTCACTAGATATTTTCTTCCAAGCTAAAAGTGCCCATTCATGAAATTAGGATATTTTATTTTCTTCTTTCTATCATAGATAATACACCCACAATGCAAGCACACAAACAGACACAAAAGCTTACTTACCCTATTGTTTTTAAAATGGTCTTTACACTTGTGTACTGTTTACTGTGGCATTCTACCCTGACAATTGTAAGGTCATGACCAATAATAAACTAATCCTGAAGTCACTTTTTTCTCCATTTCCACAAATTTTGTAAAGTGACTTCTGCAACAACCCAAACCATCTTTGATTAAGGTCATTTCAGGCTAATGTGCTTCTTCAACAATAATTTTTTGTTTCAAAAAAACAAGGAAAGTGAAGAAGCACGCATAGTATGAGAAACTTTGTGAAAGTTCTAAATTAAGGCAATTAGCTCTTTATTGAGAACAATTGTGTGACAGGGACAAGTCAAAACCCCAAGGAAAACCAAAGTTAACATCTTTCTGCATTTCTCCTAATAATAAATTCGACATATTAGTTCCACATTATAGGCAATTTTATATCCTGCCTTTTCTTGTCTAACTATTTTCCACATCATTAAATATTCATCTTAAATATCATTTAAATGACTGCACAATATTCCCTACTGTACACACATCATAATTTACTCAACATTTTCCCTCTTGATGAATGTTTAGGTTATTTTCAATGCCTTATTATAAGCAGTAGTTCAATAAATGTGATTGTGCATAAATCTTTGACTACATTGCTGATTATTTCATTATAATGGATTCCTAGAAGAGAAATCATGAAGTAAAACAATATGTACAACTTTGAGGCTGATGAAACAGATTGATATATTGCTTTCCTGACAGTTATGTTAAATTTTTCACTCTTAGCAGTGCCAAGAGAGAGCCAACTGCTATATCTTTATTGGTATTGAGCATTTTGCATCTTATTTTATTATTTGATAGTTGAAAGTATTCTTTCTGCAGCATTTTAAATCACAAACAAAGCTAGACCTTTTTTTTTTCTTTTTTTGAGACAGAGTCTCTCTCTGTTGCCCAGGCTGGAGTACAGTGGCATGATCTCGGCTCACTGCATCCTCAGCCTCCTGGATTCAAGCAATTCTCCTGCCTTAGCCTCCCAAGTAGCCAGGATTACAGGCACGTGCCATCACGCCCTGCTAATTTTTTTATTTTAAGTAGAGATGGGGGTTTCACCATGTTGGTTAGGCTGGTCTCGAATTCCCGACATTGTGATCCACCCACCTTGGCCTCGCAAAGTGCTGGGATTACAGGCATGAGCCACCATGCCTGGCCAGCAAAATCTTTATATACATTTTGGTAGCCATTTATATTTTCTCTTCTGTGATTTGTTTCATGTTCTTTCCCATTTCTTTATTGATTATTTACTGCTTTATCAGTCTGTGTGAACTTCGTATATGTTTATAATATTAACATTTTGCTAATTATATCTGTTAAAATCACTGGTCTCACTATTTTTTATAATTTTTCCATCATTTTTGCAATCAGAAATGTTTACATTTTTACATGGTAAAATACCATATTTTAAATTAACTATTTTTTATTCCCTTATGTTTATAGTGTTATTTGCCATGCAGGGTCAAATAAATAGTCACCTATATTTTGTCTATTTTTTCTTAAAGCCTTGATAATTACTTGTCTATTGATTTCACATATAATTATTTAAACCATCCATGGCAGATAAGCTTTCAGGTGGTCCTTGTGATCTCTATCTCCAGATGGGAACCCTCCCTGGCTGCCAATTTGGTTGAGCCTTTCAGGGAACACAGCTAAGCCATGCTCAGAATCCTGACCTATGGAAACTGTGAGATAGAAAAGGTTGTTGTTTAAGCCTCTAAATGTGTGGTAATTTATTACACAGTGTAGAAAACTAATACAGATTTTGATGTCAGCAATGTGGTGCTTATATAACTAATACCTAAAAATACGGGAGTATCCTTAGAACTGAGCATTGGGCAGAGGCTAAAAAATTTTGAGCAGCGTAATAGAGAAAGCCTAAATGGCATTGAACAGACTGTTAGTAAAACATCTGGACCTGGACTGTTAGTAAAAATGCTGCCAGTGAGCGCTCAGAAAGTAAAAGTAAGATACTGAAAACTGAAGAAAAGTGGATCATATTTGTGTAGTGGCAGACAGCTAAACAAAATTGTCTCCTGAAGTGATATGAAAAGCAGAAATTTTACATGATGAACTTGGATATTTAGGTAAGGATACTTTAAAAAGAAAGTGGCGAAGTTGCCACTTTGTTTCTTCTTTCTAATTACAGTAAAAGGTTAAAAAGAGAGAGATAAGTTGAGGGAAGAACTGATGAATGAAAAGGAACCAGGACATAATACTGAACATTCTCAGTCTTACCAGAAGGCAAAAAATGCTGAAATTAAGAGAGCATGGTCATGAGAAAAATCTGAGGAAAGAACTATACAATCTTTTGCTAAAAATTTAGAGTATTCAGTCATACTGGATAGTCTTTTAAGAGATTAAAGGACTGTCTCAGAGATCCTCTCACTCACCATAGTGCCTCAGCCACCTCAACAGGAGCCCAAATTAGATAACAGATTAACTTGAAAAGATCCTCTGTGTGTTGCTTTGTCTAATGGGATGAACACAGTTGAGGTCCACAAAGTTCTTGAGAAAATTATTTCAGCACAAACTGCCAAACTGGACTGAAAGAGACGAAGTAAAAAATGAAAAGAACCTTGTCATACTCTCAAAATTCTATTTGCAGGAAACAGGCTGATAAAACTATTCAGCTGGAAAACACACACTAACATTCACGAAAAAGAAGAATGTCTCAGAGAATGGAAAGAAGAGCCCAGAGGACTGAGCTTAGAACCACAGAGAATCATTCTCAGGCCTTCAAGCCTAATCAACAAATTTCTGACATTTACCCATTGGGATTTCATAACTGCTATTGACTAGTGACTCATACTTACTTACCTTCCTTTTTCCTCTTTTAGAACTAAAATGTCTATATCTGTTATTCTGTCTGTCCCACACATACATGTTAGGTATATTGGGGGAAGATAACTCGTCCCTGTAGTGATGCAGGTCCACAGAGAACAATGTGCCTTATAATCTATAATTAACAGAGTACTTTTTTTTTACTCTAAATTAATGCTTTAATGAAATGAGACTCCTGGGAACCTTGGGATAGTGTGAATGCATTTTGCATGTGGAAGTAACAGGAATCACTGTAAACCAGAGAGAAGACTGTGACAGATAGACTATTAAAGTAGCTTCCATGAATTCCACCTTCTGGTATTCATGCCCTACTATAATTTTCTACCCTTTAGTGGGCAGGACCTGTAGCTTGCTTCAAATCATTAAAATATGACTAATGTGATAAAATGTGACTTCCATGATTATGTTGCATTATATAAAACTGTATCTAACTAGCAGACACACTTTGGTTTCTCTCCATTGTATTGCTGGCTTGGAAGAAACAAGCTTTTTTTAATCCTGCAACTGCAAGGAGATAAATTCTGCCAACAACCTGTAAAAGCTGAGAATCAGATGCTTTTCAGTCAATCAGATGCTTCTCAGTCAATCAGATGCTTCCCAGATGAGAATCAAGTCCCAGCAGACAGCTTGAGTGCAGCCTTGAAGAAGACCCAGCCACATTGAGCCTAGACTAGCTATCCACAGAAACTGTGATAAATGTGTAGCTTTAATCCACTAAGTTTGTGGATTTTCTATGCAGCACAAAAAAACTAATACATGACTTATAATGTATTTTGTTTGCTTTTGGTTTTTTATTCTAATTTCAGATTCAAAGGGTACATGTGCAGGTTTGTTACATGTATATATTATGTAATGATGAGGTTTGGGCTTCTAGTTTACCCATCATTAAAATAGTGAACATTGTACCCAATAGTTTACTTTTCAGTCCCATCTTTCACATCCTCCCTTTTTTTGTATCCCCAGTGTCTATGTTATTCATCTTTATGTTCATGTGTACCCATTCTTTGGCTCCCACTTATAAATGAGAACATGCAGTATTTGATTTTCTGTTTCTCAGTTATTTCACTTGGGATGATGGCCTCCACTTCCACCTATGTTGCTCTGAAAGATGTGATTTCATTCTTTTTTATGGCTATATAATATTTCATGGTGTGTGTGTATACACACACACACACATATAACTTTTTATCCAATAATTCATTGATGAACACTTAGGATGATTTCATGACTTTGCTAATGTGAATAGTGCTGCAATAAACATATGAGTGCAGATGTCTTTGTTACCTAATTTTTTTTTTTCCTTTCAGTAGGTACCAAGTAGTAGGATTGCTTGGGTGAACAATAGGTCTACTTTAAGATAAATCTTCTTGTGAATTGAACCCTTTATCATTATATAATGACCTTATTTGTCTTTTTTTTACTGTTGTTGATTTAAAGTCTGTTTTATCTGATATAAGAATAGCTACTCCTGCTGGTTTTTGTTTTCTATTTTCATATCTTTTTGCAACCCTTATATTTGAGTGCGTAGATGTCTTTACCCCTTAGGTGGGTCTCTTGTAGGCAGCAGATAGTTGGGGCTTGTTTTATTTTTGTATCCAATTTGCCAGTCTATATCTTTTAAGTGGAGCATGTGGGCCATTGATGTTCAAGGTTAATATTGATATGTAAAGTGTTGTTCTTGTTACAGTGTTGTCAACTATTGTTAACTAGTCACTTAGTAGTCTCAATTGTGTAATTGCTTTATGTCCTCTGTAGCTTTGTACTTACATGTGTTTTTATGATGGTGATTATTATTCTTTTACTTCCAGGTTTAGAACTCCCTTGAGCATTTCTTGTAGGAAACAAGTGGTGACAAATTCCCCTAGTGTTTGCTTGCCTAGGTAAGACTTTATTTCTCCTTCGTTTATATAGCTTAATTTAGCAGGTTATAAAATCCTTGGCTGTCATTTTTTTTCTTTTAGAAGTCTAAAAATAGGCTCTCTATCTCTTCTGACTTGTAGAGCTTCTGCTGAGAGGTTCATTGTTATAGGTTTCTTTTATGGGTGATCTGACACTTCTGTCTAGTTGCTTTTAAGAGTTTTTTTCACATTGACATTAGATAGTCTGGTAGCTATATGATTTGGTGATGTTCATCTTCTGTCTTTCAAATGTTCTCTGAGTTTCTTGTGTCTGGATGTCTACATCTCTAGTAATATCAGGGAAATTTTCCTAAGTTATTCTTTCAAATATGTTTTAAAAACTTCTTACTTTTTATTCTTCTCCCTCAAAAATTCCTGTAAGTCATAGGAATTTGTCAAAAATAAAGAATAAAGATTTTTTTAAAAAAAATAAGCAAAGCCTTTAAGAAACAGGGAATTATGTTCCCTCTCAAAAGATCTGTTTGAAGTATGTTTTACTCAATATTTTGACTACTCTTTATGGAAGAGGTGCATCCCAGCTGCATCTAATCAACTATCTTGAACCTCTCCATAATGTACTTTGTTGTAAAATATAAAATGAAATTCCAAAATAATTTTATCTTTAATAGCTACCACGACTTCTGCAAGACATTTCAGACATCATTGGAGATAAAGCAGACATTTTGAGAGAGGAAGATGAACTTAGAGCTCTGAAAATCGTACTAAGCATTTGTTTGCCCCTTTATTTAAAGTTGTCCCTGATATCTATAATTTCCTAGCAGTCAAATAATCAAAACTATTTTTTAAGAATGCAATTCTCTCAAGTAGAGATTATTGGTAAGATCCCTTTGAGGTATAAATGAAACATTTGAAATACATGTAATCTATTTAAGAAAATACAGCATAAAGATTTCATTCAAGAGATGCTAAATCCTCTCTGATTCTAAGGAAATAAGAGATCTCTTTTAGCTGGACTGGTAAGGGAAGGCTTTATGGGAGAGGTGCCAATTCGCTTGAACTGTGAACTATGTTACATAAGACATTTATTGGTAGGTAAATGAGGGAAAGGTTAAACGTTAAAGTTCTGTGTAGGGTAAAGATAACCCATGAAGCATTTGGACAACAGTGAGGAAAGAAGTTTAAATGAGACAATGTATTCCTGTAAAGAAGTAATAAATGATGGAATGAGAAAGGATAGACTGAACCCAGAGAGTAAAGTATCTTAAATGCCAAATCAAAAACTTTGAAGTTTATCCCGAAGGCAGGCAATGAAATGTCATTGAAATCTGATTAACAGGAGAATCACAGTATAAAATTTGTATCAGTTTCTGTACTTAGTCATAACCAGCTAACCACTTCTCAAGTCAGTTAAAATTTGAAACTGAGAACATAATGTAATTCAGTAAACCAAAATGATACCCATGCTTTCTTTCTATAGCTCAGAAATTCATAATATTTCTCCATTGTAACTAATGTGACTAAAGGTAAGACATTCACATTTGGCATTAGGAGTCCTGGGTCCTCAGGCTCTGAAACTGCCATTACGATCTAACGTCACTGGTTAAATCACTAATTTATTGACACTCAATAATCTTATCTGTCAATGAGTGATGATGGTAATGTCTGCTGTACAGACCACACAGTATTGCGGAAAAATTAAGTGATCATTGCAAACAACCTAATTTTTTGAGAGGCTTTATTCATCAAAAGAATATTTATGGATTAAAAAATGGATTCAATTTAACTGACAAAAAATGAGTTGAGTTATTGAAGTCCAAGAAATGTGTACAAGTCAACAAGTACCTGGTGCAGAAGCAAAGAAGAAAACTTGGAATGTTTGCACTCTGACTCCCACAAGAGGACAGGGTCAGGAATCCAGTTGGAGTTTGACCTAATTGAGCAGAGGGTCCAGCAACGTTTGAACTGTGGCCTGAGCGTAGACTGTGTTAATAATATTATAATGAGAAAAGGGCACATGCAAATGAGCTGAGGAGTAATCAGATGTAGAACAACTAATGGTTCAGCTACTGCCCCCTGGGGGAAAAAATGGATGCAATGCTACAAGAAAACAAAAACCTCAGGGATCAAAGTGAATGAGTCAACATAAACGCCAAAGAAATGATTTATGGCACAACCGCAAATGGGATACCATGAAATATTGTGAACATGAAGAAAAGTCACTGACATTAATTGCTATATTATTAAAGAAACATGAACAGCATCACACATGCATACACGTACATATACAGGGAGAAAAGAGAAACAAAATATGCACCCAGATATCTATTTTTTAAAGAATCTTGATGAAAGTTATCTCTGGATGTTGAAATTTAGGGTTGTTTATTTGTATTTTATTGGTAATTCCTCCAAATTGGAAAGGTGTTATATATATAAAATAAAATTATGCTTTTTAATTGAATAATACATATTAAAGCACTATGTAAGTGGTAAAGTACTAGTCAGATGAGTTATTATTAATTATGATTAATTAATAGATAATTTTTTCTATCCAGCTGCTTCTATGATTTCAACATAAATCATATCAGTGGGAAGCAGCTCATATGGCCTTAGGAATACAGAACTGGGGGTCAAATCTTAGCTTCCCTTCTTGGTAGCTGAATGACCTTGGGTAAACTAATTAACCTTGGTATGTCTTTGATATTTTAAAGGTAAGATACACATAATAATACCTGCACCAAGATTGTTCTGAGCATTAAATAAATTGGCAAGAGTATGGTGCTTTCACTAGCTAAAAAATAATGATTCGATACAGGTTAGCCACACTTATTATCACTGATCTATACATTCAGCAAGGATTTACTGAGTTCCTATTCAGTGTCAGAGAACCTCTTGCCTCAGGGAGTTCACAATTTGTGGATAACATTGTCGAGGAAGTTCTGTAGTAATGCCTAATACAGTAAATCTAGTACCATAACAATTGAATGAATAACTTCAAGGCACGCGGGGCGGGAGGGAGGCAGGCACCTACGCCTAGGAAAGTATAGAGTCTTTCCAGTGGAGGTGACACCTGAGCTCAGTCTTAAAGGCTGAGTAGGTGCTTAAGAGGCAAGGAAGAAGAAGAGCATCCCAAGGAGAGAAAAGGGCGGAGTCAAAACCAGAGACATTAAAAAAGTCTTATCATATTTGGGGAACCAGAAGTAGTTTCACAGCTCTGCAGAATGCTAAGGATATATTATTATTCAAGTAGAAGCATCTTCTTGCTTTACAGCAAACACATGTAAGATTATGAAATTCAACTGAAAGGTTCAAATATGATTAAGTTGATTTGGTACAAAGATATACAAGGAAGTACCATTTCAAAATTAAATCTGTAACTTAAGCAGCAACATCTTAGAATGGATCAGAGATTTTAAAACACATTTCACATATAAAATTAGGGAAATAATGTAATTTTAGCAGTAGACCAAAGGTGAATCTCTCTGCATTCATTATCGTTATGTAATATTTCTATAATGACACTGTCAAGCAATATTATTAATATTGGTGATTTATGATACCTCCTCATGCTCACCCATTTGGCCCCGGGAGAACACACAAAGTAAACATGAGAACGTTTAAAATCAATATTTACCTTGCCTTTAAAAAGAAACAAAGAAATTTACTTTGATCATTTTTGGTGGGCACTGTCATTTTCTATTAGTTCTTTGTTTTTGTAACAAGAGGGAAATTTTGGACCCAAAGGATACATTAAGTGAAATAATTGTTGTGAGTGAAGTATAACTATTCCACAAGAGAAACTAAACCAATAGACTGAGGATAAACCACCATCAGCTGTCATCATTTAATCAAGTGTGATATACTAGCCACACAAGAGGGGAACAAGGGGAAAAGTCTACTTTGCTTTCGGCATTCAGTGCGCTGCATCGGAGTAACCCAAGAAATTAGGATCAGAGTACTTAGCAGACAGTAGAAATTGTCTAATTTGGACTTAGGAAACTGTATTGAATGACTTCTTGTACCTGCTGCTAAGCAAGGTGAAGCTGTAGAGAAAATCCATAAACAAAAAAAAGCTCATATCTTTTTTAAGTCACCAGAGATTCATTTTCTTTGATAAGTCATTAGAATCCTATAGAACACTGGAATTACCATACAGTTGAGGTGCATTCCTTGTATCCCTAAAAGCTTAAAGATATACAATTGTAGGATGGAGAAAGGCAGGAAAGAATATGCTGATTGGCATATAGAACATTAGGAGAATGATAGAGTTTAGAAATGAACTGAAGGCTTAGAAATCATCTAGCTCTAATATTACAGTCTTTTACTTTTGCATCAGGACCTTGTCTGTACTTGTCCAACTTGCTCTCTTACTTGTCCTAATGCCTCTTGTCACATGGTCTTTTCATAGGTGGGTTCTTCTTTCTGGAATATTCAATATCACCTCTAACCTTTTCAATTTTTTGCCAAAGCCCATATATGGCTCCTTGCCCCGAAATTTGTGATAGATTGCTCATCCCATTGCAGGCTTTCATTTGCATCTTCTATTTCTCTTTTCTAGCACTTTCCATAGTGTCCTATTCATTTGTGTTTGAAAAGTATCTCTCTTCCCCTCTAGACAGTAAGCTTCATGTGGGTAATCGCTTGTCTATTTTGTTGAGCTTGCATCCCCCAGTGCCTGACACATAACAAGCTCTTTTTAAATTAAGAAGTGCAGCTTTTACTCCCATCATAAAACAATACTTCAATGTCCCATATGTTTTTGCTGTTTCATACCATTGTGCTGGTTATTCCTTCTAGCAAGAACATCTTCCCTAATTTGTCTGGCTAATTTTTCCCCATTCTTCAAGATGAATCTGAATACCTGTGGATATGCGTCTTCATCTCTCAACTAAGTTCCTAGAAGCCCTGTGCTTCCAAATCCTTCTGTGTGTAACCCTCTAATAGCACCAACACTTTTCTTAACAGCAGAAGTTCTTTAAAAACAACATCTACTAAGGTAATCAACTGGATTAACCAGTCCTTTCAACTCTTCCTGAAAAAAACTCTAATACCCACAGGGTGCTGATCACTTTTGGCTAGTTGACTGCTCTCTAACAGACCTGTATCCTTTGGCTCCCATCATTTGAGGTCTACGTTCACCAAGAACCATTGTGTTTGTTTCCATAATTTTGTATGGCAGGGATAATTGTTATTCTAATTACATCATTTAATTAGATTGTACATAACTAAGGAAATGTGACTATGTAACAGAATCATTTCCATAAAAGAACAGATTAAAGCAAGTTGCCAAAAATGAGTCAATCAATTGTTATGATCAAGACTGATGTAAAAGACTTGGAAAAAATTGTTTTAAATCTAGACATCTCACATTGCTTCACAAGTGCCTAGATTCTCTCTCCCCAATAAAGAAGCCAAAACTGGAAATGTTAGATGAGATATTATGTAAGAATAATGACAGAAAACTTTAATTAGCAGCCCTCATTAAAATGTCTACATTAAAATAATATGTTGAAAGCAACCTAAATGTCAATCAATGGATGTGTAGATCTTTAAGATGTGGTATATATATACAATGGAATATTACTCAGCCTTAAAAAGAAAGAAAATGTTCACATATGCTACAATATGGATGAACCTTGAAGGCATTATGCTAAGTGGAATAACCCAGTAACAGAAGGTTATAGATTATATAATTTCACTCATATAAAGTAATCAAACTTACAAAGACTGAAAATAGAATGGTGGTTTCCAAGGGCAAAGGGAAATTTTGGAGTTATTGTTCAATGGGTACAGAGTTTCCGTTTGAGAAGATAAAAACATTCTGGAGATGAATGGTGGTGATGTTTTTACAACAAGGTGAATATACTTCATGCCGCTGAACTGTACATTTTATAATAGCTAAAATAGCAAATTTTATATTATGTGTATTTTACCACAATTTAAAAATAAATTAATAATAATAGTATGTTCAAGGGAACTTATAATCCCTCACTTTGACTCCATTTTATTAATCAAGTAACTGTTGGTCTCCATCATGGGGGATGAGTAGGCTTCTATTACAGTAGCTTTTTTAACTCTCTCTCATCCTTGGTATACAGGAAGCCACAATAAGCAGAAACTGTTTCTTTCATCACCATCTACAGACTTCTACGTTTCCTGAAATTTAGTAATAGATCAATAAATGTTCACTGAAAGAATGAATGGACAAATGCTGTTATTTTTCTGCCAAGAGAATAGAAGCTTAGAAAAGCTAAGATCACACAGCTGGATAGTGGCATTAATGAGACAAGATTGCAAATTCCATTGACCAAAATTATACCTTTTTTATTCAATTTGAAAAATGCACATTAGAACCCTACTACATGCCAATACTGTGTTAAAGATTAAAGATACGAAGATAAAACATATCTAGTTTCTGCTATCACTGCTGTATTTTGCTTTAAGGCAACTGCATTAAACACTCAAAATTACATCTCAGTTAAACCTCCAGGAGAAAGACTGGCAGGTGGGTTGCTCCTCTCATGCCAGTCAGAATGGCGATTATTAAAAGTCAGGAAACAACAGATACTGGAAAGGCTGTGGAGAAATAGAAATGCTTTGACACTGTTGGTGGGAGTGTAAATTAGTTCAACCATTGTGGAAGACAGTGTGGTGATGCCTCTGAATCAGAAATACCATTTAACCCAGCAATCCCATTACTGGGTATATACTCAAAGGATTATAAATCATTCTACTATAAACACACACACACACACACACATATGTTTATTGCAGCACTATTTACAATAGCAAAGACATGGAACCAAACCAAATGCCCATCAATAGTGGACTGGATAAAGAATATGTGCCACATATACAACATGGAATGCTATGCAGCCATAAAAAAGAATGAATTCATGTCCTTTGCAGGGACATGGATGAAGGTGGGAAGCCATCATTCTCAGCAAATTAATACAGGAACAGAAAACCAACCACATGTTCTTACTCATTAGTGGGAGTTGAACAATGAGAATACATGGACACAGAGAGGGGAACATCACACACCAGGGCCTGTCGATGGGTGGAGAGCAAGGGGAGAGAGAGCATTAGGACAAATACCTAATGCATGTGGGGCTTAAAACCTAGATGAAGGGTTGATGCGTGCAGCAAACCACCATGGCACATGTATACCTATGTAACAAACCTGCATGTTCTGCACATGTATCCAAGAACTTAAAGTAAAAAAAAAAAAATTAGACTGGGTTCCAGAGACAGGAGTCATGAGTTTGGGCAGCTCAGTTATTAATTCATCATCCCACCTTGAATAGCTCCTCTTCACCTCTCTACACTTCAGTTTCTTCATCTGTAAACCATCTTCTGAGTTAAATTACTCCATTTGGCATCCACAGACTCTCCAGAAACCTTAACAGTCTTTGAGAGCCTGACTCAGACTCCCAAAGCCACAGACAGGAGCATTTTGAGAGAAGAAACAAAAACAAATCATCTCAGGTCTCCATTATTCCAGTGGAAACAGCCCAGAACAATAAGCCACCTGGTCCAGTTACATCCAGCAGGATGTTTCCTGCTTAAGTCAGTACCTGCTAATCACACGGCTGAGCTGTCACACAAAGTGATGAATGTGGAAAACAGCCTTCTGGGGAATGGGCCAAAAATTCTCTTCCTAGCCAAAGAAATCAAAGGAAATGATTGTCTCATTCAAGTTCCATGGCCCTAGTGGGAAGGAATTGTTTCAAGCTCAGGAAGCAAGTCTATCTTCATCAACGTGTGTTCTCAAAGGCATTCCATGGCTTATGAAAAGAGCCTCCAACAATCTAGGCACACCATCAACCCGGAGGGATATCTCTTGCTCAATCAATCACTGCTCTTCATGACTGAACTTAAGTAAAACATTTTCCTGACCAACATCCTCACTTGTGTCACACACCCCTACTCTGTGCTCCCAGAATCCAGATGTAAATCTTTATCAAAGTACTAATTATATGCAAATTTCTTTAACGTCTGCTATCAAGGCTATATAGCACACTCCTTGAGTCTAGGGAATGTGTCTATCTTGTTCTTTATTGCATTTCCTGACAGAGTGCCTAACTGAGAGTTCAAAGAATACATTGAATAATTGAATTGGTTATCTACCTGTCTACTCTGTTGAATTATAAGTTTTCTATGGATGAGGTGTGTTGTTTATTTTCATATTACTACTACTTAAAGTGGATGCTGGCTCACACTTAAGATCGATTTATTGAACAAAGGAATGATCCTTGAAGAGATGGAAGCACCCTCACCACACTCTGCCTTCTAGGAGGTAGAAAGAGTTCCCTAATACCACTTTATTAGTTCAATATGAAAATGTCCACTCATTCTACTTGGTCACGGAAGCCTTTGCCACACACGTATACCAGGCTAGAAAATCTCAGATCCTTTGTGTCATTGTGTTGATTGCTAGGCAAATGGACATCTTCAGTCTGGAACAATTGAACCCAAGTTCTTGTAATTTGTAGGTCTGCTTTAAGTTTTTATGGCTTAACCCTCTCCTATGTCTTATATCCTCTAATAGCCTTGCTTACATCTTCTCATGTAGCAAAATGTCAATGCTCTGAAATTCAAAAAAACCCAAGTTCTAATCCCAAATGTGCTACCAACTCTTAACTTTCCCTGTCATTCAGCCTTATTGGGACTTAGTGGACTAATCTGTAAAATAAATGAATTAACTAGCATATCTTCAAGGTTTTTTCCAGGATATCTAAAATATTGTGAAGCTCTAACATATATCAAGCCCATGACCAAATGAATATAATTAACCAACTGTTTTGAATACCTCCCCACTTCTTACTTCTTCCCCATAAGATCACCTATTCAAGACAAAGAGCTGAATGTGTTGGGTTATTATTGGAGCCTTGGGCCCAAAGGATCTGTCAGTGTGGTTTTCTGTTTCTTGAAGAGCTCCTTTCCTATATAGTCTTACCAGAACAGTTTGTGGTATTATAAATGAAGTCTCCAGATTCACAATGAGTACATCAGTTCAGAAATATTCAGCTCTTAAAGCTGCATTCTGAGGTCTATTGACTTCTCTTGCAGTCCAATTCAAATATCACCCTGGTGACTTCAGAACATTTTCCACTTCTTGCCAGTAAGATTTTCTTCTGCACTGTGTGGTCTCTGGTCTGCTTCTATTTAAGTTAAGGGCATGGCTTACATGCATTCTTTTGAGATTCACTGGTCATTTTTCTCTAAAAAGAAGCATCCAAGTGATATATTGAAAGTACATCTAACCTTCCAGAGCCATATAGCAGACCTCAGCTGAAATGAGCAACAGAACAGCATTCCAGGTGGCTCATTTTTACCTTCTATTGTGAAGTCACCACCTCTGTGGTACAAAAGCCACCTATTCAATTTCAGATCCTAATAATTGCGGAAAAAATCTATTCCAGACAATCACTGGTGAGACCACTGCATTGCGACTCAAAACATAGAACAAAACTAAGTACATTTTCACTTAAACAGAAGCTGATGTTCACCTGCCTCCTTTCTTATGTACACACAGACACATGCACGTGCACACACACTCACACACACAATTCACAGCATGCAAAAGAGAAGGAAAGTGATTTTGAATTTTACTTTAAAAAATGGATAGAAAGATTGCTTATCAATTCTATAGCCTTTAGATGAGGAATTGAGGTGCAAGTTTTTTTCCAGCATGAACATGTCTTCAAATATGCTCATCTCAGCAAGCAGAAATGTGAGTTACACTTTGAAGATTGAAGGGTAACTTCTAACAGCAATATGGGTTACTGACTCATTCTAAAGCTAAAGGGAAAGTACCAAATCTTGGATGGTTCAATATTTTATAAGTGATTCAGAAAACTAATTTCAGTGCATAGACCAAGAACAACCAGTGGGAGTGAGTTGGGTCTCTTGTAGTAACAACTTTTTCACTCTGTTTGGGATTAGAATGAATAATTTGCAATAACTACCTTTATTGACTGCTCATTTAAAATAGGGCTTCTTTTTTTTTAATCTAAAGGCTGGGTCTCACTCTGCCACCTAGGCTGAAGTGCAGTGGTACAGTCATGGCTCACTGCAGTCTTGAACTCTTGGGCTTAAGTGATCCCTGCCTCAGCCTCCTGAGTAGCTAGGACTATACATACCACCACACCCAATTAATTTTTTATTTTATTTTTTATCTGTAGAAATGAGATCTCACTATGTTGTCCAGGCTGGCCTTGAATTCCTTGCCTCAACCAATCCTCTTACATCTACCTCCCAAAGTGCTAGGATTGCAGGTGTAAGCCACCTCACCCAGCCTAAAATAGGGCTTCTTACATCTTAATGTACAAATGATTCACGTAGGTCCCTGGTAACATTGAATATTCTGACTCTGTAGTCTTCAGCAGGGCTTGAGATTCTGTACTTCTAACAAGATCCCAGGTGATGTGGATGTTGCTGTACCACAGACCACACTTGAGCAGCAAAAACTTCCAACAGACCAATCATGCCTCTAATACCAATGACAATTTTGTTTCTTAAAGTGACAAGAGGTGGAAAGGATTTGGTAGATACAAAGGCTTTGTGTTCTCTGAGAACAGATGCCATATTTTTATTGTATAATCACTTCCTATCCTTCTTTGCTTATAATGATCAGAACATTATTTGGGAGATAAATCATAGGTCCATGAATTTATATAGTCAAAATACATTTTGAAGATATTAAGGATTGAAACATATTTAAAATCACAAAACCTCAGAGCAGGGAAGGCCTTCAATGTTGATCTGATAAAACCCTAATTGCCCTGGGTAGGACTCCCAGAATGGAGGAGACTTGACCAAACATTCAGTCTTGTCAGAGAACAGCTAACACTGGAGCCCAGTTTTTCTCACACCTACAAAGATAAGCTTGGTTTACTTTGAGTTTATTATTATTATTATAGAAAAGAAACCACAATAACAATGCAGTTTGTTTTTCCAGCATTTTTCATTAACTACAACTATATTTTGTCAGCATTTCTTGAGACATGATAACAATAAACATACATATTCTCATTTCATAAACTGAGGAAATTGAGATTGTAACAGAATAAGCAAATAACTTGCCTGAGGAGACACACACACACATACACACACACAGAGAGTGACAGAGAGAGAGAGAGAAAGAGAAAGACAGATATATATATATATATATATAGAGAGAGAGAGAGAGAGAGAGAGAAAGAGAGAGAAAGATATATATATATATATATATATAGAGAGAGAGAGAGAGAGAGAGAGAGAGAGAGAGAAATACATGGGCAAAGCTACAATAAGGATGTTCTCAAATGGCATTCTGATCTGTCATTAAGCCAAGTTATCTTCTCCTAGCTTTTTGTTTTATATAAGCAAAATGTGGCTAATAAAACAATGTGTTTTATTTTCATTACTTTTTTCTTTGTTTTCTTCCTTGTTGAGTTTGGCCAGTATGCAAGCATTGATCTTCTTCTCATATGGCACTATATTGTGTTTTTTGTTTTCATCAAAATAATTAGTTGCAGCTCGGAAGATATAATTCTACCAGCACATCACAGAAAATCCTGCTTTCTGCCTTCCTTAATGAAGTCAGGCATCATGGGAAATGGAAACACCAGGGAAAAGAACACGTTGTAAAGTATAATTGCTTTCAAGAAGAAAGACCTCCCTAGTGAATCCATTTTGGATTAAATGCTGTAGAACTTTCTCTTTCTTTTTTTAATTTCTTGGCCCTTATATAAGGATATTTTTTGCAATACCCAAACCTTCTGCAAGGTTTGTCTGCTTCCGGGGTTGATAATGTAGAAGATGGACTAAGATCAAGAATGAATTTTCAACCTTTTGCCCTTTGTCCCAAGAATACTTTTCAAATACCACTCTTGCCAATGTTTTCATGATGAATTAGTAATGTTATCTCTAGGTTGTCCCCACTCCACTTTGACGCCATCCACCCACCTCCAAATCCTGCTCAAAGTTTCAGCTTTTCATTTTCTATAGTCCCTGGCTCCCTTGGCCGTCCATCTTTGAGTGTGCCATTCTTGTTCCTGCCATGAGGCCTTTGCCTTTGCTGCTCCTTCTGCCTGGAATATTCTTTCACCTCATCCCTACCTAACCCATTTATGCTACCTCCTTAGAGAGGGCTTCTCCGAACTCCCAATCTAAAGTCACCCCCAGTGACTCTCACTCACAGTGCTCGACGTTCATTCTCTTCCACACATTTGTTACTAATACTTCTGTGATTCATTTAATTTTCTTCCTCTCATAATAAGAACGTAAGCTCCATGAGATCAGGAACCCTTTCTACTAAGTTTTGTTTTTTGGGGGTTTTGTTTGTTTGTTGTTTTTGTTTTTTATGAGACAGAGTCTCGCTCTGCCACCCAGGTTGGAGTGCAATGGCACGATCTTGGCTCACTGCAACCTCCTCCTCCAGGGTTCAAATGATTCTCCTGCCTCAGCCTCCTGAGTAGCTGAGATTACAGGCACCTGCCACTACGCCCAGCTAATTTTTAAATTTTTAGTAGAGATAGGGTTTTACCATGTTGGCCAGGCTGGTCTCGAACTCCTGACTTCAGGTGACGTGCCCGCCTCGGCCTCCCAAAGTGTTGGGATTACAGGCGTGAGCCACTGCACCGGGCCCCTTTCAACTAGGTTTCAACATTAATTGGCACACAGTAGGTGCATAATAAGTGTGGGCAGACTGAGTAGACTAAATCAATCATAAGGTATATATTAAAATTCACAGAATCCTGGAGCAGCCAAAAAACTAAAAGGTGATCGAATCCAACTACTTAATTTCCAGAAGTATAAAACAAGCTCCACAGAGAGAAAAATGCCATTTTGAAGAAGGATTTCAGAAGCCACAAGAGGGGAAAGATGCCTTTTGTTATTTCTTTCAGCAAATATGTTAGGTGCCAGACATTAACTTGGATTCTTGGGAATCAAATGATGGGGAAAAACAGGCATGGCCTTTGGCATCATGGCAGTTAGGCTGAAATGTGGGGGATGAGAGAGAGGAGGAATCAAGATTGGGCTATCTTGGGGGACATAACAGTCCCCTCAACCCATGAACTAGTAAAAAGCTCTGTAATCTCAGAGACAAAGAAAACTGTATAATTATATGTATAACTGTATAACTATCTAAGACATAGCAAAGTACAAGAATAAGGGAAATAGGTGGTGCCATTGTGAAATCTATGTCAGAGTTCCATTGGTCTGTTACCCTGGAAAAACTAAAAGTTATCAAAATATAAATGAAGATGAAAATGGACCCCCAGTGCCATCTCTTGATGACATCTCCCACTACCACAGTGGAGTGGGCTTCTTCAACCCCGGGACCCATTACAGTCATGATTGCCCCAGAATTCATAAGGGCCAGATTAAAAAAAAAAACCCTATCTGCAAGATAAACATATTAGACGAGGATTTTATTCTTTTGAAATGATTATTGAGCAGTTCCTAGGGAATAGAAGATAAGCCAAACTGTGTCAGAGAAAGTTTTATCATTAAGAAGGTGCAGCAAAGTCTCAGTCAGCACTATTGAAGTGGCAAATTTCTAGAGACCCATGTATAAAAAGTATTATACAACAGATAATTATACTCCAGTGGATGTAACTTAATAATAACATAATTAGTGGCAGGAAAATAAAAAATATTTCACACAAGCCTTAAAATCTGCCAACTTAAACAAATCCTGCTCATTGGCACATATTATGAGCTTAATCAAAATACAGTCTTGATTTTGGTCCCCATAGAAAGTCACAAGCATGGCCTCTTAATTATTATCAATGAGCCAGGGGGATAAAATGAGCAGGTTTGGCTACAAAATTACCAAAAATCATCTATTTGTAATACATTTAAAGCCTGATGGTTAATCTAGATTATTCTGGACAAATGTGCTTGGCTTTTCCGAGGCTATAAATGGAGGGGAAAAAGAACATTACTATGTTTCAGTTATTCGAGTCTCAGGTGTATTTCTTTTCCCTATTGAAGTGTTGAAAATGTTTCATCCACCCTATAAATTTAAGAGCCATTGGTCTTGGTTTAGGGAGCCACCAATCCAAAATAAACAAAAACGAACAGTTTCTCCTCTCTGGCTGTGTCTGGATAGTAACAAATTGACTATAAGCTTCAAAAATAATCAGTCAATTATATGAACAAGTCAAGTTGCTGTTAGTCCTACAGACATAAGAAATGAAGATTGAGCAAATCTTTCCACTTTTCCACTAATGTTGCTAGGTCAAGTGTACAATTTTTTATAGTGTCTATCAATATCAAAGGCCTGAATCATAACACCCAGTTCAACCCAGGATAGAATATTCAATTCTTTGTGTTCAGAGAAGTCTTCTCTATACAATGTAGATGAAGCTCATTGGCCTTCCTGCCATTTACTCCAGGGCATGGCTCATTTTTTGTAAAGGACCAGATAGCAAGTATTTTATACTTTGAAGGCCATGTATGATCTCTGCCACATTTTCTTCTTTGTTTTGTAAAGTTGCTTAAAAGTAAAAATCTATTTTTAGCCCATGGACCATACAAAAACAACCACGGCCAGAGTTTGCCAACCCTTGACTTACACCCAGCATCAAAGTATATTAGGTATGCACAGTCCAAATAAAGAGTGGAGGCAATAATGTTTTCTTCTCTTTTTGAAGACGTATTGTTGCTTATAAGGAAATTTTACTTTGTTATTATAGCAGGAATAATTTTTTAAATACATTATACCAATGTCTTTTCAGTCCTTCATTGTTAGTTGAAGTAGCACTAGCTGATATAAGAAATGAATACAAAAATCTTACGGGGTTACACAAGTTTATTTCCCTCTGCACAAGAAAATGGGCAAGAATTGTCTAATTCATACAGTTGTGCAGAAACCCAAGCTGACAAAGGATTAACTAGGATTAATACAGGATCAATTAGTATTAACCCTGGGGCCAACACTGATGTTAATATCCAGGTAGTGGACAGAGAAAGCACACCCATGTATTAACCATGTCAACTTGGAATTGATAGACAATATTTCTTTCACATATTTCTTTCACATTTCACTGGTTAGAACCAGTCCCATGGACACACTTACAAGGGTAAGTGGAAAATATCAATGTATGCTGAGCATCTAGGGAAAGCTCTGTGCTGTAGAAGGTGAGCACAAATCTAGAGTTCTCTATCCCATCTGGAACCTCTAATTGTTTCCAAGTGTCCTCAGGATCTATGCCCATCAGCAAATTATAGCCAAGGCATTTGTAATTGCTTCCATGCCAGGAATAAGGGAGCCATTGCCTAATTTTTGTTTTATCAAATTCAACTTCCATAGATCCATAATTAAACAATATTTCTGAGCCAAGACTTCAAATAAGAGAAAAGGGTTTCCTGAAAACTCAGAAAGCTGGATTTTTAATGTAATACAAAGCAAGCCTCAAAGAGTGACTATATAGTAACTACAGAAAAGGAAGGAAATGGGACATGACATAAAGAAAGTTCCTCCCCATAAATAAAGGGAAAAGCTCTTTGTAGCCTGAGACGTGGGAAGGGGGAAAGGAGAGTAAGTGGAGAAATAGAGAGATTTAGAAGGAGCAAGACAAAGATTCAATGCTACTTCTGTATTCAACAGGCTCCGCATTCCCTGGTTTTTGACTTACAGCAAGGAGGCATGCCAATCTGAGGCAGTCAAAGTGGAGCGAAAGAAAGGTGTGGTATAACTAGACAGAGAGAAGGACTAAGATGGTTCTCCCAGCAGGGGACAGTGTCTCATGCCTGTAATCCCAACATTTTGGGAGGCCAAAGCCGGGGCGGGGGGCGGGGTGGATCACCTGAGGTCAGGAGTTCGAGACCAACCTGACCAACATGGAGAAACCTCATCTCTACTAAAAATACAAAAATTTGCCAGGCATGGTCATGCATGCCTGTAATCCCAGCTACTCAGGAGGCTGGGGCAGGAGAATCACTTGAACCCAGGAGGCGGAAGTTGCAGTGAGCCGAGATCGAGCGGAGGTTGCAGTGAGCAGAGATCAAGCCATTGCACCCCAGCCTGGGTGACAAGAGCAAAACTCCGTCTAAAGAAAAAAAAAAAAAAAAAGATGCTTTTCCCATTTCCCCAGTGACCAACACTTTGTGGCTTGCAACAGATGCAGGAGTTCTCACATACTCCAATGAGGAATAAATAAATAGAGACTAGAATCCACTGAATTATGTCCATAGTCAGAACAAAGAAGGTGCAGAGTTCATGAAACTTGTCCATCTGTAGCAAATATTAGAACAAGCCACAAATCAAGTAGGAGCAGTTTCACTGCCAACAAAGATTAGCAGAGATCCAGAGGCTATTCACTGACCAGAGATGCCTCTCCCCTCCATGATTATGGGTTTTAGCTCTTCCCAAATGGGAACAAACAGAAAGAAAAGGGCTGGCGATATGGTGTGGCTCTGTGTCGCCACTCAAATCTCATCTGGAATAGTAATCCCCACGTGTTGGGGGGGGACCTGTGATCCCCACATGTGGAGGGAGGGAGATGACTGGATCATGGGGGCAGTTTCCCCCATGCTGTTCTTGAGATAGTGAGTGAGTTCTCATGAGATCTGATGGCTTTATAAGCAGTCTGGCATTTCCCCTGCTTGCACATCTCTCTCTAGTCGCCATGTAAAGAAGGCCCTTGCTTCCCCTTTGCCTTCCACCATGATTCTAAGTTTCCTGAGGCCTCCCCAGCCATGTGGAACTGTGAATCAATTAAGCCTTTTTCTTTATCGGTTACCCAGTCTCAGGATCACCTGGGGTCAGGAGTTCGGGACCACCCTGGCCAACATGGCAAACCCCAAATCTACTAAAAATACAAGAATTAGCCGAGTGTGGTGGCGCACACCTGTGATCCCAGCTACTTGGGGGGCTGAGGCAGGAAAATCGCTTGAACCCAGGAGGTGGAAGTTGCCATGAGCCGAGATCATGCCACTGCACTCCAGCCTGAGTGACAGAGCGAGACTCCATCTCAAAATATAAATAAATAAAATTTAAAAACAAAAATGAAAAATAAAAAAAAATCTAAGGCAGTTCTTAATAGCAGTCTGAAAATGGATTGATTCAGATGAATAAGGGAGGTAACAGAAGCCAGAAACGCTGAGTTGCCCCTCAACGGTGAGGACACTTTAAACTAGAATTGTGGCTAAAATAATAATGCCTAAATTTGACTGCAAATTTGACTAATTTGGACTGAATATACCAGAATGCCATAAAATAAGTTGTCTGCTCTAGACAGCTTGAGAGAACTTGAGAACAAAATGGAGTTTAAGTATAAAAAACTAAAAAGTTATATTTCTGTGCCCCTGAGTGATCATGTGTAAATGTATACCTGATACACTATGTTGATTTTTGCTAAATTGTCTTGTTCCCCCTCAAGCTGAAGGCAACATGTCAAAACACTTCTACCTATTACAATAAAGAGTATTTTAAGTGTAATCCCAGGATGTTACATAAAGAAGAGATCTTCAAAGTAATGTTAGATTTCCAAAGTTGTTATAAACACAAGCTTCAGATTTCCAAAATCTGTGTACAGATCATGGTTGTAGCATGTGCTGGCCACGTGCCGGATCTTCCTGCTGGCCAATAAGATCCTGGGCTGCTTACTTCATTATTGAGCCTGAGTATCCTCCTTTATAAAACGGAAATAGCATGTACTTCACAAAGGTGGCTGTCAGTTTAATAAAGATATGTATGTAATACACTTACCACAGAAAGCTAGCATGTGATAAATGCTCAAAAAATGATAGCTGGAACCAGTCTAGCCTCACATTTTTCAGATAAGGAAGTACTGAGTCAAAAGTTTTAGCAGTTCATCAAAAAATAGCATCTGCTATTCAAAGAATTAATTATATTTTTCAGGTTTAAACAGGGTATTCATTTGTAGAAAACAGGTCAGAGTCCTGTATCATAATTGTTTTATTTTCATTACCGGGACTATCTTGAGGGGCAGGAAATTCAATTTGTAACCGTAACTGGCAAAGAGACACATTTACGGGGTATGCATATTCCATGGACATGTTTCAAATTTAAGACCAAAATAAAGATAGAGCGATAATACTATACTTGCAACGAAAGGATTTTTTTAAAGCACTTTAATTGAAATTTTGAAAGTTTACTATTGATTTCCCTAAATATGACCAAGTTAACTTTCAAGGTCAAATTAGTCCTCAGCCCTTAACAAGAACTCTCAGTTCTCACAGATGGAGCTGTAACTGTAGTAGTGGTATGCAGTGGTAATGGCAAGAGCTGATGTGTTATCAAGCACCTTCTACGTGACAACACTGTGGTAAGCATCTCACTCTGCATAAGCTCATTTTATACTTAAAATCACTCTTAAAAGATGTGCTGTTACCATTTCCATTTTAACATGAGGAAGCTCTCAGAGGTGGCCCACCTACATGGTTGTTTCGAAGCCAGGATTTCAACCAGAATTTGACCCAAAGCTGGTCTTGATTTCCTTTTTGCTCAAATCCTGAGCAGTTTCCTTTGTACCTCCCAAGTGCAGACAATGGTAACAGTACCCTTTCCATTTCCATCAAGGTCTTGGTTTATCAAAAGTATTGTTTCCTCTTCTTCAAGCTATCATGTATTCCATTTTTAATTAATATTCATTGTTGGATAAACAAAGGTGAACTACAACTACCTCTCAGCAGTAAAAACCCAAGTACACTTGTCCAGAGTGATCATTAAGTCCTTCCTTCCTGAAAAGTAGTATGGCTGCAGTCACACAGGCTGGAAATGGCAATGGAAACTGGAACCCAAGTAGTCGATCTACCTTCAAAGACCTCATGTTTGACCTTTCTTTCTTTCTTTCTTTTTTTTTTTTGAGACGGAGTTTCGCTCTTGTTGCCCAGGCTGGAGTGCAATGATGCCATCTCAGCCCACAGCAACCTCCGCCTCCTGGGTTCAAGCAATTCTCCTGCCTCAGCCTCCCAGGTAGCTGGGATTACAGGCATGCACCACCACACCCAGCAAATTTTTTTGTATTCTTAGTAGAGATGGAGTTTCTCCATGTTGGTCACGCTGGTCTCAAACTCACGACCTCAGGTAATCCAGTCACGTCAGCCTCCCAAAGTGTTGAGATTACAGGTGTGAGCCACCACGCCCGGCCTATTTCTTAATTGTATTACTAGCTATGGCCTCAGTGGGGCAGCAGTGGTAATAAGAGAAACTCCTAGATCTCTGATAGCCTATCCTGACTTCAGAATTAGGCAACCTTTGACAAAATCAGTTTCTTTGAATCTCTGTTTCTTCATCAGCAAAACTAGGACTTAAAGCACCTGTTCACTTGAGTGTTCTGAAGCTGCAGTGTGGTAATGTTTGTGAAGTGCTATGGCATCAAAAGGATGGATGGCCCCAAAACTCTGGAGAAAATACCAAACCTGTGAAGGTCGGTTGCCAGGCTGACGTCAGTAAGGAAATGATGTTATTTCCCGGTGCAGGAATTAGTTCCAAAATAAATGGCAAAATTAAAATAAGAGACTCTTGGGCAAGAGTCTCTATTATTTTGTACTTTACCTAATTTTTGAGGCATTCCTCAACACCATTTTCCTTGTTTTCCGATCCTAGACAGTTTTCCATGGATCAAGTGCAAAAAATGATAGTATCTTTTTTTATTCCTTCAGAGGCTTTGTTTTTCATATTTTGCTTCTTCCTCACGGTATCATTCTTCTCCTTCTTTTCCAACAGTGTTCACTTATGGATGATGAACTTTTGGCAAGGATGAACTAAAGCCACTTCTTAGTAGTAAAAATCAGACCACTCTTCTCCACGGCAAATTCTCTCATCCTTCGTAACATTTTCATCTCAGCATCTTTCAAGTGTCTTCCCCTCTTAAGATGAATATCAGTAACTCTAGGGTTGAAGTTGAGTGGAAAGAAACTAACAGAATCACAGACACTTAAAACTGGAGTCATCTTAGCTATCACCAGTCTCCTCTCTTTCAATTCACATTCAGTTAACAGCGAATTTTTAGCATATAACTAAGCTAGAAGTTTATTGCATTGATGCATTTAATTTTATATAATCCTCACAACAATTCCATAAGCTACGTTTATCCTCAATTTAGGGAAAAATGAAACAAAGGCTAGGAGAGGTTATTTGCTTGTCAAATAGTTAGGCAGTAGCAACACTGTGCCTATACTAAAGGCTCCTCTCTTCCAGGTCAGGAAACCAATTTGTTTTAAATTCAGGCCAATCACTGTACATTATCCATAATATCCAAAGCAAGTTGCCCAGATGAACTAGCCAGCAACAGACTGAAAATCAAATAAATACTAATATAAAATGCTAAATGCCAAGGGTAACAGCCTTCAAAAAGAAAATTCCAATTAAATAACAACAATAAAAAAAAACCCTCTTTTGTTGTTTATGGTTTACATTGTGCTCTAGCTTCATTTCTAACAGTGAAGACTGGTGAAAAATGTTTCTCCTCAGATATTCTTAAAAGAGAATTCACCCAAACTTGCATTTTGCTTGTTTCACTGGTAGGAAGGATGAGATAGAGAAGAGAGACTGATAAATTATTTATGAACAAGACTGCTTCACTGATCAGATTTGGTGATGAAAGCTTCTTTGAAAACCCATGAGGAACATTCTTAACGGAAATTATTTGCACTTCTCTTGGGTTGTCACTTTTTTTCCCCCTGCTATTAGTTTGATTTTGGCTTCGCAGTCACCACTGTGCAGAAATGTAACAGCAAACACAATGAAAAGCCTTTCCACATGATTATTTTCGAAAGTAATAAGGCATGTGTGACCTGGAAAATCAGCCCTTCCGACGTGTCAGGTAAGGAGGTAGATTATTATATTTTTAAAAGCTGCCTTTATCTTTGCATTGTGCAGGAACTCAGAGGCAAACTTTTAGGAGCCAAGGATGGACTTTTGCTGCCATCTACTGGTGCGTGATGGAAGAGCAACATATGCTTCTGAACTTTCTCAAATGGGGATGAGAGAATTGAAAGTTGGGGGATGAGGGAAAACGTTCTTTCGATTAGGTATGAAAGTCCTTGTAGAGAGGAATTTCTACAGCCAGTCATGGGACCATAGGTACCTTCTGCTGGAGAATTTTTAATAGCAACTCTCACCTATAATCTAATTATTTTACCCATGAGAAGGGCAGTCACTTTCCCCTCATTTCTTCAACCACCGTTAAGTCTGAGTATCTCTATATTCATATTCATTCCCTTGAAGCTTAAAACTGAAAAAGAATAGCATAGCCATTTGGTTATTCACATAAGCTTTTGTTGTCAGAACAAGCTCTGAACAATTGTAAGCTGCCTGGAAATTCAGGCAAGTTATGTCACATCTTTAAATATTATTTTTTTAATACAGAAAATGGGCAACACTTCAGTGCCATTGTTCATCCATTCATTTCATGTACACTTACTGAGATGCTTGGCATGAGGATTAAATGTGGTCATACACATAAAGTTCCCTGCAAATACCTGACACACATAAGCTCCCAATAAAGGCCAATCTTCACTTCTTAACATCATCACCCCTAACTTCTCTTCATGGTAAAGTGACTAATGATTTCAAATTTGTAACATCGAAGGGAAGAAACTACCCAGAATGAGCTCATTGGATCATAAGTTTCCCTGAGAAGTTAGAAATCTACTTTCTGTGCCTCAAGGAAGGCTGTAACAAGAAGAAAGGATGGTGACACCAAAAGAGAAAGACAAGTATATCGATCAGAAGATTTCTGCATTGAGTCTATATGAATGGTAGGATGTATCTGAATTCCCATCCAGTTATCACCATAGTCTCAAAGAAGGTGAAATGATTCGATACGACTTAGAAGTTTAAAAGAATGAATGTACGTGGAAGATAAAAATTACTATACTCAGGTTATTTCATTTTGGTTATACGTATTTGTTTTATGAGCAGCACTTTCAATTTGGCTAGATATGTAGATCCAGGAAAAATGGGAAATTATGTTCTTGGGATGGGGAGTGAGAAGGAAATAGAAACAGAACCACTTCCTAATGAATTTCAACAGGTGAAATATGTCAAGTATGTGAGATTTTTAAAGCACTTACTTTATAATAGCCTTATAATCATCACTATTAAAAAGATTTAGAAATCTTTTTAATCATGCCATACTCATAAGACTTCCGCCAACAGGTCCATTATATGCCTACACTATACTGTAGTCCATTAAGTGTGCAATGGCAATAAGTCTGAGAATAACAATGTACATACCTTACTTTTAAAATGCTTTATTGCTAAAAAATGCCGACCATCATCTGAGCTTTCAGTGAGTTGCAGTATTTTTGCTGGTGGAGGGTCTTGCCTCCACATTGATGGCTGCTGACTGATCAGGGTAGTGGTTGCTGAAGATTGGGGTGACTGTTAAGTTCTTAAAATAAAACAACAGTGAAGTTTGCTGCATTGATTGACTCCTTTTCTCATGAAGTATTTCTCTGTAGCATGCAACATTTGTTTCATAGCATTTTACCCACAGTAGAATGTCTTTCCAAACTGGAGTCTATCCTCTCAAACCCTGACATTGCTTTATCAACTAGGTTTATGTAATATTCTAAGTTCTTTGCTGTCATTTCAACATTGTTTACAGCACCTTGACCGGGAGTAGTTTCCATCTCAAGAAACCACTTTCTTTGCTCGTCCATAAGAACAGCTCTTCATCCATCCAAGTTTGATCATGAGATTATAACAATTCAGTCCCATCTTCAGGATCCACTCCCAATTCTAATTCTCTTCTATTTCCATCACATCTACAGTGACTTCTTCCACGGAAGCCTTGAGCCCCTCAAGATCATGCATGAGGGTTAGAATTAAATTCTTCCAAATTCCTGTTGATGTTGATATTTTGACCTCTTTCTACAAATCACAAATTCTTTATGGCATCTAGAATGATAAATTTTCTCCAGAAGGCTTTCAATTTACTTGGTTCAGTTCCATTAGACAAATAACTACTTATGACAGCCACAGCCTTACAAAATGTATTTCTTAAAAATATGTCCAGGAAGTTGAAATTGCTTCTTGTTCCATGGGCTGCAAAATGGATATTGTGTTCGCAGGCATAAAAACAACATTTACAAGGTGTGCATTCTCCTTGCACACCTCTATATAGCTGTTGGGTGATTAGGTGCATTGTCAATGAGCAGTAATATTTTGACAGTAATCATTTTTTCCTGAACAAAAGGTCTCAACAGTGAGCTAATATGTTCAGTAACCATGCTGTAAACAGATGTGCTATCATTTAGGCTTTGTTGATCCTTTAGAAGTTTTCTTTCTGCTGGTGACTCACAAAAGTTTTTGCTTTTTCTTGTTTGTTTTTGTTATGGTAGAATTCCTTTTTCAAAAAATGATATCACACTCATGTCCTGATATGTAAAAGAAAAAAGACACACTGAAGTAGCTGAAGCAGCAGTGGAGACCAGGAAACACCAAAATGTCCCCAGACTCACTCCTACTGCACTACAGAGGAACCAGGGGATCCCTAAAAATCTGTGAGATCAGTGAGAAAATCACTTATTTTGGCCATTTGTATTTTTCCAGCATGAACTCTTCTGGAAATAGGCCTTACCTGAGCAAATGGAACCATAAACACCAATGGAGAAAGATGTAGAACCTCTTCTCATGCCCTCGCAGGCATCTCGCATTGCCAGGAATTGGTTCTTAGGTCACAGGTGATGAAAAGACTCACTATAGACTCTATTTGCAAGTATAGAGGAATTTGAAATGCTCAGTTCACCAACTCTCATACTTTGTTTAGTTGTTTGCTGTTCATTTAGTTGATCCTCAAACTACCGAGGTTGGGGGATGGTGTGAGACATGGAAAGTTATTGAACGTCGCAAAATGGCGTAAGGAAGTAAAACAACTCAGTTCTGCACCGTTGTGGTAATTGGAACGCGTTTTACAAGCCTTGGAGTTCCTTGGTCCTTGGACCATAAAGCCGCAGCTATGTGGATATAAGTTGAGTCTGACAGCTAATAAAATATGTCTTAGGACAACAGACTCACTCCCTAGCCTACTGTCCTTCCTTATGCTAACTAGTCTTTTATCTTCAAAGGCTGAGAAAATGACACTTCTACTCATGATGAAGCTGTTGTTGGTGATGCCAGTGGTGGTGCCCTCTAAAAAGTGTGGCTTTGAACTTCAGCCAACACACACTAATTTTGATTCTTGAATGTGTCTATCCAAAGAGATACTTTTTCTAAATAAAGTTACATCAGCATTTGGCAAAAAAAACTAATAATTTCAGTACTTATAAAGTAGCTCCTTTTGAGTACACCAGTAAAAATATTAAATGTTGTGGCATGTGTATTTTATTCCTTATGTTTGCAGTGATTAAAAATCATTTTTCTTATCTCTATAGATTAATCCCAAACTTGCATAAGCATTTTTATAGTTTGTTCAATATAAGAATTACATGGAAATTTTATTGTTTGAAAGTTTTAGAACACATTCCAAGCTATATTTCTGTTTTCAGTGGGTCGTAATTTTTAATTTCTATAATTTCCATTTTTTTAAATTCTGTATGCTCTGTTATGCCACTCAATATTAGTGATTGCTTCACTAAAAGTTTTCTAATTATTCTTCCTTTATAATATAATCTAAAATGTTTAAAATACTATTGTGGTTAGAATATATTGAGTTTTTTAGAAAACAAAACTTTTTTGTCATCTGCCAAAATGTTTCCCATAATAAATATGCAAATATTCAAAAAAGTTTTATTTTTCCAGTGAAAACAAATCAACCTAATAGTTTCCTGTTTGCTGTCTAAAAAGGGAAATCATAATATAAAATAATCTGAAAACCTCTCATATAAGTGGATGAAGTAGAAGTATAAGATTAGCTGGTTGGCTAGATAATTGTAGCCTTACAAAGAATAAACCATAAAGATGTAGTATAAAATTCCTTCACCATGTCCCATATAGGTATCCATGAATAAACAAGCCTTGCAGGGAAATATTTACTTTGTTTGTATGTGACAATTTATCTCTTATTTAAGCTGCTCGGCAGTTGAACCCCCTTTCATATTTGGAGAATTCCAGTTTATTAGTTTGAGTGGACAGCAAAGACCTGCTTTAGAAAATGGCAATGCTCTCTGATTGCTTTTGTAGCATTGCTTATTTACTTGACATTGACTGAGGGACCTCCAGTAAGATTTATCCTGGTTTGACTTTGACCCAGTAGCTAGTGATGCAAGAGAGAAAGAATGGAGAGCTCTCTGTTTGTTCATGGCAGCAGGTACTATGTGGGATGCAAGGTTGAGTGTCTGGTCCAGAATTAGTAGTCATACCAACTCTAGAATCTGGTGTTTGGCAGTGGGGACGGCAGTTCGCTTGACAGATATGTTCTGAGTGAGGCATGCTGGTCTATTCTTCTGTTCTCCCAGTAATTCTGTGAGCTACACGATAAAATAAATTCATTTTGCTTGAACTACTAGACACAGCTTCTCTGCTTGCAATGAAGAACTATGAATTAATTCTTCAAGACCTTTGAACCACAACAGTTACCATTTACTTGTACACCAGTTGGGATTTTTCAAATTGACTTAGGTTTACTTAGCCAACACCACCTTGTTCCTCATATGTTAGAACTTAGCCCTCCTTTTTTTCATACCCAACATTATTTAGCACAATGGCATCTAGGAGTTGTGTGTATTAAGTCAAAAATTGGTCAACTGATTGAATAACTGATCAAAGACAAAAAGAGAGAAAACAAGTAATTCTCTGTTCTCTCTTTGCTGTCCCACATGAGATTGTTTCTTTTTAACCTAATGATCTAAAATAGAGGGTAAGTAACTGCTTTAAAATAAGGTTAACTAAATCCACATCCTTGGTTCTGCCTCATCTCAAGCTTGTATATGTAAAAAGCCAAGCAAGCTCAACATCAATTACCCCGTTAGGTCTAATGCAACAACAAATGTGAGGCAAAAGTGATTTCATTATTTTTATGCAACGCACTGAGCAGTTGGCTATGGCTATCAGTCCTCCTCAGGGTATTTACACCAAAAGTCAATGTACAAAAAGAAACTAACATAGCAATTTATGTATTTCACAGTGCATTCATGGGGAATCTGTTGTTCACACAGAAAGTCTACATGTCTTTGATTTTCATCACCAACATTATATTATCTGAGATTCCAAGTGAGAGAACTGGAGCACTCACATTATGTCACCTGCAAGTCACTGGCAAGAAAAGTTCAAAATCAGGAGATAGTCAATGACCACAGCTTCTTGCAACACAGAAAGTGGGAAGTCCCAGACTAAGCAGTTTAATAAAATTAAACTTAGCAAAAGGATGATTTGAATTATTTGTTCAAATGAAATAACCCATCAAATATTGAGTTAAAAATCAGGGAGTGTGAAGGGGTCCAGTAGGAAGTGTTCAAAAAAATATTTGTTGAATGAATGAAGAAAGTCATTTTCAAAATATTCTATAAATAATAATATTATGGTGGGGGCTAAATATAGATGGACAATCTTCCCTATCATTTCTTTGAAACTCGATTAACCATCTTATCGCTTTCTACCTGCCATTCACACACACTCTCTCCTCGTCTCATACCCAAATATTTAGTAACATGTGATGCTGCAGTCCACATGCAAATCCAAAAATGTTAATGGTTATTATCCACTACTTTGAAACAAATTGTAACTTGTAGAAGGTAGATTATACAATGCTGCATTAAAAATAGCACTGCTCTGCCTTTCAAATAATGGTTTGCAAACATTTCTCCTGTGCTGTGGTGGAGGGATTTGGAGATGGTGGGGGGGGAGTTGTAAAGGCTCTGCTATGTGAACTAACTGGGTCACAGCAAAGAGAGCAAACTCCATCTCTTGTAATCAACGAAACAATGATAAATGTTGTATTTCATTTTCTAAAGCATCATCTTTCAAGAAAGTAGCCAAACAAGTAAAAATTGGGTATCTCAGCATAAATAATACTTTATTTCCACCTGCCACTGATACTTGCTGCTGACAAATTGGTATAAATATTTGAGATGCTAAAAAAAATTGAAGTCATTGTGCAGAAACCAGCAAATACATTTTTGAAGAGATGAAATGGAGTTGGTCTTAATAAGAGGCAAGACACTATTCACATAGAGATAGGGGTTTCTACGTCTCTCTATGGTTCTAAACTTCCTTAGGGGAGGAGGACCCTCTTCCTGGAGCAAAGTTCTACCATATTACTGATTTGGACACCTCTTCCAGTTAAGTGTCTCAAAGACAGATTTAATTTTTATTGAGTCTAGCCATATAAGATATTACATTAAATATTTATTAAAGAATAATGCCTTTATTACTTTTTAATTAATTAAGAACAACTTTTGGTGTTTTAAAATTGTTAACAGTAATAAAAAGCCCCAGAAGAGAAAGAGCAAAAATGAAGGATATTATAGACAGGCAGTGACAGGAGTACAGGTTCCTTTCAGCTTCCTTGGGTTTTTCTGAAGCCAAGCTTCTGGATTTATGCTTTGGTTCCCTGAGGAAGCTCTTATTTGCAGAATTATAGTACTATTATCTGGGAAGAAGTGCTTGGTAAATAAAAGAGACTTTCTGGTCAGAAAGACCTGGGTTCCAGTCCTGACTCAGATAAAGTAACCACTCTATGCCTTAGTTGTCCTCTCTGACAAATGGGGGGAAATCTAACACTTAATTTAACTGTTAGTTTTTAAAAAGAAATAGGATAAAACATTAAAAAGCACAATACCAGATATGTAGTAAGCACTCAATTAATATTAGCCACCACTAGTATTAATATTTTTATTTCTTCAAAACTGATGCCAGACTATCCCAGGGTCTGTGATTATTTTGCTGCTGCTTTAACATCTGAGTTGGCCGGGCACAGTGGCTCACATCTGTAATCCCAGCACTTTGGGAGGTGGAGGTGGGTGAATCATCTGAGGTCAGGAGTTTGAGACCAGCCTGGCCAACATGGTGAAACCCCATCTCTTCTAAAAATACAAAAATTAGCCAGGCATGGTGGCAGGTTCCTGTAATCCCAGCTACTCGGGAAGCTAAAGCAGGAGAATTGCTTGAACCCCAGAGGAGAGGTTGCAGTGAGGCAAGATCATGTCACTGCACTCTAGCCTGAGCGAAAGAGACTCCATCACAAAAAAAAAAGGGGGGGATCTGAGTCATCTAGTCTTCTAAGATTTTACTCTACTTCAGCTCTATTTCCTAAATTAACTATCTTATATATTAATATCTTCTAATTTGTGTGTCAAGGTTTATTTTTTCACAATTAACTTTTCTTTCCCCTCTTAAAACAGCATTACCACCCATGTAGTTTTTCAAATTACAGCTTTCATAGCCTTAACTTACACAATTGCTCAAATGGCCATCTTTTTCTCTTCTTCTTTAATTACAGTACATATTTTTAAAAAAATCCTTTGGAGGGCAATTCTGATCTTCCATCATTTATGAAAGTCCATCTCGGAAAAAAACGGGGATAAAAACAGACTGATAATTGGTTTTGTGCCAACAGTAAAATATCCCCACTCTCCTCTTTACCCTCAGCTACTTCTGCAGTTATCCTCAGTCAGGGCTGTGTGAATGGTGAAATGTACTAATTTCAAAAGTCATGCTGGCCTTTGGATTAAATAAAGGTAAACTAAATATGCCTCCAGCCCACCCATTCTCTAGCCCCACGGACACTGAGGACCACCAGGTACTCTACAATTTGCACTGTAGGATATGAGATGCCGAAAAACTTGGAAATGAATGCAACTTATTCTGCTCTAACCATATGGATTCCTGCCAATTTCATCCAGGGAGGCGGAGCATAAGAGAAAGGGGGAAATGGCAAGGCAAGGCAAAATTTCCTTCATGTCAGAAATATAAGTTTATAATTAGTCACAGAGAACAGACACAGTGAGTACAAAAAAGTATTACTATTTGTTTTTACTTTGTCTTTTATATCATGCTTTCTCTTCTCTGCTTCAATCCAACTTTATTTTAAGAAAATAAAATCTTAATGCTGAAATTTACCAAGAAAATGTATTTCAGTTCAAATGAAAACCAGTGAGACTGCTGGTTCTTTCATCAATTGTATAGATATCCCACTGAGTAACAAGTTTAATGGATGACACAGGAGTGTTTTAGCAGATAGATTATCCCAAAACATTACCATCATCTAGTGCACATTAACATAACTTTCTCAAGCTGTGGAATTCATGACAAGTTGGAAAGTTTGCTGACTCCATGTTTTCCTAAGACGGCCTTAAAGGAAGACCCCACATACCAATAGCTCTTTCCTTCTATGTAGCGGTTATGCTTTACCATTTAGAAGCTATTTTCTCTTCCAAAACAATAAAATAAAATAAAGCTGCTTTCTTAGTCTCCTAAACTGGGAGGGACCATCGGCTTTGATGATATCAACCAGCATAAATGTCAAAATCTCTTTCCATATACTGCTACCTATAAATTACTGAAGGCTCGAATCTGCCTGGAATTGGGAAATTTTAAGTGTTTCAGTTATAAGAATCAAAATATTTTTATAAAACTTTTACCGAGCACTTTAGCATATTGTCTGGGACTGAGTAATTATGTTAAAGTAATTGTTTCATTTAACGGGCCTACGATCCGCTCACAAAGGTACTATTATTTCCCCATCTTTTCAGTTGAGGCATGCATATTGGGAGACATGTCCCAATGCTAAGCAGCATGCCCCAAAATAAATGGAGAAAACTAATCAAGTCTGATTCCAATCTCATTTCCTTCACCACGGAGTTTGGCTTGTTGTCAGTTAACAGAGCATAACAATAAAAAGCATCTACAAATATTTCTAAGGCACAGACACTAAGAAGATAATGTGAAGGAAAAGGAATACTAGAGATGTGATGGAACAAAATCAAACAAGGATGGAATCTATCTACATCAACTGCCCCCATCCCTTTCTATGTCAAAAAATAACCATGCTGAGATCAGAATAAAGGATTCTTTGTTTCCAAATGCAGAAGATAAAGCATCACACATCTGAGGCTGAGTTTTGGAGCTGTCACTCTCTTCCTGTTTCCCTGCTTGAGGGTCCAATTAAAATAAAAAAAAGCTGGAGTTTGTGTTTATTCATTACCAATAGCTATATATTATTCACTTTGATTTCTCTAGGCATAAAAACAGTTGGGCTTGTAGGAGGCAAGAGGCAAAGAGAGCAGTGGCTGCTATCTGCTCAGATCATAGAGGGCAGCCTGTCAGCAGAGAGCTTAATAAAGCCATTGCTTACCAAGAATGCTTATCAGCTGTAGGGGATGAAGGCCACTGAAACTTGTGCAAAGTCAGCATGGCCAGAGCTCAATGAAGTGCCTTTACATACTTCCCTCTGACGGTATCAGTGTCACAACTGCCAGTGCTGTCTACAAGACACCAAACGCCCCTGTTATGAAAAGCAAATAATTCCACTAAACAACTGAAGGAGACATTGGAGTATCTAAGTGCTAAATGAATATCCAAATGAGTCAACCTTTGTATCATTTGATTAATTATAAAGTGCTAATCAAGTGTCAGGTGGCATTAAAATACACATGGCTTTCAGATATTACATTGCAACATCTCAACAACTCGGGAAGGTTCGTTGTATTGACAGTTTTTAGATAACAGCATGGTACTCCAAATATTTTCTCAGAGGTTTCAGGATCATGAAGTAGTATAGTTTGGACAGAATTGTAGATCTTTTCATTCTCATTCCAACAGTTTTCCACTGTATCATAGCTAGCGCATTTTAGTTTTTGTTGTTGTTGTTGTTGTCGTTGTTACATGGATATCTTCAAACACAATGATGCTGGAGAGAGTTTATATCACTAATATTAAACCAATCTCATGGCTATATCTTCTGGTGTTGGTTTGTTATGTTAATTAAATAAGAACAACAACTTTAGGTCTTCAAGGTTCTGTGCCAGCCTGTTATTTTTTAATTGTCCCATACGTGCTTATAAACGCCAATACATTACACCCACAGTCACTTTTTTTCATGTCATTTTTTCATATCACCAAGTCAAGAATTTCCTATATCTGCCTGGAAGAAATTAGTTCAATGTCCCTATTTTCGCAAAATCTGAAGAAACTCTAATGAAATGTAATAGTCCAAAGTGAAAGAATATATTCCATTTCCTTGAAAGCTACTGCCTGATTTTCTTTAGCCATGGTCTGGTGTCTTTGAATCTGTTGGTTTATGGACCTGTGCTAATCTCATTGTATTAAAAACTGTCTAGAGTTCATGTACTTTATTAAAGCCAAGCCCTTCTTGTCCACCTTTTCTGTCCAGGTGAGAACTGACACTTTTGAAACTGAAATAACCCAAATGTCTGAGCCAGAACAGTCTTTCTTTCCAAATTACTCACATGTGTCCCAAACTGTTGGTGAGCTGGAGCTGAGTGGCTCTTGGATTTCCTTGTATAGTCGGTCCCTCCACTCCAAGCAATGGACTTATGGGTAATGTGGTGTGAAGCTTGCTTTTCCAATTGGAGCTGTCTTTTCAATTCCAACCATAGTCAATGCTGATTAAATGTCATCACCTATAGATTGATTTTTGATCCTAAAATGCCATAAAGCATTCGTCTATGAATTGTTCCAAGGAGGTGACCATCAGCATCTCAAAAACCACTACCAGCAGCATGTTTCATCAATCAATATATGCAATACTTTCTTTAAAATTCTGAAACAAATCCAAGTTCTCCCAAACTCAAAGTCAAGTCCAGATGCATGGAAAATGTTAGTGATTTTTTCCCATAATTGGCTCTGTTTCATGCCTATTTTGTGAAGATTTAGAATTTCAGGTAAATAATGTATTTAATGGTTTTATTTGGTAGCATCCAAAAAGCCAGTTGAAAAAAAAGGAGGCTTATGGCTGACTTTTCTTTTTCATTCATAGATTTGTTTAGCTCCAAATAATTCTAGGGTATAATTTCGTGGGAACAACAACAAAAAGTTCAAATGACCACAAGCATTCAGCATTCATAAAATTCAGTCAACTGCTATGAAAAATGCAATTTAGGTGAGCAAAGTGAGAAACTGTAATCTGGACTAAGGAGTGTCCTTATTTAGAACAAAAGCCATTAATCAAACTGCAAATCTATAAACCAGAATAAAATCTAAGCCTGCAAAGAGAGCTTAAAGCTGAAAAAGAAAGTTTACTCTTATATATTCATTATGAAGAAAAGAGTGCTCTCTAATATGGATTCTTATAATTTATACTAACAACATTAGAATACATATGAAGAAGAAAAAAGCAATTTTTACTGTGGTATCAAAATTATGATATTCTTAAATAAAAAGGAATTGGGATGATTTTTGTTCAGTTAATCAGAAAATTTGTTTAAAGAAGAGAATAATAAAAATTTAGGCAAACATACATTAAACTTTTTTTTACCTTAAACACATAAAGAATAAACTCAACTCAGCAATTTTTTTTTTTTTTTGAGATGGAGTCTTGCTCTGTCACCAGGCTGGGGTGCAGTGGTGGGATGTTGGCTCACTGCAACCTCCACCTCTTGAGTTCACACAATTCTCCTGCCTCAGCCTCCCAAGTAGCAGGGACTAACGGCACACTGGTCTCAAACTCCTGATCTCAAATGATCCGCCTACCTCAGCCTCCCGAAGTGCTGGGATTACACACGTGAGCCACGGTGCCCAGCCTGAGCAATCTTTTGTTGAAGGTCAAGCTCTCTTCTTTGAAAGCATATCCAATAATTGAAATTTTAGCCTACTTTTCTTGCATAACACCACATGTGTTATATCATCCAAGACTAGTAGTTCTCATTTCTTTAAAGAAAAGAGAGAATTTAGGCAGTTACAAAGCAATCTCAATGCAAGATCCTTCTAGATATTTATTTTTCTCCAGTCTTTTAAAAACTCTCACCAACATCTAATTTGATTTCATACTGTTGACAATTTATCTTTATTAAGTGTTTAGAAAGCATTCAACTTAGTTTTACAGAGACAAGTTTGTTCTCTAACATATGATTGATTGGCTTATGTAACATTAGGTAAATTACACAATTAGGTAAATTACACAACTGATACACAGGTTTGGAAACAAAGACAACTGACTCTTCGTAAATATAAAACGCAACTGGAGGGTTTAACTTTTATGAAAGTTCACCATACTGGGGCCATCAATTACATGCCTATATCTGTTAGCTATTACCATAATAATGCAATAAACACATAACCATCGTGTCTCATAACAACAAATATTTACATTTCTGACTCACAGGTTTCTGGATACTTTGGGGTTCAGCTGAGCTGGTTTCAGACTGCAAGTTAGAATAGGCATGCTTTCTGTCTCTCACTCTAGATCCCAGAATGAAAGGGTAGTGGCTACCTGGGACCTGCTATTTTCATGATGACAGTAGGACAAGAGAGCCAAGCTAAACCATAAAAATACATGTCAAGTCTCCTCTTATGTCAGATCTACTAGCATTCCATTGGCCAAAGTAAAGTCATATGGCCAAGTCCAAAATCACAGAGAAGGAAAGTACACTCAATCTGTCATTGGGCCATGTCAAGAGAGTGGCTCCAGAATTCTCTAACAGGTGAAGAATTGGGGCCAATATCTCTATCTACTCCAATGTTTTACAGAGTGAAAAAGCAGAGTGTTTAATCCAGGGAATCTGTTAAGTGGAAGTCAAGAGACATTTGATTAGACTTAGGGTCAAATGAAGTAATGAATGCAATGAACTCATTTATTTATTGGTTATTCCATTCACTAATCCATATAATCAACAAAAGTATATCGTGTGCATTTTATACACCTAATATTCTGGAGATATGAAAAAATTAAGTAAAAAGTTTCCTTTGCTCTTGACTGCCTAATGGATTATCTATGTTGAGAGATAAAGAAGAATGATTCAGATTAAACAGTAAAACAGAAAAACATGTGATTCTTTCACTTTGAATGCCTTTAGGAAGATAATACATTTAACTTCATAGTATGCTTCTGCATGAACTAATGATAAAATCAGCTAACATGCTTTGATTATTGTTAGCAGCAAATTATTACATACTGTCTTTTACCTCCATCCCTTCAGATTGTCACACTAGGTATACTAAGTGTGTGTGAGAGAAGAAAGACAACATACTCCCTGAGACTAGGAAATTCTGAAGTGCTCTTCAGAAGAAGATACCTGGACAACACCAAATCAATAAACAGGTGCATTTAACAAAAGAGATAAGTTTTGATAATGGGAAACAGAAAAATTACTATCCTGAAGATACTTATATTTCTCTTGCAGGCAAACATTAAGTACACTTACAGAGGTTACATACGGTAGAGGAAAGAATACTGTATCATCAAGGATTCTCCCATTTCAATTCCTTAAAGTGGAATAAGAACTTAAACCCTCAGGAAAGAGACTGTGAAATTCTAGTGCTTACTCTATCATTAGTGATGTCACCTTTGCCAAAGCATCTAGCATTTGTAAGTGTTGTCTTCCCTACAAACTGTCCCTACTTGCTCTTCCCCTCCCAAGGCTGGGACAGATGGAACCCTTTGATTCCTTTACATCTTAATCCTATCTCTATTACCTGACCTATTAAATTGCTTTATAATTACTGTGCATATATTTGCTTCTTGCACCACCCAGTTTCTTGAGATCAGAGCCAATGTCTTATGCCTGTTTGTAAAATAAATCTAGGAAAGAAAATAAAACTTACTGATGATTGGCTTAAAATACTCAAAACTCTACTATACGCACCTGTGAAATTGTGTGAAAATCTTTTAAATTCATTTTGAGTGAGGAAATCCCAATATTTTTTTGAGAACAACTCTCAGTCTCTGCCCCATAAAGTATAATAATTTCTATTATAGGACCCAAGCCCCAATTCAATAGAGTACATTAATACTTTATTTTTCAACATTACATTTAAGCTCTGGCCTTGTTATATGACTTTGAAAATAAAATTCAGGCCTTCAATCTGTCATCTTTTGCTTGTAGACAATGAAAATGCACAAAGATGAAAATCTTGATGCTTCATGGACTCACAATAATGCTGTGCTAATACAACAGCCTTTTGAGCAGGCCTTTGGTATGACACAGAGAAAATGCTTGAATATTAACTTTAGAAGAGAATTGAGGTGTCATTTGATCTAAGATTGTTTATTTTATAATTAAGAAAATTGAGTTCCTAAGAGATGAAGTGATTTGCATAAGGGTGCCATAAGTCTTACAAACAACAGGCCTGGGACTTACAACAAGTCTAATGTGTATTTTTTTAATGAGGAGGGGGGAGAATTACTCAATATCTTGCTTCTTTGCATGCCACACATATCACTTTATTGTATTTACCACCATGAAAACTCTTCACAAACATACATCACTCCAGAATTCTCTACCTTAATTTATGAAGAGCTGCGCAATGATGGACAAGCCATTTAACCCCTCTGATTTTGATTCTAATAAGGAACATGGCCTAGATGACTTTAAGATCCCTTCTGCATACACTCTGGGCAACAGAGGGATTAGAGTGGGATTTGGTAATACTTGTTAAAGCAAAGAGATTGAAATATATATAGAGAGAGAATGTGAATATATATCATCCATATATATATGGATGACTCCAAGAGGTTAGACATTGATGGAGAGATTTTTTTTCCCTACATCAGTAGGTTTTCATTGTGATGTCAGTCTTAAGAATACGACAAACATTCTTATTGTACTCAAACACAATTGGGATCTGTCACTGAAGCATTGCAAAGGGGCTACCAAAATTTGAAAGCTTTTGTAAATAGGGCAAGATTATTTAAATTACAGCAAGGAATTGAGCATCAAAGAAAGAGAGAAAAGAGAAACAAATTACACACACGTACGTATACATATATACGCATATATGTGTGTGTATACACTAATCTTGGGTAAAATATTAGCCACAGATAAATTAAAAAGCTACAGAACAATACTTTAAGCCATCTAAATGTTTCGGAAGGCATTGATATCTTTTGTGTTGCTAAGTCATTTTCAAAACTCTCATATTGATCTTGATTTATTTTCATTATAAAATTCATTTGGGGAGAATTTGTAGTGAAGTGGGCAAAATTATATAACTAGTATGAGTGTAATGTGGTGGGTTTGTTCTGGTAATAGAATAAACGTTTTATAAATGAGTACCTTTGATCTAGCATTAGGAATTCATTCCAAAAAAAAAAGATTCATGTAAAATATTGTGCAAAACTGAAAATACTCCTTAATACCCAAAACTAGTGGCAATACTTCAGTGTCAGAGTCACAGCTACCACCAGCCTCCTGAGATCCCGATAGTGGGCTTTCCCTTATGCAACGCTACGGCCTACCATCTAGACCCAAACAAATCTTAGAAGTGAAAGGGCCTGTTGTCATTATCTTCTCTTAACTCATCTGATAAATAGGAAACTGATGGCAAACTAGTGGTGGTGAAGTGAATCACTCCCATCTAGAACTATTTATAGTCACCGTAGGTTTTCCTTACATAACAAACACAGGAGTGATGGTTCTTCCTTGTCTAGCCCAATACTAATCAGATTTCACCCTTTTTCTATCACAGCTTTATTACTCCACAAAATAGCTAGTTTCTACTGGAAACATTTCTCTTATTAGGCCAGTTCCCAAGAGGAAAATTAACATCACCCACGTGTTCCAAAAGTTAACCTACTTTTTTGGTTGCTGATGGATCTGAAGACAGGATCACATTGCACTGGCTCACTCAGACTGTTTTCCACAGGCCCTATAATGCCTAGTAAATCTGGGTTCAGTCTGTGGTTCATTAAAAAAATGCCTGGACTTCTCATAAAACAAAATGGAAAGAATTTCTTACCTGTCTTCTCTTCTGTCTTCTCTTGGTACAAGACTAAGCATACTTCTCAGTAGATGACATGAAATGACTACCTCATGGAGATCCATTTCACACTTCAACTCCTAAGCAATCATATTTTCTAGGACATGTTCCCATAGACAATTAAATATTTTGTATGGCACCCAAAGTCTTTTGCAAAGCCCAGTAATCATTTCAGGTAATGGGAAAATAATGGCAGAAGCTCCGGAACTAAGCGACTAAAAGCCATCTTTTGAGACTAACATGTGCAAATGAGTTGGCTAGGTTCTACTAATTTTAATGCACAGTAATTTACATGATTATTTAAATCTTTTTAACTGCATCAGTATTTAAACTGCATTTGTATGTCTGAAAGACCAGAAGCCCTGTTAAAAATCTCTTGGAAACCCACTGGTAATTTATTAAGAAGTAATGACTTTAGTGACCTTAAGAATTCACAACACGTAATTTTGAGAATACACCCGAGGTTCACCAGAAGCCTGGAACAACCTGCAATTGGCTATGCTCACTTTGGAAGGCATAAAGAACCTGTCTTCCCCTGAAGCAACTGATTCTACTTCCTTAAAGAGATCAATGACCTAGCTCACTCATCTATCTGAGGGCTCCCTGCCTAAATCTGATCTTCTTCCATCTGCTTTGAAAGTGGGTTAAGCCCTCTGGGTCATGTAAAGTCTGCAGCATAACCTGAAAACAACTTGATAGAAGCCCAGCACCAAAAAGTCCTCATGACTACCCTGTTTGGTTCCCCCAAAGCACTACTGTCCATATGGAGAGGTATTTTATAACCCTTCATGGCTTTTTACTTCTTTCCAGTATTAAAGTATATAAACATCTAAAAGGGATGATTTCTCAGCTGCAATAGCTCATTTGAAATGCACTCCATAATTAACAACTTTGAAAGCAAAGAGGTAAATTTTGTCACATGTATTATTAAAGCAGAGTGAAGTCCCCCAGGACCAAATTAGATGCTTGATTAAAAATGTCCATGGTAAAAGAAACAAGTAGATAGGGATTTGTGCTCTCAGCAATCCCAAATTAGCACACTGATTGAAGCGCCTGTTCAAGCCATGTGGAAAGATACAGATCTTGGGACTGCCCTGGTGAATGAGGATTCAAGTTTCCCAACTTGAATGCAGGTCAGCCAGAATGCAAACAGGGTCATTTGAAACTAGGGGAGATAAGGGAAGAGAGGAGGGACCCAATGGTCAGGTAATCATGGTGTAATGAAAAAAGTAATGAGTGGAAATTCGTAAACCTGGATTCATTCATTCTTTAACAATTCCATTTTATTTCCAAGTAGTGTGCTACATGATAGGTTGTAGGCTTCTGTTTTTTTCCCTGCCACTCCTGATCTTGGCCATGACTCCTGCTGCCTCTACACCTCCATTTCCACTTGCGTAAATTAACAGGGTGGAAAGAAATGATTATTAAAGGAACGCACACAATTTTAGGAAAAGAATGCAAGTTAAAGCTTTAATTTTTTAATTTTGTTTGGGGATACAGTATATTTTCCTTTAACTACATTCAAGTGGATTTTGTCAAGACTTTTTAAAGTCTAATCCCCTGACAAGCTTCTAAAATTGTTCACAATTGTCTCCAAGTAGTGCTACACAGTCATGGGTAGAAAGTCAAACTGCATCAAGGCAGACAGGACTGTCACTTTGGCAGGGGAATAATCCTACAACTCCGATGCCTCAGAAAGATGAGGACGACAAAACACCTTCTTAACTTGTTGGTAATTGTGGCAGGCAAGAAGAGAATTTAATGAGCTTGGCAAAATAGCTCAGTGGCACTCTGCCTAGTCTCAGCTCTGTGCATCCCATATCCAGGGAGAGTCCTTTGTTGAAACAGACCTGATTCTCTTGAGTTACTTTCGCCCTTTCTGTTTTTCTCCTAAAGCAATATGTTTGGTTGACAGAAAAATTCTTCCCTACGAAGGCACCTACCAAGCTTACACATAATACAAATTCAATTACATTTTTTAAAGCTGTAAGAAAACATGCTAACGTAGTAATCCCACAGACTACACCTTAATGATCATGCCGACCGTGGCCAAGTTAAAACTGTTGTGGGAATCATAATTTGGAATTTCCTGCTCCACTTAAAGTCTCCAGGGTCAAACTGCCATAAAGATCTTTCTTATATTGAAATTCCATCTTTCCAGAAAGTAAAGAACAACCTACCTTCATATCCAAAGGAAATCAAATCCAAGAGAAGAATTAGAAAGTGACCTTGGATATGTCATTTCACCCTTCCGAAGCTCATCAATGAAATGAAGGTTGTTGGATCTCTTAGTCCCTTGCCAGCACTAACATCATGTGATTCTGCTGTACAGGTGCTACCCAGTAATTGAGGGTTATATAAATCACACGGGAGTAAGATGGAACACTAGACCACTAAGAAAGGCAGTTAGAAGCATACAGCTCAGATCCCCTTCAAAACGTCAGCCAACAGGCTTTTTTTCCTTGGCTTACTGCCTTTTTAGCTGTCAACACCTTATACTGCCTCTTCCACAGGATTTTTTAAATGAATAAAATAAAAATGCTTTAAAATGATCTAAACTCTAAAGGATAACTTCAGGCTAAGAAGGTTAAAAACTGCTGGTGAATAAAAGGTTAGAATGACCATTCATTGAAGAATGTGGTTTCCGTGGTTATTTTGTATTATACACTGAAGCCATTTTTCCTAAAGTTCTTATCTCAAGATATGGCACATTCCAGGCTCTATCCTCACATGACAACCTATGTTTTACAGAATCCTTAATTAGTGAGTGAAGCCCAATGACATATTGTAAGGTTTTGATGACACAGAATATACAAGTAAAAGCCTTTCTCAGTGACAAGGGAGAAGGTCTACTTATGAGTTGAATTTGAATTAGTATATTTTTTCTCATTCTTGAAAACAACTTTTGTCCATGTGATTAAAATCTAGCTACTACATTAAAGAAGAAGAAAAAGAAAAAGAAGGAAGGAATGAGGAGGAAGACGAGGAAGAGGAGGTGAAGGGAATGAAAGGGAAGGGAAGGATGTAGAACATAAGAGTTGGTATAAGGCTGTGGGAATGAAGAGCAGTGAGGAATACAGGGACCCAGCTTTGCACTAATTAGCTTTGTGCTTAATCTTAAATAAATCAGTAGATTTCTCTGATCCTAGATCCTTCATCTATAGAATGATTTGGCTGAATTATTAATGATTATTAATGGTGTTTATCATTTCTTCCAATTCAAACATGCCATGACTAAAAGTAACTAGAAAATAGTTATAATTGAACACCCATGTGGGAATGTGGAATAATTTAAAGTCCTGATTTGTAATCTTTTGAAGATCAAGAAAAGTTTTGGTGGGTTTGTATGTATGTCTGAGGGAGCAGTAGGGGTGATTGGTTACTTGCTTGTTTTTAATCTGGCAGCTCAGGGGGACACTTTTCACCCTTAGCATCTCTCCTAAATTTCTGAATTCACAGTATGTCAGAAGATTATCAAAGTTGTCTTATTCCTTCCTCTAGGGACGATAAACCATTATTCAAATGTTTTCAACTTGCAGTCAACTAAAGCAGCTCTGAAAGAGTCAAGGGAGTTAGGTTAGAGTTTCTGTCAGTGATCTTAGATGGAGGGTGTTAGGAGTCATTGAAATGTAGATGGCGGGGAGAAAACGGTTACAAAGCACTCAGAGAGTCTAAAATGAAAAGAATTATATTAGTGCCAATGAGTATTATTTCATAAAAATTCCCTTTGTGACTGATGAGAAGGAGCTTAAATCTTCAAATAAAGCATTTAATTCACACCTGACAGCGATTTTCAGAGTATGGAACAAGCAATGTTAGTAATTCCATTCTTAGCCCAAGGAAAAACTGTGCTGCAGAATAGAGTGGCAATAAAATAAATGTCTGTGGTTCTTGAAAAAGAAAAACTCTGAACAGAAAGGCCCTCCAGCAAAAGGAGTAAGCCCTGTGCCAGCCTGAATTCCTCTAACTTTCAACTCGCAGGTTAAGGGGCTTGCAATGCTCATGTTATTTCTGCACTGGTTTGACTTAAACACTAGCACCCACACACAGGTGACCCTTGGCATTTGTGGATTCGACTTTTGTATTGTTGATCATTCCAAGCAACTTTTGAAGGTCTTTGACTTGTGGTTGTCCTTTTGCTGAAACCTCAGCATGATTAACGCTTGGGGAGGGTTGCAGAAGTGAGCCTGCTGATAACTGAATTCAGTATTTACTTCTCAATGTGACTTCATTATTTTATTCTTTTTTGCCTGTTTGCATTAACGTCCATGAAGCAATATGCAAAACAGCATGCCAAACAGAAAATAATTGTAAGCAAGTAATGGATTCACAAATTCTGTTTATTGAGATCCTCTATGTTGGAACTAAGAATGGACAATTATACCCCATCTGTAACCATGTGCAACCAATGGCAAAACAGAAGACATAGGTAGATGAAACATCATAGTATATGTAGTTGCCAGTAAACTTGATCAGAGTGCCTACTTTGGCCTGTTGACACATTTAGACTTCTCACTATTCCTCTATCAGAATTCACCATACCTCCCCAATGATAGCAGAGCACTAGAAAACAATAGGCCTGTGCTCTCAGAAACTTACATCAGTAAGATAAGGAGAATATGTGTGTCCTGAAAGAGAAAGGGGGCCTAGGAATAAAGATTATAGACCCCTTACATGATGTCATCAATCAAACATGCTTCTTCATCCTGGAGAAGCAATAAGAGGTGGAAAGTAGAGTGTGAGTTTCATTCATGGAAATGTGTACACTTTGCTATCTGAATTCAAAAGTTTTTCATGCTCCATTTTGGTTTTAGAAGAATTCATTGGCATCCACTAATTAGAGCAGCAACAAAAATAAACATAACATTCTGAATCAGTCAGAGTAAGCCAGGGCACGCTACAGTAACAAATAATAAGACCTCATTGTCACAAAACATCAAAAATTTACTTTGTAGTCACCTTCTATGACCACTACAGATTTGCTATGGACTAAAAACCAAGGGCAAAAAACAGGCAGTAAAAAGAGACACATGGAAGATGCAGATATTAGAAATTGTTTTAAAATATGTTATTAAGTTTAAAAAATTGTTGAAAAATAGTTCTTAATGGGTTTCTTGAGTTTCTACCATCTTGCAATAAAAGCATTGACGCTTTTTGTTCTAGAATAGCTTTTAAAATATACTAATGCAGCAAACAACCTTGCAAAAGAGTGATAGTGTCTCCCTCTGAAGCAGCGGATAGGTTTACTATATGGTATAATAAAAACAATGTCCCTTCCAAGGAAAAAGAAAATATCTGCTTCCAGCCTATTATAAAAGATTTTGGTTTCTCAAGTTGGAGATGCTCAACTTTGACAGAGACCCACTTCATGCGCAGTATCCAGCTAAACTGCTCTTCATCATCATCCTATGGGACTAAAGGAGCAAGGGAAACCAATGCAACCAGGAATCACATGCACATTGCTGTGCTGTGAGTAATAAAGTCGTATTTCTCTGATCTAGATGTCTCATGTCTTCTGTAAGGACCCATGAAACTTTGGCATGTTAACTTGTTAGGTTGTAAGTAGGGCTAAATATTAGACCCTTGTCAGTTCTTGACAAAAATTAGACAATTATAAGAAGAATTTTAGCAGGAATATGAAAAGTATTACAACATGGAAATCACAGGATTTAAAATAAATTAAAACTGAGAACTCAATAGACAGATTTAACAGAAAATTAGACACAGCTAAAGAGAAGATTAGTAAATGAGAAGATACATAAAAGGAAATAACCAGATTGAAGCTTGACAGAGAAAGAGATGAAAAATATGAATACAACTGAAGCTCTCTGTGTATCTATCCATAATTCCATTACTCTTGCCCATTCTAAAAGTAACTATTTTTTATTCAATGTTTATATATCCATGTATGCCTATATATATTTACTTAAGTATGTGTGTGTGTATATATATGTGTATGTGTGTATGTGTACCAAATAATATAGAGCATTGTTTGTACTCTTAAAACCTTTATATAAATGGCATTATAATGTGCTTGCCTTTTTGTTTAGTATTAGAATTCTATAAAAAGTTTTTGTTGTGAATTAATTTCACTGACTCTCCCTCTTATTTCACATAACGTGGCAAAACATTCTCATAATCAATGTGCCTTTTGTACCAAAATGTTATATTGTTTTATATTATTAGTGATTTTACCAGCTTTCCAGACAATTCCACGTTTATTTCCCAACTGGAGGCATAAAGAGCCTCAGTTAGAAAAAAATCAAAAGCCATAAAATGCATTTAAAAAAAGTAAAATCCACTAAGAAAGAAATTTAGATTTATTATCAATACATGGTAGGATCTGGAAAAACAATGTGACATTAAAGAATTAGAAAGCTCTTTTTGTAAATTGCCAATTAGATCATTCATAAATATCCTAAGAGAGATGAAAAGGGTATCAGTATGGCTAAAACCTAGAAAACACCAAATTATCTTCTTTTGCTGATAGATCCCATGCCACAGCATAATAGTTTTCATTGCAGATCATAAAGTGAGCAGATTGAGCCAAAATCAGATGGAATTTTCTCTGAAATTTTCTCTGAATAAGTCACATAAAGCATTAGAGGACACTGGGGTAGAATTCAGGCCATTTCTATCTTGGAAATATACAAATTTGTTGACTAGAATGTCTGCACAACATAAAAGTTGACATATTTCTCCCAACTCAAGGAAGCTTAATTATTAATGTTCAGAATATATGGAATTTTAAAAAATATCACTGATTGAAATAGGAAAAAAAGATAATTCTAGCATGTGCAAAATTTTTTATTATTGTCATTGAAATGAGAAAAGACTTGCTCCAGTAAAAATATTCCAAAGAAAAATGTAATGTCTTATTCTATTCACAAGTTTTCCTGTAATGAAAAGTGGTAAGGTTAGGACAATATTAAGTAAAGAATACTTTGTAATAGATATGTGAAAAGAAGGATTTTAAGCTACTTGATTTGATTGAACTGAAGTCTATGCTAGAAAGTGTAGAAGCAGAAAAGGTGTAATACCTTTTCTTACCCATCATGAGAGGTATGGCTGACATTTCTGTAAGAAAAGGCAGGCAAATAATAGAAAAGCATAACTAATATATTTAGTCAAAGTTTTACATGACACAGGAGACTTCACAAATGAAGCCCCAAGACCCAGGGAAAACTGGTTTTATGCTCAGGTTTTATGAAGAATGGACAGCCATATAAAAATGTGATTCAACAGAAGGGTATAATCCAATGGTAACAGATTAAGAGGGGAATCCTGGAAAGGCCCATTTGTGTAGATTCTTCTTGGACTTTCTACACAGCATTCTTCCCCCAGGTATAAGACAGAACACCCCTGGAATGAGGATCTTCAAGGGAGAAGGATGAGGGGAAAAGGTTATCTTTCTAGGTTTTATTGCTTGCTTCGGGAGATCAGGGTTCTGGTTTCTGTGATGAACTTTAGAAAAGAGAAATTCTGGTTTCTATGACTTGCTTCAGGGGAGAAAGAGGGATGGGAGACAGGAGGGCAGGAAAAGGTCAGAGAGATAATTTGCTTCTGAGGCTGCTTCTGTGCCCTTCCAATATCTTTTTGTACTAAACATCTTAAAGCACCATACTTTGGGGTATCATTTTCTGAGCCCCAGTGAAAGGATAACTTGACATCTGGCAAGATGGCTTTTTGCAGCTGAGACAAACTCTGATGGAGCTGACAGGTTGAGGGGTGCCTGCTGACCGTACTCCCTTCAGGTGGGCAGCCAGTCTTTCCTCAAAAAAGAAAAATTCAGGATGTTAGAAATGTAAGGGAGAGGGAGATATTTAAATTGATGCAAGGATATGCAGATCTTTTCTTCTTGGGCCAGTTTTGTAAAGGTATGACTCCAATTTAAATAGCCCTCTCTACTAGTTATTTTCTCTTTACCTCTTCAAGCCCTCTACCCTCAAAATCTTCACCCAAGACCTAGAAAGCTGGCTTTTATTGACTTTATCAGTAGGCTTTACTGCCCTTTTGTTCATTGTTGAGATTTGTTGAGATTCACCCACAGGAGACCAAAGGACAGGAGAAGAAGATCAGGGTGTTTATTCCCCTAACTCAGCCCTGCCAGGCTGTAGGTTGAAAGTAATTCCTTACTAGAGGCCAGCATTCTTGCTGGATGTCCCTCTCCTATAGCTAAAGCTCTCTCTCCAGGTGGCAGTAGCAGCCCCCTCCACTAGACCCTTCAAGTTCACAGGTGCAACAGCTTAATAGGGGGTATATCACCATCCTATATTGGTTTTCCTTAACCCTGACCATGCCCATGAAAAAATTTCTTTCACTAATCTGCCCTTAATTACTCCACCTCTTCCTGCTAGGATCTTGGCAAATTCACTTTTTTTTTTTGAAGCCTCTTCACTAATGCACCTCAAAGCAATAAAGAGATCTACTGTAACAAAAGGAAGAAACATAGGAGAGAAAATTCTTAGAACACAATTAATAAGGCTGACTTTGATGAGAAACAGCAAGTGTCTTCATTTTGCTGGGATGCCCCTCTCAATTCTCTGCCACAGTTAACACCCTTTTCTGATTCTTTGGAGCATCTGAATGCATAGTAGTTGATCTACCCAGAAACCCCTTGGCCAGGAAGCTTTCCCTGAGCATCTTTGTTTATAAGCCTAAGGAATTAGTAAATACAGTATACGTCCAATAAAACCCACACACAAAGCATGGGCAAATAATAATATAAAAGCATTTTCTTATTAAAGTTATGATTAGGTTTATCACATCTAATCATAACAATCTCTCCAGGGAGAAAAGTAAGCAAGTCTTCATTATGCACCACTACTTGCCAAAGCCAGAATTCTCTTAGGGACAAAAAAACCCAAGTAAGCAATAGTGTGTTTTTAGAATATACACCTTTGCCCAAGGAGTTGGTCCAAAATGAAGCTCACCTAATAAGTAACTGCTCAACCAGTTAGCAGAGCTGTATTTACCAAGCAAAATAAAGCTTAAATTTCAGGCTCCAGAAATTGCACAGACTGCTTCCAAGGCTCTGGGAGGAGCCCTGTAATATATCCACATGGTCCATATGTGTTTGTAAAATTTGCTACTATAAGAATTTTAATCAGAACTAGTGAAGACTATTATTTCTTTCCACTCTGCTATTCTCACCATCGGACTTCCCCCTGTGTTGGTAAAGTTTGAATGGCTACAGGCATTTTTACAGTTTGGCTAAGCAGAAGTTCAGCTGGGCACACATCTAGTTTTGGTTTATGCGGCATACGTAAACAGTTTTCAGTCACTTCTGAATATAGTTATAAGCCCTTCCGTTTTAGGGATGGCCTCCAGGAATATTCCCACCACCAAATGTGCCAACTTGTCCTGCACTGGACACAATGGTGCGGGGCCAAATTGCTATTTGAGGTGAACATGTTGCCCAAAACTGGTAGCATGAAGGAATTAGAGATGTCTTAGTCCATTTGGGCTACTATAACAAAATACCATAAACTGGGTGACTTATAAACAACAGAAATGTATTTCTCATTGTTCTGGAGACCGAACAGTCCAAGATCGAGGCACATGCAGAGTCAGTATCTGTTAAGGGTCTGCTTTCTGGTTCATACATGCCACCTTCCCACTCTGTTCTCACAAGTTCTCCTCTATAAGGCACTAGTCCCATTCATGAGGGCTCCACTCTCATGAACTCATTTCTTTCCAAAGGCCCTTCTTCCTAATACCATCACCTTAGGGGTTAGGATTTCAACACATGCATTTTAGGAGGGCACAAACATTTAGACTATAGCAGGGTAAAAACAAGGTTTGAAAGGTCTGTAGCTGGATGCTTCAAAGTGGCATAATGTGAAGAATTGTATATATGAGATATATTAAATTATAAATAGATTCCATTCTCAAGGATGCATAATCAAAAAAGTTCTCTCAGGAATAGACGCAATAACGCATATGATGTGATTACAAACACCACATATGTCTTTTCTTTTTTGATGGGAATCATGCAAAGTAGAATTAAACTGAATTCCTACGGTTAAAGGGTACAAATCTATAGCTGTCCTACAAACAGAGTATGTCTATATTTTTATTATTATCAAAAATATAAAAAAGTATCAATCAGCCCCTCTAGAGGAAAACAGAATTATCTTTATATTCTCCCAATAAAAAATAGTATTACAAAATGCTGTTATGTGAAGAAATAGCATGCAGAAAAGATGTATGATAGACAAGTGGCAGGCTACTAAATAATGTAGAAATCATTAGCTTTCTGGATTTCTTTGTGTTTGTGGCATTTGTCACCTTTTTAAAAAAATGTGTATGTGGTTGTGGTTTGTTTCCAGATAAATATTCGCTTTTATGTCTAATAACATATTCATAAAATTTGATTCTTTTTCTTAAAGAGGCCTCCACTCAAATTGCATAAGCTTTAGAGTCCACATTGTTCTGCCAGTTGGCTTCATATACAGTAATGTAAATTCTAAATTCGATGTAAATTCTAGCTCCACATACACAAAGCAGGCACCAAATGGGATGGAACATAAGGGGAGGGTCTCAGAGTTAGGAAGAACATATGTCACAGGTAGTATGACAATTGCCATCTGCCAAGAAATGCAAGTTATACAATTGCCCCTAAAACCATCATCTAGTGTAGACTGGCATCCAGCACACAGCTGTCCAAAGATAGACATCAGAAAAGCTGCTTTCTAGTTGTATCCTTGTCTGTAACAATCTTCTAAACAAGAAGAACTCAGATGATTTCTCTGTGCTTTAGTTTCCTCATACTGAAAATGAGTTGACTTCTAGGACAATTCTCATCTTTACTCTCTACACAAAACGGCACAAGGCCCATACCCAACCTACCCTACTTACTGAGATTTCCCAGAGGGCCCTACACCTCACAGCCCCTTCTCACTCCAAATTACTGCTGCCCCGAATTCTTGATTATCCAACTGATACCTCACCTCTGGCAACCGGAGTCCTCTCTCCTCCCCATCTGCCTAGGATACAGAGCCTCTTACTTCATTTTCTAAAAGAACATTTAGACAAGGATATTTTCTGCAGCAGGTTTTTACTGAATATTTTCATAATTAAAGAAGAGTTTGGCACAGTGCTGGGCCAAATATTATTTTGAATGCGATATCAGATATCACTGTATTTCAAAATTTATCAAACATGTCCTGCCCAGGAAGTACTTCTCCTTAGGCCATGAATGTTCTTAGGACCAAAGCTTTTTCCATCCTGGGGCCTCATCTGTAGAACCTTCCTCCCATTTTCTCTTTAAGGTTGCTACACCCTTTCTTAAACCAACTGACAGTGGTAAAATTCATTATACTTTGCTGCGTATATTTTAATCTTTATTTTAATCTGCATAAGTTTTAATCTTTTTCTTTTTGGCTAAATTGGTCCCAAATAGAAAATAGCCTAAGGTACTTCTTATGAGGTATAAATAAAGACGTACTTCCTAAGGCTACATTTCATGTCTCTTTGGGCATTTTAAAAATAATTCTCTCTCAAAAAAGAATTTATTCATCTGAGTTCTTCCCCAGCTAACCAATTGAAACTGCAGGCAGCCTTTTAGAGTATAAAAAGCTTTTCCTGTCTACGTGCAGTGGCTCATGCCTGCAATCCCAGCACTTTGGGAAGTGAAGAGAGAGGATCACTTGAGCCCAGGAGTTGGAGACCAGCCTGGGCAACATGGCGAAACTCCATCTATTAAAAAAAATACAAAATTTAGCTGGGAGTAGTAGCACACCTGTGGCCCCAGCTACTCAGGAGGCTGAAGTGGGAGTACTGCTTAAGCCCAGGAGGCAGAGGTTGCAGTGAGCCATATTTGCTCCACTGTACTCCAGCCTGGGTGACTGAGTGAGAACTTGTCTCAAAAAAAGAAAACAAAACAAAACAAAAAAACACTTTTCCCAATTGCAGGTTTTGCATTAGAAAACTTGTAAAAATTAAGAGAAGAACTATTGTAAAACCTTTTTAAAAATTAAAATGTTATATCAAAATATTATAAAATGTATATGCATAGAACTGTCGTTTATTAGATTATTTCTAGTACAAAACATTATTTCTGCTACCTCTAGAGTTATTCTGAACTTTCTTTTTCCTGCCATTGAATCAAGTCCTAAATCAAGAATACAGCTATTTGGACCACTTTATAAGCCACCGTAAGGAAAACCCGGCTATATTACCATCCCAGGAAGAGCTGCATGAAAGTTCTACCTCACATATCAATCTGCTTACCCAGGACTCAACTTTCTATATATGACATGAGACCAAAAGATGAAAGTCAGAAGCAATATCCTCCTCAAAAATAGAACTTCCTTTTAAATAAGAGAATTATAGAATTATAAATATCTTTAGAGATCATTTATTCTACTAGCCCCATTTCAAAAATAAGGAAAACTGAGACCGAAAGAACCTAATGGTCAGGTGAAGAAAATCATACCCCTGTTTGAGGCCAAGTTGGAAACCAATCCAGCTCTCCTGACCTTGGCTATTCTCACTTCTAAAATGTAATCTACCTACCTGAGTTTGGGATGCTAAAAATATTTATCACGGCCAGGCACGGTGAGTCACACCTGTAATCCCAGCATTTTGGGATGCAGAGGCAAGCAGATCACCTGAGGTCAGGAGTTCAAGATCAGCCGGGCCAACATGGTGAAACCCCGTCTCTACTAAAAGTACAAAAATTAGCCAGGTGTGGTAGCACTGTAGTCCCAGCTACTCTGGAGGCTGAGGCAGGAGAAGAACCCAGGAGGTGGAGGTTGCAGTGAGCCGAGATCATGTCACTCTACTCCAGCCTGGGTAACAGAGCAAGATTCTGTCTCAAAAAAAAAAAAAATGTATTTATTTATTTAAATATATATATATATATATATATATATATATATATCTTTATTCAGGGGACAGGCTGGAGCATAGACCAATGACACATCAATTCTAAATATCATTTCTAAGCTTAAACATAACGATAATCTACTTGTTTTACAGTTTTTAAAATTGAAGTTCATTTGATATGCTTGGATTATTATTATCTCTTTTTTCCCTTCAAAAATACAATGTTGATTTTTCAGTGAACACTCAGTGCTATCAGCATTTAATTGCACATGGGTTACTTGTGAAGCTAGGTGGAAGCTTTAAGAAAAGGATTAATACCTTTATTATGGAAATAATTAGTTTCTGGTGGTTCCTTGGTATACCAAACTTCCTTGCCTGCGCAATGCTAGGTTAAACAGTCTGCTTTCTATCTAGGGGTTCATAGTGTCCCTGTAGCTAATCAAGGGCATTTTTAAAAAAAACGGAAAAGAAAGCAGAAAATAGAAAACGAGTAATCCCCACATCATATTAGCACTACAAGAACAGATCTCAAACTCTGCATTTCTGAGGAACTGTATTAGTCAGGGTCTCTTGGTTACAAATGACAGAAACTCACTTGCAGTTTAGGCAAAATAGGGAAATTATTGGAGGGATACTGATGTATCTCATATAAAAGCTAGAAGGAAAGGGAGTACAGCTGAGCCTCAAGGACAACTAAAACTACTGTCACCGTCTCTCATCTCTGCTTCTTTGTGCACTTTGATTTCACTCTCTGAGACTAACTTAGAACACAGTAGGGAGCATGACCGCCAACAGCTTCCCTGCCTTATACTCTCAGCACTCAGAGGGTGTTCAAGCTTTGAAAGTCCCAGGGAAGAACATAATTGGCCCAGCTTGGATAGACGCTCCTTCCTAGACAACTTGATAGTGGTCAGGCAGACTGGGATACTACACTTTTTTCACGGCTGCGAAAAGGAAGTGCTGCTTTCAGCAGAAAAGAAAAGTGCTTAGAAGATTAAAAATTAAAAATAATTTAATATCTACTAAACACATTTTCGATTAGGGGAACTATGAATATATCACAAGATTCAGTTGTGTGTAAGTGGGGCTGGTCTCTGTTTCCAAATTTAATAGCTCTGGGACCTTGTGCCACTATCTTAATCCATTAAACTCCCTTGACCTCAGTAACTAATTCATAAAATGGGAATAAATACTTTAAGTCACTGAAGGCAGGAGACTAGACCAGGAATGTGGCAGCCATGGGCATAGACCTTGCAAACCTCCTCCACAAGGAGCAAACTTGACCAAGGGCTAAGCTTCTGCCCCTTGAAACCCATTGCCTGGTTTTGTCAAGGCTGCTCTTGGACAACGATTGAGTATAGGGGGAATGGCATACCCATTCCTGGGAACATAATACTTCACAGTACTCTCAATGTCTTCCAACCTTGACTCTCCTCAATGACTTTGCTGCATTTTTCTTAGACCGCATGGCAGTCTACGAAGCTTTTATCTAACTTTCTCCCTCTCTTCTTCACTTGGTAATCAGACTTGCATGATAGTCCAATTGATCTCTCAGTCCTTCTTTACTCTCCACCTTTTCCATTCACACAAGCATTGCCCCTAATAAATTCCTTGCATATTTAATCTTATCTTCATATTTGCTTCTGAAAGGACCTAGACTAATAATACAAGTTGGTATAAAGTTTTCTTCGTAATCTAGGAAATGATTTTATTCTTTTCACCTAGGGTAATAGTCCCCTTAAAGAACTGAATCAATGAGGAAAAAAAAAGTGTTAAGTCCAATTACCCCTCCCAGGCCTACTGTATTAAAGTCCCCAGAAGCTCAGACCTAAAATTGTGCATTTTATTTTTTAAAAAGTTTGGAGGTTTGGGGGGTGAGGGAGCTCTTGCGGTCAGTGTGGTACCTATCAGAGATGTTCAATACTTCCTTTACAGCCCCCACTGGCCCGTCATCCCCCCATTAATGCTTCCCTGCATGAAGGCACTCAATGGGATTCGACTCCCTGACTCCTTCATGATTGAGGGAGGAAACATATTATTATTTTTGGCCAATTAGTTTTGAAAGGAAACTGTATGTCATTCTCAGGCAAGAATATTAAATTACCAGTGTGAGGCCCTCTAGATTAATGCTACTCCAAGTGTGGGCAACAAACTGGGTGCCAGTCCACCCATTAATTTTTCCTAGTCCTTGACAAGATTACTACAAAAATGGAAATGACTATTTAGAAAACTTTATAGTAATTTAACTTTGTTGCAACATCCAAACATGTTTTCTGTAATTTATTTTTATTATATTTCACAAAAGTATTGGTCCACAACAGAGTGAAACTAAAATAAATAAATAAAAATTGGTCCTTCACCACAGGTAGTTAGACAAGTACTGCTTTAGAGCTTTCATTTCCCTCTGGCACTGGGAACAGCAGTATTCAAGATGCTGACCACTCAACCAACTTGGATCCAAGAAAAACTGAGTGGAAACTCACTTTATCCCCACCCTGCCTTCAGGCCTAGGTGAACCCACCATATAAATTAAATTTAAGTGAGAAATAAACTTTTGTTGGGTATATTAGTCCCAGTTCTCATGCTGCTATGAAGACATACCCAAGACTGGGTAATTTATAAAGAAAAGAGGTTTAATTGACTCACGGTTCCGTGGCAGGAGGAGACTCAGGAAACTTACAATCATGGCGGAAGGGGAAGCAATTACATCTTCACATTGGCGGCAAGAAGGGGAAGAATGAGTGAAGGGGAGAAAAGCCCTGTATAAAATCATCAGATCTCATGGGAACTAACTCACTATTACAAGAACAGCATTGGGGAACCGCCCCCAGGATCCAATTACCTCCCACTGGGTCCCTCCTACCACACGTGAGGATTATGGAACCTACAATTCAAGATGAGATTTGGCTGAGGACACAGCCAAACACACCACTGGGCTAAGCCACTAAGATTTGGAAATTACTTATTTCTACAGCAAAATTTAGTTCATCTCAGCTGATACAATCTCATAAATTAGGACCAACTGCACAAGATGAAAATAAAAATCTATATAGTAACAAATCAAGGGAAATCTCTGTGTGTCTTGTGATTTCCCAAAGAGAGAGGATGTTAATTTACAGTTTAAAAATATACCTATATTTTGTATAAAGAGGTGTTTTTTAAAAGAACAAAGAAAAGTAGAGAAATGGTAACTATGTAATAAACATGGAAAGCCAAATAGCAGCCAACAGAAGTAATTGTTTATCCACAAAAATCCTATTTGGACCATTGATTTACATCCTCTTAGTGATGATGATGATGATGATGATGATGATGATGATGATCATGATGATAAAAGACTTCCATTTAAAATGAAAGCTAATAATCACAGTAAGTTCTGCTCAGCAAAGGAACTAGGAATTACTCTGCTACGCACTTTGCCCTTTCCTTTTACAAAGTAACTTGATGAGTCACTTTGAGTATTAAAGGTAGACTAAAAAATCATTCTTTCTAAGGACACAGTAAAACAAAAAGATCATTAAACTATTTAACATAATAAGGGAACAAGAATTTAAGACCCTGAGAGGAAAAAAAGGTAGGGAGGAAGAAAGAAAGAGCTTAGATACCAGGTTGGCTGAAGCTTACAGAGAAATGTCAGTGCTATAAATGAAGGTTTGTGTCCTCCCAACAATCATATATTGAAACCCCATCCCCAATATGATGGAATGTGAAGATGAGACCTTTGGGAAATGAATAGGTATGGGATTAGTGTTCTTGTAAAAGAGGCCTCAGAGAACTACATTGCTCCTCTACCATGTGAGGACACAGTGGAAAGATGAGAGCCATGCAGGAATGAGAAAGCAAGTCCTCAACAGACACCAAATCTGCCTGTGTCTTGATCTTGGACTCTCAGCCTCCAGAACTGTGAGAAATCAATTTCTGTTGCTTATACACCACACAGTCTATTGTATTCTGTTTTCACAGCCTAAACAAACTAAGACAGTCAGCCACTAAGAAATCCCTAACAGGGGAACCAATGGAACTGTCATAATTTTAAGCTATTTGTATTGTTGAGATGTAAATGTTCTGCTGCCCTATGCATTCATAGAGCTTTGGATTGGTGGTATCTTAGGATGGGGTCATTGAGAAGGCGCCTCATGTAGGGTCATTTCAGTGAGAAAATTCACACACTGAACTCAGAAGAAGCAAGAACTTTAAGTCAATCTCAATTTGAAGAAAATCTGAGCTAGCCCCTGAATTCCCTACAATACACAGATGGAGATTTCAGTCAATTACATTTTAGTCTTAAAGGACAGGGTAACCCTGTCTTTTCTATCTAAACCGTAATGATAATAGCCAAAATTTGAGTATGTAAAAAAACTTGGAATAAGCAAATAAGATTCCTTTCCAGTGGAAAGTTATGCACTTTGCAGAGCACATTGTTTGGGGTCATCTAATTCTGGCTTTTCATCATCTTTGAGCTATTTTTCAGCTCTGTAAGTTGTAGAAAATTACAGTGCAATGCAAAAGACTCTAGACAATGAACATGCAAATGAATCATCTGGTGGAGGAACAACTTCTCACCCCCAAGCCAGTTTGTGTCAATTTGCAAATTAATTTTATAATTTCTGATCTACAAACCTCTGTTTCCTTTATATCTTCTTTGAGCCAACTAAAATATCTCCCTGACTCCCTCATTAATAATGAGTTAAGTAAAATCTTTAGCATATGTTTATTTTATATCTGTATCAAAATATTTTATCTATTTTTAATTATTTTTTAACAAAAATGCTTGTTATAAGCCAAACATTACACTAAACCTTTTATATGTAGCACCTCATATCATCTTCCCAATACCGGAAGAGTTGGGTGCTATTGTTATTCCCATTTTGTAAATTAGGGTCAACAAATGACAGCCAAGTGGGTGAAGTCAGGCCTGCCAATGTTTTCCTGCAGCCTGATGTTGCCTACAAAGTTTTATTGGGAACACAGAATACTCATTAGTTTATATATAATCTATGGCTCTTTTTGCCCTACAACAGCAGAACTGAATAGTTGTAACAGAGACAGTATGGTCCACAAAGCCTGAAATATTTATTATTTGTCCCTCTAAAGAAATAGATGACTGACCTGTATAGATGAGAAGAATAGGCTTTGAAAATTTATAAAAATTACCCAAATTCACACTGTCAGTGAGTGCTAAAGCCCAAACTCATTACCCCCTTCCCATATATCCTCAGAGGTCAATGATCCTGGTTCTACTTGTCCAAAGCCAGATTTGCTTCTAAATGACATGATTTTGAGTTTTTTAAAGACAAGCCCCTCTTGCCACGATTTGCATTCTCTTATGCTTGAGATTTCTTGAGGAAGGGATAATTCTTTCATGCAACAGTGAAAGATAAGGCTTAAAATGAAACATGCCTGAAAGAAAAATATATATAAGCAGTTAAGTTTGTGTGAAGGTGGAAATGACTGGGAATAGACCCCATTCCCTGAGTAGAGAAAGAGGTCAAGTCATTTATGTACACCTAGAGAGAAAACAAGGAATGATGGTTCAAAGGGAGGTTGGCAAAAAACAAAAATGAGGTTGCCTAAGGGCAGTCAGGCATCTAACTCAATACACCTCCATGGTTAACTCTTCCTTACCACCTCCAATCTGTTTTGTGTTTTGTTGTCAAAAGTGAAGGCAAAATATGTTGTTACAACAGTAACCTCTTATCAGCCTGTGTCAGCCTCTGAGAGTCTGGCTGGAAATCGCAAGAGAGCAATTGTTATATCTAAAGCTGTTCTGTGATGTTTAATAAGTTTCCTTTTGGAATACTGTCATCTTACCCTCCTCCTATCTCTTGCTCCCTGATCCCATATGACCCCAATTAGTGTGTCTCGGGGATTAGGGGTGGGCATAATTTCCTTCAAAAAAACAATTGCACAGAACTGTAAAATAAGTGAGGTCTGTTCAGCTCTCATGTCTTCATTATAATTTTCCAAAAACTACAAATAAGTGAAAAGGCCAGGGTGTCCATGAAAAGAATAATCAGAATTTACAGGGCAATGAAAGCCATATAGATAGGATTCCAACTAAAAGTGTTCTCACAATTAATTCACCAGCAATTCAGCACTGGTAATTGAATGAGAGGGCTACAGTTTTTGGATGTTGTTTTTAGTCCTTCCAAAAAGTTGAGGCAAAAATTCTACCAAAGAACAATTTCCTCTCCTTACCTCAATTTGTCTGTATCTTGTCTTGAGGACACAGAAAAATCTCTTCAAAACAAACGATGTAAATTACAGCAGCAGAAGGATAGCTAAGAATTAGGATCACATGGTGACCAGTAAGAAAACTCATCCCTTTATACATATCAACATTCTCTGAGATAGATACAGTTGGTTCTCATTGTTCATAGAACTCAGGTTCTATAAAGTCACCACAAACACTGACTTAGCAAATACTGAATCATTGCTCCTAGGGGAAATACAGAAGTAGGTTTCTGTAAGCATTTTTTTTGTCAAATGACAATACAAAACCTTGTTCTATGTGTTTCTGTTTAAACATACCTTATTTAATATACATTGTCTATTCATTAATATTGGACTCACAGCCATCAGCACTATAACTCATGATGGAACAAAGCAAATCTAACACACATATTTTCTCCTAATGCACATCAGAGCCTTCTCCCTCTTAGAACACTAGACAGTACTTCAGCGCTTCATATGGGAGCCATTTTAAACAGCAAAGTCAACAATAAAAAGCACAAAAATGCAAAAACACAGTGACACAAAATAAACCATGAAAAGAAAACTTTGTTACAGTTCAAAAACCGAAACAGAAAGGTAGAACACATCTTTGCTGGACCTCAGCTGCAAGTTTTTCATCACCCTGCCTATACACATGTTCAAGAATTACTGCAAAAGCACCTCAAGTATTGATTGTGGGGTTACAAATAACTTTTACCAAGTAGATGGCTATGGTCTGACTATGTTCCTCAAAATTTATGTGTTGGAACTTAATGGCCAATGTGATAGCATAATATTAAGAGGTGGGGTCTTTAGGAAGTAATTAAGTGATGAGGGTAGAGCCCTTGTGAATGGGATTAAGGACCTTATAAAAGCGCTTGCAGGAATAGTTCCACTCTCTTCTGCTCTTCTATCATGTGAGAGAACATAGTGCTTATCCTCTTTGGCCCTTCCCTTCTTTCTACTGTGTGAAGACACAGCATCCATTACCTCTGAAGGGTGTAGCAATGAGGTGCTATCTTGGAAGCAGAAAGCAGCCTTCACCAAACACTGAATCTGCTAGTGCCTTGATCTTGGACTTCTCAGCCTCCAGAACTATGTGAATCAAGTACCTATTATTCATAAATTACTCGGCCTGTGACATTTTATTGTAGCACCAAAAACTGACTATGACCAGAAATTGGTACCACAGAAGTAGAATGCTGCTAACAAAACCTTAAAAATGTGGAAGTGGCTTTGGAACTGCATGACAGGTAGAGAAGCAAGAAGAGTTTGGAGCTGCATATTAGAAAAAGCCTAGTCTGCAGTGAAAAGAGTGTTAAGGGTAATTCTGTTGATATTTTAGAATACAAGAGCTACAGACAGCCTAAATCTTAGAAATTACTTCAGTGTTGGTGACCAGAATGATTGTAGAAACATGAATAGTAAAGGCCATTCTGGTATACCTTTTTGAAAACTGGAGGAAAGGTCATCTTTGTTACAAAGTGGCAAAGAAGCTGGCTGAATTGTGTCCATGGCATAGTACTCTGTGGAAGACAGGATTTAAGAGCAATGAACTAGGATATTTGGCAGAAGAAATGTCGAAGCAAAGAGTTCAGGGTGCTGCAGGGCTTGTCTACTTCTAGTGAAATGTGAGAAAGAGGAACAAATTAAAGGTGGTAATTTATAATCAAAAAAGAAGTGGAACTTAAATGATTTGGGAAATTCTCACCTGGGCAATGTAAAGAATTTTTAAAAAGCATATCTGGGAGAGAATATCAAAGGTGTGGTCAAGTGAGATTAGGCCACTAAGGAGATTACATTACACTAATCTCCTTAGTGGCCTAATCTCACTTGACCACATCTTTGTATTCTCTAGTATCCTTTGATAAGGAGATTAGTGTAGAGAGAAGGAAGCAGGATGCTATCATCAAGACAATGGAAGAGTATCACTGAAGACGTTTCAGAGATCTTTGAGGCTGCCATTCCCATCACGGGCCCAGAGTATCAAAGCCTTGGGGGCAGAACAGTTTCAACGGAGGGGCTCAAGATGCCTGTAGAACTTGAGGTTCACTGTCCAACACTATCTCAAGTCTGCTGTCTGCATTCTGGCACAAAACTTCTTAGCCACCCAGCTATGGCTCAAGCAGACCCAGGTACAACTTGGGCTGCTGCTTCAGGGGACACAGGCAGTAAGCCCTGATGGCATCCACATAGTACTAACTCTGTAAGAGTACAGAGTGCAAGAGCTGTAGGGACATGGCTGACTTCACCTAGATTTCAAAGGACATCTCAAAGAACCCCAGGGCCCAGGCAGAGAACTGCCACAGGGCTGGGACTACCACTGGGATTTTCTACTAGCATGATGCCCAGTGGAGCCACATGGTCAGGGCTGCCAAAGAAGGTGTCCACTAGGACAATGTCTAGAGGAGTCTTAGAAGTAGTGCTGCCCCACAAGACCTCATAACTGTAGAGCCAACTGCAAGCATCGCTAGCCTGGGAGAGCTGCAGCTACCTACATCCAACCTATAAGAGCTGCTGTGAGTTGTGTGCAGCAAAGCCGGTAGGGCAGGCCCCCTCAGTACCTTGGAGGCCCAGCTCCTGCCCCAGTATTTCCAGAGGCTGAGACATGGAGTCAAAGGTTATTCTCAAGCCTCAAGATTTAGTGCTGTTTGCCTTGCTAGGTTTAGGACTTACTTGGGACCTGTTGGTCCTTTCTTATTTCCCGTTGCTCCCTTTTCTAATGTCTATCCTGTGCTTGTCCCGCCACTGGATTTTGGAAATATATAATGTTTGCTGTCACACATTTTCAGATGGAGAGCAGTTTTCCTTAAGATGAATCTTACTTTGTGTCTCATCCGTATCTGATTTGGAAGACTCTGAACTTAAGACTTTTGAGTTGATGTTGGAACAAGTTTAGACTTTTGGAGCTACTGGAATAGAATGAAAGCATTTTGTGTGCAAGAAGAATATGAATTCATGGGGCCAGAGACAGAATGCTATGGTCTGAATGCATGCCCCAAAGTTTACATGTTGAAACTTTATGGCCAACATGATAGTATTAAGAGGAACATGTAGGAGGTGATTAAGTCATGATGTTGGAGCCCTCACAGATGGGATTATGGCTTTTATGGGATTTGGGCTTGAGGGAGGAGGTTCACTATTTGCTGTTGTTCCTCCATGGAAGGACACAGCATTTCTGCCCTGTGGAGGATGCTACAACAAGGCATCATCTTGGAAACAGGGAGCAGCCCTCACCAGACACTGAACCTGCCAGCACATTGACCTTGGACTTCTCAGCCTCCAGAACTGTGAGAAATAAATTTCCATATTTTATAAATGACCCAGTCTGTGGCATTTTGTTGTAGCAGCACAAATGGACTAAGATATAGATATATTTGCAAATATGGAATTCACAAATAATGAGGATTGACTGTATCATTTTTTTCCTTAGAAACAGCATATGCAGTAAATAACACCTTTGGGATAATATAAACAGATCAGCATTGCCAAAATATGTTAGATAAACATTTTTAAATTCTAAATACTTCAGGCACAGGTATCAAATACAGTGGTTTCTTTAAGGAGAATGTCAAGCTGGACAGTGGTATGAAAGATTATTGAATCGGGAAAACGTTGACTGCTTCATTTCTTGGCAGGCATTGTGTGAAACAGAATTGACATCCAGGAAGCTGGCAGAGTAATTGATTTCCCAGTTCTCAAAAACTAATACCTAAAATCCAATCTCAAGCAGCCCTAAGGGTTTCTTGAAGTGCCCCTCCAAAAATCCTGAAATCTTCAGCATATTAACCTTGAGAATATTAAAAGTTTTCTAGGACTAAATCCCTTATGTATAATGAGCCTGTTAAAATGTTGAGTCAAAAAAAAAAAAAATACTAACAGTTAAGAAGTCAACAAAAACCAGTACTCGCTATTTTGCATATTATAAAAAAATGTGTTTCAGTAAAAACTGTGCATTTTCTACATATAGCACATCCTTAAAGGTTATCAAATTCTATCCTTTCATTGGTTTTGAGCTAGTTTGTAACACTTTTGAGTTGTACGTAACAAATAGACGTGTAAATTTTGTCTGATCTGATAGAGATTTAACTGACTCCCCTACCCTCCAGGGCAAAAATAGTTTTTGCCTCTACTGGCAATTCATTTCAACATGTTTTTGCTTGCCAGATAAGTTTGTGCTTTTTTAAACTTTTTCTTCAAACCAATTATAATATCTGCCTGGTTTCCGCTGTTAAGAAGGACAAACTTTTCTACTACCGCCTTAGTTTTCTCCTGGGGCCTGAAAATTAAACTAAAAAAGAAAGGTGTTAACAGGAGAAATGGTACCCAATTTTATTAAAATCTATGTGCACGACAGTTCATAGAGAAGAAGTGAAACTCAAAGAAGTAGTTAGACTCAGGGACTTATATATCATTTTAAGAAAGAAAGCGAGGGTTGGGCTTCAAGGAATGATAAATCATGGGAAAATGACTAGGAAATATATGGGGGAACTAATAGAAGATAAAGTTTATTTTAGTAAGGTTTGTTTATGCAAACTCATCTTGGTGTCAGCTCTCCATCTCAGGGAATAAGAGTGCTCTTCTCTTCTTGGTACACAACAGGATAACTTCACAAAGGGAAATGCATGCCCTGCTTTTAAGCAGCTAAGGGAAGAGTTCTCTGCCCTTCCCTTCCCAATGCCCTTCAACTCAAAATAATCCTTATACCAAAGTGACATATTTTAGGGTGGCATATTCTGATCCCCTTCAATTCATATATGAGTAAAATAAAACCTTTAATCAGGCATCTTTAGAGTGGTTTCCAGGGCCTTAATTTTACTGTGCTCTGTGGGAGGCACATGAGAAAAGGCAAGTCATATGCTTGCTAAGTCTTACATGCAATAGTTCAGACACTACTTATATAGAGTAAGTACAGTGTCATCTCTTCTTACCGAGTTCAGTTTTGTAATTAGGGAGAAAAAGAAAGGAGAAAAGACACTTTAGAGAATGTTTCTGTGCCCTGGATGGGGTTAAAAAAGCGAGATACCTTAAGTAGCACACGCAGTTGCACAGTACCAGAGTAGCAAAGGGCTATGAACAACTTCCTCAAATATCTTTCAAATCTTGAATAGTATTCAGTCTTGGTATAGTTTTCTAAGCAACCTTCCAAGGTGGCTCTTACAGAATAAATAACTGAAAAATCAGGCTGCTACAGCACTCAAGAGCTCCTATAGGCTATTTAAGCACCTCAGGTTTCATCTAATAGTAGTTACTAGCCACCAAATACTCTACTGTTAAGAGAATATTCTAGTATAACTTTCTTTTGAAAGAATATGTGAGTATGTGTGTGTGTGTGTCTATGTATGCCTGTGTACATGTGAAAGAGAGAGAGAGAAAGAAGGAAGAGAAAGAAAGAGAGAGAGAAAGATCCTCCATTAGTCTATTATGTAAGTAACATTCCAGAGAAATGATTGGTGGCAATTGTTGGACTTTTTACTAAGCAGTTTATCTAACAATTATCAATGGACACGCAGAAATTCATGGCTGGCTCGGACTCCAGGAAATCTGAGAGACATTGTCATACACAGGCTAATCATAGCTTCTGCATTCCTTCTACTCTCCATACTTGGAGACATTTAATCACTATCTGGAAGCTTAGCTCTACCTTCAGAATAGCAGTCATGCAGCTATCCAGACCTAAACAGAGTTCTAAACTATTCCAGTTCATTATGCCTCTATTCAGACTCAAATCCCTCCTGCTGCTTAGGCAACACAGATGCAATGTCTTCTTTCCAATAACCATGCTTTAACCTTATTTCCAAGCCCCACTCCCTCGCAAATATTCTTTTTATATACATGTTGTGGGCATTTCTTCATTAGGGGTCGTCTAATATTCAATCGCCTCCTCCCTGTTTACATCCTGATCTTCTTAAAGAGGAAATTCTCCCTTATAAGTATTCTTGATGGAAGGCAGTGCTCACCTCCTGCTTCCTAACCCAAAGGAGTTGTACTTTTTTTCTCCCTACCCTGGCATAGCCAGTGAGGTGGGTACATTACTTAGTTTCAGCCAATCATATGTCATGTGCATTTGCATTTGAGAATATTCAATTCTACTAGACAAATAAGTTTGTAGTTTATAAATCATAGGCAAAACCCTTTAAGGTATTTTAAGTACAGGTAAGTAGCTGGTAAGCAAAAAGTTTGTTAGATGGAGGTAGAACTTATGGGGCATGGTAATAGGAAGCTAACAAAGAGAGAATGTATGTGTCAGAGAAGAATGAAAGGAGCAACAAATGTTGAATGTTCATGAGGCACCTGGACACTAAGCACACATGAGGCTATATAGAAGGCACTGGATACTAAGCACACATGAGGCTATATAGAAGGCACTAAGTATTCAGGATACATTAACTATATATGAACACAACATTCATGAGGCTTTAAATAATCACTCAATAGTGACACTCATTCTGGCTCCTTTTTTCCTCTGCCCCCCAAAAACAAATAAAACCCGTGGCTCCTCATCAAGTTAATTGGTAAGCTCCAGCTGTGGCCAGTTGTACTTGTCCCTGTGTGTCTCCAATAGCGCAAGTATGTGCCTTTGGCCCACGGTGTCATCCATCTGTGGATTCCTTTACTCAAACCTCAGCTCTGGTCCTCATAACCATACATTGTTGCTTTGTGTCTCTCACTTTGTCTCGCTTTGTCGCCCAGGCTGGAGTGCAGTGGTGCAATCTCGGCTCACTGCAACCTCTGCCTCTCAGGTTCAAGTGATTCTCCCGCCTCAGCCTCCCAAGTAGCTGGGATTACAGGCACACACCACCACACTCAGATAATGTTTGTATTTTTAGTAGAGATGGGGTTTTGCCATGTGGGCCAGCCTGGTCTCAAACTCCTGACCTCAGGTGATCCACCTGCCTCAGCCTCCCAAAGTGCTGGGATTACAAGTGTGAGCCACCACGCCTGGCCTTAACCACACTTGTGAAAGACTGATGTGGCAGGATATATGAACATTGCATATTCTAAGATTCAGATTATGTTGTCCTTCCAACCCACATGCATTTATCCTAAATCAGTTAATTCATCCCATCCCTTTCTCCTTGCTTCTCTCTGTGTGTTTTCACTTCACTGGATTGGATAAGTGTCATCGGAGCATCTTAATTTGTTCTGCAAACCTTTCTGTTCTATGTCCTCTAGGATAGTCAGCCTGGTAGTGCCTCCTCACCTCCCCTTGGTATCATCTGATTTTTTAATGTTTGCCCATCTGGTGAGTGTGTACTAATAATTCACTGTGGTTTTATTTTTGCCTTATTATCAGTGAGGCTGAGGGCCTTTTCATAAATTTTTTAACCATTTCAATTTTCTATTTTGCTAAATGCCTGTCCAGGTCCTGTGTACAAATTTCTATTGAGCTGTGTGGCTTTTTCATATTTCATATTTGTGGGAAGTCTTTATTTATTTTGGATCCAGATCTTTGGTTAAGTGTCACAAATATTATCTTCTACTCTGCTGTTTCACTCTTTTAAGGAGTCTTTTGATGTATATAGTTCTTAATTTTAACATATTAAGAAAAAACAATCTTTTCCTTCATAGATGGCATTTTTTTGTGTCTTATAGGAAAATCCTTCCTAACTGACTCCATGAAAATATTTTCATGCTTTACCTTCTAAAGCTTTACAGTTTTACCTTTCATATGTAAGTCTTTAATCCACTGGGAACTGATTTTTTGTGAATGTCCTTGCTTTTGTTCCAAGCCAGGTTTTCAAGCCTCCAATCAATTTTGAAGGTCCCCAGTCACCTTATAATAAATTCTCGTTTTGCTACAGATAGCCAGCATAAGTTTCTGTTGCTTTCAATCAAAAGCCCTGGCTGATAAAATGGACTACTGCCTTGGCTCCCATTCCTGGAGCCCTGCCTTTTAACCCCAGTCCAGTGCTGTGCCCTGTGACCAGATACAGACTGGTTTTTGTCCATGGTTTGGACTATGCCCAAAGTTTGCCATATTCTATCATCTTGTACATTACCCAGCAGACTGCTTCATATTTCTGAACCTGCAGCTGGATTGGTTCCACTGGCTTCTGTCTCATTGCCAGTTCCACTGGTAAAAAGCTGTGCTTCACTGATTCTCAAGATATGACATGAAATTGTGAGCCAGCCCTTAGACATTGGGCTGGAAGAGTGAGAGGCCCACAGAAAGAGGGTAACAGAGATAACATTCATAAGCCATCACCGATTGACGTCATCTGCTAAGCCAGACAAGTAAAAGCAGGCTTAACTCCCAGTTGGGGATTTCAGATCTTATTGCTGTGCTTTGTGTCTTCTATCAGGAGACCATGGAGGAAGATTCACGCTTTACTTCTTTCCAAGTGGTTTATTGATTTGTGGATTCAGTGAAATGTGCATCAACTGAACTAACTATTCCCTTTAAGTAAAGGGGAGGGGGGAAGGGTTTCACACTGTGCTGAAATTAACAGGCACAACAGAACTGCCTCTTAGAGTTCAGCCACAGCACAATAGATACGCACAGTATGGGAGCAATCTGGCTATTAAATAGCTCCACTTCATCCTTAGCGATCAAAACAGTGTGTTCTGATTTCTTCTTTCTTGTCTTCCTCCTCCCTGCCCTCACCGCCACCCCCCCCAAACACTCACATTCCAGAGATTATGTGCACTATTTAACAGAAAATAGATTTCTTTTCCTTCTTCCACTTTCCGTTTATATCTCTAGGTTTTATTTTTTCTCACTACTTTTAAATATATAGCAAACTTTACATACTGTCTTCCTTGTGGACTGCTTAACTTCATATCTCTGATTAAGTCACAATGGAAATATGTCTAAGACATGACAAGAAGGCAAAAATACCACATTTAACCAATGAAATTTTCCTGATGAAAATGCAAGCACTGTTCTCGTATATGGATAGATTTCACTGGCCTGTTGCTTGTTTTTCTCTTGATAAGAAATAGATAATCTTCTTCCATGAAGTCTGCCTATAGGCTCTTGTGACTAACTGGAAGACTGCAATTTTATGACCTTTACAGACTTCAACGTCCGTTGACTTAATCACTTCATTTTCTCTCAAAAACAGTAAGATAGGTAAGACCTGTAGCACTATCTTCACCTTCTTGAAAAAGAAACTGAAGCCCAGAAAGAATTAATGGAAGACTCAAGGTACATCCAGGACCCAATTTTGACTTATCTGACTCCTTGGCTAGTGTTCTTTCTAAGATAATTGTCTAATAATGAAAAGGCTCTCTATGTGGCTAAAATAATATTTTATGAAAAACTTATATTCCTACCAAAAATTAAACTTGCAACGTTAGCCATCTTCATAGCTTATTTTTGTTGTTGTTGTTGTTATTTTCTATTTTTTTTAAATTATACTTTAAGTTTTAGGGTACATGTGTACAACGTGCAGGTTACATATGTATACATGTGCCATGTTGGTGTGCTGCACCCAGTAACTTGTCATTTAGCATTAGGTATATCTCCAAATGCTATCCTTCCCCCTTCCCCCCACCCCGCAACAGGCCCCAGTGTGTGATGTTCCCCGTCCTGTGTCCATGTGTTCTCATTGTTCAATTCCCACCTATGAGTCAGAACATGCGGTGTTTGGTTTTTTGTGCTTGTGATAGCTTGCTGAGAATGATGGTTTCCAGCTTCATCCATGTCCCTACAAAGGACATGAACTCATCATTTTTTATCACTGCATAATATTCCATGGTGTATATGTGCCACATTTTCTTAATCCAGTCTATCATTGTTGGACATTTGGGTTGGTTCCAAGTCTTTGCTATTGTGAATAGTGCCGCAATAAACATACGTGTGCATGTGTCTTTATAGCAGCATGATTTATAATCCTTTGGGTAAATACCCAGTAATGGGATTGCTGGGTCAAATGGTATTTCTAGATCTAGATTCCTGAGGAATTGCCACACTGTCTTCCACAATGGCTGAACTAGTTTACAGTCCCACCAACAGTGTAAAAGTGTTCCTATTTCTCCACATCCTCTCCAGCACCTGTTGTTTCCTGACTTTTTAATGACCGCCATTCTAACTAGTGTGAGATGGTATCTCATTGTGGTTTTGATTTGCATTTCTCTGATGGCCAATGATGAGCAGTTTTTCATGTGTCTGTTGGCTACATAAATGCCTTCTTTTGAGAAGTGTCTGTTCCTATCCTTTGCCCACTTTTTGATGGGGTTGTTTGATTTTTTTCTTGTAAATTCGTTTGAGTTCATTGTAGATTCTGGATATTAGCCCTTTGTCAGATGAGTAGATTGCAAAAATTTTCTCCCATTCTGTAGGTTGCCTGTTCACTCTGATGGTAGTTTCTTTTGCTGTGCAGAAGCTCTTTAGTTTAATTAGATCCCATTTGTCAATTATGGCTTTTGTTGCCATTGCTTTTGGTGTTTTAGACATGAAGTCCTTGCCCATGCCTATGTCCTGAATGGTATTGCCTAGGTTTTCTTCTAGAGTTTTTATGGTTTTAGGTCTAACATTTAAGTCTTTAATCCATCTAGAATTAATTTTTGTATAAGGTGTAAGGAAGCGATCCAGTTTCAGCTTTCTACATATGGCTAGCCAGTATTCCCAGCACCATTTATTAAATAGGGAATCCTTTCCCCATTTCTTGTTTTTGTCAGGTTTGTCAAAGATCAGATGGTTGTAGATATGCGGCATTATTTCTGAGGGCTCTTAAATCATCTTTCATATTTGGCTTAAGTATTCTATTATATAGATTATAAAGACACTAATTGTAAGGTAATACTATTAATAAATATTACCATGTGCTAGGATTCTAGGAGTATCTAGTACATTGAATACAAGCTGATTTGAGGTAGGGTTTTTTTTTTTTTTTGGCAATTCAGGTTCAAAAATTAACTCATTACTGAGATTCAAAAGCCAAACATATTCCACTAGAATGTATTTAAACAAGAAAGGTCAAATTCCAGACTTCCATCTTTATTAGCATACAGATTGAGTAAACAGGCTCTTTGGAAACATATTTAGGTCTTTATAACTGTACAAAAGAGGCAGGGGATGGTTGGTTTCAGGGCACAAATCTGATAACACAATCTGTCCCTTTTATTTTTTGAATACTTAGCTGTTAATTTCAAGGCTGGGTGAAATTCCACTGCTTTAAAGGATTTGCTTAAATAGGATTATAAGAAATGAAAGAAGAATGTTTAAGAAAATTTACTGTATATATGTAAGTAGGTTTTTTAATGTTCTATTCTGGTTATCGTGACTCTTGTAAAAGAACAAAGGGAATTAATTCCTTTTTTGCATGCTATAGCTTATTTAATTCCATTCACTTGTGGATTCATTCTCCACTATTCATATAGTAACTGCCATGTGTTCCTTGTATCAGACCGTAGGCTATAGAAGTAGGGGTGGGAAGTGTAACCTCAGGGGTGAGCACAGAGGTCCCACAGAAAAGGAATCAATCACCACCTTGAAAGTCAAGGCAAGCTTGCCAGAAGAGATGATATCTAATCCTGGGAAAACAATAAGAGCACCCTGTCTCAGTCCATTTTGTGCTGCTATAACAGAATACCTAAGACTGGCTAATTTACAAAGAACAGAAGTGCATTCTCATAGTTCTAAAGGCTCAGAAGTCCAAAATTGAGGTTGCCAGCAAGTTCGGTGTCTGGAAAGGGCCCAGTCTCCACTCCCACGATGAAGGCTGCATCCTCTATAGGGGAAGGATGCTGTTCTTCACATGGCAGAAGAGAGGAAGAATGAGAATCCACTCCCACAAGTACCTTTTTAGTGGCATGAATCCATTCATGACCTAAATACCTCCCATTAGGCCCCACCTCCCAACACTGTCACCTTGGGATTACATTTCCCATTTTTTGATGGGACAAAAACATTCAAATCATAACACACACTTACAGTAAACCCAATTTCTCTAGCTGTTCTGTGAACTTCAAAGCTTTCCCAGTGAACTGAGGACAGCGTGAAACAAGCAAAAAATTTTGGAGACCTCTGGTTTTATGATTTCTGTCCTGGGGTCCCAAACAACTATAGTTCCATAAACTAGTTCCAATATTTCAAACAACCCAGTAGAAACCAAACTACTATTCTTTATTCTTGTCTGTTACTTACTGGCGGCCCTGACTCAGAACTTTCATGCTAGTGTGACCCAGAATGCATCAGAGAAGATAGCCCTTCTGACAATTCCTGTAATCTCCAACATTGTTCATAAAAATTACCCAAACCTCTCTATCTTGCTTCAAAGTCTATTTCTCTCTTGCTTCACTTAAACTACTTTTGAATGTTGGGCTTGATTACCCATCCTTCTATGAAGGAGCCACCAGGTGGCTTTAGAAGCTTTAGCCCCACAATTTTAATCACCCCTTCCCTCACCATACACACAAATTTCTCCAAGAAAAAAAGACCTTCAAAAATTTTTACATGTTTTTTTATATAAAAATAGCTTAAAGAAATCACCTAGCATCCTCCTCAAATAAGGATGCTGGCTATAGCAGATGCTGTATGCAATATCCCTAACAAATCCATTTCTCCACTCTTGCAAAAAAATTTGTAATGATAACATTCCTTTTTCAGACATGGGGCAGCAAAACTCTCAGAGAAGATGGGCCACTTTTTCCCCCAAGGATTGAACTCTAATTAGTTTAAGACTACCATGCCAGTGGTTGACTCAGATATGGGTGGAAGATCTAATTCTGTCCAGTGACATCTGAGAGCAAGTCAGCTAGGAGCTCCTGGAAAATATTTTCCATATGATAAAGAGAGAAACAGATATCTGATACAAGCTATTTTCTTTATTTCTGCCTCTGAATGCCTTTGAAAGTTCTGGGACGCCTTTGGATTCCTTTGATCAAGAGCATGATGCCATAGTGTGACCCTAAGTAAACAAGCATCAAGACAAAGCTAGCATCCTGGGTGTGGAAGAATAAGAAAGAAATAAGTAAGAAAGAGCCTAGATTCTAGGTGACATCATTGATTCATTGTGTAACCTTGGAACTGCTCTCTGAACTTTTCTAAATTAAAATATAAAATTTCCTTCTAGTTTAATCATCCTCTATGTAGAAATTATAGACTCACCATTGTCTTCCTGCCCTTTTAATCTGACAACATTCCTATTTCCTTCCCTTAAACTTTGGTTCTCCCTAAATAATTTAGCTCCAACTCACCATCCTTACCTCCCACTCCTTCTGGACCTCTTTCCAATCTAATAATACCAAGAAAACATACAGCTCAAGCTGATGGACACAAACCCTTAATTTGAGTCAACTGGCCCATCTTAGTCATTTCAGAGAAGACAGAAAATAAGGATATACTTCATTATGTATGCCTTTGATAGCAAATAAATGAAAATAGAAATCACATGTTGCACAATTAGTTGTGGCAGACAAAAGTAGTTTAAAAGATAAAGTACATAAGCATTTTTTTTAAGATTCTCAGTGATAAAGAATTTGAGAATCACTATTATAATTTAGGTATTGATTTTGTCCTCAAGGGAAAAAATCTAGAAGATGTGAGTCTCTTTAAGACCCAGTCAACCCAAACCTTTTAAAAAAATAACCTGTAATTCCAACTTTAGGTAGTTGTCCAAATAAAAAAATTCCAAATCCAGAAAAAGCTTACGCTAAAAATCTATTTGTACCACCAAATATTGGAAATCATCTAAATAATAAACAATGAGAGATAATCTTTTAAGTAGATTATGATGTGGCCATATAATTAATATAGTAATTAAAATAGTATTCTATGGAAAATGCTAATTTGTTATATAAGGAAATAAAATATGGACAAGAGATGTATAATGTGTTTGTCAGAATTATACTTTGACAAAACCACATATAGAAAAAAATGACAAGATAAAAATATTACTAAAATGTCAAAACAGTGACCATATTTGGTAGTAGAAAAATGGACAATTTTTTCTTTCTTCTTGATATTTTTCAGTACTTTCCAACTGTTATGAGCTCCTAAACCCAAGGTCATTGCCACGCTTGCTGATCGGTGGCTTTCTCTCAGTCATTGCCTGAAACTGGACCAGGATAAATAAGGCATAATTAATATACAGAACAATAAACTAGATGAAAACTGAAGGTTTCAAAGCAAACAACCCAGATGTTCCAAATTTCCAGATGTTTGTTGGAGAGTAAACTAAGTCACCACATCTGTAAGTGCCTAGTTTTATTTTCCATTTGGATGTTTTGCTTCCAAGTAGCTGGATGTTGAAACAACAAAGTCAGCTAAAATGTCTGAGAAAATGGAGCAGGTTGCTCTGGCAGAAACACACAGATACAAGTTGACCAAGCACCTGTCTGCACTACATCTTTGCTAGAGCCACCAATTGCTTCCAAAGAAAGGTCCAGATTTTTAGTACAAGCATGTCTGATTCAGTAGCTTCCTGGATGCCTCTACTAGTCTAGAGAGAAAGGGAGAAATATTGCCATTGACACAAGATGAAAGGATGGCTGGGTTCTGTTAGGAATCTCTTATAAGCCTCTAATCCTGTCTTCAAGGACTACAAAGCATGACTTAACCAACAACACAGACTGGGGGTTCCTAGAATAGGCCCAGTTCCTCAGCTGCTTTCTGATCTCCTACTTGCCTGGAGAAGTGCCAAGGTATTAACATTTAAATCACCAAGAAGGGAATTGGGCCCCTCTGAGTTGTGTCTATCCCATTGAGGCTATTTCTAGTAATAGCCTCAAACTTCCCAGGGGAATGGAAAACCCCAGTCTATTAGTATCAGAATCAGCTTACAAGGAAACAGCTGCAGCATCCTAGAATAAGAATTAGATGGGGAATCAGGAAACCTCACTTCTAATTCTAGCTCTGCTGGTAACAACTTGGACCTTAGGCAATCCACAAAAACACTTAAGTCCACAGATTCCTCATCTTTAGGAAGTTTATAGGTTTATCTCTAAGACCTCAATGATCCCATCTCCTTACCTTTAAGTGTAATCTGGATATCTGCCACCCAGATGCTCACAGAATCTTTCCAGAATCACTCCTTACCTTAAAATGTGGAAATCCCAGTGCTCTCTCCATGTTTCTGGAGGTTCCCTGGGAACATGTTTTCAGCCACCTCTTGCTCTAATGACCTCCAGCTGCTCCATTTTTCATTCCTCGCTTATCTTAAATCCAGCCATATTCTCTTCCCTCTACATCTGTCTACCCCACACTTCCATTTCTGGTTTATCTACTCTCTTCCGTCCGTTGTTCTCTTTCTCCTCAAACAGAAAGGTAAGGTCTAGAGAATTCACAACTGAAACAGTCAGTACCCAAAGCAAAAGAGCCTTACAAATCAAAATGAGCCTGGCACAGTGGCTCATGCCTGTAATCCCAACACTTCGGGATGCTGAGTCAGGAGGATCATTTGAGTCCAGGAATTTGAGGCCAGTCTAGGCAACAGAGCCAGGCCCCATATCTACAAAAAATAGAAATAAAAATTATCCAGGCATGGTGGTGCACACCTGTGGTCTCAGCTACTCAGGAGGCTGAGGCAGGAGGATCACTTGAGCCCAGGAGGCATAGGCTGCAGTGAGCTATGATAGTACCACTGCACTGCAGCTTGGGTGACAGAGTGAGACTTAAAAAACAAAAATGAAATCTAACCTTATAAGGGAGACTGGGCAGGGGATTGAAAATTGAAATGAGGTCCAATTATATAAATAAATGATTGAATAACAATACAGAAATGTAGGGAAAAGGCATATCTTCCTTATAGAATTTCAAATAATTAATGTGGATACTCTTTCCTCCAACAGATGGAATTTAATCCCTCCCCACCCACTTGCTTAAGTGTGAATACACCTAGTGACTTACTTCTAAAGAAGAGAGTACGGAAAGGGGAAAACAAAACAAAAAAAAAGTAACTTAATAGCGGATAAACCTGACAAACACTACCTCAGTCATATGATCAAGGTCAACATCAGTAAGTCAAGATGATAGTATGTGCCCTTGGTACAATCTAATTCGAAAAAAAAAAATGGCACTTTGGCTTTGTAATCTTCCTCCACAAAACCTAGAACTCCAGTTTAATCATGAGAAAATGTCAGAAAAACCCAAATGGAGAAATATTCTACAAAATACTGGATTAATACTCCTCCAAATTGTCAATGTCATCCAAAACAGAGCTGAGAAACTGTCAGAGTCAAGAGGAGCCTAAGGAGATATGATGACTACATGTAAAGTGGTATCCTGGGTGGATAAAAGGACTAGTGAAATCCAAATAAAGTGAGGAGTTTCCCTCATATCACAGTAATGTACCAATGTTGATTTCTTAGTTACAATAAATGTAAGATGTAAAGAATAGGGGAAGCTATGTAAAGGGCATGCAAGCTATGTAAAGAGCATGCAGAATTCTCTGTACTTTCTGCACTTTTTTTTTTTCAAGTCTAACACTATTCTAACATTAGAACATTTATTTTAAAAACTCAAATCCAAGGCCAAGGGCCAAGGTTCTGAATTTGAAGGTAAGCAAAGAAACTTCAGAGGGAAAACAGAAGATGGGTTTGGAGAAGTCTGGGAATGCAATTCCCAGATGCTTCAAAGGGGACAGGCGATTTACTCGGGGATAAGGAGGAAGCTGGAGAGTCAGTCACTAGAAAACAGAAAACATATCCTTTGAGCCTGTTTCAAAATGTGATTTAAATTCTTTTTAAAAGTATAAAACATTATTACAGGGTTTTGCAAAATGATTGGTTCTTTTTTATTGAAAGCATCATGCAGAAAGCAATCCAAATGTCCAGAAAACTCTCTTTCCCATTCAGAAGCCCAGGACAGGCTGTAGATTCAGAACCAAGCATTTCTTCTTTTAGCCATGCTTATAATAGCACACATTGCCCTTGAAAACATTTTGAGGAAAACCAGAAAGCTCTGAAAAAATATCTTGCTGAAACAAGGAGAAGTGACAGTGACTGACTGGCTTGAACAATGCAAGATTAAGATTGCGCCTGAGGATAAAGTGACAGGAAAACCCTGGTGGGAATCGAACTAAAATTGCTTGCTGTCTCAGAAAAGAGCCTGGGCAGAAATGTCACCTTTTCACTCAAGGCATTGGCTTCAGGCTCTCTCCAAGTCACATTGACTGAGTTTCCTGACAACCACCCATTTTTCCTCTTTGAAGCCCCACAACTTCAGACAACCGTCTGGAGGCTGAGACCCCGGATTATTTTATGGCCTTGCACGTCAGTCAACGGACTGACTTGGGGAGCTCTGTGGGCAGAAATGGGTAAGCTGGACCTGGATAAGTGTGAAACGCTGGCTACATTTTTCTCCCTCTCATGTATTCAATGGGGGTGCCATGCCCACACATCAAGGGACAAAACCCATCTTTCCTTTCCTGGTTAATACAACACCAGTCATCAGCCCAGCTGTAGCAGTCGTCCTTGATACCCACTTTCTCCTCATCCCCTAAACCTATCCCATCAGCGAGTTGTACTAATTTAAGCACTGAAACATTGCCTAAATCTGCCCACATCTTTTCACTTTGACAATTACTCCTATAAGCTACCTCCCCTGAAGTTTGATATAACCTCATTTTGCCTTGGCAGTCTTCCCATTTCCCTATATGTCTACACAGGGAGTTATTTTTATTTATTATGCTTGAGACTCATTGACATTCTGGAATCAGAGAAATGGAGTGTTTCATCATTTCTTGGAAAATCTCAACCATTTCTTCAATCAAATCTCAATCAAATTTTCAACATGTGCTTCATTCCATGTTTTTCTATGATCTCCTAGAACAATGACTGGATTCATATTGGGTCTCCTCATATTATCCTTCATGTCTCTTAAAATCGTGTGCATATTGTCCACCTCCTTGCTGCATTCCATGCAACTTTTCTAGCTCCATCTTTCAGTTCAGTAATCTTCCTTTCAGTTGTGTCTAACTTGTTCATACTGTCCATTTATTCTAATGTCAATTACCTTCTTCACCTTATAAGTTATAGTTGGTTCTTTTTCAGATCTGCCAGGTCAATGTTGATGGTTTCTTTCTACTCTTTTACTTTTTTAATTTAATTAAATATATTTATTTTATAATCTGTATTTGATCATTTCAATAGCTGTAATTTTGTGGTATGATTGTAGTTTGTTAGTTTTGCTGATTTCTCGTATCTTTAGGATTGTGGGCTCATGGTAGAATGCTATGGAATTTTTGACTTCATCCCTCCAGGGAAGGTTTATATATGCATTTTTCAGTATCTTGAGAGTCTAATTGACATGAATTTTTAGGTTTTAGCGTTTCAGGGCTTCCAGAGATTGTTAATTCAGAAACTAAATCTGCACAAGTGTGGGCTATGGTCAGCAGTTCTCAGAGGGGACTTTTTTATTTTCTGCAACATTCAGAGCCAAAGTCAATATAGATAAGTATCCCTACAGCCATGCTCCTTTGGGAGGAGGGACAGATTTTTCCTGGTTTACCCAATGATGTCACTATTCCATGGGGCACCCAGCTTTTTACAGGACTTGCAGATATGACCTCCTACCCTGCTTTGGCCCCATTAAAATTGAAATCATTGGCTGTCAAGGATGGTAGATAACAGAACACCAAGGCCAACTCCTGCACCAGAGCATGTTTAACCCTGTGCATTCAATATTTACTTTCTGACTTTGGAGGAATTCCATTACTTTTCCTTAAATTCCATTATACATTAAAGATAATGAGCTTTCTTTTTTTATCCAGTGTTTTCAGGTATGCTATGCAAGAAAGGTTTTCTACAAACTTCTAATGTGCCATAGTCTGACACAACTTGTGGTTGTCTCCTAACAGGTCCCCGACTTACTCTCACTTCATACAATCTATTCTCTACCCAGAAGTCAGAGCTATCTTTTTTAAAATGCTCAATAAAGAGAAGCAATTAATAAAGATCTCACACAGCTATTTTCAGAATCCCATTTGCAAACATTACCCTTCCCTGCCAGGACTGCTTAGGGAAAGCACCATGACTAAATATGCATTACACTTCAGTGGCATATGTAACCTGGCTGTCAGCCTTGCATTTTCTCAAGTCGTTCAGCTTGCAGAATTTCCTTGTCCCTTGAGATGGAAGCTAAGAATTGGCTTACATTTCTATCTCAGCAGTAGCCCTTGAGATTCTTAGACGACTTATTTTTCTCTTCAGTATCTCAGGTTCCAAGTGCCTGCATCTGCTGATTTTATAATCTGTCCTTCATGTTATCTTCTGGTGTGTTCTCCCTACCTCAGTCCTGTCACTCTATAATATAACACTGAGCAGGCTGTATTAAGTCATTTAAAGGACATAAGTTTTGAAAAAAGGATGGTACCCACAATCTCCCTATATTTAAATCAAAAAATAAAAATAAAATTTATTTTTGAAATGTTACAATTTACATATATGCTGAAATAAAAAGGCTTCTTATTAAATTTAAATATTGCCAAATTCAACTTTTCTCTCTTTCTCTCTCTCACATGCTTTCTCAATGTGTGAGAATGTCCGTATTAGGTAATACACTAAGTCAATGTCATATATAGTAGATAACTCCAAAGGTTGAGGTCAATTGAGAAAGTTGGGGTGAGGAACTTATGTCACTTCTTCACATGTATGGCTCAGCAAACAATATAAAATTAAACAATAAAAATCAATAGTTGATATCCCTCTTCTCAAGGTGCCTCAGCTATTTGTGCTTCCAGAATGATTTTCCTGGTCATCTCCTCTAAGTGAGCCTCAGCTTCTGCCATGTTTTGGGGCCTCCAACACCTTTGTGTTGAACTCTTTGTGTTGGGCCTCCAACACCTTTGTGTTGAACTCTTCATTTTCCTTCTGGGGGAAAATCTCAATTTCTATATTTAGAATGTAAGATTTTCTTTTAAACCTAATATTAACCTAATATCAAAATTAGGTCAGGTGCAGTGGCTCACACCTATAATCCCAACACTTTGGGAGGCCAAGGCAGGAGGAGCCTTTGAGCCCAGGAGTTTGAGACCAGCCTGCGTAAGATAGTGAGACTTTATCTCTACAAAAAATTACAAAATTATCCAGGCATGGTAGTGTGTGCCTGTAGTTCCAGCCACTCAGGAGGCTGAGGTGGGAGGATCACTTGAGCCCAAGAGGTTGGGGCTACACTGAGTCATGATCACACTATTGCACTCTAGCCTGGGTGACGTGAGTGAGACCCTGTCCCAAACAATAATAATAAAATAAAATTAGCTTGTAGCTGCCACATGTCATCTGATAATTAAGTTTGCCCCAAAAAGCATTCATTATTTAACCTCAAAAGAAAACTAAAAATGGTTTCTAGGATCTACATTCCCCCACATACTTAGAGAGTTCATTGCATTTAGTTTGGCTCTTTTCGACAATTCTTCCTTGATCTTACCAGGCTGTGACCTCCTTGCAAGTAGGACAATTTTGTTATTCATTGATATAACTCCAGTTCTAATAAAGAGGAGGCACTCAATAAATATTTGTTGAATTGAGTTGCTTAGCATATTGCTTATAAATTTAATCTTGGCAGTAAAATGAGTTCCATAGTAATCATTTTAGACCATTTATGAATGCACTAAAAGATGTAATTACTACAAAAATAATATTTAGTGTTCAAATAATAGCATTGAAGTACAACTTAAGCCCTATTCACCAGGTGCAGAAAGTAGGAACTTCAGGAAACAAAAATAACGCTAATAGCACAACTCCACCTCACCCTACCCGGGTTGTAGAAAAATGAAGAGCCCACTCCCCAGAGCCAAGCTATTGCCTCTTCCCTACTTCAACTCAGCCTGTAGAGAAGGAAGAAATGTTCTTCTGGCTTCTTTAAAGGAAGTTTTATACATAGAAAAAGCTTGTATTTTTCTCCTTATTTATATCCCTTATCGGGGTTAAAAAAATAAAAAAAGAAACATTGTGGGATTAGTTACTTCTCTTGTCTATCCCCGCAGTTTGTATAATGCCCTTTTATGAATGCTTCCTCCATTCATTTTTTCATTTAATGAGTTTAATCCTTTTGCTTTATTATTTACATTCAAAAGATATAGATAGAATTTTGTGATCAGTTTGTTTGTCTGGCTTTTTAACCTAGTTTTATTTCTGTATCAATTGGGTAAATGATTGGGTTGAAAAAAATCTCAAAATTCACACTTTCTTACCTCCTTAGAGACCAAGACCAGAAGGAGAACCAAAGAGAAAAGCCTGCTAAAGCCCATGTTTCAAACCCTTAATTCTACTCCTCAAATCTGCACCTACACCTCTGACTTTTTAAGTGAAGTTAAAATAGAGAAGTCAGAAGAGACAACTTCTAACCCTGCCAGAATCCTCCTGTTCTTCCAACTAGAATCTCAAGATAAACAGTCCATGTTATGAGAGGAAGATAACACAAAAAAGAAAAGGCCCTTGAAGAAAGACACAGAGGGAGGGGGAAAAATGAATTTTAATATTTATCTGTTTAGTCAAAGGACTGGGGAAAAAATGACATTGAACAAAGATATTTTGAAAAGTTGCTGATCTCCCACTGGAGGTGGAGTTGCTAATTAAGCTGGGCATTCGTCAGTCCATTGTGGTAAGAGATGTGGCCCCTTTCCAGAGTAAGAATGAGCTTCACGCAGTTTTCATTATAACATCTTAGACAGATTTGATCATTCTAGTCAGCCTCCAAAAAAGTATTCATTGCTCCTTTCCTGCTTAAGACTTGAGGTGTAAAGACCCAAAAGCCTTGCATGCATGGGGAAAAACATTAGGGAATTTTAATGACCTTTCAGAGTCCTTATATTTAACTCCGCAAAAGTTCCCAAAGTCTACAATTACTAGTCATCAAGCAATTATTGAGGTTTAAATAATTTAGCACTGATTCTAGCATTTTAATTGCGGAAATAATTCTCCAGAAAGCTTACAATCTGTACTCATGGGAAAAACTGGAAGAGAATGGCAAACCCACTCAGGGACAGGACCTGATTTATTTCACCCTAAACAATGCTGCTAGTTATTTGGTTGATGGTTCCTCTGGCCTTAAAGCATTGACACTTCCTTTTAATTTAGATTGTTGTTTTCATGCTTGTCAATTTAGTCCTAAGGGACTGAAATAATAAAAAGTCCTTATAAGGTATAATGGTATATGGTTGTACTACGCTCCCCTCTTGCACTAAATTCCCTTTTAAAGGCTCTATTACCTGGGATAATGTTCAAACCTCTTGTCACAGGATAGACGACTCTTCATCATCCCTCCCTACCTTATGTTTCCAGCCTCACTTCAGCAAACACGGCCGCCAACACTGCATCTTACTACACCGGATTATTCACTATTCCTGAACATACCCCACCTTTTAACACCTCCAAAGCTAAGCATAGCCTGTACCCTTTCCATAACATGCTCTGCTTCACTTTTTTTTTCTTGGCCAGGCAGATGTCACCTCTGAGGTGAAGCCTTACCAGATTTCTTTGGAGAGAGTTATTTGTTCCCTCCTTGGTGCTTCCAGACATCTATGTCAACCCCTCCAATTTTTGCATGATCTCTCCTCCCACAACAGATCCCAACCTTTTGTAGGTAAGATTTCTTCAAACTCAAGACAGTGCCAGGCACAAGGCCACCATGCAAATGTTCAAATACATTTGGGTGAATCTTCCACTTGTGAAATTCTGTTAACAGCTCTCAATACTCATGTCTACAAGAGGTGCTGTAACATTTATTGCTCTTTTTAATGCTTGCAATTAATACACACTACCTTCCCTGTTTCAAAATGGCATTTTTAATGATTCAATTAACAACTCAAAAAAAAAAAACACCTGTCCTCTTACTTTACTCCTTCTACTTTTACTATTTTAAACTTTGCCTCTGACTTTAAGCCAATCCTCTCTGGGCAGATATATCAAACTCTGAACACAGATCCAATTATCTACGAGCACAGTGGTGTTCACACGGGGGTCCTGAGTGTGATTGCACAAAAGACCCAAATGCCAGTCAATATCAGGAGACCCAGTAAACTCTTGCCTCTTCCAAGAAATTACTGCACATAATTAGATCTCATTCACCAAGCAAAAAACTTTTTCAACATTTATTTTCAAAAGGCAAATGGAGAAGAGGAAATCTTTATTTTTAAGAATGATGAAAATAGAGAAAAGTGTGCTACACGTGTTCTCCTCCATGAAGTTTTTTCTTCCTTTGATGCCTAAGTTAAAAAAGAAAAAAGTCTCTCTTTCTATTCAATTATTTCACATTTTGTCCCTGTTTTTCTGTCTTATTTAAAAACTAGTAAAAATGTTTGGAAGATAAAAAGGACTGGTCTTCAAGGAGTTCGTAATAACTAACTCAAATACAGGGAGATGACATAATAATATACATAACTCGATGAAAGCACCTAAATGAGAGAGTATTTAATTTTGACTGAATATCAAGGAAGGATTCACAGAGAAAGTGGCACTTTAGCACTTAAGGATGTGAAGAATTTACATAAGTGGCACCATGAACAAAGGCACAAGGCATGACCCAAATGGCATAATAATAGTAAGAATTCCATTGCAATTAAGCTAAAGTGGGAATACATATGGGAATATTTTCAAAAAGTTAATTCTGGAAAAATCTTCAGAGGTCAAATACTTGAGAGCTTAAAAATTTTCATGAGAAGTTTGCACATATATATATATATATACACATATGCAGGATTTATATCTTTCAGGATATATCTTTCAGGATATATCTATATGTCAGGACATATATATCTATATCTACATATATAGATATATGATATAGATATAGATATATATCTCAGGATATATATCCTGAAAGAGTTAACTAATTTTGAACAAAGTTATCCTCCGTCCAGTAACAGCTAGTCAAGTCGATGGTGGCAGACTACACTTCAATTGTCCCTTTTCTGACTATACCGCCACTATATCTTCTTTCAAATGTAACCAACTCTAGGTAATTTGAAACAGTTGATTAAAAATCCCAGCTGTAAAACTTTGGGGGAAGATGCTTGATATGGTTTGTTTCTGTGTCCCTACCCAGATCTCATCTCAAATTGTAATCCTCACATGTTGAGGAAGGGATCTGTAATCCCCAGGTGTCAAGGCAGGGAGGTGATTGGATCATGGGGGTAGTTTCCCTGATGCTGTTCTCATGGTAGTGAGAGAGTTTTCATGAGATCTGATGGTTTTATAAGGGGCTCTTCCCCCCTTCACTTCCTTCACATGCTCTCTCACTTGCTGCCATGTAAGATGTGCCTGCTTCCCCTTCTGCCATGATTTTAAGTTTCCTGAGGCCTCCCCAGCCATGCAGAACTGTGAGTCAATTAAACCTCTTTTTTAAAATAAATTACCCAGTCTCAGGCAGTTTTTTTGTAGCAATGTGAGAAAGGACTAATACAACGCTTTAAGGAAATCACTTACTACTAAATTACAGCTTCTTCATCTGTATAATGGGGCTAATAATCATCATAGCTACCTCATAGATTGAGTCTATGAAAAAACAAATAAATGAATCTATATGCTGAGTCAAAACCTAGCAAATCTATCTATGGATACAAACAATGTCGATTAAATGTGAACAAACACCTAGCAACAAACATCCAGACTGATGCAAAATTCAAAACTAAACCAAGGTAGATGTTTTTGTCATTATTTGTTGTTTTTTCTTCATTGCCTGGATTGTTCAGGTAGAGCTTTTGTCTTTTAGACTGGGTGGGCATCTCTGTGGTTTTTCAGAGTACTAAGAAGAATATCAAGGGATAAATATTATCCAAAGGGGAATCTCAGTTAAAGTTAGGAGATAAAAATAACAGCAACAGTATTCTAAAATCTCAGGTGGAGTATTTTGCTTTTGTGTTTGCCTTTGTTTTTCTGATGAAATTTTAATTATACCTCTAATTTGAGGATAGAGGGAGAGGAGAATTGGATTTGGTTATATATAATTTTAGTTGGCTTCAATCCTTGTGAAAGGTTAACTTGCAAAATCAGAACCTTGAAAACTCTACTCCTCAATATACTTTTCCCCTTCAGTCCTGTGTTTCCTCTGTTCTGTTCCCTGTTGACTTGGAAGTTGCATGGGGCCCTAATGAATGATGGGCAATTTGCTGTATTGATGGCAAAGATGCAAGCTCAACACAAAGCAGTCTCTCGTCATTTGAAAAAGCTCATTACAAACCAAATAATTCATGAACTAAGGCCCATCCATAAGGGATGATTTGCATTACTTGTACTAAATTAAGTTGATAAAGTCTACAGGATTCAGGGACAAAATTCTTATGTCAATATGGATGTTTTCCAACATTTCAAAATGTAGGGTTTAACTAGCAGGTGCTGACAACTTTACTTTGGAATATTCCCTCCAACAGGTTAAATCTCAGCCCTTGAGGTAAGATGTGCTTCTTGGAAGTTACCAGACATCTTTTATAAATGATCTAGAAGTATTTCTGTCTTTTAATTGGAGGAAAATGTTATTTCCTACAGTCCGGGATCTCCCTTGGTTCTTAATAAACTCTAGCAAACATGTCAAGAAACTTCTCACAATAACACTCTAGGAATACAGTGACTGGAGGCTTTTTCAACACCATCAGTAAACATTAAGCACAGGTCATGAGGAAACACAGAATTGTACTCTGGGAGACTCTGAACCTGGATTGATTCCTGATCTAATAGAGCAGTAGTATAATCTCTCATAAATTTTTCCCCTCAACCCACAAAAATTTAAAAATTAAAATAAAAAATTTCCCTCCAACAGCATAGCCACTAGTTGAACAACATTCACACCTGCTCAATTATGAGGTCTTGATTGATTCCAAAGTCATGAGAAGGGCAGTGTGAGCCAGGCAGTACCACAGAAAGAACTTGGGTTTTGGAACCAAACACAACTAACTCTTGACATTGGTGGTTTTGTGATTTGGGGCAAATCCTATGACCCTTCGATCTCTATTTATTCATCTGTAAAATAGGGATAATAAAATCATTTACTATAATTGCTGTAATTAAATTAGATAATGCATACAGATAATAAAATATGAACATTCCATAAATGGTAACAGTTATTATCACATTAGTGCCCAAGTTATGGGAATAATCTCCACTAGATGATAATCAGCTGGATCATCATAAGTTTGGATGAATACAATTTATCACACCTGCTATATAGGGAGGATTAAAAAATGTCTTTCTAGAGTATAGGGCCTGGAAATTTCATTTTTCCAGTTTCTATCTTGTTAGTGAAAGAGTCCACTTTTTTTTTGTTGTTGACTAAAAGAGAAGTCTAAGGTACATGTAAACATCATCATTATCATTATCAACCTAATACACACACACACACACACATATATATATTTTCTTTTTTCTAATTTTAATAAAAGAATCATTTGTGAAATTTATCTCCATTAGTCCAGGGGATATGCCCTAACACCAGTATGATACCAACGCATTCATTAAATATTTGCTAAACAATAAATACAGATCAATGGCTCATTACTTGTCAAGAAATAGAGTAAGGTTTCTCCTAGTAAAATAACATACAGTACGGCCAAATGTACCCAGAAACTCTTAAGGACTCGTAGAGGTAGGATCCAGGATCTGACCCTTGGCCACCCAGGCTCTGAAAAACTTAACTTGTAGACTGGCCTTACTTTTGAGAAAAGGAGGAAGTAGATCATACTCTGGAACCAGACCTGACTTGACAAAGCAACTTAAGTTGTGTTAGGTACCAAAGTTTCAATTCTACCTACTCTGGTGGTTTCAGAAAAAACTCTGTATTGACCCATGCTAAACAAATAAAAAAGTTCAATTCCAACCCGTCATTTTTTAAAATTATAATTCAACTTAACAGGCATCATGGAGCTTCAGGGAACACAACTAATGAGAATTCTGGAAGATATATAATTTAGAGATGACATTTGGAAGTAAATAAAGACCTCTGGGAGGATGATTAAGTGAAACGTAGTAGTCATAGAACTTTTATTTAGGTAAAATAAGTTTTAAAAGACTTAGTTTCCTCCATTCCAAACAAAAATCCTTACCCAGCTTCAATTTTCAAAAGACGGTTGAAAACCTTTCAAAATTCCATCATAAGGGCAATACAAAATGATTGTTTCTCAAGACAACATTTGTAGCAATAGCAAACACTCTGGAGCATGGAAGAAAGTTCTGAAGAAGCCTGGCAGTCAGACTCTAGCATTGCAATAGTCAAGCAAGTCTCCTTGTTTTTCACCTGTTTGTCGCACTTGTTTCTTTTGGTAAAATGGAGGTGAAAACAGGGAGAGAGGTGATGTTACATAAAATCTTCACGATTATCTTCTTGTTGGCCTCCTTCAGCTCCATTAAGACACAGAGAAAAGAGAGAGAAGAAACAGACTGAGCATTTAAGATTGTTTGCCTTGTTCAAATTCAGGTTTGAGGTTTAGAAGGTCAACATCACTACATCTAAAGTGTCCATTCACTCAGATTCTCAGAAGAGTAAGGTGGCTCATAAATATCTAGTTCCCATCCAAAGCTTAATTTTGAGTGTGTGTGTGTGTGTGTGTGTGTATGTGTGTGTGTGTCCTTTTAGACACTGTCTTGCTCTGTTGCCCATGCTGTAGTGCAGTGGCTCACTGCAGCCCCCACCTCCTGGCCTAAAACAATCCTCCTACCTCAGCCTCCCAAGCAGCTGGGACTACAGGCACATACCACCATGTCTGGCTAATTTTTGTATTTTTTGTAGAGACAGGTCACTATGGTCTTGAACTTCTGGACTCAAGCCATCTGCCCACTTCAGTTTCCCAGAGTGCTGGGATTACAGGAATTTTTAGTGGTTTTCAAGCTGTGTTTCATGGAGCTCTGTGGTTCCTCAATGATGCTTCAGCCCTAATCCAGCTTGAGAAATATCACATTTACCTGATTTATATACAGGATTAGCATTCCAGGTAAGATTTTATTCTGAGGAGAAGGAAGATAAGAAAAGGGAGCAGAGGCCGGGCGCGGTGGCTCACGCTTGTAATTCCAGCACTTTGGGAGGCCGAGGCGGGCGGATCACGAGGTCAGGAGATCGAGACCACGGTGAAACCCCGTCTCTACTAAAAAATACAAAAAATTAGCCGGGCGCGGTGGCGGGAGCCTGTAGTCCCAGCTACTCGGAGGCTGAGGCAGGAGAATGGCGTGAACCCGGGAGGCGGAGCTTGCAGTGAGCCGAGATTGCGCCACTGCACTCCAGCCCGGGCGACAGAGCGAGACTCTGTCTCAAAAAAAAAAAAAAAAAAAAAAGAAAAGAGAGCAGAAAACTCAATAAAAACCTACGTTGAAACCAATCGTCTACTATTCCCCAAGTGTTAATGATACTCACCCAGTATGTGAGTACAAACACCTGAGTTTCTCAGTGGTAAGGAATCTACCACCTTATGAGACAATGATATAAATTTTATATGGCTAAATTGTAAGGAAACTCATTCTTGTGGAGAGAAGAGGTCTACCTTCTAAGGTCCATTCTATTTCTGGCCTCTCAGACTACAGAGAGGAAGGCTAAGGCTTTTTAGCATAAGAATTTCTCACTATTGGAAGGTGATTGAAAGGACATCACTCCCTCTGCTGGAGATTTCTAGTTCTTTGATGCTTGGTAGCGTTTTAGATCATTCCATCAACCAAATCACTCTCTTCTGAACATACTACAGGGTGTTGAGTCCCACTATGTGTTATTTTATGTACAGTGTAAGAAGGATAAATAGACTATCACACCTTTTAGGCTCTTTCATTTTTCTTAAGACAAAGAAAACAGAAGGACAATATTACTCAAATATTTTAAGCTGTTCACTTTGTTCATGGTCTAGCTAGTACATAGTCTGGCAATGGCATAATACAACAACTCTTTTCTTTCTTTTTTTTTTTTTGAGACGGAGTCTCACTCTGTCGCCTAGGCTGGAGGGCGGTGACACGATCTCAGCTCACTTCGACTTCCACCTCCAGGGCTTAAGCAATTCACCTGCCTCAGCCTCCCAAATAGCTAAGACTACAGGCACGTGCCACCATGAAAGTCTAATTTTTGTATTTTTAGTAGAGACAGGGTTTCACCATATTAGTCAGGCTGGTCTTGACCTCCTGACCTTGTGATCCACCGGCCTCCACCTCCCAAAGTGCTGGGATTACAGGCATGAGCCACCACGCCCAGCCTACAATGACTCTTTGTAAAGATAAATTTTGTAGCAAAAAGAAACTACACTTTGAGGCAGGAAACAGAGTTCTACAGAAGTATCCAAATATCTCCAAGGTTTTGCTGAGCAAATATATCCCCATATTTTTCTCACCTGTTTGTCATACTTCCTCCTCCCACTGGTAGGAAATGATGAAGGAATATAGCTTGTTGTAATCATTCTAATAATCTTTCATAAATCTCAGATTTCATCAGCTTGGCTAGGCAAGAGGAATTTAGTATTATAGTGTGGTGAAAATGAGAAAGAATAAGGTTTTGAACCCATAAAAAAAATAGTGTTCAAATTTTGTCTCTCCAGTATGACCTTTGGTAAATAACCATTCTGAGCCTCAGTTTACTCATCACACTACAGAATTGTTGTATTTGAGTTAATGTATGTATCAAACCTAGCACTGAGCACTGGATATTTAGGCTATCAAAGAATATTATAAAAATTACTATAACTGTGAGCACTTATAGGTCTTTTAACAGCACTGATTTCAATGGGATTTTATTTATGCATCAGTAACAAAGAATGAAGAACTTCCATGCAAATTTCCAAGTTACTTGGGGCTTATGCTTTAGGATAAAATCATTTTTGTTTTAACCATTTTAATTGAAATTTATTCCTGAAAAGATTATATACTGCTGTGAATTTACAAAAAGAAATGACAAATATGATTTAAATATTTATTGCTTTTTTATTATCATGATATTTACAACGCTAATGCAGTATTACTGTAATACCTGAAAGAAAATTTGAGGTGGATAGACCATTTCCTTCTTCATTAAAGGGTCTCAGGCTTTTACAATTTTTGAGATCTTATACTTTCTCAGTTATATGTTTAGTGGTTCTGGCTAGTTCAGACCTCTGGCTTATACATTATAGCAAGTAGAATTAAATGATCTACTTCAACACTCTCCAGTTATATTATTGGTTCTCCTATTTTCATGAGGTTAATAGATATTATGTTTGAAAAAAAATTGAGGCTATGATATTTGAAGTGAAGCCTGCCCGCAATCAACAAAGAGAATCAAATGTTGTACCTCTTTTTTCTCATCCCTGGGAATTCTCGGATTTGATCATGTCTCTTGACGTATAGAATGTCATAACTGTGGAATACTGTAGGGTGCAATATGGCCAGCAAACTATGAACAGAGAGTAGTTAGGAGGCCAGAGGGTGATAGCAGGCAGTGTCAATGGGGCCAATAAAGCAACAGCAGACATTGGCTAAGAGTAGTCTCGGGGAAGCACTTGGAGCAGAGAATCCAAAGAGGTTCAGTTAGCTGATTTCAAATACAAATAGTCCACCCCACCCTCACTCATATCTCCAGGGCATCCCAGGGAAAAGCAGAGAAGAATGGCGGGGCGGGGACTGGGGTTCTGTCATTTGACAGAAGGAGCTATTGATTCAACATTTCCATCAATAAGTAAGATCTGAGTGAGACTGAGGTAGTACCTGTAAGTTTTATTGCTTTTTTTCCCATACTGCTAGAAAACTTTCTGGACATTCTTGCTGTTATCAGAGTAATATCTTCTAGTGATTTCTGCCTCTGACCGCCAATGAACTCTAAAAACAAGTAAATAAGCTGTATAGCATTATAGAGAATGAGTCTGTTGACATTGCATAAGGAGTACTGCAGGGGGTACTTTTTTGAGTATAAGCCCACAACCTAAACTCATAGACCATGTGGCATCTGTGTTTAATTGCTAAAGACCACTGTATTAAATAACAAATCCATAATTTGAAGACAAAGGCAGATATAAACTAGGCAAAACTAAACCAAAGTGTCTCTAACTCCTAAACAGACACTAGTTCAACAACTTTACCAGGTATCTGAGGGTCATTAAAAATATCCATTAAAACTACCAAGCACTATGAAGAACTTTCTACTTTGAAAATCAGAGAAAAATTTTCTGAGAAAATTAGAGCTCTTTAAGCATTTCCTGGCCTCTTTAAGCATTAGAAATTAGATTTTCAGACCAATAAGCTGTTATCTGAAGCCTGATGGTCTCTACAAGTTCCTATCTTCTATAATATGGATGCTTCTCATATTTGCCATATAGTTGTATAAGATTAGTTATAAATGGTTACAATTTTAAAATGCATTTAAGCTGAATTATATTAGTTTTAATATGGAACATTTAAACATCACATAATTGCCTTAAAACAGCTGGTGGACTATATAGCATAGAAAAAGACTTTTTAGACTGGCATTTAAGTTTGGTGTGCATCTGAGAATGGATAATTACTTTAGGAAGTGCTAGTTCTGAATTATTGATCTTGTGATAAAGTAATTATATAAAACATCAATAAAAACTTAAGTGAGTGCCTATTATGTTAAAAGTTATTTTGGTAGCATTGGGTAAACGAAGAGCTATAGAGGCAATCTCTGAATCAAAGGGTTTATAGAGCAAGTTGTAGCTCAAATAGAAACCAAGCTCAATGCTTAATAATGATTATTGGCTACTAGATCATCTTGAAAACCTTTGAATTTTTGCCTTATAAAATCAGAAGAGAACTTAGAGTCTAACACCTCCTTTAAAAATGAAGGAACTTTAAGTCAGGAGTTGGAGACCAGCCTGACCAATATGGTGAAACCCTATCTCTACTAAAAATACAAAAATTGGGCAGGCATGGTGGCGGGCACCTGTAGTCCCAGCGACCTGGGAGGCTGAGACACAAGAATTGTTTGAACCCAGGAGGCGGAGGTTGCAGTGATCCAAGATCATGCCACTGCACTCCAGCCTGGGTGATAGCGAGACTCCGTCTAAAAAATATATATGTGTGTGTGTGTGTGTGTGTGTATATATATATGTGTGTGTGTGTGTGTATATATATATGTGTGTGTGTGTATATATATATGTGTGTGTGTGTGTGTGTGTGTGTGTATGTGTGTGTATATATATAATGCATCCTGAATGGATAAGGAGGGACAACAGGAAAAAATTTTAAAACAGGCCGGGCGCAGTGGCTCACGCCTGTAATCCCAGCACTTTGGGAGGCCAAGGCAGGCGGATGACAAGATCGGGAGATCGAGATCATCCTGGCTAACACGGTAAAACCCCCTTTCTACTAAAAATACAAAAATAAAATTAGCCAGGCATGATGGCGGGCAACTGTAGTCCCAGCTACTTGGGAGGCTGAGGCAGAAGAACGGCGTGAACCCGGCAGGCAGAGCTTGCAGTGAGCCGAGATCGAGCCACTGCACTCCAGCCTGGGTGACAGAGCGAGACTCTCTCAAAAAAAAAAAAAAAAAAAAAAAAAAATTTTAAAAACAAATAAAAAACGAGTATAGCTTAATTTTATAGGCCCAAGGTGGAAGTCTGGAACATTTGACAGAGGGCTAACAGGACATCTGGATTCTTTTTTTTTTTTTTAATTATACTTTAAGTTTTAAGGTACATGTGCACAATGTGCAGGTTTGTTACATATGTATCTATGTGCCATGTTGGTGTGCTGCACCCATTAACTCGTCATTTAGCATTAGGTATATCTCCTAATGCTATCCCTCCCCCCTCCCCCCACCCCACAACAGTCCCCAGAGTGTGATGTTCCCCTTCCTGTGTCCATGTGTTCTCATTGTTCAATTCCCACCTATGAGTGAGAACATGCAGTGTTTGGTTTTTTGTCCTTGCAATAGTTTACTGAGAATGATGGTTTCCAGTTTCATCCATGTCCCTACAAAGGACATGAACTCATCATTTTTTATGGCTGCATAGTATTCCATGGTGTATAGGTGCCACATTTTCTTAATCCAGTCTATCGTTGTTGGACATTTGGGTTGGTTCCAAGTCTTTGCTATTGTGAATAGTGCTGCAATAAACATATGTGTGCATGTGTCTTTATAGCAGCATGATTTATAGTCCTTTGGGTATATACCCAGTAATGGGATGGCTGGGTCAAATGGTATTTCTAGATCTAGATCCCTGAGGAATCGCCACACTGACTTCCACAATGGTTGAACTAGTTTACAGTCCCACCAACAGTGTAAAAGTTCCTATTTCTCCACATCCTCTCCAGCACCTGTTGTTTCCTGACTTTTTAATGATGGCCATTCTAACTGGTGTGAGATGGTATCTCATTGTGGTTTTCATTTGCGTTTCTCTGATGGCCAGTGATGATGAGCATTTTTTCATGTGTTTTTTGGCTGCATAAATGCCTTCTTTTGAGAAGTGTCTGTTCATGTCCTTTGCCCACTTTTTGATGGGGTTGTTTTTTTCTTGTAAATTTGTTGGAGTTCATTGTAGATTCTGGATATTAGCCCTTTGTCAGATGAGTACGTTGCGAAAATTTTCTCCCATTTTGTAGGTTGCCTGTTCAATCTGATGGCAGTTTCTTTTGCTATGCAGAAGCTCTTTAGTTTAATTAGATCCCATTTGTCAACTTTGGCTTTTGTTGCCACTGCTTTTGACGTTTTAGACATGAAGTCCTTGCCCATGCCTATGTCCTGAATGGTATTGCCTAGGTTTTCTTCTAGGGTTTTTATGGTTTTAGGTCTAACATGTAAGTCTTTAATTCATCTTGAATTAATTTTTGTATAACATGTAAGGAAGGCATCCAGTTTCAGCTTTCTACATATGGCTAGCCAGTTTTCTCAGCACCATTTATGAAATAGGGAATCCTTTCCTCATTGCTTGTTTTTGTCAGGTTTGTCAAAGATCACATAGTTGTAGATATGTGGCATTATTTCTGAGGGCTCTGTTCTGTTCCATTCATCTATGTCTCTGTTGTGGTACCAGTACCATGCTGTTTTGGTTACTATAGCCTTGTAGTATAGTTTGAAGTCAGGTAGCGTGATGCCTCCAGCTTTGTTCTTTTGGCTTAGGATTGACTTGGCGATGCGGGCTCTTTTTTGGTTCCATATGAACTTTAAAGTAGTTTTTTCCAATTCTGTCAAGAAAGTCATTGGTAGTTTGATGCAGATGGCATTGAATCTATAAATTACCTTGGGCAGTATGGCCATTTTCACGATATTGATTCTTCCAACCCATGAGCATGGAATGTTCTTCCACTTGTTTGTATCCTCTTTTATTTCATTGAGGAGTGGTTTGTAGTTCTCCTTGAAGAGGTCCTTCACGTCCCTTGTAAGTTGGATTCCTAGGTATTTTACTCTCTTTGAAGCAATTGTGAATGGGAGTTCACTCATGATTTGGCTCTCTGTTTGTCTGTGATTGGTGTACAAGAATGCTTGTGATTTTTGTACATTGATTTTGTATCCTGAGACTTTGCTGAAGTTGCTTATCAGCTTGAGGAGATTCTGGGCTGAGACAATGGGGTTTTCTAGATATACAATCATGTCATCTGCAAACAGGGACAGTTTGACTTCCTCTTTTCCTAATTGAATACACTTTATTTCCTTCTCCTGCCTGATTGCCCTGGCTAGAACTTCCAACACTATGTTGAATAGGAGTGGTAAGAGAGGGCATCCCTGTCTTGTGCCAGTTTTCAAAGGGAATGCTTCCAGTTTTTGCCCATTCAGTATGATATTGGCTGTGGTTCTGTCATAGATAGCTCTTATTATTTTGAGGTACGTCCCATCAATACCTAACTTACTGAGAGTTTTTAGCAAGAAGGTTGTTGAATTTTGTCAAAGGCCTTTTCTGCATCTATTGAGATAATCATGGGGTTTTTGTCTTTGGTTCTGTTTATATGCTGGATTACATTTATTGATTGGCATATGTTGAACCAGCCTTGCATCCCAGGGATGAAGCCCACTTGATCATGGTGGAAAAGCTTTTTGATGTGCTGCTGGATTCGGTTTGCCAGTATTTTATTGAGGATTTTTGCATCAATGTTCATCAGGATATTGATCTGAAATTCTCTTTTTTGGTTGTGTCTCTGCCAGGCTTTGCTATCAGGATGATGCTGGCCTCATGAAATGTGTTAGGGAGGATTCCCTCTTTTTCTATCGATTGGAATAGTTTCAGAAGGAATGGTACCAGTTCCTCCTTGTACCTCTGGTAGAATTCGGCTGTGAATCCATCAGATCCTGGACTCTTTTTGGTTGGTAAGCTATTGATTATTGCCACAATTTCAGAGCCTGTTATTGGTCTATTCAGAGATTCAACTTCTTCCTGGTTTAGTCTTGGAAGGGTGTATTTGTCGAGGAATTTACCCATTTCTTCTAGATTTTCTAGTTTATTTGGGTAGAGGTCTTTGTAGTATTCCCTGACGGTAGACTGTATTTCTGTGGGATCGATGGTGATATCCCCTTTATCATTTTTTATTGCATCTATTTGATTCTTCTCTCTTTTATTCTTTTTTAGTCTTGCTAGCGGTCTATCAATTTTGTTGATCTTTTCAAAAAACCAGCTCCTGGATTCATTAATTTTTTGAAGGGTTTTGTGTGTGTCTATTTCCTTCAGTTCTGCTCTGATTTTAGTTATTTCTTGCCTTCTGCTAGCTTTTGAATGTGTTTGCTCTTGCTTTTCTAGTTCTTTTAATTATGATGTTAGGCTGTCAATTTTGGATCTTTCCTGCTTTCTCTTGTGGGCATTTAGTGCTATAAATTTCCCTCTACACACTGCTTTGAATGTGTCCCAGAGATTCTGGTATGTTGAGGACATCTGGATTCTATAGTCAGACCTGTTTCTTCCTCACTGAATGACTTTATTCAAATAATTTCATTCATTTGCTTAATAAATGTTTCATATGTTCTTCCTCTGGGCCACATCCTAGGCAAAGTCTTGGGAATTATTTATTCCCCTGGCCACAGTTCCTTCATATATATTCCCTTTTAGCCTCAACCACTTCTTTCTGCCCCATCTCCTCATTAATTCCAGGAAACTAATAATCTGCTCTCTGTAACGATAATTTTGACATTTCAAGAATGTTATATAAATGGAATCATATAGTATATAATCTTTTGGGAAATTTTTAGCATAACTCTCTAGAGATTCATCCAGGTGGCTGAATGTATCCATTTTTTTCTTCCCCTTACTATTGCTGAATAGCATGCAATGGCATAGATGCCACAGTTTGTTTAAACATTCACTCATTGTAGGACATCTAGATTGTTTCCAGTTCTTAGCTATTACAAATACTGCTGCTATAAACATTCACGTGCAGATTTTTATGTGAGTAAAAGTTTTCAGTTCTCTGAAATAAATGCTCAGGATTATAATCACTGGGTTGTATGACAGCTGCATGTTTACTTTTTAAAGAAACCAGTAAATTGTTTTCAAAGTGGCTGTACCATCTTATATTCCCACCAGCAACATATAAGTGACCTAGTTTCTCCAAATCTTTGTCAGCATTTGGTGTTGTCAATATTTTGATACATATGTAGTGACAGTTCATTGTGGTTTTAATTTGGAATTCCTTAATGGCTAATGATGTTAAATTAATTAAATACCTTTTGATGTGCTAACATATCATTTGTGTATCATCTTGGATAGGTTCTCTGTTTATGTCTTACTATAAAACATAATTGGATTTTTCTAATTGGATGGATTTTGTTTTGTTTTTGTTTAAAACTGTTGGATTTTTTGTGTTCCTTATTTATTCTGTGTAATAGTCCTTTGTGAGATATGTGGTTTGAAAATATTGTCACCCAGTCTGCGATTTGCTTTTAAATCCTCTGTTATCAGGATTAAAATTAAAAATGCCTTTTGCAGGGAAACCATTTTTAATTTTGATGAAATTCAACTGACGGCTTTGTAACTTTTTCCTTTATGGATCACCTTTTGCTTTTAAGAATTCTTTAACTAGTCCTAGTTCCCAAAGGTTTTTTTTCTATTTTTTTTCCCTAAAAAGTTGCAATTCTACATTTCACAATTCAGTTTGTGATAAATTTTGAGTTAATTTTTTGTGCAAGGTGTGAGGTTGATGCCAAGGGATTTTGTTGCTGTTGCTGTTACCTGCGGATGTTCAATTGCTTTGGAACTTTCTGTTGTAAAAGCTATTATTTATCTATTGAATTAATATCTTTAGCAAAAATCAGGCATGTTTGTGTGGTCTGTTTCTGGTCTCTCTATACCATTCCATTAAGGCATGTGTGTGTTTATCTCTTCACCAGTACCACACAATCTTGATTACTCTGGTTATCTAATAAGTTTTCAAGTTGGATAGGCTCATTCCTCCCACTTTATTCTTCTCTTTCAAAATTGTTTTAGCAATTCTAGTGTTTTTGTGCTTTTATGAAAATTTTCGGATTAATCTTGTCTATAGCTACAAAAATTATTGTTTGACTTTTCATAACAAAATTGTGTCAAATCTGTATATCAATTGGGGATAACTGACATCTTTACTATGTTGAGTCTTCCTCTGCTTTAACATGGTTCATCTTTCCATTTATTTAGATCTTCATTATTAAATCAGCATTTTGTAGTTTAACACAAAAGTCCTGTACACGTCTTTTTTAGAACTGCACCTAAGTATTTTATTTGAGTGATTAGAATTTGCATTGTATTTTTATTATGGGGTCTCATAGATTCATTGCTAGTATGTAGACATGTAATTGTCTTTTATGTTCAGCTTGTATTCTTTGACCTTGCTGAATCCACTTATGCTTCAGGGATTTTTTCTGTAGATTCCTAGGGACATTCTATGTAGACAATAATGTCATTTGTAAATAAACACAATTTTGTTTTGTTTCTTGATATCCAATCTGTATGCCTCTTTTTTTTTTTTTTTTTTTTTTTTTTTTTTGCCTTCTTGAACCTGCCAACATTTCCAGAACTACTGTGTTTAAAAAGAGTGGTGAGAACATACATCCTTGCACTGCTTTCAATCTGAGATAAAACGTTAACATTTCTTTTTTTAATACCCATTTTATATAACATTAGTTGTAGAATTTTTTAATCAAGTTGAAGAAGTTCCAGTTTATTTCTTTTTCACAGTAATTTTATTATGTGTATTGAATTTTGTCAAATGCTTTTTTCTGCATCAATTGATACAATCGCATGGTTTTTCTTCTTTAGCTTGTTCATATGATGGATTACATTTATTGATTTTCACGTTGAACCAGGCTTAAACCTCTAAAATAAAACCAAAATGGTTATGATGTGTAATTCTTATATGTTGCTGAATTATGTTTACTAATTTTTTTTAAATGTTTGCATCTATATTTATGAGGCATATTGTTCTGTGGATTTCATTCTCGTTCTTTGTATTTTTTTTTTCTGGCTTTGGTGAGCTTCACAAAATGAATTAAGAAGTGTTTCCTCCTTTATTTCCTGGAAAAGATTGTGTAGAATTGTCTTAGTTATTATTAAACATTTGTAGAATTCTGCAGCAAAACCACCTGTGCCTTTTTCTGAGAAGCTTTTAAAATACAAATTCAATTTTCTTAATAGCTATAGTGCTTTCAAATTATCTATTTCGTATTGAATGATTTGTATTAGATTGTGGAGATTTTTTTCTTCCATTTGTTCCCTTTTTTAAAAAAAATTTCCTACAATTAAGACATAAATCTGAGTAGTTTGTGATTTTTGAAGAATTGGTCCATTTAAACTAGGTCGTCAAATATGTGTGGAGTTGTTGGCAGTATTCCCTAATAACCTATTTCTTGTCTGCAGGATCTGTAGTGAGTTTATTCTTACATTGGTAATTTACTTTTTTTACCTTTGTCAATCTTGCTACATGTTTGTCAATTTTATTCATCTTTTTGAAAACCCAGGTCTTTGATTCACTGATGGTCTCTGTTGTCTTACTGTTTTCAATTTAACTGATTTCTGCTCTTTATTTCCTTCCTTCTGCTTGCTTTGGGTTTATTTTGTTCTTTTTTCCTACGTTCTTGAGGTAGAATCTTAAATTATTAATTTGAGGCTTTTCTTCTTTTCTAACATATGTATCTGGTGCTTTACATTTTCATTTCAGCACTGCTTTCGCTGTATTCTACCAATTTTGATATACTGTATTTTCCTTTTCATGTAATGCTTTTTTAAAAAATTCACATGATACTTCATCTTTGACTGACGAACTATTTACACATGTGGTATTTCATTTCCAAGTGTTAGGAAATTTTCCCATTATATTCCTATTATTAATTTCTAGATTGATTCCATTGTGGACAAAAAGCACACTCAATATCATTTCAGTTACATTTTTTGCATTTGAACTGTTATTTCTTATTTTCCTATGGTGAGATAATCATAAATATATTGTGAAGGAAATTTCTCATAACCTTTCTCATTACTGGCAATATTTATTATTATAAATCTATAGAAATTCAATTAAAATATATAGATACAGGGAAACTGTATCATTACCAGGGTAGCTAATGAAAAACAACACATAAAAATATTTTCTGAATTTTAGAAAATAAGTTGGAACTACAAAGTACTAAGAATTGACCATCATAAGTCACTTAATTTTGCTTATTTATACAGCTTTTGTACTTTTTAATGGAAAATAACCCAGCTCTCTTAAATCTACATCTTCCACTCTCTCAGTGTTATAAGTTGAATTGCATCCCCTGAAAAGACCCATTGAAGTACCACAGAATGGGGTTTTATTTGGAAAAAGGATAATTACAGATGTAATTAGTTAAGAAGAACTCACACTGGAGTAATGTGTGCCCCTAATCCAATAAGACTGGTGTCCTTATGAGAAGAAGAGAAGAGACACAGACACATGAGGGAAGGCAGACGTGATGACAGAGGCAGAGATTGGAGTAATGCAGCTTCAAGCCAAGGAACTCCAAGAATTACAGGCCACCAGCAGAAACTGAAGGAGGCAAGGAAGGCTTCTACCCTACAGGTTTCAGAGGGAGCATGGCCCTATAAACATCTTGATGTTGGACTTCTGGCCTCCAAAACTATGAAGTAATGAATTTCTGTTGTTTTAAGCCACCAAGTTTGTGGTACTTTTTACGACAGCCCTAAGAAAGTAATACATTCGGCTTTCTTTTTAATTCAATTTTTAAGTTTTTTATTGTTTCCCTTTTTTAAATTTCTTTTTTATTGATATATAATATTTGACATAATTATGAGATATAGGTGATATTTTGTTACATGCATAGAATGTGTAATGATCAAGTCAGAGTATTTGAGGTGTCCATCACTTTGTAGTATTTATCACTTCTATGTGTTAGGAACAATTCAAGTCCTCTCTTCTAGCTACTTTGAAGCATACAATACATTCTTGCTAACTAAAGTCATTCTCCTCTGCTACCAAATGGGAGAACTTATACCTTTCATCTAACTGTATATTTGTACCCATCAACCTGCCCCTCTTCATGCCCCCTTCCACCAACCACCCATCCCAGCCTCTGATATCTATCATTACATTCTCTATGTTTATGACATCAACATTTTTAGCTTCCATGTATGAGTGAGAACATGTGATATTTGTCTCCCTGGGCCTGGGTTATTTTACTTAATATTATGACCTCCAGTTCCATCAATGCTGCTGCTGCAAAGGACATCATTTTATTATTTTTAATGGCTGAATACTATTTCATTGTGTATGTATACCACATTTTCTTTATCTTCTAATCTACTGATGGACACTTAGGTTGATTACAGATCTTTGCTATTGTGAATAGTGCTCAACAATCATGTAAGTACAGGTATGCCTTTGAAATACTAATTTCTTTACCTTTGGATAGATCCCCAACCATGGGATTATTGGATCATATGGTAGTCCTATTTTTAGTTTTTAGGGAAATGTCCACACTGTTTTCCATAGTGATTGTACTAACTTACTTTTCAAACAACAGTGTATAAGAATCCCCTTTGCTCTAAATTATACCAGCATTTGTTATTTTTTGTCTTTTTAATTATAGCCATTCTAACTAAGGTAAGATGATATCTCATGGTTTTGATTTGCATTTCCCTGATGATTAGTGATATCGAGCATTTTTTTTTTTTTCTGGCTCCAAAGATCTTTTACTGAGATGCACTTGAAACACTTTGGTCCTTAATTTGTCAACTGAGTTGACAGGCTGATGGCTGATCTAGGTAAAGGTTTCATGGTAGCAAAAACACTTCCTGCCTATAATATATCAAAACAGGTTCCTGAATAACGTGTGAATGTCATCAGGGTCTCTGTCCCATCTACTTCAGGATTCGATTAAGCTCCTCAAATTTGTGGATCTGATGGATGAAGATATCCCCGTAGTGCCTGGCAACCTTGGTGTCTGTGATGTGGATCACGTCCTTATCGATGTAGAAGTCAACCACTGAGGCCAACTAAAATTAACCATCCAGGGCTGAGATGCCGCTGGTCCACACCAGGTTCTTCATCTTGTGTTTGAAGACCACAAGCTGGATCCGGAACTCCTGTTCTGTAAGGTCCAGGGAGCCAGCAAGCTTGGCCACAGGCATGGTGGTGTAGAGCTTGAGGAAGCTGCAGATACTTGAAAGCTGGGCCTGCTGCTGTTCTTCATCAGAAAACACCTTCAGCTGCTGAAGGAAGGGCTCTTTGTGGTACTTGGGGTACACATTATCATAGTTGGGCACTACAGGCGACAGGAACTTGGGGCAGGAGTAACTGAAAAATTCTTCATAGACTTTTAGGTGACTATTCTGCATGCGCAGCAACTTGTCCCCATATTTCTCCTGCAGTTGGAGGTGAATGCTCTCATTGACATGCATGGGGTACATCATGAGGGCAATGGCCAGCAGTGCATGCATCTGATTATTCTGCTTGTCAATCAACTCATACTTATATGTGGTCCTCTGGAACATGCTCTTGGTCCTCTGGATGTAGAGGAGGGTATTGGCGAAGACCTGAATGGCATCCTGGTAGCAATGCATCATCAAATATGCAAACCCAACATAATAGTATGTGGTGACCTGGCACTCTAACACACAGGAATACATGATCTTCTGGTTCAGCTCGATGTTCTCCAGCACCCTGATGGCCTGGTACTAATCTCCTAACAGGGAGTGCAGGCAGAGAAGCCCCACCAGGCTGAAGTAACCAAGTATCTCCCCAGCCACGCTCTCAGGGTCACCTCTGCTTGTGTATACCTCCAACTGTCGGTTGCTGTTGGATTTGTCTACCAAGGAATGAAGGACATTGAGGACACTGTGAACATTCCAGATTTTGGGACTGGAACAAAGGAAGTCAATCTCCTCCTCCAACTTCTTGGCAGTCTTACAGCAGTACTGACTGAATGACTGAAACTGGTAGATGAACTCATCAATGATATTCTAGAGCCCCTGGTTGGGTAGTTCAAAGGAAGGAGGACCATCAGCATTAAGAATATAGTTGAAGAGATTGCAATTGTTATAATAGGATTCAAACCTCTGCTCCAAGTAAGGTCCCCCACTGACTTTGGCGTATATGTGCCTGTAGTATAATTCTTTATATCAAACCAGGAAGACAGTATTGTTGCCAACCCGTGGAGCAATGGCTTCAGCCTGGAGCCAAGGTGTATTTTTGAAGAATCTTTCAGTCAGCTTGGTCCAGCTGTTCTCATAGATGTCCTGGATCCTATACATCTTCTGGTCAATGACATCAGTGGAGACACAACTGGCCTGTAGCTCATACACTTTCTGGTCAGTCAAATCCAAGTCAGTTTTGTGGAAATACTAGATGGAGTTTTTGATCACTTCAGGCATTACCTGATAGGTTTACTATTCATACTGACGTTCATAAGCAAAGTCCTGCTTTTGGATCTCCATAGTCGCCTGGATAAGCATAGGGGTCATAAGCCTCCTCAGACTCACAATCATCAGCGAGGTAAGACGTGGCTGCTGGGCTCACAAGCACCACCAGAAAGTGATATTGAGCATTTCTTATATACTTGCTAGGCATTTCAATGTCTACTTTTGAGAATAGTCTATTCATGTCCTTTGCCCACTTTTTAATGAAATTATTATTATTTGTTGTCATTGTTGTTTGAGATGGAGTTTCATTATTGTCACCCAGGCTGTAGTGCAATGGCACAATCTCAGCTCACTGCAACCTCTGTCACCCAGGTTCAAGCGATTCTCCTGCCTCAGCCTCCCGAGTAGCTGGGATTACGGGCACCTGCTAGCATGCCCAGCTAATTTTTATAGTTTTTAGTAGAGATGGGGTTTCACCATCTTGGCCAGACTGGTCTTGAACTCCTGATCTCGTGATCCACCCACCTCAGCCTCCCAAAGTGCTGGGATTACAGGGGTGAGCCACCGCGCCCAGCCTGGCTGTTTTTACTATTATTATTGAGTTGCTTGAGTTCCTTATATAGTCTATATATTAGTCTCTTGTCAGATAAATAGTTTTCAAATATTTTCTCTCATTCAGCAGGTTGTCTTTTCACTCTGTTGATTGTTTCCTTTGCTTTGCAGAAGCTTTTTAGTTTAATATAGTCCCATTTGCCCATTTTTCCTTTAGTTGTCTGTGCTGTTAAGATCTTTGCCTAGACCAATGTTCTGAAGTATTTTTCACTATGTTTCTTCTAGTAGTTTTATAGTTTCAGGCCTCATGTTTAAACTTTCGATCCATCTTTGTTGATTTTTTTATATGGTGAGAGAAAGGATTTGGTTTCATTCTCCTGCACACGGATATACAATTTTCCCAGCACTGTTTATTGAGGATGATGTTCTTTCCCTAGTGTATTTTCTTGGGGCCTTTGTTAAAAACAAGTTGGTTGTAAATATGTGGCTTTATTTCTAGTTTCTCTATTTTGTTCCATTGGTCTATGTGGCTATTACTATAACAATACCATGCTGTTTTGTTTACTACAGCCTTATAATATATTTTGAAGTCTGCAGTGTGATGCATCCAGCTTTGCTAGTTTTGCTCAGGATTGCATTGTATATTCTAGCTCTTTTTTCCATAGAAATTTTAGGATTTTTTTCCTTTTATGTAAAAAATGACAAGTATAGAGGTTTATTAGTTCTCTCTTTGCTTGTTTGTTTATAAAATTAGTGTTAAGTTGTCATCATTACTTTAAAATAATGGGTTATAAGATAGTATTTATAAGTATCATGAAAACTTCAAATGAAAAAAACATAAAATGAATACACAAAAAATAAGCAAGAAATTAAAACATACCACCACAGAAAACTATGTTTACTAACAGGAAGACAGGAAGGAGGTAAAGAAGGAAGATAAGACCACAAAACCACCAAAAAGCAAATAACAAAATAGCAGGAGTAAGTCCTTACTTATCAAAAATAACATTGAAGGTAAATGGACTAAATTCTCCAATTGAAAGGCTGTATAGATTTAAAAAATAGAGTGGCTGAATGGATTTAAAAAACAGAGGAGTGGCTGAATGGATTAAAAAACAAAGACCCAATCATCTGTTGCCTACAAGAAACACACTTCACAAGTAAAGACACATATAGACTGAAAATAAAGGGATAGAAAAATATATTCCATGCCAACAGAAGCCAAAAAAGACAAGAGTAGCTATACTTATAACAGACAAAATGTATCATAAGACAAAAATGTAAGAGACAAAGAAAGTAATTATATAATGATAACTGGATCAATCCAGCAAGAGGATATAACAATTGCAAATATATATTCACCTAACACTGGAGAACCCAGTTATATAAAGCAAATATTATTAGAGCTAAAGAAAGATATATATTCAAATATGATAATATCTGGGGACTAACACCCCACTTTCAGCATTAGATAGATTATCCAGACAGAAAATCAACAAAAAAACAGGACTTAATCTGCACCATAGACCAAATGGACCAGACTTAAGAAAAAAAGAGAGAAGACCCAAATAAATAAAATCAAAGGCTAAAAGGTAGATATTACAACTGATACTGCAAAAATTTAAATGATCATTAGAGACCCATGAACAGCTATATGCCAATAAACTGGAAAACCTAGAAAAAATGGATAAATTCCTAGATACATAAACCTACCAAATTGAACCATGAAGAAATCTAAAATGTGAATAAACCAATAACAAGTAACAATATCAAAGCAAAAATAAAATGTCTCTCAGCAAGAAAAAGCCCAGGACGACTTGATGGCTGCACTGCTGAATTCTACCAAACATTTAAAAAAGAACTAATACCAATCCCACTCAAACTATTCTAAAAAATAGAGGAGGAGGGAAAACTTTCAAATTCATTCTATGAAGCCTGATACCAAAACCAGACAAAGACACATCAACATAAGAAAAGTACAGACCAATACCCCTGATGAACTTTGAGGAAAATCCTCAGCAAAACACTAGCAAACTGAATTTGAGAACACATTAAAAATATTATTCATCATGACCAACTGGGATTTATCCCAGGGTACAAGAATGGTTTGACATACACAAATCAATAAATATGTTACGTTATATTAAAAGAATGAAAAGCAAAAGCCATATTATCACTTCAATTGATGCTGAAAAACCATTTGATAAAATTCAACATAACTTCATAATTTAAAAAAAATCCTAAAAAACCTGGGTACCTAAGGAACATACCACAACACAATGGAAGCCATATATGACAGACCCACAGCTAGTATCATCCTGAACAGAAAAAAAGTAAAAGGCTTTCCTCTATGATATGGAATACCCCAAGGATGCCCACTTTCACCTCTGTTATTCAACATAGTACTGGAAGTCCTACCTAGAGCATCAGACCAGAGAAAGAAACAAAGGGCATCCAAATTGGAAAGGAAGAACTCAAATTATTCTTATTCACAGATGACATGGTCTTATATTTGGAAAAACCTAAAGATTCCACCAAAAAAACTATTAGAACTGACAAACAAGTTCAGTAAAGCTGCAAGATACAACATCAACAGAAAAGTCAGTAACATTTTTTTGGGGGGATGGAATCTCACTCTGTTGCCCAGACTGGAGTGCAGGGGCACAATCTTGGCTCACTGCAACCTCTGCCACCTGGGTTCAAGTGATTCTCATGCCTCAGCCTCCCAAGTAGCTGAGATTACAGTCATAAGCCACCACACCCAGTTAAATTTTGTATTTTTAATAGAGATGGGGTTTTGCCTCTCGAACCTCAGGCTGGTCTCGAACACCTGACCTCGGGTATCCACCTGCCTCATCCTCCCAAAGTGCTAGGATTACAGGCATGAGCCACCATGCCTGGCCACCACTAACATTTCTATATGCCAACACTGAACAATCTGAAAAACAAATCAGGAAATAACCCCATTTACAATAGCTACAAACACAATAAAGTAAAATAAAATACCTAGGAATTAACCTAACAAAAGAAGTGAAAGATTTCTATAGTAAAAATTATTAAACACTGATGAAGGAAGTTGAAAAGGACACAAAAAAGGAAAGATACTATGTTTTTATGCATTGAGTGGATCAATATTGTTAAAATACCCATACTATGCAAAGCAATCTATAGATTCAATGAAATTCCTATCAAAATAACAATGACATTCATCACAGAAACAAAAAATAAATCCTAAATTTTATATGGAACTACAAAAGACCCAGAATAGCCAAAGCTATCCTCAGCAAAAAGAACAAAACTGGAAGAATCGCATTACCTGAGTTCAAATTATACTCCAAAGCTATGGTTACAAAAACAGCATGGTATTGGCACAAAAACAGACACATAGACCAATGGAACAGAATAGAGAAACCAAAAGCCAATGCACACATCTACAGTGTATTAGTTGATTTTCATACTGCTATAAAGAACTGCCCAAGACTGGGTAATTTATAAATGAAAGAGGTTTAGTTGACTCATAGTTCAGCATGGCTGGGAACCCTCAGGAAACTTACAATCATGGTGGAAGGTGAAGGGGAAGCAAGCCGTCTTCTTTGCAATGTAGCAGGAAGAAATGCTGAATGAAAGATGAAGAGCCCCTTATAAAACTATCAGATCTCTTGAGAATTCACTCACTATCATGAGAACAGCTTGGGGGAAACTGATCCCATGATTCAATTACCTCTACCTGGGCTCTCCCTTGACCCATGGAGATTTTGGGGATTACAATTCAAGATGAGATTCAGGTGGAGACACAAAGCCTAACCATATCATACAGTAAACTCATTTTCAACAAAGGTAGCAAGAACATACATCAGGAAAAGACAGTCCCTTTAATAAATGGTGCTGAGAAAATTGGAAATCCATATGCAGAAGAATGAAACTAGATGCCTATCTCTCACCATATACAAATATCATATTACAATGGATTAAAAACTTAAATATAAGACCTCAAACTATGAAACTACTACATGAAAACATTGAGGGAAATCTTCCGGACATAGGAGTTGGTACAGATTTCTTGAGTAATACCCCACAAGCCCAGGCAACCAAAGCAAAGATGGACAAATGAGATCACATCAAGTTAAAAAGCTTCTGTACAGCAAAGGAAGCAATCAATAAAGTGAAGAGATAACTCACAGAATGGGAGAAAATATTTGCAAACTACCCATCTGGCAAGGGATTGATAACCAGAATATATAAGTAGCTTAAACAATCCTACATGAAAAAATTTGATAATATAATTTTAAAATGGTCAAAATATATGAATAAACATTTCTCAAAGGAAGGCAATAGAAATGGCAAACAGGGATATGAAAAGGTGTCCAACATCATTGATCATCAGAGAAATGCAAATTGAAACTGCCCTGACATATCAACTCACCCCAGTTAAGATGCCTTTTATCAGACAGACAATAGCAAATACTAATGAGGGTGTGGAGAAAAGGGAACCCTCATACACTGTTGGTGTTAATGGAAATTAGTTCAACTACTGTGGAGAGCAGTTTGGAGGTTCCCCCAAAAAATAAAAATAGAGCTACCAAATGATCCAGTAATCCCATTGCTAGGAATATACACCCGAAAAAGGAGACCAGCCTATCAAAGATATATCTGCACTACCTTGTTTGTTGCAGCATTATTCACAATAGCCAAGATTTTGAAGCAACCTAAGTTTCCCTCAACAAACTAATGGATAAACAAAATGTGGTACATATACACAATGGAGTATTCTTCAGCCAATAGAAAAGAGTGACATCTTATCATTTGCAACAACATAGATGAAACTGGAAGTCATCATGTTAAGTGAAATAAACCAGTCATGGAAAGACACATTTGCATATTCTCACTTATTTGTGGGAGCTAAAAATTTAAACAACTGAACTCATGGAGTAGAATCATGGTTACTAGAGGTGGGAAGAGTAGTGGGGCAGGGGTAGGGAGGATGGTTAATGGTACAAAAATATCACTAGATAGAATGAATAACATCTAGAATTTGATAGCACAACAGGGTGACTATAATTGATAATAATTTATTGTACATCTTAAAATTACTAAAATAGTATAATTGTAACAGAAAGAATAAATGCTTGAGTTGATTGATATCCCATTTACCCTGACATGATTATTATGCATTGTATGCCTGTATTAAAGTATCTCATGTGCCCCATTAATATATACAACTACTATGTACCTACAATTTTTTTTTAAGTCCCAGCTCTCTACTTGCCCTTTAGTACCACACTAGTGATGGGTTTGGAGGTTTCTTATATGTGACTGGTGAGACGTTGAGGTGTCAACTCGGCACATGGTTTTTGCTTTTGCTGCTGGTGATGGAAATGGGGGTGCAGATTTTTCTGTGAAATTTGGCTGGAATGAAATTCATAAGTTTTCTGCCTTCCTAGGCTTCCATTTTTCTGGTCCTGAGGGTAAAGACAGCAGGATTTTGTTGTTGTTTTTGTTGTTGTTGTCTCCTGTACCTCTTGGCACGTTTAGATTGCTAGCTTCTTTAGCTTCAAGTTTTGAACATATGAGCATAACAAAAACCCAGGCAACTCAATACCATGTTGTTCCTTGGGTCTTTAGGCCCCTAGTCGTCTTCTCTCCATTTTAAAGAGTTCTGTAATGTTTTTTTTCTAGATTTTTTTGTACTTAATAAGAGGAATAGAAAGAAGTATGTCTACTCCATGTTCCCTGAGCAGAAGTTCAGTTTCACTTGATTTTGTGACTTCCTGTTCTGAAAGCAGAATATCACCAATATTTGAATACTAAAAATTAGCTTTTTTAATATAATGCCTTCAAGGTATGACCAAAAAGGTGGGTTATTGTGCCCCCAAAATACCCAATACTTTCACACTTGTCCTTGCACATTGCCCCAGAAGCTACTCTCAGACTCTTCACCATTTCTACAACCTATTATGAAAGAACCAGTGTTCATTATTGGGGTGTTATCTCAGGATATTCCAAAGTTTTGAATTGTTAGAATTTCTGAGTACTGCTGAGCGCCTTACAAAGGTGAGGACAACATCATCTTCTCTAAGTATGCCTTGTCTTTTCATACGATCCCCAACACAATTCCACTTACTCCTTGATATGGCTTGGATCTGTGTCCCTGCCCAAATCCCATGTTAATTATAATTACCAATGTTGGAAGCAGGGCCTGGTGGGAGGTGTTTGGATCATGGGGGTGGTTCTCATGAATGGTTTAGCAACATCCCTCTTGGTACTGTCATCATGATCGTGAGTGGGATCTCATAAAATCTTATACTTTAAACATATATGGCACCACCTCCTATCTTGCTGCTGCTCCTGCCATGTAAGATGTGCCTGCTCCCTGGTTACCTTTGCCATGATTGTAAGCTTCCTGAGACCTCCCTAGAAGCAGAGCAGATGCTTCCTTTACAGCCTGTGGAAATGTATTAAGTATTGTGCTTCCTTTACAGCCTGTGGAACTGTATTAAGTAAACCTCTTTTCTTTATAAGTTACCCAGAGTGAACTAATACACTCTTTAGGAGTGTATTAGTTCATCCTTGCATTTCTAGAAAGAAATACTAGGTATTTCTTTATAATTAAAGAATTGTAATACTAGGTATAAGAATTATAATATTGGGTATAAGAATTATAATATTGGGTATAATTATAATATTGGGTATAATATTGGGTGTAATATATTGGGTACAACAATGAACTAACACACTCCTAAAGACTAACCTCCCACTCTTCCTCTCCGCAGAAGCTGGAAATCAGTCAAGGTACCAAGTGATAGTTGTTTCCCATTTCTTTTTTTTTTTTTTTGAGACAGAGTCTCTCTCTGTTGCCCAGACTGGAGTGCAATGGCGTGATCTCGGCTTGCTGCAACCTCCACATCCCGGATTCAAGCAATTGTCAAATCTCAGCCTCCCAAGAAGCTGGGATTACAGGCATGTGTCACTATGCTCGACTAATTTTTGTATTTTTTGGTAGAGACGTGGTTTCACCATGTTGCCCAGGCTGGTCTCAACCACAGGTGATCTGCCCGTCTTGGCCTCCCAAAGTGCTGGGATTACAGGCATGAGCCACTATGCTCAGCCTCCATTTTATTCTTTATATGCATTTTCTTCCTAGCCTTGCCCTCAATCAAAACTCCTCCTTCCTTTTTTGGATAGAAAAATGCCTCATGAATGCAAATAGCTAAAATGAGTGAATTAATTCCTCACATTATTTCCACTCATTCCTGTCTTAAGTCACTCAAAATTTCACCAAACATATATTACTAGCATATTAATGTATTAGGAGATTTTAAAAGGTGGGTAACAATATTTATGACACAAAAGACATGATAATCTAGTTTGGAAAAGAAAATACATATTTCCAAAGAAAGTGTAAATAAAAATAGTTAAACCAGTATTAACATACTAGTTTTGGGGCATCTGAAAAACAACTTTCATTAATTATTCTCTTTTTAATTTTCAAAGAAAAAAACTAAAAATATGAGGAAACTCACCCCAGAATGCTTAAATAGCTTGTTTCCTGTTACTTTTCTGATAAATTGTGATTCTGGGACTAAAACCTAAGTCTCTCTACCTTGAGTACTCGACCATGTTAAGATAATTTTAATGAGATGGTATTTTAGCTTATACAAAGAAAAATCATCTGAAGATTAAACTGGAGAATAGTGACAGGAAGAAAAGTTAGCAAAATGGCTGCTGCAACGCATTAAATTGCAAAAGCAAGCAGCCTCTGGAAATCACCACAGATAAGATTTGAGATACTCATTTTATAATGATATTTTTTTTAAAAAAAGAAAAGGAAGAAAATATCTATTTCCCCTAACAATCTAACGAGATAAAATTCTGTTTACTCTTGCCTTAATGCCTAAAGCTCTTACTGTCTGGTAGTTCCTGATTCAATAATTAGTAAGTGGTAAACAGGCTAGATTTAAAGTTGCCTAATAAAAGTTTCCTTATAGCAGGCACTAAAAGCATCAAAAAGCAGTAATGAGTTTAAATGGTTTTCAAATAGTAGTCTATAAGAAAAAGTATTTGATGATGTAAAAAAATGCACAAAAAGCATTCTAAAGCAGGAATCGTTACAAATTTTACACTCTATTGCCTTTGCTTAGAACGATGCACAGCACACAGTAGGAACTCACTAGATGCATGTTAAATGAATTCCAGGAAAATTACTTTCCCTTATTGCCAGCAAAACTCTCTTAGAAACTCACATGTCTTGATGTCTCGAGGCAACATTACTGAGCCAAAAACTAACTTTGGAGCCCCCACTCTCATTCTTTCTGTTCAGTCAACTGATAGGGTGAACACTTACTAGCAATGCTGACAAATATGATGTCATCACTTATTGAAAGAAGCTTCCTTCAGCTAACTAAAGGCAAGTTCCCATATCCATGTGTTGTGGCAGCAAAAGATTAATCAGAAAAAATAGAGGATCTGATAACTGACACACCTAAGTTCCAATTCCGTTACTACATCTCTTACTCCGTTTTTTTCTGAGGAATATCATGTTTTAAATACTTGTAATGTTTGAAAGAAAAGATAGATTATAAATCTCTAATACGAAGTATGCACATAATATTTGTAGAATATTTAAATCAGATTCTGAAAATTTACCCCTTCACTATGATGCTTGCCAATAGATTTATCACTTGTCCCAGAGTAATTTTAATAAATTCTAACAGCTGAGAACTAGGTGGAGGGTTATTTCCATGGATAATTTATACCTGTGTAACTATAACTCCCTCTACATCTGCTAAATCTTATAGCCATTGATGGTTAACAAATGAGGTAAACATCACCTTCCCATTTATCCAAAGCGCAGATGAAAAAAAAAAAGAAATAGTAGACTCTGTGGTCATTTGTTACACAATTAGTAATCACGTTTGGTGTGGCTAACACCACCATATGGAAAGATGGTTCTACTTCCTCCACTACAGCTTGAATAGGCTTACTGTGGAAAACAATGTTTCAGAACTAGTTCATTCTGGGCTCTGTATAGAAAATAGACAAAGATTAAATATTGCCAGGTAGTAAGCCTGAACCTAGATGACTGGAGCCAAAAAACAATAATCACTGAATCGCCTTGAGTCTCCCATCAAAGATACGAAACTAGACAAGACTTAGGTTTCATTAATCTTCTTTCACATGGATTCAGTTCTTTACCCTCCTATATTCAGCATCCTTTATGTATATAAAATTGTTCAGTTCCATGGGGTTCCCACAAACAACAGCTGATAGATGAGTTGATTTAAAAGAACCTCCTTGCTCTAATATCCTTGGTCCTGTGAATGTGTCCAAATGGTAATTGACATGGTTAACATTACAACAGTGGCTAATGTTTGTTTGCTATGTGCCAGGCATTGTGCTAAGTACTTTTATTTAATCACAAGAAGGTAGGTGCTACCAATATTTCTATTTTATTAGTGGAGAAACAGGCATGGAGAGGTTCACTGCTTTTCTAAGGTTCACACCTAAGAAAGTACAGAGATGAGATATGAAACTAGGCTGCCAACCTGCAAAATCCACCCTCTTAGCCACTACTCTACTCTGCCAACCAGGATATTATTTACAGAATTACTGAGGCAAGCTTAGAGGCCAGGTAAGTTCAGTGTATTACTATTCAGCCCAGCTTTTGGAATATAAGCTGCCATGATCTGATTTTTGATGATTTTTAAAATGAAAAGAGAGAGAGAAAAGTCAAAAACAAGAATCAGAATGTTTTTTTCATGTAATTTAATAAAGGGTTCATTTCTAACTTTTCTTTATATTCTCTGTGAGCTTAAGAATAAAGTAGGGAGGAAAACAATATGAAGTAAAGGCTTGAATTGGCAAAAGGTGGTTATCCAAGGCATATAATGCAAGAACTGAAGCTACCTAAAAGTGATATAAAATGTTACTCTTCTCCTTCTTCCCAACCTCTTCCCTCTAGTCACACACCATAAGTGAGCAGTAAAAATACATATCTCTAGTGTCTCTTCTACTTTTATGCATTTTGCTTTTTGGGCCTATTAAAAATAGCACTAATTAACACCAAAAAAGAATTTCTATCTACTATGCATAAATTATCATATCAATTTCAATAATCCTAATTTTATGATAATAAAATAAACTTAAAATATATCAGACCAGCTTTAGTCATCATATTCCTCCCCTCTCCTACATTCTCCATTTACTTCTTCTCTTTCTGTTATGGTTTTGATATGGTTTATCTCCACAATAGCTCATGTTGAGGCTTGGTTGCAAATGTGATCATACTGGGAGGTGGTTCCTTTAAGAGACGATTAGGTCATTAAGAAGGGTTCATGCCTTTCTCAAGAGACTGAGTTCTTCCTTGTACAAAACTAGATTAGTTACTGTGAAAGTGAGTTGTTTTAAAATGGGCCTGCTTCTTATGTTAGGTCTCTTTGTTTATGTATTAACTTACCCTTCCACTTCTCCACCATGCTATGAAAGAGCATGAGGCCCTCACTAGAAGCTGACCAAATGTGGCCACTCGATCTTGGACTTCCCAGTCTCCAGGACCATGAGCTTAATAAATCTCTTCTCTGTATAAATTATTCATCCTCAGTATTCTGTTATAGCAATAGAAACTGGACTGAAACACTTCTATAACCACATTCCTAGCTGTAAATTCAAGCTGCAAGAGTTTTGAACCTCAGACAGAGTGGTATTTTTCTAGAGGCTGATTGCTACCTCTGAAGAGTCCCGCAATTAGTCATCTACTCCAGTGCACAGAAATGCATGCACGGGCTTTTTTCAGAATACCTCACTCCCACTGCATCATTGCTTGTGCTGTCTTTCTGCAGTGCACTTTGGGATGATTTCAGGGTGCAAAGGTCAGTCAAGTACAGACAGAAGAAATTCCCAGACCTATTCCTGTGGACCAGATGTTGGGGTACTGTATTTTTTATGGTTTTAAGAAATATTTTGTTTTCATTAAAAGTCCCAGTTATACTCTGAAGGTAATATGTGTTCAACTGGGAGACTCGATCAATTCTATCTTTGCCAATTTTATTAGTTGATTCCTTCTGCAGGAAATATAGGGGTGAGGAATTCGCCAGGAAATCTGAATTATTTACTCATGTTGTTAGAAATTAGTCAAAAGGTAGGGTTATGAGGCTGACACAAATGAGAGGGGCTTTATAATCGATAATGTAGACAAGACAATGAGAAAGGTGGAATTGCAACTTGTTTCTGAGCTGGGGAGAGGCAGCAATATGCATAGCAGAAAGGGCCTGTCTTGACTGGGACCCTCAGCCTGAAATGCTTAATGCTTAGTCTTACATACTAAACAAAAATTATTTGTCATGCCTTGAAAACACTGGAAAACAGAGAAAAGAAAAAATGGAATGGCATTGTACCTTGAGGCTTAATTAAATGGCACCCATTGTTGTTTTCTTTAGTATTCAAACTTTTGTATTCATTATATTTCCATAAGGAAGACAATCATTAATTAATTAATTTAAGAATGTATTAAGGGGATGTCAGCCAGATGACAGAATAGGACTCTCAGCACTCACCTCCCCACAGAAACATCAATTTGAACAGCTATCATGTACAAAAATAATTTCACAAAAGCTAATGAAGCCAAGTAAGATTACAGCACCTGGGTATAGCACAGATAAGAAAAGACACATTGAAGACGGTAGCAAGGATAGTTTTACGTTACTTATGTCACCCCTCCTTGAACCTCAAACAGCACAGCATGGAAAGATACCCTCCACCTAGCAGAAAAAAAAAAAGAAAAATAAACACTAAGCTTTGTTTAGGATCTCAAAACCAGGCCTTCTCCAGTAAAACCAAACACTGTGAAGGACCCCATACCCTTGTACTCCAGGTGGCAAGTACGTAAACTGAGCCTTCAGGCCTGCCCCAACACCAGGCTGACAGCAGCCTCAGGCTTCAAATCACCCCCAACACCAGTTTATCCACTATGGCCACAGGCTTCAGACCTGCCCCAGCACGAGGCAAACCCCCACAACCCTAGTCATCAAGCCAGCGCCTGTGGTCACAGCCTCTTCAGATACTGACTCCAGGCACCTGAGGCCCCAGGATCCAGGCCAGCAACTGTGGACTAAGCCTCCATGCCCACTTGAATGCCAAGCAGGATCCTGCAGCCCCAGGCTCTGTGCAAGCCCCATTGTCAGGTCTATCCCCACAGAAGCAGGCTCCAAGTCTTCCCAGTGCGAGGGCAGCCCATGTGGACCTAAGCTTTAGCAGATTCGGAGCCCAGGCCTGCAATAGTAGACCCCAGTGCTGAACCAGTCTGCACAGACCCAGGACTGACCTATGTACCCAGGTTCCAGGCTGGTCTCAGAGACCCCAGGATTCAGGCCTGCTGTTGCAGACCTAGCCCCTATTTCAGCATCTGCACATCCGGTTTCTAGTCTGGCACCAGTAACCACAGGCTCAAGGCCCAGCCCCAGTGGTTCCAGGCATCAAGCAAGCACCTATGATCCTAGGTTCCCAGCTAGCTTCTGAGAATCCAGTCTCTACACTAGCCACAGGAAAAGGCCAACTCCAGGATCCAGGATGGTTCCTTTGAACTAAGGTTCTACAAAACAACAAGGAAACAGTTTAAATGGCAGTAGTAATTCTTTACCTACCAATAATAATCTTTGATGTAAATGAATTAACTGCTCCAATCAAAAGACATAGGGTGGCTGAATGGATAAAAAGAAACGCGATCTAACTATATGCTTCCTACAGAGATTCACCTCACCTGTAAAGATACACATGGACTGAAAGTGAAGGTATGAAAAAGGAAATTTCATGGAAATGGAAACAAAAAGAGCAGGGGAAACTACACTTATGTCAGATAGAATAGACTTTAACTCAAAAACTGTCAAACAAGACAAAGAAGGCCATTCCATAATCATAAAGTAGTCAATTCAGCAAGAAGATATAGCAATTATGAGTATACATGTATCCAACATTGAAGCATCTAAATATATAAAGCAAATATTGATGGACCTAGAGAGAAAGACTGTAATACAATAATGATAGAGTACTTAAATACCCCACTTTCAGCAACAAATCATCTAGACAGAAAATCAATGAGCAAACACTGAAAGTAACTACACTTTAGACCAAATGAGCCTAACAGACACATAGAACCTTCTATATAACAGCAGAAGAATACACATTTATCTCAAGTGTACACAGAACATTTTCCAGAATAGAACATATGTTAGGCCACAAAACTACTACTAACAAATTAATAAGATTAAAATCATATTAAGTATATATATATATTTTTTTTGAGACACAGTCTTGCTCTGTTGCCCAAGCTGGAGTGCAGTGGTGAGATCTCAGCTCACTGCGAGCTCTTCCTCCTGGGTTCACGCCATTCTCCTGCCTCAACCTCCCGAGTAGCTGGGACTATAGGCGCCCACCACCACGCCTGGCTAATTTTTTGTATTTTTAGTAGAAACGAGGTTTCACCATGTTAGCCAGGATGGTCTCAATCTCCTGACCTCGTGATCCACCCACCTCAGCCTCCCAAAGTGCTGGGATTACAGGTGTGAGCCACTGCACCCAGCCCATATTAAGTATCTTTTTAATCACATAATATGAAACCAAAAATCAATAACAAGAGAAATTTCAAAAAATGCAGAAATACATGGAAATTAAACAACATACTCCCAAACAATCAGTAGGTCAATGAAGAAATTTAAAAAGTTATTTAAAAATGTTTTGAGGCAAACGAAAATGGAAACACAACATATTATCATGTATGGGATATAACAAAGGCAGTTCTAACAGAGAATTCTATAGCCATAATGCCTATATCAAAAAGAAGATTGTAAATAAGCTATCTAATGTTACACCTCAAGAAAGAAGAACAAACTAAGCCCAAAGATATCAGAATAGAAACATTAAATGAAGGCAAAAATAAATGAAATAAAGATTTTAAAATACAAAAAAAATCAATGAAACTGAGATTGTTTAAAGATAAACAATATCAACAAACCTTTAGCTAGACCAAGAAAAAAGAGAGAAGCCTCAAATTTTAAAAAGAAAAAATGAAACAGGAGACATTAAAACTGACACCACAGAAGTATAATACAAAGCATTATAGAGTATACCAACAAACTGGATAACCTAGAAGAAATAACACAAAACCTACTTAGACTAAATCAAGAAGAAATAGAAATTCTGAGTAAGGGCATCGAATCACTAATAGAAAGTCTTTCATCAAAGAAAAGCCCAGTACCTGATGTCTTCTCTACTGAATTCTAACAAACATTTAAAGAAGAACTAATGCCAATCCTTTTTGAACTCTTCCAAAAAATTTGAAGAAAAAAATACTTCCAAATTCATTTTACTAGGCAGCATTACCTTAAAACCAAAGTCAGACAAGAACACTACAAGATAAGAAAATATCAGACCAATATTCTTGATGAACACAGATGCAAAAACACTCAAGAAAATATTAGCCAACTGAATTCAACATCATATTAAAAGGGTTATTCAGTATTATCAAGTGAAGTTCATCCTAGGAATGCAAGGATGGTTCAAAATACGCAAATCTATAAATGTGATAAACCACATTAACAGAATGAAGACAAAAGCCATATTTTCATCTCAATAGATGAATAAAAAGCATTTGACAAAATTCGGCATTCTTTTATGATTAAAAAAAATATATCACAACAAAAGGGAACCCTTGTACAATGTTGGTGGGAATGTAAATGAGTACACTTATTATAGAGAACAGTTTGGAAGTTTCTTGAAAAGTTAAATTAGAGCTACCATATCATCTAGCAATCCCACTCTGCTGGGTGTATACCCAAAAGAAGGGAAATCAGTATATCAAAGAGATATCCTCATTCTCATATTTGTTGCAGCACTGTTCACAATAGCCAAAATTTAGAAGAAACCTAAGTGTCTATCAACAAATGAAAGGACAAAGAAAATGTGGTACGTATACTCAACAGAGTACTATTCAGCCATAAAAAGAAAGAATGAGATCTTGTCATTTGTTCCAACATGGATGGAATTGGAGGTCATTATGTTAAGTGAAATAAGCCAAGCACAGAAAGACAAACATTGCATGTTCTCATTTATTTCTGGGATGCAAAAATCAAAGCAATTGAACACATGGACACTGAGAGTAGAAGATGGTTACCAGAGGCTGGCAAAGGTAGACAGGATTGGGCAGAAGGTGGGGATGGTTAATGGGTACAAAAAATAGTTTTAAAGAATCAATAATACTATTTGATAGCACAACAGCGTAACTACAGTCAAAAGAATTTAAAGGTACATTTTAAAAGAATGAATAAAGTATAACTGAATGGTTTGTAACACAAAGGATAAATGCTTGATGGGATGGATGCCCCATTTTCTATGATATGATTATTATGCATTGCATGCCTGAATCAAAACATCTGATATACCCCATAAACACATACACCTACTATGTATCCACAAAAATTAAAAATACAAAAAATTATTAAAAACTAAAAAAAAAATTCTCAACAAACTAAGTACAGAAAGAACGTATCTCAACACAATAAAGGCCATATATGACAAATCAGCAGTGAACATCATACTCAAAGGTGAAAATTTGAAAGCTTTTTATCTAAGATTAGGAACAAAATAGGAATTCCCAATCTCACCACTTCTATTCAACATAGTCCTGGAAGTCCTAGCCAGAGCACTTAGACAAGAGAAAGAAATAAAAGGCATACAAATTGGAAAGGAAAAAGTTAACTTGTTCCTGCTTTCAGACAACATATTTTATGTAGAAAATCCTAGACTACAATAAATTCATTTATTAAAATAAATGAATTTGGTAAAGTTGAAGGATATAAAGTTAACATACAAAAATTTATAGAATCTTGGCCAGGCACAGTGGTTCATGCCTGTAATCCCAGCACTTTGGGAGGCCGAGGCAGGCGGATTGCTTGAGGTCAGGAGATCAAGACCAGCCTGGCCAACATGGTGAAACCCCATCTCTACTAAAAATACAAAATTAGCCAGGCATGGTGGCATGGGCCTGTAATCTCAGCCACCTGGGCGGCTGAGGCAGGAGAATCACTTGAACCTGAGAGGCAGAGGTTACAGTGAGCCAAGATCACACCATTGCACTCCAGCCTGGGCAACAAAGCGAGACCCCATCTCAAAAAAAAAAAAAAAAAAAAAGAAAATGAAAAGAAAAAAAATAGTAGAATCTCTATACACTAATGATAAACTATCCGGAAAAAAATCAAGAAAAAAAGAATTTATAATAGTTACAAAACAATAAGATACTTAGGAGTAAATTTAACCATGGAGGTAAAAGACCTGCACACTGAAAACTATCAAATATTGATTTTTTTAAAAATTGAATAAGAAATTGACAAATAAATGGAAAGATATCTTGTGTTCATTGATCATCAGAATTTATAATGTTAAAATGTATGTACTGCCCAAAGCTGTGTATATATTCAGTGCAATCCCTATCAAAATTCCAAAGACATTTTTTACAGAAATAGAGAAAACAATTCTAAAATTTACATAGAACCACAAAAAAACATAAATGCCAAAGCAATCTTGAGCAAAAAGAACAAACCCAGAGAATTATGCTGCCTTATTTTAAACTATACTACAAAGCTATAGTAATTAAAATAGCATGGTACTGGCATAAAAATAGACTCATAGATCAATGTAACATAATAGAGAGCCTAGAAACAAATCCACACGTTTATAGTCAATTCATTTTTGACAAAGGTGCCAAGAACACCCAATGGGGAAAAGAAAGTCCGTTCAGTAAATGGTGTTGAGACAACTGGATATCCATATGCAAAATAATGAAATTAGACCATTATCTCACAGTACAAATAAAAATCAACTCAAAATGAGTTAAAGACTTAAGTGTAAGACCTGTAACTATAAACCTACTATAAGAAAACACAGGGGAAAAGCTCCATGACATTGGTCTGGGCAATTATTTTTTGCATGTGGACCCAAAAGCACAGGCAACAAAAGCAAAAATAGACAAGTGACATCAAATCAGACTAAAAAAGCTTCTGCACAGGTAAGGAAACAATCAACAGAGCAAGAGCCTACAGAATGGGAGAAAATATTTGCAAACCATATGTTTTAGTCTGTTTTTGCTGCTATAACAGAATACCTAAGACTGAGTAATTTATAATGAACAGAAATTTATTAGCTCACAATTCTGGAGTCTAGGGAGTCCAAGATCAAGAGGCTGGCATCTGCCAAGGGCCTTCTTATTCCATCATTACATAGCAGATGGCAGAAAGGCCGCATAGGCAAAAGAGAGCAAGAGGGAGTCACACTTGCCTTTTTATAATGGCATCAATTTCACCCATGAGGGTGGAGCTCTCATGACCTAATCATCTTTTATAGGTCCCACCTTTTAATACTGTTACAATGGTAAATAAATTTCAACATGAGTTTCGGCAGAGACAAACATTCAAATACTAGCACTATACATCTGACAGGGCAAGGGTACGGTGGCCTGTTAGAAACCAGGCTGCACAGCAGGAGGTGAGCAGCCCAGGTGAGCCAGGGAAGCTGAATTTGTATTTACAGCTGCCCCCCATCACCCACATTACCGCCCGAGCTCTGCCTCCTCTCAAATCAGCTGCCGCATTAGATTCTCATAGGAGCATGAACCCTACTGTTAACTGCGCATGCAAGGGATCTAGGTTGCATGCTCCTTATGAGAATCTAATACCTGATGATCTGTCACCACCTCTCATCACCCCCAGATGGGACCATCTAGTTGCAGAAAAACAAGCTCAGGGCTCTCACTGATTCTACATTATGGTAAGTTGTAAAATTATTCCATTATACATTACAATGTTATGATAATGAAATAAAGTGTACAACAAATGTAATGCACTTGAATCATCCCAAACCATTCCACCCCTTAGTTCATAGAATAATTGCCTTCCATGAAATCAGTCCCTGGTGCCAGAATGATTGGGGATCACTGTAATAGAGGGTTAATATCCAAAATATATAAGGAACTCAACTCAATAGAAAATAAATAACTCAATCAAAAATTTAAAAATGATAAATAACTCAATTAAAAATATGCAAATAATTTAAATAGACATTTCTCAAAAGACAACATACAAATTGCAATAGATACATGCAAAAATGCTCAAAATCACTAATCATCAGAGAAATGCAAATTAAAACCACCATGAAATATCATCTCACACCTGTTAGAATGACTGTTATCAACAAAAAAAATAACAAGAGTTGGCAAGGATATAAGGAAAAAGAACCTTTATACATTACTGGTGGGAATATAAATTAGTACAGCTATGATAGAAAACGGTATGAAGGTTTCTCAAAAAATTAAAAATAGAACCACCAAATAACCCAGCAATTCCACTAATGAGTAGATATCCAAAGGACATGAAATCAGTGTGTCAAAGAGTTATCTGTACTCACATGTTTATTGCAGCATTATTCACAATAGCCAGGATTTGAAATAAACCTAAGTGTCTGCCCATCAACTAATGAATGAATAAATAAAATGTGATATTATATATACACATACACACACAATAGAATACTATTAATCCTCCAAAAAGAAGAAAATCCTGGCTTTGCAACATAGATGAGCCTGGAAGATATTACGCTAAGCAAAATAAGCCATGCACAGAAAGACAGATACTGCTAGAATGAAATCCAAAACAGTGGAACTCATAGAAGTATAGAGTAGAATGGTGGTTACAGGGGGAGGGGTGCAGAGGGGTAGGAGATGTTGGTATAAGGATGCAACATTTCAGTTAGACAGGAGAAATAAATTCGATAAATCTATTGTAAAAAATAGTGACTACAGTTTATAACAACACATTGTATTGAAGATTGCTAAAAGAGTAGATTTTTAGTATTCTCACTACAAAAAATAAGTATGTGATGTAATGCATATGTTAATTAACTCAATTTAGCCATGTACATATTTCAAATGTATACATATTTCAAAACTACATGTTGTACACAATAAATAGATACACTTTTTTGTCAGTTAAGAAAAAATATTTAAAACTATTTTTAAAATAAATAAAATCACTTTTAAAATAATGTGTTGGGCTGGGCACGGTGACTCACGCATGTAATCCCAGCACTTTTGGAGGCTGAGGCAGGTGGATTACCTGAGGTCAGGAGTTCAAGACTAGCCTGGCCAACATGGTGAAACCCTGTCTCTGGTAAAAATACAAAAATTAGCCAGGTGTGGTGGTGCATGCCTGTAATCCCAGCTACTCGGGAGGCTGAGTCAGGAGAATCACCTGAAGCCAGGAGGCAGAAGTCACAGTGAGCCAAGATCACACTACTGTACTCCAGCCTGGGTGAGAGAGCGAGACTCCATCTCAAAAAAAAAAAAAAAAAAAAAAAGAATGTGTTACACAACTATGAAAAAAAATCACAGGGCTAAATGCTGTGGGAGCTGGGCTGTTATTCTCAAAACATATATAGTACATAGGGGAGACAGAGTTCCCCTCTTTGAATGAACCACAGGACTACTGGTGAAATGTCAATTAAAGATCATCTAATCCAATGCTTCTCAAACATTTAAATGCACACAAATCACTTGGGGATTTATTTAAATTGCAGATTCAGATTCAACAGTTCTTGGACGGCATCTGAGATTCTTTTTTTTTTTTTTAATAGGTTTTGGAAAACTGGTGGTGTTTGGTTACATGAATAAGTTCTTAGTGGTGATTTCTGAGATTGGTGCACCCATCACCCTAGCAGTGTATACTGTACCTAATGTGTAGTCTTTTATCCCTCACCCCAGTCAAACCCTTTCCCCTAAGTCCCCAAAGTTCATTGTATCATTCTTACGCCTTTGCATCCTCATTGCTTAGCTCCCACTTATGAGTGACAACATACAACGTTTGGTTTTCCACTCATGAGTTACTTCGCTTAGAATAATGGTATCCAATTCTATCCAGGTTGCTGCAAATGCCATTATTTTGTTCCTTTTTATGTCTAAGTAGTATTCCATGGTGTGTGTGTGTGTGTGTGCATTCCATGGGGTGGATATATATCACATTTTCTTTTTCTTTATCCACTAGTTGATTGATGGGCATTTGGACTGATTCCTTATTTTTGCAATTGCAAATTGTGCTGCTATAAACATGCAAAGGATGGCATCTCAGATTCTATATTTCTAACAAGTACCCAGATAATGAATATGCTGCTGGTTCACAGACCACATTTCAAGTAGCAGAGATGGTAGACTATAAGTCTTGCTTTAAACTACCAAGGTATTTCAATGCAGCTGGGGTCACTGTGCATTAATCCTTTATATATCCAATATCCATGACCCCAAAAGAGCAGCCTCATAATATCTTTACGATTTAATGTTCCCCCTGAGAAGCATCATGCCCACATCTGCAACTCTACCACACTAGAGAATGAGACAGATCATTGCCGGTATAGTACCTAGTACATAAAAGTTGGCACACAGTAAGGAAGAATTCTTTTTACCATTACTATAAGTTGAGGAAGATGGATATTTCTTTTTAACTTTTAATAATTATACTTTATCTTTTCTAGTCATAAAATGCAACATCATTAAGAAGAAAAGTAAACCTCAGTAGGAATTTGCAATTTGAGTCATTTTTAAAGCACTGGTGAAGGACATGTTCCAGCATTAGCACTTGGTCAGAGGCTCCCATTAGTAATTAAGGAGTGCTTGCAATCAGCAATGAGCATTTGCATTATATAAGACATACTAATTTCTGGAGGAAGTCAACTCTTATTTCTCCCCTGCTAATAAGAAATTGGGAGGCATAAAACAACCCCAGATGGTGCATGTTTGTAGTAATGAATGGATGTATTTTAATGGTGTGAGTTAAGTTTTACTTTGTGTTTTTAATGAGGGACTGACTGCCCAAGATATTTTAATTGTAAACCAGATTCCCCATGAGGTCTTAAACCATTTTATGTTAAACATAAAACTTTGTTAACTTATATGGGTGATATTATTCATCTCCTAAGCACAAGGGGATATAAAAAATAGTTCATAATGAGCCATGAATACATAACATAACCCCAGAAGTTTAATAATACAAATCCATATTCCATTTCTCCAAATGATTTTTTATTCTACCTGCACGAAGCCACATTCGAATCAGAAGATTCAAATTTTGTTTCACAGATATCAACAGAGTTCTTTTCCTGAAATTCTAAGTGAAAATAGCCAAGCGGCAAGCAGAATAAGATTATTTAACATGCTTTTGACAGAATATTCTGGATGGACAGGCAAGTCATTTACTGAAATCTCTTTTCTTTGATTATCAGAAAAGTATCATTATTTTGAGATTGTCTATTTAATAAGATTCAGTCTCTATCACCCAAAAACCATTCTATAATAACTTTAAAAGTCCTGTCTCTCACTTGTTAAAATGTTTTTGCAAATGAATCCTTGGAGAAAGGAAGCCAGTTGGAACATTTACCAGAGGATTTAGCAGAGATTACAAAAATAAGACACCCTGAGGCATGTTCAGAATCCCTAGTACTCAATTTCTAGGAAGAATTAGTTTCTAGTACCATTTCTATCACTGAATATGATTATTTGACCTTGAGCAAGTCAACAATTCCCCGGACCTCTCTTTCTTTGTCTGTTGAAAGAGAAGCTTTTCAAACTTCATTTGAGGATCACCCACATACAGCCTCACCTGGACTGCTTTTTTATTATTATTATTATTATTATACTTTAAGTTCTAGGGTATATGTGCACAACGTGCAGGTTTGTTACATATGTATACATGTGCCATGTTGGTGTGCTGCACCCATTAACTCGTCATTACATTAGGTATATCTCCTAATGCTATCCCTCCCCCCTCCCCATAACCCACGACAGGCCCCTGTGTGTGATGTTCCCCTTCCTGTGTCCAAGTGTTCTCACTGTTCAATTCCCACCTATGAGTGAGAACATGCAGTGTTTGGTTATTCGTCCTTGTGATAGTTTGCTCAGAATGATGGTTTCCAGCTTCATCCATGTCCCTACAAAGGACATCAACTCATCCTTTTTTATGGCTGCATAGTATTCCATGGTGTATATGTGCCACATTTTCTTAATTCAGTCTATCTTTGATGGACATTTGGGTTGGTTCCAAATCTTTGCTATTGCTACCACCAGTGTGAACAGGCAACCTACAGAATGGGAGAAAATTTTTGCAATCTACTCATCTGACAAAGGGCTAATATCCAGAATCTACAAAGAACTCAAACAAACTTACAAGAAAAAAAAAAAACAACCCCATCAAAAAGTGGGTGAAGGATATGAACATACACTTCTCAAAAGAAGACATTTAGGCAGCCAACAGACACATGAAAAAATGCTCATCATCACTGGCCATCAGAGAAATGCAAATCAAAACCACAAGGAGTGCTTCTTAAGAATGCAGATTCCTCAGTCACACCCAATCCTATTGAATCAGACTCCAAGGCCATGATTTTTCTTGACAAGTTTTTCAAATTATTTTTATGTTCACTAAGTATGAGTGCACTGGAGTTGATTAGCATTAAGGCCTTCCAGCAATAATCTTTGCTTTGGAATACGTACACAAACTGAAATACCAATCTTGACAAATCCCACTCCCAACACACTTCATCATTTCCCTTTGATAGTGTATCTCAGTCTCCAAGGAAAACTTGAGCTCTGCCTTTAATTTTTCAACTATTAATTTCTGTATCTACAATATTCAATGTCCTCTTCATCTCTATCCTAACTGAAATGGGTGTGACAAACAGTTGGGTGAGTTTATGGAAGAGAGTATAGGCAACTAGTACAAGACTAGAAAATGACTAAGATTAATATATCCAAGACCTCCTTCAATTTATAATCAAAGGGATCATTCCTATGTAAAATTATAGAGTTCCAGTAGCTAAAAACAAGATTATTAAAGTGTGTTTAATATGATCCAATTTTGGTAACAATATAAAAATGCTATTTAGGGATATGTACTGTGTACAATGTCTATATGGACATTGATGACTTTGTTACATAAGCATGGGAATAAGGAAAAGCAATTATTTTTATTGAAAGGCTGAGGGTGAGAGATAATTTGAATGGATGGGGAGAAAAGAAAAAGAAAGGAAGAGGCAAGAAACAGAGAGTAGGTTTGATATAATAGTTATGAATTTATGTAAAATTGTAATTTATGTATGTATGTATAAATACATTTTTAAAATAAAATAGAATAAATTTAAATGTTGAAAACATAAATAAGCCAGAGGTTATGCAAATAACCCTACAGTCATACATGTTTAAAATATATCACATAAAACTGGCCATCTGTTCTTTCCCCCTCAATACTAAGGCTCTGATTTTTTTTTTTTTTTTTTTTTTTTTTTGAGACGAAGTCTCGCTTTCTGTCATCCAGGTTGGAATGCAGTGGCATGATCTTGGCTCACTGCAAGCTCCGCCTCCCAGATTCAAGTGATTCTCCTGCCTCAGCCTCCCGAGTAGCTGGGACTACAGGCACATGCCACCAAACCCAGCTAATTTTTGTATTTTTTAGTAGAGATGGGATTTCACCATGTTGGCCACGCTGGTCTAGAACTCCTGAACTTGGGTGATCCACCCACCTCAGCCTCCCAAAGTGCTGGGATTCAGTCCCTGCCTTTTCTAATTAGAGATTTTCTTTTTTTTTTTTTTTATTATACTTTAGGTTTTAGGGTACATGTGCACAATGTGCAGGTATGTTACATATGTATCCATGTGCCATGTTGATTTCCTGCACCCATTAACTCGTCATTTAGCATTAGGTATATCTCCTAATGCTGTCCCTCCCCCCTCCCCCAACCCCGCAACAGTCCCCGGAGTGTGATGTTCCCCTTCCTGTGTCCATGAGTTCTCATTGTTCAATTCCCACCTATGAGTGAGAACATGCAGTGTTTGGTTTTTTGTCCTTGCGATAGTTTACTGAGAATGATGTTTTCCAGTTTCATCCATGTCCCTACAAAGGACATGAACTCATCATTTTTTATGGCTGCATAGTATTCCATGGTGTATATGTGCCACATTTTCTTAATCCAGTCTATTGTTGTTGGACATTTGGGTTGGTTCCAACTCTTTGCTATTGTGAATAGTGCCGCAATAAACATACGTGTGCATGTGTCTTTATAGCAGCATGATTTATAGTCCTTTGGGTATATACCCAGTAATGGGATCCTCAGGATTTCTTTAGAAAGAAGGATCTTGGCTACGTTCAGGGCACTGTATCAATAAAAGATTTGGTTTGGATTGGGCTAATCCTGCCAGGAATTAGTTGCACAATTCTGTGCAGCCCCTTTTGTCACCTGGTTTTCATGCAAACATTTGTAAAATGAAGAGGTGGAGCTAGATTTTCAGTATTTTTTTATGATTACAACTGCTGTCTGCAAATTTTGCCTCTGTAGGAATCCAAGTTTATTTTTTCCCTTTTCTCAAGTTTCAAGCAAAAAAAATCTACTTTGTAACAATCAAAATAATGTATTTCAGTTGCCCCTGGAGGAAGGGCCACTATTGACACTGTAAGCTATCCAGAAGACAGTAAAAAATAAAATTCTTTCCAGCCAGTGGGAGGTGGGAGGTGGGGGATTCGAAGGTGAGTTTTCTCTAAGAAAAGATATAAGAAGGAAGAAAGGGAGGGAGGAGAGAGACGAGGAAAGGAAGAACTCCTAAGCATTTCCAGTGTGAGAATAGGTCTTTTCAATGAAGCAGGTGTGTGCCAGTTGAATACAGCCTGAAGAAAAAGGAAACTGTCCAAGAGAAAGTGACAGTCTTACATTTTTATCCTAGCCAAGATGTAGGCAATAACCCCATCTGTTAGGGAGATGATGAAATATGAACCAAAGAAAATGAGTTCATGAACTTGAGATGTTAAAAAGAAAGAGAGAGAGAGCTCATTCAATACCTCAGAACTGCCTGAAGCTTTCTTTTAGTCAAGTTTAATATCCTTTGTCAAGCATAATTTGCAGATCCCATAGGACATCAGCTGTGGGTGCATGCACTGCTCCTAGTACATTTTGTACTGCACTGTCCATCACGGCTCCGCAGGGTAAAAATATGAAGTAATTTACCTAATGGCTCAGATTCTTTTCTATAATATTGGAATTTTCAGTCCGAGCAAGTCTTCAGAAGATATCATCAGTCAATCGCCTGATAAATGAAAAACAATGTTCTTTCTGCACTAGAACTAAACATTCAAAACTTGGGCTTATAGATTTCAGTGATTTTGAGGAAATAATGTGTGGCCTTGGAGATAGTTACTTCACCTTGCAATATGTTTTCCCAGTTTCCAAAACACAATTCATGCATCTCAGATTCAAAGTCAGAGGCCCAGAGATGTGAGGTGACCCATCCAGGGTCCCAAAGCTAGTAATTGTGTCCAGGAGAACTCTTCCAGTTGCAAATGACTACAAACCCAACCCAAAATGATTTAAACAAAAAAGGGGGAGTTATTTGTTTAAGAGTTCAGGTTTAAATTGACTTATTGTCTCAAAAAATTTTACCAGGACCAAATTCTTCTCTCCAGAGCTATTGATTTTCCATCTTGCACAGTGGCCCACCTCAGCCTCACAAGTAGCTTGAACTACAGGTGCGTGCTACCACACCCAGCTAATTTTTGTATTTTTTTGTAGAGACAGGGTTTTGCTGTGTTGTCCAGGCTGGTCATGAACTCCTGACCTCAAGCTATCTGCCTGCTCTAGCAAAATGCTGCAATTACAGGTGTAAGCCACTGTGCCCAGATGGTTCTCTTCTAATAGTGCAAGATCTCAGACAGTAGTTCCAGACCTTATTCTCTTGGGTTGAAGTATAGTAGGAAGGAGCATCTGCCTGTGCACCACAAGTTACCAGCAAAAATACAAATATATTTATATTGTATCTTGATGTGTCTATAAAAATAAAATGTTCTACTTAAACCAAAATGCCCTGCTTGTAGCCAGGACTAGTCTGTGACTGAACCATGTGCCCAGCTCTAAGGTAGAGGTGACATCCCACAGGTAGCACATGGACTAAGAGCAGAGGAGGCATAGAGTCTCAAATAGCAGAGGCTGTTACCAGGGAGGAAAATGGATGACAGGAAGGCCAACGGTGTCTGCCATGTTGGAAGAGCCTGAAATAGATCACAAGTCTTTAGGATTCTGGTTTCTACCTCAAACCACTGCTTTTCATTCTGCATGTGGCTGTGATGTTAATCACTTATGGGAAGGTTAATGTCAGGGAAATTCTTAGGATTTAAATGAAAATAAATATCTAGTGGTAATCCAGGAAACAAGAATACTCACATAGCGCTAACGTTGTATTGTAAAAGTCAAGCATATTGTCATTTTCATGACATTGGATTTAGCAATGTATTCTTAGATATTATATCAAGAGCATGCACAGCAATACGAAATACATAAGCTGGACTTCAACACAATTAAAAACTGCGCATTAAAGAACACTATCAACAGACTCAAAAGACAACCTGCATGATGGGAGAAAATATTTACAAGTCCTATATCTGATAAGGGTTTAATATCCAGAACATATAAAGAATTCCTGGCCGGGCGTGGTGGCTCATGCCTATAATCCCAGCACTTAGGGAAGCCGAGGCGGGCGGATCACGAGGTCAGGAGATCAAGATCATCCTGGCTAGCACGGTGAAACCCCGTCTCTACTAAAAACACAAAAAATTAGCCAGGCATGGTGGCAGGCGCCTGTAGTCCCAGCTACCCGGGAGGCTGAGGAGGAGCTGGCAGTGAGCCGAGATCGCGCCACTGCACTCTAGCCTGGGTGACAGAGCAAGACTCCATCTCAAAAAAAAGAATTCCTACACCTCAACAACAAAAAGGCAAACAACCTAACGTAAAAATGGGCAAAAGAATTGAATTGACACATCTCCAAAGAAGACATACAAATGTCCAATAAGCACATGAAAAATGCTCAACATTATTAGTGATTGGGACAATGCAAATCAAAACCGTGAGATACAACCCATACCTATTACAATAGCTTTTCATATAATAATAATTTTTAAAAACAGAAAATAAGTGTTAGCACTTATTTTCCATTAGCAATCTAATGGGAAAGCAAACTGATGCAGCCACTGTGGAAAAACAGTTTGGAATTTTTCCAAAAGTTTAGCATAAGATTACTATATAACCCAGCAACTCTACCCCAAGGCATATACCTAAAAGAATTAAAAACAAGGACTGAATCAGACACTTGAACACAAGTGTTTACTGCAGCATTATTTACAATAGACAAAACTTATGTGTCTGTCAACAAAAAGAAAAAAGAAAATGTGGTATACACATACAATGAAATATTATTCAGTCATAAAAATGAATGAAGCTGTGATACATGCTACAAACATAGATGAACACTGAAAACATTATGGGATATGAAATAAGCCAGACACACAAGAAAACTAATATTGTATGATTTCACTTACATAAAATATTCTTAATAGGCGAATTAATTTTTTCATTAGCATATGAGACAGAGAGAGGATGAGGGGTTGAATTTTATCCTTTTATCAGGAACCCACTTTTGAGATAACTAACTTACTCTTGAGACAACAGCATTAATCAATTCATGAGGGCAGAGTTCTTATAATCTAATCCCCTCCTAAAAGTCCCAGCTCTCAACACCATTACAATGGCAATTAAATTTAAAGTAGATTATAGGTTACCAGGGGCTGGGGAGAGGGTGGAATGAGAAATTATTGTTTAATTAGAGTACAAAGTCTCTGTTTGGGGTGATGGAAAAGTTGTAGAAATAGATAGTGGTGATGGTTACACAACATGGTGAGTGTAATTAATATTATGACACTTAAAAATGACTAAAATGATAATATATATATCTCTCTACAATAAAATAATTTTTTTAAAGTCAAGAGAATGTCAGTTTGCCCCTTTGTAGCTGGCAACTCCTTCTCATATATCATTGGCTCAGAACTATCACATGGTCAGCCAGCTGTAAAGGATGATGAGAATCATTTTTATTTCAGTACATTACACACCAAAAACTTGGGATGAATTAGCAAGGGAGAAGCAGAAAGTGCATATCAGATATCTTAGGAGATTTTCTGCTCCTATAACAGAATATCTAAGACTGGGTAATTTGTAAACAATTACGTTTATCTGGCTCACAGTTCTAGAGTCTGGGAAATTCAAGAACATGGCTTGGGTATACACCCAGGGCCTTTGTGCTGCATCATCTCATAACAGAAAGTGGAAGGGCAAGTGAGCACACGAGACAAAGAGAGGATGAAGGCTGAGTTGTATTGTTTTATCAGGAATCTACTTTTGGGATAACTGACCTACTCTTGAGACGACAGCATTAATCCATTCATGAGAGCAGAGCTCTCATAAACTAATCTCCTCTTAAAGGTCCCAGCTCTTAATATCATTGCAATGGCAATTAAATTTCAGCATGAGTTTGGGAGAGGACATTCAAACCATAGCAGGACAGAAAACCAGTAGCATCTAACATTTCTGAGGTTTTTTTTTTCTTTTTCTTTCCTCTTATGCATCCAAAACTTTCTTGGTGTGGTAGTAATCACTAATTGCACAACATAATCCATTATTTTGAATTTTAATTCGGCAGACAGTCATCCCACTAGAAGCTACATTTTCTTGCATGCCTTACAACTTTGTGGCCATATTACTAAATTTTAATCAGTGTGATGTAAATGGAACAAATAAACTTGTATCATGTTAAAAGAACAATTTTTTGGTCTCTTTGCTACAGTTGCTTGGCTTGTATCCTTACCTTTGGTCTCTTATTTGTCACTCTGCCTTTCCCTACCTCACTTCTGTCTTCGTTTTTTGCTCCTAATTTATAGCAACAGAAATTGGGCTACCAGAGCTTCAGGAGGTTGGTGTCCATCATTGGCCTACAGCTTTTTAGGTGCTCAGCATGCCAATAAGGATTGGTAGGCTTTTTTCTAGGTCATAGCCATGACTTAACATTGCCTTTCAGTTCCAGATGGAAAACTAGTCTCTGTCTTGCAGAATGAAATAGACCAGAGCTTACCAAAATGGAAGAAGCATGGGAGTAGTCAGTGTCACTTCATGCTAACCACATTCCTTAACTGGGAAACATAAGCTATCTTGCACAACTGCTGCCACTCCCCCGTGCTGCATACAGGGCACACATGGCCAATCAATAATGATACTCATCCTCCTGAGCCTGCTGTCTTCTCAGAATTCTTCTCAATCCAGTGCTGCAAGGGGCAACTATTAAACAATAGGCATTAGCATACCATGCGAAATCTTTCTGTCCTTCCTTGCTTAAATAAAAGGCGTATACAATGAGCACAGTGCCAAAATAACTAAGAGCCATTCCTGTGTGCAGAAAATGTTTAAAAAGCTCAAAGGGACATGAACACTAAAAATGATCTTAATACTCTGGCTCAATCCTACACCTCCAAGTGCCCATCTTCAGTCATAATTAACTCCCCTTTTCTCTCATACTGGGTGAGAGGGGTGATGTAATTTCTTCTAGAAAACAATGTATCCCAAATTCATCCATCCATTGCTTTTAAGAACTAAATACCTGTACTGCTTTTGGTGTGATAGGAAATAACGAGACAACAAGAACAGCCTGGGTCTCTTTAAAAGGAATAATTGTGTCTGGCAGCAGAATGAACAAAGATAGATGGAGTGAAAGAATCCATCAGAGTGAATCTTAATGACAGAGAAGGGAGGTAGTTTAACCTTTGCCCCAGCATAGTAGGCAAGTCCTACCCAACCAGATTTCTTTCTCTGAGACTGTGAATACAGCCCCTCTTAATTTTTAAAACAAATATATTACAGGTTCAAATACTGGTGCTGTTAGAGGTTAAGTGACTCACAAAAGGTCGTATAGCTAGGACTCACATGTAACTCTATCCACCAAAGAAGATGTGTTCCTGAAGGGAAAGGCTGTGTGTGATTGTCTATTATCTCTGATACTTGCACACTGAGAGCACTTGACATATACAGTGAAAGGAAGAATATTTCACAATACTTAGCTATGATAAAAATCACTTACAGATTATTAAAAATTCAGGGCAAGCCATTTGCAATTTGGAATTTTCCATTTATAATAAAATATAAATGTCTCTCGTACCTAGAGGTTGTCATTGAATGTTTGGCAAAAATGCAACTGTCAAATTGGAGTTGGATATTGAAACCAGATGAGCCTAAAATTTATTAACTTAAGAGAGAAATTTCTGTCACTTCAGTTAGTTGTTAATTGTTGCAGAATTCCTGTCACTTCAGTTAATTGTTAATTTTTGCAGAATTCCTGTCACTTAACTGTTAATTGTTGCAGAATTGTTAATCGTTGCAGAATCAAAGCATACACTCATCAATATATTATGTATTGCATGGTTGTACATCTGAACTTCCCTACTTTGCATTCATGTGTCTTGATAATTTTTAACCTGGAAAATTTTTATTAATTCATTCATTAATTCACTCAACAATCCCTGCATCCCTACCTGTGCAAGAAACAAGAGGTAATGCTGGTATCAACCAGACAAGGCATCCACCTTCAATGACCTTTTGATCAAGCAGGAAAGGTAAGACATGCTGTCAAATAATTATTAGGGCATAAACAACTTCTCTGACTCCACATCTTCACTTACAAAAGAGAATTTTCCTGACTTTCACTTCACAACACAGAACTCCTTCATATTGAGGTTATCAGCTTCAAATCTCTGTTGAACCTGGTTCTATTCTGACTTTGTGTCCAATTCGTAATAAAAGCTTCAGCTTCAGCTCTATCCCTACTCTCTTCTCTCACCATCACTCTCTAACGACCAAAGACTAACTCTAAAATGTATCTGTTCATTTATGCATTATGCATTTATTAATTTAAAATATATTTTTGATAAGCCAGGCCCTGCGACAGGTGTGGAGATGCTGTAATAAACAAAAGCAACCAGCTGGGCATAGTGGGTCATGCCTGTAATCCCAGCACTTTGGGAGGAAGAGGCAGGTAGATCACCTGAGGTCAGGAGTTCAAGATCAGCCTGGGCAACATGGTAAAGCTCTGTCTCTACTAAAAATACAAAATAATTAGCCAGGTGTGGTGGTGCACACCTGTAATCCCAGCTACTCAGGAGGCTGAGGCACAAGAATCGTTTGAACCCAGGAGGCAGAGGTTGCATTGAGCCAATATCGCGGCATTGCACTCCAGCCTGAGAGACAGAGAGAGACTCTGCCTCAAAAAAAAAAAAAAAAAAAAAAGGCAACCACAGTCATTACCCTCATGGAGCTACAGTCTACAGAGTGAGGAATAGAGCAGTCTCACAAACAAACACACACAAACAAACATTCTCACAAACAAACACACCCCCCCACAGTGACAAGACTGTGACAGAGGGGTACATGGTACTGGAAGAATCTATGATGCGGGAGCCTGGGGGATTCAGGTGGGGGACTATCTGATAGTAACGGCTAAATACACATATGCGTGTTATCAACAAACATATTGGTGGTAATTATGATAGCAATTAACCACTTATTGCCTCCTGTGTGTTTGGTTTCTACCTGCCTTTGGGTATCTTCACAACATACTGATTGGCATTTGCTGCTTCTGATTATTTCTGTGTGTCTGTGTGGTAAAAGTATGCCCACAGTCACTGACTATTGTATTTTCCCTGCCTAATTTTCCACTCGTTATATAAAACACGGCCTGAATCATAGCAGTACCCCATCCTGATGAGCCTGACCAGTTTCCAGACCCAGGTTTTTCTGGTGTGGCCTGTCTCAATTACACGCTAATCTGCTTCTCTAGTGCAAGCTTTTTGATTGTTTTCAAATTCATACAACTTATGATTTGTTTCTTCAAGTCTAATATTCTGGATATTCTGGGGGTATTTCTCTAGCTTGTGATCCTTAAAGTTCAATCTCTTAAAAAGCATAGCTTTAACTTTAGTTTTGGTTTGTTAATATTTATTATCCAAGTAGCATACGGCACAACTGAACCTAAAATGAAATCTGGATAGGTGACGATCTCCTGCCAGAGAATGCTGGGCTGGGGAGGCACAGATGCCTGCTCCCAGCCCTAACTCCAGGGCCTGGCCCTGATCTCCATAGAAAAGGAGTTTCAGATTTTTCAGTTAAAAAAAAAATGTATCTATTTATTCACAGATAAATACAATGGTCAGTGACTGTGGGCATACTTTTGCCATACTGAAATCATCAGAATCAACATTGTGGAAGGGGCTCTTTGAGTGCCTTATAGATATTACAGCTACATTGGAAAAGAGACCACTTTCTGTATTTTTGTGGGGTACACAATCTTGCTCCAGCAAAAAGGAACTGAAAGAAAGCCATCAGGTACCTTTTTTTTTTTTTGGTGACGGAGTCTCACTCTGTCGCCAGGCTGGAGTGCGGTGGTGTGATCTCGGCTCACTGCAATCTCTGCCTCCCGAGTTCAAGCGATTCCCCTGCCTCAGCCTCCTGAGTAGCTGGAATTACCAGTGCCCACCACCACATCCAGCTAATTTTTTGCATTTTAGTAGAGACATGGTTTCACCATGTTGGCTAGGATGGTCTCGATCTCCTGACTTCATGGTCTGCCCGCCTCGGCCTCCCAAAGTGCTGGAATTACAGGCATGAGCCCCCTCACGTGGCCACCATCGGGTATCTTGAAGGCCTTGACACCCCAGCACCCCCAGAAGGAAGCCATGATATCCTACAGTGCAAGGAGGCTTCAAGACTTTCATGAAGACTTACTCATGACTAAGTAGCCATGGCCACCAAGTTTGGGTGCTCAGTCATCAGCCGTTTTTCTCACTTCCTGGCCATGAGAATCCCAGTTTTGTCCAGAGGCAATACACTCAGTCCCAGGAGAAGAATCACAATTGGTTTAAATCAGTCTTAGCAATTTGACAGCCCTTTGAAAGTGACTGTTCTAGAGATGGATGTGAGACCTAGTTCTGGCCTAAAGAAAGCCCAGAAGATTCTGAGAATTTTTATCTTTTCAAATAAGAAAGAAACCAACAAGGAGATGCTTTCTGTCTCTTGCTTTGTGCTTTTCACATTTTCCATTATAAAAGGGAAAATATAAGGGATATGAATGCAAAGAAGGGGCCAAGGCTTGAGAATAGAGAAGGCATAAGAGCAACCTAGGGAGCTGAATTCCGAGTGTTCTGGGTTGGCCAGCCATCTCTGCTACAGAAGCATGAGTAGTAAGTTGCACCTATTACCCACCCCCTCTCCGTAAAGCTAGTACACAATGAAGATAATGAGAAGATCTAAGTGAGGGCCTTTGTTCTGCTGAGATTAAGGCATGGTACAAATGGGAAGCATTATCATCTTGTTATTCCTCATTTCAGGAGGGGTCCTCATTAAAAACTGGAAGCTATAGCCTGCCATAGCCATAAAGCAATAAATGACTCACTTTATGCTTTGTTTTCTATACAAGGATATGCTTTCTGTACATCTAGAGATATCTAGAAACAAGCAATAAATTACTTCTAATTACACTATCCCCTCACATCAGAACTAGAGACTGCTCCAAGTTAACGGGCATCAAATTTAAAGCAGATATTGAGATATAATTTTCTATGTGATACTTAGCCTCCAGAAACTGCTACCATGGGGCATTACCTTGGGGCCCTACACGCATTTCCCGAAGAGCAACTGCAGTCATGGTACATAGTATAAAAGTCAAGTATTCCCATCTCCCAGGGTTTGCAACCCATTCTAATTGCTTGTGATCGGAAAGGATGCTCCATGGTGGAATACTGTTCAATCAACTTCTTAAGTGGACTATAGCTGTTTCTTTATGTACAGAGCTATGCTACAGCAATACGCTTCATTACCTGTCTGTGGTCTTGTCAATGATCTGACTGAGACAGTGTGGCTCTTTATGTATATAGTTTAGGACAATATTGAAGACCAACAATACACACTATCTGCCAATGAAGGATGGGTAATCATGGTGGAGGACTCCATAGCTTTCTGTTCAATAACTGCTTAGGGTGTTATTGCATTCAACATTAGAGTTTAACCTGGACCAAAGTTGAGAAAGTGTAGCTCTCACATGGGAAGGCACAAATTATAGCATGGCCAATTCTTTCTTCCTCCACTGGCTGAGTAGCTGAAAAAGGCTTTTAGAACAACTGGCTTTAGCAAACTTGTCATTGGATTTTCTTTTGTGATACAAGATGTTCAGTGTCTAATCCTCCTTACTTCCTTGGGTTCTGGACATTATTGCTTGAAAGATATAATTACACTGATTAGAATATATAAGACTTAAAACCAGCTGGAAAAGTATCTCCTTCAAATTTCTCAAGAAAAAAACTAATTATATCACAGAAGCAAAAACATGGTAATTAAAGTGACCATTATATAGCAGGCTTCCTATAATTATTGTTATTCATTTTGGCAACTGAGAGTTTAGGGATTTGAATTTTATTTTCCAAGCCATAACTGTGAGAAAAGCAATTTATTTAATTCATTGCTGATCACTGGGAATTAATTTTCACCAATTTCTTTAGACTGCGTTGGAAGACTACATTGTTTCTCTTTATTCTTGTCAATAATTTTTAAGGGATAGCTAGCCTATTTTCTGAAGCTTCACTGACAAACACTCTTCCTGGCCTGTGTCAATCATAAGACTCAATACAAAGCCTAGAAGGTACTCATATTCTCCAAACAGTTGTTTTCTTTTATTGTAGTTCTTCACCTGGAGCAAGAGAAAGTTAACTCCAGAGAATTGCTTGAACTCATCTGAATAATTTGTTAAACTTCTCGGTATTGATTGCCACAATCATTTACTAATTACTGCTAAATCTATGGCTAAACTGTTAGACTCCATCTAAGAACTACTCTACATCATAGTGTCATACACAGCGTGAGAAGACATAATATGTGAAAATAAAAACACTAGAAGAAAATGGCTGGGAAGGATCACAGAATTTCTAAAAAATAGAAAGATAAAGACCAAGGAAGTGAGTAAGAAGTGAGTTTCCATTTTATGAAAAGCCAGAGGAAAAATAAATGCTATTCTATGCAACTATGATATATCATTTTTATTAGTGGTATATTTTTCTCCATCTCTTTACTTGTAACTTACCGAATCTTTATGACCAATGTGGATTTCTCAGAGACAACATATAGTTGACGTTATCTTTTTATTCACCCTGAGAATCTCAATATTTTAATTGGTGCATTTAATCCATCTACACTTGAAGTGATTATTGATATAGTTGTATTAATGTCTATCATCTTTGTAACTGTTATCCATTTGTTACATTTGTTCTATGATTCATTTTTCCCTCTTTTACTGCCTTATTTGGTTTTAACTAAGCATTTTCTAAAATTTCATTATATCCCCTCTCTTAACATATCATTTATTTTTTTAAAAATTTTTCGTGGTTACCCTAGAATTTACAATGTATTTTTTAAATAACCTAAAGCAACCTTTAAATAACACTATGCTGCTTCACATGTAGTACAGGTACCACATAAGAAAGTATTTCTAATTCCACTTTCCCATCCTTTGTGACATTACTGTCTTTCATTTTACCTATCCATGTGCTATAATCAATGAACACATTGTTACTGTCAATGAACACATTGTTACTATTATTATACAATTTTATCTTTTAGATTAATTAAGAATAAGAAAAATGAAAGGTTTTATTACCTTCATTTATTCTTGCTCTGACATCCTTATTTTTGAAGCAAATCAGCATATGCCACCCTAAAATATGCCACTTTGGCATATTGATTATTTTAAGCTGAAGACATTTGAGATTCAACAGATGCAGAAAATAAAGCCTTCTTGGAGCTTCCGTTATCTAAACAAAAGGAGCAAATTCTTGGAAATACGTCTGCCCTAAATTCTTCTTCAGGACAGATTTACTCCCAGACAAGAGAACCTAAACCAAAACCCACCTCCAGCAATTTGGATTCATGGCCCTAAAGGAGACAGACCACTTAAACTTGTATAGACAAATATTATCACAGATTTTTTAATCTCCTTTTTGTTCTGCCGAAAATTTGATAATCTTTCTAAATAGTCATTTGCTTTCCCATAAGTGCTTTTCTCCTACTACCCTTCACCTATTAAGATGGTATAAGCCCCAAATTCTAACCACCCTTTTGAGTTACTCATCACTGAAATTTACCATGTGTATGCACATTGCACATGTAAATAAGTTGCTTTCTCCTCGTGTTGATCTGCTTTTTGTCACTTTAATTCACAGGCTCAATTTACAGAACCTAAGAGGAGATAGGAAAAACTTTTCCTCATCTATATTTAATATAGATCCAATTTATTCACTTGTATCCTTTTTATTTTTTAAATTTTTATTTTTTTTTTTTTGGCCTGAAGTTTTTAAAACATTTCTTACAGGGCAGTTCTCCTGGTAATGAATTCCCTCAATTTTTGTTTGTCTGAGAAAGTCTTTATTCTCTTCCCTTTTTGAAATATGATATTCTTGAATATAGAATTCTAGGTTTGTGCTATCTTCCTTTCAACATTTTAAATATTTAACTGCACTCTCTTCTTTCTGGCATGTTTTCTGATGAGAACAATGCTGTAATTTTTAGCCTTATTGCTCTGCAGAAAAGGCAAATTTTTTTCATCTTGCTTTTTTCAAAATTTTGACTTTTTGCAGTTTGATATGACACACCTAGGTTTGGAAGGGTTTTTTTGAAATTTATTCTGCTTGGTGGTTCTCTAAGATTCCTGGATTCGTAGGTTGATGTCTGTCATTAATTTTGGAAGATTATTGGCAATTTTTACTTCAAATACTTCTGCTCTATTCTCTGTTCCTTATCCTTTTAGTATTTCAATTATGTATATGTTACATCTTTTGATATTGTGTCACAATTTTTTTTATCAGTTTTGCATTATAGCTTAGGAAGTTTCTATTGACCTATCTTCAACTTCACTATTTTTTTCCTCAGCTGTGTCAAGTTAATTGATGAGTCCCCAAGGGGCATTCTTCATTTATGTTACTGTATTTTTTCCCTTATGATTCTTGCTTGTAGTTTCTATCCCTCTGCTCACATTGTGCCTGTTTTTGCATATTGTCTAGTTTTTCCATTATAGCCCTTAACATATTAGCCACAGTTATTTTAAATACACTGCCTGATAATTCCAGTATCTGTGCCATATCTAGGTTTGTTTCAGATTATTATTTTTTCTATAGACTTCTTGCCTTTTGGCATGCATCGTAATTTTTGTTGAAGGCTGGAGATATATTATCAAGTAATAGAAACTGAAGAATCAAATAGGTCATTAGTGTGATAATTTATGTTAATCTGGTGAATTATTTCATTCCCACACTGCTATAAAGATACTACCCAAAACTGGGTAATTTATAAACAAAGGAGTTTTAATTGACTCATAGTTCTGCATAGCTTGGAGGCCTCAGGAAACTTATAATCATAGCAGAAGGGGAAGCAGGCTGTTTCTTCTCAAGGTGGCAGGAGAGAGTGTGCACATGATTGAGGAAATGCCACACTTTAAAACCATCAGCTCTCATGAGAACAGCTGAGTGAAACTGCCCCCATGATCCAATCACCTCCTGCCTGGCTCCTCCCTCAACACATGGTGATTATGGGGGTTACAATTCGAGGTGATATTTGAGTGGGAACACAGAGCCAAAGCATATCATTCCACCTCCCCTCCTCTTCCAAATCTCATGTCTTTACCCATTTTAAAACCAATCATGCCTTCCCAACAGTTCCCCAAAGTCTTAATTCATTCCAGCATTAACCTAAAAATCCAAGTCCAAAATCTCATCTCAGACAAAGCAAGTCCCTTCTACCTAGGAGCCTGTAAAATAAAAGCAAGTTAGTTACTTCCAAGACACATGGGGATACAGGCATTGGATAAATGCTCCCATTCCCAATGGGAGAAATTGGTCAAAACAAAGGGGCTTCAGGCCTCATGCAAGTCCAAAATCTAGTGGGGTAGTCATTAAATCTTAAAGCTCCAGAATAATCTCCTTTGACTCCATGTCTCACATCTAGGTCATACTGATGCAAGGGGGAGTGGGCTCCCACACCTTTGGGCAGCTCTTTCACAGGCTAGCATTGAGTGCCTGTGGCTTTTCCAGGTACATTGTGCAAGCTGTGGGTGGATCTACCATTCTGGGGTCTGGAAGACAGTGGCCCTCTTCTCACAGCTCCACTAGGCTGTGCCCCAGTGAGGACTCTGTGTAAGGGCTCCAATCCTGCCTTCCCCATCCTCATTGTCCTAGCAGAGGGTCTCCATGAGGGCTCTGCCACTGCAGCAGACTTCTGCCTGGACATCCAGGCATTTTCATACAGCCTCTAAAACCTAGGTGGAGGTTCCCAAACCTCAATTCTTGACTTCTGTGCACCTGCATGACCAACACCACATGGAAGCCACAACTTGGGGCCCACACCTTCTGAATCAAGAGCTTGAGCTGTACCTTATCCCCTTTTAGCCATGACTAGAGCTGAAGCAGCCAGGATGCAGGGCACCATCTCCCCAGGCTATGCAGAGCAGAGGCCCTGGGCCCAGCTCACAAAACCATTTTTCCTTCTAGGCCCCTAGATCTGTGATGGGAGCGGCTGCCATGAAGCCCTCTGACATGCCCTGGAAACATTCTCTCCATTGTCTTGGCAGTTAACATTTGGCTCCTTGTTACTTATGCAAATTTCTGCAGCAGGCTTGAACTTCTCCCCAGGAAATGGATTTTTCTTTTTTACCACATGGTCAGGCTGCAAATTTTCCAAACCTTTATACTCTGCTTCCCTTTTAAACATAAGTTCCAATTACAAACCATCTATTTGTGAGCACATAAAATTGAATGGTATCAGCATAATCTAAATCACATCTTGAATGCTGTGCTGCTTAGAAATTTTTTTTCTGCCAGATGCCCTAAATCATCTCCCTCAAGTTCAAAGTTCCACAGATCTCTAGGGCAGGGGAAAAATGTCACCAGTCTCTTTGCTAAAGCATAGCATGAGTGACCTTTACTCCAGTTCCCAATAAGTTCCTCATCTCTGAGAACAACTCAGCCTGGACATCATTGTTCATATCACTATCAGCATTTTGGTCAAAACCATTCAACAAGTCTCTAGGAAGCCCCAAGCTTTCCCACATCTTCCTGTCTTTTTTCAGAGCCCTCCAAACTTTTCCAACCTCCAACCATTACCCAGTTCCAAAGTTACCTCCATATTTTCAAGTATTTTTATTGCAGTACCCCACTCTCTGCAGTACCAATTTATTGTATTAGTCCAGTCTCACACTGCTGTAAAGATGCTGCCCAAGACTGTGTAATTTATAAACAAAGAAGGTTTAATAGACTCACAGTTCCACATGGCTGAGGAGGCCCCAGGTAACTTATAATCATGGCAGGAGGGGAAGCAGGCACCTTCTTCACAAGACAGCAGGAGAGAGTGTGAGCATGACGAAGGAAGTGCCACACTTTAAAACCATCAGCTCTCATAAGAACTCACTCACTATCATGAGAATAGCATGGGGGAAGCGCCCCTATGATCCAATCACCTCCCACCTGGTCCCTCCCTCGACATGTGGGGATTATGGGGATTACAATTCAAGATGAGATTTGAGTGGGGACACAGAGCCAAACTATATCATCTGGTTAGGAATTGGGTGTGTTTAATATTTGCTATAACTACAAGCACCAGAGGCTTCAAATTCTTCAAGTATCCTTCTTTTTATCTCCCATCTTAGCTGTGGGGCTTCTCTGTGTGCTTTCAGCTATTATCACTGTTATTTCACTGAAGCCTTTTGGTGCAGTGTTAAGGTATGGGGGCAAGGGGCTTCTATAATGCTTAAAATCTCTCTCCATCTGTGAGCAGGCTTGTATCTCAGGACTGTGGCCTTCACAAGTTTTTCTTCCCCTCCTACAGTGGTATATCTTTTCTCCCCTGCTCCCTACTCCCTTCCCAGTCTATTTCCTCCAAACCTTGTCTCCAGTTGACTATCTTTTTAGTTCTTCACTTAGTTAAAACAAGAAAAATGAAGGAAGTTTAAGAGAATAGGAAGCATTTTCCTTCCTCCTGCTGGGATAAGATTTCAGAATTTTGCTCTGCCAAAGTCCTTTCCTCTGCAGAATGTGCCTGTATCATAAAGTCTCAGGGCATATTTCAAAATGATTACTTTTTCCCTCTCCCTGCCAGGGCCACCAGAGGATCTTTCTTGGATCTCTAGTATGTAAACCTGGTGGGGTTCCAGAAAGAAAAACCCAGAAAAGTGTGGCCTAACCCCACCCTAACAAACATACACCAGACTAAGCCCTACTCTCAAGAAAGTCCACACTCCTCCTGCAGCAAATTTTCAAAATCTCATCTAAGTGTTCCTATGAGTTTACAGCTCCAGTGCCTTCTGCTCCAGGTAAGCAAACTCAGTGGCTGCATCATTCTATATCTTCTTGCCTCTCGAGAATTCAGGGTAAATCTTAAGCCTCAGTTCTCTAATGAGTCCGAGCAATGTGGATGATTTTCAGTTTGTCCAGGGTTTTTTTTTTGTTGTTGTTGTAAGGATGAGAGTGACAACTTCTAAGCTCTTTACATGTGAGAGCAAAAACTGAAAGGAATCATCCTTTTTAGATAAGGGCACTTTGGTAAGAAACAGAATAAACAATAAATTAAAATTTGATTAACAAGACATAGTCAAAACTGAGGTCCTTTTAGAAATTTTATTATTTATTTCTGGTATTTAAGTTTCACCTATAGTTAATGGAAAGTAACAAAAGTTTCCAGATTTCCTTTCCACGCTACTTCCCATAATGTTACCACAAATGCTACTCCATTTAATACTCTTTGGGTGGGGGGATATGTCCCTTACCAAAAAGTTTAGGAAATATTAGGTTCTATATTGCTTTAACAAAAATCAAAATGTATGCTAGTTATAATAAAGGCGGAGAAAAATCCTGCATTAAAAGTCACATGTTCATGTTATTTATACTAAGTGTTTCCCAGACTTATCTGACTATGGAATCCTTTTATTCCCTTCTTATTTCCTAGCAGCATCTTGACAGACAGAATACTGACACCCAAAGATGTCCATATCCTGATTCCCAGAATTTATTAATACATTACCTTACTGGCTAAAGGGACTTTGCAGATGTGATTAAATTAAGGATTTTGACATGTGGTGATTATCCTGAATTAACTAGGTAGCTAAAATATATAATCACAAGGGTCCCTGAGGGGTCAGAAGTAGAGAAAAGGCAATAACATGAAGGAAACAGAGAGAGATTTGAATATGTTATACTGCTAGCTTTGAAGATGGAGGAAGAGGCCACAAAGCAAGGAATGACAGGAGTCTCTAGAAACTGAAAAAAAGCAAGAAATAGATTCTCCGCTTGTGCCTCTGAAAGAACCAGCCATTCTGACACCTTGCGTTGGTTGGTGTTTTTTTTGTTTGTTTGTTTGTTTGTTTTTAGCACAGTAAGACTGATTTGGAACTTCTGACTTGCAGAACTGTAAGATAATTAATTTTTGTTGCTTTAAGCCACTAAATTTGTAGTAATTTATTCCAACAGTAATAAGAAACAAATACTAACATCCTATTGTGTTAGTCTTGAATGAAATACCCTCTGGGAAATACTACACTATGTTAGGATAAACAGGGATACAATGAGAAACAGACTGTCTATACTCTTAATAATTGTGAAAATAGCTTTAGTAGTCCCATGGCAAATTTGTATATGATTTGTATAGTTAAAAGTATCTAAACGATTTAATGTGAAAATGCGATGAAAAAATATGCATTTCCCTTTTCTAAAGTATTAATTTCTAGGCATATTAGCACTATGGAAATAGATGTGGTATTTTTATTTCTAATCTCATTCATAAATTCATAGGTGCTATCTCATTTTATTTTCTCAAAATAACTAGGAATGAAAGTATTAATATTGTCATACTCACCTCAGAAATAGGAAAACTGGTACTCCATGAGTTAGCAACCTAAACCTACCACCTTCTCTGTGTATAAAATCTTCATTCTGTAGGCAATTTAAAACTGGTAAGGTCTGTGAGCAGTGCTGTGGCATGACCAAACCTGTGATTTCACTGTCCTTTTTACAGCTTATCTTGAATTACTAGAGATGCCAAATAGAGATTAGCAGTAACAGCTATCTTCACTCCTATAAGAATATTCTTCTTACCAACAGAAAACTAAATACAGGTCAAGTACAATTGCTTTTAGCAATGAATAAGTCACAAAACATTGAGTTAAAACTACTAGTATTTCCAGGACGAGAAATTAGGAAGTAAAAAGAAAACAGTTATTTATCCATACACCCTAATCCACAGAAAACAAAAGCATATTGTCATTGAGAATGCTTCCTTGGTACATGGTAGTAACAGAATCTGTATCTCATCTTTGCTTAGAGGCTCTAAAACAAGCATCAGGACCCCAAAGCAAAATGAGGGCCCAAGTCTACAAATATTTTCAACAAATATTACTTATTGGATCCCTGAATTCTAAGTTCTTATGAAACTTTGTTTTAATACAGATAGAAGAATAAAAGTCATCATTTAAGTGATTATTTAGTCATAAACCTTGAGAAATGGTTATCAGAGGCAGCTAATGACCTAGCCTCTCAGCTAATGGAGGTTAACACTCTAATAAACCATTTGTTAACTGCAGCAATTGACTGATTACAAAAGAATTATGGCTATCATAACTCTGTTTTATGAGTGGTAGTGGGGAAAGACACAGTTGGATGGGGACAGAGTACACAAGTGCACCAAAAGGTGACTATAGTGAAAACAATTGCAACCTGTCACTAAAAGGTTCCCCTTACAATGAATAAGAAGGGAAGGGGAGCCACATGATATAAGTATATAGTGAATTGGAATACCGGAAACGTTAGTCTTGATATAAAAGTAAAAATTTCCAAAACTAAGCCTGCCTAATGCACTCATAAGTGTCCTCAGTAAAATGGACATTGAATACTCTGATGAAAGCTTGAAGCCACCCACACACTGAGCATGGAGAGAATTTTTGCCTTCACAAAGAAGTCTTTCCAAATGTAATAAAAATACATCTCAAAAATGTGTATTTTGAGGTTGAAAATTGAAATCATGTGTCCCTGACAATTACTGAGATTTTTTCTAATGAGGACATTTTTAAAGAAGAGTAGGCACTATCTTTCTAAATTGGAAAGTCAAGAACACGCAGTTTCAGTTAGGATTATATTTAATGATTCTGAGGAAAAAATCGTCAAAATAAATCTCTTGCTTAAGACAGATTTTTTTTTTTGACTTGTATTAAAAAGTCCATGCTGATGAGTGACTTCAGCCACATAAAGTCATCAGAGGTCCAGGTTTCTTCTCAGACACCATTCCAACATCTCTAGGATGTGGTTTTTCCCTCATAAAGATGACTGCAGGAGCTTCAGCAACCAAATTGGAGTTCTAGGCAACAAGATGAAGAGAGAAAGAAAGTCCTGACCCTCTGTGTAGTGAAGAATTAACCTTATCCAAAGAGGAGTCTGGCTTTTGCCCTCAGTTACTGGGAGGTAATCTCTTGGTCCCTGAAATCTTTTGTGTGATAGGACTGTGTTTGTTTGCCTGGGCGTTTTGGCCACTGGACAGTCTAATAATGTGATGTATGATGGAGGCCACCTAGTATCCATTCTGATTGCTGGAGGTATTAGCCAACAACCTCTACAAGGGGATGGAGACTACAGATCAGTCACACAGGCAATATGTGATAGAGCCCAAATAAAAACTCTGGATGCCAGTCAGTCGCACTGGCTCATGCCTGTAATCCCAGCACTTTGGGAGGCCAAGGCGGGTGGATCACAAGGTCAGGAGATCGAGACCATCCTGGCTAACACGGTGAAACCCTGTCTCTACTAAAAATACAAAAAAAATAGCCAGGCGTGGTGGCATACACCCATAGTCCCAGATACTCGGGAGGCTGAGGCAGGAGAATCACTTGAACCTGGGAGGCAGAGGTTGCAATGAGCCGAGATCACGCCACTGCACTCCAGCCTGGGCAACAGAGCAAGACAGGGTCTCAAAACAAACAAACAAAAAAACAAACTCTGGATGCCAAGGCTTGAGTGAGCTTCTCTGGATGGCAATAGTTCAAGTGCACTGCTACACATCATGGCCAGAAGGAGTAAACACTGTCCATAACTTTATGGGAAGAGAACAATTAGAAGTTCTGTATTTGGACCTCTCCTGAACCTTGTCTTACACATTTTTTACATTGAATAATTTTAATCTGTATCCTTTCCCTGTAATAAACCATACCTGGAACTATGGCTACTTTACTCCGTGAGTTCTGTGAGTGCTTATAGTGAATTATTAAACCTGAGGATGACTTGGGAACCTCGAAATTTAAAATTGGTGTCAAATGTGAGGAAAGGCATGTTATCTGTGCTCCCTCTAAACTGTATAATTAGCTAAAACTCTTACACTCTCCTTTTTTAAATGGACATTCCAGAAGTACGACATAACTCATCTACTCACTTCTCATTGGCCAGAACCTAGTCATATGGACACACCTGTCTGCAAAGGAGACTGGGAAATGTAGTCTTTTGTCTGGGTATGTTTCTACTCTTAATAAATCAGGTTCTGTTACTTAAAAAGAGACAAATAATGGGCTCACAAACTGCGATAAATCTACCTTCCATAAAAATACTGCAAAATATCTATAGTAATAAAAATTCTTCATTCATATATATATATGATAAGCAAAATTAGAAATCTTGATGTTTTAAAGCAAATAATTTTTATTTAACATAAAGCTTTAGTGTCAAATATCACTTTTTGCCATATAAATTTTTTTGTTGCTTCCAAGTATGATAACTTGGCCTTTTACATGCCAAACATATTACAGTAGTTTCTTCTTATAAAATTTCATTTTCCATGGCTTTAGTTTCTCGTGGTCAACTGTGGTCCAAAAATAGGTGGATACAGAACAGTAAGATATTTTGAGACAGAGAGAGACCACATTCATATAACTTTTATTACAATATATGGTTATAATTATTATATTTCCTTATTAGTTATTATTAATCTCTTACTGTGCCTAGTTCATCAAAACTTATCACGGGTATTTATATAGGAAAAACATGTATACAGGGTTTGGTTCTACCTATGGTTTCAGGCATCCACTGGGGGTGTTGGAACGAATCCTCTGTGGATAAGGGAAGACTACAATAGTCTTGATATTTGCAAAAAGACAGAAGCAATAGGGTAGCAACTACATGTCAAGTGTGATGTGTTTGGAGTCACATAAAAGTTAATACTCTATCGGGGGGGTATTATTTTCATTTTATAGGCAAGAAAACTGTAGCTCAGGGATGCCAATGTCTAACCCTCCAGAACTTGATAGATTCGGGGTCTAGTGTTCTTTTCAAATTATAGGCTTTCCACATAGGCTCCAATTCACGGCTTTACTGAAGGTCAAGATGGATGCTATTTTAACTGGGTAACGGCCTCTCACTATCTTGTTGGTCTGCACTAATAGCACTGGAAGCTCCTTTTCCTTCCCAAGGAAAGAAAGACTGTGTCCTAGATGAATTGTGTCAATAAACTGTTACAAGACTACTTTTGCTCCTTCTGTCTCCTTTCAGACATGTATTTTGTATCTGCCTTGTAAATTTAAAGCATGTGGTTGTTCTTTTTCAAGCTACGTTTCTTTATGGTCCAGGAGTGATATTTCTAAATTCTACCCTGACTTCTCTGGACACCCATTCTTCCATAGGGTCACCTCTATTGATTCACAATGAATTAGCTTTAAATCTGCCCCTGAGTCTCTTAATCAGTCTATGGCATATATGTCCCCTGCATTAGAATTCTTTAGATTTCCACACAGCAACCAATTTGTAGTAGGTATAGATTTCATCTGATAAACTCGTACGCAAGAATGTAGCTTTCTTTATAGAACTAACTTGATTTTATTATACTTCTTTATCTCAAAATGCTGAGAATAACTCACCCATTTCCTTTTCCCAGGGATGGCTCTGAGGTTTTCTGTCTGTTTCTTTATTTGTTTGTTTGTTTTTGCAGGGGCCAAGGGTTATATGGTTCCTATGAGGTGGGAGAGGTGGCAGAGGGTGTGCTTCTAGTCCTTCATGTAGTTGTCTCTCCACACCGCATCTATGAGACTTCCTCATCCCCCTACAGTTTTTGTCATTGACCAAGTGCAGATCAATGCTGGTCAGCCTAATCTCAACTCCACAGTCTCATCAAATCCACCGCCTTCTGGCAGCCACATCCAAGTCTTCCTAAACACTCGCAGAGACAATTTTCCTGCTTCTGCCCCTTGTGGAAACTCCAGGATTCTGTACTGATAGGCCACACCTGTCTACTGAGGCATTTCATATAGCTGCTTCTCCAGGATGCCAAGCAATGGGAACTCAAAGGCCTCGCAGCTTCCATGGGCTCTGTCTAGCAGAAGACACAGGCTTTCTCTGCTCAGCTCCACCAAGCCTATTTAAGACTTCTATTTTTTTTTTTTTTTTTTTTTTGCCATATCCTCTCATCCTCCCCTGGGAAGACAGCTTCCAAGTCCCTTCTTCAGAAACCCACCAGTATCTATCTACACTTTCCCCTTCATTCCCTCTGTTCTGGGAAACTTTTCTAGTCTCAGGACCCAAAAGTGCCAGATATAAGTGGTTACATATCTTTCTATATCTTCAGTCGTTTCACGGTTTGAATTTTCTTTTTTCTTTTTCTTTTTCTTTTTTTTTTTTTTTGAGACAGAGTCTCACTCTCTCTCCCAGGCTGGAGTGCAGTGGTGCAATCTCTGTTCACTTCAACCTCCACCTCCTGGCTTTAAGCGATTCTCCTGCCTCAGCCTCCCTAGTAGGTGGGATTACAGGCACCCGCCATCATGCCTGGTTAATTTTTTGTATTTTTAGTAAAGACAGGATTTCATCATGTTGGCCAGGCTGGTTTCGAACTCCCAACCTCAAGTGTTCCACCTGTCTCAGCCTCCCAAAGTGCTGGGATTACAGGCGTGAGCCACCGCACCCAGCCTGAATTTCCAAAATGCAAAAGTCTTGACTTTTTCTGCCATAACAACCCTTTTCTAGGTCATGGGTGTTGGGTACACTGAGTCATAGTGCAGTCACCTTCAAGTGGCACTCCCAGTGGAACAGCATCAGCATTACCTGGGAACTTGTTAGAATGTACAATTTTAGTCCTCACCTCAGACTTACTGACTCCAAAGCTCTGGGAGTGGCACTCAGAAATCTGTGATTCAAGAAGCCCCCCAGGTGATTCTAATGCAAGCTCAAGTTTGACAAACATAGTGCAAGCTTAGCTTCTCGAGTCAGACTTCTTCGGTCTTATGAGCTGTGTGACTCGGGGCAAGAGGCTTAATATCTCTATGCTTAGGTTACCACATCTATGAAATAAAGGTGATATTTGTATTTGCCTCAGATTGAGGCTTTTGTTATGAGTACATGGGTTAATACATGTAAAGTACTTGGCACAGAACCTGGCATATAATAAGAACTAAAAATAGGTACTACTTTTATTATTATATCTTCTGACTGAATCTTAAATTGTGGGAGGGGTTGGGCGACAGGAGATGTCAGGGAAAGAGACATCAGTTACTATTTCAAATACACCAACCCACACAATGTGAAGGAACTAAAACAGCCTCTTTCAATTTCTTTAAATTTATTCTATAATTCACATTTTGTGTTAGTTGGCCTTCTCACTTTTCTTAACTTCAAATTAAAGATTGCATGGACCCACACAAAAAAAGACTGTCTGAAATAAATCATTCGGTACTTTCACCATAAGAATGGAACAATTATATGGGGACTAATTTTGGTACCTGTCAAACACCATTTCATCCACCTGCAAGCAGCTGACCAAAGCGCTTGTTTACTGGTTTTATGCATTCAGATATTGTATGAAAGAATCAAACCACTGGCTGAGAGACTGGAAAGACTTTTAAAATGCAAATTCATTTCCCTCAATAGGATTTGACTTCTATTACCATATACTGGCTGAGATTGCTCTTGAGTAAATTACCCATATTGAAAAAAAAATTGCTCAGTCACATGAGGTGAATTTAATTCTTCAAGGAAGCCAGTGTTCCATTTAGTAATTTAAGTAATTTACTAAACATTAGGTATTTACTCCAGTTTGCAGGAAACACTCCTCTCACCTGATTCATCAGCACACCTCTGAAGATGAGATCAGTTGCAGATTGGGAAACTAATACCTTCTGCAACTTTGCGGAGCTATTACATGTGTGACCAACAACCCATCTCCTATTTAAGAGGGAGTGCTATCCTGGTATCAACATTCTCTCTGAAGTTTTTCCACAAATAAAGGTTAGCTTTGTTAATTAAAGTCAAAGAAAATTGATAATGACTGGAAATCTTGGCCTTTACGATTTTCTTGTAGGTAATATTCAAGAAGGCAAGAAATAGGAAAAAAGGTATGTAAGAATTACCTACATCTGGCCAGGTGCAGTGGCTCATGCCTGTAATCTCTGCACTTTGGGAGGCCGAGGCAGGTGGATCACCTGAGGTCAGGAGTTTGAGACCAGCCTAGTCAATATGGTGAAATCTCCGTCTCTACTAAAAATACAAAAATTAGCCAGGTATGATAGTACATGCCTGTAATCCCACCTACTTGGGAGGCTGAGGCAGGAGAATAGCTTGAACCTGGGGGGCAGAGGCTATAGTGAGCTGAGATTGTGCCACTGCACTCCACCTTGGGCAACAAGAGTGAAACTCCGCCTCAAAAAAAAATAAAAATAAAAAGAATTACCTACATCTTCAAAATCCTCCAACCATCTGCTTCACTTTGGCTGGCTTTCTCCTACCAAATTCACAATAAAGAATAGTTTCAGGCATCCTACTGAAATCTAAAAAATTATGTTGGAAAAAAAAGATACGTTATCCATCTAATTTGAAACATTTGGGTATTGAAAAATATCACGTTTTTCTCTAATCTTTTAAGCTTCTTGTTGGTGATGTTTGGTATCATGAAAACATGACAACAATAAAGTTAAAACAGATTAAGTAAAATCACAACATTTTTAAGTTGGAGAGAGCCCTATTGATTAACCATATCATCTAACTCTTTCATTTTAAATACAGGAAAACTCAAGGCCTACTTGCAAACTTAAACCCTTCCTAAAACACTGTGGATTTACAAACACATGGATGTAAATTTACAGACCTTGCAAACCTAATCTTTTTATAAGTAGTGATACATCTGCATTTTCTAGGGACTCTCCTGGCCATTGAGGGCTCAGAAGCTAAGAAAGACCTAGTCTCCAACTCACACAGCATCTACCATATAATAGAGGAAGTCAGACACAACAAATTGTAATACAAGGCACTAGTTTAATTGGAGGGTAAGCATCCTAGAATGGACCGGCAGGGCATTATGCTTAAAGATAGGTGGAAAAGAGATGATGAAAAACCTCAAATACTATGCCAAGGGAACTGGACCTTATTTATTACCAACAACAAACCGATTTTATTATATATCCCTGTGCCTAATGTGCTACATAATTTCACATAATCTCTTTTTTTTTTTTTGAGACACAGTCTCGCTCTGTTGCCCAGGCTAGAGTGCAGTGGCACTATCTCAGCTCACTTCAGCCTCTGCCTCCAGGGTTAAACCAATTCTCTTGCCTCAGCTTCCCAAGTAGCTGGGATTACAGGCACCTGCCACCAAGCCTGGCTAATTTTTGTATTTTTAGTAGAAACAGGGTTTCACCACACTGGCCAGGCTGGTCTCAAACTCCTGACCGCAGGTGATCTGCCTGCCTCAGCCTCCCAAAGTGCTGGGATTACAGACATGAGCCACTGTGCCCAGCCCATGTAATCTTCATAATAACCCTGTGAGGTAGGTTATATCATTCTCTCTTTTTATACATGAAAGAACTAAAGTAACAAGAGGTTAGTGAGTTGCCCAAGGTCAAATGGACAAATAGAAGAATACAGACTCAAACAAACTTGTTTGACTCCAAGGCCCATTCCCTTAACTGTTTGTTCCTGAGCAGAAGAATTACATAATCAGGCTATTCTTTTGGAAGATTAATTTGGCAACAGCACGAAGCATGCACTGTCTTTTTCCTGGCCCACAAGCAGGAATGCTTAACTACAGTTTCTTTTACCCATTTGGAGATTTATGAGAGAGTCATTTCATACTTCTTGGATTTAAAATGCTCATTTCATACATCTTTTGGCTTCGGCTTTTTGTTGTTGTTTTTTTTGAATTTAAATCATGAGCTGTGATCTGACCATTTTCTTATACTCAGGCTTTTTCTCCCTCCCCTCCACTTTATCTCAGTGGAGCCAATTTCTCTCTCAGTGACCATTTTTGCTTTCCTAAGGCCTTGGGCAAACAGACAAGGGTTCTCCCATCCAGGCTAATCATCAACATAGACACACAGAGGGGAGAGGGGAGGGATGGAATATGCTAATATAACTACAAACAATAGCAAACAAAGCTTCCCTCATCCGTTAATGCTGAAATATATTCATTCAAACTAATTAGTTTTGGGGGGACTGCTAATAAATCCTAATATTTCTCAAAGAGAAATAGCTTGTGATTCAATTTATATTAAGCTGTTACTGAAGTTTACACTAATTAAATCTGGGCTTCCATAACAATTAATCCCAGGAATAATCTGAATATGTAAATAATGTAATAAAGTAAATAACTCTGCATGGCCCCCTAGAAGCAACAGGCAGCATGGGGGTAGGTGGTGGTGATGAGTCTGCGTGCCAAGAGCAAAAGGAGAAACTGATTCTTGCTCTCTCAGAACGGAACATTTGCTCTTTAATGAGCATAGCAATATTCTGCATGTATTTTCTCTAGAGAGTGGATCTCCATTGTAAATGTTGAAGGTTAGCTCCGTAGATGTTTTCTATGAACAAATGGCTTATTAAGGTGTGCCCTGGTAAGAAAACGAACTAAACAACGTGGAAGGACAAGAAAATCTCCAAGGACAATGCCAGGCCTGAAATCACATCCTAGCAGGTATATGCTGCTCTCTTTGTTTTGTCAAATTGCCTTCTGGTCTTTACACCAGTCAAAACACCTATTCATATGTGTACTTCCCCCTTCACTCCCATTCAACACCCCCAGCCCAAAGGGAATGACATGAGCCCAGTTATATACATGCTGTTTTTCTGGAAGCCATTTTCCTAATATGGTCTGTGTAGGCTATACAATGTATTTTTTGAAGTTGTGCAATGCCTTCCAAGTAAAACTTCACATAATCACAGGAGTTTTTGTTCTGTTTTGTTTTGTTTTGATTTTTTTGAGGAGTTTCACTCTTGTTGCCCAGGATGGAGTGAATGGCGCGATCTTGGCTTACCACAACCTCCGCCTCCTGGGTTCAAGCAATTCTCCTGCCTCAGCCTCCTGAGTAGCTGGGATTACAGGCATGCTGCACCATGCCTGGCTAATTTTGCATTTTTAGTAGAGACGGGGTTTCTCCATGTTGGTCAGGCTGGTCTCAAACTCCCGATCTCAGGTGATCCACCTGCCTCAGCCTCCCAAAGTGCTGAGATTACAGGTGTGAGCCACCATGCCCAGCCTCACAGGAGTTTTAAAAGGCTGTCTATGGAATAAAATAGGTATCTACCAAAACAATTATCCTTCCTGTCCCAGTCTTTGGGGCTCTTCAGCATATGAAAAGCTAAAACCCCAGCCCTTGTGTTGCTTTGATGACAGTGTAGTTCTCAGATATGCAGCATTCACAGAGTAAATGAGACAAGCTGTTTAGCCAAATACCCTTGAGGCTAAGGTGAGCAAGGCCTGTGTCTCTCTTGATAGCCCCACTGTCCCTCAAGAAGCCAACTCCTGTCCCCTGTTGGATCTCCCTTTGTGGAATTCCCTGTCCGCCTTACAGTGTTGTGAAGATCAAATGAGATGATGGTGTAGGGCTCTAATTGCCAAAACTTTCTAAAAATGGGGCTATCATCTTTGAAGAATTAGTGAAGTGAATTCCAATTTTTTCTGAATATGTTTGCCCAAGTAACCAGTGTCTAAAGAGGGAAGTGAAGATTTGAAAGATTCCGGATAATCATTAGGCAAGTACAGTGTCTAGTTATTTAGAGTGTCATGCTAGGCATCTCCTTTTGTCATACTTCACTTTACTCTTAAAACCTTCCTCTGAAAGAGAAATGATTGCCCACACTTTAGAGATGAGCACATTGAAGCACCTAGAGAGTATCTTGCTCAGGGTCACACAACTTATCCATGACTAAACTTCAGTTGGATGTTTGTCCATCTGAATTTCAGGTTGAAATGTGACCTCCAATGTTGGAGGTGGGACATAGTTGGAGGTGTCTGAGTTATGGGAGTGGATCCCTCAGGAATGGCTTAGTGCTGTCTTTAAGATGGTAAGTGAGTTCTCACTCTGAGTTCACCTTGAGGCAGCAAAATAGAGTCTGGAGGTAGGGAACATAAGGCCAATTCACACTCCAGCTATAACAGAAAATATCCTCTCCATAGGGCATATGCCATAAATGACTTTGTAACTTTACTGCATCCTCTTCATTTACAATAGGGAGTACCCCAAGTAACTAATGGAATCCTCTATGTGGTATTTAAACTCCAAAACATTCTGTAACAGGGCCTTTGAGCTCGTATGCTCAGGCCCGCTCCCACACTGTGGAGTGTACTTTCATTTTCAATTAAACCCCTTCATTCCTTCATTGCTTTGTGCATTTTGTTCAATTCTTTGTTCAAGATGCCAAGAACCTGGACATCCTCCACCATTAACATATTTTGGCAAGCCAGCCAGGAGAAAAGAGTAAGCCCAAAGTTTGGAATTCATTTTTCTCCCTTTTCTTTCTGCTCCATACAGAGGTGCTCTCTCACTCTCTCTGGCTCTCTCTCTCGCTCTCTGGCTCTCTCTCTTTCTCTCTCTCTCTTCTTTTCCTTTCCAAACTCTTGAGGGGCAGGAGCTAAACATGGAAGCAACTGCAGATTTCTGGCCGTGGTCAGTGAAACTAAGGAGTTTCCATGTGAAGAAGCCTGACTGCCACTACCAGTTCACTTCAGAAATCTGGGTCTTTTCTCATTTTCTTTTCCTCTCTTTTTCAGTCTTTGAGCAGCTGTTTCCTAGTAGTTCCTTGGAAATTAAGGGCAATTGGGTGGGGTCACTCCCCAGTACTGCCTGAAGGCCTAGGAATGAATGGGAACAACTTCCCTGGCCCGAAGGGGTAAGGATTTTTTATCTTTTCTACGCATGGTCCCTAATCTCTATGGCAGCGGACCTCACAGCTGGGAGCAAATTCGCACAGGTTTCAGGGGACTTAAAACTTACTTTTCTTATGCTAAATTCTTCCCTTATTGTACTCAACTGGCTAAGGAACAAAAAGGCCCACCCGGCATCCAGTTCTTGTTACAGTTCATGGCTATTCTTATAAATCTCATAGTATGTTTTGGAGGAGAAACCTGCATGTGGAGTGTGCACTTAAGGCCAGACACATCTAGAACTCTAAGACTGGACCCCACAGGAGGATGCTCTATGGGTTCTGCGGACCTCAAACTCTTCAAAGGGGCTGCCCTTGGAAGAGGTTCTGAGGTCCAGTATTAAACCCTCGTTAGAATCTTCTCTCGCAGTTGCAATGCTGGCTTGGCCCCAGAATTGTTTAGAATCTGAAGTTTACTGTCTAATCAGAAAGTGGAATGGTGTTGCATGTATCCAGGCTTTTGTGCTGCTGTTGTAAGCAGGGGGCCTGGTTAACGTGTGATGCCTTCCTTTGGTACTGTTTGGCCCCAGTGCTCTTTGGAGTCTGGGGAAGTTTAGCCTCTAAAAATCAAAGCCACGGAGACTGCTTTACCCAAAATTTTGGTTCACAGCCTTCCTTGTGTAGGATACAGTAAATTCCTATTCAAAGGTTTTAGCCTGTTAATTTCCTTTAAAATTTAAGAGGCGGACAATTGTTAAATACAATGAGTTCTGAGTTCCTCTTCAAAGAACCAATATGTAAGTATGTTCAGCTTCCCCGTTCTTTGTTCTCCATTTTAAAGTTTAACTTTCTCATTCTTTAAGTCTCCTTGCCCCTAGTTTCAGTAAACAACCCCCTCCTAGCCTCTATCTACTGCTCTGTCCTTAGTCACCCTTATTCACCTGCTCTGTCCTTAGTCATCCTTAGTTACCTGCTTTGTAACTGTCCTTCCTGCTGAAACTACTCACCCTGCCACTCTGGCTCATACCCCTGCTCTCTTTATAATAGCCAATTGGAATTAGCTTAGGCTGTGTGGTCCAACCCTAGCCAATAGGGGAAAGACGCAGCAGTAGAGACTAGCTGCATCAGGAATAAAAACCCCCTTCCCCTCCCTTGTCCGGTGTGCTCTCACCGTTGCTCCATCCATGAGATGCACCCTTCTATAGAAGTAAATTGCCTTGCTGAGAAAACTTTTGCCTGAGTGCTATTTTCACTTGGTGGCACTGCGCATTTATTTCCAACACTTGGATTATCTACTGGGGCAAAGTAAAACTAGCAAGCTTGTATGGCTATCTCATGGCTAAGGTTCCAAGCTTTTAGGTCTTTGTTTATGTGTGTGTATATATGTCTAGATGTGTTTATTTGTATGTACACTTACTGTTATACATTGTGTCTACCAAACTGGCTTATAAGTAAAAGAGCACTCATAAATTAGTAAGTCTAAGTGATTTTCAAGTTCACATAACCTAAGTATAACTTTACTAAACAAGCTAGCTTTAAAATTATTGGTGAAAATTAAAATAGAAATGCCTTCAGAATTGTCAGCATACATTTTGTCTGAATTTTATGTTTGTCTTTGCTAGATATTTTAAAATGTCAGTGTTAATTCAGGCTGGGAGCTGCTTAGGGGGAGTCTGCTTCCCATTCTATTCAAAGTCTTACTGAGATAAATGCATATCTGATTGCTTCCTTTGGAAAGGCTAATCAGAAACTCAGAAGAATGCAACAGTTTGTCTCCCACCTGTGATCTGAAAGCCCCCAAGCCCCCTCCCTGCCTGGAGTTGTCCTGCTTTTCTGGACCAAACCAATGTTCATTTTACATATGTTGATTAATATCTCCCTTGTGACAAGTAAAAATTAAGTGCAGTGAATGAGATAAACGTTTTAGGTAGACTTTTTGTGCAAATTAAAATTTTAAAGTCATTTTTAATGCTCATTTAATATCTGGGTTATTTCCAGTTAAGAAGGGTTGTAATATGGGGAAATATGTTTCTAAAATTGTAGAATTGTTCTTATCTATAAATGCCCATATCTAATAGCTCAGGATTTCTTACTTTTTAGGGTTTCACTAAAGTTTTAGGTTACTGAGGATAAAAATTTTAGTTAACACATAATTCTGTATACAAAATATGCCAGAAGGGGTTATATTATTAGAAAAAAAAAGAATAATTTTGTCTAATTTAGAAGTTATGTAAAAGTTCAAATTTCAGATTTTAAAAAGTTATTTATAAAACAATGTAGTAAGGAAGCATTCAGTAGGGGAGGAAGATGTGAAAAAAAGTTTAAATAATAAAATATTCTTTGAAACCTGATAAAGAATTGGAAACATTTAACTAATTAACATTTTCATAGTTAAAGCTCTTAGTCTTGATTAAAGTAAAAGAAGACAAGAAGACAAATAGAATTTGAGTAATATTTCTCTGCCTAATTTCTCCAAAATTTGTGATGTATATGTGAATATTCTTAATTCATGGCAATGTGTTTGTTTGCATACAGTCAAGCAGGGTTGCCAGGGCACTAAGGAAGAGAGAACCTAGAAACCTGGCATGCCAGCAAAAGGGTAAGAATTTCTTACCAGTCAGTCTCTGGCCTCTTTCTCTTCATGTAAACTGGTTAAATATAAAGTAAAAGTCACTGTATAGCTCCTCTGTAAAGTTTTAAATTAATTGGTTTAATGATAATAAGATCTTAAATCACATATTTCTCTGAAAACTGAAAGACGTAATGCCTTTTATTTAATTCGTGTGACTTGAGTAATCTTTGGAAAATAAAGACGGTTTTAAAGATTATTGGTGAAATACAATTGTCTTCAAAATGTAAACATGTGGTCTAAATTATATTCAAATATTAGGTTTGCTAAATGCTTTAAGGTCATAAGCTACTTCTTTGGCTTTTGAAAATTGTTTAACTTACCTGCTTTTCCAGGTATGCCCTGGGGACATGTGGAGTTGGCCACACCCTAGCTATGCTGGAAACAGTCAAACCTTATCAGAACATAACTTGCCAGGTTTTACATTAAAGTTAAAATTGCTAAGAGTCGCCACTGTGACACGCAATTAAGACTACTGGAAAGAGATTTACATGCAAAGTGTGTAAGAACAGTAAAATACATTTTTTAAAAGGTTATAAGAAGGTATGCAAATGTAAACTTTTGCCTAGGGTTAAAGGATTGTTTTAAGTTAGATGGGGAAAGCTAAAGGCTCGAAGAAGTGGTGGAAAAATAGTGGAAATTAATCTTGTAGAAGAGGTTCTCCATGTGAACATGCTGACTACATTCAAAAGGGTTATAAAAGGTTTTTGCTTCTTTAAAATTTCTAAGTCATCATTTTGGCAAAATAAATAACTATGGTAATCTGGAATTCTAAAATCAAACTTCAGTTTCAAAATTGCCCTCCCTGGCACCTGACTTTTCAAATACTTCAGAGGGCCCCTGAAGTGTCCAGAAGAGAGGTAAACAGGATTATTTAACTGGTTTAGGTAGATGGGATTGCCAAAATGATGCTCAATCTTCTTTAGGTTATATTTTTGTGAGTAACACTAATATATGTTCCAAGATTATATGAGATTTCTAAAATTCTAATGTCTATGTTATTAGTTATAATTATGGTTATTATGTTAAGTTATTGTAAATCATAAAAATGACCAAATTTTCTTGTCAGTGCTATGCACCTAATTTGGAAAAACAACTGGTATCCAAGAGGATATAAGTCTAATGTTAATTAAGCATGGACTCATGGAGAACCAGGATGGCCACCTTGTTCTTCCTGAGTCCTTAAAGCTTTTATTATTAAGAGTTTTGCATTCCATGACTCATCATGGAAAAGATAAAATGATCCAAATTGAATACATTGGTGTAGTGACTTACAAATTGTTTAAAATGGTTTATAACCAAATCTTGATCCCATATTCCTGGGAAAACAATTAAAGCTTCAGGTACATTTGGTCACCTGATGGAGCATTTAAACATTTTATAAAGAGATTTCATTCTATTGTTATTTTCAATGCACATTTTCTGATTGTATAAAAGCTATCCCATGCAAGAGGACTGATGTTGTAACAGTAGATTATTATGCTACAGTGTATTTTCACCAGGTAAAGAAAGCTTTTCATGGTTGGAATCTTCTGGAAACATCAGAAGAAGACAGTCCTTGCCATGCATACTACAACAAAATTTCAAGACCTTGAACTTTGGGTTCATAATCTCACAATGAGAAAGGTCCCTCCACACTTTCAGAGCTGTGCACCCACTGGAACCCTTGAGGTAAAGCTAAGCAGGAAAATTTCTCCCAAGAAAAGGATGGCATCCTTGATGTGAACAGCTTTTCCCAAGTCCACAGATTGACTTCTACTGTCATGAAACTCTTATCTTTGAATATTTTTTTCTTGCTTATGCCTCTACGAACAACAGATGTGGAAAGGGGGCCTGTTATGTGCACTAATGGGGTGTACTTTTATTTGTGAAGGAGTTTGCAGCCAGCCTTATACATGGATAACCTTATACTTTGATGGATAAAAGATAAAGGCCCAATGTAGGTAAGAAACTTTAATGGTATATATATATGGCCTCATAATCAGTCAAAAACAAAACATTGGTTCACCTCTCTTAACCCACATCGTGGGTGAAAGACAACATTGCCAGAAGGCCTTCACTATTCTAAAAGGGCATCATTTGTTAGGTCCTATTTCCATGGTTTAAAATAAAAGAAGCAATGATTAGAAATGTATCCCTCATGATAGGTTCGATAGCAAATTCTACTGTAAAGGCTACAGTTATGCAATAGACTCTAAATTTTCTTGTGAAAGTTATGACAGAATTGGCTAAACAGAGAAATATCTGTGTAGCTGCTGGCACTTGTGGCCTATGGAGAAATACATCAAACGAAGATTATAGAAATTCATTGGTAGGGGATTAACAAAGAGACTGCTTAGTCAAGTGAGCAAACTCTTCATCTAGCTCATTCTTTGATTTATTTGATTTTAGGAGGTTTGGTTTAGGAGGACCTTGTGTAAGGAGCATACTCCAAACTCTTGGTATTATCCTCCCAATAGTCATAATAATAATAATCTCTCTGGTGTGCTGTATTCTCTCAAAGGTTTTAAATGCTTGCCTGCAGCCATCTCTAGAATGTCAAATGGTCTCTCTTCAACTGGAACAACAGGAGCTGAAAGAAATGTGCAACCATGAGGACACCAGAACCTACAAATGACGTGCTGAGAGCGCAAACCCAAAATGATGGTAACTGAGATTACCACTAAGGCCCCAAGCTTTGGTCACACTCTCACCTGACCAAACCTGACCAAAAAAGGAGAATTTTTTAAACAAAATTCTGGGAGGCCATAGTTTTTGACGAATCTCATGCACTAGGCCCTAACAAACAAAAGCAAAATGGAGTCACTTGTGCTAAGAAACACATAGATTCTAGAACAAACCACATTTTTTTCTCCTGCAAATCTCTGTAGCAAACATTTCTAACAGCATAGGTATCCACCACCTGAAGTCCCCATTAAATCTTTTAACCAAGTTAATTTCCTCTTGCCTAGAAACTATCAAGTTTCAGATGATCATGCAACAAAGGTTTCAGCCACCTCCAGGTGAGGATACTACCCCTTGCCATCAGGAAGTTACCCTGCCTCCACTAGATACAGCAGGGTGAGAGTTCCATAATCCCTAATAGGTAGGGTCTACTCTCTAAGCCAGCATGAAGCAGTTACAGAAAAAAGACCATTGGTCCCTCTGCCTCCCATAAAGATTTATGGAGATCACATCTCTCAGTGGGGAGATGAGGCAGAAAAATAGGGTCTGGAGGCAGGGAACATAGGCCAATTCACACTTCAGCTATAACAGGAAATATCCTCTCTATAGGGCATATGCTATAAGTAACTTTGTAACTTTACTTCATCCTCTCCAATTACATAGGACATACGCCAGGTAACCAATGGAATCCTCTGGGGGTATTTAAACTCCAAAAAAATTCTGCAACGGGGCCTTTGAGCCCCTGTGCTCAGGCCTACTCCCACACTGTGGAGTGTACTTTCATTTTCAGTAAAACCCTTCATTCCTTCCTTGCTTTGTTTATGCATTTTGTTCAATTCTTTATTCAAGATGCCAAGAACCTGGACACCCTCCACTGTTAACAACATGAGATCTGGTTGCTTATGAGTAAGGCACTTACCCCCTCCTCTCTCTCTCACTTCCTCTCTTACCATGTGATACACTGGATCCACTTTGCCTTCTGCCATGAGTGGAAGCAAAGGAGGCCCTAATCAGGAGCAGATATTTGCATAATGCTTCCTGTACAGACTGCAGAATCATGAGCCAAAATGAACCTCTTTAATTACTCAGCCTTAGGTACTTCTTTATGGTAATGCAAAAGCAGGTAAATAATAGAAAATTGGAACTGAGGAGTGGGGCATTGCTATAAAGAGATCTAAAAATGCAGAAGCAGCTTTGAGATTGGGTAATGGGCAGAGGTTGGAAGTGTTTAGAGGGCTCAGAAGAAGACAGGAAAACAAGAAAAAGTTTAGAAGTTCTTAAAGGCTTGTTAAGTGGTTGTGACCAAAATGCTGATAGAAATATGAATAATGAAAGCCGGGCTGATGAGGTCTCAGATGAAAACAAAAAAATTATTAGGAACTAGAGCAAAGGTCATTCTTGTTACCCTAGCAAAGAATCTGGCTGCATTGTGTCCATGTCCTAGGGATGTGTGGAAGGTTTAAATTAAGAGTGATGACCTAGGGTATCTGGTGGAAGAAATTTCTAAGCAGAGAAGTATTCAAGATGTGGCCTGGCTGCTTCTATCATCAGATGCAGGAGCAAAGGAATGACATAAAGTTGGAACTTATATTTAAAAGGGAAGCAGAGCATGAAAGTTTAAAAAATTTACAGGCTGGCCATGTGGCAGAGAAGGAAAGAGCATTTTCATGAGAGGAACCCAAGCAAGCCCCAGAGCAACCACTTGCTATGGAGATTAGCATGACTGAAAGGGAGCCAGGTGCTAATATCCAAAACAATGGGGAAAAGGCCCTAAAGGCATTTCAGAAGTCTTCTGGACAGTCCTTGCCATCTGTGATTGTTAATATTAAGTGCCAACTTGATTGGACTGAAGGATGCAAAGTATTGTTCCTGGGTGTGTCTGTGAGGGCATTGCCAAAATAGATTAACATTTGAGAGGCAGACACACCCTCAATCTAAATGGATACCATCTAATCAGCTGTCAGCATGGCTAGAAAAAGCAGGCAGAAGGTAGAAAGAGCAGACTTGCTGAGTGTTCTGGTCTTCATTTTTCTCCCATGCTGGATGCTTCCTGCCCTCAAACATTGGACTCCAAGTTCTTCAGCTTTTGGACTCTTGGACCTACATCGGTGGTTTGCCAGGGACTCTCAGGCCTTCAGCAACAGACTGAAGGCTACACTGTTGGCTTCCCTACTTTTGAGGTTTTGGGACTCGGACTGCCTTCCTTGCTCCTCAGCTTGCAGTTGGCCTATTCTGGGACTTCACCATGTCATCATGTAGATCAATACTCCTTAATAAATGCCCTTTCACATATTCGCCTACAATATTTGTTCTGTCCCTCTAGAGAACCCTGACTAATGCAGATTTTGGTGCCAGAAATGGTTCTAGAGGAACAGAATTTTAAGGACGGATTTTTTTAATTGGTTTTGGGGTTTCTGGAATTGACTGCTTAACCTGATTAGACCCAAAAATGTTAAGGACTCTACTTTGAATAGTATGGAGAACACTGATAGTCCTTGGCATGAACTGTTTGGAGAGTTATGCAAAATAAGTGCATTTGATACTCCTGATTCACTGCTCTTGAGAGGCAAGAAATTTAGTGACTCTATACATATCTTTGACCATATGTGGAGAACCAAGGAATATTATGAAATTGGTGGGTTTCTCCTAAGTTTACAAAGTGATGAAAGAAAATGATGAACTTAGGGATTCTACCTCCCTGCTCCAGAAGCATGTACCGAGCCTTAAATCTTCTAAGATTGCCCTGAGTGAGAGAGTCCTATCTCCTGCAGACAAAGAGCTGCAATTGTGGAAGATCAGACACAAGTTCTTATTATGAAAGTGACTGACCTGCAATGAAAGGTGCATGCTCAGTCTTGCCAGGTGTCTACCGTTTGTTAAGGTGAGGGCATTGATTGGAAAAGAATGGGACCCTATAACTTGGAATGGAGACATGCGGGAGGACCCAGATGAGGCTGAGAGCACTGAGCTCCTACATTCTGATGAGCCTTTTTTCCCAGAGGAGACCGCCTCCCCAACCCCAGTGGTGGCAACATCCCCTCCCCAACCCACTCTGCCATCAGCCTGTTCACATTTGTCTGAGGAGATTAACCATGCACTGCCTGAGGCAACAGTGATGGCTGATGCAGTTGCCAGGCAAGACAATGCTGATTCTCCTCAGGACCCATTCCCAACACGCCTGTTTACTTCTAGACCTATAACTAGACTCAAGACCCAGCAGACTCCTAGAGGTGAAGTTCAAAGTGTGACCCACAATGAGGTACACTACACTCCAAAAAAACTGCTTAAGTTTTCTTATTTATATAAGCAGAAATCTGGAGAACAGGCATGGAAATGGATATTAAGGGTGTGAGATAATGGTGGAAGGAACACAGGGTTGGATCAGGCTGAATTTATTGATATGGGCTCACTAAGTACGGATTCTGCATTTAATGTTGCAGCTCAGGGAGTTAAAAAGGTTCTAATAGTTTATTTGCTTGGTTAGCTGAAACATGGATCGAAAGATGGCCCATTGTGAGTGGGCTGGAAATACCTATCTCCATTGACTTAATGTAAAGAAAGCAATCCAAAGGCTTAGTGAGACTGGAATGCGAGTGGATTAGTCACTTTAGACCTACTCATCCCAACTGGGAGGGTCCAGAAGACATACCCTGCACCAATACCTTGCAAAATAGATTTGTGAGGGCAGCACATGAATCCTTGAAGAGCTCTGTGATTTCCCTTCTCTGTATGTCAGATCTTACAGTGGGAACTGCAGTCACTCAGTTGAAAACTTAAACACAATGGGAATAATTAAATCCTGAAGTGACAGGGGCCAAGTGGCGGCACTCAACCTACAACAGCAAGGTGAGATAGTTACTATAATGGAAAGTAGAGGCAAAGCAGCAATCAGAATAGTCTGACTTGTGTAGAGCTTTGGCATTGGCTATTTAATCACGGTGTTCCTAGAAGTGAAATTGATAGGAAGCCTTCCACATTCTTAATTTGTATAAGCAGAAAACTTCCAGGTTGAGTGGACAAAAGACTAATTTGAATTATAAAAACAGAGAATTTCAGCCCCTCAATCAATCTCCAGACTTGAATCAGTTTAAAGACTCAGAACCCCTTAAATGAAGGTGAGCTTGGGTCCCCTTGAGGAAGGACACACTACACTACCAATAATTTATACTGTTAATCTTTCTCCCATCTTCCCTCAAGGAGATCTCCGGCCTTTTACCAGGGTAACTGTGCACTGGGGAAAGGGGAATGATCAGATCTTTTAGGCAGTACTGAACACTGACTCTGAGCTGGTGTTGATTCCAGGGAACACAAAACATCATTGTGGTTTTCCAGTTAAAGTAGAGGTTTGTGGAGGTCAGGTAATTAATGGAGTTTTAGTTTAGGTCTGACTTACAGTGAGTCCATTGTGTCCCTGGGCTCATCCTGTGGTAATTTCCCCAGTGCCAGAATGCATAATTGGCACAGATACACGTAGCAGCTAGAAGAATTCCCACATTGGCTCCCTGACTGGTAGGGTGAGGGCTATTATTGTTGAAAAGGCCAAATGGAAGCCATTAGAGCTGCCTCTACCTAGAAAAATACTAGATCAAAAACAATATCACATCCCTGGAGGGACTGCAGAGATTACTGCCACCATCAAGGACTTGAAAGACATAGGGGTAATGATTCCCACCACATCCCCATTCAACTCTCCTATTTGGCCTGTGCAGAAGACAGGTGGATCTTGGAGAATGACAGTGGATTATCATAAGTTTAACCAAGTGGTGACTCCAATTGCAGCTGCTGTACCAGGTGTGCTTTTATTGCTTGAACAAATTAACACATCTCCTGGTACCTGGTATGCAGCCATTGATTTGGCAAAAGCTTTTTTCTCCGTTCCTGTCCATAAGGCCCACCAGAAGCAATTTGCCTTCAATACCTTCACTGTCCTACCTCCAGGGTGTATCAACTCTCCAACTTTGTGTCATACTCTTGCTTGCAGAAAACTTGATCACTTTTCCCTTCCAGAAGATATCACACTGGTCCATTATATTGGTGACATTATGCTGACTGGATCCAGTGAGCAAGAAGTAGCAAACACACTGGACTTATTGGTGAGACATTTGCATGCCAGGGGATAGGAAATAAATCTGACTAAAATTCAGGGACCTTCTACCTCAGTGAAATTTCTACTAGTCCAGTGGTTTGGGGCATGTCGAGATATCCCTTTTAAAGTGAAGGATAAGTTCCTGCATTTGACCCCTCCTACAACCAAGAAAGAGGCACAATGCCTAGTGGGCCTATTTGGATTTTGGAAGCAACACATTCCTCATTTGGGTGTGTTACTTTAGCCCACTTATCAAGTGACCCAAAAGGCTGCCAGGTTTGAGTGGGGTCCAGAACAGGAGAAGATTCTGCAACAGGTCCAGGCTGCTGTGAAAGCTGTGCTGCTACTTGGGCCATATGACCCAGTAGATCCAATGGTTCTTGAGGTGTCAGTGGCAGATAGGGATGCTGTTTGGAGCCCTTGGCAGGCCCCGTAGGTGAATTACAATGGAGTACTCTAGGATTTTGGAGCAAGACCCTGCTATCTTCTGCAGATAACTACTCTCCTTCTGAGAGACAGCTGTTGGCCTGTTACTGGACTGTGGTAGAAACTAAATGTTTGACTATGGGTCATCAAGTCACCATGCAACCTGAACTGCCTATCATGAACTGGATGCTTTCTGACTCATTTAGCCATAAAGTGGGATGTGCAGAGTAGCATTCCATCAGCAAATGGAAGTGGAATATAAGTGATCAGGCTCAAGCAGGTCCTGAAAGCACAAGCAAGTTACATAAGGAAGCGGCTCAAATGCCCATAGTCTCCACTCCTGCCACCCTGCCTTCTCTCTCCCACCTGCACTGATGGCCTCATGAGGAGTTCCCTATGATTAGTTGACAGAGGAAGAGAAGACTAGGACCTAGTTTACAGATGGTTCTGCACGATATGCAGGCACCACCCGAAAGTGGACAGCTGTAGCACTACAGTCACTTTCTAGGACATCCCTGAAAGACAGTGGTGAAGGGAAATCTTCTCAGTGGGCAGAACTTTGAGCAGTGCACCCAGTTGTACACTTTACTTGGAAGGAGAAATGGCCAGATGTGCGATTATATACTGATACATGGACTGCAGTCAGTGGTTTGCCTGGATGTTCAGGGACTTGGAAGAAGCATAATTGGTGACAAGGAAATTTGGGAAAGAGGTATGTGTATAAATCTCTCTGAGTGGTCAAAAACTTTGAAGATGTTTGTATCCCATGTGAGTGCTCACCAAAGGGTGACCTCAGTAGAGGAAGATTTTAATAATTAAGTGGATAGGATGACTTTTTCTGTGGACACCACTCAACCTCTTTCCCCAGCCACCCCTGTCATCGCCCAACAGGTCCATAAAAAAGTGGCCATGGTGGCAGGGATGGAGGTGTGCATGGGCTCAGCAATATAGACTTCCACTCACCAAGGCAGACCTGACTACAGCCACTACTGAGTGCCCAATTAGCCAGCAGCAGAGACCAACACTGAGCCCTTGATATGGCACCATTCCTCACGGTGAGCAGCGAGCTACTTGGTGGCAGCTAGCCACTTGGTGATTATATTGAACCTCTTCCATCATGGAAAGGGCAGTGATTTGCTTTGTCTTCACAAGTATAGACACTTACTTTGGATATGGGTTTGCCTATCCTGCACGCAATGCTTCTGCCAAGATTACCATCTGTGGACTCACAGAATGCCTTATCTGTGAGTTCACCCCCTACACCAACGTACACACAATGCACGATGTGAAGTCAAGAGAGATTATTTTGGACCTTTAAGGTTTAATGTTTTCCCTACAAGGTTTTGGACTTGCTGGGGGCCTAAAGCCCCTTTCCTTTGGCTGATTTCTCCCTTTTGGTATGAGAAGGTTTACCTAATGCCTGTACCACCTTTGTATCTTGGAAGTAAATAACTTGTTTTCATTTTACAGGCTCATAGGTAGAAGGAACTTTGCCTTGAGTCTCAGATGAGACTTTGGACTTCGGACTTGGAACTTTTGTGTGATGCTGGAACCAGTTAAGAATTTGGAGGATTATTGAAAAGGCATGATTGTATTTTGCAAAGTAAGAAAGACATGAGATTTGGGGAGTCAGGGGTGGAATGATATATGAGGATGTTTGTCCCTTCCAAATCTGAAGCTAAAATGTGAGCTTCAATGTTGGAGGGGGGCCTAGTGGGAGGTGTTTGGGTCACAGGGGTGGATTCCTCATGAAGGCTTGGTCATGAGTGAATTCTCACTCTGAATTCACACAAGGTCTGGTTGTTTAAAAGAATGTGGGCCAGGCACAGTGGCTCATGCCTATAATCCCAGCACTTTGAGAGGCCAAGGTGGGTGGATCGCCTGAGGTCAGGAGACGGGGTTTCACCATGACCAACATGGTGAAACCCCGTCTCTACTAAAAATACAAAATTAGCCAGGCATGGTGGCACATGCCTGTAATCCCAGCTACTCAGGAGGCTGAGGCAGGAGAATTGCTTGAACCTGGGAGGTGGAGGTTGCAGTGAGCCAAGATCGTGCCACTGCACTCCAGCCTGGGAAACAAGAGCAAGACTCCATCCCCCCCCCACCCAAAAAAAAAAAGAGAGTATGGGTTAAAGGCAGTTGCCTCTCACATAAAGTTCAGACCTATATCAGCCAGACATTATTAGGACATGGTTTGCACTTCCCCAGCCTAAAATACCCTCAACTCAGTTGCCTTCTCCGGGCCTGTTAAATTTTGCAAGGCCCAGCTCAACTACCACCTTAAGAAAGTCTTCCAGGTGACTCTATCCCCTTGTGATTTTTCCCTCCTTGGAATCCTTAATATACTCCCAGTTGGCCACATCTATTCTGGGGTCCCTCAGTGATACACATTCTGACGCTGTTCCTGTGATCATTCCTGAGATTAAGGCGTCTGTCTACACACACACACACACACACACACACACACACACACAAACAGGAATTCCTTGAAAGCAGGCAGAACCTTTTTTTTTTTACTGCCCCAGAAGGACCTTACACTATTCTTTGAATATCTAATAGCATTTACTGAGTGTTTATGATGAGCCAGGCACTGTACTAAGAACATTAAATGTGCTAAGTATTACATATGCTTTACTTCATTGGATTTTACCCAGAAGGTACCATTTTAATCCCTATTTTAAATAGGGAGAAGCCAAAGTTAGAAAAACAAGTAGCTTGTTCAAGGTTGCTCAGCTTGCAGGGCACAAAACTGAGACTACAATCGCGTAAGTCTGACTCCATAGTTATTTTTCATCCACTGGGAAGTGGTGTCTCTCTCTTCCTGGTATAGGCACTTTACATTGACCTTAATAGACTACGAACCCAGGGTAAACAGAAAAATTTATGAAACTCTTTTAGTTTAAATTGGGTTCAAATTTTCAAACTATGCCTAAGGATTTGGAATTTAATATATTGTGCCCCCTTTTTGAACTGTTTCACTGACCCTTCAGTGGGTTTCTGATATAACAAGATGGCAGAGTGGTTGGAGGTTTCTGAACTCATATTTGGCATCATTAGGTTTTATAGTCTCTACAAGTTCTACACTATGAAATTTTGAATCTGAGATTAATGTGTGCTATGGTCTCCTCTCATTAAAGCTAAAGCTAGCAACAGCTATGCCAAGACTCTGCAGTGTATACCTAATGAGAAAAACTTTTGTTAGCATTGACCCATCACTAAAGGCTCTTTCATCACACTGTGCATTACAGACAAGCATTAGGTCTGTCTCACCCGAAATCAAATTTCCTGAGTGTGGCTGCCAATATCACAGACATGCATCCAAATCAGAAAATGTTAGGCATGTTATTATATTGCCTTATATTACATTAATTACATATTACCTTCTATTACCTTATGTTATACATCACCCTTGTTAAAAATAAGATTAAAAATACAGAAGAATGAAAAAGGATAAGGAATATTTGAATATATATATGTGTGTGTGTGTGTATATATATACACATCTCCAGCAGAATGAGTAAAAACAAGTGGCTACAGAAACCAACACTGTGAAAATGAGTGTCAGAAGTAGGAAATATAAAACTTTAAACCATCATCATTCATGACATCTACACCATTATTGTGGTGCTTGGAGAGTTAACTGAAATCAGCCGCATGTAGCAAATATTTGGGGTTAGTTCTCAAATACACCATTCTCCTTCTCACATTTCTCATTTCTCCAGAATAATTATACAAACTACACTGCAAAGCCCAGAAGGGAAATTCAACTTTTATGAAGGAAACATGAAAAACCTTATGCAAGAAAAATATGTTTAAATGTCTTTCTCCTTCACTTCCCTGGTTTCTCGTTTATTTTAATTAAAACTCTCCATTTAGGGGACAAGTGATTTCATATCCTAAGAAACATAAACAAACATTTACCCTTTACACAATGTTTTCTGGTCTTCAGTGCATTATTCCTTGCAGGTTAAAAAAAAAGCCATTGACAAAATTGATTAAATTAAAATGAAACAAACTGAATGATTTTAAGATGAACATTTTTTACACTTGAAATTATTCCCTCATTGTAGTATACTGTATATGTCCTTTCACTTTCATTTACACTTAACATTACACACCTACACACACACACACACAATTGTTTATTGCCAATATCTCTCTGAATAGCAGAAGGTCAAAGAGACTACGTTCCTAACTTGTTAGCTGGTAACCTTTCAATATTAGGAAGAATCACTTGTGTGAAGGCCTTTGTCTTTCTTTAATCCAATCCTCAACCCATTGTTTTATGTATCTTCCCAGGCATGAGGTGCATGCTGGCATATTTCATCCCCATTTGGTCATTTTGGGGTTTGGGGTAAGTCAAAAAAGACATATATTCTAAATGAAACAAAGGTTTGTAGCATGGTTTTAAAAGATTCATGCATATCAAGATTGCTAATGCTACTAAAAGATAAAACATTCAGGATAGATCATTTTTCTCATCAGATCATCACTGCATGTATTATATAAAAATATCTATCTATATCTATGCATTTATAAAGTATTTTTTCCACACAATTATTGAGAGAAATTATATGATATAGCAGCCCAAAAGCTTTGGGGATATTCCTGGAAAATTATTTTACACACATGTAGCACTTGATCTTTTGCAAGCATTTTCCAAAGCACAATCTCATTTGGTTTTTATAACAGCCCTATGAGAGTGGGAGAGCCAGCATCATTCTCATTTTAGAGATAAGAAAATTCAGTATAATAAGCCCTTACATAGAGTCAAAGCTGAGCAAAAAATCCTGGATTCCTAAGACAGTTATCTTTTCAGTTATCTTTTCTACTGGGCCATAAAACTATGCTTTATTCTTCTTTCATTTTTAAAAAAATACAAATGTACTCATTATAAACAAATTGTGGTTTTGAATTCTATAAATACAGATGGAAATATAAAGTCTTCCTTCACTCTAAAAGGCTACAACCTGGTAATATCTATAATAATTTGTATGAAACATTTACACTCTAGTTACTTATGTGTGTATCTTAGAATTGGTAGTCACTAAACTACTGCCTACAGATCAAACCTGGTCGGCCATTTTGGTTGTTTTTTGTTTTGTTCTGTTTTTCTTTTCTTTTTAAGTCTAAAAGGTTACAATTGTTTTTACATTTTTAAATAGCTGAAAAACCACAAAAGGGAAAGACTATTTCATCACAAGTGAAAATTACATGAAATTCGAATTTCAGAGTCCATAAAGTTTATTGGAACACAGCAATATTCATTTACATATTGCTTTTGCTTTGCTGCCCATTTGAGTAGTTACAATAGAGATTACATATCCCAAAAGCCTAAAATATTTATTATCTAACCTGTTACAGGAGAGGTTTGCGAAACCCATTACAAAGCATCCCATTTTTTTTATTCATACCAAATTATCTTTTTTTCATCAGGAAACAGGTGAATGCCCATATTTGGAACACCCTTTATGCAACACTCAGAGTATTTCTGTCCTTAGAAAGGCAGGTGAAAGTTGAGAGGCCTTTTCTGGGAATATGATTATCTGGCTAAGAATCATAGAACATTCTATATGACACAGGAATCACATAGTGTGTAATTTAGAAGGTTCCACTACCTAACCAACACTGTTATGTAGAGAAGGAACTACATACAGAATGGAGGTAATATAGCAAATTTTTACAACCTGTACCTGGAAATATCTACCCTATTATTCAGAGTAGCAGCATGGAAACACTTACCCAAAACACAACAGAGAAGTTCCTGTAATTCCTTGCTTCTATGAGGAAATACCTTCAGGGACAGATGTCCCCACCTCTCTTTCCCCAAACCTACTAAAATTACACAACATCAAAGCAACTCTTCAGACCACTAGGCCCAATTACCTCTGGACTTGGGCCCAGTGCAAGTCACAACACATAACAAAATTGAAATTTCAGACCATACCCTCAAACTTCTGGCCCAGTCTATTAAAGGGACCAACATATCTGTTAAAGATATGATGCAAGCTGCCATGTTTTGCAGTAGTCAGAAGTTCAGTGTCATGTAAAAGACTTTTGTCCCTGGTGCTGAGATAATGAGCTTGTTCCTTCTTGATGATTTATGGGATGCAGATGAGAAACTGGCTGATTGAGGTTTTGAAAGATGAAAGTTTTCCGCTCTTGGCAGTAGTACCAGTACCCTAGAGAATGTGATTTAACTGCTCCAGTTCCATTACTGCCATCAGAAAAAGTCGAATAACAAATTATGCCAGGTGAATATAAATAATATTCATTTTGTTCAATTTGCTACCTGCAACAGGGCTAGAAAGCACTCTGAACTTCTTTGCAAATCCAAACCATAGTGTTCTGATACATAGTTACTGATATGCACCAGGGTCTTGTTTGTGCAGGGCAACCAACTGGTCCTAAATTACTACCCCTCCTTCAGTCTTTGTCTTAAATGCTTGTATTTAGGCCTCTACATTTGCTCCCTATTAGCCATAAGCCTAACTTTTTCTCCTACCTGCTTGATGTACCTCAATAAACAATTAAACTTGCTTTCAAGATGCACATATTATATATCTAAGGTTAATAAGTACTATGTTATATTATGGACTATGCTTCAAATAAATATTAAGTAAATCCTTCTGTCCAATATAACAACTACCAGCCACAAGAAACTATTTAAATTAATTAACATTAAAGTTTTAGATTTACTTCTTCAGCCACTCTAGCATATCCCAACAACTCAATATTCATATGTGGTCTGTGGATAACATATTGAACAGTGCAGATATAGAATATTTTCATCACTGCAGAAAGCTCTATGAGACAGTTCTGTCTACATCTTAACCCACAAAAGTAAAATTATCTTTTAAGCCCACTCTTTTTGTCTACCTATTCTCGCAATTCAATGCAAAGCTTTTGTCTTTTTTCTACTTTTGAAAAAAAAAAAACTAAGGACTAGAAGGAAACTAATATTTTTTGGGTGTCTGTCATGTGTGAGGCATGGGCCCTTAGTTCACACAAATACTTTCATTTAATTCTCCCAAAGTAGTCTAAGAGTTTCTTTATTCCCAGGTCCACTCTCTCTGAGGCCCCTGGTCTAGAACATGTCCACAGTCATCTCTTTAATAATTATTTCTCTTATTAAACAAACACCTACTGTAACCTATAGTGTTTCTGGAATGGTTCTAGAAGTTGCTTTTCCCTGGCACTGGTCCCAGGAATCCTATTTTCTCAAGATTTGCTCTCTTTGTCTTTCTCGGAAATTTCCACAACTCCTCCTCTTGGAATGAGTGTAGCCCACTTTCTCTCTGAATATCTTCCCACAGTTTTCCTTTAACAGCTCATATGATTCCCAAACCTGCCTGCTGTCCATCTTAATCCTCAGTCCATGGCTTGTGAAAACAGTCACTCCTGCTGCCAAAATTGCAAGGGAGATCTAAATATCCCCCACTAGTTTTCATAATACCATCTGAAATTCAAAATTTACATATGAATATTAAAAGACAATGATTGTACATTCCCTGGTCTAAGAAATTCTGCTTGTCTTATTTAAACATTGAATATATATTGAATATTGAATATATATTTGTATTAGTCCATTCTCACACTGCTATAAAGACATACCTAAGACTGGGTAATTTATGAATAAAAGAGGTTTAATTGACTCCAGTTCCACAAGCTGTACAGGAAGCATGGCTGGGGAAGCCTTAGGAAACTTATGAACATGGTGGAAGGCAAAGGGGAAGCAAGCACCATCCTCACATGGTGGAGCAGGATAAAGAGAGTTAAGGGGGAAGTGCTATACACTTTCAAGCAACCAGATCTCACGAGAACTCTTATCACAAGACAGCACTAGGGGGATGGTGCTAAACCATTAGAAACTGCCCTCATGATCCAAGCACCTCCCACAGGCCCCTCTTCCTACACTCAGGATCACAATTCAACATGAGATTTGCACAGGGACACAGAGCCAAACCATATCATTCCACCCCTGGCACCTCCCAAACCTCATGTGCTTCACACATTTCAAAACACAACTATGCCTTGCCAACATCCCCTAAAGTCTTAACTCATTCCAGCATTAACTCAAAAGTCCAACTCCAAAGTCTCACCTAAGGCAAGGCAAGTCTCTTCTCTCTATGAGCCTATAAAATCAAAAACAAGTTAGTTACTTTCAAGACACAATGGAGTTATAGGCATTGGGTAAATACTCTCGTTCCAAAAGGGAGAAAGTGGTCAAAATAAAGGAGATACAGGCCCCATGCAAGTCTGAAACCCAGCAGGGTTGTCATTAAATCTTAAACCTCAAAAATAATCTCCTTTGACTCCATGTCTCACGTCCAGGGCACACTGATACCTGGTGGGTGTGGGTAGCTCCACCTCCTGGCTTCACAGGGTACAGCCCCTGTGGCTGCTTTCACAGGCTGGCATTGAGTGCCTGCAGCTTTTCCAGGCACACAGTACAAGCTGTTGGTGGATCAACCATTCTGGGGTCTGGAGGACAGTGGCCCTCTTCTCACAGCTCCACTAGGCAGTAGCCCAGTGGGGACTCTATGTGGGGGCTCCAAGCCCACATTTCCCTTCCACACTGCCCTAATAGAGGTTCTCCATGAGGATTCCACCCTTGCAGCATACTACTGCCTGGGAATCCAGGCATTTCTGTAAATCCTCTGAAATCTAGGTGGAAGCTCCCAAGCCTCAATTCTCACTCTCTATGCACCTGCAGGCCCAACACCATGTGGAAGCCACTGAGGCTTGAGGCTTGCACTCTCTGAAGCAATGGCTCAAGCTGTACCTTGGCCCATATTAACCATAGCTGGAGCTGGAGTGGCTGCAATGCAGGGCACCATGTCCCAAGGCTGCACAGAGCAGTGGGGCCCCTGGCCTGGCCCATGAAACCATTTGTCCCTCCTAGACCTGCAGGCCTGTGATGGGAGGGGCTGCCAGAAAGATCTCCAAAATGTCTTGTAGGCATTTTTCCCATTGTCTTGGCTATTAACATTCGGCTCCTCTTTATGCAAATTTCTGCAGCCTGCTTAAATTCCTTCTCAGAAAATGGGTTTTTCTTTTCTACTACATGGTCGAGCTGCAAATTTTCCAAACTTTTATGCCCTGTTTCCCTTTTAAATAGAAGTTCCAATTTCAGACCATCTCTTTGTGAATGCACATGAACATACGCTATTAGAAGCAGCCAGGCCACTTCTTGAACACTTTGCTGCTTAGAAATTTTGTCCACCAGATGCCCTAAGTCATATCTCTCAAGTTAAAACGTAAGTTGATCTCTAGGGCAGGGGCAAAATGCCACTAGTCTTTTTGCTAAAGCATAGCATGAGTGACCTTTACTCCAGTTCCCAATAAATTCCTCATCTCCATCTGAGACCTCCCCAACCTGGGCTTCACTGTCAATATCACTATCAGCATTTTGGTCACAACCATTCAAAAAGTCTCTAGGAAGCCCCAAACTTTCCCTTATCTTCCTATCTTCTGAGCCCTCCAAACTGTTCCAACCTCTGCCCATTTTAGGTATCATTATAGCAATGCCCAATTTCTCTGGTACCAACTTTCTGTATAAGATCCTTCTCACACTGTTATAAAGACATAACTGAGACTGGGTAATTTATGAATAAAAGAGGTTTAATTGACTCCCAGTTCCACAGGCTGTACAGGAAGCATGGCTGGGGAGGCCTTAGGAAACTTAACAATCATGGTGGGAGGAGAGGGGAAAGCAAGCACCATCCTCACATGGTAGAGCAGGAGAGAGAGTTAAGGGGGAAGTACTACACACTTTCAAGCAACTGGATCTCATGAGAACTCTATCATGAAACAGCACTAGGGGGATGGTGCTAAACCATTAGAAACCACTCTCATAATTCAATCACCTCCCAACAGATCCCACCTTCAAAACTCAGGATGACAATTCAACATGAGATTTGGGTGGGGACACAGAGCCAAATCATATCAATATTGAATACTGAATTAAATATATTTGAATATTGAATTCAATATTTTTAATATTGAAGGCTGTGGCACCTCCGCTTCAATGAGTCTTCAGAAATAGGCAATTTTTATTAGAAATATTTTGAATCTGGCCAAGTTCAGTGGTTTACATCTGGAATCCTAGCACTTTGGGAGGCTAAAGTGGAAGGATCACTTGATCCCAGGAGTTAGAGCTCAGCCTTGGCAACATAGTGAGACCCCACCTCTACACAAAAAAAAAAAAAAAAAAATTCGCCGGGCATGGTGGTATGCACTTGTGGTCCCAGCTACTTGGGAAGCTGAGATGGGAGGATCACTTGAGCTTGGGAGGTTGAGGCTGCAGTGAGCTGTGATCACATCACTGCACTCCAGCCTGGGTGACAGAGTAAGAACCTGTCTAAAAAATACATATATATATATATACATATTTTATATATATATACATGCACACACATAGCAACTTCCATGCAAAGTCTACTAGAAGCAGTAATAGATAAAAGACAGCCACCAATTCTTTGACATGCCTCCATCCAGAAGTGGAGTGTGCTTCTCTTTCCCTTGGATAGGGCTGACTGGAACTGCTTTAACCAACGAAGGCTGATGGAAGTCATGCAATGCCATTTCCAGGCTTAGACTTTAAGAGAGCTGGCAGCTTCAACTTGGCATCTCTTGGTAGCTGACTCACCCCATAAGAATTCTGACAACCTGCTAGAGATCACCTGAGGAGTACATAGAAAGACCACCTGAGGGTACGTGGAGAGGGAGCTCAGCTTTCCAGGTGTCCATCAAAGTGCCAGGATGTAGGGTGAACTCATCTTGGGCCCTCTGGATGAATCCAGCCACCAGTTATATACCACCCGGTGACTAGAGTCTCTGCCATGTGGAGCAGAATAGCAAAGCCACGTCTTGCCAAATTCCTGTCCCAGAAAATCATGACGGATAATAAAATAGATTTGTTTAAGCTATTAACTGTTAAAGTAGTTTATTAGGCAATAATAGATAACCAGAGCTTAGGGCAACAAATTAGCTGGTATGACTGGCTACCATCCTCATGGACATGTTTCAGGATGGTCCTCTAACAGAATCATGAGGAGGTGAGAGACAGCCAGACCCACTTCATGGAAAGCGTAAGTCGTAGAAGCATATGGTGCTACTGGTAAGATAAAAATGGTTTGGGTGAGGAAGAAGAAAGAAATACCACTGGTTTCCCTGGTTGCTCTATCCCAGAATTCTACCTGCATACTACCCAACTTTTAAGAAATGGCCTGTTATTAATATATTGAATTTATTTGATTATCTCCCCCACTAGGCTGAAAGTTTCCTGAAATCAAGGGTCTCTTGCCTAGATCCTCAGCATCTAGAGAAAATATCACAAATGAGTTATGACAGGTTTCAGTTTCTAGTCCAGCACTGCTATTCCCTAGTGATGTAGCCTTGGGCAACTTAACCTCCATGTACCTCAGTTCTGTCATCTATAAAGAAGGGACAATAGTATGGTGCCTATCTCATTGAGTTCTAAGAATTGAATGACAAAATACACTGCTTCATTCATAAATAAAAATATCTACTTCTTGATAATCTTGTACATGGTTAGCCCTGGTGGACAGATTAATAACAACAAAAGTACTTGCCTGTACATTAAAGATTAATTACAATACTAGTAGAGACCTCGGAAACCAGACTAGGCAGAGGTCTCAAAGAACAGGCTTTTTAGGAGAACACGTTGTGGTGCTAATTGGAGATCTCCAATCCAATTCTCTTTCACTTATATCCACCTCATAATAGAAGCAGATTTGTCATGGCCCCAAGTTGTCTATTGGACTTGGGTCATTGTGAAAGAGAGGACAGGAAAGACTCTTTAATCCCTAGGCTAGAAAGCAATAGCCCAGCTTCAAAAGTTGGTTCTTCCACTGGCCTCTGCTGACCCAAGACCCAGTTCCCTAAGGACATGGTAAGTATAGATAAGGTTCAGTAATCAGGAGATCTGACAAAATGAAAAAAAAGCAGAAAAAAATGGAGAAACAAATGCTAAATCCACGAGGCTACACATGATGTGGTTCTGCTGTGCTGGAGGTGGCTTCTGGTGGGCAGATGGTGGGAGGCAGGGGTGAAGTGACTGAAGCTCTTGTGATTTTTGCTGGGGTCTCCATAACTAAGAGTGAGCTGGGCCAGTAGAGGAGGGGCTGTCAGTGTCTCCAAGTTCAGCAAGTTCTGGAGAATGTTAAGTAGTTAGACCGTTAATCCTGATAGCCACAAACGCGGTTTCTAGAAGAAGGAGGAAGGGAGGGAAGAAAGGAGAAAGAGAAGGAGGAGAAGGAGAGTGGGGAGGAAGAGGAGACAACATTTTGGGGAGTGAGAATAGCAGAGGGATTGAGGACACAGCTTCTGGAGTCCATATACCTGATTGCTATCCCAATTCCATTACTTTCTTGAACAAACTAGTTAACCTCTGTAAGCCAGTTTCACTCTTTGAAAAGGGGGCACAAAAATAATATGTGCCTCAAAAGAGTTTGGGGAGTCAGTGAGATATTTTGGTTATGCCCTAATGCATGATTACCCCATTTAAAGTATCTATTGCACTCTTCCACTTTTTCTTCCTCCATTGCATATAATGCCCTTGAACATTTAAAACTGTGGGTGTGGGTGTGAGTTTGTGTGAACATGTATACACACGTGTGTTTGTGTGTATAAACTATATGTGTGTAATTTATTCTTTACTGTTTCTCTCCCTCTACTAGAATACAAGATTCAAGAGGGCAGGTATACTAATTCTTATTTTTTAATGGGTCCCAAGTACTTAGAAGGGTACCAGGTGACTAGCAAGAACTTGGTAAATATTTTTTGAATGAATGAATAAATGGAGGTGAAGCACCTGACTTACAATAAATACTCAATATCTTCTACTGTTATTTGCTAATTCCTGCTGCTTAAATCCTGTCTGGATTACATTCTCAGAAGTACTGTGTTCCATAATGCTGAGCTCAGTCCTTCTGTACAGCACTTACCGCATTTTTCTCATATTATTTGTGTATCTTATTTCCTCTCCAAGAATAAAAGTGGAGCAATAAGATTATTAGGTTCAGTGATTAAAGACCAGGCCATTATGTGCAGTGGTTAAAATAATAGACTTTTAAACCAGACCTCAGTTCGAATATTCAGTTTTGCCACTTACTGGGTGCCTGTGCACAAGTTATTGTCACTAAGCTTAATTGTCCTCATCAACTTAATGAGTATGATAGTTGTTCTTCCCTCATAAAATCGGTTTGAAGATTAAATGAGATACTGCTTTTAAAATGCTTAGCACAGTGCCTGACACATAATAAACAGGAAATAAATGTCAGCTGTGATTATTCATCATTGCCTCCCTCTTGGTATTTTGCAAGATGCCTTACATAAAACATCCTGTAGAGCAAACAATCACTGAATGAATGCATCTCAAACTCAACCTTAAACAATCCCAGGTTTCCCACAGTTCTCTTAACGTTCTCTCATTCTTCCCTGCCTTGTCCTTAGTCCCAGTCTTCCTGGACAACTGAGTTCCAATTTCCCCTGCAGACTGACTGCATCACCTCTCATGTTATCCTGCTCCCAGTGGCAAGCCAAAGCTGTCATTCTTACAGCAGTCTGGCAGGGCTGCAGATGACTTTTCAGGCTCGCTCTCCAGTCTGTCACAGATCAGGTCAAGCAACAAAAAAATAGACTAGATGCCAAGGACTTACTGCATTTTAATGTTTGGTTCCTGGCCCATGTATATGCTGAGGGACAATAATTACAACAATATGACCTTGCTTAACAAATTGGTCTGTCAAACCAGGTCTTGCAAAATGACTTGGATGAATTCAAGCTTAACTTGTGATCTTCCAACTCAACAGTTGCTATACGCACACTGATTGCCATGGTTTGGCTGTGTCCTCACCCAAATCTCATCTTGAATTGTAATCCCTATAGTCCCCACATGTTGACAGAGTAACCCAGTGGGAGGGGATTGGACCATGCTGCTCTCATGACAGGGAGTGAGTTCTCACGAGATCTGCCGGTTTTATAAGGCAGTTTTCCCTGCTCTTGTTAGCTCTCTCTTTCCTGCTGCCACATAAGGAAGGTCTTTGCCTCCCATTCACCTTCCACCATGCTTGTAAGTTTCCTGAGACCTCCCCAGCCATGTGGAACTGTGAGTCAATTTAACCTTTATAAATGACCCAGTTTCAGGCAGTTCTTTATAGCAGTGTGAGAATGAACTAAGACATTGATCTACCATACTCATTGTCAAAATTGAAAGGAAATGGAAGCAGACATTCATTCATTCATTTGTTCAACAATTATTTGCTGAGTGCTAAGCTCACACTGTTGAATGAGACATAGTTTGCACTTTGAAAGACCATATAGTATAGTGGTAAGGATCACAGAAAAGTCAATGTTCTACGTAGAATAATCTAAACTCAAAAACTTCAGACTCATTCTGGAAAGCTTAGCTGGTAACTAAGGCAAGGACTAGGAAAAACCTATTTGGAAGAAATGTGGCATTTGATATGTTTTCCTTGATCATCCAGATAATTCTCTCATTTTCAGTTCTCTCTGCCAGGGCAAATTTGAAGACTCCTTTGTGTACGAAATAAGGAACATGTTCTATCACCGATGTCCTCAGTGAAGATGTCCAGCTGGTTTTACCTACTTCTACCTCGGTCAGTGTATTAATTTTCTATTGCCCCTATAAAAAATTACTATAAACTCAGTGGCTTAAAATAACACAAGTTTTATATCTGACCGTTATGGAGGCCAGAAGTCTGAAATGAGTCTCACTAGGCTGAAATTAAGATGTCAGTAGGACTGTCTTCCTTTCTGGAGTCTCTAGGAGACAGTCTGCCTTATTGCCTTTTCCAGCTTCTAGAGGCTCTCTATATTCCTTGGCTCTTTGCCAGCTTCCACTTTCAAAGCCAGAGCAATGGCAGGTTAGGTCTTTCCCACATCACATCATTCTGGTACTAACTCTCCTGCCTCCCCCTCCCACACTTACAGGCCTCGTGTGATTACACTTTACCTGCCTAGGTAATCCAGGAAAACCTCCTGGTATTAAGATCAGCCAATTAACAACCTCAATTCTCCTTTGCTACATAACATATTTAAAAGTTGGGTATTAGGATGCAGACATTTTGGGGGGACAATTGTTCTGCCTACCACAGGGATGAAAGCTTTGCTTTCATGCCATTATTACTGAGAGGTGAGAGCCTGCTGGCAGCCCTCGCAGCCCTCGCTCGCGCTTGGCGCCTCCTCGGCCTCGGCACCCACTCTGGCCACACTTGAGGAGCCCTTCAGCCCGCCACTGCACTGTGGGAGTCCCTTCCTGGGCTGGCCGAGGCCGGAGCCAACCCCCTCAGCTTGCAGGGAGGTGTGGAGAGAGACACGCCGGTGGGAACTGGGACTGCGCGTGGGTGCTTGCGGGCCAGCTTGAGTTCCGGGTGGGCCTGGGCCAGCGCGAGTTCCGCGTGGGCTTGGCAGGCCCACACTCTGAGCCGCCAGCAGGCCCCGCCCACCCAGGCAGTGAGGGGCTTAGCACCCGGGCCAGCAGCTGCGGAGGGTGCACCGAGTCCCCCAGCAGTGCAGGACCACAGGCACTGTGCTCGAATTCTCGACAGGCCTCAACTGCCTCCCGCCGGGCAGGGCTTGGGACCTACAGCCCGCCATGCCTCCCCCCGCCGTGGGCTCCTGCACAGCCCAAGCCTCCCTGACAAGCGTCGCCCCCTGCTCCGCGGCACCCGGTCCCATCAACCGCCCAAGGGCTGAGGAGTGCAGGCACAAGGCGCAAGACTGGCAGGCAGCTCCACCTGCAGCCCTGGTGCGGGATCCACTGGGTGAAGCCAGCTGGGCTCCTGAATCTGGTGGAGACTTGGAGAACCTTTATGTCTAGCTAAGGGATTGTGGATGCACCAATCAGCACTCTGCATCTACCTCAAGGTTTGTAAATGCACCAATCAGCACTCTGTGTCTAGCTTAGGGTTTGTAAATATACCAGTCAGCACTCTGTGTCTAGCTCAAGGTTTATAAATGCACCAATCAGCACCAAGTGTCTAGCTCAAGGTTTGTAAATGCACCAGTCAGTGCTCTGTGTCTAGCTAGTCTAGTGGGGACTTGGAGAACTTTTGTGTCTAGCTCAGGGATTGTAAATGCACCAATCAGCATCCTGTCAAAACGGACCAATCAGCTCTCTGTAAAACAGACCAATCAGCTCTCTGTAAAATGCACCAATCAGCAGGATGTGGGTGGGGCCAGATAAGGGAATAATCGCAGGCTGCCCCAGCCAGCAGTGGCAACCCGCTCAGGTCCCCTTCCACACTGTGGAAGCTTTGTTCTTTCGCTCTTTGCAGTAAATCTTGCTGCTAACTCTTTGGGTCCACACTGCTTTTATGAGCTGTAACACTCACCGCGAAGGTCTGCAGCTTCTCTCCTGAGGCCAGCAAGACCACGAACCCAGGAGGAATGAACAACTCCAGACGCGCAGCCTTAAGAGCTGTAACACTCACTGCGAAGGTCTGCAGCTTCACACCTGAAGCCAGCGAGACGATGAACCCACCAGAAGGAAGAAACTCCAAACACATCTGAACATCAGAAGGAACAAACTCCAGACACGCCGCCTTTAAGAACTGTAACACTCACCGCGAGGATCCGCGGCTTCATTCTTGAAGTCAGTGAGACCAAGAACCCACCAATTCCAGACACATTACCATACCCTAAATATTCAGAGTGAAGGAGAGGAAATATTTCTGAGTGTCTCAAACAATTGGATGTAGATAGTGAAGTAGGTTGAATGCAGAACTAAGTCTTCAAACTCAAGTCTCAGAACATAGCAAACCCCTTGCCAATGGATAGTTTGATATCATCAGAAGGCTACAAGGAGGAAAAGTGTGACTCAGATTTCATGCAGATCCCTGGAGGTAGTTCTTGACGCTAAATAATCCATGAGATTTAACATCTTTTTATTTCGAATAACCATTTCTCCCTGTCCCCATTTTTTCTCCAGCCTATCTTGTATCTGATTCAGAACTGGGAAAGCTCTAGAAATTTGAATAAAAAGATGTTCTTCCCACCAACATTAGCAGCTTTTGAAATGATTACTCAGGCCAGGAACTTTGGAATCATTATTGATTCTCCTTTTCCCAGCACCCCATATGCAATCCTTCAGTAATTCTTTTTGGTTCTAATTTTAAAATATACACCAAATTGAAGTACTTCTCATCACATGTGCAACTCCCATCCCCCTTCAGCACTCACCATCTCACGCCAAGTCTATTGTGATGGCCTGTTCTGCTGGCTTTTCTGCTTCCTCTCTTACCTCCGGGATGTTCTCGATCCTGAAACCCAAAGTGTTATTTTTAAAACAAAAAGCAGATCATGACACTTTTTTCCCAAATGCTTCTTCAGTGGCTTTCCACACACTTAAAATAATATTCACAATCCACATCATGGTTTGCCAGGCCCTATGCAGTCTGATCTGGACAAACTCCCAACCCTATCTACAAACATCTTTTCCTCCTTGTTTCTGACTTAGGGCATTTTACACACACCAATCTCCTGCCCATACAGCATTTTCTCCAGGTCTTCCCATGGTCAGCTTCTTCATATTATTCAAGATGTGATTTGAATGTACGGTAGCAAGATAAAGTTGAATACATTTGTTAATTTTAATTTGAATTTCATATTAACAATGAATAATTTTTTTTACTCTAAGTATATCCCATTGTCAGAGGCATTTTAACTAGAACAACTCCATCATGAATACGGGGTAGGTAAAATAAGGCTAAAGCCTGCCGGGCTGCATTCGCAGTAAGTTAAGGCATTCTTACAAGATGAGATAGGAGGTTGGCACAATATAGAGGTCATGAAGACCTTGCTGATAAAAACAGGTTGCAGTAAAGAAGTCAGCTAAAACCCACCAACTCAAGATGGCGGTAAGAGTGACCTCTGGCTGTCCTCACTGCTTCACTCCCACCAGCACTATGACAGTTTACAAATGCCATGGCATGTCAGGAAGTTACACTAGGTGTTCTAAAAAAGGGAGGCATGAATAATCCACCCCTTGTTAAGCATGTTATTAAAAAAAACCAAAAAAATGGGCAACCAGAAGCCCTCGGGGCTGTTCTGTCTATGGAGTAGCCATTCTTTTATTCCTTTACTTTGCTAATAAACTTGCTTTCACTTTACTGTATGGACTCACCCTGAATTCTTTCTTGGCAAGATCCAAGAACTCTCTCGGGGTCTGGACCGGGACCTCTTTCTAATAACACCATGAATATACATACTGGGCATTCTGTATATTTATTTGCTAATTCTGGCCATCTTATTTAAATGACATTTATTCAATGAAGTATCTAAACACCCTCACCTCCTTCACTTTCTATCTTTTTAACCTGATGCTATTATTATTGTTGTTATTGCACTTATATTAATTGCTTATTAGTTTATGTTTATTATGTATCTGAGTAGATGTAAGCTCCATGAGTTAGAGAACCTATTTTATTCACGCACTAGCTCTAGAACCAGAACTGCCTGTAAGACTTAATAAGATTTGTTTAAAAAAATAAATGAATAAATGACTAAGTTTATTTGACCTTTATGCCCTGATTTATATCAAGGCATATATATCACGTCCCTTTTTCTCCTTAAAGCAGTATACAGCTGCCTGGGCTGTCGGGAAGTCACCAGGAATTTGATTATCACAGATGGCACTTTGAAAAAAAAAAGCCCCAATCGATGCTTCAAAATATGCTCCCATTAGATGTATTTATGCAGATTAGCACTGGTCAAGCACTATAGGGGTTTCAGTCAATGTCAGACCCTCTGCCCTAGAAGGACACTGTGAATGGTATTTTCGTTTCTGTTTGAGAGGAATGAGGAGCAGCTGGCATCAGACTCCTCTGGGAATCCATTTGCATTCAATTGTCGGGGCACTTAAGGAAGAGGTAGGGTCACTTTCCCAGTTCTGCTTTCCTATTAATTTAAATGCATACATTCAAATCAGTTCTTCTTTCTGCCTGGATGGGGACAATTACTATATTTGACATTTGCTAGTCCTCAGCAATGCCTGAGACTTGTGAATAATTTAGGAATGCTGAGTTGTTCCCTAATCAAGACAACTGAATGGCAGTAAGAGATGGACTTGTAGTATCAGCAGCTCCCTGCCAAAAATGACAGCATTAAAATAAGGAAAGTGATAGGCACATTTAGAAGAAAAAGCACTATCCCACAGAATTCTGCAATATGCTCATTCTTTGAATATAATCTCTTTCTGATATTTATATCACTATAGCTACAAATAACAACTCGATATATGATTAACAAGAACGACAAGAAAACTCACCAGTCCTACACTCTGAATTTTATGGAAAAGTTTCTGCCCCATATAGGCTGAGCCCTCATTCCTCAAAACCACATGCCACGATATGGAATATATGGTCATTGTTTGTTCAATTATCAAAACTACATCAAGTAGCTACTATGTGTTAAATATAGTCTAAGAACCAGGGATACAATTTTTTTTTAAAAAAAGACACAATCTCAGGGTACACAGAGGTTATTGACAGAAATAGTTATTACTCAAACAATGCCATGAGTATGTGTAAACTTATCCATTGTAGTAAGTGCTATAAAGAAAAACTTTTACAATGAGATGAGAGGTCAATATAGGAAAAACTGATTTAGAATAGTGAGAAAAGAGATGGCTGGTGTCAGAGAAGTTTTTTTTGAGGAAATAACTTGAAAGATGAGATTCAACAAATGAGGTAAAATTTTTCAGAAGAGGACTAAAAGTCTGGGTCTTCAAACTGATGGGTTTCAGGACATGCTACCCCAAAACATGGCACCTTGGCAAACCGAATATTTTAAATTAAGGTGAAGAAATTTGAGAAATGACAGAAAGGACTCTGTGACCTTCCCTAGCACTTCTCCCCTGAAGCAGGTCATAAGACCCTCATGTGAGAAGTGCCATAAATAAAAACCATCCTTTGCTCCAAAGATGGAGGCATGCCAATAGGAACCTGCATGAACAGGCCTTGGCAAGTTACCCCTAGTTTACTACCCTTTGTCCTATCACATTTTCCACGCCTTTCTACTCTTCGTGGAACCTAGCATAATATGCTCAGGTTTAAGCATTTCTTTGAATCTTCATTTCTAATGGAGGCTCCTGTGTCATATAAAACATATATTAAATAAATGTGTATGTTTTTTCTCCTGTTGATCTGCCTTTCATTTGAAGGACCCCAGAGGAGAACTTAGAAGAATACAAGGAAAAGATACTTTTTTCTCTACAAAATTAATCCTACATGAAGGCTCAGCAACAGGAACAAGCTTGTAGCATTTGAGAAACCAAATGGAGTTCAATATGGCAGAAACCTAATAAGCCAGGGACAGAGTGGCAGAGAGGGACTGAAGGAGGACACAAATTAGGTAGCAGCAGGGCAGGGGAGGGCTCGTTGGCCACCAAGAATAAAATTTTATTCTCAGTGCAAACACCTAACTAGTCTTAAGCTGGTGAGCAATAGGATTAAAATTGCATTTCAAAAATTTCTCTCTGACTCTTGAAATAAAACTAGCTTGGAGGAGATACTCTAGAGTGGGATAAAGGCTCAAAGATCCATTGGTGAGTGAGAAAGGAAATATCAGAATACTGGTATTTTTTTATCAGAATTTCTATTTTTATGCATATTTATAATACACATGAAATACTAGTACAGTACTACAAGTATAATATTAACATAAAAACAAACATGTATTGGAAGTGTATCCTCCTTGATAAAAGGATAAGAGCACAGGATCAAAAAAATACAAGGTAACCAATAGCTCAGGCAAGTTAGAAGCCCATGGAGAAAATGAGAGAGGGGGGAATTTGAGATGGTTATAAGTAAGAGAGGGAAAAGAAAAACCTTTCCTCTACCCTTTTAAGTTCTAGGGCTAGAGCCTGAGAATTAGACTGACAAAAATTTAACAAGAGAAAGATATAAAAATTTTATTTGATAATAACATTCTAATTTTTACATGCATGGAAGCCTTCATAGAAACAAAGTACAGACCCAAAGAATGACTAGACACAGGGGCATCTATGCCATTTTAACAAAGGATGATAAATTTGTGAAGAATTGACAAGTCAAAAGAGAGGAGGTTGAACATTTAAGGGCAATAAATGGTGGGAAGAAACATGTAAGAGAAAATAATAAAATATAAGAGTGATTTTTGTAAAGTTTGTCTGTGCAGACTCATTTTGATGCTGACATTCTGTCTGCAGTAATAAGGATTGTTCTGATCCTGGTATAATGGAGGGCAGAAGCAATGCCTTCACAAAAGGAACCATATATCCTGCTTTTAGGTAGATGGGAAGAGGGAAAAATAGTCCTATGCCAAAGAGATGTATTTTGAAGTGGCATAGACTGGTTTATTTTATACCCAGGGTGTCCCTCTCTGCAGATGATGCTGCATAGGGTTGCTCCCATGGGGAGAAACTCATTCACAAACCAGCAGTTTGTAGAAGGGCACAATCGGTGTCCTTCTAAGACTTCAGATTTTGGGGTCATACTGCAGACACCATGCTTTCTTTTCCCTCCACATTTTAACATGTCTGGCAAGTCTCTACAGATATGGCCCACCACCAGATTATGCCCCAGTGATATGGTTTGACTTCATTCCCACCCAAATCTCATCTTGAATTCCCCCATGTTGTGGGAGGGACTCGGTGGGAGGTAATTGAATCATGGGGGCAAGTCTTTCCCATGCTGTTCTCATAATAGTGAATAAATCTCATGAGACCTGATGGTTTAAAAAGAGGCATTCCCCTGCACAAGTTCTCCCTCTTTTTGCCTGCCTCCATCCATGTAAGATGTGACTTGCTCCTCCTTGCCTTCTGCCATGATCGTGAGGCCTCCCCAGCCACATGGAACTGTGAGTTCTCCATTAAACCTCTTTCTTTTGTAAATTGCCCAGTCTCAGGTATGTCTTTATCAGCAGCATGAAAACGGACTAATATACCCAGTTTCAGTTTCTCCAGAGGAAGACTGTTCATCTTTTTAAGGTCCTCTCAAGGCCCCCTGAAGTAAATTATGCATGTCTCACATAGGGTACATTTTGGGTCCTACTATCCCAAATATACCATCTAAATTTGGTAAAAATCCATCCAGGCATTTTCTTGAGATATGATAATGGTCAAATAGAAATCTGAGTTGCTACTATTCCTCTCCATCCTCACCCAAGATCCTTATCTGAATGCCCCACAAAGAATGATGGGCTAGGATAAGTCTGTGACAGCTCTCAGGACTCATTTTGCATTTTTTATTGTGAGGCCATTTCCCTAAACCCCAAGGCATGGGTAATCTTTACCACCATCTTCTTTGACTTAAGCTCAGTATCTACTAGCCAGGAAATTTAAAAAACAAAAACAGAAACAACTCAGGCATAGTTTTCTTCAATATGTTGTGCAACTGGAAAGTTTGCTTGGTTGTGGTGAGCCTGGATATGACTGAGAAATTTCACTATCTTTAACCTCAATCTGCATAACAAAGTGGATGTTAGCTGCTTAGCATAATGGGAAGATATTCAGAATACCACTCACACCTGGGATGATCAACAAAATACAGGCAGACACAGCTCTGAATCCTAGGGCTCAGGATGAAGGAGGAAGTCACCCTCCCTCACCTCTTCCCACTGTGTGGAGGGCAGCCAGCCAGGGACACAGGTGTGCAGCTCATTAAGAACAGAATTAAGCCCAACGGGATAGGGAACCGCCACATGAAGAATGTTCTGCAAAGTAAAAGCACTCTTTTCCTGCTCTGACCTTGGGGAAGGAATCAGGAGGAAAATCCTCCTTATTTACCTATTGTCTGCTGTGCTACCAACCCAGTAATAAGAGCCACAAAATGGTTTTACCTCTAGATCTGCAGTGAGAGGCCCTGAAATAAAATTGATTTTACTAATATATTGAAGGAAATGTCTGCTGTTTTTACTAAACTTTGAAGGAAATGTATATTGGCACATAAAGAACTGTCCTGAGTGATGAAGGAGGTAGTGAAAATAGCACTGAAGGGGATTAGAAAATACTACTCCAAAATATGCCACTTTGGCAAAAGGATTATTTTGAGTTAAAGGTAATTAAGAAATAGCAGACATGGAAGAGATCGCTCCCCTCTGCCCTCCCTGTTTTCTGCCTACAGCAGGACATAAATTATCCTTTGTAAAAGTGACATAAATTTCTATTTGCAAAAGTGTTTCCCTTTCTTGTACCAGGAAAAGAGCAATGACTCTTATGTGTATAACAAACTTAACTAAACAACCCTTATCTCATATATATTTTCTAATCATTCTTCACAATTCACTGCTCCTAGGAGCCCAAACTTCTTTTCCTTTGTCTAGCCACTTCTCCAAAAATTTATCACCCTTTGTTATTAGGAAAAATAGCTAATGCATGCTGGGCTTCATAGCTAGGTGATGGGTTGATAGGTGCAGCAAACCACCATGGCACACGTTTACCTATGTTTTTTGTTTGTTTGTTTGTTTATTTGTTTTTTACCGAGTCTCACTGTCACCCAGGGTGGAGTGCAGTGGTGCGATCTCTGCTCACTGCAGGCTCCGCCCCCTGGGGTTCACGCCATTCTCCTGCCTCAGCCTCCCGAGTAGCTGGGACTACAGGCGCCCGCCACCTCGCCCGGCTAATTTTTTGTATTCTTAGTAGAGACGGGGTTTCACCATGTTAGCCAGGATGGTCTCGATCTCCTGACCTCGTGATCCGCCCGCCTCGGCCTCCCAAAGTGCTGGGATTACAGGCATGAGCCACCGTGCCCGGCCATGTTTACCTATGTTTTTAACATGTGCACATCCTGCACATTTACCCCAGAACTTAAAATTTAAATTTAAATTTAAAATTTAAAAAAAGTTTATTGCTCTTTGTTAAAGTGGTATATAAGCCCCAGGTCTAACCATATCTTTAGGTTTCCACTCCTTTTCTGTGCGGGCTCCTGTGCACATACAGTTAAAAATAAGATGTATATGCCTTTTCTGCTATAAATTTGCCTATTGTCAGTTTATTTATTTATTTATTTATTTATTTATTTATTTATTTATTTTTACAGATGGAGTCTTGCTCTGTCGCCCAGGTTGGAGTGTAGTGGCACAATCTCAGCTCACTCCAAGTTGCTTCTCCATAAATTTATCATCCTTTGTTATTAGGAAAAATAGCTAATGCATGCTGGGCACCTGAACCTCCCAGGTTCAGGTGATTCTTGTGCCTCAGCTTCCCGAGTAGCTGGGATTACAGGTGCCTGCCACTATGCCTGACTAATTTTTTTGTATTTTTAGTATAGAAGAGGTTTCACCATTTTGGCCAGGCTGGTCTCGAACTCTTGACCTCAGGTATCTGCCCGCCTCGGCCTCCCAACATGCTGGGATTACAGGTGTGAACCACTGGCCTGACCACCTTTTGTCAGTTTAATTCACAGGCTCCAACAACAGAACCTAGGAGGGTGGAATAAAATGTTTTTCTCCACTACAGCAGAAAGTCAACATTCCAATGTGATACCAAAATATGTGAACACAACTAAAATATTATTTCCTCATTAACATTGTTTCTTGATAATAAAGACACAATGAAGTTCTGGTGGCTAAATTTCTCACTCCACTCACACCAGTTTCAGAGAAGGTAAGCTTCAAACTGGTGCCTTAGCAAAATCAAAGGTTACTTTATTCTATAGGTTTCAACGGTTTTAATAATAAAACTAGAAACAAATCCTCAGTGCCTAAGGCCTATTCTATACTCTGTTTTCAAGAAGAAAATGGGTACACAGAGCCCATTTGTTTAAAGTAGTAAACAAAATATGGCCAGATAGAGGCAGGATGGGGAATTTCTGAGTGTAGACTATATGAGAAACTAGGGTTTTTGTTACCCTATCATCTGAATTTATTCTAAAAAATTAAATACCGAAAAAAAAATTGTATCTGATTTATTTTCCTGAAAGTCCTCTGGAAGTATTTTAGTTTCTCTGAGTTTTGGAGGATATAATATCTGACAAGTATAAATAATGTCAAATAAAAAATAAATCTGGACTTGGTAAGGAGAAACTTTATTCAAAAGAACTATTGCAAGGAATACCTGTGGGGCAACAATTGCAATAGAGAGAGGGGTACTATTGCAACAGGAAGAACATTCTGATTATAAGATCTGTAAGCACCTCAAGAGTTAAGCAAAAAGGATTTTTCTTTTATAGAGAGGAGTGAACACAGTGGAACTGTTTGAATGGTTGTTCTCTCTAAAACTCATGTTGATATTTAACTATCATTGTAACACTGTTAAGAGGAGGACCTTTAAAAGGTAGTTAGCTCATGAAGATGGAGGGTGGGAGTAATGCCAATACAAAAGGGCAAATTCAGTACCTTTTTGCCTTTGGCTCCTCTGCTTTTTGCCACTTGAGGATCCAGTGCTCCTCCTCTCCAGAGGATGCAGCATGTAAGGCACCATCTTGGAAGAAAAGAATGGCCTCACCAGACCCAAACCTGCCAGAGCCTTGATCTTAGACTTCCCAGTTTCCAGAACTGTAAGCCAATATACTTGTTTTTTATAAATTACCCAGTCTCAGGTATGCAGCACAAAACAGACTAAGGCACATAGCTACAAAAACCCAAGTGTGGGGAAGCTGAATAAAAGGTGGTGTGATGGGACACTGGGCCAGAGAACATTTTATCATGAGGCCTCAGTATCCCCTATCCTCAGTTGGGTAGGGGCTATCAAGGAGGGGTTATGTGCAAGCTTAGGCTGAGGATGGGCCATAGTTTAGTAATGTGATAGAAGGAGGGAAACTTAACCTAAAGTTGGTGTAACCAACAGATTGTTTTGATTGGTTAGTGAAGGCAGAACAATTCAGCTAATCATTTACGTGGTGAAGAACGGGAATTTAGAGGGTTTATGTCTGGCCTTGTCAAAGGTAAACAAGGCATGTTTTCATGAGTCTTATCTAAGTCATATGCGAAAGGGTGGTTCTTTGCTCTAAGCCCTTTCTATGAACACAAAGAATGAGAGGATTTGTCACACTTTGCTCTTTTCTAAGAGCACAGGGCTCAGGTCAAATTTAAGATTGTCGATAGAGTAATTATAGAGATAATAATATAGCCGGGCGCGGTGGCTCACACCTGTAATCCCAGCACTTTGGGAGGCTGAGGCAGGTGGATCACGAGGTCAGGAGATCGAGACCACGGTGAAACCCCGTCTCTACTAAAAATGCAAAAAAATTAGCCGGGCGTGGTGGCGGGCGCCTGTAGTCCCAGCTACTCGGAGAGGCTGAGGCAGGAGAATGGCGTGAACCCGGGAGGCGGAGCTTGCAGTGAGCCGAGATTGCGCCACTGCACTCCAGCCTGGGTGACAGAGCAAGACTCCGTCTCAAAAAAAAAAAAAAAGAGATAATAGGGCTGTTTGTTTAAAATCAGATCATCACAGAAAAATCCAGTTTGAACGCAATTTCTTTTAGTGTTTGGGCATGGTGTTGTGGCTCTTCAGTAATTGGACATTTCTTTTATAAAAATAGAAGTCCACAACATAGAACCTTTCCAGGATGCCGTTATAATACTGCATTAATCCAACAAAGCCTCAATTTGAATACACTATAGTGTAAAAAGTAATTGTCATGGTAAAGAAACCTCTCATTTATGACCAATTTGGTAACTATTAAGAGCCTACGATGTGTATCCAGCTTATTACTTACATTTTTATGAAGACAAATTCCACCACTACTCATTTTTCAGGCCCAACTTTTCAGTTAAAAAAAATAGTTTAAAGAGCTAGTTCAAGTAATCCTACAATAAATTTAGAAAGGAATTTTGTCAAGAAAAACTGTTCCTTTTTCTAACTCTTTCTTCATCTAGGTTGGCTCTGTATGAGTTGTACCAAGTGATATTTCTTAGCTGTTGGATAAAAATATTCTGTTACCTTCCAAAAAATCCTGTTAAGAGAATACTACAGCCACAGGGGCATGGGAAACAATATACAAAATTCAAGTGATAAAAAATTAATTACAACTTAATCCCTAAAATTCTTTGCAACCTATACACATAATGTACTGAGCCAACATAATAAGCAGTATACATTTAGATAATCCATTTTTAAATATGACTTCTAAACTATAATCTCCCTCAATTATGGAACAAGAATAAAGCATCATTTAGCATGTAACAATGGAAGGGTGAACTGCCTGGGTTGCATGTTAAGAAAGCAAGCCCCCCAAGTAAAGGCTTTGGAAGGGCCCTCCTGCCTCTTCACCTACCCCCTAATTATGTTTCTCCTTCTTCTCTCTCCACCCACCACCCAGAATTCTTTGAAAAGAACTAAAGCTCTTATTTACTGAGTTGCCAGAGTGTTAATCATGTCTAATGGCTTTAACACAAAAGCAGCCAACCTTTAAATGTGCTACTTAAAGACTCTTAATGCCTTGCTTCCTTTTATTCATTTGGGCTTCTCCTCCTATTCAGTCATGATTCTAGTAAATCTTCCTCCCTCGACTAAAATCAGCACTTCTCACTTTCAAGGTCCTGGGTTGGGGTGACAGGAGAAATACGGAGACGGAACAGCAACAGTTCAGAGAATATTGGCTTCATGAGGACACCTTCTTAATCTCTATGTCTTTTATACAGTCATCACCATCTAACATGATGCCTGACCCATGGTAGGTACTCAGTCAATATTTAGGAAGTAGAAGGATAGCAGAATGGGGAAGGAAAGAAGGAAGAAGGAAGGAAGGAGGGAGGGAAGAAAGGAAGGAAGAAGGAAGGAGGGAGGGAGGGAAGGAAGGAAGGAAGAAGGAAGGAGGGAGGGAGGGAAGGAAGGAAGGAAGGAAGGAAGGAAGGAAGGAGGGAGGGAGGGAGGGAGGGAGGGAGGGAGGGAAGGAAGGAAGGAAGGAAGGAAGGAAGGAAGGAAGGAAGGAAGGAAGGAGGGACAGGGGGAGGATGGAAAGAAAAGGAGGAGAAAAGCGATAGTACTCCTTATTAAGAGGCTTGCCCACCTTCTTGGGGGACATTTACCATAGAGGCTGAGTATATGCCAAACAATAGGACATAAAGACATTGGGTGGGAAGGGAGCTCACTCACATTCTCTATTTTCCTCCTGCTCTATATATGTTTTCCCTTTCAAAAAGGAGCCAAGGATAGATACGTGATGGTTGGTTTTAGGATACACAAAAAAAGTCAGCTCTGGAAGCCCCTGCTGACTAGCTGGCCTAAGAATTAATTGTTCTCTCCTCAAGTTCAGGATCCGTTAGTGTCGCGATGCAAAGATATAGGCCTCAGGCTCCTTTCTCTGAACTCAAGTACTATGGTCGATCCTCCCTGGCTAGAGAGAGTAAAGCAACAAAGGTGTAAAGACAGCTGGGGTGCAGCTGTGTGTTTGCCACAAACACTGGAAAACACCTATGGGTCACTGGTTTTATTTTCCATTCTGCATAATTTTCTGAGGAGCTATGGGGTAATCAGTAATTACTCAGAATACAGTCGCCAGAGTTAATTGTTCCTCCTCCAACTGTGTCAAAAAATAAGGGGACTGAGCCTGTAAGTGGGTTGTATCAGGAGGCATAAAACAAGACTTAGCACTTTACTTAGGCGTTATTTTTTCAGAACGCTTGACCACTTACCAATACATTTTCCCACAAACATCCTGAGGAGATTGGTCTGGTCACTTTGCTAATCCCTCAAGTCTATTAGCAGGAAAACAGAGGTTGAGGGCATGTGGCATGAGATTTGTCACAATGAGGCAGTTAAAGACTGACCTAACCTCTACTTCACATAGGGAAGTCACATGGGAGGGAGTCCAGGGCGGCATGACATTCTCCACAGTCAAAACTGCCAAGCAGGGTATGATTATTGCCCCTTGTTGGCAATCTGTCAATTTTTGAGGATAAAACATTCAGTTCCCACAACCGTTTCACAGTTAACAAATTGTGGGATGACTCCTGGTTTTCTTGTCACAAGAATTAATTATTTATAAAAAAAATGTGGAATATAAACTCAGATGTAGGAACAACCTTATGCCATTATAGACATGGATTTGCCTACACATGCTTAAATGATTCTATGTGTTCTTATGTACATACACACACGTCTTATAAGACATGCCCATCTAGCAACCTAGGCTACAAAGTCAAAGATGTGGATGTAAGCCATGTTTCCCAATATAACCCTGTGTAAAACTTTTCCAGTTCTTATTATATCAGGGCCCTGGTAAAGCAATAGTTTCTCTTTATAACACTCTGTGGCTCCAGTTTTTAAATAATTTATGTAAGAAACGTGTATCTGTAGTAAGCATTAATTTCTAACATCTTGTACTCTTTTAATTGAAGATAGTTCTCTAACTCTCAAGACTGTATCCAGCCCCTGAAATCTTAGGAATTTATCTCTGCAAATTGAAAGGATGAAGTGTGGGGGCCGATTCCTTTTGGTAGAATTCAGCCGTCTGTAGCTGAAATGGTTTTCTTCCTGCGTATCATGCCTGATGTTAACATTTTTGTTCTAGGAAGCCTGAAGAGGAGCAGAAAGTAGAAATATCTGCATATACCAAGAAAAGCAGATTTTAAACATCTTCAGGGATAGAGGTAATGTCATGATGAGAGAGGCTTGCTAAACAATTTTTAAAATCTGACTATACAATCACAAAGAATTCCAGTAATGAATCAGACTGAGAAGCTTCTGAATAAATGTGCTGTTCATAAAAGGTCCAGCATTCTAGAATTGTGTTGAACAACACCTTTATTCAGAAGCTTTTCAGTTTTAATAGCCACACATGGCTATTTAAAGTTTAATTTAAATTAATCAAATTTACAATTCACTCTCTCAGTTGCTCTAGTTATATTTCAAGTGCTCAATAGCTATGTGTGACCAGTGGCTGCTGTATCGGACGACGCAGTAATAGAACATTTTCAACACCATGAAATGTTCTATTTGTACAGTTCTAGCCAATGGGGATTTTCTAGAACTACTTAGAAATCTGAGTGCACCATAAAAAATTAAATAAATTTCCAGTCCACAATAAGTTAAATTACAATGTTAAATGAACCTTGAGTTATGAAGTTACTGCCTAAAGATGTTCAGAAGGCAAAAATCACTACATGAAAATAAAAATTCAAAATTAGAAAAGATTCTAGAAATGACAGACTAATTTTTTTTTTTTGAGACGACATCTCTGTCACCCAGGCTGGAGTGTGGTGGTACAATCTCTGCTCACTGCAACCTCCACCTCCCAGGTTCAAGCAATTCTCCTGCCTCAGCCTCCCAAGTAGCTGGGATTACAGGCACATGTCACCACACCCAGCTAATTTTTGTATTTTTAGTAGTGACAGGGTTTTGCCATGTTGGCCAGGCTGTTCTTGAGCTCCTGACCGCAGGTGATCTGCCCGCCTCGGCCTCTCAAAGTGCTGGGATTACAGGCATGAGCCACCGCACCAGGCCAGACTAATGAAATTAATATGTTTTGCTTGCACACCAATAGAGTAAATGATGCACATGCGGCATTGGTGTACACATAGAGAAGAAAATGTGATGATTCTTAGGTATAAGAATAGGCTTATTCCAACAAAATACATACATTTTTCCTTTTCATAAGAAAATTTTTAAAACAATGCTGTAGTCACACCATATCCAGACTTCAGCAAGGCTTTTACAAAAGCTTCTAGGACATCCTTGTTGGCAAAATGAGGAAATATTTGCTGACTAGTAACACTGTCACAACTTTTCGCAAACTAGTAACACTGTCACAACTTTTCGCAAAAGAACAAGACAATGAAACCTAAATAATATTGATTAAAGTGTCTATGTCTGTCTGAAAGGAGGTCCCAAATGGCAGACTCATGGATCTAGTTCTTGGTTCCACCCTATTCAATGACTTTATCTAACATTTAGATTAAGACATACATGTCATACTTATCAGATGAAAGATGACAGAAATTTTCACTGGAGAAGAGAATCAAGCCATAAGTGATTCTTAAGGGATTGAAAAAAAAAAAAAAAAGACAAAAATTAACATGATAAAATTTAGCAGAAATAAAAGTCAAGCACTCCATTTAGTATTTTGGGATACCAGATACTTCTTCAATTTGTATCACTATGTCAAGTGAGGTTCAGGAGGTCAAATCCTAAAGGCCCTAATTGACCTTGCCCTCTCTGTAGGCCATGAATACCAGCTTCATTCTATTAATCCAGTTGTAACTAGAGGAAACTACAGCAGCATAATCAGGAGAAATTATAGTCACCCCAAATTACCTAGAATTCAGACAGAGGGACAGCCAGAGTCTTATAGCCTAGACAGGAGGGAAAGGCAGCACCCCAGGTGGAAAGATGCCTGAGCAAGCCCTCTTTGAGGGCTCCAGGCTTTGCGTCCTGTGCTAAGTCTTTCCTGGTCTCTCCACATTATTTCCTCTAAAATAATTTCATCATAGTCTTAATTCCCTTGATATCACCACATTTCCCTTTAAAATCATTGTAAAGTCATTCATTTAAGAGAATATTGCTCCCCCTGTTCCCTTTCTCTTCTGGAAGTTATATTTAAAGGAAACATAGCAGACCTGGGGTCGATCTTGAGAAAGGTGACTGAAGAATAAAAGATTCAGAAAAAATCTTTTTTCCTCAATTCAATTCAGCACAAAGCAAAGGAAGAAAAAGAAGAGAAATATATACAAATTAATATGCTCATTAGCATGATATAAATTCTAAATGCAAGAAGCAAATAAAGTGCTTTGGAATTGTTGTTTGTGTAGGAAATGGAGATTTTTATTCGGCCTCTAGAAAAGACTGATAGAGGACATGATAGTGAGCTTCAGCTATTTTGAGGGCAATTATAAGAAAGATAAATTTAATCTATTCTGCATTACTCAAGAGGATAGAATGAGGGCCACTGGGTAAAAGTTATAGGAAGCATATTTCAACTCAATAGAAAGAAGGATTTCCTGATAATTAGCTCTGTCCTAAAGTGAAATGAGATCCCTCAATAGGGCAATCATCTCTCTCAGTGGGGTGTTCAAAAGATGCCATATGTCCATGGCACTTAGAAAAGATTCCTGCTACTGGCAGGAGATTGAACCAGATGACTTCTAAGAGCCTTTCGACTTCTGAAATTCTATGACTCTGTTTCATACTTGCTCTCACCTGCACTGATTCCACTTGATGGATAACTAGGCAGTGGTCAGTCTACCCAATACAGGAACACAGATCAGACTTTCCACTGTTCTCTGCCCCCTCACTGTCTCTAGTCAAGATAATGTGGCTACCCCCTCAAAAGCTGCAATGTGTGGGAGTTCATGATGTATTTGATTATTTCTGTGTCTTAGAATTATTTGGTTTTATATAAACAACTTAATTTGTCTCACTTTCCCTCCTTCCTTGGATATAACACATCACATTTGTTTAACCCTTTTCTAAATATTAAATGTGCAGTTAAAAGCACAAGGAGCACATATAATACAAAATATAGAGCAAACTAAGGTGCATGTGGCAATTTGGAAGTTCAAATGATTCAAACAAACATTTGTAGAGTAATTGCTTGGGTATGTTCAATTACTTGTAAATTATCATTATTTTTTTAAATGATACCTAATTAAGGATTTAGCTGAGTGCTCAGGATTCTTACCATAGTGTTTTGAGATGCTATTTCATTAAAAATAATCATTAACACCTACTATTTATAAGGCTTATTGCTAATTACTATAGAAAACACAAAGATGAGTAAGATAAAGCCCCTGTCATAAAAAAGCTTACTGTCTAATGGTATACAAAATAATTGAAGCAAGACAGAATACGAGTGCCTCCATAAAGTTACACAGTTCTTTGGAGAGAAAATTTGTATCTGGCCAGGGAAAATCAAAGCCAACTTCATCAAGAAGAGGGTAAAAATCCACACCATGAAGGGCCATTCATCCTGATCCGAGAATAATCTATTTGTTGTTTTGTTTTGTGTTTTTTGTTTTTGTTTTTTTTTTTTCCTCACTGGATGTAGGGAAGTCAGTGAAGGAATTTGTACAGGAGAGTCTCATAACAGAAATTTTATTTAAGGAATATGAATCTAGCAGCCATGGGTAAACTATTTAGAGAGTTGGAGGGATAAGCCTGTTGGTCCTAGATAAAGGGAAGCAACCAAGTCTACACACTACATGATGGAAGTAAGAGTGTAAGGGAATAGCTAAACTGAAGATGTCATGCAGGTCAGTCGGCAGCATCTGGAAATTAATAGGAAGTGGTAGAGAAGTCTGTGAACTCAAAATGGAGAGGGTGGATTGAGAGAAATCCCAGGTGTCGTGGGCTTGAATAAACAGGAAGAACTTTTTGAGTGGGGTAAACAAATGGAAAATAAAAGAAGTATGCAGATGGAAAGGACCATTTTGGAAAACAAGATCCAAACTGATGTGAAGCATATTAATCTAATATAGTGCTTCATCTGGGTGGTTTTAGTAAAGATGGCAATCATTACAACTGAGTTAGGGACTTGGTTGAAAGCTAAATTGCCAAGTATAAAAACAGAATATCAAGTTAACTGGGTGGGAAATGGAAAGGAGACAGTTATGTGCAGAAGAAGACAGAAATCCAATCATTAGGAAAGTTGGAGAGAATATATGAGACTAGATGTGTTAACTGCGTTTTTTTATTATTATTATTATTATTTTTTGCATTTTCTGTCACATTCGGGCCTTACTGATCCTTGAGAGTCTGCTCCTCCCTGGGTGAGCCAATTCCTAAAAATAGTAAAGGACTCTCCTGCAACTGTCTTTCACATGCAAACCAACAAATCAGGAGCCCAAACCCCTCAGCTATTTTCTTTATCGGGCTGTTATACTCTCGGCCACAAGCCACTGGCTCTAATCACCCCAGGGCCAGGGATCAGGCAACTAGGGACAGCCCGCTACTCCAGAGTCTGTTGAAATTATTCAAACTAGCCACTTCTAAACTGTTAACTCTGCCTTATTCGTTTCTTTCCACAGAAACCCCAATAATGGCACGTGACTGTGTTCTCCCCTCACTCCTTCTGTCTCCTGACTGCAGTGCCTCCCTGTGTGGCACTACACGGCATGACCTCCCTATCCTCTCGAGAATTACAAATAACAAACTGTCTTTTCAATGGTCTGAAAAATAACCAAACCTACATTTTAAAACACTAGAGATGACTAAAATGAGAAAAGAGAGAAGTGGCTAGCAAGAATGTCAAAAAGGGCATAATTCTGAATGAAGACATTCAGCTAAACGCAGATACCACAGCTTTTCAGGAATTTTGGGAAAGCCATTTTTTTTTTTTTTTTTTTTTTTTTTGAGACGGAGTCTCGCTCTGTCACCCAGGCTGGAGTGCAGTGGCGCGATCTCGGCTCACTGCAAGCTCCGCCTCCCGGGTTCACGCCATTCTCCTGCCTCAGCCTCTCCGAGTAGCTGGGACTACAGGCACCTGCCACCACGCCCAGCTAATTTTTTTGTATTTTTAGTAGAGACGGGGTTTCACCGTGGTCTCGATCTCCTGACCTCGTGATCCGCCCGCCTCGGCCCCCCAAAGTGCTGGGATTACAAGCGTGAGCCACCGCGCCCGGCCTGGGAAAGCCATTTTTTATAAAGGATTTGTCTCTTGAAAAGTGCAAGGAAGGTTGAACCGAATGTTGCAAGGACTATACCAAATCCTGACTTGATCCCTAAAGTTCTAGGAAACACCAAGGGATTGTAAGAAGTTACCAGATATTTTTCTGGTACGTATTTGCCATGGGGGTAATTTGAAATTTAAATTAAACCTGAGGCCAGGCGAAATGGCTCACGCCTGTAATCTCGGCTCTTGGGGAGGCTGAGGTGGGTGGATCACTTGAGGTCAGGAGTACAAGACCAGCCTGGCCAACATGGCGAAACCCTGTCTCCACTAAAAATATAAAAATTAGCTGGGTGTGGTGACATGTGCCTGTAATTGCAGCTACTCGGGGGGCTGAGGCAGGAGAATCACTTGAACCTGGGAGGCAGAGGTTGCAGTGAGCCAAGATCACGTAATTGCACTCCAGCCAGTCTCAAAAATTAATTAATTAAACCTCGGTAGACAATTAACAGTGTGTAGAGGTTAAATAAGATTTAACCCTGGAGAGAATTACCAGGAACAGGAAATTGTAAGAGGAAAATTTTGTTTCATTCGTGATGACCAGGTGGAAGAGTTGCTGAAGTGGGTTTCTAAATGACACAATGGTAGAGTGAAAAACGGTGGCAGATGCTGTTGCATCAGTAGGATGAGAGTACAGAAAAAGATGTATATGGAGAGAGATGGAGGGGGAAGGGTTGGTGCCTGTGGTTTAACCATCGACAAGAGAAACTATAGAAGAAAGAAGTTCACAGTGCTGCAGGAAAAATACCAAGTAAGCAGAATTTCAACCCCGGAAAAATGTGTAGGACAAGTGGAGTCTCTGTGGTTCCAAACGGGCCTCCCCAAATGACAGGCTAGGACCAAGGGGAATATTTGCTGACATCTCCAATTCAAGTAAATCCACAAAATGACTCATTTATAATGTGGGTACAATCTGTGCTTAGTGGCAACCATAGTTAGGAATGGAGGAGTTGAACTTGTGGAAAACATAAAAGACATTACAAAGTTGCCAGATATTTGTCTGCTGTTTATTTACCATGTGGGGGCGATTTGATGTTTAAAGCTCAGTAGAAGCTTCAAGCATGATGCCATAGGGATGTACTTAACTTAGAGAATTTTTGTTTTTAATCTCTAAAAGGGAAAAATAAAATTTTCATGAAAAGTAGCCTTCTCCCCAGCTCAGCCTCTCTTCTATCTCCAAAATGTAACCTACATTAAAAAAACGTAATATGTCAGAATATTATAAAATGGCTATTATTAGAAGGGAATAACCAAGAGCAAGATAGATCAGAAATGCCAGTTGGATCATGAGGTGGGAAGAGTCTGAGGTATTAAGTAGAATACTCAGGGAAAGCTTCATTGAGAAGGGAAGATCTAAAAAAATAATTATTTGGTGAAGGTGTGAGCCAAGTAGGTATAAGAGAGAAGCACTTTCTAGATGCCAGACACTGTGCTGAATGCTTCGTAGGCATGATATCATTTTTACCCCTATAAAACATTTGGAAATCTAGCAACAATTATTGATCACTCTACAGATTAGGAAATTCACCAAAAAATCGGGGCATAACCAGCCTTCCCAAGGTCACATAGCTATTAAGGGACAGAATTGGGGTATGGACCCAGGCATTTTGACTATTAAAACTGATCCTCCTTTTAAAACTCCTTATCTCCCCTTAAGCTCGAAACTAAAGTTTACCCCCCTCAGCCCTGCTACATGGAAGAAACCCTAGGAAAGAGAGCTCTAGAGAGTTGGTTACAGGAGTGTTTTGCTATGTCAGGTTACAACTTCTTCCATGAGAAAGGGGAAGAAAGTCCTGAGCACCAGGAAGAGAGCCTCATACCCAGGCTCATAACCTTCAGTGCACAGTGACACCAGCCCTGCAAACGTGGCCCACTTGGGTTCCTGGGACCCAACATTCAGATTAAGGGGCTCTTTTTTTCCTGGGAGGAGGCAGACACAAGGTGAATTTAAGTGAGGACTTCTTAAACCCTCAGAATATCCCACTTCCTTGACTCTAAGGTGCTGCCCCATTCATTCATTCATTCCACAATGACTGAGACTGAGACTATACCAGGCTCCAGCTGCACATAACAGATATGACTGTTGCTCCTGTGGTGCTTCCAGTCCACTAGAGAAGGGAAAGGTGAGGAAGTAATAATCTGATGAAGGGGCAGAAAATCAGGAGAGAAATTGTAAGGCATGTATTTACAGCTTCTGGAGGCAGGGAATATTACCACCTACACAAGAATTGGAAAACAACTTCTAAGTTCAGCAACTTTAAGCTGAAAAACTTTATCTTAAAGGAGAGAAATTATGGATTTAACATTTTCAAAATATCCTGGGTAGAATCTGAATGCAATAAATGGCCTGTAAATTCATTGCTGAGTGGCCACCCTGTGCATTTATCCTAGCCCTCAAGGAAGATGTTGTCTTGTAGTAGAAAGAACTGGGATGCAGACCTGGTTCTTCTAAACCTGTGTCAAGCTCCCCAGAGTGCTGGACTTGCCAAGTGGGAATGGGGAAGCTGCTTGACTTCTCAACATCAGTTTGCTCTTCTGTAAGGTAAGGTTAATGAGATCTTCACTCCTAGCCATCTATGAGGGACAAATTAGAGCAAGGATTTGCAAGTTCCTTAAGCTAATATTTCCTAAATACCACAATGCATCAGGTACTGAGTTGGGCACAGATATGCAATTATTGGTCCATTTTTCATTGCTATAAAGACATGCCTGAAGCTGAGTAACTTAGAAAGAAGAGGTTTATTTGGCTTACAGTTCTGCAGGCTGTACAGGCATGGTGACAGCATCTGCTTCTGGTGAGGCCTCAGGAAGCTTACAGTTATGTCAGAAGGCAAAGAGGGAGCTGGCATGTCACATGGTGAGGGGGGAGTAAGAAAGAGGAAGCAAGAGAGAGAAAGGAGAAGCCTCAGGAAGCTTACAGTTATGATAGAAGGCAAAGAGGGAGCTGGCATGTCACATGGTGAGAGAGGGAGCAAGAGAGAGAAAGGAGGAAGTAGAAGGCTCTTTTTAGCAACCAGAGCTCAAGTGAAAGCATTACCACAGGAAGGGCACCAAGCCATTCATGAAGGATCTGCCCCCATGATACAAACATCTCCCACCAAGCACCACTTCCAACACTGAGGATCACATTTCAACACAAGATTTGGAGGGGACATATATCCAAACTCCATCATGCACATATTAACTTTAAGAGAAAGACAGAGCAAAAGAGAGAGGGGCCTTTATCAGGCATTTGTGTATTTCTTAATTATATTGCAGAGTTTCAAAAGAAATTTTTTGCCAGGCGGATGGTTCACTGGTTAGTTGGTATACATGAAAAAGGGAGTGTTGTGGCTGGGCACAGTGGCTCACGCCTGTAATCCCAGCACTTTGGGAGGCCGAGGCGGGCAGATCACGAGGTCAGGAGATCGAGACCATCCTGGCTAACACAGTGAAACCCTGTCTCTACTAAAAATACAAAAAAATTAGCCGGGCATGGTGGTGGTCGCCTGTAGTCCCAGCTACTCAGGAGGCTGAGGCAGGAGAATGGGATGAACCTGGGAGGTGGAGCTTGCAGTGAGCTGAGATCACGCCACTGCACTCCAGCCTGGGCAACAGAGCAAGACTCAGTCTCAAAAAAAAAAAAAAAAAAAAGGAATGTTGTTTTGTTTTTATTTAAAATAGTGATAACTTAAATATTAGGGAGGAGAAATGGCAGGATTCTGAAATGTAGTCATTGAAAGGTAACTGACCACCTTAGGATGTACTTGAGACCAGTCCTTGAATATAAATGTACGGGTATATCTCAGAGACTGTCAGAGGTAGTAGATGGTGATGGTAAGATAGTAATCAACATCAAACAGCCAAGAGTACTCTTACTAAACTGGGGTAGGCAGAATGCCACCCCGGCAAGATGTCCTGCCCTAATCCCTGAAGCCTGTGAATATGTTACACTATATGGAAAAAGGGATTTTGTAGATACGGGATTACTAACCAGTTGACTTTAAGATAGGAACATTATACTTGATTATCCAGTGAGCCTAATATAATTACATGAGCTCTTAAAAATCAATGTTTACTCCTTGCTGAGGACAGAGAGATGTGACCAGAGAGGAAGTGGAAGACATTCAAAGCATGAGAAAGACTCACTGTGCCGCTTGTTTTATGATGGAGAAGGCATTGTGAGGAGGCATGCAGGAGGCCTTCGGGACTTGAGAAATGTTTCTCTTGTACAACCAGCAAGGAAATGGGAATCTCAGTTCTATGACCACACGGAACTGAATTTTGATAAAAACCTGAATGACTTTAAAGGCAGATTATCCCAGAACAAATGCAAAGGAAGGTAGCCCTGCTGATACATTTGATTTCAGCCTTAAGAGATTCTGAGGAAAGGACCCAACTGAGCCATGCTATACCCAGAATGCTGACATACAGATATAACAGATGATGATATAATAGATGATATAATAGATGGTGATGTAATAGATGGATGATGTTTTAAGCTGCTAAAGTTACGGCAATTCGTTACAGTGGCAATAGAAAATTAATATATAAATCATCATAGGATTGTGGCAAATCCTACAATTCTCTGTTGTTATGTAGTCTTAGGCTTATTCAGGAAATGTGTAACTTTGGACAAGTCACTTTACTTCTCTCTAAGCATAGGCTTAGGATATTAAGCTCCCAGCCATATATTCTATTCCTTAAAGAAGACATAGTTTCACTATGAGAATTAAATCAGTTGCGATATAAGGAAATGACTGGTGCATCATAATTTTTTTAATTAAGAAAAATCCATAGTTGATTCAGATTTCCTTAGTTTTTACTGAATGTTCTTCTTTCGGTTGCAGGATTCCATCCAGAATGCCACATTACATTTAGTTGTCAGACTTTTTAAACTCCTTTTGACGGTGACAGTTTGTCCAACTTGCCTTATTTTTTGAAGACTTTGACAGTTTTGAGGAGAGCTGGTCAGGTTTTGTAGGATGCCTCTCAGGAATTTGTCTGATGTTTTTCTCACGGTTAGACTGGATTTTATAGATTTGGGAGGGGAAGAACACAGAGGTAAAATGTCATTCTCATCACATAATATCAAGGGTTCATGCTATCAATATGATTTATGACTGTTGATGTTGACCTTGATTTTCTAGCTGAGATGATTTTCAGGTTTCTCCACTGTGTAGTCGTTTTTTCTCCTCCTTTCTATACAGTACTCTTTGGAAGGAAGTCACAATATGAAGTTCACACTTAAAGAATACAGAGTTATGCTTCACCTCCTTAAGGAAAGGGCATCTACATAAATTATTTGGAATTCTTCTTCCCAAAGGGTTTCATCATAAACTTTTAACATATTTAGTTCACTTTTAGCTCTCAGAAACCTCCAAATTCTTATTTTATAATATCATCTTCCTTCCTCTGAATATAAATCAGAACAAGTGATGCAATTAGAAAAAAACATCATTTCATAGAAAAGTTATCATGGAAATGATTTTTAAAAATTATCATGGAAAAATTGTCATCAAAGGGGGAGAATTTATAATCTCTCCCAAGAATGGGGCATTGTGTTGTACTGACAACACAGTCTGTAACACATTTTCAAATGACCTCAGTTCCAGTCATTATCTTTCTCCCAACAAAAGCATATTTGATTCAGTTCAAGGTTTTGAGAGAAAGTCACACAATTCTTTCACTCTCGCTAAACCTGTTTCCCATGCTTAGATGGCAGAGATACGAGATCACAGTCTTCAGCTTTGAAAAGCAAAGTCTCAAGAGTGCTTCATTATCATGTACTTTTTGATATGAGCAGCAGGACAAAGGACATCTACAGCATTTAATTCTCTCTATATATTATTGTAGACTACAGTGACAATACAGCACAACTGTAATAACTGAGAGGAAAAAGTAAAAGTAAAGTTAGAGCTGGATGGACAGAAGAAATCCACCTCCCAATTACAGTGCAGCATGGAGTACTGACTGACCTTCTTGCTGGTATCAGTGTCAAGCTGCATATCTAAGCCACTAGTGGGAAAGCAAAATGCAGAAATTTCAACAGAGAGGCTGCCTCTACAGTATTTCCAACTCTTTCTAATAGCGGGAAAGCCAGAAATGCTGGAAGACTCTCTCTGCCTCAAAATTGGAGAGGTTTGCCAGCTTCAGCAACATCTTAGAGGAACATCTGTGCTTCAAAGGTTCAGCTGAGCAGAACTTCCTATCAGCGCCATCATTACCCATGGCCATTCAGAGCAATATTGAGTGCTGACAGCCGCTCAGATTTTCCTGCCATAAGGGAAAAATGAAATTAAGCTAGGGGCAGAGGACAGGAAAGGGAAGAGAGGTATCAGATACATTTTATAGAACATGTAATATAAACAATCCCGAAGCCCACGTGTAAGAAATTCTAAATCAAGAGTTTGTTCTAAGGACGAAAATCCGTCCATGGAAGGGGAAAGAGAAAAGAAAGATTCAAAACTCCATGAAACTGACATTCCCAAATTTTCCCCAGAATTATCTAGCCACCTGTCCTCTTAGTTGTTTCCAAGGTAAACAAGAAATATCTTTGAAGCTGAACTATACTTGTTAGTCCCAAGGGTTCAGGATTTGGTACTAATTTAACCTGTGAATACCATGTTATTTGTACCAGGGCCTCCTTCACAATAGTTATATCCCTTTAAGCCCTGGGATAATTTAAAAGACCAAAGTAGGTCTTGTTTACTGACTCACCATTATTAACCTACGGTGAGGTGAGTGAGGGACAGCAAGGCATTTGAGAAACAGGCATTGGGGCATTCCATGCCTACCTCAAAGGTCTACAACATTTTTCTCATGATATATAGATACTATAAGAAATCTCTTTCCCAGCACAGAATATTTTAATTATCTTTCCATTCCTACTGTCTTCCAAGAAAGGAATATAATTACCCACATCTTATGACATGTAGGGGGAGTGGAGAGTCTCATAGAGAAGAATGGGATCAATTGGTGATTTGCCACTATGAACTCTTCTCTTTGTCCTACAAAGTTTACTTTCAAGCTCATCAGGTGCTCTTGATATGTTGTGACACTCATCCATAATAATAATACAAATAATAACATAACACCTTGAAATTACTACTTCACAATGCTGTGCTAAACACAGCGCACATGTTAATTCACTTTACCTTAACACAACAATATGACGAAAAATCACTATTGTTATTGTTTTACAAATGAAGAAAATGAGGCATAAAGGGTAAGGCAACTTGATCAAGGTTAAAAAACTAGTAAGTGAAGGGCTAGGTTTCCACTTTGGAAATCTGGCACAAGAGTCCACGTTCTTAGTCATCAAACTATTATTTCCCATGAGCCAGGCTCATTGATCATCGGATTTAAAGGTCTTTGCTCACATGGATTCTACACATTGAGTATTAGAAAAAAACTAATATATGACAACATGGGTAAAAATATCTGGAGAGACTATAACCTGACACTGCTATGCTTAATTGGAGAAGCCAGAATTTCAACTGGAGACACCCTAAGTCATCAAAGAAAGATAAATGATTGTTAAACAAACATCTGACTTGAACAGAGCCACATTTGAACACGGCCATTCTAAATTTTATCTATCAAATTTTATTTTTTATGCACATTCCCACTTTTGTGGTTCCAAAATAAAGCTGGATTCCATTTATATATGTCCAACAGACAAGAAACATTTTTCCAGACTATATATTGCTGAGAGAGAGGCAACCATATCTGTTAGGCAAAGTAAAGCTATTAACAAGAAGTATACAGTAAAATCAATAAACCAGAGGGGTTTGCAGTTGGTGACTTGTGTCTCTAGATAAACCAAGGGTCCACCTAAAAGGTAGCCACCCAAGGGTTGTTGAAACCAGTGCGCACATTCATGGAGTCTAAAGGTGAGTTTTCTAATCATCATTTGGACAATGAATAAATCTTGGGAAGGGAGATGTCAGAGAAAGGACAGGGTCATCCTGTCTGCTCAGTTTTCTCCGTGTAGCAAGTCAGACTTTTGCTTTGCTTTCAATTTTCTTTAAAACAGAAAGTCCTACCATTGCACTCAACTCTGACAAAAGGGATCTTTTAAATCTTGCCTCCAGGTTCTGTCCTTGACCTTCCATTTCTCTGAGGTGCCCTTCCCCACATTGAGTCCAAGCTCAAATATCAATCAGTGGGTGGTAAACAGAAAATGAGACCAGGGGCCTTGAGAAGTGGATTTTTTTAATAAGAAAAACCCTGAGCACATTTGTAGACAGAGGGAGGCTAGGTTCCACATGTTAGAAGAGACAAGATCAAAAAAGTAAGCAAGGTAGAAGTTGTCTGCAATTCAAGTCACAAAAGAAGAAGGAAGTGTTAGTCTTGGAAAGGAGAAGATGAGATTACTATAATCCTGGGGTGAAGACCTACAAGGGATTAAACAACTTTGAGAAATTTGGATACCCATTGACCTCCCATAGCCACTTCCAAGAAAAAGACATTTTCTCACCTTGCTTATGGGAATAGAAATGTGAGGTTGAGAAGAAAACACTCATTCCTGCCTCAGAGGTATAAAGACGAAAATTATGCCGAATTAAATCAAGTTGTTGAAAATGCTCATATAAAAATGCTTCCTATGCTTGATTTGAAATGCCAAATGTAGTTCCTGAAAATGAAAGCATAAACATACACTCAAAAAAAGATAAATATGTTGTAGATGCTATTTGATATGAGACAAGGGTGGGAAAGAGACAATGAAGAAGTAAGACTTGTAAGCACTCTACTCATTCATTTTCTGGATGGGTCAGAAAATCTGTGAATTGGCCCTGTAGACCTGTGAATATTTTCAAGTAAGAGAGGCACGTTACTTGAATTTGTTTAAAGCATTTACCCTAAGCACATGGCCCTGTAGACCTGTGAATATTTTCAAGTAAGAGAGGCAAGTTACTTGAATTTGTTTAAAGCATTTACCTTAAGCACCTGGTATATCTTAAGGAGTAAAACTGCACACTTTCACAGAAGGGAAAATTCTGACCTTAGCAATATGTGATGTCCCAGTGAATATGAGGATTAGGTGTCTCAACAGGCCGTTAGAATACAGCAGGGAACTTAACAACCACTACTGAGGCATGAAATGTGAAGGAATAACAAAGCACGTTCAGGTTATAAAAGGCAGCATTAAATGTTTGCTGATGTGATCATAAGAGCTGAAGTTTTATCCATGACACACTCTATATGCATAAGAGAAAAGTAAGGATGAGACTGGGTACTGAGTATCAACACTGCTAAAACAGGAGCCAAAGAGTATAGAGAGACAGAGGTGTAATATGCTGAACACAAAAAAAGCAGCAATGTTGAGAATTACTTGATAACAATCGGAGATAACCCAGACAGAATTTGAGGATTTGTAAGGCTAGAAAAAAACAAAATGAAACTGCCAGAAGGGAATGTTTTCATCTGCCAACACAAAGCAGAACAATGGGGAAAATGGCAGGCATGCTATTGTTTTATAAAACAGATGCTGCTTCTGGTTTCTGGCCCATGTTCCTGACTGGTTTCAGTTCTAAAATACATCATGCAATTCGCCATTGCTGGAGTCTGGATGGGGGACACCCCAGAGCCTTCTAGGAACTGTGTAGGTCAGTGAGGAAGAGAGATCAACACTACACGGTCAGGTTGTTAATGCCAATGAAGGAGAAAACTTGAAGTTCCTGGATCCTCTTCCACACTATTCAGTTCTCACCTAGTCACTAGGGCTCTTGTGCTCTTTGTTTCTTCATCATGAAGGGAGAGGTTTGGTAATGGGTTCTTACTGTACCCAAACTCTACCAAGATATAGAAAAAGTGTGTATATTCATATGTTTATTGCGGCACTATTCACAATAGCAAAGACTTGGAACCAACCCAAATGTCCAACAATGATAGATTGGATTAAGAAAATGTGGCACATATACACCATGGAATACTATGTAGCCATAAAAAAGGATGAGTTCATGTCCTTTGTAGGGACATGGATGATGCTAAAAACCATCATTCTCAGTAAACTATCGCAAGGACAAAAAACCAAACACCGCATGTTCTCACTTATAGGTGGGAATGGAACAATGAGAACACATGGACACAGGAAGGGGAACATCACACACTGGGGACTGTTGTGGGGTGGGGGGAGGGGGGAGGGATAGCATTAGGAGATATACCTAATGCTAAATGACGAGTTAATAGGTGCAGCACACCAACATGGCACATGGATACAATATGTAACAAACCTGCATGTTGTGCACATGTACCCTAAAACTTAAAGTATAATAATAATAATATAAAAAAAGAAAAGAAAAAGTGTGTATAATCAGCCATTTTAATCCTTGTTAATGCAGACAATATAAAAGGTTAAATAACCCCAAGAATCCCACTTGAAAAGTGAGCATTATAAGATTTTAAGAGTAAGCAAATATAATGGCTTTAGTCTTGGTCTCAGGATGTAGAGACCATGCAAGTCAAAGGAAGACAAATTTGATAATGTAAAAATGAAAGCACTTCAGAAAATAGCTTTGCTACAAAATTCTCAGTGGCAGTCCAGTCTTCAGATAAATACTTAATCTTTTGGGCAATTCATCCCAGTGGTATATCTAAAACAGTTGATGTTCATCCCCATTGAGACTAGATAGAAAAGGCTGGGGAATCACATAATGCTTTTGTACCTGATAGGATACTTTCATTGCAAGCAACAGAAACAAATGTCGCTAGCTTAAGCAAAAAGGAAATTTATCAGAAGGATCTTGATGAGAAGGCAGAAACCAGGCTTAAAATTTGGCAGTTCCAGGTATCTAAGCAGCAGAAAGTTCTCAAAGAGCCTCTGCCACTGAAATAGTTGCATACAATCATTTTTCCCACCTTGTGTTGCTTTACTCAATATTCCCAGTCCCAGAGAGTCTGTTGAGGTTAGCTTGGGTCACATGTCTGCCCTTCTGATAGAGAAAAGTGGAGCCACCCTGGCTTACAATCCTTCTAAGAACAGTCCATTAAGGAGAGAATTTCATAAAACGACATCAGAAATTGTTATAAAAGGATGATGGATGTTGGGAGTGAAACAAACAAAAGCAAACACCTGACTCAACTTTTTAAAATCTTGATGTAAGAATTTTAATGCAAAACCAACTATGAGCTATTGTGACAGATACATATAAAGAGAGAGTAAGGCAAACCCACTGTGATTTTATGTGTCCACTTGACTAGACTGTAGGGTACCCAGACACTGGCGGAGAATTATTCTGGTTGGGTCTGTGAGGGTGGTTCTGGATGAGATTAACATTTGAATCCTAGACTGAATAAAGTAGATTACCCTCCCCAGCATGGGTGGGCCTCCCCTAGTCGCTGAGGGCCTGAAAAAAAAAAAATGCTGGCCTTCTCATAAGTTAGACAGAACTCCTCCTGCCCAACTGTCTTGGGCTGGGACATCAGTTCCTCCCTGCCTTTGGATTTCAACTGAAACATTGGCTCTTTCTGGGTCTCAAGCCTGACAGCATTCAGAATAGAACTACACCATTAACTTTCCTGGGTCACCAGCATACCAGCAGCAGATCTTGGGATATCTCAGGCTTCATAACTGTATGAGCCAATTCCTTATAATACACACTTTCCTCTCTCTCTCTCCCCCTTTCTCCCTCTAGATAGATAGATAGATAGATAGATAGATAGATAGATAGATAGACAGACAGACAGACAGACAGACAGACAGACAGACAGATCGATCTCCTATTGGTTCTGTTCTTCTGGAAAACCCTGACTAATACACTCACCTCTCCAAAGTAAGGATATTAAAATACATGTTTTTCCTCCCCTGCTGTACTTAAAAGTAGCTTGCCTTGTTCTATAGTCATTTCACTAATGCTGTATATCATTTGTCTTTCTGTAGTCTAATGAAGTAGGCACCAGACTTATAATTGGAAAACTAATTTGAAGTTCTAGCTTTGACATAATTTAATCTTGGGAAAATTGGAAAAACTTTTAACCTTCAGTTTTCTCATCTGCCAGATTTGGACAATAACACTTTTAAAGAATAAAAGTTTTGAGAAGTAAATGACAAAACTAATGGAAAAGTATCCAGCTGACACCTAGTAAACAGTAGGTATTTAATTAATGTTTATTACATCTAATATAAGTATAAATCAGGGCAGGGTCCATGTAATCTACTTTCTTGTCTATACTCCCCAAAGTGCTGAGCACAGTAGACACTTAATAAATACTTGTGAGTGTATTAGTCTGTTCTCATGCTGCTAATAAAGACATACCCGAGACTAGGTAATTTATAAAGAAAAAAGAGGTTTAATGGACTCACAGTTCCACATGGCTGGGGAGGCCTCACAATCATGGCAGAAGATGAAGGAAGAGCAAAGAGACATCTTACATGGGGGCAGGCAAGAGAGCTTATGCAGAGGAACCCCCTTTATAAAACCATCAGATTTCATGAGACTTATTATCACAAGAAGAGCATGGGAAAAACCCACCCTCACGATTCAATTACCTTCCACCAGGCCCCTCCCCATGACATGTAGTGATTATGGGCGCTACAATTCAAGATGAGATTTGGGTGGGGACACAGCCAAACCATATCAGTGAGTAACAATGAAATATACTGATAGAAATGCTTTATTATACACACTCCCATGTGCATGGAATAAAAAATGTGAATGAATGGAGTCAACCAAATAATATCAACCACTACCACACAGCATGTGATTGCAGCACAGACATGAGCAATTGGACAAGACAACTACAGTCTTCTAGAAAGAGAAATTCAACACCCTGCTGATAAAAGTGTGATCTTCAAGATAAATGGCAGGGCTGATACTATGTGTGTGGATGTGTGTTATGAGAGATTTTCTATCATCTTCAAATAATCAAAATTGAAGTCAAAGCTGGTCATTTCTTAAATGTTACTGACATAAGCTCTAGTGAGCATGCCATATTTTACAATCACCACTAAAGATCATTTCTCAGTGAAAAATACTCTGCTAACAATTAAGTTAATATTTGTGTCTCGAATCCCAAGATTTTAAAGATCAATTACGCTAGTGTAATCCTAACTATTCCTTTGAATTGTGTTGACACAACCTGAAAATAAACAGGTTTTTTTGATGTCAAATAACAGAATTAACAGAATTGGTTATGTTGGCATTGTGAGGACACAGCCACGGAGAAAGATGCAGAGTACTAACTCCTGATCCCAATATTATATTTTCTAATGTCTAGGAAAATTTGAAATCAGCTAAAAGAAAAAGCCCCATGGAATAAAAAATGCAAGTATATAAATTCTTTAATATTCCAATCCCATCATTTTGGGAAAACTGAGACTCATGAAGAATACGAAAATTTCCAATTCTTACAGGACTAGTTTTGAAGATGATCCAGATGATCTGACCCTTTCTTTCACCAAATATCACTTAAGTATCATCTTGTATCAGACATTATTCTAAATGCTAAAGATGCAGACAGAAAAGGACAATGCTCTCATAAAACTTACGGTACCATAAGTAAACAAATAAGAGAGTCCTAGATAATAAAGAGTGCTATAAAGATAAAAATCTGGCCGGGCACAGTGGCTCACATCTGTAATCCCAGCACTTTAGGAGGCCGAGGCAGGTGGATCATCTGAGGTCAGGAGTCTGAGACCAGCCTCGCCAACATGGTGAAACCACATCTCTACTAAAAAATACAAAAATTAGCCGGGCGGTAGTGGCATGCGCCTGTAATCCCAGCTACTCGGGAGGCTGAGGTAGGAGAATCCCTTGAGCCTGAGAGGCGAAGGTTGCGGTGAGCCAAGATCAGGCCACTGCACTCCAGTCTGGGCAAGAGAGTGAGACCCTCTCTCAAAAAAAAAAAAAGAAAGTGCCAGAGAGTGATGTGGGTACCTCTTTAGAGGGAGTTTTCAGCCAAAACCTCTCCAATAAAGCAACATTTAGCTGAATCAATGATCACAAAGAACCAGTCTTATGCATACTTGAAGAAAATATGTTCCAGGCAAAGGAACAGCAGGTGCAAAGTCCCTGGAATGGCACACATCTGATAGAATTGAGGGACAAAGAGAAACCAGTGTGGCTAGAGAGTATGCATAAGAGGAAAAGTGGCATAAGACTGAGGTGTTTATAGCCATAATGAGAAATTGGGATTTTATTTGAAAAGCAAAGGATATTCCCAGTCTAGTGTTCTTAAAGTCCATTTTCATGAAGCTGAACTTTTTCTGGCAACAAATGGCTCCACTTCTGCAAAAATAACTAAACTGCAGGTTTGGCTCCTTTGCTGTAGGGTTTAATTTATCTGTAACATGAGGCTGTTCAGTAAGCCAAATGGTTCCATAAAACAGATTTTCTTGGATGGCCCAATCCATTTAACCTACGGAAGGTGTGCCATTTGTTTCCCCTGAGCTAATGCAAAGTTGTATGTCCAACTTGGACATTATGTAGTCGTCTGGGAAGGGAAAGCCCAGCCAGTGAGTAATAATGGATGGCTTGCCTCTGAGGAGTATACTTCCTCAATGAATCTGTATCAGCAGCACTGGGCCTTCCAGCTTCTTCCCTGGAACAGATGCCAACTTCACAGGCTCCTTAGAGGCAAGAAACATTTTTGCTCACATTTTTTTCCTCCCTGAGAAACACAGAGAGACAGCCCTGTTTTACATCAAGCCTTCAATCCAAGGCTTGCCTGCATGCTATATTGGAAGGTAAATGAAACAAGTGAAAATTGTTTTGACTTACACCCAATGGAGTTCGAAACTCATTCAGGCATTCAGTGAGTCATTGAGGCAAGTGGTGATCATAGGAATGGCCAAAATAAGATGCTATCACAGGTCATTTTCATTTTGCCCCTCTAGTAATTATCTGTTATAGCAAATAGGACCCATTTATATGTGCAGTTTTCTACTAGCCTCCCATCTGGTTTAATTCCTCCACAACATCAATTCCATCTCTAGAGGAGGATCTATTTTACAAATCTTTATCCCATCTATCCCTGCCAAGCAAAAGGAAGAGGGAAATTAGAAAATCACAAAGCACAGGTCTTGGTCTTGATCTCGATGTGAGAAAACAGGCCTTTCTTTTGTAGCCATATTTATTCTGTAAAACTTAATTATCAAACTCATAAGGTCTCAGAAGTAAATCAGACACTGAACAAAAATAATCATCACTCTAGGGAACATTAATTATAAAACAATGTTCCATGGAAAAGAACAATAATAATAACAAAGTACCATTTATTTAGGCACTTATTTAGTGCCAGCCACCATATTATCAGTGCACTAAATATATTCTTTTATATATTCCTCAATATGACCCTCTGAAATGGGCAACCTAGAAAGGGGCAGAAGTGCAATTCTGGTCTTTATGACTGCAAAGCATATACTCTTAACCCAAATTGGAAGATATGTTAGTTATAAACTCTTTGCTGGAAGTGAAAAGTTAATGCTATGTTAGATGAATTAAAAAGTGATCCTTCTTCTCTGCATTATCTCCTATATTGGGATTAGAAAACTATAGCCTGCTGGCCAAATCCAGCCCACAATGTGATTTTGTAAATAAAGCTTTATTAGAACACGGCCTTACCCATTAGTTTTTATGTGTTCTATATAGCTGTTTATATAGCTGTTTTAATGCTACAACAGCAGAGCTTAATAGAGAATATCTGGCCTGCAAAGTATAAAATAATTATCTTGCCCCATACAGTAAATGTTCGCTGTAGGATTTCATAAAACTAAAACTAAAGATACAGACAGAAAACTGTGTGGGACAAAAAACCCCTGCCCCATATCTCCAGTAACTCTCTTCACATGAAGATTTAGCTTTTCTGTGTCCTGCGGTATTCCTGCCATAAACAAATTGCTAAACAAAATGGATATTTTGCATGGTGTAGTTGATGCTGTTGATGCCCTTGGCAAGATATGCTTTACCTGATAGTAGTGTCTTCATCCTCCGGCTGTTCTGAGTCTGACTAATAGCAGCTCACAAATGCATTCTTCTCATGAGAACCCCCCTTAGCAACCTGAGTGGAGCCACCCCTCGAAATGCTTGAGAGGTTTTGTTCTCCTTCCAGGGGTAGCCCATCGCCAGTGATGAATGGATATTAGAATAGTAGAATATAAAATGCTAGCTCTTCCTTGCCTCAAAGCAGGACAAGCCTGTGGTGCCAAAATCCAGAGATTCCTGGGGAAATCAGGCAGAGCTTTCTCCCCACAGTCTCCTGCTCTCCTGCTTCCTTCATTTCTTTACGGGTTTCACCTGGGAGCCCTTCCTCACCAAGTCCCCTGCTGAAGAATCCCAGCTGTAGATTCCACTTCTTAATTACCTGCTTAATACACATAGTGATTACATAGGAGAAGTATTTGGTTATTTATTTTTTGTTATACTTTAAGTTCTGGGGTACATGTGCAGAACGTGGAGGTTTGTTACATAGGCATACATGTGCCATAGTGGTTTGCTGCACCCATCAACCCGTCATCTACATTAGGTATTTCTCCTAATGCCATCCCATCCCACGACAGGCAGTGATGTCCCCCTCCCTGTGTCCGTGGGCAGGAGAAGTATTTATCTCTATACATAATTTAAGAGAAATACATGGAGATATGATGTGTATTATGCAATGGAGTTGGGAAGGAAGAGATGGAGGGAAGGAGATGTGGCCTAGTGCTATGCTACTGTAAGTTGGTGCAAGCCTCTATTTCTTTCCTTTCCCCAGCAGGAACATTAACTGTCACCTCTAGGACAGCACATTTTCTGGCTCCAGGCTTGATGACCACAGACTCCAAAAGAAGCTTTCATCAGGTTGACTACACTGACAGATGCTGCAAGCTTTGTCAGGCTACCCCCAGTCAGCAGCAGGCTCAGAAATAGAGGCAAATGACAACTAAACATAAAAAAAATGGTCCACTTAAAAATGTATTTTGTATCTGCTTCCCAGCCTGACGTGCTTCCTGCCATGTCGACCTCAGAAACTACTGGGGTGAAGAACATAAGTACAATTTTCTTCTTTAAATCAGTGCACAACTTCTCATACACTTTTTAGCTAAACTATGTTCCTTGCTCTGTTCTTTTGCTTAGATTTCTATAAGACTTAAAAAAAACCTTCTTGGGGACTCTCTCTCCTGCCACATTCCACCCCACTGCACCCCATGAGATACCATCCTCTCCTTCCAACACATTCACACACCCCAGTATCCACAACCCATTGGAATGTCTGTTAATAAACGCCCTGAGGCATTCTCTTTAGCTGAACAATTAAGAAAAATTTCTAAGAAACTGAACCATGTGTGACCTAAATTGGCTTTCAAAATGCTTTTTAGAGCTGAGGGAGCAGCATTTGCAGCATAATCGCCTTCCACCTTGACATTAATTATGCACCATGGTGTTTAGAGAGAAACTCCGAGCCAGGAATATAAGTGTTTGTAAAGTAAACATGTCAGGCAAAACAGAACATTGTAAAATGAAGAAAATATTAAATCCAATGCTGTTATGATCCATTTCTCCACTCTTTTCTTGGTGGTTGTTCCTCATAAATCTTCTACATTCACCTACAAAGGACTGGCATTTCCTTCCTCAATAAGAGATAAGGTGACTCAACAATACTTGTAGTTTGGATTTCTTGAAAGAGAAAAAGAAAAAAGAAGGTGCTTTTTTCCACTTTGCGGTTGAAAATAAAAAGGGCTTGCTGATTTAAAGAGCTGCACAGCCTTGGGGAGCCTTTAGAAAGCACTCTGTATAGGAACAATTCTGTTTCTATACAACCACATGAACTGTAATTTCATTCCCCTTTCTTCATTATCAAGGACATTTGCATGACAGCAGGGCCCTAACAGTTCCTGAGTTTACCTATTCCTAATCCTTATTTCTTCCTTTAGCATCATTAGCCCTTGTAGGTGGCATCTTTATTAATTGTTACACATAAAGCTTCAATGTCACAAAGGATCCCAGGTTTAGCAGGATACTTAATGAAAATATTCCACTGTTTATAAGGAAAAAAGTCCCAAGACAGTAACCAAAATATTCAAAAGATTCCAGTAGTTTTCAAAATATTTTAGCATCTCTTCAACTAAATCTTATGATAAAGCCCAATTAAAAAAACAAACAAGGGCCAGGCACGGTGGCTCATGCCTGTAATCCCAGCACTTTGGGAGGCCAAGGCGGGCAGATCACAAGGTCAGGAGTTCAAGACCAGCCTGACAAACATGGTGAAACCCTGTCTCTACTAAAAATACAAAAATTAGCCAGGCGTGGTGGTGCGCAACTGTAATCCCAGGTAATCGGGAGGCTGACACACAGACTTGCTTGAACCCAGAAGGTGAAGGTTGCAGTGAGCCTAGATCGCACCACTGCACTCTAGCATGGGTGACAGAGTAAGACTCCATCTCAAAATAAAAAAAACCACACAAAAAAAAAAAAAAAAAAAAAAAAAAAAACAGGACAGGCACAGTGGCTCAAGCCTGTAATCCCAGCACTTTGGGAACCCAAGGGTGGCAGATCACTTGAGCCCAGGAGTTTGAGACCAGCCTGGGCAAAATGGCAAAACCCCATTTCTACAAGAAATAACAAAAAAGTAGCCAGGCATGGTTGCAGGCCCCTGTAGTCCAAGCTACTTGAAAGGCTGAGGTGGGAGGCTCACCTGAGCATGGGAGGTTAAGGCTGCCGTGAGCTGTGATCATCCCACTGCACACTAGCCTGGGAGAGAGTGTGAGACCCTATCTCTCTAAAAAAAAAAGAGAGAGGGAGAGAGAGAGACAAAAGTGGAGAAGTGGAGCAGCCCAGCTAAGACAGACACTACCCACTGTACACACATCCATTCCCCATGGGTGATTGTGTGAACAACTTCAAGGAACTCTCAGGGTGCCTGCCAAGCTCAGTTTGGAAACCAATGATTTAAACCACACACAATATATTGTTGTCTTCTGGATGATGTATTTATGCTCACTGACAATAGGCCCATTAACTTTCCTTTTAAAACCATTCTACAGAAAATCATCTCCATCTAATAAGATTTCACTCACTGGATGACAGTTGAAATACACTTTTATGGGAAATATTGCCTTTATGTCTTTAGACATACCCATTGATAAAACATCTCCACCAGGAATCCCAAGTTGGTAGAACCTGTGAACACACTGGAAGATTGTAGCATTGAAGAAAAGAAAAAGCATCAAAGAAGGACTTATTGCTGTGAAACCCACAAAACTCTTTAAAAAGTCATAGCTCTCTACAGGTGAAAATATTTACATTTCCTTTGGAAATAAAATACATTTCCTTAGGAAGGAAATTAGCAAGTGCCTGAGACTTGTGAATGATAATTGGAGCTAACCAGAGGTTTTACAGTGACTGAAAAGGGTAATTCTATAAAACTCAAGAGTAGAGTAAGATACAGGAAGACGATTTACTCAGTAAGAGATAGACCAATTCATATGAAATTCAAAGGAGCTAAGATAATGTTTAGCTAGGAAAGAAAGAATGTAGAAATTGAATTGCATTTATATATTTGAAATTGCATTAAGCAAGAGAAGAAGTAGCCTTGTTTTGTGTTGCCCCAAGAGGAAAATGAGTGGAGTTTACAAAAGGCCAGATTTTACACTAACATAAAAAAAGGCTTTCAAACTACAGTTGCCAGGTAATAAAACAGACAAACTTGAGAAGTAATAAGCTTCTAATACTAGAAGCATAAAAGTAGAAACTGAGAGACCTGATGGGGATTCTTAAACAGATCTGTTGTTGGGTTTACAAGACCATAAAAGTCCTTACCAATACTCAATACAGGTATTCTAATTTGATTGCATTAATTACTAGCAAAAGTCAAAACACATTCTATCAAAAGTCATTAAAACATTCTTATATTACCAAGAGTGCTCTAAACCTTAATCAATTTGTTGAATGTGGTAGAATCCACATATAACATAATAAAGACAAAAATTGGGAGCATCTTTGAGAACTCTGATGTGACTTCTCAAATGGTTATCAATGAGATTTTCTTCTCAACATTTAAACTCCTCCTATTGTAACCATAATAGAAGTCCATTGCCTGATATGCAGGGCAAGTCAATATGCCAAGACAGAGTTGCAGCAGAGAAAGAGGTTTTAATTGTAGAGCCACAGAACAAGGGGGGAAAGGAAACCTCAAATCCATCTCTCTCAGGAGTTTGGGGCTAGGGTTTTTAAGAGTCTGGGAATGGGCCAAAGTATGGACACTGTTGATTGGTTGAGGAGTGCAGGGTAAAGTCATAGGATGAGGAGACGAAGAAACTGCATTCTCATGCTGATTCTGTTTTTCTGTGAGGGTCTTTAAACATCCATCAGCTGTTCTGCTGGAATTCAAGATCCACTTAAGCAATTCTTAAACAAAAGCTGTACAATTCTAACACCAGAGATCTATCTATCTAACATCAGAAATCTTATCTATGGGAACAATGGAGATGCAAATGGCTAGTATCTAATGTTACCTGACTTTCAGTTCCAAGGAAGTGGGTCAAAGTACAGCCTCATTAATGCTTAATCATAACTAAATTTCTGTCAAGAATTCTTGTTAACCCCGTGAGATTGGCTTTAATATCTGTTCACAGTTCATTTAGACACAAAAATAGTGTATTAGTCTGTTTTCACACTGCTATAAGGAACTACATAAGATTGGGTAATTTATAAAGAAAAAAAGGTTTTATTGACTCACAGTTCCACATGGCTGGGGAAGCCTCAGGAAACTTACAATCATGGCAGAAGGTAAAGGGGAAGCAAGGCACATCTTATATGGAGGTGGTTGAGAGGTACTGCCAAACACTTTTTAAACCATCAGATGTCATGAGAACTCACTAGCATGACAGCGGCATGAGGGAAACTGCCCCCATGATCCCATCACCTCCTATCAGGTCCCTCCCTCAACATGTTGGAGATTACAATTCAAGATGAGTTGACACAGAGCCAAACCATGTCATTCCACCCCAGCCCCTCTCAAATCTCATATCCTTTTCACATTTCAAAACTAATCATGCCATCCCAACAATCCCCCAAAGTCTTAACTTATTCCAGCATTAACTTAAAAGTCCAAGTCCAAATTCTCATCTAAGACAAGGTAAGTCCCTTCCACTTATGAACCTGTAAGATAAAAAACAAGTTAGTTACTTCCAAGATACAATGAGGGAACAGGCATTGGGGAAATGTTCTTGTTCCAAATGAGAGACACTGGCCAAAACAAAGGGACCACAGGCCCCATGCAAGTCTGAAACCCGGCAGGTAACTCATTAAATCTTAAAGTTTCAAAATAATCTCCTTTGACTCCATGTCTCACATCTAGGACATGCTGATGCAAGGGGTGAGCTACCAGGCCTTGGGCAGCTCCACCCCTGTGGCTTTGCCAGGTACAGTCCCCTCAGCTACTTTCACAGGTGGGCATTGAGTGCCTGTGGCTTTTCCAGGTGCATGATGCAGGCTGTCAGTGGACCTACCATTCTGGGGTCTGGAGGATGGTGGCCCTCTTCTCACAGCTCCACTAAGCAATGCCCAAGTAGGGACTCTGTATGGGGGCTTCATCCTCATATTTCCCCTCTGCATTGCCCTGATAGAGGTTCTCCATGAGGGCTCTGTCCCTGCAGCAGACTTCTGCCTGGACATCCAGGCATTTTCATACATCCTCTGAAATTGATGGAGGGGTTCCAAAACTGAACTCTTGTCTTCTGCACACCCGCAGACCCAACACCACATGGAAGGTGCCAAGGCTTGGGGCTTGCACCCTCTGAAGCAATGGCCTGAGTGGTATCTTGGCTTCTGTTAGCCATGGCTAAAGCTGGAATGGCTGGGACACAGGGCACCATGTTCCGAGGGTGCACAGAGCACCTGGGTCCTAGGAAACCATTTTTCCCTCCTAGGCCTCCAGGCCAGTGATGGAAGGGGATGCTATGAAGATCTCTGAAATGCCTAGAAACATTTTCCCCATTATCTTGGTTATTAACCTTCAGCTCTTCATTACTTAAGCAAATTTCTGCAGCAGGCCTGAATTTATTCCTAGAAAAGGAGTTGTTCTTTTCTACTGCATGGTCAAGCTACAAATTTTTCAAACTTCTATGTTCCGCTTCCCTTTTGAACATAAGTTCCAATTTCAGATCATCTCTTTGTGAATGCATATAACTGTACACTTTCAGAAAAAGCCAGGTCACATCTTGAATGTTTTGCTGCTTAGAAATGTATTCTGCCAGATACCCTAAATCATCTTTCACAAGTTCAAAGTACCTCAGATCTTTAGGACAGAGACAAAATGCCAGCAGTCTCTTTGCTAAAGCATAGCAAGAGTGGGACCCTTGCTCCAGTTCACAATAAGTTCCTCATCTCCATCTGAGACCACCTCAGCCTGGACTTCATTGTCCATATCACTATCAGAAGTTTGGTCAAAAACATTCAACAAGTCTCTAGGAAGTTCCAAACTTTCTCATATCTTCCTGTCTTATTCTGAGTCCTCCAAACTGTTTCAACCTCTGCCCATTACCCAGTTTCAAAGTTGCTTCCACATTTTTAAGTATCTGTGTAGCAATGCCCCAAACTCCCAGTACCAATTTTCTGTCTTAGTCCATTTTTACACTGCTGTAAAGAACTACCTGAGTCTGGGTAACTTATGAAGAAGAACAGTTTAATTGGTTCACACTTCCGCATGGCTGGGGAGGCCTCAGGAAAGTTACAATCATGGTGGAAGGTGAAGGGGAAGCAAGACACATCTTACTTGGAGGTAGGAGAGGGCAGGGAACTGCCAAATACTTATAAGCCATCAGATCTCATGAGAAGTCACTATAATGAGAACAGCATGGGGGGAACCACCCCCATGATCCAATCACCTCCACCAGTTGATTCCTTGATACATGGGGATTACAATTCAAGAAGAGATTTGGGTGGCAACACAAAGCCAAACTATATCAAATAGTAATCATATATGTCACTTTTAAAAAACATAAACATATACATTAGGTTGTTATTCTACTAAAGGCATACCTTGAATACTATGAGACATACACACAAACACCCACAGAAAGAAAAATAGCATTAAATCATAGAACCTCAGGATTGGTTGTGTGGTTTTTCCCCTCCACACTCTTTAACTTTGTCTGAAAAGCTCAGTATGAACTCCATACTGTTTGGCTTCAATAGGGCTCCCTTTCCCCTCCCTTTGTAAAAATCAACAACAACAACAAAAAATTTCCTTCTCTAAAGGCACTTCTCTTCCATTCTACCTCAGTTCTCAAGTCACATATTTCTTCCTCAGAGAGGCCTTTCCCAACCATTCAATCTAAAGAAGCACTTCTTTTCATTTCTTATTTATTTGTTCTTATCTTGTTTTTGGCCTAAATAACTGATTTATTTTCTTAATCTCTGAGTCTGTGCTAAATTAAAAGTTCTTTATTTGTTTTGTTTGCCATTGTAAATTCAAGACCAAACCACAGAATTCTCAATAAATATTTGGAGAGAGAATAAACAAGTTCAAAAATATAAGGAGAAACTTGTTCCTGAGGTTGATTACAAAAAATCTCTTATTAAGCTTTTCAAAATGTATAATCAGCCAGGCACAGTGGCTCACACCTGTACTCCCAGCAATTTGGGAGGCCAAGGAAGGTGGATCACCCGAGGTCAGGAGTTCAAGACCAGCCAACCTGACCAAAATGGTGAAACCCCATCTCCACTAAAAATACAAAATTAGCCAGGCGTGGTGGCACATGCCTGTAATCCTAGCTACTTGGGGGCTAAAGCAGGAGAATTGCTTGGACCTGGGAGGCGGAGGTTGCAGTGAGCTGAGATCACACCATTGCACTTCAGCCTGGGCAACAATAGTGAAACACCATCTCAAAAAAAAAAAAAAAATGTATAATCATTTATTTTCAAATTCTGCTTTCTCTGGTTTGTTTTTTTTTTTTTTTTTTTACTGTAGTTACCTTTGTTTTCATTTTTTTAAATTAATTGTAAATTAATAATTAATTGAATATTATGTGCTGATATCATACAGGTATTATGTGGAATATTAGTAAATGCATGAGATATATACTCAAAATCTTACATTCTATTTATATTTATAATATATACTCAGACATGCTTTATAAAATAAGGCAGTAAGTGATATTCTAGAGATAGAAAACATGGCATTGTGGTACCATAGGAGAAGGATGAGAAATACCCAGTATGTTTCTAGGTTTTCAGTTTTTTTAAACTTTGTGGTAGATAGATTAGATTAGATAGATAGATAGATAGATAGATAGATAGATAGATAGAGAGATAGATAGATAGATAATCTTACTGCAAAATAAATGTATTTGATATATTTTGAAATGGCTGCCACAGAGCCAGCAGAATGAAGTGGGCCTGCAAAGCTATCTTTTGTAGGATAAATTTGCATCTCTATAGAATTTCCATTAATGCAGCCAGGCCTTCCCTTTCTAGGCCTTTCCCAGATCTAGGAGAGCTTAACAGAGTCTGACCCCTTTAAAGGTCTGAAAAGAAACATTTACCATCTATTCTCTCTGAGGGCTATTGCCTATGAGGCTTCATCTACCTAACAAGACCACCTTCGCTAGCCAAGACCTGTCTTTTCTCCCTCCCATTACCTGTCTTGCCACTATAACCTGGTTTTGGCCATGCTCTGAGCCTGAATTTTTTCTGTAACCTCAAGGTAGTATATGAGCTTTTGTACCCCATTAAGGGGTTAGTTCTTCATTCAGAAGCCTCCCATGTATACACATTAAATAAAATTGTATGCTTTTTCTCCTATTAAATCAATCTCTCACGTAAGTGATTTTTCAGCAAACCTCCAGGGGGCCAACAGCCTTGCCCCTCACAATATAAACATACGTATGTAACTGCCCAATGGATTCACCTTGCCCACTGCCTAAACAGAGTCAATTTATCAAGACAGGGGAACTGCAGTGGAGAAAGAGTAAATCATGCAGACCCACCTGTGCGGGAGACCAGAGTTTTATTATTACTGAAATCAGTCTCCCCGAGCATTCAAGGATTGAAGTTTTTAAAGATAATTTGGCAGGTAGGGGCTTGGGAAGTGGGAAGTGCTGATTCGTCAGGTTGGAGATGGAATCATAAGGGGCTGAAGTGAAGTTTTCTTGCTGTCTTTTGTTCCTGGGTGGGATGGCAGAATTGGTTGAACCGGATTACCCGTCTGGGTAGTGTCAGCTGATCCATCCAGTGCAGGGTCTGCAAAATATCTCAAGCACTGAAATTACGTTTTGCAATAGTGATGTTATCCTCAGGAGCAATTTGGGGGGGTTCAGACTCTTAAAATCAGAGGCTACATGGCCCCTAATCCGTACTTTCTAATCTTATAGCTAATTTGTTAGTCCTGCAAAGGCAGACTGGTTCCCAGGCAGGAAGGGGGTCTTTTCAGTAAAGGCCTATTACCAATTTTATTTCAAACTATGAACTGGATTCCTTCCCAAAGTTAGTTTGGCCTATGCCTAAAAATGAACAAGGACAGCTTAGAGGTTAGAAGCAAATTGGAGTCAATTAGGTCTGATCTCGTTTACTGTCATAATTTCCTCAGTTATCATTTTTGCAAAGGTGGTTTCACATACATTTATGTATGTATGTATATACATATATGAGACAGGTATGTGAAAGACAAATACAAGGTAGTGCACAGTGTTACATGAATATTATAAAATAAGTTGATATTACACGTAACTTTCAATGGATCAGTAGTCTTCAGCTTATTAAATAAACTTACTAAAAGCAAATTTTCAAAAATGCTTATAAATACCAAAACATATATTTTTGTTTCTTTACTAACTGTTATCTACCATATTTATTATCCTCGTTGTTTTAGCCAGTATTTGACTTGGAAAAGAGAAAACATTCCGTTGGAGGAAGAACCTTAGGAAGGCACCTGACTTAGATGTCAGATGAAACTTTCAGAAGATATACTGACTAAGATCTCGATAGAAATTGCTCAGGAGGGGAGGCAAATGAGAAGACATTCCAGGCAGAGAGAATGTCCATGCAGAGAGAGAAAGTGACGAAGTGAGAAAGATGTGCCTTCCAGAAACGGAAAGAAATGCAATATGGCTGGAGTGTAGTATATTTGGGGTTGATAAGGAGCAGAGGTGGAAAATGATGAAAGTAGAGAGGTAATGCAGAACCAAATCATGAGAGCTCACTTAAGCCAATTTCAAAGTTTGGAGGAACTTAGCAATAAAGAGTTGCTTTTGAATATGTCATGAGCAGTAAGGAAGCTTGTTTCTTCCCAAGACAACTCTTTCTTATGATGTTTAATGAGCTTTTTTAAACCTGAAGCAAATATGGCAAAATGTTATGACTTACTTAAACAGAATTGCTTTTGTAAATAATATTCTTTATACTTTTATGCTATGTTTAAATTTGCATAACGTAACTTAAGAGAGGTACAGACTAATGCATAGATCAATCCAACAAATAAGGAACTCCACTTTCCACTTTCAGATCTCCAGTATTATTAATGGAAGGAAATTTTGTATAAAGTCCAAACAGTGGCCCTCATTTTAACTCTTAGAAAGCAGAGGCATTATATGTTAGGGAGTGCTTGCCAAAGCACAGCTGAAATAATGATAGGATTTCTTGCTTACAGCAATTCATAATGTCTATTAATGTATATCAATGGAAACATGTTACATGAAAATTGTAGGCGGGAAATTGGATATGCCCATAATATACCTAGAGGTGCATTTATGCCTATTGAGCATCTTTCTTACATAAGCCTCTACCTATTGATATTGCTGAATCATTTCTACCTGCTGACCTAAGTCCTGGCCTTCTGTGGCCAACAGATGTCTAAAACTACTGTGCCTCAGTCTTTCACTTCAAGTATTTCTGAACATGTATGTGTAGTAATGTATAGCCAGCGTTTTCCCATTGTACTTTGCTTTTGAACTTCTAAGCATAACCCAGATGCCCAAACAAAGAAAGGTGTATGCCTGGGGTGGGGGAGTTTGTCCTATGATGCATGAACCAGCCTCATTACTTAAGGTAGTTCTCTCCCTTTCCTTCTAACAAATTTAAGTCTCTGCTCCAGACTCTGAAGAGTAGATGTCATTCTTCCAAAGCAATTTATAATGTTTGTTAAGGACTTCTCAGCATTTAGTTATAAAATTACTCAAATGCTTAGCAGTCCTCAAATCATCCATGTCATTCTAAGATCATCTCTATCAAACAGAAATGATATAAAATTAAAGAATTATTATGGGCAAACATAGTAATTTTTTGGTAAAGGCTAAGTTGGTAAAGCCTCTATGGAATCCTTTCCAGTGCCTTTAATTCCTCAGAAATGGTGGCCATGACATTGACAAATTGACTTCTGACACATGGTAAAATATTGGCAATCACCTATGCCCAAAAGTTCAGCTTTGAACTGGAAACAACAGAATAGTTTTCTTCTCCCATGAAACTTCAAAAAATATATATAGAATAAAGACTTAGAGGCATGTTGAGATGTCTGTCTCCTTTGCATATCATAGAGCCAAGTTTCCCATCTCTAGAATATCATTTATTGCCTACTTTTATAGAGAGCTATTTGTGTTTCTACTTCTCTTACTAGACAATAAACTTCTTGAATAGAAGAATTAACTAAGATTTTTTCACCTTCCAACAGGTGAAATCCAGTAATTAACACACTGTCTGTAACAAAGCAGAAGCTCAGAAAACGTTAACCAACCAAAATTGGCTTGAAACCATGGTTTCAGAAGAATTAGGCTTTGCAGAAAATCATTGTCTAGTCAGAAATTGGCAAGAATAATTTTATACCCTATTGGCATGTGGTTCTCTCTCCATTTCTTTCTCTCTTTTTTTTTTTTTTTTGAGAAGAAGTCTTGCTCTGTAGCCCAGGCTGGAGTGCAGTGGCGTGATCTCAGCTCACAGCAACCTCGCCTCCTGCATTTAAGCAATTCTCGTGCCTCAGCTTCCCGAATAGCTGAGATTACAGACATGTAACACCATGCCCAGCTGATATTTTTTTTTTGTATTTTTTTTTTTTTTTTTGTATTTTTAGTAGAGACGGGGTTTCATCATGTTGGCCAGGCTGGTCTCAAACTCCTGACCTCAGGCTATCCACCCACCTCGGCCTCCCAAAGTGGTGGGATTACAGGCATGAGCCACTGTGCCCCCCCCCTCTCTCCGTTTCAAAGTGGTTCTTTCAAAATGAATCTGCTGAGAGCAGAGCCCAGGTGTTGACAGCAGCTGTATGTATCTATTTTCATCGATTGTAGAAGTTCCAAGGTGGTTAGGCTGGCAAGTTAAAATTAATGTAAAAATGTTTTCCCAGTGTCTCTAGCACAAAGAGGGAAGAAATCTTAAAATTAAAGTTTTAGTATCTGGTGAAAACATAATGAAATTTTAATATTACAAAAGAAATAAGATTTGTCTAAATATTACAATAAGAAATAAGGTTTGTCTAAATAGTTTTGCAATGTTCCATGGAAATGAATGCTATACCAAACTTATTTCAAACAGAAATTTAAAAGTTCCTTAAAAAGTGAAAGAATTGAGAGTCTGCACTTTGTTAGTCTTTTAATCATCCAGCTATAAACCCATGACGAATTTTCTTCTTTAGTTTTGCCTTGACAGGAAAATATAGCTGGCTGAAGTAACTGAAGCATTTACCCTTTCAAAAGTAGTATGCTAAGTTTACATGTATTCACTTTAATTCATTTTTATCCTTTTTCTTTCCATGGGATAGTAGAAATTGTGTTCACCCATCACTACAAAAATAGTCACCAAAAATACCTCAAAATATAATGGATCAGAAGTTCTATGACACCCAATACCAAGATAATGTGAAGAATCTTATTTATAAATATGGTATGTAAGTTATTGTAGGAAATGAGGGTTCTAACTACCACATAGATCAAATGTATTGCTGCTATTGGGAAAAGGAGAGAGTCTGACTGGTAATATTCATCATGGTTTTAATGAGAGTTGGAGAGGAAGGTGTGAAGGGAAAACAAAGTTGCATAAAAACCCTTAGAGTTTTTAGAGAGCCAGAAGAATAAAAATTAACCTGGAGCACAGAAGAACTGATGCAGAAAAACAACCTGCAAGACATGGAGAGAAGTGTAGGAAAATTCCAAAGATTTCCCTGAATATGTGTAACTGCAATTCCCTACCAAACCTAGAGCATGATTCATGATTTAGAAATAATTTGGGCTTGTTTTTTCCTCATTGTGAAAGTAATAATTCCCCTGTGTGAAAACTGTGGAAAATAATTTAAGGAATAACTATTACCCATTATTTAAATCCCCAAAGATAACCTCCATGAACATTGTGCTGTATATCCTTCCAGATATAGATACATATTCATGTTTTATGTAATTGAGAACATATTAAATATACAATGTTTATGTCCTACATTTGTTTTTCCATTGCCATTAAAAACTCTCTTAATACATCATGTTATGGATGTAATATTGTGTTAAATAGTTCAATGTTAAATATTTTTTGTTCTTTCCAATGATTCATAATGATTTTTTAAAAACCACTGGGAATTTATGATCACCAAACCTGGAAGCAACTAAGATGTCCTTCAATAAGTGAGTGGATAAACTATGGTACATCTATAGAATATAACACTACCCAGCAATGAAAGGAATCAGATATCAAGGTCATTGCAAAGACATGGATGAATCTTAAATTCATAATGTATATTTGCTAATAGGTTGGGGAAAAGGTTCTGACCTAAATAACTAGAAATGACCTAAATACCTTGTAAGACTGAAGTCAAAAGAAAATACACAAAAGCATTCTACTCTCACTGATAAAATTGTCTCCAGGGGGTTGTGAATCGACAATTCTAAAACCACTATATATATGTAGGGGATCGGTCAGGGTGGTGGGAGAAATTATAAGGATAAAGTTATAGGAAACAGACACAAACCTTCTTGGAAGGCCAAGAGGTTTGCATAGCTTCAGTAAAAGATTTGGCTGAAGGCAGTCTAATCCTCTTTACCTTGAGTTGATAGCAGAAGAGCAAATAACAAGGGAATGTGGGAGAGTTTATCTAAATAGCTTGTTTACTCATGTGGTCCTAAGACTGACCTTTGATCACCTGTGGGCCCATGATTGCTCTCTACTCAGGAGGTCAGCAATGTTAATTAACCTCTAGTGGTGTTTACCTGAGACCTCTGTCATTTAATCTGTACTAAATAAATGCAAACTTCGCCAGCTAATTGAGGCCGAAGCTGTGGACTCAAGCAGCGAGACCCTTAGCCACGCTGACAGGCAAAATATCTGTGTCAGTGCACGTCTTTCATCTGTTGCTGGTTCAGGGTCTGCAGGTCAGACCTGGCATATATATATATATTGGAATTGAAGAAATTAAATAAATACATAGTGAATGATGAGAATCAGGTTTCTCACTGTTAAAGTATAAGGTTACAAATAAACCAGAGGTGGAAACTAAAGTGATCCATGAAGCAATAGATTAGAGTTAAAGACATCAGCATGAACTCAAATTTAGCTTAATGTAGATATGGATGGTTACATATTTATTATTTATAGCTATGCATGTGATCAGGGGTTAGTATATACACATATATTTCCTTGCTCTGTCAACTGAAAGAACCTAGAAACACTGACATTTAGTAGCAACAAGCCCACTTAGTGCCCAAATCTTGGTTTCTAATACTATTCTTCAATAAAAGGACAAGGGCTCCTTGGATGAATTGCTGAATCTAGGACTGGGGCAAGAAATACACAAGATGACCCTGGAGCATATAGTCATACGACAAAGTAAGAAAGAGCTTTAAAAAATGCAATGATAAGACGTGTCAAAATGACACAGACATCAACTAAAAGAGCTTTCAGCAGTCAAAGCTGAAATAATTTAACTAACAAAATAAAGTAGTATTAGATTTTTGGCTCAAAACATAAAATAACTATCTATGCATCTACACTCTTATAAATAAATGTTAAATAAATTTGTTAATAGGAGAAAAATAGATACATCTTCCATAAAGAAATATTCTAAGGAATTTATGTAAATATTCTCCCTTACATGTGACAATTAATTTTCTACTTCTTAAATGGGAGCTACTTTCAGTGACTTTCTTCCAAAGAGTACACTGGGAGAAGGGGAAAGAAAAGAGTTGACAGTAGAGAAACATGATAAACACTACCTCAACCAGGTGATCAAGGTCAAACTCAATGGTGATGCCATGTTAATAGTAAGTACCCTTGAAAAGATGTGATGATAATGGCACTTTATCTCTGTGGTCTTCCTTCCAAAACCCACAAGTTCAATCTAATCACATTTTTAAAACTCAGAAAAATTTCAATAAAGGGACATCCTATAAAACATGTGAATGGTAGGCCGGGCGCAGTGGCTCATGCTTGTAATCCCAGCACTTTGGGGGGCCGATGCAGGTGGATCACGAGGTCAGGAGTTCGAGACCATCCTGGCTAACATGGTGAAACCCCGTGTCTACTAAAAATACAAAAAATTAGCTGGGCATGGTGGCGGGTGCCTGTAGTCCCAGCTACTTGGGAGGCTGAGGCAGGAGAATGGCATGAACCTAGGAGGCAGAGCTTGCAGTGAGCCAAGATCGCACCACTGCACTCCAGCCTGGGCGACAGAGCGAGACTCTGCCTCAAAAAAAAACAAACAAAAAAAACCATGTGAGCAGTACTCCCCAAAACTGTCAAGGTCATCAAAACCAAGGGAAGTCTGAAAAACTCACAGCTTAGAAGAACCTAAAAAGACATGATGACTATATGTAATGATAACCTAGATAGGATCCTGGAGCAATGAAAGGTCATTAAGTTATAACTAAGGAAATCTGAATACGGTATGCATTTTAGTTACTATCAATGTTGGCTCATTCATTGGGACAAATGGACCTTACCAGTATTTATATTAGGGGAAAATGGATGTAGTACATATGGAAATTTTCTATACTATCTTTGCAATATTTCTGTAAATCTAAAACTACTCTAAAGTAAAACGGCCTTTAAATAATTAAGAATAATATTTTGGCCCCAAAGAGTTGTCCGTAGTTCTGATTATTTTCTGAGAACTGGAATTACTGATTAAAAGTAAAAGAATACTTTAAGGGGCCCTATTGCCAATTACTTGCCATTACTTTTGCACTAATTTAATATGTCAGTGACAGCATTTGAGTGAGTCTGTCCCTCTGTAGGAGCCCTGATTAAAAGTGACTTAGATATTGAATCTTCCTTACAGAAGCCAACTAGTCAAAAAGGACTAGCTTTATTCAACCTGAAGTGAAATAAGTCAGTATAACCTAGAGGATAAGTGTTCAGGGTTGAATGATGCTGTGTGAATTTGTATATGGCTCCACTATTTTCTGACTGACTTTGGGCAGGTTATGTAGCTGCCTTAATCCTCAGTCGTTCTTACCTGTAATATGACGATAACCAAATAACTTTACCATATGGTTTTGAGGACAATTAAATAAGGTAATGCATGCCACTTAATTAGTACCATAGCTGGCACAAAGTAAGCACTCGTTCTCAGTTATTGCTATGGGTTTTTACTTGTTCATTCATTTATTCAACAAATACTTATTGAAGAACCATTATGTGTTAAGCACTCTGGAAAGTTCTGGAGAGACAGTGGTCAACAAGACACAATCCCTGCCTCTAAAGAGCTTACCGTCTTGCAGTAAAGTCTGAGACATGCACAAGAAATCACAATCTCATGTGATGAGCATGCAAACAGACTTCCTCATTCCAGGAAGCAATGGAAGCATATGGCATGATCATGATCAAGGAAGCCTCATCAGGGAAGTGGACAGATGAGCCAAAATCTAAAGGATTTCTAGGATTTAACCCAATGGTGTACTGAAGCCAGCACACACCCGCTCTCTAGGACCCATTGTGCAAATTTCTTCCCAATTTTGTGTGCAATGACATCACATGGGTAGCTTGATAAAAGCTATGGTGAGAATGTTTATGCCATGAAAACCATCAAATGCTGCAAATCCGGGGTCCTCTTCTTCCCCTCTCCCAAAAGCAGTTGTTAAATGTTTACCAGCAAAACACTGCTTTAACCAATCAAATTCTGGAGGAATGTGGAGGGAAGCAAGGAGCACGGTGGATTTGAGAAACTGAGAGGCGTTTGTCTGAGCTAGAGCAGGAAGGGGTTATGAGGATAAAGAACAAGTGGAAACCAAATCATGTAGTCCTTTGTAAGCCAAATTAAGACATTTAGAATTTTTTTCTGAGGGCAATGGGGAGCCACTGAAGGGTGTAGGGTGAGGGATCAGATATGGTTTGCACGTTAGAAAGATTCCCTCTGGATTTGAAGAGCATAGGATAATTGAGAATAGACAGGGTGTGCTTAAGATTTTATGGATACATAGATGACTTGGATTTGATAATTATCTTTGTCTTCACCTGGTGGTATAATTAAAGTGCCATTATCAGTTAATGTATCAAAATGTTTGTATTTTTTTCTTTGTGTTTCCTACCTGGATTTTTTTAAGTTACTTTCTTAACAAACTGTCACAAAACAGTAGACTGAGACTTAACACTTTTGACAGTTTTATTACATTTGTAACAGTTCCTAGAAAATTTTCTTCTTCCCAATCCTACATTTATGAAGATAGCAAGACCTGAGACTGTGAAATAAATGAAAAGGTTGCTGAAGGGAACAAGGTAAAAGATAATAGTCTGAACATGGGTGGCAGTTGTTGTGGCTGCAGCAAATGGCTTTGAAAAATATTTAGGAGGTAGTTCATGATGATCGCATGAATGAGGAGAGTGAGAGGCAAGGAAAAGTGAAGAAAAATGCTCAGATATCTGGCTAGGCAGTGGTTACTTACACCACAAAATAGGAACCAATAGAGAAATAGTAATTTAGGGCCAGAATAATATAGTCCAGAAAACAAGGGGGTATGGTGGTGAAAGGGGGGAAAACAATGTGTTTGTTCAATTATTGAGTTTAAAATGTCTTTGCAAGTTCTAAGAGAAACTGTGCAGAACTCAGTTGTGTATGTGAATATGGAGCTCAAGGAAACAGGAAAGAAAAAGCACCTTAAAAAACAAGGCATGGCCAGGTACAGTGGCTCATGCCTATAATCCCAGCACTTTGGGAGGTTGAGGCAGCAGAATTACTTGAGGCCAGAAGTCCAAGACCAGCCCAGGAAACATAGCAAGACCCAATCTCTACAAAAAAAGAAAAAATAATAATTACCAAATGTAGTAGTGTGTACCTGTAGTTCCAGTTACTCAGGAGGTGGAGGTAGGAGGATTGCTTGAGCCCGGGAGTTGAAGGGTGCAGTGAGTTCTGACTGCGCCCCTGCTCTCCAGCCTGGGTGACAGAGTGAGATCCTGTCTCTAAGAAAAGGCATGAAAAGTCTTCTTCCAGCATCTGGACACAAAGAAAGAGAATGAAGCCTTGTGAAGCCAAAAGACGCAAGCACGTCTTCAAAGAAGAGCAAGTCAGCAGTGTCAAATATAGTAGAGAGGTCAAAAAAGAATTAAGACATTCTGTCTTTGCTGCTTCTACATGAGAATGAAGACCATTCTCAGGAATCAGATTAAACATTCCAGAAAATGTCAATATCACTCTGAATGGACTCACAGTTACAAAGGGCCCCAGAGGAACTCTGCAGAGAGACTTCACTCATATTAACGTAGAACTCGGTCTACTTGGAAAGAAAACAGAGACTTCAAGTTGACACAGTGGAGAAATAGACAGGAATTTGTTCTGGTTCACACTATCCATAGCCACGTACAGAACAGGATCCAGAACATTACACTAGGCTTCCATTACAAGATGAAGTCTGTGTATGCTACAAGATGAAGTCTGTGTATGCTACAAGATGAAGTCTGTGTATGCTTACTTCCTCCTCAGCATTGTCATTCTGATGTCATCTTGTTGACATCAGAAATTTCTTAAGTGAAAAATACATCTGCAAGGTTCAGATGAGGCCAAGTGTGGCTTGTTCCAACAGTATGTCAAGCCCAGAAAGAGGAGCTCATTTTTGAAGGTAATGACAGTAAACTTGTACCAAATTCAGCTTCTTTGATTTAGCAAGTTACAGCAGTTAAAAACAAGGATACCAAAAAATTGTTGGATGGTATCTACGTCTCTAAGAAAGGAACAGTTCTGCCGTCTGATGAATAAGGTCTAAGAGTTATCCAGCTATGGAAACGAGAAGATGCTGGATGATTCCTAAGACCTACTTGTGATATTTTTTAAATGCAATAAAAGCCCTCTATTGATAGAAAAAAAAAAATGGAAGGAAGGGATGGAGGAAAGGAGAAAGGGAAGAAGGAAGGAAAGGAGGGAGGGAGGGAGGGAAGGAAGGACTGGATTTAGTAGTAAGGTTCTCTCCTTAGCAGCCACCTACAGAGCCATTTCTGAAGAATGGCTGCGGCAAAGGTCAGATTGTAAAAGACTTAAAAATAGCAAAGATAGACTATTTTTAGCTGTGGCTTAGGTTTCTGCCTAACAAGGTCAAACCATGTAACAAAGGTATGACCTAGCCCAGTACTTCTGAGACTCTTCCACCAAAATATTGGTTATAGCAAAACGGGGTGGGAATCTATGCATGTCTAGGGGTATAGGATCCTACAACTACAAAATTTCTCTAGCTTTATCCTAGCAATTCTTCTAAACTTATGTCTGTTATAGTATGAAAATAGTAGTTTTCAGCCCCAAAAAAATCTTTTGGAAAAAAAACATACTCCCAGGAAAATGTAAGATGTTTAAACAGTGGCCTCAGGGAGTTTTGCAGGGTGCATATAAACACTAGTTTGAGAAGCAAGGACTCACTCCAAGTTTTGTGTAGGAAAATGTACCTTTATTTCAATTACTTCACAGAGATTGTGTCACAGTTTACCCCAGGCGCGGTATCTCACACCTGTAATCCCAGCACTTTGGGAGGCTGAGGTGGGCGGATCACGAGGTCAAGAGATCGAGACCATCCTGGCCAACATGGTGAAACCCCATCTCTACCAAAAATACAAAAAAAAAATTAGCTGGGCATGGTGGCACGTGCCTGTAGTCCCAGCTACTCGGGAGGCTGAGGCAGAAGAATCACTTGAACCTGGGAGGCGGAGGTTGCAGTGAGCGGAGATCACGCCACTGCATTCCAGCCTGGCGACACAGCAAGACTCCATCTCAAAAAAAAAAAAAAGAAAAAAGAAAAAAGAAATGATACAAAGAAAGGGAAGTTATCCAAGAAAGCAAGAAGGCAATGTTGACCTGGAGAACAGATGCTGAACCAAACTAGAACTCAAGTTCTACTCCTGGATCACTGTAAAATGACAGTACAAATTTGGGCAATCACTTAAAAGCTGTGAGCCTCAGTTTCTACTTCTGTGAAATAAAGGAGCTGATGTGCACGCTTAATAAATTCCTTTCCCATCATAACTTTCTTCTCTGTTTGCCAGTGTTAACGTTACATGGGCTGAAAGGAAAGGAACAGAGAAGTTAAAACCCTTTCAGAGCCAGTGCTAAATGCAACTACGTTCAAGAATTTTGAACTATGTTCAAAGAGTAACCACTTTCCTACAAGCCTGCAGTTCCAACCCTGCTTTATTTAGCTATGAATTTTCACAAAAATGGGTCTCAATCCAGATGTTACTGCCTGGCAGAAAATATGAATCAAAACAAAGAAAATTGCATTGTCTCTGTTTTGGCTTTTTTACATGTATAACATTCCTCAAACGCACAACAGCCAACATGCTATTATTCAGTTAGCAAATGTTTATTAAATAGCTACTATTCAATTACATATAGTTCATCTTATGGGAAATACAGAAATAAATGAAATTAAATCTCTATACTCAAAAGATTTCACTCAAAGAAGAAACAGAGGTATACAACTCTAAGAAAAGGCAGAATAAAATTAATGTCATGTATGGAGATAAAAGCCACATGCTCAAGGAGTGATCATCTTTGACCAGTATCTTCTGCTGGAGGAGATGGTATTCTTTTCTTAGTGCTATAGTCATTGGGAAAGTCATTTAAAGGATGTGAGTCCTACAGTCCAACTAGTCATTGAAAAATGAGTTTTTCACACAAATTCTGACTGCAAATCCAGCTTTCTCTGCTGCCTCTACAAAAAAAATTATTTATATTATGCTCTTCAATTTATGAAAACATACATATCTGTGTCTATTTACACAGAGATGTATAAAATTCTATTTAATCTTCACATCAATCCTAAGAAAGAGTTGCTTTTTTTTTTTTTTTTTTTTTTTTGAGACGGAGTCTTGCTCTGTCACCCAGGCTGGAGTGCAGTGGCGCAGTCTCGGCTCACTGCAAGCTCCGCCTCCCGGGTTCACGCCATTCTCCTGCCTCAGCCTCTCCGAGTAGCTGGGACTACAGGCGCCCGCCACCGTGCCCGGCTTATTTTTTTTTTTTTTTATACATTTTTAGTAGAGACAGGGTTTCACCATGGTCTCGATCTCCTGACCTCGTGATCCGCCCGCCTCGGCCTCCCAAAGTGCTGGGATTACAAGCGTGAGCCACCGCACCCGGCCAAGAGTTGCTTTTATTTATCCAAATGTTTCACAAATCTGAGACTCCCAGAGGCTTCAGGACTTGCCCAAGATCAATCAGAACAAATAATAGATAGGACTCAAACCCAAAATTCGTAACTCCCAAGTCTGCAGTTTCCCCTGAAATATTCCTAGCATGCAAGCTGCCGTGCTCTGGGGTAAACTGATAGACTTCCTATCTGATCATTATTACTACCGGGAAGAAGATAAGGACTGGAATTCCAAAATTCTATTTAAATGATTTTATATCTACTGTATTTATTAAAATAAAAACAAATAGGGGATTATGAAGCTATACCCATCCCTTACAATGTAGTAGGGTAAGTGACTGTCCATTGAGCAGAGCTTAGGAAAAGGTATATAGTGCAGAGATGCCAAGAACACAAGGACGGCAGGGCACCACAGCAGCGTAAGTACAGAGCTGTAAGACAGAAGCATTGATAATCAGTTTTGCCTCCTTCACAATCCTGCCCAAGGAGGGACTCAGGAATGAAAGAGGAATTTCACAATGTCTGTCACTTTTGCATCTTTTCTGTGAAATGAAAAAAAGAAACTGAAAGGTAAACATGTCTCCAACAACGTTAATTTGTAAAGAGTCCAAATCCCCTTTTAATGTGTTACTTTTCTTAAAATAATTATCAGAAAAGAAGAAAGTCACTGAATAATTTTTCAGCATTTTAAGAGGAGCACTCCACAAATATGTGCATTTATGTGGGCTCTTCCTGTACGCACCTAGCTTATTGATGCAGCAAGTCATGTTTCCAAGCAGATTGCCATGATGGGTCATAATAGATTGCACTGGGGTAGGAATGCGGACTAAGTGGAAATGCAGGGCTAATCTGTCAGGTCCAACCAAGATAAATATCCCAGCAGTACTGCCATATTTCACAGTGCGTAGTGTTGACTACAGATCTCCTGACATGATAAATTTTATGGCCAAATGTGGTGGCATTTTGCAACCCTGGGTCTACTAAGGATGGTTGGTCCTTCTCTGATGGGGTCAATTGTGATAAATGGCCCTGTTGAACTCCCCATGAAATATGACATTTCAGGTTAGCCAAATTCTCTTTGATGCGCATGTCCCAGTTAGCCTCAAGACATTTACCAGAGAAGCTTTTCTAGTTGGAAGACTGAAATGGTACCAGATATGACCTTCTCATCTTCCTTACTCTTTTGTCAGCAATGAAAAAGAAAGTGGTAGAATCTCTTTCCCAGGAAGACTGTGGACAGATTTCCCTCTAGAGTGACAGGAGGTGGAGGGCACTACCTGGGAGGAGGAGAAGGAAAGAGATAATTGGTTCAATCTCCTGCATCTTTTGTTAATTCCCCTGACATGGAGTCACCAATTCGTTTTGGAGGAAGTTGTCTTTCCCTATACAAGAGGCCTGAGTAGCCAATAAACTGATGCTACGTATTTCTCCAAGGAAACTGACATTTTATCCAGAGCAAGCCAAAATGATGTTTCCATACACAGAATTATGTATATGCTTCGTAAGAAAAGAAAGCTTGAAAACTTCTGTAGACCACCCCATTTCCCATCTTTTCAAGACTAGTTTATGAATGACAGTGATGATAAAAGTGCATGGTACCTGCAGGCTGATGTCAGCATACCCTGTCTCCAGTTAATTCAACCTTGCACACAAGAGCACAAACTGTCATAGTTTAAGATCTGTCACAAAATAACTATGTGACCCCGGACAAGTAACTAACCTCTGAGCCTTGGGTTTCTCAGATGTAATGAACCCAAATTTCCTTCCGTTGCGAACTTCTAGTAGGTAGTACAACAATGTGTTTAAGAGCACAGACTCTGGAACCAGGCTGCCTGAGTTCAAAACCTGTATCCTTCACATAATACACAAGGACCTTGAGAAATTTCTTTAATCTCTCTGTTCCATTTTTCTCATCTGTGAAATAGGGCTGATAATCAAAGCACTCAATACATAGGGCTGTGGTGAGCATTAAATAATTTAATATATGCAAAGTGCTTCTAATCAAGGACAGAAGATAGTGAGTTTTCAATAAGTGTTTGCAATTATTATGCTAGGATTCTACGTACATGGTATTCAAGTAATGGTGACCAGTCCAGTACGTGAGCTGTTACATAGTAAAACAATTAACATTTTTTTATAATCTCACCGTCACCTGTAAATGGACTCCTCATGTGGACAAATTGTTATCAACAAACAACAGGAACAGAACTACATAATATTAATCATTATACTTCTATTTTCTTTATCAGTTTATGTCACCATCATATCCACAAATTGTAATATTTTAAACTCTTTCTTCCCCTGAATTAGTCCCACCCCCATCTTCTTACTCAATGAACACACACACACACACACATACATACACACAAGTACTCAAACCTCAGTCATTACACAAATCTGTTTTAACTTCAACTGCCCAATATTTCAACACCACATCCTCTCTTTTCCATTCCTGTAACAATCACACATGGGATGCATTCAATAAAGTTTCCTTGATGATGACGATGCTAATATCGTCATATGAACATAATGGTCTTAGATTAGCAAATTGTATTTGTTATTTTCAAAGTATACAGGTAAATCATATGTGCTTTATTCATTCATTCATGCAGCTGTAAGCCTACCATATATTAAGCCCTGAAAAATCTCTTTTGGGCCCAAAACAATGATGTAACACATCAAAATCTCATCTAAATTTACATTCAGGCAAAATCTTAGTTATTATCTTATGGCCAAGCCATAGAGCATCCATTTTGTAAGCAATTACTTACAGAAAATAATTCATTAAATTCCTAATTGTTTTTCTTCTTAGGACTTTGCTTTGGTCTATAGATACATTTTTCTAGTTGTGACTTCCTCATCTGAATATTAAGGAAGTTTGACTAAATAGTCTCAGAGGTCACTTTCTGTTCTAATGTTCTGTGAAACAAAGACAAAAATAGTTCCCCATGATTAGGACTTAAGGAAATAATATCAGCCAGGAAATATAATGGATTCTAAAATAATGACAAAAAGGATATGCACAAAATTGATTATTTCTGGGTGGTCAGCTTGTGGATGAATTTTATTACTACCTTAATGTTCTCTGTCTCTCCTCTTTATTCTTTTCCTGTTTGGTTGCACTATTATTATATGGGCTGCCAAAAGAAGTAAAGTTTGATCAGCTTTCCTGGAACATTAAGTCTGGAGAAATTCTGAGGGGATACTCCTGGCTCCCACTTGATTGATGGGTCAGTTGAGCAACAGCTGACATATAATGAAAAAATCATAGACTTCAGAGGCCAAAGACAAAAGTCCCACTTTTTCTTTCAGCTTTATATTCCACTACAAACAATTCACGTTTCTTCTCTGAGGCTCAGGTTCAGCATCTATAAAATGCATATCCTCACAATTGAAGGCACAACCTTTGCCTGGCTGTCTAGCTATGTCATCAGTGCAAGAAAGACATTGCTATTCCTTATCTTCCAAGTGTGAGAGAAGAAACTCATTGAGGTTAAAAGAGGTAGTATAAGTGAAAGTACCTTGTAAATCTCAAAGTTCTACATGCATTTTGTTGTAGTTGTTACTGTTAGATTACCCCAACCAAATATTAAGCCTTTATGCCTACGTGATTACAGTAATGCAGACAATAATATAAACTTTGATTATAAGTAGACATGTTTGTTCTCCTTAATCTGAGATATACAGAAAGAAATTCAAGAGGAGAGTAGCACTTCCTTTTTCCACTAAACTTCAAGCATGGTAGGAGTGGCCTATGTCTATCTTGTACACCAGTGGGCATTTCTAGCACATAGTAAAGAGCCTGGAATATAGAAGGAGTTCAGTAAGTATAGTAAAACTCTTCCAATGATGGATGTGATTCCATTTTATGATTTCCATAAAATGCTTGATTGCATTATTGCAAGATTAAGGAAAAGGCCATGCAGTTTGCTAGCTCAAGGCTGTTGGGTGGGCAATCTAAATTCATCTAGTCCCATGGCTGTGACTTGGTCCCACTTTACTGTCATCTTCTCTGGCTTAAATATTGATTCCAGGTCTTCTGGCTGGCTGAGATCTCCAGGATGGGAAATACAATTATAGACATATCTTTGCACCTTTTCCCCTCCTTATCTGGGTAGGAATAAAGAACTTTGGAAATATGAGGACCCATTCTCTGGCTCCACACTTCCCAAGAAAAACTTTCTCTACTGTTTCTTTTTTTTTTTTTTTCTTCCATAGGTTTTTGCAGAACAAATGGTGTTTGGTTACGAGTAAGTTCTTTAGTGATGATTTTTGAGATTTTGATGCACCCATCACCCAAGCAGTACACACCATACCCAAAGTGTAGTCTTTTATCCCTCATACCCTCCCCACCCCTTCACCCAAATCCCCAAAGTCCATTGTATCATTCTTATTCCTTTGCATTCTCACAGCTTAGCTCCGACTTAGGAGTGAGAATATATGATGTTTGGTTTTCCATTCCTGAGTTACTTCACTTAGAATAATAGTATCCAGTTCCATCCAGGTTGTTGTAAATATCATTATTTTGTTCCTTTTCATGGCTGAATAGTATTCCATGGTATATATATATATATATGTATATATATATATATATATATATATATATATGTATATATATATATATATATATATATATATACATTTCTTTATCCACTCATTGATTGATGGGTTCCATATCTTTGCAACTGCAAATTGTGCTGCTATAAACATGCATGTACAAGTATCTTTTTCGTATAATGACTTCTTTTCCTCTGGGTGGATACCCAGTAGTGGGATTGCTGGATCAAATGGTATTTCTACTTAGAGTTCTTTAGGGAATCTCCACACAGTTTTCCATTGTGGTTGTACTAGTTTACATTCCCAGCAGCAGTGTAAAAATGTTCCCTTTTTACTGCATCTCCACCAACATCTATTTTTTAAAATTTTTTTATTATGGCCATTCTTGCAGGAGTAAGGTGGTATTGCACTGTGGTTTTGATTTGCATTTCCCTGATCATTAGTAATGTTGAGCATTTTATTATATGTTTGCTGGCCATTCGTATATCTCCTTTTGAGAACTGTCAATTCATGTCCTCTGCCCATTTTTTGATGGGTTTGTTTTTTTTCTTGTTAATTTGTTTGAGTTCCCTGTAGCTTCTGGATATCAGTCCCTTGTCGGATGTATAGACTGTGAAGATTTTCTCCCACTCTGTGGGTTGTTTGTTCACTCTGCTGATTGTTTCTTTTGCTGTGTGGAAACTTTAGTTTAATTAAGTCTTATCTATTTATCATTGTTTTGTTGCATTTGCTTTTGGATTCTTGGTCATGAAGTCTTTGCCTGAGACAATGTCTAGAAGGGTTTTTCCAATGTTATCTTCTAGAATGTTTATGGTTTCAGGTCTTAGATTTAAGTTCTTGATCCATCTTGAGTTGATTTTCATATAAGGTGAGAGATGAGGATCCAGTTTCATTCTTCTACATGTGGCTAGGCAATTATCCCAGCACCATTTGTTGAATAGGGTGTCCTTTCCCCACTTTATGTTTTTGTTTGCTTTGTCAAAGATCAGTTGGCTGTCAGCATTTTACTTTATTTCTGGGTTCTCTATTCTGTTCCATTTGTCTATGTGCCTATTTTTATTGCAGTATCATGCTGTTGTGGTAACTATGGACTTATAATATAGTTTGAAGTTCGGCAATGTGAAAATGACCATACTGCCAAAAGTAATCTATAAATTCAATGCAATTCCAATCAAAATACCACCATCATTCTTCACAGAACTAGGAAAGACAATCCTAAAATTCATCTGGAACCAAAAAAGAGCTTGCATTCCCTGCTATTTCTTCACCTGATCTCACCCTCCCCTTTCTAATCAGTCCCCTCTCTTTCCCGGAGAAGATAAGAAATCCAATCAGGGACTGAGCAGAGGACCAATATTTATTACCAACACTCACTGTGTTTTACTATTGGTAAATTAAATGAATATAGAGTTAAAAGAATGACTTAGATGAATAAAAGTGGCATATTTAATATTTAACATATTAAATGAAACTGGTATATATTGAGATAAAGGATATTCCCAAAATGATTTGAATTTTTTTTCAGAGAAAAAGAGGTGAGAAAGGGATCAAAGAGAAAAAGAGAAACAGAGACATTTGTACTAAGAAATGACCCAGTTGTGTCTTTAAAGATAGACCACATTTTGAGAAGCAGGCAGACCCACAGACAAAACTCTCCCAAACAGCAATTTTTTAATTCCTTGGCTTCCACTATGAAATCAATTACTTTTTCATGAATAGTAAACTTACTCTCTCCCATACTCTTCCAACTTGTCTAAGATAGAGTCTATCATTGGATTATTTAATTGGATCAGCTCACTCTTCATGATAAGCATGAGCATTACACAGTATTTTATACTCTCAATTTGAAGGAACCTTACACACCTGCCCCATCAGTTGGTTACCATCTTAGCTTACCAAATTTATGATCTCTGAGCTTCCATGACCACTCACAGCTGTCTTGATTTTCCCTGGGGCTACAGCAATGATGGTTGAGAGAAATTCATAAGTGTTTGGTTTTGAAGTACTGTGTTGGACTCATGAGACTGGAGTAAGAAAAGAGAGGAAGTTTCTGTTTCTCTCAGCTTTCATTTTAACAAGATTCCAGACTGACATAATTTTCCAACCAAGTGGGACCAATTTAAATACCAGGATATGGTGATTTTTTCTTACTATTTGATTTTAGTATTTCACTTTTTAACTAGGAACCATAAGGCATCATTCAATAAATATTTAATAGACTGTTATAATATAGAAAGTACCCTGGTAAGTCTTGCAGAAGACATAAAGGAAAATAAAACTTGACTTGTTTCCAATCCAGTTATGCCATTTCATATACATGCAATGCAGTTAAATATATGTGATAGCATAAATGAACTAGAAGCAAACTCTCTCTCTCTATGTATATATATATATATGTCCCATTTATCCCATTATTTAATATTTAAATATGCCACTTTTATTCATATATACACACACATATATACACACACACAAATTTTTGTGTACATATATATGTATCTATATCTATTGTCTATATCTATTGTCAACTGAAGAATAATAAGGTTCATAAATTTGGAAAGAAGAGCTTTATTTCTCCTAAATGATTGCAGCCTGCAGGTGGCCATTCTGACAGGCCAGAAAGTGTAGCATCCAGTCACAAGCCAAAAACAGGAACTTTGAGGGAGACTTAAAGGGAACAGAAATTTATGCTGAGTGGAGTGGCCAAGTATACACATTTAATAAGCTATAGGAGGAGTCATTAATATTTATGAACAGAGAAAGATGCACATGTGCAATTGAGATTTACATCCCTTCCTGGGTCACATGTACAAAAAGTGATGGCATCAGCATGATCTAAGGGTGGAGTTTTCAGCCCTCTGAGGTCAAAAGATAAAGCAGAGGACACAAAAATCCTCATTGTACACCCTCTATAGACTGGCCAGAACCACTCCATTGGCCCTGGTCTCTTATCAGCAAGGAATGCCATTCAGCTGTTGTATTAAAACCACAAAAAGGGAGGATCAGCCTCAGGGGTTGGTTGAAATCAGCAGTAGAGTGAATCTTTCAAAAGGGCTGGTTTCTGTTTAACCCTCAAGGAAAAAGTCTAATGCAGTTAGCAAAGAAGGGTGTATAACGAGGTGAATCTGCCCTCTTATCACTTTATGGCTAGGAACTCTGTTTTCAAGGTTTCCCTAGGGTCCCCTTGGCCAAGAGGGGTTCAGTTCAGTTGGTTGGAGAGATCAGAATTTCATTTTTATTTCTCACTCTATAGATAGATATATAGACAGATGATAGATAGATAGATAGATAGATAGATAGATGATAGATAGATAGATAGATAGATAGATAGATAGATGATAGATAGATAGATTCTATAATAACTCGCAATATAAGACAGCATATAGGCTCCAATAGGGGAATGGCAATATGTAAAAAGGAAGAGTGGAAATATCAGAGAAGAATCAAAAGATATGAACCCCAACTCCACACACAAAAAAATAGATACTTTTTTTTAATGAGGAGTGTGGAGTCCTGATAAGCAACAAGGATGGAGACTAGCTGTCAAGATAGAAGAAAGAAGAAAAGGGGGAGAGGAAAACCAGCTCTCACAAGAATGCTGACTAACCATCATTTTCTTGCACAAACACCCTGTCACAGGATGCCTGGGGTGGAAAGGCCTGCCAGTTAAAAATCATCCCAATGTATTTTTAGCAAAGCAGCATGACCCTAACCACATATAGCCCCTAGAGCATGACCCTATAAAACTTCCCTCCAGCCCTTGACTCTTCTCAAACAACCCCTTCTCTGCTGTGCTGCCCATTGCTTCCTTGCAACATACTTTCTCTCTAATAAACCTGCTTTCTTTAACTCACTACTGTCTTGGTAAATTCTTTTGCCACCCACAATGCCAGCCCCAGTCAGTCACAACCCACGACAAAGAGGATTTCAACTGATGGAGAAGAGGTTGGCAGATATGAGATAACCCAGTCAACTTGAGAAATATTGAGAAATATTAAGAAATCATGTTTAAATGACACTTTAGTGCTGAAATTTAAAAGCCATCAGAGTGAAGAATTTGGCCTTCATGCTACAAATAAGAAAAAGCCATTCAAGGATTCTTAGTAAAGTAACATCAAGAATGTAATATTTAGGAGGATCCATCTATCAGCATTAGGTAGACTCATTTAAAGAAAAGTCGCTTGTAGACAGAGAATCTAACACAATGAAACTTCATGGGAAGGTAGAATCAGTGGACTGATCTGGCTTCAAATTCCATTCACTAGCTCTATGGTCTCAAGCAATTTACTCAACTTCTCTTTGGTTTCACAGTTCCCCCAACTGTAAAAGAGAAATAAGAAAAGAAAATTTACCAGCTTGTGGTCAAGATTAAATCAGATGGTGTATGTAAAGTGCCTAACAAGGAATTGGCTCAGTCTTTGTTTACGGAAGAATGTCTTAATTTTGCCTTCACTTTTGATGGATGATTTTGTTAATTATACAAACCATGATTGACAGGTCTTTTTCTTTTACCACTTTGAATATGTTACTCCATTGCCTTCTGGCCTCTGTTGTTTCTGATGAGCTATAAGGCATTTTTCATGTTATTGTTCACTTCTACACGTTGGGTCATTTTTCTCTTGCTGCTTTCAAGTTTCTCTTTTTGTTTCTGGCCTTCAACAGTTTGACTGTGATATGTATGATTCAGATCTTTTTTGTTTATCATTCTTGGGGTTCTCTGAACTTATTCTGCCACTTTGGAAATAATTGGCTGAGCCCGTCTTTTAAGTAATGTTTGCCAATACAAACGTATAAAGTTTCATTAAGTGTGAAGTTTAGCTTATTAATATTTAGCTTAGAATTTATCTTAGAATCATTTTCCTTCTTAGGTTGCAGTATTTTTCTTTTACATTTTGCTCCACTAGCCACCTTATAAGTTACTTCACCACTGACATACTTTACTTGCCCTCAGAAATCAGACAGAATGGATACGGTACTAGTTTCTGTGATATAAAGAAATAATTTGTAAATTCATCGGTTGCATTTAGTAAAAACTAATATTTATTGGTCATTCCCTCTAATCTCCAATTCTCTTTCTAAGTACTTTGCAAATATGATCTCATATAATCATCCTCACAAACCATATACTATATACTATATATTGTCTCACTTTACAGATGAGCAAACTAAGGCTTAGAGGGGTTAAATAACTTCTCTTGGTTGCACAGCTACTAGTAAGTGGCTGAACCAGATTCAGTTGACCAGTCTGACTCATAAGCACTATACATTACTGTCTGAATTGAGGCATGCTTCTTTAATTTTGTATTTCTTTTCCCAAAGGCAGAAATTTATTTCAAGTCTCCAACCTTCATTTTAACTTGAACATAATGATAATGTGCTTTCTATCAGGGCCTTTACTTATACTCCAACACAAGAGGCAATATTGCAAAGTGTCTCTTGTACCCTGATTTTGGTAATAGATTATCTGGATTCAAATCTAAGTCCACCTCTTTGCTATCTGTATTGACAAGTAATTTAAAATCTGTGTGTCTTGGTTTTCTCATCTTAATTCAGTATAATAACAGTAACTACCACTTAGTACTGCAAAATGCTAGGACAGTCTAACCCAAAGTAAGCACTCAATAAACGTTAGATGTTATTATTACCTTCAATCTTTTACATTGTACTTATCAGATTATGCTATAATTTTCTGTTTGTCTGATTTTCCTATTAACTATTAACCCCAAAAGGCAGAGACTATATCATTTTCATCTTTGTAGCCCTGAAGCCTATCAGTATCTGAAACATAGTACTAATACATTATATTTTTAAGGGATAAATGGATGAAAGAGTTTTTTCACTGGGCAAGCTAACATTTTACATCAGATTTTCAGCCTAGAAAAAAATAGCCAGGTATTCTCTGTTAATTTTCAGAACGTGGTAAGTTCACCACATACACAGCAGTAAACTGCAGATGGCAAGGGAAAACTCCCCGCAAACAGAGAGAAAAGAGATGTCTGTGGCCCTAGCTCACTACACATCTCTGAAAAATCTAGTTTATGTAATTCCACAGAAGCTAATGAGAAGCAATGAGGACTAATGGCCCAGAAGTTCTCTTGATTTCAGAATAATCCATGCCAATCTTACTTTGTTCAAGGCATACATGCTTTTGGGTAGTTGTCCGCTGGTAGGTGTTTCATTTTCCCTTGTAATTAATGATTTGCTTCTATCGTCCATCCCACCATTCCCTCTCCCTCATCTTCACATGGTCCACATACACATCAGAGGAAATGTGTGTGTTCATGTACCATATTAGCCTCTTGAGAGGGCTTACATTTGACATTTTTAGTCTCAAGAGAAAAAAAATGACCAGAAAATTTAATAGTACTGTTTTATATGTGTATATATATGTACATTTACATACATGCACATATACATATAGGCACATGGATATATATATATATATATATATATATGTGCATATATACATCCAACTAAAAAAAGAGTTAGCTTATTGGTATCATTAGGAATTCAATACAAAAAACATGGACTGACCTAGAGGCTGGGTGTGGTGGCTCACACCTGTAATCCCAGCACTTTGGGAGGCTGAGGTGGGTGGATCACAAGGTCAGGAGATCGAGACCATATGGCTAACAAGGTGAAAAAAACTAGCCAGGCATGGTGGTGCGTGCCTGTAGTCCCAGCTACTCGGGAGGCTGAGACAGGAGAATGGCGTGAACCCGGGAGGCGGAGCTTTCAGTGAGCCGAGATTGCACCACTGCACTCCAGCCTGGGTGACAGAGAAAAAAAAAGTCGCAAAAAAACAAAACAAAACAAAAAAAACATGGCCTCCCCTTAGCCCAACACCTAAAGACCTGATCTCTGGAGTGATACCATTTGGGTTTGAAGCTCAGCTCCATCATTTGCTAGCTGTGCCTCTTTTTTCGTAAATCACTTTTCTGAGTATCTATTTCCTCATTTATACCTTTCTCACTGGCTGGTGGTCAGGATTAAATGAGACAATTAGTTAGGTACAGCATTTTCGCAATGTCGGATATGGAAGAAGATGGCAACGTTTTCATCATTCTCATTTTACAGATACAGAAACCGATGGTTACAGATGTTAGCAACCGGCAGCATGTTTTCCTGAAAATTAACTCCGCAAAACCCAACTTTCTAAACATCTAATTTGTTTTATTTACTAAGTTTACTGGTTTGATGAAAATGCTTTTTATACCTTTAAGTGATGAGAAAACTAAAAATCAAACAGGAATATTTTAAGAACTTAAAAGGAAGGTTGAATTTTGGTGTCTCACAATAAACGATCTAGCAAAACGGAAATGTCAACATTTAAAATGGGAATTTCTCAGTTTCTGTTGATCTCTAGATCCATTTTAACATTATTTCTGTTTTGTCAGATTTTAGCAGTTTTAGGAATTTTTCAGTCAATTTTTAAAATTCTTTGCATTTATTAATTTATAGTCAAGGAATATTAGAGGTACTAATCATGTAATCTACTGTAATAAAATATTCTGAACAGCTCCACTTTCTTTACATACTTTGAAATTTTTAACCCTTTTATGTCCAGTATGTCATTTAACTTATAACTATCCCAATTGTCTCTTATTGGCAAATAGAATTTCTGCGTTTCCCATCTGATGAGATTTTTCTCCAATTTATGTTTATTTAAGATGCTTTTGGATTTAATTTTAAATTCTTAATTTAATTTAAATAGTTAATGTAATTCAATCTTTCCTTAATCAAAATAACTGAAAATTGAACTTAAATTAAAATAAAGATTTAATTCCACTTAAAATGGAAGCTCAATTTAAAATTAAAATTTAATTTAATTTAAAATTGTGATTATTTCACATGCTTTTGAATTAAATTTAAATTTTAAATTGTTACAGATACAAATTGAAACTTGATATGCCATTTGAGGTATTGGCAACAGAATATTAAAAGTGCTTGAAGTTTGAAAAAATATAAAATGACATTCAAAAGCATCCAAATTCACATCCAAAAGAAGTAACTGAAACAATTCTAACATGTATAAAAGTCAAAATGTTGGCTGGAAAATAGCATTTTTAATTGAACGTCTTATGATTTTTTAAATTCTTGACCATTTTTCTCAGTTACCATATTAGACTTAGTTTAATTCATATTCCTGTTAGGCTGACTAACATTGTTAAAAACAATCAGAACTGGTTATTTGGTTAACAGATCATCAGGATGATGATGGATCTGCAATGGATCTGCTTCCTAGGCAATTTTCCCACAGTTACATACTGGCAGCCAGTTTTAGAGCCAAAATCTCCTTCAGACATAGTCAATTCTCCTTTCGGTGCAAGAATTTAGAGAATATAGGCCAAAGAAACTCAAATGGAAAGTCCGCCATGGTTAGTCTACTTGAGCAAGTTTTACATGACCATAGATTACCCAGTGCCAGGTTAAGTGAAATTTTGGTTTTGAGTACATAATCAGAACAGTTAAGCAATATGTTATGGGTTGCTTCCACATTTTGTGTTAAAGGATAAAGCTTCCATTTAGTGTTCTCCATATTTTCAGCTAAATATTATCTCCCAAACATCCTTTTGATCAAACAAGAAGGAAACTCCACTTTCTGATCCCTCATTATTATAAACTACTTTAGTTAAACAGTCAAACTTTGAAGCACACCATAATATTTTTATATTGTTGCTTTTACTTCTTAAGGAAGTTGGTAAAATTCTCTCTTTTAGGAGAAAAGCAAGATGATACACTAAGGAGAAAAACAAACATATTTTGATGAGTACCCAAAAAAACTAGAAAACAAACAATAGTTGCCTCTTTCTTCCAACATCAAACAGTTTTGTCTCATTATTTTGAATATATGGTTACTGTTTGGGAAACTACTGTCACCAATGTTTGTGAAAAAATGTTACTAAAATACATATTTATACTATCTCTTTTCGAGAGTTATATAAATCCCTATTTATTTAAAGAAATGTCATACATTTCAATGATTTTATTTCCTTTCTCTAATAAAAGACATTTTAGAAAAAGCCAATAAAATTAAGAAAGAGCAAGGAATGGTATGTCATGCACTGTGTATAGCTGTTCAGTAAATGATATTTTATGTTGATAAGGAGAAGTAAGAGAAAAATAAGAAGTACAATTCTAAGGGCATTATTTTTTAATTTATGCTGCAAAACAGAATTATTTAGTCACACCTCTAAATTTAGTATAAAATCAGTGATGAGGCAATCACTAAAATGTAAATCAGGCAGAAGAGAATAAAAACCTAAGACCTACTTTTTAACCATTTTCTTTGTGAGTAGAGAAGAAAACATGTTCCATGGTGGATGTGTTTTTGGAATTCAATCGATTGTTATTTTTTTTAAAGCACCAGGATAGGTCAATATGATTGTCATTTTAGTTACCGATCAAGTGCCAATTATCTGTCAGCAATATATTCATTTATTTAATCTTTCAGATAATACGAGGGAACTTCAAAAACTCCATGAAAAATTGAATTGAAAGATGTAAATATAAACTTTCTCAACATAAGCTCCATCAAGTTCAAGACACTTTCATAAATGATCATACCAGCCACTTAGTCCATCTCTAAAGAATTGAGGGTACTGGGAATTTAACCAATGTGGTCTTCTTTACATTATTAACATGGATGTTTTTCACAGATTTTGTAAGATTAGGAAACAAAAAGAAGTTAGAAGCAGCCAAATCAGGATTGCAAGGTGAATACCTAATGATTTTCCATCAAAACTCTTGCAAAATTGCCCTTGTTTGATGAGAAGAATGGAGTATTGTCATAATGAAGGAGTCTCTGGTGAAGTTTTTCTGGGCATTCTTCTGCTGAAGATTTGGCTTTCTCAAAACACTCTCATAATAAGCAGATGTTATCATACTTTGGTCCTACAGAAAGTCAACAAGCAAAATGCCTTGAGCATCCTAAAAAAAAAAACTGTTGCCATGACCTTTCCTCATAGATCGTCTGCTTTTAATTTGATTGGACCACTTCCACCTCTTGGTATTGCTGTGATTGTGCTTTGTCTTCAGAATTATACTGGTAAAGTCATGTTTCATCTCCTATAACAATTCTTTGAAGAGAGGCATCAGAATCTTAACCCTACTTTTTAAAAATGTCAGTTGAAAGCTCTGGTCTTGTCTGCAGTTGATCTGGGCACAACAGTTTTGGCACCCATTGGGTGGAAAGTTGCCCAACTTTAATTATTCCGGCAGAATTATGTAACCTGAACCAATAGAGATGTCTATGGTATTGGCTATTGTTAATGTTGTTAATCATTGGTCCTCCTCAATTAGGACATGAACAAGATAAATTTTTTCCTCAAAAATTGATATGGATGGTATGCTGCTGTGGATCTTAAAACAAATCATTCATTTGTAAACTTCTGATTCCTTTAGGGCATAGTCCGCATAAACTTTCATATAGCATCAATGATTTTGCCACCCTTCCACCCAAGCTTGACCATAAATTTGCTATTCATTCTTGTTTCAATTTTAGCAGAATTTGGCCAGCTATGGTAGCTCATGCCTGTAATTCCAGCACTTTGAGAGGCCGAGGCAGGAGGGTCACTGGAGCTCAGGAGTTTGAGACCAGCCTGGGCAAAATAGTGAGACCTCTTCTCTACAAAATATAAAAAAAATAGCCAGCATGGTGGCATGCATCTGTAGTCCTAGCTACTAAGGAGACTGAGGTGGGAGGATTATTTAAGCCTGGGATTTTGAGGCTGCAGTGAGCCATAGTCACACCATTGCACTCCAGCCTGGATGACAGAGCAAGAACCTGTCTTAAAAAATAAATAAATAAAAATATTTAGCAGAATTCACATTACACTTAGAGGGCCTCTTTTCAAACTGATGCCTTATCCTTCTGAGTCTTTCAAACTAGATTCTGTTCAGACATGTTATAAGATGTTAGCATGAGTTTATTTGGGTGCAAAAAATTTTTGAAATCCATTCATAATACACATTCCCATGATCTTTTCGAAGACCACTCATATTATACCACTATTTTATAGATAAAGAAATGAAATTATAAAGGTTAAGGACCTCATCCAATGTCTAATGGCTTATAAGCAAAAGAATCAAGATTGATAGTTGTAATTCTAGATATTCAATTTTTCCTCTTTCCTGTCAGCTGCCATGAAGTTGCATCCCTCTCTTCCTACATAGCATTCGTTAAGTGAAAGCAGATCATTGGGCAGAGAGACTTACAGCCCAGGTGTAAGCACACACTTAGCATTTGGTTTTCATCTCTAAAATCTCTGGCGCCACAGAAATGAAGCTTTCTGAGGCAGAATTTTAGGTGCCAATTCAAAATTCCACATGCTACTGAAGCAAACATTTATTTTCATTATTATTCCTTAGTATACTAGATGTGAGAAGGATAAATGTGAACTCTCTGCTTCTTGGCCAGACTGCAAGTTTATGACATGATATGAAATTTTTGGTGAAATCACCCGACTCTCCTCTACCAGTGAAACGATTTCTTATACAATCAAATGATCATATTGAGATACACACTTTAAGAAAGTTATTTTTTTCTCCATCTAAAAATACTTACATAATCAATGGTGTCATGTACATACTAGGCAACACTATGAAAATAATTCCCTATTACTTCAAGCTGGTGCAACCAATATTGTTGAATTTTTTTTTTTTTTTTGAGACGGAGTCTCCCTCTGTCACCAGGCTGGAGTGCAGTGCTGTGATCTCAGCTCACTGCAACCTCCGCCTCCGGGGTTCAAGCGATTCTCCTGCCTCAGCCTCCCAAGTAGCTGGGACTACAAGTGCGCGCCACCATGCCCAGCTAATTTTTGTTAATTTTAGTGGAGATGGGGTTTCACCATGTTGGCCAGGATGGTCTCAATCTCTTGACCTTGTGATCCGCCCGCCTCAGACTCCCAAAGTGCTGGGATTACAGGCGTGAGCCACCACGCCCGGCCTTCTTTAATTTCTTAACATCCTCTACATGCAACTGTCTCACAAGCCAGGTCAGTACCAGCCAAAAAGTTGCAGAAAAGAAGCAGAGAAAAAAAGGATGATACACTAAGAGGAATAAAAAGGTTATTAATAGTTGCAGAATTAGACAGCCTTGCTAAATGAAAAGGATGGAGATGGCGGTTTCATAATTGCCTCTGATTGATTGATATAACAAATGTAACAATAGCAGATGATGTACAGCACAGCTCCAAACAGCAATGTCACAGCCATCAAAACACAACAGCAGACACTCTTTTTTAAAACAAATCTGTTTAATCTCTGAAAGTTTATCTGGTTCACTGACTCCAGTATCTGATTTTTGTTCTCTGGAGATATTTGAGCCATGGGATTTGTGCGTGGCCTAGGTTGGTGGAAACAGGGTCTCCTGCCCAGAGCATTGTGTGCTGTCACTGCCAAGAATCCCATGGAATCAATAGTCAAAATATAAGGTGGAGAGAGCCAAAGATAGTTTTCTGGGAAAATGAGACCTAATGAGGCAATAATTCAATAGAAAATCTGAACCAAAAATTGGGGCTTGAGGCACAGAATCAAGGACAGAAGGAACAGGAGAGGAGAGTAGGAAACCTTGAATAAAGTACAGGCAGGAGTCAGTGTAAGCAAATTGTGAAACAGAACCCATTGGCCTCTGCCGTCCCAAAGGCCCAAGGCCATCATGGGAGGGCAGTTAACGTTGAAAAAGCCAAAGAGCTAGAGGATATGAATGGAAACTAATAATGTCCTATAATCCCCAAACTGAAATGCTAATGGAAGATCTTTCATAGAAGAGAAATTTTTAAACAATTACCAAAAATAATTTCTCAGTTATTTAACCCTAGAATGTAAAATAGTGGATGGGGAAGATGTTTTGGAATTCTGCAAGACTTGAGTTGAGGTCTAGACATTTTCTCTGACTTTGTGTGCTTTGGTTAGTAACTTTTCTTAGCCAAGACTCAGTTTATCAGTCTGTTTACACATTGCCATAAAAAATACCCAAGACTGGGTAATTTATAAAGGAAAGAGGTTTAATTGACTCACAGTTCCGCATGGATGGGGAGGCCTCAGGAAACTTACAATCATAGCAGAAGGCAAAGGGAAAGCAGGCACACATTCACAAGTCAGCAGGAAAAAAAAGCAAGTGAAGGAGGAACTTGCCAAACACTTATAAAACCATCAGATCTTGTGAGAACTCACTCACTATCATGAGAATAGCATGGAGGAAACTGCCCCCATGATTCAATCACCTCCCACCAGGTTCCTCCCTCAACACCTAGGGATTACAATTCAAGATGAGATTTGAGTGGGGACACAAAGCCAAACAATATCATTAAGCCTCCTGAGAATAATAATAGTGTTTATCTCACAAGGTTTTATAAAGACAAAATGACACACTCCACATAAAGTGCTTAACATGTTAAACAACACATAGAAAGTATCATATACTTTTGCTTAAAGGAAATGCTTTATTCAGGTATAACTGACCTATAATAAACTACACATATTTAAGTTGCACAATTTTATGAGTTTTAACATATGTATAGGCTCATTAAACCATCTCCACAATTAGAAAAATGAACACGCTCATCACCCCCAAAAAGTTACCTTGTGTCATTTTCTCTACTTCTTTCCTTCTGTTCTCACCATCACTCCCCCACATTGCATCTCGAAAAACAAATTATTTTATTTCTGTCATTATAGTTTTTATTCTTTAGAATGTTATACTTATGGAAACATATAGTATGTACTCTTTTAGTGCGGAGGGGTGGTCTAGCTTTTGTCATTCAGCATAGTATTTTTGAGATTTATTGTGTCAGGAGTCTCCAAACCACTCGTAGGTTCAATAATGTTCTAGGATTCCAGTGTCTGATTTTTCTTCTCTGGAAAATCATTAAATAATTAATTATGATGTATTTAGGGTTTCTTATGCTTTGAACTTCCTGTATCTGTGGGTTTAAAGTTTTCCTCAAATTCTAAAAATTAACAGACATTATTGTTCTGTGCTGGAAATGTATGAGGCTAAACAGCCTTTATCCCAAGCATACGTCAATATGGATATAATAAGCAAATCACAGTGGGAAAGGGAGAAGAAAATAAAAAATACACATATATATATATATATACACTCACCAGACTATGGAGGAAGCATCACCAGCCCAGGAAGCAACAGCCTGGGCTCCAGTGTCAGCTGCCCATCCGTGCACAGATGAGGAGAGGTCTCATGAAGCTCTGGCGTGGTCTGGGACCCTAGCTCTTTTCTAACTATTCGCTTGGTGTGAGGCCGAGTCACTAGGGCCCTTCATGACTGGGCTCAAAGAACACAAAAACATCAACTTGCTTTTGCGACTGTCTGTTATTTTTCAGTAACTAACATACAGGAATAGATTGAAATAAAGATTTCTCTGAAACAGTGCCAGATGAACGCCTCAAGCGGCTACCTGTTCCAGGACTTGATGACCATTGTTTGTGTCCATGTTCAATTCCTCCACAATTATTTATTTAAAAACTGTCTGTCTCAATTCTTTCTCTCTTCTCTTTTGAGGATTTCAGTTACACAACATTAAACAACTTCAAGTTATCTTGAATTTTTCATTTTTTTTTGCCTTTTATGTATTTCATTTTGGATAGTATTTATTGCTAAATCTTTAAATTTACTTATCTTTTCTTCTACAATGCCTAATCTGATGTTAGTCACATCCAGGGCAGTTTTTTTTTTTTTTTTTTTTATCTCAGACATTATAGCTTGCATGACCAGAAGTTTAATTTGGATCTTTTTATATCTTCTATATTCCTACTTAACATCTACAATCTTACCTCTAAGTTATTGAAAATATGAAATACTGTATGTTAAAGGATACAAAATGGCAGATATGTAGGATGAACAAGTTTAGAGATCAAGTGTACAACATTAGGACTAACGTTAATAAAATTATATTGCATTAGGGATTTCTGTTAAGTAAGTAGAATTTAGCTGCACTTGTCACAAGAAGAAAGGAATTATGTGAGATGATAGATATATCAGTCAGCTTCACTTTAATAAGATTTTACTATCTATATGTATCCTATAACATCATGTTTTAAGCCTCAAATATACACAATAAAATTTATTTTGAAAAATAAATATGTTTTAATATTCTTATCTACTAATTCAGTCTTCTGTGACATTTTGGGTTATGGACTGTATATTCTTACTTCTTCACATGCTTAATTATTTTCTATTGAATGCCAGACATTGTGAAGTTTATTTCATTGAGTGCTGGAGACTTTGGTATTCCTGTACATATTCTTGAGCTTTGTTCTGGGACAAAGTTAGGTTACAGAGAATCAACTTTCCGGCCCACTTTTAAGCTTTGTTATGCAATAACATTGCAGCATGTAGGGCTAGGTCTGATTTTAACCCACCATTGAAGCAAAACTCTTCTGAGTATTCTATCCAATGTACCATGAATTATGAAGTTTTCTGCTTTGGCTAATGGGGCAGGAACTATTTCTGGTCCTGTGTCAGTTCTCAGCATGCTTCCTGCTAATCGTTTTGGATGGTTATTTTCCCAGTCTTGACTAGTTTCCTCATACATACACTGCTCAATATTCAGATGAAGACTCGACAGGGTCTTTTTTGGATCTCCAAAGCTCCTTTCTCTGCAGCTCTCCCCCTTCCATTGTTCCAGCTGCCTTAGCCTCCCCAGACTCCCAGCTCCATCTCAACTCTGGGAGGTTATTGTGCTTAGTTGGTCTCTCCTTCCCTGAGCTACAGCCTGAAGCTTTCAACAGGCAGTAATCTTGGGCACTTTTAGGGCTCATCTTGCATCCCATGTCTCAGAGGTCACTGTTCTTTGTTGTCCAATGTCTAAAAAACAGTCATTTCATAAATTTTCTGGGTTTTTTTTTTATTATTATAGGGAAGAGGGTAAATGTGTTCTCTGTTTCTTTACCTTGGCTGGAAGCCCTACATACTTTTTGAAATATATGAATAAACTTATTTACATCAACATCTTTCATAATTGAATGACAGACTCATCTTTAATTTGCTGTAAGATATTCAATAAACCATTGAAAGCAATGCATATGTTCATGTATGTACATGTTTATGTGTTTCAAAAGAGAGATCCTAGAGAATCTTCAGTCCAAAGGCTTCAAAATTAATTGTTTTTTAAACTGTAGGCTACATCATCAGTAATCTTTGTGTATGTGGGCTACACTAAGCTTATTTTGTTGATAAGATTAATAAATAGAGAAATCTCACCCCTAGCACACATAACAAAAATAGGACATAACATATGAGTTCGTGCATATAAAAGCTTTAGTCATGCTATTTTTTCTCTTTGTCAGTCATCTTTCATAGTGTCCCAGTTTCTTGAGGTAATTTTGGTGGAATTAAAACTGGACAGCTCAAAATTATATAATTAAATACATTCAGCTTCAATTAAAAATTATAATTGATTCAAAGCTGCTAACATGACCCCGATAGCAATAACACATGAGCACAAATGACCTACTCATTGACGTATATCAGAAAAGTTTTGAAAAATGGGGGAGATGGGTAGGTAAAACATTTACCATAGAATACCTTTGGTCAGGATGACACATGGTAAACAGCCTGCATGTAGTGCAATGTCTTCCTTTTATAGATGAGGAAACTGAAACCCAAACTTAAATAACATCTCGAGTCACACAGTTGGTGCATTACTAAATATGGATATGACCCAAATCTTTTTATCCTCTGTATTGATTATTAATTTACTTGTTTGTTTTCTCATAAAGGAAATGCCCTTTTCAATGTGGAATCATTTCTCCATATCAGAATATGAGACCCAGAGAGAAGCCACTGTTGAGTCCCAATTCAACTATTCCTACTATCAAGGAGCATCTAACTTGTGATCGATGTTGTTTGAGAAAGTGAAAACCCTCACAATTCATTTAGTAATTCAATTAATGTTTTTTTGGCCATCTTCTCCACACCATTTATCATTCTATTTGCTAGAGATACAGAGGTGAACAAGGCAGACAAGATCCTGCTCTGAAGGATTTTACCTTTTAGTTGGGATGAGAGGAAGGGAGGCACTGAAGATGAAAGACAAGTGTAGAAATATAACTTTAATTCATGATGAGTGACCATATATAGTGAACACTATACAGTGATAGAAAGTGGTTATCATGAAGAATGATATAAATGGATGCATTTGCAATGTACATTGCAGGTAGATATCATGAGACTTTTCAATAGACTGTATGAGAGGAGTGAAGGAAAGAAAGAAATGGGGCTGGGACAGCGGGAGATAGGGAATGGGAAGGGAGGACACCCAGTGGGGAACTGGATGGAGAACAAAGTCAAAAATTCTGTCTAGGCTTCATTAATTGGAAGGTCCCCATTAGAACTGTTTTTCTCAAATTTTACAATTCAGATTCTGATTCAGTTAAGTCTTCGGTAGGCCCAGGGGTCAACATTTCTAACAACATTTCTGGGATGATGTCAGTGATACCGCTACACAGACCATGTTTTCAGTAGCAAGTTCTTAGTTAACCAAGTGGATTATAGTTAAAATAGTGATCTAGAGCTGTATAGAAAGGTAAGAAACTGAGTTATAAAATTTGGTAACAGTTGATATATTCCTTAAAGCCCAAATTAATTGAGAAAATACAGAAGAATTAGCAAACCAGAAAGTTTAGAAGAAAATCCTATAAAATTTAGTAGACAATGTATAAGAAGCCAACATTTGTATAAGACAGAATGTGAATTTAAAATAAGAAGAGAGAAACAGGGATAAATGTAGAATTCAAGAGTCAGAAATAGGTTGTGAGCTGGATATTGCACTATAGTTCCAAAAGGCAGGTAAGATGAAAAACAATCCCGTTTGATTCCCTTTTTGCTAGTCTTATCCTGACCCATTCTATAAGCATCATTTGAAATTTTAGGGTAATAAAAGCTTGGAGTCAAAGACAGAAGGCAATGCCAATAAGTCACTGGAGTTTTGGCTGATGAATTTTAAATAAGAAACTAACAGCTTAAACATTATTCCTTAGACCAACGGCTAACTGAACCTTTTCTGGGAATAGTAGAGAAATATGAGTACATTCAGGGAGTGAGAAAGGTAACACTATGGCTGAATTCTGGTGGAACTGTAAGTTAAAAAAGAGAAGGAAGATCCCCTAAAGGTCCATTCAAAGTATTTAAATTTGCACTCACCAAAGCATGTATTAATGTTTTAACAGCTGCAGTGGTTAAGTATTCTTCTGTTTTAGTAGTTTTAATAACTGATGACAAGAAGGCAAGGTTAGACACCCAGAGAGCTCAGCAGCCTTACGGCAACACCTGTAATAAGTGACAGTCTGTTTTGATGGAATGGAACAGTGTCTTCTGAAGAACAAAAATGTTTAATAGACTGTTCTATATATTTAAATTAAAGGGGATTTGCCCTTTACTTAAACTTGACCAGCAGACTCCACAAAAGCTCTAAACAATAGTACTACAATTGCTACAATACAAAAATGGAGCAGATTATCATCAACGAATGTAGATCTAGTGCCTACAGCGTGAGAGCACATCTATTCTGTGTTCAGGCAGACACCACATAAAGCAAAATAGGGATCTGGCCATAAAGTTTAATAGGAATTTAACAATTATCCAGTCCATTCAGTCAAAAAAGAAGGCAATTTGGAAAACTGAGAAACTGGAATAGGACCCTGATCCCTTATCTCTTTCTTATGTAAGCCCTACACCCTGTTATGCCCACTCATCTACAAACTTTCAGTTTGCAATGTCCTTTACCTTTTATATGGGCCTAAAAAAGCGATAGGACATAAAGCTCCTCCTGGTAGCATGTTATCTACTAGGGCAGATATAATACATTCCCCATGTAAATATGAGGCAGAATGCTAAGTTTTAGAGTTGGGGTACTTGGATTTTAGTGTGCATCAGAATCACCTGGAGGACTTGCCAAGCCCCACCTCCAGAGTTTCTGATTCAGTAGGTCTGGAGCAAGGCCCAAGAATTTGCAGCTCTAACAAGTACCCAGGTGTTACTGATGCTGCTGACCCAGTGACCACAGTTTGAGAACAACTGTTTTAGAAGATGACAGACAGAAACAGTATTTTCAGCCCAGGCTATCTGAGATAGCTTCACTGAGACCGTTAAGCACAAACTCAATCTTGAAGGACTGAAGACTGCAGTATGGGAAATAAGAGAAAGAGGGTATTAGAAACGAAAGAAGTACTAGTTAATAAGCTAAAACTGCAAAATGTTTTCCCTGCCCCCATACTACTGTGGTTATTAAAGATCTAAGAATACAATACAGGAAATGAAGATGTTCCCATTTTCACATTGCTTGAAAAACTCAAAAAAAGCAAACTTTCCAAGGAGTTCCCCCAGATCCTAATTTTGCAATATATTTATTGAATCTCCTACCTCTTTTGTTGCATCTGTCACAGTGGCAATCCACACTCAAAAATGAAAAACAGGCACTATTAGCCAAAATGCTACAGAAGATTTGGGGGATTTTCTTATCTAGGGCCTGATTTTGTTCTTAGACATTCATGGGCACTATCTCTATTTCAGTCTCCTCTGACAACACAATAATTTACGTCCTTTATGTATTTTGCTATTGTTCAGAATACTTACAATGAAAGAAAAAAAGATATAAAAATATTTCTAAAAAGAAATATGAAAAAAATTAGAGGACCATATAACAAATTAGGACAATGTGGTATATAACACAACAGTCTTTAATTTGCTGGAAATGCAACAAAAGAACCAGAAAAAAATGACATTATTCAAATGCTAGTCAGGGTTATTGCATCTTGAAAAAAATTCTAACCCTTGGTGCAATTTCAGAAATAAAGAAATAGAAGCTTTTAAAAATTCTATTCTTTAATTTGTGAAAGCACCCTAGTCTGACAACCTAGAGCCCTCAAAACAAAGCCATGGAGAAGGAAATATTGAGAGAATAATGACTGATCATGTCTGGTTGGAGCCTAGATGTGACTCTAGGAATAAAAGAAAATAAAGGCAAAAAGGTAAGTTGAGGTCAGAGTCTATATAAGACTTGGGATTTCTAAAGAGAAGAACCAAAATATATTCCTACCAAGAGAATGTTATCCTTTCCCAGAGTGAAAGCCACGTAAAAGAGAGACTACCAGGAGAGTAAAATAGTAGACATCTGTTATATTTGTCTTTTTAGCCCTGCTCTTTCCTTTTGGGCACTGTCTCTTTCCCATTCCATTTGATTCCAGCAAGACTGTTCATCACAATGCTCACCTGTTCACTGGCTGTAAGAGTGGAATAAAGACCTGACCTATCACTGTCCTCCACTCCCTAAGCCACCGTGGGCACATTAGCCAGTCAGAGCATGTCAGTTTCCTTCCAAGAGAACACTGCCTAAAACTCAGAAAAAGAACCCTTCTTTTTGACTCTTTACTGTGGGATATGAGCTTAACGCTGCCATCAGCTTATCATCATGAAGAACACAAACAGAAACAGAGTCTAGAGATGATGGCAGAGACAGCTCCAACAGTATACTTGGAGACCTTCCCTCTAGCAGAGGGAACCTTAGAGCTATCGTTGAACTTCCCATTTTTGTAAGCCAATAGTTCTCCCTTTGTCTTTCTTATGCAATTTAAATTGGTTTCTTTCATTGAGAATTACAAGAATCATTAGGTAATAATAAGTTTATGCCTGTTTTGCAAATGATGAAAAAAGAAAAGCTATGCTACTTGTGAGTCTGTGGGTATCTCATTTTTCAGGAAGGTCACTTCTCAGCCTGAATTGTGGTATAGGCAAGGACTTTGGGGGTATACTTATAAAACATTATTCCCTTCTGTATGGTTTGAAGGGGCAACTGAAGTTATAAGTAAATAAGAAAGAAATATAGACATAGGAGAGAAAGAGGGAGGAAGTGAGGAAGAGAGGATGAAAGGAAGGAAATAAGTAAAAACAAAAGAAGAAACACTAAATTTAAATCAAAATCCAAATACAATTATACAGAATTCCAGGCGGTGGCTGCTAAAGTGTCTTTTGTCTAAGAAGCCTAAATTTCTTCAGAGATTAACTGTTACATGCAAAGCATATTAGACATAAGATAGTGCCACCAAGTCTGTTTGCATATTTACCAATATATATTTCAATTTGAAAGACTACATCCTCTATCATGAAACTAAACCCACAAATTGACTTCTCAAATTACACTTTTTACAACAAAGGGTCTTCATGCCAACTTTGGAGCAGTAATTTCCCACCCCATCCAAAAACCATCCCATAGCTCTATTCCCTCCCACCATCCTGTGACTGAACTTGTATCAATTACAGTTCAATTTCCTTTTCAATTCCCTTCTGTCCCAATTCCCTTGCAAGTCCAGTAAACATCAAGACTCCTCAGTCACAAAATACTTCAGAAAGAGAGTATGGCTCCATCAATCCCTGATAACCTTTCTTGCAGCAAGAATAATAGAATGGTGGCCCTCTTGAACCACTTCCATCAATTTCTATTAAACTTATGCTTCAAAGCTGTCTAGCCACTTATTTCTCCTTCCTGCTATGGAGAGTGTCAGTGGATTGGGGGCAGCGGGGAAGAGGTGGAAGGCATGGGGTAGAGGAGCCTGGAAGAGACCACAAATACAGCTGACTCGGGTTGAGGGGAGGGGGAGAAAGGCATCAAAACCTTCGTGACCTGTGTGCGATGACAACAGTCACAGAAACTTCACTTAATCTCACCAAGGCTATTAGAAGCTACATTTCTAGGTTGCATCTAGCTGCTCAGAAAGATAACTGCCTTGCAAACTTCAATATACCTTGAGAGAATTAGATTTTTCTAAGCCAAAGATTGAATTCCTCCTTCTTCCTCCCTTCTTCACTGTAACCAGGGCCTCATAACAAGCAATTTTATTTTCCTCGTGTGCCGGGCAGATGACATCCTGCTAAGTCCGCCAGAAGCAGGGAAGAATGAAATACTACGATCTGTGATGTTGCATGCTAGCCCACTTGCTTTGCTTACCTATTTCCAGTAAAGGGACTGCTGGAGAAAACTTTAATCATAAAAACTATAAAATGGAGTGCTCTCTGCACTTCCAGGAGCCAACCTATGTTGTTGGCAAAAGGTAGCTTTTACTTTTAACCCTACACAATTTACTTTGATTCATTTCGGCTAATTGCAATTGTTTGCTGACTAGAGAGAGCACAGAGAAGGAGAAAGATTCATTGCTAAGCCCTTACGCAATCAAATGTCATCTCAAGGTTAGAGAAATAATGTACAATTCCACTTTTGCAGCTTCACCATCTGCAGATAGCATGTCCTCCATGAAACTTCAGCTAATTTCCCAAACAGAGCCTGCTCCACCCTCCTGTGTGTTCCCACAACACTCTATTGCCATCTCCTCTATATGATTTCTGACTTTGTATTATAATTACCTGTTTGCATATCTATCTCTTCTCCACTGTAGTAGGAGTTCCTTAAAATCAGAGGCTGTATTTTTTGTTTATCTCCAACTCCTGCATAATATCTACACATGGCTGATGCTCCACATATCTGGGTTGAATGAATGAGGATACCTAAATCAATTTCTCATATATTCCTTGCTGTAGGACTATAAATTTGTAAGCAAAGAGGTTTTTTCCACTCTGGAAACTAAATCAAATCTCACACACACACACCACACACACACACACACGGAATCAATGAATGCATATGTGGCAAGGACTCTTTAATATACTAATCATTTACAAAATAAAATAGTAAAATAATGGTTGACATTCAGATCAGCACTGTCAGCTCAGAAGTTTAAAAAAAAATTCCTTCAGCAAATCTTGAAACATCCCTTTAAGCTAGGTGTACCTGTTCTCTTGTTTCCCCAGGAGGTGGAAACATAACATACTGCAATGCCTTTCAAGGTCTGAAAATCAGCTGGTGCAATGGGCATCATAGGGTGCTGAGACTGTTCGCCAGAATCAAGAGAACCACTGATCAGGGTAAAAGGCCAGGCCAGAGAGACCACAGACCAAATTGAGCTGGCCCCAGGGAAGTTGTCTCCAGAATGCGGCTTGCTCCTTTACCAAAAACAAACAAACAAACAAAAACCTTCCCAAACAAAAGGAACTAAAAACACCCTAGCCCATCGCTTTTTAGATTAAGAAGTAATGCTCAGAGAGGTGTGATCCTTGTCTTCCTGTATCACATCTTTGGAAAGTGGCAGCTATACAGTTGGGTACTCAGGGGTTCCCGGCACTGCCCTGACTCCTGCCACCTTCTACCCTGTCAAGGCCAGCCCTGCACTTATCATCAGTCCTCATGGAATGACTCTGAAATGGTTCAGCCCCGGTTTCTCCTCATCCCCCATCCCTCTCAGGCCCTACGCATTCAGGGTCCCTATATTTTTCTTCCCTCCCCAGAGATTGGTTCTTGATCTTTTTACTGACACTAGAGTGCAAAGGTCTCAAAGCCTTAAAGCCTGATGCTCTAGCTCTAAAATTCCCAGGAGATGAAAGAGGATTCAGACTTCACAGGGTTTTCTGAGAATCCCTAAAATAGTAGCTCAGGGCTTCCAAGGAAGGATGTCACTAGATTTGGCCTTAGTCCCCCAGGCAGGCTACTTTCTACAACAGGAGAGTAAAAACTGAAAATTTAGTAGAACTATAGGGTATTGCAGTAACATATAGGTCAGAGGTAAGGAAAAGCAGAAAGGGGGTGGAAGGATTAGAGACAAGTGAACACAACCCCCAAATGGGAAATGTCTGTTCTGATGGACATCTCTTCTTTCTCCTGGTGTTATGGAGAGACCATGTGCTTTCTTATCAGAGAGACTTGGGTCTTTTCATTTATTCACATATTTATCTGACAAATACTGTTCAAGTAGCCACAAGGCACTCAGAATTGTGCTAAATTTGACATCTAATTTTTACTTGGTAAGATAACTAAATTTTTTAGAGGCACAAATGTTGGAAAAAATTAGAATTTTGGACTACAGAAGCATTACATATGGTAGTTATTGTTCATACTCTGGACTAAGTTAAATCAAGGTTCGAGTCCAGGCTCTGACACATTGTAGCTGTCAGTTGATCTCTTCCAACCTCAGTCTTCTCTTATGTAAAATGGAGATTGTGATCATTATTACCTCTTACCATTGTTGCATGGATTAAATGAGATAATGGGTACAATGTACTTAGCACACTTTTGAGAGAACAAACATGCAATACTATTAACAATTATTTAAATAGGAGGAGGCAAAATCTGAACTGAAGATAACCCTTTCTACTAAAAGGCAAGGATGGAATGGAAGTGACGAATTTCAATATCATTTCATTTTGTAGTCGTTTAAAGTGCCTGTAAAATTTAGTGAAGGAGAGAAAAGATAGATGCAAAATCAACACATAAAATGAAAGTTTGGATTATTTGGGGACTCTCAATAACTATATTAACATAAAAATCAGGAATTGTTAGAACAGTGCTTTTTAAATTTAATACATGTGGATCTCCTGGGGATCCTATTAGGACGCAGCTTCTGATTTAGTAGGTCTGGGGTACAGCCTGAGATTCTGCAGCTCTAACAAGCTCCTGGTGGCAGCAATACTGCTGGTTCCCAGATCACATTTTGAGTAGTAAGGGAGGTTAGATTAAATTAGAATTTAAGCTATATTTACATATATGTGAACTCACATATATATGCAGTTAGTTTATTGTGAACTTGCGGGGATATATGTATCATATATTGTATGCATACATATGCATATATTATATGTATACATATATAGATATAGATATTCCCTCATGCTAGCAATAAATTTGTAGCTGGGATTCCTATTTTCCTGCTCTGGTTCTGCCACAAATTCATATCATGGCTTAGTTTCTTCTTCTGGCTTCATTTCTTCATTTTAGAAAATGAGGGCATTGTACAATATGTTTTCTAAGTTTCCTCCCAGCTTTAGTTTCCTGTTTGAACTTTTTTCCACTGGGAAGAAACAGAAATTTACTTATAATTGCACGGGATTTGAGAAATATAGAGAAAGTGATTTTTGATCCTTAGGTATTTTGTTCACGCTAGCCCTCAGGAAAATCCTCACGGAGCCCGCTTCTCTGGAGTCATTCAAAATATAGAAAATGTAACACATTTTTCCTTATATGAATGTCAGTGAAGGAACAATACATAGATATTATTTAGAAAAACAGCATTAGACTTTCATTCAGAAAAATTTAGTGTGGCTCAATGTCATAAACAAAGCCAAAAACATTCAGCTTCATATCTTTAACAATTCCAAAGAATTTGCTGGGCCAGTGGGAGGGTGAGAGTGGGGCCAGTGGGGGGGAAGTACAGCAAGAACCTTTAAAAAAGCACCATGGAGAGAAGAGTCACCTTGGCAAATATTCCAGCTCAGAGCATTTCTTTAGCCAGCATAAACACTTAGACACACTTGTTCCTACAACACAGTTATGCAAATTGTTCACATTTTCTTCTTACAAGTTCTGTCAAGTTTTTATTATTTATGAGCTAACCAGCTTCATGACTAGCCTTTCACCTTGTCATATTTTTCTGCATTTTCAGAGCTAATCCAGTCTGCCTAACATATTTCCTGGCTGCATTGTATAACATAAAAATGGAGCCATTAAAAGCATTGTCTCTGATAGGAAGGGAATCCATAACTAGGCAAAGGGATAATGCTATTGGTGAGGGAATCAAGACCCTTCCCAAATCCATGGACCTTATGTTTTCTTTCTTTAAAAAAAAAAAAAAAAAATTGTGTTCTTTTTCTGACACTGCAAAGTAGATGCAGCTACAAAATAATTTTTTAAATATTTTGACTAGCTTTTATCAGAAAAAAAAAAGACTTAAAAGATACTTGAGGTACATGCCTGTAATCCCAGCACTTTGGGAGGCTGAGGCGGGCGTCCTGAGGTCAGGAGTTTGAGGCCAGCCTGGCCAACATGGTGAAACCCCAGCTTTACTAAAAATATAAAAATTAGCTAGGCATGGTGATGCACGCCTGTATTCCCAGCTACTCGGGAGGCTGAGGCATAAGAATCGCTTGAGATCGGGAGGCAGAGATTGCACTGAGCCGAGATCGTGCCACTGCACTCCAGCCTGGGTGACAGAGTGAGACCCTATCTCAAAAAAAGAAAAAAAAAAGGTATTTGAGGTGACCTTGCCCAAGTTGTCTGGACAATTCTTTCTCTTAGCTCTAAAATACCCTCTTTCAGGCATGCTGCTAGTACTGGCCCAGGCTACGAATGGCCAGCAAAGGTGCTGGGTGATTTTGCATACAGACAGTATATGTGTCCATTTCAGAGGTTATGTTAAGAATCAACATTCTCTTCATTGTATTAAGAGTAATGATAAGTAAATAAGCAAAGGAATTGAGATTTACTCCAAAATTTAAATGAGCTTTTATTTAAGCACCTGGAGCTCTATCCATGTCTGAGATTTAAGTCACTAAAAAGCCTAATGATAAACAAAACTAAATGAGAGATGTGGCTAAATTAGACATATCTATACCTGTGCACATAATTACACAGAATATGTATGTATAATTTGCCTTTAACAGTATTTCTGTTTATACCTGAAATTCCCAAGTGTCTTCAAACAAGGACAGCTTTGTGATGTCATGCCTTTAATGGGGCCCTGTTACCATGGGGACATCAGAGCTCCTTCTCAGAATAGCATTTAGTTCTGACAATTGAAGAAGCTGGAGAATTTCAACTAAGCCAACATACTTAGTATCTTCCAGCACCTACAAATTTGAAAGTTATCCAGTTCTTAAGTATTGCCATTTGGCCTAAGAAGATACTGACTTCTGGCCATGTTTCAAAGAAGTGCACATATATAAATATCTATTCAATCCTTTATCTTCCAATATCCTATAACATGGAAATGTATATTGCTAGGTCCTCTTCATTCAACAGCAACTGAGTAGAACCCATTAATCCCTTCACTGGTGCATTCATTCAGGATATACATTTTGAGTGCCTTGAAACTATCTCTAATGCCCAGCATAGCCCATAGCATCTAGACTATATATATGTGTGTGTGTGTGTGTATGTGTGTATATATATATGAATATATATAGCAATGTATATATATATATACTTCCTACCTTCAATGACCTCGAAGTACAGCAAATAATTATTATGTGCTAAATGATGGAAACACAAAGATATACCATGAAGAGAAGTAGGAGTTGGAGGACCAAGTGTGTACAGAGACAAGATCATGGAAGATCAACTGAGCACCTCTGGCAAAACATCAAGAGCAAAGAGAAGATGGCCCATCATAAGCCAAAGCAACTAAATTCCTCTCCCTCTGGCCACACCAAAGAGCACTTAACATGCATCATGGTCTCAGGTCAAGAGTATATTAAATAGTTGACAGTGATGTGGCCTCTAGCTTTCCAGAAGGTAAGTCATGTCTTACAAATCATACCGTAAGCAACCAGAGAACCAAGGCCACAGCCAATAGAAATCCAACCAAGTGGGCAGAGATAATGGTTTACCTGAGACAAAGATGGGAGGAATTTCCTAATTGTTCCCAGTATGCAGTACTTACCATAGAGATGAATAAGCTGCCAAAAGACCAACATCTCTCAATGTCTTACAAACCCATCTAGGTCTCACTGCCCGATGGAATGAAGTAAAATAAACTTAGTAGACTAAGGTTACCTTGGAATTCTCAGTGCCCACTGCATGTTTTTTATGTAGCATTTTCTATAGCTAAATTTCCTCATATACTTTAAGCACTTACCAGAGTGCTTAGCCTGTATTTTGGACATTTCCTAGAACTGCTGAAACAAGAGAAAGCAAGTTGGGATTATGTTGGGGAGAAATAATAGATTTCTTCCTGCCTGACATTCAAAGCCCTGGTAATTTTAGCAAGGTAAAGTGGTTCAAAATGCCCCACTAGAGCTCTGGCTCTGCAATGCAAGCAGGCAAATTGCAAAATGTGTAGATTGTTAGTCTACTTAGAAAAAAATTTAACTGCATATCTCATTTGATTGTGCTTTGCCTGAAGGTCAATACAGTATAAAGATGAAGGCCTTGGTTTCTAAAAATAAGGAATCTGGCTCTAATAATGGTACTTCCCAGATTAATAGCTTAGTAGCTGAGTATTTTGATCTTGATCTTTAATCGCTCTAGGCCTCAGTTTCTCCATCTGAAAATGGGGCTAACAAAAATAGCTTATTCATATTGAGTGTTTTCTCTATGCCTGTCACTATCATACTAAACATTAATGCATTTAACCCTCTCTATACCCAATGAGAAAGATACTTCTTATTACTGTCATTTTGCAGATGAAAAAATCATGTGAATAGAGAGATTGAGAATTTTCCCAGGTCACATGGGTAGGAAGTGGTAGGGCTGGGATTGGAGGTCAGGCAACTGGGATCTACACAGCCTTACTGCTAATCACTATATTGAATTTCTAAAATAGTACCACATTTCCATTAAGAAGCTAAGTTGAGCTAATTATATGTATTTGTCTACTGGGACTGCCATAACAAAACACCAGAGACTGGGTGATTCAAACAACAAAAATATATACTCTCACAGTTCTGGAAGGCAGAAGTGTAAGACCAAGGTGTCATCAGGATTGGTTTCTAGTGGGGCCTCTTGTCCTGGCTTATAGAGGACCTCTGTCTTGCAGTGTCCTTGTGTGGCTCTTCTTCTGTGCTCATGCAAGGAGAGAGAGAGAGAGAGAGAGAGAGAGAGAGATCTCTGGAGTCTCTTTCTCTTATTATGATACCAGCCTTACCAGATTAGGGCCCTACCCCTATGGCCTCACTCAATCTTTTTTTTTTTTTTTTTTTTTTTTTGAGACAAAGTCTTGCTCTGTCGTCCAGGGTGGAGTGCAGTGGCGCATCTCAGCTCACTGCAACCTCTGTCTCCCAGGTTCAAGCAATTCTCCTGCCTCAGCCTCCCTAGTAGCTGGGATTACAGGCACTCACCACCACAGCTGGCTAATTTTTGTATTTTTAGTAGAGGTTTCGCCATGTTGGCCAGGCTGCTCTTGAACTCTTGACCTCAGATGATCCACCCTCTTCGGCCTCCCAAAGTGCTAGGATTACAGGCATGAGCCACTGCACCCGGCCCCTCATTCAATCTTAGTTACCTGCCTAAAGTCCCTATCTCCAAAAACAGTCACATCGGAGGCTAGAGCTTCAACATATATATTTTACTGGGGACATAATTCAGTCCATCATACTAGGTAAAGAATTTAGCATAGTAATTAATAAACACAATAATTATTCACATAATGTCTTAGAATGTTCAGTATGCTATGACAAAATACCATAAACTGAGTGGCTTATAAACAACAGAAAAATCTCACAGTCGTGGAGGCTGGGAAGTCCAAGGTCAAAGTACCAGCAGATTAAGATGTCTGGTGAGACTTATTTTCTGGTTCATGAATGGTGCCTTCTTGCTGTGTCCTCACATGGTGAAAGGAACTAGTTAGGTCTCTGGAATCTCTTTTATAAGGGCACTAATTCCATTCATCAGTACTCCTCCTTAATGACCTAATTGCCTGCCAAAGGCTCCACCTATTAGTTCCAACACATTCATGATGAGGTTTTAACATATGAATTTGCAGGGGACACAAACCTTAGTATATTGTATCCACTTAACAAATAGTACCTATTGGTATTTCATGGATTTATTTGGCAAACTCTAGAAATTGTCAAGTTTATGGAAACATATGGAAATCAGAAATTGGAAATTTTGTTTGCTAATGCCATTTGAACAAATCAATTAATTTCTGCCCACCTCCTTTTCTTAAGCTGTGAATTATGATATACCCATCAAACATCTGCATGACCACATGTTTATAATAATATTCTTACAAAAATAATAGAGTCTAAAAAAAGAGAGCAACTTTTGTAGGAACTAGGGTTTTTTTGTTCTGTTTTGTTTTGTTTTGTTTACCACAACTACTTATATTTTGGAGGCACTAGTCGTTCTTGATCTTCAGGCCTACATTTATCTAAAATCCTGATTCATGGAAAATTTAGCCCCTCTTCTTTTATTGGGCTGTCTGAAGTTTGTCCAGGTTACATATCTATATCCCAGCACTTCCCTCTGCTGTTCTTCACTTTCTATGGGGAGCACATTATAAACGCACCTCTTGTGAAGCGTCTTAAATATGCTGCAAATTCATAATCTATATAAAACTGATTGTTGCTGTCTTTTCAGAGAGGAAGTCACTGTCCATCATACAGTGCTTTAATTTGAGGTAAGTGGGATCAAAGAGATTGGCTAAGAGTCTACTTTTAATGTAGTTTATTTCTTTTAATCTCCTTTTTGTCCCATCTGTTTTATGATTGATCACACGAACTCAGGTCCCAAGTGAAAGTTGGTAATTTTAGATTTTCAGAAAAGTAGGACAAATTATCCCTTTACTTACAAGGATGAATGTATCAGATGGACCTACTACAACGTAGGTTTTCCCTCTCTCTGGCCTTTCAATGCTGAAAGTTGTGTCCTGCCTAAGGTTGACTTCCTAAGAAATTACGTGTAAATGTCAGCTTCCTCTCAATATTGGACATTCATTATATCTTCCTTCATATAAAGATGAACCATACCCATACTTTTTTATTTAAGAGAAGGAATTTTCAGACAACTTGGGCAAGGTCACCTCAAGTATCTTTTAAGTCCTTTTTTTTTCTGGTAAAAAGCTAGTCAAAATATTCAAACCATTTTTTATTTTATAGTTGCATCTATTTCTCCTCCTCCTCAACATATCCTAACATCAAGGAGTTCAAAGTATTATGAGAAGCAATACGATGCAGTTGTGAAAATATTTTTGCCAAGAGTTTTTAAAAAGTGAACTAATTTCTATTGCGAGGTAGACATGGTATTATATTACCTAAATGTGGGAAAGTGAGTTAGGCGACTTTGAAGGGTGTTTTTCTATCTTAGATGGCCATAAAGACCATCCATGTGAGGAGATGAATAAACAAAGCTGAATCCAGCCAGAGCTTTGCTCACTAACCTGTGTACCCTGGCTTAAGGTTCTGTCCACCTGGAAGAAAAGCACACTTTCTGATTCACACAAAGCTACCATTAGGGCTAAGGAGACTCTGCTCCAACCCTACACATCCATGAATTTAGATTCTGTTCACCCCACTTTTTAATTGGTAATAACAAGTATTCTATTCTGCAACCATGTAATGAGAATCGTTATGTGTCATGGTCAATGTCCCCTATTCTTCCTGAAATCTGTGAAATCATTAGTGCTATTTAGGAACTCTGATTCTGGGGCAACATTCCAAACTAAATACAGAATGATGATCTCTGTACCTATGGCTTGATGGAGTGAGAACAGTTCACAGCATTGAATGTTGTTGACTCATCAAAAGCATTTTTTAATCTGCAGACTAAGAAACATTTCCAGATCTGAACCTTGATGTATCATGACATCATGTTTATTTGTGATATATTTTTAGTTCTCCCAGCTAAATTCCTTTCCCAAATGTGATAATCTTAAAGCAGCTACTAGGTGAAGAGTCAGAACACCTGAATTCAAGCGTTGGCTTTACAACTTCTCACTTTTTGACCTTGAATGCAAGTCATTTGAGTTCTCAGGGCATTGCTTCCCTGTGAACAGCATGAACAGTGAAGAAAAACTAGCCTCTGACTCCGCAGGGATGTTGTGAAAATAAATGAGATGTAGGTCTAGAGTGTCACTTTAAGCTCTTAGGAATGAAAGAGCTTAAAGAGATATAAAGTTTCCGTAGTTATTCTTTATTTTTTCAGCCTTGCAAGTGAGAAAGGTTCCACCTTGGTAAGTTTTGAAGAATACCGCCTCGCTTACTGGCCCCCCCAGATCTGTGGCTTTGCCCCTTCTACATTCATAAAGTCTATTGTAATTCTGACTAGTGACTCAGTGAAATTTTTAAAACTCTGCCATATACTTGGACAACAAAGAAGAGTGGTCACACTCTATGTGGGACAAATTATCTGCCACCAGTTGGACATCACACTATACAGGCTCCTACACTGGCTGTTAAAAAAAAATTCTAATAAGATAAAGAAAATGTCACATTGCAGAAAAGAAGAAGTTGCTAGGACAGACTTCCCACTCAGAATATTGATCTGATAGAGTCTAGAAGTTCATAGGGAATAAACTTCCAGCACTTTCTTTAGGAGAACTAAAACTATATTTTGCCAATGTCAGAGATACACAAGGTAGTTTCACAAGGTAGTTGTGAAAGAGAATCACAAATAACCAGCTAAAACTCCTGATCTTCTCTCTGCCCCCAGATGCAGAGCCTCTGACAGGTGATATAGATAAGTACTGTATAACCTGTCACTTTACCTTCCTTAAGAGGGCAGCATAATCCACGGAGATCACATAAACTCTTCCGTGGCTTCGATCCCATTCTGACATTCAGGAGAAAAGTTGACGGTAATAGATTAGAGGAAAACACTATAGTGAAGAGATACTTACAATAGGTAGCTCTGACTAAAAATGTGTTTTGGCAAGAATTAGCTGGCAAGACACATGGGCATGCTGGCATAGATTTCTAAGCTAGTGGATCAAACTAACATCTTTGTCTCAATCTCATTGGGGCCCAGGTTGACTTACATGCTTTGATTGTCTTCATTCATTCATTCTACAAATATTCATTGAGCACTGTAATGGAAATTGCTGGTAGTATCCCCAAATCTATTCTCACCTCCTGTATTACTCAGGGGTCTCCAGAGAGAGAGAACCAATAGGATATATATAGATAAATATAAATATATGAGATAGGATTTATTATATTTATTATATAAATATAGGATTTATATTATTATTTATATATGATTATGGAACTGAGTAGTCCCATGACAGGCGATCTGCAAGCTGCAAACCCTGGGATGCTGACGGCATGGCTCAGTCCAAGACAAAAAGCCTCAGAACCAGGAAAGTCAATGGTGTATTTCTCAGTCCAAGGCCAAAGGTCTGAAATCCTGAAGGGGCCTTCTTGTTAAGCACTGGAGTCCAAAGGCTGGGGAGCCTGCAGTTATTGTCCTAGAGTAGGAGAGGACGAAGTTATCCCAGCCCCAGCAGCAAAATCAACATACTCACTTTTTCTCTGTTTTTGTTTTCTCCCAGCCCCCAGTAGATTAGATGGTTCATGCCAACATTGAGGGCAGATCTTCTCCACCTAATCCTTCAGACTCATATCTAATCTCCTCTGATAACACCCTCACAGACTCACCCCAAAATCATGCTTTACCAAGTTGCTAGGTATTCCTGAATTCAGACAAGTTGACACCTAAAATGAACCATCACACTTCCTTCCTGAGCAGGTAGCTGTCCAACTAGAACCTACATTTTCCAGTTGATCTTACAGGTGTGTGACCTAAGTATGCACTAATGGCAACTGAGTGGGAAGAGTGGGGGCAATTTCAGCATCACTTACCTTAAAGAAAATCCTTGACCTGGACTTTTGCTCACTGTTGCCTACTTACTGAAAATGGCAAAGTCAACCCTACCTACCAGACATAAACTATTATGAGAGAGGAAAATAAATATCTGTGTTTTAGAGTCCCTTTGTTACATCAGCATAGCCTGCACCTTTACAAACAGGTGTGCCTTCTTGGTACTAGATTCTGTGCAATAAGATGACAATTCTGCTCAGCAAAACACACATGGTGCATGTCCCCATGGAAAGTATAATCTAATGTCTACCATAGTCTTCTGTCTGAGAACAAAACATGTGAGACAAGTGTGGCCATACTCATCAATCAAAATAAACCAAGACGGAACAAGAGAAAAAGAGTGGGTAAGAACCTGGACTTCAGTGCCATGCAGGTGTAAATTCAATCTCTTGCAATATCTTTTACTAACCATGTCTTTAGGCAAATCATTGAACTTTTGTAAGCCTCATTTTCATTCTTGTTATTTGAAGATAATAGAAATAATAATATGTACCTAATAAGGTTGTGATGATGATCTAAAGAATTAGGTATGTAAATTGCTTAACCTGGAGTTTGAGTTTACCAAGTGTGATTATCAGAGTTCAATTTTTCCACTACTCTTGTTATTTCTAAATTCCATCAGGAGGGGCTTAAAGAAAAGATAGAAACATCATTATCTCATTCAAGCCATATTATATGAGGCAGGTGTCATCATTCCCATTTTGTAGATGAGAAAACTGAATCTTAGAGGGGCCACTACTTAGTAAGTGGCTGAGCCAGAATTTATTTTCAGGTGTCTAATTCCAAAGCCCCATACTACTACACCAGATGTATGACAATCAGGCCTAGAAATCCCTGCTCAGCTATTAGTCCAATGAGGCTAATTCTTCAAGATTACGTTACAATTGTCAGTTTTTTTCCACCGCCTACCATACAAGTAAAACCCTTCTGATAGTAAAGTTTCCAGGTCTGGACCCCAGTGCATAAGTTAGTACCCTCTTCTGTGTTCCTAGGGCACTTTGTATCTCTGTTATCATTTAGTCACTATCTTATAATTGTCACTATCTTGTAATTCTTTTTACTCATTTGACATCCTCCACTGGAGTGTGAGCACCTGAAATTTGGAGTTCTTAAATATCTCTGTCTCAGGACTTAGCATGATGCCTGGTATGTACTAAGCATTCTATGAATAACTGTTGTAAAGAATTGCCATATGAATAAATGAATAGACATTAAAAACTGGAGTGTTAGTAACCTACCCATTAAGGTGGTTATTTGTTTGATGCAAAGGAAGTGGAGGCATTCAGTTTTTAAAATAAACGATTGGCAATAAAATATTTAATAAAATTCATCAAGCATAAGAAATTAGTGCACAGTAGTCCCTTGATGGAAATAAATGTTTTCAAAAAGTCATATGCTGATTGCTTTGACCTCAAAGACAAAATGAAATGTTATGCATCATCTGTAAGTGTCCAGTTAGCAAAAGTATTTTTAACCTCAATAGGAACTGAAATATTGTACAACTGTGTTAGAACAATTGTAGCAAACAATATACTTGAAACAGCAAAGAGAAACACAAAACAAAAATCAAGATTCTGTTCTGTGAGAGTAGATTTAATTAGAGAAAGATAAGGAAGCAAACGTTGACTTCCAAAGACCCTGAATGCATTTACTGTGTATTTTCATTGGGTTTACAAGGCACTGGTTCTTTATTCTCCCTAATTCCATATCAAAGCTTCCAGCGTTCACTCTCTTTACTATAGAGATATTGCCAGCAATACTCTACATAGAATAGTCTGTATTAGCCCCCTTTTTCTCACAAGTGGAACAAAGAGAGGGAGAAAAATATTTCTAAGATAACTGGAAAAGAATTGGAAACAAAAAAATCTGTGATTTTTTTATTTCTTTAGACATAAAGAAAATTAAAGGAGGAGTGAGTAAACTGGCCAGAAAGATAGTGTCTGGTGTGAAGCTTACTGACCTACAATGAGGGAAATATTAAGGAAATAAAGAGATGAGCAAAAGCTTCATATATTTAAAAAGGACAGAAACAGGTAGCAGGAAATACAATGACTCACAGTATTCTTCCATGCTGGCTGACAAATAATATCATCAGCCCAAGGAATTTTGTTTGTTATTGAGAACAAACAGGAGGAGCAGATACCTTGTTGTAGGGGAGGAAAGGAGATGTGATAGAGAATTTTTCATTTACATAAATAGGTTAATTACAGCTTGATTTATTTTTAAATTCACAGAGGCTGAACTGATGTCTGTGGAGAAAAGAACATGAAGGAATAATGTAATATGAAACTCCCTAACATGATACACATACAAAGACTATCAAGGCAGAGAAATCAGTGTGGAAAATGCAAAACTAAGGGAGAAAGCATTTTGAACCACTCATCTAAGAATTTGGTCAGTATTAAAAAGACAAGAATTCCAGAAAAATCTTCTAAGTTATGTTCACAGGCTTAGCAGAATAAAGGTAAGGCTTACTAGTTAAATGAATGAGAGAGGAGAATTTTTTCTGCATCTTAGAAAATGTTCAGACTCTGCCATCTTTCTCCACATCCCCCATGAGCATCTCTGTAAAAACTGCCATCAGGACCAAAGACAGCAGCTCTCAGTTTCACGTGGGTGCCAGTGACCAAACTACTGCTCAAGGAAATAAGAGAGGATACAGACAAATGGAAAAACATTCCATGCTCATGGATAGGAGGAATCAATATCGCGAAAATGGCCATACTGTCCAAAGTAATTTATAGATTCAATGCTATTCCCATAAAGCTACCATTGACTTTCTTGATAGAATTAGAAAAAACTACTTTAAATTTCATATAGAACCAAAAAAGGGCCTGTATACCCAAGACAATCCTAAGCAAAAAGAACAAAGCTGGAGGCATCACGCTACCTGACTTCAAACTATACTGCAAGGCTAAAGTAACCAAAGCAGCATGGTACTGGTACCCAAACTGATATATAGATCAATGAGACAGAACAGAGGCCTCAGAAATACCACCACACATCTACAACCATATGATCTTTGACAAACCTGACAAACACAAGCAATGGGAAAAGAATACCCTATTTAATAAATGCTGTTGGGAAAACTGGCTAACCATATACAGAAAACTGAAACTGGACCCTTTCCTTACACCTTATATAAAAATTAACTCAAGATGGATTAAAAGGATTTAAATATAAGACCTAAAACCATAAAAATCCTTTGTATCCCAAGTGCTCAGCACACAGTCTCTGACACTAAACATTTGTTGAACTAATTAAATAGTAGGAAAGAGAATTAAAATGCCATGGTGAAAAAGAAGCAGCATCTCTGCTGTCTACCCAACAGTGATCTATATCTCTTTCTCACTTCTGCATCTTATGGAGTCATAAAATTAAAAGTTTTGGGAACCCTGTATGACAGTAAGGTCAGAAGATAAAATAAGAAAAGTGTGATCACAAAGTGTAATCACTTTATATTACTGGTGCTTAACAGTTAGAATTAACATCCTCTTTTATGCTAATTGTGATGTTTTCCATTTTATATGTGTACATAATTTATGTTTAGCTGTTTCTCAGATTATTGTACCAGTCTCTTAGCCAAGGGTCTTGCTTCTGGTCTCACCACTTCATCATTACACCTCCTCCTAATTCATTCTTTGCCTTACAGTTTGTTATATTTCAAAAGTGCAAATCCTATTATGTTATTTGCATGAATAAAACTCTTTATTGGTTCTCAATTGGTCTCAGGATACAGTGCTAGCTCCTTGGCAGAGCACCTGAGAGTCTTGTGAAATCATTTGTGAAATAAAAAATACCGAAACAAAAAAGTTAAAGAAAAAGTGTCAAAACAAAAAAGCTAGAGAAAATCTAGTCCTTGATAATTACATGTTGCCATTTTTTAACAATAGCTTGACAATGTTATACAGCTTATGAAACATTCTTTTCAAAAACATGATCAAGAGCTCCATACTCCATCTGTCACCTTTACCAAAATATAACTCAAGTTTATCCTTAATTTTTTTCATAAAGGGGATTATTTTACCTGAATTGCTACTAGATACAAATTTAGTGAAAATGTGTCTCATAAGTTACTGCAGTCATATTCAGTTCAGGAATTGTCTCTTCTACAAGGCCAGGCAGTTGAAGCCTGGGCTATGGATCCCTCCACTTCATATCGTAGGGCCCTGCAACTATTTATAATAATACATTTATCTCATTATATAAAATTATTATTTTAGGTGTCTGCCCTCTAGTCCTATGAGCAACTTAAGGACAAGTGCAAAGAACTTTATTTTCAATCATTCTCTATGCTCTCAAAATGTGCTGCTTGATGGAAGACATAACTATGATTAAGACATTATTCCTTACCTCAAAAAGTTAAATCTTGGGGAGTGGAGCCAAGATGGCCAAATAGGAACAGCTCTGGTCTCCAGGTCCCAGCCTGAGCGACACAGAAGACGGGTGATTTCTGCATTTCCGTTTGAGGTACCGGGTTCATCTCACTAGGGAGTGCCAAACAGTGGGTGCAGGACAGTCGATGCAGTGCACTCTGCGCCAGCCAAAGCAGGGCGAGGCATTGCCTCACTCGGGAAGCACAAGGGGTCAGGGAGTTCCCTTTCCTAGTGAAAGAAAGGGGTAACAGACGGTACCTGGAAAATAGGGTCAGTCCCACCCTAATACTGCGCTTTTCCAGTGGGCCTAGAAAACGGCACACCAGGAGATTGTGTCCTGCACCTGGCTCGAAGGGTCCTGTGCCCCCAGAGTCTCGCTGATTGCTAGCACAGCAGTCTGAGATCAAACTGCAAGGCAGCAGTGAGGCTGGGGGAGGGGCGCCCGCCATTACCCAGGCTTGCTTAGGTAAACAAAGCAGCCAGGAATCTCGAACTGGGTGGAGCCCACCACAGCTCAAGGAGGCCTGCCTGCCTCTGTAGGCTCCACCTCTGGGGGCAGGGCACAGACAAACAAAAATTCAGCAGGAACCTCTGAAGACTTAAATGTCCCTGTCTGACTGACAGCTTTGAAGAGAGTAGTGGTTCTTCCAGCACGCAGCTGGAGATCTGAGAACGGACAGACTGCCTCTTAAAGTGGGTCCCTGACCCCCAAGCAGCCTAACTGGGAGGCACCCCCCAGTAGGGACAGACTGACACCTCACTCGGCCAGGTACTCCTCTGAGACAAAACTTCCAGAGGAACTATCAGACAGCTGAATTTGTGGTCTCAGGAAAATCCGCTGTTGTGCAGCCACCGCTGCTGACACCCACCCAAACAGGGTCTAGAGTGGACCTCTAGTAAACTCCAACAGACCTGCAGCCAAGGGTCCTGTCTCGTAGAAGGAAAACTAACAAACAGAAAGGATATCCACACCAAAAACCCATCTGTACATCACCATCATCAAAGACCAAAGTAGATAAAACCACAAGATGGGGAAAAAACAGAGCAGAAAAACTGGAAACTCTAAAAAGCAGAGCACCTCTCCTCCTCCAAAGGAACGCAGTTCCTCACCAGCAATGGAACAAAGCTGGACAGAGGATGACTTTGACGAGTTGAGAGAAGAAGGTTTCAGATGATCAAACTACTCCAAGCTACGGGAGGAAATTCAAAACAACAGCAAAGAAGTTAAAAACTTTGAAAAAAAATTAGACGAATGGATAACTAGAATAACCAATGGAGAGAAGGGCTTAAAGGAGCTGATGGAGCTGAAAGCCAAGTTTCAAGAACTACGCGAAGATTGCAGCAGCCTCGGTAGCAGATGCGATCAACTGGAAGAAAGGGTATCGCTGATGGAAGATGAAATGAATGAAATGAAGCGAGAAGGGAATTTTTGAGAAAAAAGAATAAAAAGAAATGAACAAAGCCTCCAAGAAATTTGGGACTATGTGAAAAGACCAAACCTACGTCTGATTGGTGTACCTGAAAATGACGGGGAGAATGGAACCAAGTTGGAAAACACTCTGCAAGATATCATCCAGGAGAACTTCCCCAATCTAGCAAGGCAGGCCAACATTCAGATTCAGGAAATACAGAGAACGCCACAAAGATACTCCTCGAGAAGAGCAACTCCAAGACACATAATTGTCAGATTCACCAAAGTTGAAATGAAGGAAAAAACGTTAAGGGCAGCCAGAGAGAAAGGTCGGGTTACCCACAAAGGGAAGCCCATCATACTAACAGCTGATCTTGGCAGAAACTCTACAAGCCAGAAGAGAGTGGGGGGCCGATATTCAACATTCTTAAAGAAAAGAATTTTCAACCCAGAATTTCATATCCAGCCAAACTAAGCTTCATAAGTGAAGGAGAAATAAAATACTTTACAAACAAGCAAACGCTGAGTGATTTTGTCACCACCAGGCCTGCCCTAAAAGAGCTCCTGAAGGAAGCACTAAACATGGAAAGGAACAACCGGTACCAGCCCCTGCAAAAACATGCCAAATTGTAAAGACCATCAAAGCTAGGAAGAAACTGCATCAACTAATGAGCAAAATAACCAACTAACATCATAATGACAGGATCAGATTCACACATAACAATATTAACTTTAAATGTAAATGGGCTAAATGCTCCAATTAAAAGACACAGACTGGCAAACTGGATAATGAGTCAGGACCCATCAGTGTGCTGTATTCAGGAAACCCATCTCACGTGCAGAGACGCACATAGACTCAAAACAAAGGGATGGAGGAAGGTCTATCAAGCAAATGGAAAACAAAAAAAGGCAGGGGTTGCAATCCTAGTCTCTGATAAAATAGACTTTAAACCAACAAAGATCAAAAGAGACAAAGAAGGCCATTACATAATGGTAAAGGGATCAATTCAACAAGAAGAGCTAACTATCCTAAATATATATGCACCCAACACAGGAGCACCCAGATTCATAAAGCAAGTCCTGAGTGACCTACAAAGGGACTTAAACTCCCACACAATAATAATGGGAGATTTTAACACCCCATTGTCAACATTAGACAGATCAACGAGACAGAAAGTTAACAAGGATATCTAGGAATTGAACTCAGCTCTGCACAAAGTGGACCCAATAGACATCTACAGAACTCTCCACCCCAAATCAACAGAATATACATTTTTTTCAGCACCACACCACACCTATTCCAAAATTGACCACATAGTTGGAAGTAAAGCTCTCCTCAGCAAATGTAAAAGAACAGAAATTATAACAAACTGTCTCTCAGACCAAAGCGCAATCAAACTAGAACTCGGGATTAAGAAACTCACTCAAAACCGCTCAACTACATGGAAACCGAACAACCTGCTCCTGAATGACTACTGGGTACATAATGAAATGAAGGCAGAAATAAAGATATTCTTTGAAACCAACAAGAACAAAGACACAACATACCAGAACCTCTGGGACACGTTCAAAGCAGTGTGTAGAGGGAAATTTATAGCACTAAATGCCCACAAGAGAAAGCAGGAAAGATCCAAAATTGACACCCTAACATCATAATTAAAAGAACTAGAAAAGCAAGAGCAAACACATTCAAAAGCTAGAAGAAGGCTAGAAATAACTAAAATCAGAGCAGAACTGAAGGAAATAGAGACACAAAAAACCCTTCAAAAAATTAATGAATCTAGGAGCTGGTTTTTTGAAAAGATCAACAAAATTGATAGACCACTAGCAAGACTAAAAAAGAAGAAAAGAGAGAAGAATCAAATAGATGCAATAAAAAATGAAAAAGGGGATATCACCACCGATCCCACAGAAATACAATCTACCACCAGAGAATACTACAAACACCTCTATGCAAATAAACTAGAAAATCTAGAAGAAATGGATAAATTCCTTGACAAATACACCCTTCCAAGACTAAACCAGGAAGAAGTTGAATCTCTGAATAGACCAATAACAGGTTCTGAAATTGTGGTAATAATCAATAGCTTACCAACCAAAAAGAGTCCAGGACCTGATGGATTCACAGCCGAATTCTACCAGAGGTACAAGGAGGAACTGGTACCATTCCTTCTGAAACTATTCCAATCGATAGAAAAAGAGGGAATCCTCCCTAACACATTTTATGAGGCCAGCATCATCCTGATACCTAAGCCTGGCAGAGACATAACCAAAAAAGAGAATTTCAGACCAATATCCTTGATGAACATTGATGCAAAAATCCTCAATAAACTACTGGCAAACCGAATCCAGCAGCACATCAAAAAGCTTATCCACCATGATTAAGTGGGCTTCATCCCTGAGATGCAAGGCTGGTTCAACATATGCAAATCAATAAATGTAATCCAGCATATAAACAGAACCAAAGACAAAAACCACATGATTATCTCAATAGATGCAGAAAAGGCCTTTGACAAAATTCAACAACCCTTCATGCTAAAAACTCTCAATAAATTAGGTATTGATGGGACGTATCTCAAAATAATAAGAGCTATCTATGACAAACCCACAGCCAATATCATACTGAATGGGCAAAAACTGGAAGCATTCCCTTTGAAAACTGGCACAAGACAGGGATGCCCTCTCTCACCACTCCTATTCAACATAGTGCTGGAAGTTCTGGCCAGGACAATCAGGCAGGAGAAGGAAATAAAGGGTATTCAATTAGGAAAAGAGAAAGTCAAATTGTCCCTGTTTGCAGATGACATGATTGTACATCTAGAAAACCCCATCGTCTCAGCCCAAAATCTCCTTAAGCTGATTAGCAACTTCAGCAAAGTCTCAGGATACAAAATCAGTGTACAAAAATCACAAGCATTCTTGTACACCAATCACAGACAGACAGAGAGCCAAATCATGAGTGAACTCCCATTCACAATTGCTTCAAAGAGACTAAAATACCTAGGAATCCAACTTACAAGGGATGTGAAGGACCTCTTCAAGGAGAACTACAAACCACTGCTCAATGAAATAAAAGAGGATACAAACAAATGGAAGAACATTCCATGCTCATGGGTTGCAAGAATCAATATAGTGTAAATGGCCATACTGCCCAAGGTAATTTATAGATTCAATGCCATCCCCATCAAGCTACCAATGCCTTTCTTCACAGAATTGGAAAAAACTACTTTAAAGTTCACATGGAACCTAAAAAGAGCCCGCATCACCAAGTCAATCCTAAGCCAAAAGAACAAAGCTGGAGGCATCACGCTACCTGATTTCAAACTATACTACAAGGCTACAGTAACAAAAACAGCATGGTACTGGTACCACAACAGAGACATAGATCAATGGAACAGAACAGAGCCATCAGAAATAATGCCGCATATCTACAACTATCTGATCTTTGACAAACCTGACAAAAACAAGAAATGGGGAAAGGATTCCCTATTTAATAAATGGTGCTGGGAAAACTGGCTAGCCATATGCAGAAAGCTGAAACTGGATCCCTTCCTTACACTTTATACAAAAATTAACTCAAGATGGATTAAAGACTTAAATGTTAGACCTAAAACCATAAAAACCCTAGAAGAAAACCTAGGCAATACCATTCAGGACATAGGTGTGGGCAAGGACTTCATGTCTAAAACGTCAAAAGCAATGGCAACAAAAGCCAAAATTGACAAATGGGATCTAATTAAACTAAAGAGCTTCTGCACAGCAAAAGAAACTACCATCAGAGTGAACAGGCAACCTACACAATGGGAGAAAATTTTTGCAACCTATTCATCTGACAAAGGGCTAATATCCAGAATCTACAATGAACTCAAACAAATTTACAAGAAAAAAACAAACAACCCCATCAAAAAGTGGGCAAAGGACATGAACAGACACTTCTCAAAAGAAGACATTTATGCAGCCAAAAAACACATGAAAAAATGCTCATCATCACTGGCCATCAGAGAAACACAAATCAAAACCACAGTGAGATACCATCTCACACCAGTTAGAATGGCCATCATTAAAAAGTCAGGAAACAACAGGTGCTGGAGAGGATGTGGAGAAATAGGAACACTTTTACACTGTTGGTGGGACTGTAAACTAGTTCAACCATTGTGGAAGTCAGTGTGGCGATTCCTCAGGGATCTCGAACTAGAAATACCATTTGACCCAGCCATCCCATTACTGGGTATATACCCAAAGGACTATAAATCATGCTGCTATAAAGACACATGCACACGTATGTTTATTGCGGCACTATTCACAATAGCAAAGAGTTGGAACCAACCTAAATGTCCCACAATGATAGACTGGATTAAGAAAATGTGGCACATATACACCATGGAATACTATGCAGCCATAAAAAATGATGAGTTCATGTCCTTTGTAGGGACATGGATGAAACTGGAAAACATCATTCTCAGTAAACTATCGCAAGGACAAAAAACCAAACACCGCATGTTCTCACTCACAGGTGGGAATTGAACAATGAGAACTCATGGACACAGGAAGGGGAACATCACACTCCGGGGACTGTTGTGGGGTGGGGGGAGGGGGGAGGGACAGCATTAGGAGATACACCTAATGCTAAATGACGAGTTAATGGGTGCAGCAAAACAACATGGCACATGGATACATATGTAACAAACCTGCACATTGTGCACATGTACCCTAAAACCTAAAGTATAATAATAATTTTTTAAAAAAAAGTTAAATCTTAAATTTGAGAGAAGAAGAAACTTATAATACTGTATCATGAGAGAGTAGGCTCTGATGTTACTTCTGCCATTTCTATAATACTGGGACAATTAATTAAATGTAGCTGAAAATGCAATGACAGTGATAATACCTAGTTCAAAGAATTGTTTTAACGATTAAATGATGATGATGATGAAAAGCTGTTCTTGCCTATAGTAAGTGCTAAATAAATATGACAATCTGCACAAAGCTATGATAAAATACTGGTGGTGTGTGCACAAACACTGACAAAACAAATAAGGAGAGGCACATAGATTTATTATATTTTAATCTAAAACTTAACTGAGAAAGATATAAAGGTATGATACATGTTCTAGTGAATTGTGAAATATATCATTTTATTTACCAAGAGATGGTACTTGATTAAGCCAATGTGAGCTGAAGCAATGTAGGAAGAAAGTAATGGAAGACTTCCCAAAGGAAATGGTATCTCGGTTGAGACAGGAAAGATGAGTAAGCATTAACTACACAAAGAGGGGCAGAAGGCAGCCCAGGTTGGGGTAATACCTTTTCCAAAGACCTAGAGATAAGAAACCATGTGATGCTTTCAGGTAATTGCAAGTAGTTCTGTTTAACTGTGACATCAAATCAGAGGGATGATGAGTGTGGCCCAAGGTGAGGATGGAGGGCAAGCCAAAGCCCTCTCACAAGAATCTCAGGTACTCTGCCAAGGAGATAACACTGTATCCTGAGACCAATTGAGAACCAATAAAGAGTTTTATTCATGCATGTAACATAATAGAATTTGCATTTTTTAAATATAACAAACTGTAATGCAAAGAACGAATTAGGAGGAGGTGTAATGATGAAGTGGTGAGACCAGAAGCAAGACCCTTGGCGAAGAGAGTGGTACAATAATCTGATAAACAGTCAACAGTGGCCTGTATACTTAGTATCCCAAATGCTCAGTGCACAGTCTCTGAACTTAAACATTTGTTTAACTACTTAAATAGTAGGAAAAAGAATTAACATACCATAGTGAAAAAGAAGCAGCATCTCTGCTGTCTACCCAACAGTCATCTGTATCTGTTTCTCACTTCTGCATCTTATGGAGTCATAAAATTAAAAGTTTTGGGAATCCTTTATGAGAGTAAGGTAGGGAGATAAAATAAGAGAAGTGTGATCACAAAGTGTAATCACTTTATATTACTGGTGCTTAACAGAATTAACATCCTCTTTTATGCTAATTGTGATGTTCTCCATTTTATATGTGTGCATAATTTATGTTTCTTGGGACATGATTTGACTTACAATCTGCCCAAATTCATGAGATGGCACAAGATACTAGTGGGTATAAATCTATTTATACTAATGCAAATACATATGCATATTTCAATCTCCATATTTGTTTATCACACCTAATTTAAAAAGAAAAGGCTGAAATATTTTTAAAAACATATTGGTTATTTAAATCCTGTCTCTTTCATAGTATCTATTTCTGGCTCCATAAAAATCTTTTTTTCTTTTACAGTTCAGTTTGTTCAGATTAGTTATTGATACGGGATTCTCAATGGTCATGACCACAGCCAAATACACCTACATAGGACATCCCCTATTTGTCCAATCTATTACAATTCCAAAAGACTTTCAAAGGGCCCTCTGGCTTCTGGTGGCTTTTCTGTGTGTCTAATTTCCTCCTGACCCCCCATTTATTGGCATCCGTGTTGGAACAGGTGTGAGCAGACACGGGCAAGTCCTTGGAGCCCACAGTTCAGTGCTGGCACAGGATAATGGTTATCTTCCTGGAGGAGATGACTCTGACAATGTTTTCCAGGATGCCAATTTCCAGTTAGTGTCATCTTTTGCTCCATGTCCTAGGGCAAAAGTCCATTTTATAGTGAGTAGACTCAGGGTGTTCTGAGAGATGTGCACGAATGCCAGAAATTAGATGCATTTCAGCTTTTTCCTTGTTGTCAAGGATGACTGGTCTGTCAACCAGAGACACAGTCCCCACTGTCCAGTGTAAGGTCAGTCTCTTACTTATGAACAGGGATGCTAATTTATTTTCTAACAATGAAGCCAAATGTGCTTCCAGATGTTGAGCTATGAAGCAGTTGTGATTGCTGCAAGCACATGGTAAAAAAAAAAGAAAATTCCACAATTAAGACTCACAAATTGTCTTCGGGAGACCATTTGCGTTTGAGGAGTGTGCTGATGTTTCTAGCAAAGCAAAACGTTTTGTCAACTGAACTCATAAGGGTTTTTAACAGACAACCTATTGTTACAAAAACTATTTATTTATTTTTATTTATTTTTTTTTTTTGAGACACAGTCTCACTCTGTCACCCAGGCCAGAGTGCAGTGGCACGATCTTGGCTCACTGCAACCTCCGCCTCCTGGGTTCAAGTGATTCTCCTGCCTCAGGTTCCTGAGTACCTGTGACTATAGGCGCGTGCCACCACGCCCGACTAGTTTTTGTATTTTTTAGTAGAGACTGGGTTTCACCATATTGGCCAGGCTGGTCTCAAACTCCTGACCTTGTGATCCGCCCGCCTTGGCCTCCCAAAGTGCTGGGATTACAGGCATGAGCCACCGTGCCTGGCCCAAAAATTCTTATAATAAATTTCCTAAAGACCATAGATTTATCTATAGCTAATATGCAAGGAAAAAGAAACAGGGGAGGGTCAATTTCAGAAGACTGTTCATATGATACCGTAACACTGTTGGTGGGGTCAATTCAATGGCAAACAGATGAAAAAATTCTTGGATCAAGTAAGCCGGTTTTTGTTTTGTTATTGTTGTTGATTTTGGTTTTTGCTTTTCCTGCATGAACGGGGTAAGCAATTGTCAAAAGTGTTACCCTGTGTAGGCAGAGGGTCTTTGCCAAGTCCTCTGTTTAAAATTGCTGACAATCTTGGGCACGTGCCTGACACACGAGTTCAGTAGAAGAACCTAATCCAGGGACAAGCAATTCCTGCTCCATTCCCTTACATGGGTCTGGCCAATGTACACAAAAGACTCCTTTCTAGTCCAGGCTACTGGCCAGCTTTGGTCTACTCTTCCATGTCCTATATCTGACTCTGAAGACACTTTATGTACTCATTCATCATTAGCCCTTGTTGAACACTCGTGTATAATTTTGTACTCACATTATGGTCCTATAAATCATCAGCTATGAATCAGAAACACATTTCACTATTCTCTCCAATCCTTACTGTACCAGTAAGCAGCCAGACCACCGTCTTGCTTTGCCTTCTCCAGTGAAAGAAAAAAAAAAAGATATTAGCAGTCAATTCTTGTGCAAAATCAAATTTTAGATATAGGGTTGCTTCCGTTGTTGAAATATCTGGCAACTCTCCTCCTTCATAAGTCCCACCTAAAATCTCATCTGAATTCTACACTCTTTCAGCAAAAAAAATAAAGCTGAGACATGAGAACAAGAGTTTTATGAGTGAGGCAGTGTGGGGTAGCAGAAGCAGCATGGGCTTTCAAACTAGGTGAGCTTGATTCTCAAAGTCACCTTTCCATTATGCACTTGACTGCTATGAGGTCTTATGTAAGTTACTTGAGCGCCTCCTGCTTCAGTTTCCTTATTTGTAAAAATGAGGATTAAATGAGAGAAGGCACATTGGGACACAAGCGGGGACTTTAGAATATAGAGTCACTTTTTTCTTTTTAAATTTTTGATGAGAAAGCAGCGATAGTAGTTTTATTCAAATACAGTCATATATAACTTAGTGACTGATGGGGATAAATTCTAAGGACTGTGTCAGGTGATTTCATTGTTGTGCAAACATCATAGTGTGTACTTACACAAGCCTAAATTGGATAGCCTACTACACATCTAGGCTATATGGTCTAGCCTATTGCTCCTAGACTACAAACCTGTATAGCATGTTACTTTACTGAATGCTGTAGGTAATTGTAACAAAATGGTAAGTATTGGTGTATCTAAATCTATCTAAACATAGAAAAGGTGCAGTAAAAATATGGCAAAAAAAGATTAAAGATGGAATGCCTGTCTAGGGCATTTACCATGAAGGAAGCTTATACAACTAGAAGTTGCTCTGGGTGAGTCAGTGAGTCAGTGGTGAGTGAATGTGAAGGCCTAGAACATTACTGTAAACTTTTGTATGACTGGCAGCACAGTAGGTTTGTGCACAGTGGCGTCACCACAAACACATGACTAATGTGTTGCGCTACAACGTTAAGATGGCTACATCACCACCAGGTGGTAGGAATTTTTCAGCTCCATTATAATCACACAGGTCCACCACTATATATGCAGTCTGTCATTGACCCAAGCATTATTATATGGCTTATGACTGTATATAAGCAGAATGTAACAGATCATGTTTTCCAAAAATGGCCATGGCAATATTTCCAGTCTCATTTGCTCTTCCAGCACCTTGCCAACCCCTATCAAGAGGGGAGTCTGTTTCCTTTTCTGCTGATCTGGGCAGACCTCTGTGACTTCCTGGACAAACATTATGTGGTAGGAAGGACTCTGCATGACTTTCAAGACTAGCTCATAAAAAGCAATACAACTTTCTCCTAACTTTCTTTATCTAGATGCTTCTTCTGGGAACCCAGCCACCATGTTGTAAGGACGCTCAGAACACATAAAAATGCAACATTTAGATATACCAGCCAATAAGAACACTGGCTAAAACCCAGCTAAGGTTTCAGCTAAGCAGCAAGCACGAACCACCAAGTGTGAGAGTGAACAAGCCTTCAGATAATTCCAGCCTCCAGCCTTCAAGCTGTCTTAGGTAATGCTGACTGGAGTAGAGATGACTGTCCTCAGGTTCCTGCCCAAATTGCAGATTTGTACGCAAAGTATGTGCTGTTAATGTTTTAAGCCACAAAATTTTGGGGTGGTTTGTTACATAATAGATAACCAGAACATGGAATCTCAGAAATTAAATGCAATGCTACCAAGTTTAGAATCAAAAAAGGTTCTCAAAGGATGTCATCTGAGATTTTCAAAATACAAAGCTGAAATGTGTACTCAAAAACTTCACAATCCATCTTTTACATTTTGTAAAAACCTGAGGAACAGAGATGTTCTGTGACTCACTTGCCATCCTAGAAGTAGTTAGGGGTATGGTCTGAACCAAGTCCAGTTCAATACTGCACTTACCACAATATGACTATGAATACCACACAAGTTTGCTGGGTTCAAAGTGTGAGGGGTCAATTTAGTGCAATTATTCTGCAAGTCTACCAGAGTTCAGTACAATGTTTCCATGCTCCTCTCTGCTTATTTCTTTCTTCCTGCTTAACAGAGAGCCTGATCTGAACTTTGTTGATTTAGTGTGTAAGGTTAGGAGGCTGGATGGGATCCAACAAGCTCAATGGAGCTAACAAGAATTTCTTTTTAAAAAAAGTGTCAAACCATGAAATCAGCAGATGTGACTCAAAGCAAGGGAGAGAGAGGGCAAATATGCTGAGTATAAAGCTTCTGTTTTTCTACAGTTACTTTTCAGAGTATAAATGCCTGAAAATTCTATAACATCGATCAGATGGTTTGGCAGAAGCCTGTTTTTGGCAGGCAGAGAGTTCCACATGATGGTTTATGATGGTTTTATCTTGTTAAGAGCTAATCTATTATGATAGACTAACATACACAGATGCCCATCAATTAGAAAATGTTTTATCCAATAACTGATTGCAGACTCTTCAGTCATTGAAGTGGCACTAGGAAAGAGTGTTGACATGAATATGTGTCTTTCTTCATTGCCGCTAGTCATACAAACTATTTAAATTGACCGACAAAAACTTTGTTTTTATATGCAGAAGTCTTCTTCCAACCTCATTCTCAAAGAATTCATATATATATGAATGAGATGAACACAAGTCTAAAAAGTTGTGGGAAATAATAAGGAGAAAATTGGAACAAGAAGAAAAAGCAGAAGGCAAAAAGGAAAAGAGAGCAAAAGAAAGAACTAGAGAATTAGGCCTACTACATTCATCCCATTTGTGGTTCAGTGCTTTTCTCCCATTCCAAAAGGTATATCTCAATCAGAGAATGAGACTCCAGGTTCTGTTAATCAAAGTATTCACCACTTTTTCCTGGAGTTTTAACTCTATACCTCGCACTAGTTCAAAGATCTTTTCTCTCTATTCTTCCTAAACGCTTGATATTCGTGATTAAATCAGGGGTCAGCAACTTCTGAAAGATTTATGAAATTTTTCATTCTCAGTGAGGTTCTTCTTTGTCTACCAGCTGGTGGGGACACCTGATTTTAAAGGCACAACAGATAGGACCACGAATTCTATCATTTCAATGAAGTTGAGAGTTTGTTCCATGGAAACTTTCCACAAGGATGCGCTTTAGAATGTGCTTACTGAGAACACAGTTAAGGTTTTTCACGATTTTACTTCCTTCATTTTGAAACATTTGTAGCATTTTGTAAGATTCTGTTGAACACGAAGTGGTGGGAATAACTTTTGTGAACCTCCTGTCTTTAGCCATTAACTGCGGACAACAAAACCGCTTCTTCTACTGGAGCAAATTCAGCTTCAATAAGAAAGTTGGACTTCTTTCTCATTTAGCCACAAGGCACTGATTTTCTTGTTCCAGCAAGGAAAAAAATGAGAAAAGATAAAAGTCAAAACAGCATGTCTCTTATGTGGTTTTGTGCTGATCTTTTGAGCTACAAAAATCCTAGAGAGAAACTTAAAGGGGAAATAACAGAAAGAAAAGGGTAAAATAATGGTGTTTTAAAATCACAGAAGAGAGAAGCTGTTAAATCATTTTCATTATTGTTCAGCCTGTGTTCTGCTAAAGAGTAATTAAATGGTTACCTAATAACGTGAATTATTTTATATGTTTAAAACAGAATAAAATATGAATATTGGCTAATGTTAAGAGGCATCTGAAATTGCCCTAAGGGTGATAAAATGCATCTGAGGAAAGACCCAGAAGTAGCAGCAATGTTGGTATTTGACACTCAAACACAAAAGAAAATGGATCGAGAATGAGCATGGCACCAGAAAATGAAAATGGCAAGTTGAAACATGAAGGATAAGGAGTGAGGAAGCAAGAGAGGCTAGACTTTATGTTTAGCTCTGTCTGAATTCATAGTGTGGCTTTATACATTGCTCTGAAAGAAAAACAAATTGGAAAAGCTTTGAAAACGTCGCCATACATACCTCAGTGTTCTGATGGCTTTCCAACTCAAGCAAGCTGGGTGCTAATGGCTCATTATAGCATGCAAGATGCATATATGTTCTCACAATTCACAGCCAGTTACTCTGTACTTGTCTATGGATGGTGAATTTCCATCACATTTAATCACCAGTCTTGTCAACCCTGAGTGGTTACATTCCCAGATGTTGACTAATTGTAAGGACTGATGTTCTTCCAGATGTGTTAGGTTTCCACACATCTCTGTTAACTCCAAAAGAGTAAGTGAGTGCTTTTCTAAATCAATGACCACTGATGAATCTCTCATAGACGTCTCTGTGGCATAAGTGCCCCCTCTTCTAGAAATATAAAATTGAACAGTGGCTTCTATAAACATTACAACACGCTAACCACCACTGCCTCGCCAATGTCACCAGTTGATTTTAGAAAATGAAAAACAGATGCAAATTAGCAAAGGGTAGTAACCTGGTCCCATCATTTTTATATCTTGTATAAATAATAACTTGGTGAAACTGTAAAATTAAAAATGATCGGGCCCCAGGCTTAACTCAAAATGAATTAATGTTGCCATCGGAGACAGACATAGTGAATAGAATATAATAAGCATCTCAAACTGTGTGGAAGTAAGCTAGACCTAGACATTTCATAAAAACACTGATCATGTTTTGTTTAATAATCAATTTTTATTTCTACAAACCTTTGAATTTCTTGATTCCACGCAAAAGTGCCAAGTACCTTAATAGATGAGTCTTGCACAGTCCCAAACCAGACAAGAAGTTTGGACAACTTTCAGCTAAGCATCCAAGCTTCCAAGTATTTATTAAAACTTAGTTAAAACTCCAGGCTTTTGCAAACCCTTAATTTTTGATAAATATAACAATGTCTACACCAAGACAACATAAATATTCTAATTAAGCCAAACTTGAAATTATCCCAAAGCAAGCTATCAAGAGTTTGAGTTTTTTTCCCCAATGTAGAAATCATCTATCTTTTTTCTCTGCAGTAGAGTCTTCATTTCAACCAATGATGAAAATGAAGACAGTGAAAGGTTATTTGGTGATTACAGTTACAGATCGTTAACAAGGACACAAAGGTTTATACTACAGCCAGTTCTCCACTTTAAAAAATGAACTACATTTGCTCTGTGATGCAAAACGTCTGGTTGGACAATGAACACCTCAATTAATTATTAAACCTTTTCTAACATTCTGGATATCTGGATAATTAATCATTTTTTTCCATTTACATCAAGACTTTAGGCATCAAATAGACCACGCCTTCCTGTGGACTAACTTTAAGTGGTCCTCAAAGAAAGAGTTTTCAAGCTGTGCTATGTTTTTTACCCAAAGCATTTTTCTCACGCTGGTATTTACTAATGCAGAGTTAAAGCAGTCTTCAGAAGATTATGATGGGGTGCTAGTATCTATAGATTTTGTAAACAAATGCCACAACTTTTCTAAATAAAGGATCAAAAAGCAAAGTTTTGGAAGAAAATGTCCAAGAACATACACATTAATTTAGAAAAAAAAAAAAAGCAAAAATCAAAACTGAAATCTACATATTCTTTGCCAAAACTTTTGACCGGGCTCTTTTAAAATCACTCTAACAGCTTCTTTTTCAAACAACTTGTTCAACTCAGTGGGGGTGGGGGAGAGGAACTGGGAGAGGAAACAAAGAGAAAACCGCAAAATTGTAGAACTAGATTTTTCTCTAGATTTGTGATTTTCATAAAAATGGAATTCCATAAAGGGGTTTTAGGAGCCAGCACCATGGAAGAGCATTGGCCAGAGAGAGCCTGAGGGTTCCTTCCAACCATCTCCATTTTCTCTGTTTTATACTTAAATATTCCATATAAGACTTCACATGAAAAAACGAAGTATCTGCAGCTAAAATCGTTTTGAAAGTGGTCCTCAAAGTATGGTCCCCAGACCAACAGTACAGCACCACCTGGAAACTTGTTAGAAAAGCAAATTTTCAGGCCTTATCTCAGATCTACAGAATCAGACACTCTAGGTAGGGCCCAGCAGCGTGTTTTAAAAAGCACTCCAGACATTTTGATGCATTCTACAGTTTGAGAACGTCTGCACTGTATGAGCCCCAGCCATCACCTCCTACCAGAAGGCTTCTATAGCTAAACATTTGCCCCCTCTGCCACCTCCACCCACAACACACGTATCATACATGCTCACACAGCTAGGTTGTTGGTGTCCTTCCAAACTTGCATCCACCAGACTGTGCACCACATTTTTTGTGTTATTATTTCTTTATGTATGTACCTCTTCTATAAACATATAAACTCATCCAAAACATCGATCATGGGGTACCCTTTTTTCCATTTCTCACATTTAGCATAGTGGCAGGCAAAAACAGGTACTCAGTAAACATCAAATGAATTAGAGATACATTGACATTTGTGTATTTGATGTATTTAATTTGTATCGTACTTCTTCAAATAAATGAAGTCTTATATAAGTATGCTCATTGTATTAGGTCGTTTTTGAACTGGCATAAAGAAATACCTGAACTGGGTAATGTATACACAAAAGAGGTTTAATTGGCTTACAGTTCTGCAGGCTGTGTGGGAAGCATGGCACCAGCCATCTGCTCTGCTTCTGATAAAGTCTCAGGAAGCTCACAATCATGGTGGAAGGCAAAGAGGGAGTTGGCATGGCACATGGTGAAAGCAGGAACAAGGGGTAGCAGTTGGGGGGGTGGGATGCCACACATTTTTAAATGACCAGATCTCCTGAGAACTCACTGTTGCAAAGACCACATCAAGCCATGAGAGATCAGCCCCCATGATCCAAACACCTTCCACCAGGCCCCACCTCCAACATTGAGGATTACAATTCAACATAAGATTTGGGTGGAGACAAATATCCAAACTACATCACTCATATAAGTACAACGTAACCAAAATTAAACCAAATAACCAAGACAAAGACAATGAAAATCAAAAGGTTTCATCAATGAATCATCCTAGGAGCCAAGTGTTTACATCTATTAACCCAATAGGCAGCTGCTCACGACTGTTTAGTCCTTTTCAAGCAATTCTCTGACCCTCAGGTTTCCTGTGAAAGTGGACTTTGCTTCAGACTACTGCGTCACATCACACACGGGGAGGGTTGTTTTATTGGCAATGGTAACTTCAAAAAGCAAAGACTGGGATCTTTCTAAAAAATGGATGGATGAGGGTCAGTGTTATTAAGGAAATCCCTTATGTGTTTTTCATACTGTTTTCACCACAACTCATGGTAAAATAGTACATTTTCCCTTTTGCCCCAATAAACATATATACAGACATATACACATATGTTTTCAGAAGCCACTCATTCTATGCCATATGTTACTCTCTGGTATTTGCTCTTCTATTTTATATTATCCTTTTTCCCTAAAATTAAAGTGTTTGTGATACACTAAGTAAATTTCATGATTTGCCATCTGGTTGCAAACTACGGTTTTAAAAGTACTATACTATATAATGTATCATATCATTATTAATGTACTTAAGTGGAGTTTGGTTTTATTTTACTTTGTTTTTAACTAAATGAGTAGTTTTTCAAATTACTTGTTCCAAAATTTTATCTACCCTTTATCTTCCAAAAGTAGAAAGCATTAATGCAGTCCTCCACCACTAACAACTCTGCAGCCAAATTTTCCAGAAATCCCAGTTCTATAGCTTAGTATCATGTGACTTTGGACAAATTATTTAACCATCTTGAGTGCTGCTTTCCTTAGCTGTTAAGAGTCCTAATCCACCTCTTATAGAGCTTAGTGAAGGAGTAGAGAAAATGCATTAAAAGCACTTGGCCATAGATGCTCAACCAATTTTTTTGTTTGTTTTTTTGTGTGTTTTTGTTTTGTTTTATGAGACAGGGTCTCATTTTGTCGCCTGAGCTGGAGTGCAGTGGCACAATCAGGGCTCACTGCAGCCTTAACATCCCCAGCCCAGGTGATCCTTCTGTCTCAGCCTCCCACATAGCTGGGGCTACAGGCACATGCCACTATACTTGGCTAATCTTTTGTATTTTTTGTAGAGATGGGATTTCACCAGGTTTCCCAGGCTGGTCTGGAACTCCTGGGCTCAAGCAGTCTGCCCACCTCAGCCTCCAAAAGTGCTGGCATTACAGGCATGAGCCACCACACCCAGCACAATGATAACTTTTACTATCATCTTAGACCGCTAGGAGAACCATCAGTTAATATTTTTAAGGCATTCTCAGATATCCATGTAAAAGAGGGCATCAAAATTCTCTGCTACAGATAAAACTGTGCATCAATGAAAGTTCTGATGCAAACTCTGATTATACCCTTTAGGAAGGGACCCCCTATGACTCCAAAGCAAGTCATATCTGTTGGGAGCTGGCAAGGTCTCTTCACTGTTGAATGGGATTCGGGATTCTTAGGCCTTTCCAACTAACACCTTGCACCATCAATAAATGTACTATCTCCTCTGCTCTGAGAGATTCTTTAGAGTTTAAAACCCCATGTGCTTCCTAGTCATTTGCTACAGCTACTGGTGCAAATTCCATGTCCTTATTGGGCTTATCAAACCTAGTGCCTGAAGATTACTGTAACATTTCATTTGCAGAAAGATAGCTTAAAAAAATTAATAAAATTTTTGAAGTTATAGCTGCTTGTGTGATCCTGAGATATGGGATATTTAATAACTGAGCAGAATTTAAAACATCTTTAGTTAAAGCAGAGGAAAATAAACAGGAAGCAAACTGCAGAAGAGGCAAGCCCTTTACTTACAAACTCAGGATCTACAATATTCTTACAAAGAGACACCCACCATCACTCCAATCCCAGGTGCTAAATAACCCATTCCTCCCAGTTTTCGCTCAGCTTTGGAACCACTTTGACAAAACTGAAATAGAGAAAATGTAGGTTCACAAAATTGGAGGAATGAAGAAGTTGAAAAAGCAAGAATAGTTCAGACGAACCAACTGCCGGAGCTGCACCCTTAGGCAAAAACATACCTAATTACCAGGCAGATACATTGCCGAAATATGTTTTCCTCTACATTTCCAGATTATGTTTGTCTCTCTTTGTTATTCCTCTTGAAATCTCACCATTCAGAGATTTTATTAGTTTAATGGCAAACATTTATAAAAAGATAAAGGGTTGCTGAACTATCAGATAGGCACATATTGGAGTGAATAAATTAACGAGACTGTTTTCCCCATAATATCAGGCTAAAATCAGAAGATAAATGTAGGGATGCTTCCAAAGAGCATCTAGCATTAAAATTCCCACAACACTGAAAGCCTTAAAGTGACCCTTTCTTTTGTAGGTCCCCGAAGCTCGACTGGGAGTACAGGATGGGGTGATGACAACCTGAAGAAGTTGACTTTCTATACCTAGGATGATGAGGGAAGGAGTTAGTGGGAATTGGCTTTTATGAAACCAAACCAAGATGAAGCTGAGTTCTAAGTACAGTTCAGGTTTTGGGGAGACCTTCTTCTTCTCTGTCTATATCCTTTCCCTGCTTCCTAATAATTATAACAAAAATAATAACCAACATTAATTGAACACATTCTACATTGCAAGACTCCTGAACCAAAAAAATATATACTATATATGGCACCTCATTCGCTCCTCACCACAGTCCTATGAATAATCACCTTTATTATTGCTACCTTACAGATAAGGAAGCTGAGGCTCTGAAAGGTTCAGTTGTCCATTGTTGCACTAGCAGTTGAATCCAGAACCCATTGAGCTATGCTTCCATTCCACATTTTCTGTGGATAGATCCAGATAGTGTAACTGAGAAATCACGGAGAGGAGAGAGGAAGCAGAAGCCAGCTCTCAGGAGAACACTTGGGTACTGTGGTAGCTGAAAAATGGCCCCCCCAAGATGTCCATGCCCTAATGCCCCAAACCGATGAATATATTACCTTATATGGCGAAAGAAACTTTGCAGATATGATTTCATTAAGAATCCCGAGATGGGGCAATTCTCATATATTATCAGGTGGACCCAATGTAATCCCAAGGGTCCTTATAAGAGGAAGGCAGGTGGGTCAGAGACACAGAAAGACTGGAAGATGCTACACTGCTGGCTTTGAAGATAGACGAAGGAAACCATGAGTCAAGGAAAGCAGGCAGTCTTCAGAAGCCAGAAAAGGCAGGATATGGATTCTCCCTAGAGCCGCCTGGAGGAGTACAGCCCTCTGATAACCTTGATTTGGGGACTTCAGACCTCCAGAACTACACAAGAATACATCTGTGTTGTTTTAAAACACTACATCTGTGGTAATTGGTTACAATAGCAAAATAGAAAACTAATAAGGTCCCTTCACAAAGAAAAAGCACGGACTCTTTTTTTTCCCCATGCTAATGACATGCAGTGTTTGTTTGCACACTGCAGAGGCATCTCAAAGCAGCGTGCCTCAGATTCCAGGCAGGAAGGCAGCAAACTCACCTCATGGCAACTGCATCTTTGCATTTGTTCACCACACTAAGCACAAGTTTGGCACTCAGACATCCTTCCCAATTTGCGGAGGCCCTTCGTTCTCTGGAGCTCCCAGCTTTCTCAGCAGTTATTTATTTACATCTATTATGGCACCCAGAGCATTGTCGCTTTTCTGATTTCATGTCTCCCTGCTCCACTGACCTAGTCTCTCCAGGAGAGATACCATATTTTTTTCTCATTTCTATGTCTCTAGCACCTGGCACCATGCTTGGCCTACAGGGATGTCCAAGCCCAAAGCAAAGGAGAGAGGAGATGAAGAAAAGGGGCATGAGAAGGTGACCCAAGCTCCATTGATACTTAATGGAGAGACTCCTGGACCTAAGTGTGTCCATCACTCTCACATAATCTGCCCTGAGAAATAAACCTGTCTGTATCTTGATATAGAAAACATTCGCTGCTTTCTGCCTACAGTCCCCAGACTTACATCTTCAAAGTCTCACGGCGATCCATTCTGCATAACAAAGTAAGGCTGCAAAGCCCTGAATACCTGTTGTGGTAAAAAAGTAGCCAAACAAGACTTGTGCCATCTGTCTGTCTAAACTTTGAAACTGATTTCTACCTCCAGGATCCACAAGGAATTTGATGTCTGGTTTTTAGCCATTTAGGATAAATCTCCCCTTCTCTATGGAAAATGTTCATACCCTTTCTCCCCAAAGACAGCCACCTTCTCAGCAGTTCTTTAACAGTTACACTGTGCCTTCTGATTTGGTACCAATTTTGTAAGTATTGCATTGTTGGGCATCTTTTCTTTATGTCTTATCTCTCTAATTAGATACAAAATAATATGTCTTCATCAACCAACAGATATCTCTGGAGTGACTTCTGCATGTCAGGCACTGTGCCAGGCTCTGGGGACACAGTGGTTTTAAAAAGTCACAGTTCTGTCTCACATATAAGAACGAGGTTTCTTTATTTCCTTACACAACCTTCCCACCACCAGTGCCTAGCACAGAGAAAGTGCATAAAGTATTTGCGTTCTCTGATCAGCCTCTTAACAAAAACAAATAATAAGTCTAATCATATAGATCTCTCCATCTTACAGTTAGCTAGAACCTCAGGGATTATTCATTATCTAGTCCAAATCTTTAGCTTTATGGATAAAGACACTGAGACACAAATATGCAAAGTTATACAACAAATGATACAACTAGGGACAGAATTAAGGTTACATCCCAGTCTTCTGCCTCCTAATCTAGTGTGCCCTCTAATTGGACCCAGAGGTGACATCTAACTGGATTCTAGGGACAGCTCAGTTTGAATCATTCTGAACTTGCTGCAAATGTTCAGGCTTACTAAGCCGTGCACTCATCTGATTCTGCTGCCAAGTCCTCACCTACATCATTTCTCCTCACTCATTTGCTCTCAGCAGTACAAAGCAGCTGGTACTAATGACCTTTAGGGTCACTGGGAAGCAATTTATTTCATTTTTTAAAAAATAAAGGAAATGTTAATATCACAAGATCTGTGTCTGAAATGCCCCTGGGCAAGTTTCCTCTCTGACTTTAGTTTGTCTCATTTTCAACTTCCTGTTTTTTTTTTTCCTTTCTCCATGTCAAATTGTCAGGATGACTTTGATCTCAGAGACACACTTTTTCTCCCTTCCTGACTCCCACCTGCCACCATGAGACAGTTCTACTGAAACCTATTAATTCTTTCAAGTCTAAGATCAGTCCCTGCTCAATTTCCATAGGGGCAGGGAGGGTCCCCAGCACAGAAGATAGATGTAATTCGAAAGAAAAGGGTAAGTGTGTATGCATATCAGTGGGTCCATAAAAACCAAAAGCAGTTTGTCTTCATTGAATCTGGAGATCACAGTTTCCCGGACTATTTTAAGACAACCTCTGGAAACCAACTTTTATATCAAACGGAAAACACTCAGTCAAAAGAGCTCCATATGATATTCAAAACAGTGGCTGCACATCTGAACTGTGGCCCAATTACCTCCAGTTGATAAGAACTGCATTTCAAACGGAAGGGAGACGGTTCTGCTTAGTGAGGCTTTGGTTACAGAAAAATATAACAACTCGCAGAGAAATTGTCTCTTTCCACCTTCCATTTTCATAAGCATTATAGTCAACTCTAGGTAATAAAAATGTAAAGTTTAATCAATGACAAACATTTTGGCAGGAAATTGAAAATGGTTTATTGGTGAGAAATAAACAAGAGGGCATTATGTGTTTAACAGTCAAACTGGCGCCAATTTTTCCTTCCACCTTAGTTTTTACTTGTCCTCCACCCAACATATCTGTTCTACAAGGCAAGTAAGAACGAGAGAAGAAAGGAGAAACATGTAAATTTAGACAGAGAAATAAAAGAACTGGATGGCTGCCTTATGAATAATAAACCTCTATTTGTAAATTACCTGTGTTTAGAGAAAATTAAGCTCATTTAAAATGTTTAATAGATGTGAAGAGCTCTGAGGTTTGTAGAAAAAAAAGCAACTAAGTCAAAACATCTTTGAAAACAAACAAGAGAGATGAAACATCCAGCACATCCTCACCCTTTCTGTCTTCCAAGAAGTAGCAATCTTAGGCCCTGAGAGGGGAACCATAATTTTTATTTGAAAACCTCTCAGGGCGGTCCTTTTGTATTTCCCTTTCTTTTTTCTCAGATCACAGCAGCAATTTTCTTTTATTGTCAGCTATTTATAGTTTTCTTTTCTCAAAACCGTGGCCAGAAAGAAATTGGGCAAAAAGCATTTCTTTCAACAGCCACATTATTTTGTAGCACTCTTCAAAACTATTAAACACAATCAAAAAAGACCAAAAAAAAAAAAATCCCCAAACTTGTTCAACAATTTTTTTTTTTGACACTTAGGCTGTTTTACTTAAAGAAGTGAAAGCCAAACAGATATTCTCATCCTGCCCCCAGAATAGGGAGCTGTGGGGAGAAGAGTCACTCAAAAGCTATCTTCCTATTCACAAATGAACACGTAACAGTAAAGGAAGGCACTTGGTCTAATGGAGTTGGCATAAATCTCAGACCTGTTTCCTGTGCCTCAGACATTTCACAGACGCTTCAAAATACTCTGGACAGATTAGGGTGTGGATAGTCTAGATTTAGAGACCTGTCAGCCACCAACAACCCTCTGGCACTTAGTCATTTCTTTTGTACCCATAGCAGAGTGGATAAAGGCATGATTTGTAGTCAGACATATGTGACTCCAAATTCGGGCTCTTATCTCTTGCTAATCTTGTGACCTTGGGAAAAATACTTGGCTTCTCTCCACCTCAGGTGCCCCATTTATAAAACACGACAACTTAGCACTCAGTGAATAGATAGAGCTTAGCACATGGTTACCACTTAAGGCAAATACTATGCTTGTTTCTTGCTATATTGCCTTGTCCAGGGCACAAAGAAGATGGCATGTCACAGACTAATACAGTTGGGATCATGTCACTGAGCTCTGGATGCAAGCAGAAGTAATTTAAGCCACTTCCAGACCCTGCTATAAAGGTTCTCTCTTCCTCCATATCTCTCGGGCAAGCCTTGAAGTCATGTATAGGCCTGGGCCCCTGTCAGCTTGGGCATCTATGAGAAGCAAGGCCTACCCACCCACCAACATCAAACATAGAGCATGAGAGATATCAACCTTTTCGTATTAAGCTATTGAGATTTTGAAATTAACTTGTTACTGCAACATAGTCAAGCCTTTTCTGACAAATGTTCCCTGGGTCAGTTCAAGTCCTCCAAGAAGCAGACAGCAAGACAGAGTTAGAAGCACAAGAGATTTATGGGAGAAAGCCCCTGCAATAGATAAAGAGGAGAGGGAGCAGGAATAAGGAGTGAGGGCCTGGAGGCCGTGATGCAGGTCTGACAAACTCAGAAGGTGAGGGCAGAGGTGGAGGATTGGGTAGCAGGAGTCTCAGACTGTATGGTGCAGCTCTGTGGAGGTCTAGGCCAAGGGAACTCCATAGCAAAGACGGCCCACAGGGTAGTCCTGTATTGTGCAGAAACATCCCACCTCTAGCTCCCCAAGGTCCTCAGTTGTTGGCTGGGAGCAAACTAGGGAGACTGTGGCCTTAAGGTGAACAATGCCCTGGACCCCAAAGGTGGAGCTGAAGACTGTCAGCTAACTGTGCCTCTTACCTTGGGGTCTTTTTTGAAGGAAGGTCTGAGCAATGCATTTCCAAGGTTGCCTGAACCTCTCAATAAATAATAGCTATATTTTACCATCCCACAGTGTGTTTTCTCTCTTTCTCTCTCTGTCTCTCTAATGTGGCATTAATCAAGGGTGTCAGCCTCTCTAGAAAGTGAGCTCCTTGGGGGCACCATCAATGGCTTCGTTGTGATTACAGTTCAGTGTTTGGTTGGTATGTAGTAAGAGCTTAATAAATGGCAATTGGAAGAGTAAGTAACTGAGTGACAGCGTGAAAGTCCTTAGAAGAGTGTAGCTAACTCCTAGGAGGTTACTGTTGAGAGGAGCTATCTTGAGCATAGTGGGCTGTTTCATTCAGACTGAGGTATACCCGCTTCACACACCTAAAGTCACAATGTCAGAGCTGGACCCAGTGTGGGAAGTTTGTATGCTCCAAAGTGCCTCAGGCTACAGAGGGAAAAAAAAAAACAAAAAACTGCAATGCATCTCTTCCCCCTAAGAAGTCCTACACAGCTCTCCAGGAGCTTTAGGTTTGCTGCATTCAGTTACGGAAAATGAGAAAAAGTCAGAGGCACAAGCAGAAGGAATATGAAAACACAGTGCAAAATGGCAGAGCAAAGACTAGGAAAGTAAGGAAGGCTTCCGGGAGCTCTGAGGGCTTAGCATCCCCATCAGAAGTGCGTGGAATATTAGAGGCAGAGAGGTAGCTGTCTTGTAAGATGTGGCTTTTTTGAGACATCTCAGTTCAAACCCTGAATATCTGCCTGACCCCAGACAACTCACTTAACCTCTCTGGCACTGACAATCACATTTCATGAAGAGAGGGATCCTGTCTGCCTTGTTTATGCTTTGTCCCCAGTGCCCAGCGTAGTTCTGGGAGCATGACTGACACTCAAGCTATGTCATAGTAAGGTCTTGGAATTGGAGTCAGACGGTCTGGATTTGAACTCTGGCTGACATTTACCATGGGAACTGAGGTGAGTTACTTAAACATTTTCTGCTTAGCTTCTTCATCTGTAAAGTGGTTATACAAATGGTGATTATTTCATTGGGGTTGTTATGAAGATTGAAATGAAATAATTCATGTAAGTATTTCCAACAGTATCTGGCACATAGCATGTACCCAATAAATGTTAACTGTTATTATAATTATTATTTTTTGTTGAATAAATGAATGAATCTCTCAGATCTTTAGTTTTCTCTCCTGTAGAAATGGACTAAAATAATCTACCCCCATATATTTGTTCTGAGGATTAAATGAGATAATGTAAGTAAAATGATCATTTCAATGCCTGGCACAAACGTGGTCAGAGGAAATGGGGTTCTTGTTCAAAGCTGCCATATCCCTTCCTAGAGCCTGACATGAATACCTGGGTCTCCCTGTAGCACAGTAGTTGGGAAGATCTTAGCCCCAAGCCAGGATGTCCTTAGGTGCTGGATCAGAGCCCCACCCCTTCACCATATTTACCAGCCATCCAAACCCCACCCAGCCATTAGAATTTCCCTTTCTCCCTCTCTGCTCACTTAGGGGCTGCTAACTGTCAATAATTTATTTTCCCAATGGGAAAAGAAAAAATCTCAGGGAGCACATCTTTCTCCTTTGTTCAGGTCTCTCCATTGCTCTCTGCAGCTTCCACTTTTTATAAATGCTTCAATCAAGCTGCCTTCTATAATGCATTCTCCATTTGCTCTCTGCTTACAGCTGGAGCATTTTTGTGACACAGCTTCTATGAAGAACATTATGCAAACTCATGTTGCATTCTACTCTATTCTAAATCTCTAACCTTAGGACATTCCTCTAGAAGTTTAGACACCCCAAAGTCAATGAAGATCACAGCAATCAAAACTCCCATCATCTATTTTCCACTGCAGAGGATGCACACCCCACAAACACAGTGCTTCCATTATAGACAAGTATAGGTTTAAGGCACTGGTGAATGCCAGAGAGAAAGAGCAAAGATTAGACAAGAGGTGTCTGCTTCAAATCACTGGCCCCAAAAGTAGCAGGGCATCAGGACCATCCACTCAGCTTTTAAGAAAGGAAACTCCTGGCCAGGCACAGTGGCTCATGCCTGTAATCCCAGCACTTTGGGAGGCCAAGGCGGGCAGATCACCTGAGATCAGGAGTTCAAGACCAGCCTGGCCAACATGGTGAAACCCCGTCTCCACTAAAAATACAAAAACTAGCCAGGTGCGGTGGTGTGCACCTGTAATCCCAGCTACTCAGGAGGCTGAGACAGGAGGATCGCTTGAACCCAGGAGGCAGAGGTTGCGGTGAGCCAAGATCATGCCACTGTGCTCCACCATGAGCAACAGAGCAAGACTCCATCTAAAAAAAAAAAAAAAAAAAAAGAAGGGAAACTCCTTACTCTTCCCTTGTGGATTATATTATAATGACACCACCAGGACATCTAGACTTACAGGGACAAAGTATCCCACAGGGACAATGAGCCAAAACATGTGGCGTTTCAGTTCTATATTGATAAATCAGTGACACAAAAGCATCCCTACTTCAGGGTCTGTCTGGTAGGAAAGGATACAATGAGAACCAAGCAGTAGGTCTGAAAGAACTTTCCTTCTTTTTTATTGAGTAGCTACTTAGATTTTCCCAAACATATTGTGTCCGGAGTTAGTTCCTTCTGGTGGTTTCGTGGTCTCGCTGACTTCAAGAATGGAGCCATGGACCTTCACAGTGTTACAGCTCTTAAAGATGGCACAGACCCAAAGATTGAGCAACATCAAGATTTATTGTGAAGAGCAAAAGAACAAAGCTTCTGCTGCTGGCTGGGGTGGCCAGCTTTTATTCCCTTATTTGTCCCCGCCCACGTCCTGCTGATTGGTCCATTTTACAGGGCGCTGATTGGTGCATTTTTACAGAACACTGATTGGCGCATTTTACAAACCTCTAGCTAGCCACAGAGTGCTGATTGGTGCATTTTACAATCCTAGCTACAGAGTGCTGATTGGTGCATTTTACAATCCTCTTGTAAGACCAAAAAGTTCTCCAAGTCTCCACCCGACCCAGAAGTCCAGCTGGCTTCACCTCTCAATATGGCTTTGAAGAAGAATTTGGAGGATGATAAGCAGAGATTTCTTTAAGTCTAATGATGAGACGAATCATTTTTTAAAAAAGATAAAACCAAAAATGACAAGGAAAGAAAGACTTGTAAATGAGCATTGCCTATATACACACGTGGGGTGTGGACTGGGCAAACTAGGAGCAATCAACCCTCTACTTGATCAGTGTCTAACACTGAAAGAGAGAGAAAGACAAAAGCCTTCAAGATGAAGCACTCCACTCAGGCACTTAGGGTAGCTTTTTTTTTTTTTTAATAGAAATGTGAAATGTGGTTCAAAGAAAGCAATCAGTGTAGGTCATAAACTCTCCCTCTTGCTTAAGTTCTTTTGAGTTGAGGTTCTTTCGTTGACTACTAAATGATGTGTTGCCCAAAGGCCTTAACATACCTGTGGTGCCTCAGCCTTTGTAGTTTAACTGTTTCATTCCCACTTGTGTGTGTGCTATAGCACCTCTCAATAAACTTGGAAAAGGTTCTGCTTCCAGCTACCCTGATGTTACGTTTATGAGTTCATGACACAGATCTTGGACTGGACTTTTACTCAAAAGGAGGAAAAAATTCCTGGTTTGGACTCAAGACTCCAAAATCAAAGTGAAGAATGAAAACAGAAACTAAAGATAACTTTTTCTATTTCCAATTCCCTTAAGCCCAGGCACCTGATACCCGGATGTGGTTCAGAGTTCATCCCACTCACAGACTGCAAAGTAAATGTGGGAGAAGTGTGGTTCTTATCCTTAGGGTGGCTTGTTGCCCTCTTACATGCATTGCTTCTTTCCTTCCATTATGCAAATCCATTGGCCAGTATAAGCATTATACACTCCTACAACGCCCAGCCCCTGCAATAGGCCACCAAATGTTATTTCAGGTAGACTGAAGGTCACACAGGAACTCCTACATGTCATAAATGACATGGAAGAAACAGACTCTGAAACTACAAATGCCTGGTATTCAGTAAACTAGGCAATCTGGCCTCAAAAAGTTCACAGATGTTGTTACCCTAAGACAACATTTTTCTTCCACTTTTTTAGGCATAGCAGATCCTTTTTTTAACCCTACACATTCATGCCTTCTTCTACTTTGTTCTTGTATCTAGACGGTGAAATATAATTGGCAAATTTAAATCCATGCAAAAGGATTAATGCCTTGTGGAAAGAAGTGCAGGTGAACAGAAATGCTGGATGTGGATCCCAAGATCTAAAGTCAAGGACTGGATCAGGGAAGTCACTCGACAACTTTGAGCTTAATTAATCTCATCATGAAATATATATAAAGATTAACTTCTCCATCTTCCATGTGTTGTGAGAATCAATAAGAAACAGTGATACATTGTATTAGAATAAAGACAGTGTATAAAAACCAAGAAGATATGCCTCATTCACTATCATCACCATCCTCACCATCATGATATGATCATCACCATTTTTACTCCATTAGTGCCTTAAACGTTTTCCGTGTTGTACTGCTGCCACCTAATGGCAGAGCTGAATGAATTTGAAGCTTCCTTCAAGTCAAATACTCTGGTTTTGCCTTTTCTTAAATCTGTATTCACCTGGACTAAAGTCAGAAAATGTACAGGCTGGAAAAAAAATAAACAGAAATGATTGCACTTGTTGTACTTGGCAAGTAGAATTCTGCCCCAACCTTGAATAAATGGGGCAGAAATGAGCCCCAGGTCTAGATTAAGGGAACGCCCACCAGGTGGTCTTATCCATTTTTCATTAGTCCAAATGTGTTTTGCATGTAACAAACCATGCTCCTATTAACTTCCAGACATAAAATGAAAACATTTAGAGCAAGCTGTGGACTGATGATCAGAATTGGAGGGAGTGTGGCATTTTGAAACTCTTGAGACAGAAAACTGGGTCTACTGGTGTAAGGAGCTGTAGCAGCAACTGGTTGCAGGAATTGTACATATGGCCTTGCAGAACATCTTTCCAAGGCATCTCAGACTCTGTGGTCACTCTCAAAAGGACAACAGTTTTACTCCCAGAATTTATGAAGAGACAAAGGCTCTGACTCCTCTTTGGTTTCCTGCTTAAAACATTCTACTTAGACATTCCACAGGGCAATAAAAACTAATAACTAGCCGTTTGCACTTTTCATTTCCATGGTAACTTTCCTATGGAGGTATTCCAAAGTTCTTATAAAAATAGGGAATGTGATTGACCTACACCCAGGAAATGAGGCAATAGTTTTATTTCAGGTCCTTAAGCAGAAACCTACCCATTTTCCTATGAGTATCTGTCTGCAGAAAGTCAATGGAGCTCTAAGTGCAAGGCCATTGTCCCACACACTTGGACAGAAATAAAGCAGCTGGAGAAGACTGCTGAATTCAGGCTTCTCTCCAACAGTGAAGAAAGCCCAACCCGGCATGGTGAAAGAACCCCTCTATCACAATATAACTTGGGATTCATGAAGATGGCAGAAGATTTTGGAGAATGGCTGGATTTACTATCTTACAGAACAAGAACTAAATATATTTTAATGTACATGAAACTGCAAATAAATTTTCAATATGATAGGGAGTCTGAGTGAAAAATGAAAATCCATACTTAAAGTAGAGGAAGACAGAAATAGAAATTGTTACATTGAAATAATCAATCTGAACTCATCATTTTAAACAGTAAATATATTTTCCATCCCTGTCAATGATCCAAAAGCAGCAGCTTCACCTTTTCCCAACACTCATGTCTAATTCTGGTCTGTGCAACCAATTGGTCAGCAGCCCAGACTCTTCATCTTAGCTAGTCTGGGAGACTATTATTTTTCAGTTGAGGGTGCTAAGATTATCACAAGCCTAGGATGAAAATAGAATACTGTATGTGGTAAATTTACTGTAATCCTAGAAAGATAACTCAGAAGAAACCGAAATTAAGGTGTAAGAATAAGAATAGAAATAAGAATTACAATGAAAACAGAAATAAGAATAAAAATAACATGAGAATAAAGACATGGAACATGACATTTCAATTCATGCTATTTGCATTATGGTAATAAGTTTTAAGTGTGCTAATTTATTAATCATTGAAGTATTTTGTATGTCTTCTGTCTGCATCCTAGCATGTTTAAAGCATTTTGAAAAACTTCTGGAGATGTGCTTTTAATTAAATCATCAGAAGGGTTTTATGGGACAAATTTAAGTTTGCAGCCAATGTCTAAGAATTTGGGAAAATTCATTAAATCAATATGTTTTTATCTATCATAATCTACCAATATGTGAATATTTAAAAGAATGTTTATTATTTATTGCTTAAAAATAATTGGTTGACAAATTCAAAATGTCAAGAATTTAGACATTAGGCAACCATTGAAAGTTAATAAAAAGGCTTTACAGATAAAAGCCATTTGGGTATTAACAATTTTTTTTATAGCTATGTAATAGCTCTAGTATGCAGAAGGTTGTGTAAATGTTCAGCAACTCTTCTCGGTGGGATGGTAGGAACCTTACTTAGCCCATGTATCTGAGCAAGTAGTCCCGGGTTTCTACTTACCATATGTGGGGAAATGTTTCCTTCTATTTCCAGGCCTTTGTTATTTTCATAAAATGCCCAAAGTTTTGTCTGTCTCTAACTTTGGGTTTGTGTTTCACTTTCTCTATCCTAATCAAAGTGTCAATGCTCTATGCTGATTTCATAGGCAATATATGGCAACCTTGTTCCTACTGACTCTTTGGTGTGAACTGGCGTTTGTGTTAGCGAAAGACTCCTTGATTGCTTGTCAGAAGTCCCTACACAAATTACCTCAAACAAATACAAATTATGGGCTCATATGTCCTGCACAGACAAAGGTGTGGCTGGGATGACCAGACCAGACACTCAAAGTGCTGCCAGATCTCTTGTCTCTGCTTCTCTCTGAATACTAGCTTTGATTTTCTTTTACTGTAAACAGATTTCCTCCACACTGTGGTAAATGTGGACTCACATTCTAACAGTTACCTGACTCAAAGACAAAAGTGTTTCTCTCTCCAAGCTTGAGTTTAAGAAAATCCCATGACAGAAAAGAACAAAGCTGGAGGCATCACACTGCCTGACTTCAAACTATACTACAAGGCTACAGTAGCCAAAACAGCATGGTACTGGTAACAAAACAAAGATATAGACCAATGGAACAGAATAAAGCCCTCGGAAATAATACCACACATCTACAACCATCTGATCTTTGACAAACCTGACAAAAACAAACAATGGGGAAAGGATTCTCTATTTAATAAATGGTGCTAGGAAAACTGGCTAGCCATATTTAGAAAGCTGAAACTGGATCCCTTCCTTACACCTTATACAAAAATTAATTCAAGATGGATTAAAGACTTAAATGTTAGACCTAAAACCACAAAAACCCTAGAAGAAAACCTAGGCAATACCATTCAGGACATAGGCATGGACAAGGACTTCATGACTAAAACACCAAAAGCAATGGCAACAAAAGCCAAAATTGACAAGTGGGATCTAATTAAACTAAACAGCTTCTGCACAGTAAAGGAAACTACCATCAGAGTGAACAGGCAACCTACAGAATGGGAGAAAATTTTTACAATCTACCCATCTGACAAAGAGCTAATATCCAGAATCTACAAACAACTTAAACAAATTTACAAGAAAAAAATCAAACAAACCCATCAAAAAGTGGGCAAAGGATATGAACAGACACTTCTCAAAAGAAGACATTTATGCAGCCAACAGACACATGAAAAAATGCTCATCATCACTGGCCATCAGAGAAATGCAAATCAAAACCACAATGAGATACCAGCTCACACCAGTTAGAATGGTGATCATTAAAAAGTCAGGAAACAACAGATGCTGGAGAAGATATAGAGAAATAGGAATACTTCCACATTGTTGGTGGGACTGTAAACTAGTTCAACCATTGTGGAAGACAGTGTGGCAATTCCTCAAGGATGACCCAGCCATCCCATTATTGGGCATATACCCAAAAGATTATAAATCATGCTGCTATGAAGACACATGCACACATATGTTTACTGTGGCACTATTCACAATAGCAAAGACTTGGAACTAACCCAAATGTCCATCAATGAGAGACTGGATTAAGAAAATGTGGCACAAATACACCATGAAATACTATGCAGCCATAAAAAAGGACGAGTTCATGTCCTTTGTAGGGACATGGATGAAGCTAGAAACCATCATCCTGACAAACTATCGCAAGGACAGAAAACCAAACACTGCATGTTCCCACTCATAGGTGGGAATTGAACAATGGGAACACTTGGACACAGGGTGGGGAACATCACACACCAGGGCCTGTCGTGGGGTGGGGGGAGTGGGGAGAGATAGCATTAGGAGATATACCTAATGTAAATGACAAGTTAACGAGTGCAGCACACCAACATGGCACATGTATACATATGTAACAAACCTGCACGTTGTGCACATGTACCCTAGAACTTAAAGTATAATAAAAAAAAAAAAAAGAAAGAAAGAAAATCCCATGGCAGGACTACAGCTGACCACATAAAGCCACCCAGACTATGATCAGCTTATGGCAGTGCCAAGGCCTAAAGATGAATTGCAATGAATTTGATTAAGTTCTAGCCATATCTATCTATTTGCCCCATGTCATAATAAAACCTATACTTAGACTTAAATGTAATCATGCAAAGATAAAACTTAAGTTGCATTAACTCTTCAGGCTCTTTTTTGGATTGAGACAGAGAGACAATTAAGAAAAAGCATAAATATATTTGAATGCATGTTAAAATTGTGAGTGAGTCGGGAGAAGCTCCAGAAGCACCAATGAAGTAACCATAAAGACGTAGTTGAGCACTTACTGGAAGCTAAGTGGATGCCTTGCAGATACTTTTGCATAAAAGAGATGCAAACCTTGGTAGAACTAAAAAAACTTTGTCCTCTTTATAGGAAAATGGTGTGACTGATCTTCTCAGTATATTGGAAGCTTCAATGTGTGCTTCTTACCTTTTAATTGTTTTTCCTACCAGTAGAATAGATTCTTACTGGGCCTTCTGTATCTTTTGCAGTCTCTGCTTTTGATCAAGGTCATGCACATTTTTAAATGTGTGGCTAGGACTCCTTGATGCCTTGACATTATAAGCCCAACTCAAATGCTAGGGGAGAAATATCAGCTGTTAAAGTTGCATTTGCTTCAAGAAGTCCATGCCTAGTGCTCATAAAGCTAAATACTCAGCCTCAAAGTCCCAAATTCCAACCTACCTTCCTCCTATAAACGTCCTCATATTCCCCTTGGTAAGCTGTAAGAAAAGTGTCAATAAAAGATGGATTTCCATGAGAACTTATTTTGGGCCACCTTTTGGTTCCTAGATCAGGTCCCTGTAGGCAATGTGATTTGAGTCCCATATCAATGACTAAGTCATGTAAAAAATCACTTTGCAGATGACCTAAGAAGGATGTTTATTTAAATCCAGTTTTCCAAAATTAGGTTGAGAGATGATACAAAATCAGATACCACCTTGCAAACCTCCCATTGATACAGACAGGAGGCAGGAGGGCAGGGTCTCTGGCGAGGGTTCCACCCTCAAGCCTGGATCCACGGCCCTGAATGAGAATAGTTATCCCTGTTTCCCACCCAAATGTTGCTTTTGCCAAAACCACCCTGGCCTGCCACACCCCCCATCCTGTACCCATGAAAACCTCAAATCCCAGGCTCCATGAGCAGAAGAGCAGCAGAGCAGTGTGGCAGAGAAGGAGAGAAGAGAAGGAGTGTCTGAACATCAAGAGGAGTTCCACTGGGGACAGTCAAAGAGGAGATCAGCTGCGGGACAGCTGCACTCCAGGGGAAGATCATCCTCCCAATCCATCCCCTTTCCAGCTCCCCATCCATCCTGCTGAGAGCCACCTCCATCACTCAGTAAAATCCCCACATTCACCATCCTTCAAGTCCGTGTGACCTGATTCTTCCTGGACACCAGACAAGGACCCAGGTACCAAGAGGGCGGGGTGTAAAAGGCTGTCACCCTGACTCTCCACTGAGCTAGTGAACATTTAGCCATCCTCAGACAGCAACTGCTAAAGGATCATTAATGGTAACACATCCCTAGACACTACCATGGGGCTGGAGCCCAAAAGCACTCACCCTGGCTCCTGCACCTGCCAGTTTGCATGCTCCCTCTCCCGTAAGGGGCTACACAAACAAGCCACATCCCTGTTGCAAGTCCCACAAGGAGGTCAGGGAATTCTCCTGTATCATCATCACTTTGACCTCTTGCCTTAGATGTAGGAGTCCATGACGGAGGATGTGTAGGGTAGTAGGTAGTTCTCAATATTGGCAGCCACAGCAAAATGCAGACAAACCACTACAGAATCCCTTTTGTTTGTAATCTCTGGCTTACATCTCCTCACCTCTGTTTACCCCAAATATTTATTGAGCATGTGCTGTGCCACAGCCACTGTTCTAGTCACTGGAGATACAGCTGTGGACAAAAACAAGGTTGGTCCCTGCCTTCACAGCATTTACATCCTGGTGGGGAGAGCCAGAAGATAAACATCTAGATCAACAAATTCGATCATTGCAGATAATTTCTATGATGTAAAAAAAAAAAAAATGGTTTTAAAAAATAAGGGTGAAGGGATGGGCCTACTTTAGATTGGATGGTGATAGAAAGGTTCTCTAGAGGGTGACATTTAAACTGAAATCTAAATAATGAGAAAGAGCCAGCCAGGTAAGGACCTGAGAAGGGGGCTTTCAGGTAAAGAAGCAGAGCAAATGCAAAGAGACGAGATAACGAGGGGTTAGGAGGCTGGAGTATGTTGCGGGTAGAGTAGTAGGAGACAGAGAAGTGGGTGGAAGAGAGCATGCAGAGCCCTAGGGAGTCTACCCCATTACCACCTACATACTTCCATTATTACACATATAACAATATATTCTAAAAGTTAATTTACTCTTCTCTCTCTTTGAGTAGACTTCCTTAAGTACACTATATCTTATTCATGATAATAATTATAGCTCCCATTTATTGAGCTATACCAGGCACTAAGCTGGCTACTTTGCATACATTATCTCCAATCTTCACAACAACCCTGCAAGGTAAGTATTATTAGCATAACTTTACAGATGGAAAAACCAACTAAGTGATTTACCCAAGGCCAAAAAGCTAGCATGTGGCAAAGCAGGCATTTGAATCTATGTCTTGTCTGCCTCTGAAATCCAACCTCTTTTCACTATCCCACATCATCTTAACCTCTGTGCACTTATTCATCTTTGTAGTTCTGGCTCCTAGCACAATGCATGGCACATTATGTAGGCTCCGATGCTCAATAAGTATTTGTAGTATCGAATTGGAGTGAGCTGAATGTGAGCCCACACAAGAGGAGACTGAACTCACAAGGCCACAGATTTGGGGAGACTTTACAGGACCATATGTGGTGGTGATGGTAGCCTTCTGTCTCAGGATGAATTCAAAGCATGGTGGAAATGGGTAGGGAGGAGGCTGTACTTAATAAAACTAAATGAAATCTATGGGGCTTCCTGAGAGCTAATGTATGACACACTGACACAGCTGCATAACACGTTCTGAAAAAATTAATGGGATTTTAAACAGAGAGGCTGCTCAATGTGCTTGCAAAATGGAGATACAGAAGAATGCGCCCCAATGATGAGAAAAGCGCATTGAGAGAGGAGGATGGCACTGTTGTAATTGCCTGTAATCTTCCCCCCTCCTCCTCCTGACTTTAATTAGGACACTTGCGAGACACACACATTTGTAAGAGTGACAGAGCTAATTGAAGAAAACCACACGTCTCATCAACAACAAAATCAGGAATAATAATCAAAGCAGCAGAAGCAAAATTGGAAGCCATGGAGCTGTCAAAAGCAGGAGGAACTCAAATACAATAAGCCATGTAATTTAGAAAAAGCAAGAGGGCTGTATGGAAACATAAAAAATATGGGACATGAAATAAAACAGTTAACTTGACTCAAACTGAAACTTTCACTCCCACAATCTGGTCACAATTAAATCTGATCAAAATTCATCTAATCCTTTCAGCCTGTGTTCTGGGGATGCCTGCATTTTTCCATTTCATTGCTTAGAATGGCCCCGTTAAGTGAAAAGTCTCCCACTGCCTCCCTGAGCTCTTCATTAATTCACAATGCTCTCCTGTCACCACATTGGTTAGTGCTATCCTAAGTGGAGATGGAAAATGACAGGCCCTCATCCCCAATTTTTAATATTGCTTACATTCAGAGATCATTATGAAGTTATTCTTCCATCCTTGATTTGCAAATGTACAAAAAGATGAACTATAAGTTCAACTGGGGAAGAATTCTCCTTACTCTTCCAGTTTCTTAACTGATTGGATCTTTGTTGCTCATCTCCCCCAGCACCCATTCCCCCTTCTCTCAACAGCTCTGCCCTATCCTCAGCCAACACCGTCAGGGTGGGCTCCATTCCCACATCTGATCCAGTGCATGAGGCTGTAGTTTGCCTCAGAGGTGGGCAACTGACCCAAGCTGGCTGGTCAGACTCTGAACACATATCTATGCCTGCTGGGACTAAGATACTGAATTTTTCTTATGACATGGGTCTTGGAACTGGTTGAACAATCTTGCCACCACATAGAGACTGAGAATGAAGTTATTATGGCTCAAGAAATAAAGAAGGAAGAAAGACATCCTTGTCACATTGTATCAGTGTGAATCAGTTATTCCTGAAGTCTGATCTATTCCTGAACTTTTCCATTATATAATCTAATAAATGTCTTCTTTTTTGCTTAAGCCAAGTGAATTTGACTTTCCAGTGTTTGCAGACAGGTATTCTAAGCATAATTTATTAATGTAACAGTAAGATAAACAATAAAATTAAAAAAAACAATAGCTGATACTATTGAGTGCCCCATGTGACAGTCAAAACGTCCTCTGCATTATTTTAGCATATCCCGCCTGTATTGTTATTTTCACTTTACCAACATAGAAATTGACATTAAAGAGTTTGTGAAACTTCCCCCAAGCTAATGAAGATGAAATTATAGCTAAGGATTATCTCTGGAAGCCCATGATCTCAAAATCTATTGTAATGGCAATTAAAAAACAGAGTTAGGTCATAATTTCAATTCTAAACTTCCTGTATTGATCAGTAAATAAGCAATGGGAAATGGTATGCTTTCCTTCTTCATCTTTCTCGGGATACCTCTAAATGTTTCTGATAAATTCCTTAGGCGTTTTCGTCATGCCTATTTCCACACATATGATATCACGGATTTGCAGATTATGTCCTTAAGCACGACTCCACAACAAAAGCACATTGCAGAAACTGAAACACCTGTCATCACTCAGGGTCTCAACCACCCAAACCAATGTGCATGAGTAGAGGTCACAATCCCAGAAAGAAAGCTACAGAATATTAGAGGTTGCTCAACAGCAGCAGTGAATTGTCCATTGCAGGGCATAAAAGTTACCAGAAAATAACCACACAAACAGAGGGCTACTTTCTGGATCAGGTATCATAACCCATGCTAAACTGCTATTTTCTAACTCCATTTCTAGATTCAGAGGTTACTAGGTGACTCCAAAGCTTCCTTTACAGATATGTGGTAACCATCTGTAATTCTGTACCTATACCTACTTCCAAATCTTTATCACTTTCTTTCCATTTCAACCCTCAGTGCAGAATATGTCAGCCCTTTCTAAGTCCAATCTGCCACTTTTCAAATGTGAGACACCATGGAGGTAAGAGCATGAGATAGAACAGTGAGCATGGATTTTGTTTCTGTCTTTGAAGTGGTGACCATCACTCATGGGCTTCCCATTAGTCTTATCCAAGCACACAAGCACTAGTACTCATTAGTTTTACCCAAGCACTAAGAATAAGTAAAACCTAGGTAAAGGAAGTTAACAATGCAGCCAAGAGAACCAACCCAGCAATCTAAGAGTGGACAAAAACATAGAAATTTGTGATTATGTACTTTGAAGAGAGATAGGATTTCCAGAGGAGGATTTTAACAAAAATGCAATCAAATAGAATGAAAGTAAATCAGTGTTCGCACAATAAAAGTATTCCTTAACTAGAAAACATACATTTCAAATTTACAAAGTGAATATATTAATTGAAAGTGATTATTATTGAAAATTAGTGATCTAGAAGACTAATTGTAAGAAATACCTCACAACTTAGAAGAAATACACCTAGAGATGGAAATAAGGAAGAAAAAAGTCTTAAAAGATGGACAAGTAATAGGTGTTTCAGAAAGAGAAAAAGAAAAAGTTAGAGAACAGGCAAAAATAACTAAGGAAATGTTTCTGGCTGAACACTTGAGGCTGCAGATTAAAAGGGCCGAGTTCCAGAGTGATGCAAAAGAGGAGGGAGAGAGCAAGCAAGAGAGAGAGGGAAAGAGAGGTATATTTACAAAAAGAAAAGAATAAAATTGTTAAGGACTGAATTTTGTTACCCCAAAATTCATACAGTGAACTCCTAACTCCCAATAATACCTCAGAATGTCACTGTATTTAGAGACAGGACCTTAAAGAGACAATTTTGTTGAAAGGAGTCATTAGGGTGGGCCCTAGTCCAATGTAATTATTGGTTCATTCTCACAGTGCTAAAAAAACTTCCTGAGACTGAGTAATTTATAAAGGAAAGAGGTTTAATTGGCTCACAGTTCCGTACGGTTTGGGAGGCCTCAGGAAACTTACAATCACGGCGGAAGATAAAGGGAAGGCAGGCACCTTCTTCACAAAGCAGCAGGAGAGAGAATGATGCAGGAGGAACTACCAAACACTTATAAAACCATCAGATCTTGTGAGAACTCACTATCATGAGAACAGCATGGGGGAAACCATCCCCATGATCCAGTTACCTTCACTTGGTCTCTCTCCCTTGACACATGGGGATTGTAATTCAAGATAAGATTTGGGTGGGGACACAAAGCCTAACCATATCAGTAACTAAGGACACAGACACACACAGAGGGAAAAGCATGTGAAGACCTGTTGCAGAAGAGGGCCATCTGCAAACCAAGGAGAGAGCACTCAGGAGAAACCAACCCTGCCTACACCTTGATCTCAGACTTCTACAGCCTCCAGGACTGTGAGAAGATAAATTTTCATTACATAAGCCACCCAGTCTGTGGTCCTTTACTATGGCAGCCCTAGAAAACTAATACAGAAACTAACACTAATTTTCCATCTGTAACTTTAGATACTAGAAAACAGAAGAATAAGTTTTATTGGCTAATGATGTAAAAAGATTATAAGAAAATCATCTTTTATCCAGACTGAAGTATATTTACAGACATATAAAAGATTCTGAGAGCACGTCACCCAGAGAACCCAACTGAGGAAATTACTTAGGAAAGAACTCTAACCAAATAAGGGAACAGAAGGTGAGAAAACGGTGGTCAGCAGTAAACCAGAGTAGAAATGATAGACTCATTAGGAATTTGTAATATTACAAATACTTGAACCAGAATAGTCACAGAGCAAAGCTGAAACTAACAGTACTGTGAGACTAAATGTAATCATCTACCTATGACTTCGGAGGGAACAGGGAATTATAGCCAATCGTTTTGTAACATATAATATGTGTAGCATTATTTAATTAAATTGTCACAACAACCCTATGAAGCAAATGATATTATCCCCTTTCTAAAGATGAGTAAATTGAGGCAGAGACAACTTGCTGAATATTGTACAGCTTGCACATAGCTCTAGAGTCTACTTTTAACTACTGTACTATGCTGTAAAGAGAAGAAAATGAAAGGCATTCTTGTATGTATTCTTGCTTGTATGCATTCCTCTACACATATATTCCTGTGTATGTAGGAGGAGGGTGGGAAGACAAAAACAATCTAAAATGTTTATCATGCACATTTAACTGTACACATATAATTTCATATACAAACTGAAACACTTTTAGATTAAAAGACGGTACAATTACTAATTATGACAGGGTAACAGAAATAAACTGGGATTTTCAAAAGTAAATCAAGACATATGATCATCCTGTATCTGTAGATCTCAACTTCATAATTGGGAATGGTAGATAGCCTTGCTTGAGGAATACGGTTAATTTCTTTATTTCATATAATAGTAGAGAGATATATATTCAATTATGTGTGTTGGGAATAAAAAGATTGCAAATGGCAGAAAGGAAAAATACCAAGAAACAACTAATTAACATGAATAAAAAGGAAATGATTAGTAACTTGATCAAACATACAAAAATAAAGGAGACAAAGAGGAAACAACAAAATAAAATGAAGGGAATAAAACTAAGTTTTCAATTCTTAAATTAAATATAAACAACCTAAATTTTTTTATTAAAAGAGGGACTATTGCCCGGGAGTGGTGGCTCATGCCAGTAATCCCAGTGCTTTGGGAGGCTGCGGGCAGATCACTTGAGGCCAGGAGTTTGAGACCAGCCCAGCCAACATGGCAAAACCCCCTCTCTACTAAAAATACAAAAATTAGCCGGGTGTGGTAGCATGTGCCTGTAATCCCAGCTACTCAGGAGGCTGAGGCAGGAGAATCGCTTGAACCCTGGAGGCAGAGGTTGCAGTGAGCTGAGATCGTGCCAATGCACTTCCAGCCTGGGCAACACAGCAAAACTCCATCTCAAAAACAAAAAAAAGAGACTAACAAATTAAAGAACAACAAATGAAAATGTGATAAATGTTATTATAAGAAAAAAGCAAAAAAGAAAATTTAAAACAAAGGCATAGAACTAAGGAAAATAAACTATGTTTGTGTGTATAGATATATTTATATATATTTGTATATGTGTATATATATATTTGTGTGTGTGTACATATACACATTTTTTTTTTACTTATACATGGAACACTATTTAGCCTTAAGACATAAGGAGATCTTGCCATATGCAACAACATCAATGAACCTGGCGAGCATACACTAAGTGAAATAAGCCAAACACAGAAAGAAAAATATTGCATGATCTCACTTATATGTGGAATCAAAAAAAAAAGTTAAATACATAGAAACAATAGAATAGTGGTCACCAGAGGTGAGGAAGGAGAGAAAATTGGGAGATGTAGGTCAAAGTGTACAAACTAGCAGTTACATAGGATAACTAGGTCTAGAGATCTAATGTACAGCATGAGGACTGTAGTTAATAGTACGTTGTAAATAGAAATTTGCTAGGAGAGCAGATTTTAGGTGTTCTTACTAAAAGAAAGTTATATGGAAGGTGATGGATATGTTCATTTGCTTACCTTTAGTAAGCATTTCACTATATCTGTATATCAAAACATCACGTTTTACACCTTAAATTTATACAGTAAGAAAATTATATAGGTTTTTTATATGAGGGGACTCAGCAAAGGGGAAGATAGATGATAAAATAGACAAACCCTTGGCCTGTCTAATTAATAATAAATGAGACAGAATAAACACAAAATTAGAAATAAGGAATTCTAAAGCCCAGAGGCAGTTGTGAAAGAGGAAGACTATGGCCTGCACCAAGCACGACACAGAGCAGACAGCAGAAAATAGTGAAATGGCCCTGCCTACCAAATCAAGAGTATCTCTGGCCGGGCACAGTGGCTCATGCCTGTAATCCCAGCACTTTGGGAGGCCAAGGTGGGCGGATAACAAGGTCAGGAGATCAAGACCATCCTGGCTCACACAGTGAAACTCCATCTCTACTAAAAATACAAAAAATTAGCCGGGTGTGGTGGCATGTGCCTGTAGTCCCAGCTACTCTGGAGGCTGAGGCAGGAGAACTGCTTGAACCCAGGAGTCAGAGGTTGCAGTGAGCAGAGATCATGCCGCTGCACTCCAGCCTGGGCAACAGAGCAAGTCTCCGTTGAAAAAAAAAAAAAAAAAAAAAAAGTATCTCTACCGCTGCTTGTGTTGACCGGGGATTAAGGGCCAAACTAGACAATGGATGTCAGAGATCCTCTGTGGACACGTGACCGGGAAGGCTATAAGCCCCCCTCTCCTCCACCACACACACTGCCACAGCAACACATAAATCCTCCTAAACTTGGATCTGATGGGGAACCCAGCTAAATGAGAATCTTAAAAAAATTGTTATATTACAGAAGAATGAACAAGTACAATTCCTTGCACACCTGACCTTGTGCTATGCAAGTCTTTCAGCTTCTTGTTAATGCATTCTATTTAACAAGTTTGTTTTGGACAATATTATTTCTGTTTAATCTAACTCCTTGCTAGCAAGGAAGCTTAAAGGTCTGTGAAATCAAAATATTTAATACTGCATTTCTTGCTCCCAAAATGATTTCAGTGTGAACGACAGGAGAGAGAGAGAGAGAGAGAGAGGCTGTACTTAGCTGATGACTAAGGTCTTCCTAAGGGACAATTTTATTCAGCCCTAGCATCTTATTAGCAGCAGTCCTCCCATCTAATTAAGAAGGGAGAGGTTTGAGGGAATAGAGAAGAGGCCTAGTAGCCTTGTAATCAGACATCTCAAAGTCAATTCTTAATTTTACTTGAAAAATTATAAATTTCCATTTATGATATGCATATTTTAAAATTAGGAAGTCTGTACTTTTGTTTCAGTTAGCTTCTACTTCTTAAAGCCACAAGTAGGCTGCCAGTCCTTGTTACTTTAAGTTCAAATACCAAATTAATACTAAAGCCAAATCTGAATAATTTCTTAATACACAATGGAATGTACATATCTGATTGATCAAATCCATGAAAAGCTCAGCAAAATGTTCACCCTTTATGTATAGATACAATTTTGTCTTATACTAAGGGTACATACTTTAAAAACAAAAAAAAAGTGGACTTTAATGAAGCAAAATGTTTTCCACCAACCACCAACTGTGAACCTAGTTCATAGATACAGCTAATAGCAATGCAGCCTATCAACTGATTTCCTGTTCAAATTTACCTTAAATGTTTTTTATAACTACATGTATCGCTAACAGTTAATCACAGAACTGATCTATCTTCTGCCCGTGTCTCTGATGAAATGAATTTTTTAATGAAGCAAATTTATTTGAAACACAGTACTATAAAAAATAAATACAAATGTTTCCCTGAGAAAATTGAAAAAAAAAAAATACAGTTGGACTTAGTCACACCTCCAAGCCATTGTGGTAGGCCAAGATCCATAACAGAACTTCATTCTTAAAATCATTTCTAAGATTTTAAATATTAAAATAATTAGTGGGGCAAAGTCATGGTCCTCAGGAACCAACCCCAGGCACCACCTGTGAAATGTAGATTAAAAAATGATGGGAGAAAAAGATTGAGAGGCTTAACTTACAAATGTAAAGGGGAACAGGAATGGTTAGGATAATTACTACCCTAGGTTGGTATTAAGAATGCAGAGAACAGCCCGGCACGGTGGCTCACACCTGTAATCCCAGCACTTTGGGAGGCTAAGGTGGGCAGATCACGAGGTCAGGAGATGGAGACCATCCTGGCTAATATGATGAAACCCCTTGTCTACTAAAACTACAAAAAATTAGCTAGGCACGGTGGCGGGCACCTGTAGTCCCAGCTACTGGGGAGGCTGAGGCAGGAGAATAGCGTGAACCCGGGAGGCAGAACTTGCAGTGAGCCAAGATTGCGCCATTGCACTCCAGCCTGGGCGACACAGCGAGACTCTGAAACAAGAATGCAGAGAACTGACCAGGCACAGTGGCTCAGACCTGCAATCCCAGCACTTTGGGAAGCTGAGGCAGGCGGATCACCTGAGGTCAGGAGTTCGAGACCAGCCTAACCAACATGGTGAAACCCCTTCTCTACTAAAAAAAAAAAAATAGACAAAAAACTTAGCCGGGCGTGGTGGTGCACACCTGTAATCCCAGCTACTCGGGAGGCTGAGACAGGAGAATCGCCTGAACCCAGGAGGCAGTGGGTGCAGTGAGCTGAGATTGAGCCATTGCACTCCAGCATGGGCAACAACAGCAAAACTCCATCTCAAAAAAAAAGAATCCAGAGAACTGCCTAGAAAATAAAATTTGATTTAACAGGAAGTTTTGCTAAAGGGGTGTTTGAAGAAAATCTCTATTAGAATCCCAACAAATAGAAAATTAAAGAAGACTATGTGAAAAAGCAAAGGAAGTATCAAAAAAAAAAACACTATCAACCTACTCTCCATAAATATACTTGTAAAGAATTATTTTAGTTGTTGTTCTGTGGAATGCCAAAACAACCACAGTGAGCCACCAAGCAGAGATTCATCCTTGCCTGATCCAAGGCTCTCTGTAAATATTTTCCCTGGGTAGTCAAATAGTCCCATGGTGCCAAATATATAAAGGGAGATAAACAAGCAAGAAATAACAGCTCCAACCCTGGCCATCCAGTAGCCCAAGGCACTCACTCCATGATGAAGTGAGGTTGACTTAGGAGAAGAAGCAATGATGCCCCCATCCAATAAAAACTACAGGCAAAATTGAAACAAACTGAATGTAATTTTTGGTTTTGAGTTTTTTTTTTTGGCAAGAACTTTCAAATTTAATATTCTTGCCCAGATGTGAATGTGGAGAAGCCAGTTAAGGCACAGTTCCTTCCCTGTTTCATCCCAAATGGAAGTCCTGGTATCCTAGGACTTGCAATTGGTTTAATATCAACATAAAAGGTGGGAGACCTTTGTTAAGATTTACCACCAGCCAGCCGGGCGCGGTGGCTCATGCCTGTAATCCCAGCACTTTGGGAGGCCGAGGTGGGTGGATCACGAGGTCAAGAGATCGATACCATCTTGGCTAACACGGTGAAGCCCTGTCTCTACTAAAAATACAAAAAAAAAAAATTAGCTGGGTGTGGTGGCGGGTGCCTGTAGTCCCAGCTACTTGGGAGGCTGAGGCAGGAGAATGGCGTGAACCCAGGAGGCGGAGCTTGCAGTGAGCCGAGATCGCGCCACTGCACTCCAGCCTGGGAGACAAAGTGAGACTCCGTCTAAAAAAAAAAAAAAAAAAAAAAAAAAAGATTTACCACCAGCCACATACCAAAATATTTTACCACTTCTCAACTGCTTGCAGTATCATAGCAAAAAGAAGAAAATAATAGAAAAAGAATTCCCTGCTACCATCATCATCACATTCAAAGACAGACACATTCATTCATTCTGGGGGTTTCCATAATGCATCTTGCTGCTCAGCATTTTGAGGGTCCCTGGAATTCTGCATTAAAAAGCCAGGTGAATATGAATCTAGAAATTACATAATCTTACTAGAATGTAAACTCTAAGAAGGCACGAAGCAGTTCTGTATTTTCCTACCAAATTTTCAAACCTAGACATATCAGGTGCTCAACAAATGTGTGCAACTTATGAATGATCAACTAAGGGAAGTGTGAAGGCAAAATGTACCAAAGCTAAAAGTCTTCATGTTATCCCTTGGACCTCTATTTAGTGGATAAACCTGCAGTATGTCCAAGGGAGGGCTGTAACACTGCTCAATTCTGAAGCATAGTAAGGACGAAATCTAATCAGGGCCACTAGAATTCTGAACTAATAATGCTCAGAAAGCTCCCTTGATTCTGATTAAAGTCACCCTGAACATATGGAAATTGACAGCCACAAAACCTTGATACTGAATAGGAGGCAAGTTAACCTGGCCCCTACAACTTCTTTGGGCATTGTCAGTTAAGGATGCTTTGGGCTGTAAGCAGTGAACTACCAAACCAAGATTGGCTTAAACAATGGATTTTTTTTTCTCACATGACAAGAAATCTGGAGGTAGGTGGTCCTGGTTTGGGGACACTGTTTCAGTGCACTGTAAAAGACAGTCTTTTCTATCCTTCTGCAAGACTATTATTCACATATTGATTCTTCATCTCTAGGTTTTTAGCCTCATGCTTTCAAGATGAAAGCTTAGCTCCAATCATAAAATCCTTGTACAATACTTCATAGCCAAAAAAAAAAAAAAAATAGGACCATCCTCATTACCATTTTTTGTCTTACCAGGGAGCAAAATCCTTCCCAAATTACCACAACAGATTTTCTTATATGCATCATTGCCTAGAAACAGTTCTCATGTGCATTCCTAAAGCAATCACTAGCAAAAGGAATTGGATTATGCTGCCAGCCCTAGAAAAAATATAATTTATCCTCTGAGGTTGGGCAGTAGCTTATCTTCCATGGGAGAAAATAAAAGGTAAGGTTTTAAAAATAATAAAAGTTGGAGTGGGAATCAAGGTTAGATAGGCAACTAAGAGTGACTGTCTACATCCTGAATTACTTTTTAGAACCTTGTGTGGCCTGGAATCTTGGTTGATCTTCTCCCTGAAAGATTCCCATCTCCCTTATTCTCACATTTGTGCTTGAGATAGGCTGAGTGAGTCTCACGCTCTCAGTGTAACCAAGGAGCCTAATCTACACACTAAGGAATTAAAAAGTAGTCATATATTTAATGAATATAATTTTATGTATGTGTACGTATACATACATGTACATGTATGTGGAAATGTGTGTGTGTATATATATATGCAAGTGTATAGATATTTACACACACACACACACACACGCACAGGTTTACATTAACATCTGTTGCCATGGCTGAACTTTGAAAATTACACTGAATCCTCTAATAGGAGTGGCTTCCCTTGTTATGTACTTACTCAACTATGTGACGGCCCATGTGATGGCTTCAGTCTATTTATCCAGGGATTTCCCATCAATCAGCACCACTAAAAATAATTACAATTTTATTTAAATAAACCCAAAACTAACAACGGATGGAATTAAATCCAATTCTGGCTTCCTCTCCTTTCATTTGCAAAGAGCTGTTTCCGCTGGTATCCAACACCCTGGAAGCTCTCATTTGGTCTGAAAGTCATTAGACTACAGCTATCAGCTAATGAGGCAGTAAGTGTTTGGAAGCAGCCTGAACTACTTCGGCGTATCCAAGTTAAAATAAGGCAAATTAGTAGTAAAAATCAAATTGATTTAAACCGTGAAGTGAGTGTGAAAACTATTCCCCTGAAAAGTGGTATTGGGTCAAATTGCTGCATTGGGACATTGCAGATGATTTCAACTTGCAGAAGAAAAAATGTTACTTTTAATGAATTTTATTCTTTAGAAGGCAGTATATCTTAACTATTCTGGAAATCCAAAGGTTTTATTCATGGAAGAAAATATACCTAGAGAGGTAAGAATATATGGTTTCCTCATGAAGGAGACAGAATTTATTATCCAAACTGGACCAGAATTCTGGGGAGTGAAGGTGATTACTAATTACACTAGAATAAAAGGTGTAAACCAGGGTCATCCTTAGTATCTGATGCCTTTAGGAAGAGTGCTAAAAAATGATGGGTAAGAAGGCTCTCTATCCCCAATACTCATGAAAATCTAGAAGTCTGCTTTTTCAGCCCATTGTGAAGGGAAGAAAAGGAATTATGTTTACTTAATTACTTACATATGGCACTGAGATCAAAGAAAATTAAACCTCCTCCACTTACCCCTCTCCAACCCACATAAAGAAAGTCAAATTCTTACGCAAATGATGAATGAATATTAACAGAGATATGAAAGAAATAATATAAAATCCAACTTCACATGCAAGTGTTAGAGGACTCAAACTCATGGCTCATTAGCTGAATTTGGCCCACAGATGTGTTTTGTTTCACTTCAGAGATGTTCTCTTAGAGTTATTTTCCAATATAGAAGGATTAGAATATTTCACCTACATATTTGCATTTCTAGCTTCTCTTGAAAAACAAGATCTGACATCAATGGGTCTACATGATTGTGCGTGGCAATGGTTGGTGGAGCTGAACAGTTGCTATCCCCTTGTCTTAAACTGACTTTGATTGAGATGGGAGTTGCATGCAAAAGGTTGATTGGTGGTTGCTCCTGAGAGATACATCGTGAGAAATCGGGGGGAAAAAGAATTTAGCAGAGGGAGAAGCTGGCCTGAAATGCACTTGCCTTTTAGGCCTCAGGCAGTCATATGGGGAGCCCTGAATGGAGATGAGCTTTGGGGATTGTCCCACAATGAGACACAGGGGCCAGTTCTCTGTAATCCTTCATCTGTCAGTCTTTGGCCACAAGCCACCCCAGGGATGAGACATAACCTCGGGTGAGGTACTTTCCTGTGGCTTAAGGCAATGCTCAGTGAGGAATGAACCTGTGAACCACTAACAGCCAATATTTCCAGGAGCTGGAGACTGGGTATATTACCCCTGCGGAGGGAGATTTGAGGAGGGTACCACATTGTGAACTATATTCCCTAAAACTAAGCTTGACCTCTCCAATTCACCAAGCCCCTAACCCACCCACTTGACTCATTTCCTGGGACTATAGGTATTAGTGTTTGCAACCTCATCTCTACATGGATCTACCACTGTTTCTCATCCTGTACAAATATTTCTACATTTCTACAAACTCTACTCACTCCATCTTTAGAAACGGGATGTCTCCAAGCCTCTCCCACTGTTGCTCACTCTTTGACCTTTTTATATTAGTGCTAAACCTCAACCTTCAATGTCACTTAGCCCCTTAAATGATCAACTTCATTTGGTTTTGTTATTCTTAAATTTCTCCATTCATTAATTGGGCCTCTGACTCCGGGCGCAGTGGCTCATGCCTGTAATGCTAGCACTTTGGGAGGCCGAGGCGGGTGGATCACGAGGTCAGGAGATCAAGACCATCCTGGCTAACATGGTGAAACCCCGTATCTACTAAAAATACAAAAAAAAATTAGCCGGGCATGGTGGTGGGCGCCTGTAGTCCCAGCTACTACTCGGGAGGCTGAGGCAGGAGAATGGCATGAACCCAGGAGGCGGAGCTTGCAGTGAGCTGAGATTACACCACTGCACTCCAGCCTGGGCGACATAGCGAGACTCCGTCTCAAAAAAAAAAAAAAGAATAATGCAGAGAAAATATTAGGATGGGAAAAGGATAGAGAAAATGGAAAGAGAATGATTTTCAAGGCTGTAGATTTTATGCATAAGCACTATAACTTCAGAGCAGAGAATCTGTAGGTTTATCTCCAAACTGACATGACCTGAACCTGTCAAAACTATAAATAAGAATGATTAACTTCTATTGAGAGCTTGCTATGAGCCAAACATTATAATAAGTACTTTCCATCTCACTTTGGAAGTGAGCAACAGCAAATGAACAATGGGTCTGCTCCCCATTCTTCTCATTCTGCCCCTTCTCCCCATTTCTTTTTTTTCTTTCCACCCAGGCCAGAGGCTCTTTCTTCCCTTAATCATTAAACTTACTCTCAAGAGAGTCCGGGCTCTAGTTGCTCGCACCTCGGTGTGTTCTTAAAGTCACACCTAAGGTGCTTTCATTATGAAACTTGTTACTGACTGCTAAGTGAAAGATATTTTTCCTATAAAAGACATTTCAGGCATCAGTGGGCACATAGGAGCCGTATTTGGCATGTAGAGGATCAAGGGGGTGGTATTTCAGTCCCTGAAATGAAAACATACGGGGAGTTGCTTACTCATCATGCTGGCCTTGGACTTGACCCATGTAATGGGTATTTACTTAATAAATAGGGTCTTTCAGTCATATACCCATTGACCTCTTGATCTGGTCCAAAGGGGACACTGTTTTCCATTCACTAATGAGGTAGATTTTGGCTTCTTCCTGCCTGTTAGAAATGTGTGATATTTTGTTTCTCTTTAAACCCTTAAAACCTGTGAGAACAAAGTTGTTACAAACTCCTGCTGGTAAGTAGTGAAGACAATCTGAGCCATTAGAGAAAAAAATGTTTTTCCTCCTCCCAGGGAAGCTGGTGAGGATCGTATAACAAGCCAACTGGAGGCTATGTTACGGCTGCAACCACTGCCACCCTCTCTGCCTGGTTTTAGCTGTGAGGTGTGCAGGCTTGACCCGGGGTTGACAGCAACTTTTCAAAACCAAACCCCCACTTTTCCTCATTAGGAAAGAGAAGCCTACTCATCTGTGTCCCTACCAGAAGAGTCTAGTATGTGGCTTTTCTTTTTGAAATGGGTTTTTTCTAGAAGGGGTTGAAAAAGACTACCGCCAGGCGTGGTGGCTCACGCCTGTAATCCCAGCACTTTGGGAGGCCAAGGTGGGTGGATCACCTGAGGTCAGGAGTTTGAGACCAGACTGGTCAACATGGTGAAACCCCACCTGTACTAAAAATACAAAAATTAGCTCGTGTGGTGGCAGTTGCCTGTAATCCCAACTACTCGGGAGGCTGAGGCAGGAGAATCACTTGAACTCAGGAAGGGGAGGTTGCAGTGAGCCAAGATGGCGCCATTGCACTCCAGCCTGGGCAACAAGAGCAAAACTCTGTCCCAAAAAAAAAAAAAAAAAAAAAAAAAAGGCTCTACTAGAAGAGTCTAGTATGTAGTTCTTCTATTTAAAATAGGTTTTTTCTAGAAGGTGTTGAAAACGAAATAAAAATGTCTACTTTTGTCTATAGTCATCTTCAGGGCTCTACTTTTGTCCATCTCACTACCTTCAACAATCTATGGTGAGCAAGGGAATTTATATATTAAACATTTGCTGTTGAAGCTTTTTATTTTATTGCATTCCTTTTTAAAGCTGTGTATGTAACTTACAGAAAATTGAGAGGCATTTTTAAAATAGGGAACCTGTCTAACCACAAATCTGTTCCCTTATGGGCACTCCCGATTGCACTCAACTTCAGTGGATAAGAGTTGCTATTCTTATCCTAGGTCCTTAAAATTCTGCAAGACTCAAGTAATAAGTCTTGGTCTCTAGTTTGGCCGGAGAAACTACCATGGTCTGCTCAGCTCCCAAAACGTTATTTTAATTTGATTGTGCATTTCTAAGATAGGTAATTTAAAGATGTTTAACTCCAGCCTGTATAGAAAGCTAAGCAGGGAAATCACATGTTGCGTCCTGTGGGGTGAGTCAAATCATTTGGCAGTCTAGCACTTTGGATTAATTCCTCTCTGTTAGTCCTTAGTTCTCCTTGTCAAAATGGTTCCAAAAGCCTTGACATGCACATTCACACCCATACACATGCACACACATACACACACACATCCACACTATCCTTTATCACGAATAGTCTTCACCTTGGCTTATCTAACATTTTCTGGGCTTCCACCCAAGAAAAAAAGTCTTACTCCACTTTTAACAGCAGGACTTCTTCATACCTCTGCAGAAACTAAACATCACACACTTTATGGTATGAGCTTAAAAAAAAATCCTTCTGTTTTCCTTACTAACAGGAAAGAAAGGTCAGTTTAAATATTGAGAGGGAAAATTACTTCTGGCAGCCAGGCAAAGTAAAAGGAGTTAGCACTTGCTTAGTACCTACTATGTGCTGGATACATTTTTTTTTTTCTCATTTCAAAGAAATCTCCATGGTTTGTGTGTGTGTGTGTGTGTGTGTGTGCGTGTGTGTGTGTGTGGTGTCACACACCAGCACTTTTTTTTCCTTAGAGCAACATTGATATACGCGCCCACTCCACCTCATTGCCTCATTAGGTGGGAAGAATAAGTTCACCATGTTAGTGTGACAGAAACGGCGAAGAAACATTGTAGAATTTTCCAGAATAAAAGATTTGTAACCACATTTTAACAAGAAAAAAAGGAACTAACAGTACTCTAGTGTTCTTTCTCATGTTAATCATAAAATAATGAAATCTTCTATCAGAAGTTCTCATTTCTGTTTTCTATTTAGCGTAAACCAGAGTTCTGCCGTGGGAAACTAGACTGTGGACTAAGAAAGGTAAATCGGTGACAGAATCGGGTGTTTATACTAGTTAGTCTCCTGTAATTATTGTAAGACACAACACAAAGCAATTATTTATAATCCAAGAAAAAAATCTAAGAGAAATTATAATAAGGCATGATTCTTTTTCTAATTTCTGTATTTATAAAGCATAATATACTGTCAGATACTGCTTTAAGCTTGTCAAAAATATTTGTTTACTCCTGAGATAGATACTAATATTTTATTCCCCATTGCATTATTTTGAGTTATGGGTAAGTCTTTCCAAAGGAGGCAATCAGAATATGCATCTATCTCTGTGAGCAAAGGGATGACTTTGAATAGAATAGGAGGCAGATTTTGTCCTGAGCAGTTCCCAGCTTAAGGGACCCAAGATATTTTCCTTTCACACTAGGCAGAGGGTGCCTACATGACCAATCTTCCATAAAAAATCTTGAGCACTGAGTTTCTAATAAGCTTCACCATTAGACTGTTACTTCACATGTGTTGTCACAACTCTCTGCTGGGGGGATTAAGCACAAGCTGTGTGACTCCTCTGGGAGAGGCTTGCACCTGCTTTCCTTCAGACTTCATTCTCTGTGCCTTTTCTCTTTGCTGACTCTGCTTTCTGTTTTCTCTATAATCCATCTCCATGACTGACATGATCCCTATGCTGAGTCCTGTGAGTCCTCCTAGCAAATTATGGAAACTGGGAGTGTTCTTAGGGGACCCCAACACATGCCATCATCACAACTTTGCTGAAAACTTTCTTGGGGAAAGAGGGGACTGAGGAATGAATTGAAATTTGGAGTCCGGGGATTCCTAGGTATGAGCTGCCCCCTTTCCAAGGGCTATTCCGGAACGCTATTGCCCACACTATGCTCTTAAAGGTTATTTAGAGGAAAAAATATACTATCCTAAAAAACATTACATATTTTCTTATCTATAGAATACAGTTCTGCTGGCACTCCAAAATGGCCAGAAAGCATGATTATAGAGCAGCCTCCAGGACCTGTCCTTAAGGACACTGGCAATGTGAATGCTCTAAAAACAGCCTCAGAATATTTACAAACCCTAGGATCCTTTGGGATGGAAAAGCTTTCTATAAACAAAAGGTGATTTGCCTGTGCTTTGTTCTCAAAATAAACATGCCTTTGATGAAAACAGACTTTTCTGGCAAAAAAAAAAAAATCAGGAGAGTTTCCTTTTTCTCTACCTCGTATGATTAAAATAAGCACGTATCTGGATTTGTGCTTCTAAGGACAACAGAAGACATATGGGGCCATCACTAAGATATCAATCACTGGAGTATCTCCTTAGGAGCAAGGCAGGGCAATGAACGACTGCGTTCAAGAATGCTGGGGAGAATAACTATCTTTGCAAGAAACAGAAAACTCCAGGAACTTTTTCCATGCAAATATTAAGTTAGAAGAAGCAAACAGATTTTTTTAAGTCTATAATCTGAGTTCAATTTTCTTGATGAGCGCTGTTGAGTTCGTTGTTTTGTGGAGGCTTTTTCTTAATCGTTTTTCTGCAATGCAATAAGGTTTGCACGGATTTTATCCAAACCCGGCTAGGGAACTAGGGCTTTCTGCATCTATTGCCAGATTAGATCCTTGCCTAATAAATGAGTTTCGTGAATCTTGACTTAGGCAATTTACTCCAGAGAATTTCCTGCTGTCAGTTTCTCTGGAGTAGGGAGATTGAGTTGGGAGAGAGGCAAGAGAGTGGGGGGCTGGGTTTATTACTCCCAATATGCTCTGTGCTGTTATGCCTGGCTGTACATATGCCTGGGACTCACAGCATATGGCCCGGAGGCTGCCAGTGGCCCGCTTAGCAGCTGTCTCCAGCATATTTTGACATAAAAGCCATTATATTTTTGGCTGGCTAATTGCATTTTATTAAACAATTGTTGGGAGTTGGATGATAACTTTTATGAATTTAAAATGAAAGCCTCACTGAGAACTTCTGAAAGCAAACAGTGCTTGGTCCACCTGGGAAAATTTGAAAGGGCTGGCATTCCATCTGCCAAATAGAACTCATACCAGGCTTAGCAACTGAGAAGCAGAGGGTGACCGTTTCCATTTTCATAGTACTACGGGGTTCTCCTAAAAGACTCTGGGAGAGGACAAACAAAATGTTATTCTGTAAGATCTGTTGGGGAAATGCAATAAACAAAATCTTGTCCCAACCCAGAAATTATCTCCACAAAGGTAGCAGAGAAAGAAAACAGTCTTATTACAGAATAGGCATTAAACTAGAATGTGATGCGCGTCACAGGCAATCCACAAAGAAATTGCAAAGACAGAAAGAAATCCAACGCGACTCATTGCATACATGTTTTCAAGATGAACAATAACTAGTCCTCAAGGAAGAGGACCGCTGATCCCAAACATAGCCCATCCAAACTATACTTGGTAATTGGGGTGAATTTCTTGGTAATTGGGGTGCTGGACTCTGTTAGCTAATTGATTTCAACCAAAAGTTGGGGATAAGGAGGTCTTTATGACAGGAAGTAGTTTTGCCATCTGGAGCAAGGTAACCATGAAGTTAGCCTCCAATAACCCCAGAGAAACAGGGAGATAAGGGCACTATCTCTCTTGATGTTACATTTCAAAGAGATAGCCCCCAGATCCTTGAGAAAAACATTCCCAGGTCCTAAAGCTGACAAAAGACTTTTTCTAAAAAGATGTATTTCAAAAAGATAAAGTACTTACATTTACCAGTTTTTTAAGGTAAATGTTCTTACAAAAGGAAGGGGCAGGAAATCTCTTGTTTTCAATAGGAGAAGTTAAGCCTGTTGTTTTTCATTCTGTTTTGTTTTACTACAGGTCTTATTTTCCAATGATCTGTATTAGGGTTTCCCTAGGGACTTAGGCACTTCCTCAGATTCCCAAATCACTGAAGGCAAAATTAAGTGCAATGAACTATTTAGTTAATTGTTATATCTAAGTCCTTCTTAAGAAAAAAAAAAAAAAGAAATGAGGCAAGGAGGGGTAAGACAAAAGAGAAAAATATATAAAGAAAATAAAAAGGAAATACCAGCAGTTCACAGATTTGTTTCAAGTTATTTAGCAGTTATTAAATGGATCTCTATTGTGGAAAGGAGATTTGATTTTAAAAAAGGAAAATTGAAGAAGTAAAGGTTTTGTCTCCATTAATTTTATCCTATTCCCAGGCTATTCACAGATCCTTCCTCTCACTTCTGTCTGAAATCCCCCAAATGTTGGTCACAGGGGGAAGCAGGAAAGAGAATGTAAAAAGACTTTGCAGCAGTTTGTCACCAACCCAAGAAAAACTCTTCAAACTGTTGTAGGTCCTTTGGACTCATCACTCCAGACATGCTGGACTCTCTACTCCCAGCAGACACCAAGTGATCTCTTTTTAGGACTTCCCACTGGCCCCTTCCACACAAAACACTTTTGTCACTAGCTCCACTCCCATCTCCAACTCTTCCCCTAGTTAACTCCCTCCTGTCCTTCATGTCTTAGTTTCAATGCCATTTCCTCTGAAGTCCCACAGGTAGGTGCCCCTCTCACATGCTTCCATGGTTCCTTATGCATCCCCTCTGTAGCACATCACACCTGCATTCACAGGTAAGGCACATTCAAGTGCACCTAGGGGTCAGGCAGTAACACAAACGAGTGAGCCTGTGAGGGTCTGAGACCAGAGCAGTACTTACCCCCATGTAAAGGTGAAAGGTGACAGCATGCTCGCAGCCCTTGCAGCCTTCACTCGCTCTTGGTGCCTCCTCAGCCTCAGCACCCACTCTGGCCGTGCTTGAGGAGCCCTTCAGCCCGCCGCTGCGCTGTGGGAGCCCCTTCCTGGAATGGCTGAGGCCGGAGCTGGCTCCCTCAGCCTGCAGGGAGGTGTGGAGGGAGAGGAACGGGCGGGAACCGGGGCTGCGTGCGACACTTGCCGGCCAGTTAGGGTTCCGCGTGGGCGCGGGCTTGGCGGGCCCCACACTGGGAGCCGCCGGGAGCTTAGCACCTGGACCAGCAGCTGCGGAGGGTGCGCCGGGTCCCCCAGTAGTGCTGGCCAACGGGTGCTGCGCAGGATTTCTCCTCAGGCCTTAGCTGCCTCCCCGCAGGGCAAAGCTGGGGACCTAAAGCCCGCCATGTCTGAGTCTCCCCCCCCCTCCCCCGCCGTGGGCTTCTGCGCAGCCAGAGCCTGCCCAGGAGCACCGCCCCCTGCTCCAGGGCGCCCAGTCCCATCCACTGCCCAAGGGCTGAGGAGCGCAGGCGCACCGCACGGGACTGGCAGGCAGCTCTACCTGTGGCCAGGTGGGGGATCCACTGGGTGAAGCCAGCTGGGCTCCTGAGTCTGGTAGGGAATTGGAGAATCTTTATGTCTAGCTAAGGGATTGTAAATACACCGATCAGCACTCTGTATCTAGCTCAGGGTTTGTAAATGCACCAATCAGCCACCCCGTGTCTTGCTCAAGGTTTGTAAATGCACCAGGGCTCTGTGTCTAGCTGAGCTGGTGGGGACTTGGAGAATCTTTATGTCTAGCTAAGGGATTGTAAATAACACCAATCAGCACTCTGTATCTAGCTCAAGGTTTGTAAATGCACCAATCAGCACTCTGTGTCTAGCTCAAGGTTTGTAAAAGCATCAATCAGTGCTCTGTGTCTAGCTAATCTAGAGGGGACTTGGAGAACTTTTGTGTCTAGCTCAGGGATTGTAAATGCACCAATCAGAACCCTGTCAAAATGGATCAATCAGCTCTCTGTAAAACAGACCAATCAGCTCTCTGTAAAATGGACCAATCAGCAGGATGTGGGTGGGGCCAGATAAGGGAATAAAAGCAGGCTGCCTGAGCCAGCAGTGGCAACTGGCTGGGGTCCCCTTCCACAGTGTAGAAGCTTTATTCTTTAGCTCTTTGCACTATAGCTTGCTGCTGCTCACTCTTTGGTTTCACAGTGCCTTTATGATCTGTAACACTCACGGGGAAGGTCTGCAGCATCACTCCTGAAGCCAGCGAGACCACGAACCCACCGAGAGGAACAACTCCAGACGCGCCACCTTAAGAGCTGTAACACTCACCACGAAGGTCTGCGGCTTCACTCCTTAGCCGGCAAGACCACGAACCCACCAGAAGGAAGAAACTCCGAACACATATGAACATCAGAAGGAACAAATTCTGGACATGCCGCCTTTAAGAACTATAACACCACGAGGGTCCGTGGCTTCATTCTTGAAGTCAGTGAGACCAAGCACCCACCAATTCTGGACCCAGAGTCATTCAACTCACTTTCTTCTAAACATGCACTAGCTAACCACATGTTGATAAACATATCTGCTGGCCAAATTCGACTAAGTGGTTGTGGAGCTCTGGCAAAGGAGAGAGAAGGTAAATGCTAAATCATGTAGCAACAGTTAAGGGGTGGACTTCGCTGGGGAAACTTGCAAGCTGAGGCTTATCGAGAAGAGGTCTGTGATCTCATCATCCCTTAGAATGCATGCAGAGGAGGGTGTTTATGGACTCAAAAGGTGTCTATTTGGAAAGGGACACTGCCCTTCTGCTATTTTACTTTCCCATAGTGCAAGCCTAAGAACCACCTTATCAGGAGGAAAACACAGGACATAGGTCCCAGGCAATCAGAGAGGAGTACCAGGTCTGCAAAGAGTTGTCTGAGAGTGCCCGCTGCCAGCACCAGGCAACCTTGGGCAAAATTCCACAAACAGTTGTGATTGTGTGCTGTGCCTTCCACTAGGGGGAAAAAAGCTCTTCCAAACACTATGAATTTCCAGAGACAATCTTTCTTACCTCTCTTCCAGAGTGGGCCACCAGGCCACAGCCCTGATTGTTGGATCTCTCTATCATTTCTGTCTTTACAAAGTTATATTCTTGGAGCCTGAGTGCCTGGCATGTAGTAGGAGCTAAAAACATATTTGTTGAATAAATAATCATCTTTATAGGACAAACAAGTATCCTAGTTGCCTGGGATTGCAACCTAGATATCCTAAAAAATTGTCCTGTGAAAATCATAACAGGATACAGGGAGGAAAGAATCTATTGTAAGCTGGCTGTTATGACTCTCTCCAGCCCTCCTCCTTTCGGTCAAGCCTCCTTTACTCTGCAGGGCTTTGCTCTACCTCATTAACGTTAATATCTTATCTAAGCTTTCCTTGGCTCTCTGCAGTGATGGGACTTCTATTCCACTGTCTAATCTCTCTTACTCTTCATCTTTCAAAATGTCCACCCTAAACTTTTCCTCTTTTTAGCTTCAGGCCATTTCATGCCTCTTCTGAGACTTAATCATCTTTCCCTTTGCCTGGTTTTGCTGAGAGAAGTGGACTGAAAAATGCAGAAGGATTTTAGGAAATAAGGGAGAAATCCTGTATCAGGCACATTCTTACAAGCAGTAAAAGATTCGTTCATCACTTATCCCCACTTTCCACTGGGAGTTGAGGTCCTCCTGGTGGAGAATTTGATGTCAAGTCACGGGCAGGGGAATGAATAGATCTGCCTGCCAGCCTGATGGCAGAATAAAATAAGAGCGCAGCACCTGCAATTTCTTCTGAGTTCCTACACTGCTTGCAAGACGCCTGTAGTTTTCTATCAAGGTCACTGTCTCTGCAGATCAATAAGCAAAGGAGATCTCAGATTTTAAGGGCCCTTTTTGGTAGTGCTAAGACCACAGGGAAGCATAAGGAGGTGAGAGAGTTAACAGCTCAGTTCACAGGCATTTAGATCTCAAATGTTTCTAGACATAATACAGCAGCATTTAGCTTCCTCAGACAGCACCTGTATGCAGGCTATTTAAGTCTGAGAAAAAAACATAAAACAAACCATCAAAACAGGACCATGACCATTACAGCAATCCAGGTGCTACCATTACCAAGCAGTTTGAGGCACCCAGAAGCATCAGACAGTGGGGCTGAGTAGGAAAAGCAATCAGATGTGAAGATTTCAGTCAGGGAACAACTTTGGATTGCTCACTCTCTGATTAACTGCTCAAAAAATGGAGTTCTAACTTTATATTCCATCCCTCACTCTGAGTCATGGTTGCTCTGTAAAATGTCTTTATCGAACATGAGGGGGGAAATTAATAAGCTCAAGGAATGACTGAGATTACTTCAGCAAAAGAAAGAAGGCAAGAAAATAATGTCTCCGATGTAACTATTCAGGTCAGGACAAGAGTTGGAGAGCAGATAGCAACATCCTTAATGATACTCAAAATGTGTAGGCTAAAGTAGAGAGGACCAAGCTAGCAAGAAGCAATAGAAGGAAAAGAGCAGAGAGAACCAATACAATCAAAAAATAAACAGTTGCTCTCATTTTTTGTTTAAAAAATCCATGTCAATAATCTTGATAAACTGTGAACAAATCATGGGCATGCAGTTACGGCTGTGTTTACTCTTATTTTTCTCTTTCCCAAAAGAACACTAAAGGTTGCACTCTGAGCTCACCTTCAAGAAATGCAACATGAAAAGGCAATTTCGGAACAGCAGGGCATGGCTTCTGACATCTGATAGACAGCCTAAACACATTTCATCTTATCAGCTCCTCTCACTCTCCCTCCCCTCCTTTTTCATTATCCCCCAGTGCAGCCATCTTTTGCCTTTCCTCAAATCCCTGACTCCCACCTCGCTCATGGAAGATTTTAAAAGACAAACATGTTTTTTATTAAAGTCATATACAAAGCATCCCTGGGTCCCTCGCCCTCTGGCAAGTGTACATATTGGTTTGCTTCGTTTAGGAAAAGAAATCAGTGTTGTATTTTCTTCCACATCTGGACGTCAAGATAGTTAAACTGGGTATCTTCCTCTCAGTTGATGGCACTTACACAAAGCCATTCCAATCAGCGTGGCCAGTTTTTATTCTTTGGGTTCTGTGAATTAAAAGAGTTTCAGGGCGGGCGCAGTGGCTCACACCTGTAATCCCAGCACTTTGGGAGGCCGAGTCGGGCGGATTACGAGGTCAGGAGTTCGAGACCAGCCTGGCCAATGTGGTGAAACCCCGTCTCTACTAAAAATACAAAAATTAGCCGGATGTGGTGGCACACGCCTGTAGTCCCAGCTACTCAGGAGGCAGAGACAGGAGAATCGCTTGAACCTGGGAGGCAGAGGTTACTGTGAGCTAAGATCGCACCACTGCACTCCAGCCTGGGTGACAGAGCGAGACTCCATCTCCAAAAAAAAGAAAAAAAGTTTCAAAATTGTATTGCCAGAATATGATCTAGATCTATACAAACATAATTTGATATAAACAAAACTCAACTAGGTTGAGAAAAGAAAAAGAAATCTACAACCAAGAAGCTCCAAAGAGGAACAACATAGGGAAATAATGAAATTATCCAAGTAATTCAGTACAGCCAGCAAACTGGAGTGGGATGAGATGGAAGGTAAAGTTTCATGAATTATCTGATTTAGCTACACATATCAATCAAATTCAAGGGGGGCGGAAGAGAGTGATAAAGCCATTATTAAATTAATAAACAATGCCTAGAGATGTATGTATTTTCCTATTCTCCCTTCCAGCTAAGGGTCACTTTATTTAATTGATCCCTGTCATCATGACCATATGACAGCAAAGTACAGCAATATTTTATTGTATGATAAAAATAGATATTGTGCTATTGTTGACCACTTTGTTCCTAGAGATGATAGGTAGACAGAGGAAGCATATAGCACAAATGGTAACAGCATAGGTTTTGGAGTCAGATCACTGAGACTCAAATCTCAGCTCTGCCATTTGCTGGGCTGATAAGTACACCTCTCCAAGCCTGAGTTCCCCACGTGTAAGATTGGGTGACAACAGTTCCTACCGCATAAAGCGTGGTAACAATTAAATAATAAGTTAAACCGTGACAGCTCTTTGCAGAGTTCCTGGTGTACAGACATGCAAATACAGACATCCCCACTCAGGGTCTGCCAGCTGCTATTATTACCATTATTAGCACTTCTAAGTCTAAAAGTCTTGATGGGAATAACATATCAAAGGCAAATTGAATAAACAAATTATCAGCATGAGAGCAGATATGTCTACCTATACAGAGTTTACACATTTACTAAAGGTGAATAGCATTATTCAGACTTAAGGCATGGGTATGTATAAACTTTTTTCCTCCATAAATTGAACAAAGAATTTCTAACATCTACTTTGTGTACAGAAAGAGATCACTTAAGCCACATCATGAGGTAATCAGCTATTTGTTGCATAAATGAATTTTCTGAATGTGAAAAGGTGAAACTTTTAATAGAGAGCCAGAGATAGAAATAGAGATTAGGAGAGAGGGATTGAGATGGGGTTGGGGGAGTATTAATGGGAATCATTTTTTAAGGCAGTAAGTACTCACTTGGGTTTTAAAATGTAACCTTTCCTGAAAGACATGTCACTGGTATCAACATGAGCTATTGCTCCACGCTGGCTCCTATTTTTCCTAAATAGAAATGTTCTCACTGCACAGTGGAGTGATATAAAGAACTCTCTGCCTCTGCACAGAGCCGCCTCTAGCTGCTATCCTTTTCAAATTCCTCTTTCAACATGTGGTTCTATGTCTTCCCAGCTTCTTACTCTGATTTGCTTGTTTGTTTGTTTGTTTGAGCAGTGTTTATCGAATATAGTGTGGCAGGGATTGTGCAGAGAACACAAAGATAAATAGGAAACTATTAACTGCCCTAAAGGAGACTGCAACACAAAAGAATACACAAATGTTGATTATTATCTCTTACTCTACATAATATGTGTGTGTCTTTTACATTTCTTCCCCCACCACCCATACTTCTGTCTTCCTTCTGCTGAAGGCAAAGAAACCAATTAGCCAAGCTGGTTGAAATTATGTTTTTAATGGAAGCAAGCGGGTTCTGAGTCAGAGGTTCTCCTTTTAGTAAAATGCATGAAATTTATTTTTAATAACCTTGATGCATCTAGTTCAACTGTTTGGAAACAATTTGTTTTACTTTATTATTTTCTGTAGTGTTCCAAATAGATGAGGTTGTCAGAGTAATTACCTCTGGATAAGTGAGGAATTGGTATATTATAGTAAATAAAAGCCTATGCAGTTAATGCACACTTCCAAACGTGTCTGTATCATAAAGCCTGAATATTAAGTGATATTTGTGATATTTCTGTAATAGCTTTGGCAATGAAGGCTGTCCTTCAAATTCTCATTTTAAACATTGGTATCTAACTTTAGAGCACTCATTTATCTCAGATCACACAGACATATTTTTTAATATTAGAATTAGGGAGGAAATATTACTTTAAACAATAAATATGTCATATAACTCATCACCTCTAAGAGGTTGCATAGCCTGCACATATAAATAAGATTAAAAATGACCTTAGGAGAGAGGGCAAGATGGCAGCGTGCCCATGCTTTTGAGTCTTTCCAAAACAAACATGAGAAACAAAACTATCAAAAAATATACAGATGGTATAACTAGAATGGCAAACAAACAAAAAAACCCACAGATAATATTTTTAAAGGCCTTTTTTCCCTTCATTTTTAAACTCTTTAAAAGATAGGTGTTTAAAGCAAATGTAGTGATAGTAAATTGTGGGGCTTATAATATATGTAGAAGTAAAATATGTAATAACAATAGCACAAAGGACAAAAGGGAAAAAGTAGAATGAAGTGGCATAATATTGTTTGAGGGTAGACTGCAGTAAGTCAAAGACATGTATTGTAAAGCCTAGGGCAATTACTAAAAACTAAAACAAAAAGGTATGCCGAAAAAGCCAATAGTGGAAATAAAGTAGAATCACAAAAAATAAACAGTTAATCCATCAAAGACACTGTAGGGGTAAGGGGAAACTTCCCCATGATCCTCTAGAGGTTCACTGAAAATTCCTGACAAAAGGCAGATTAATAGGAGAAAAGGCACACAATTTTTTTTATTATAGTTTTACACGGCATGGTAGCTTTCAAAATGAAGACCGAAAGATACAGGGGAAATAAATGTCCATTTTTATGCTTATGTTCAACAAAGTATGGACAGCCATGTAGAAATATGAGTGGACAAAAATGGTGTCTTTTTTTTTTTTTGAGATGGAGTTTCACTCTTATTGCCCAGGCTGCAGTGCAATGGCACAATCTCGGCTCACCACAACCTCTGCCTCCTGGGTTCAAGCGATTCTCCTGCCTCAGCCTCCCGAGTAGCTGGGATTACAGGCATGCACCACCACGCCCAGCTAATTTTTGTATTTTTTAGTAGAGACAGGGTTTCTCCATATTGGTCAGGTCTTGAACTCCCAACCTCAGGTGATCCGCCCGCCTTGGCTTCCCAAAGTGTTGGGATTACAGGCATGGGCCACCATGCTCAGCTTATAATGGTATGTCATAATGCTGACAAACTGAGTGGGGAAACCCAGCAAGGCCTGTCTGTTCAGATGCTTCTTGGCCTCTCTGTGCAGCATGTGGTAGGACCCTCTCTGGAATGGGGGCTCTTATGACCTACACTCAAACAAGGTAGGTCAGATAATTCCTTTACGGCCAGTTTTTACATAGAAAGGCAGGGAGAAAGTTATAGGATAATATTTTTAGGTTGTACAGCTGTCTTTGGAAAAAGGGGTTTGGTTTCTATGACATGTCTTGGGGAAGAGGGATTTTACTTTCTATGACGTTAGCCTTTAAGGAGAATGAGAGGCCAGAGACAGGAGAGTAAAGGAAGTTCAGAGAAAAGCTTTCACTTCTGAAGCTGCTTCTTTGGGCTTCATTTGGGGCTATTGTTCTCTGAGCTCCCACAACCAGAAAAGAGGTCAAAGAGAACAGAGAACAATGGGACAAATAGAATACAAACAGCAAGATGTTAGATTTAAGCCAGACCATATTGATAAAAAGTCTAAGAAAATCCAGATCCAATTTGTTACTATATATAAGAAATTCACTTTAAATACACAGATATAGATAGTTTAAAGGTAAACATACGAAAAGATATACCATGCAAGTACTCAATAAAAGCTGGTATGGCCATATTAATATCAGACAAAACAGACTCTAAAACAAACAATATATAGATTTAAAGAAGGACATTTCATGATGATGGAAAGAAAACATAGGAATCCTAAATGCATATTCACCAAATAACAGAGTTTTTAAATATATGGAAAAAAACTTTATAGAATTGGAAAGAGATAGAGACAAATGATTATACCAGACAATGCTCTGCTCTCTGAGATTGATAAAACAAGAAGAAAAAAAAAAAACCCAAAACCACATACATACATAGGCACACACACACACAGGCAGACACACACACACACACACAAACACACACACACACACACACACACCGGTTATATAGAATACCATGAAAAAACTTAACCTAGTTGCCATTTATTAGAAACACAACCCCAAAATAGCAATGTAGACTTTTGTTTCAAATTCATATGAGACAGTCATCATAAGAGACTCTAATTGGGCCATAAAACAAGTCTCAAATAAATTACAAGATTAAAATCATACAGAGAAGGTTCTCTGGCTCCAATAGAATGGAACCAAATTCAATAACAATATATCTGGAAAATTTCCAAATATGTGGAATTTAAGCAATGTACTTCTAAATAACCCAAGAATGAAAGAAGAAATCACAAGGGAAATTACATTACCTATTTAGAACCAAATGAAAATAAAAATACATCAAAATTTGAAAGATGCAGCTAAAACAGTTCTTAGAGGAAAACTTAGGGTCTGAAATACTTATATTAGAAAAGATACATGATCTAAAACTTGATCCAAATGGTAACCACAGGAAACTAGGAAAGCAAATTAAATCCAAAGTATGCAAAGTAAGGAAATAATGAAGGTAATAGAAGTCAATGCAATAGAAGTGGGCAGAAAGTAGAAAAAAAATAATAAATTCAAAAGCTGCTTCTTTGAAAGTTCAATAAAATTGATAAATGTCTGGAAATATTGATCAAAGGGAAAAAGAGAGAAGACATAATGAACGTTTCATACCCCATGGTAAGCATCCTCAACGTGTTTCTTCAGCAATATTTAAAAATTGGTAGGGACTGGTGACTGCTATTTGCCACCCATTTTTTTCTCTTTCCAAATGAGAGTATTTATTGATGTTACCTTGTCACTCTTCCATCAAAATATGCTGGGGAGAGGTGGAGGTAAACAAGCAAATCATCTTTTTGAGTCAGAAAACAACAGATGTTGGCAAGAATGCAGACAAAATGGAACACTTACACACTGTTGGTGGGAACGTAATTTACATTTACAACCTCTAGGGAAAGCAGTATGGAGGTTTCTCAAAGAACTAAAGCTAGAACTACCATTTGACCCAGCAATCACACTACTGGATATCTACCCAAAGGAATATAAATTATTCTAGCCAAAAGACACCTGCCTTGTATGTTTATTGCAGCACTATTCACAATAGCAAAGTCATGGAATCAACCTAAGTGCCTATCAACAGCGGATTGGATAAAAAAAAATTTGGCACATATATCACAGATAACAGCCATTAAAAAAAAGAATAAAATCATGTATTTTGTAGCAACATGGATAGAGCTGGAGGCCATTATCCTAAGTGACATGACTCAGAAACAGAAAATCAAATACTGCATGTTTTCACTTATAAGTGGGAGCTAAGCAGTGGGTACACATGGACATACACAGAGGACTAATAGACAATGGGAACTCCACAAGAGGGCAGGGTGGGAGGGGAATGACAGCTGAAAAATTACTGCATACAATGTTCACTCTTCAGGGAAGAGTGCACTAAAAGCCTAGACTTCATCACTATGCGATACATCATCAAACAAAACTGTAGAAGATTGGTCAGAGTGGTGGGAGAAACTATAGGGAAAGGAGTAGGTCTTCTGAAAGGTCAGAAGGCTCTGCATAGCTTTGGGGGAGAATAGATGAAGGCAGCTGTTCTCTAGCCCTGAGGCAGAGGGCAAGGAGTAGGTACAAGGGAATGTAGGGGAATTTATCTTAAACAGGTTTGTTTACTTATGTTGACCAGGAGCTAAACTTTTATCATCCAGGCTTCATGAGGTTCCCTGAAAGAGGAACAATAAATGTTAATTACCCACAGATTGTGTTTGCTCCAGGCTTAGGGCATTGAGCCCACACTGAATAAAGGCAAGCTTCTCAGGGCTGCTGCACTTTGGCCACTAGAACCCATCAGTCCCCTAGCTGCTCTTAAACTGCATACCTGTGTCTGAGTACTCCTTTCATCTGTAGGCCGGCCAGGGTCCATGAGACAGACCCACCACAAAACTGCACATATACCTTGTGAATCTATAAAAATTAATTTTTTTGATTAAATTATTTTAATTTAAAAAATTTAATCATGTTTTTGTGATAGTGAGAGGTGACAACGTGTTAGCAGCCCTCGCTCGCTCTCAGTGCCTCCTCGGCCTCGGCATCTGCTCTGGCCACGCTTGAGGAGCCCTTCAGCCCGCCGCTGCACTGTGGAAACCCCTCTCTGGGCCTGTCGAGGCCGGAGCCGGCTCCCTCGACTTGCGGGGATGTGTGGAGGGAAAGGCGCAGGCAGGAAACCCGGCTGCGTGCGGCGCTCATGGGCCAGCACAAGTTCCAAGTGGGCGCGGGCTCTGCGGGCCCTGCACTCTGAGCAGCTGGCCGGCGCTGCCGGCCCCAGGCAGTGAAGGGCTTAGCACCCGGGCCAGCAGCTGCAGAGGGGGCACCAGGTCCCCCAGCACTGCCAGCTTGCCCACGCCACGCTCAAATTCTCACCGGGCCTCAGCCACCTCCCTACAGGGCAGGGCTCGGGACCTGCAGCCCACCATGCCCAAGCCCCCACCATGGTCGGCTCCCACGCAGCCTGAGCCTCCCCAATGGGCACCGCCCCCTGCTCCGTGGTGCCTGGTCCCATCAACTGCCCAAGGGCTGAGGAGTGTAGGAACATGGTGTGGGACTGGCGGGCACCTCCACCCGCAGCCCTGGCACGGGATCCACTAGGCAAAGCCAGCTGGGCTCCTGAGTCAGGTGGGGACTTGGAGAACTTTTATCTCTAGCCAGAGGATTGTATATGCACCAATCAGCACTCTGTGTCTAGCTCGGGGTTCGTGGATGCACCAGTCAGCACTCTGTATCTAGCTAATCTGGTGGGGGCTTGGAGAACTTTTATGTCTAGCTAAAGCATTGTAAATACACCACTCAGCACTCTGTGTCTAGCTCAAAGTTTGTAAACACACCAATCAACACCCTGTGTCTAGCTCAAGGTTTGTAAATGCACCAATCAGGGCTCCATGTCTAGTTAATCTAGTGGGGACTTGGAGAACTTTTACTTCTAGCTAGAGCATTGTAAATACATCAATCAGCAATCTGTGTCTAGCTCAGGGATTGTAAACACGCACCAATCAGCATCCTGTCAAAACGGACCAATCAGCTCTCTGTAAAATGGACCAATCAGCTCTCTGTAAAATGGGCCAATCAGCTCTCTGTAAAATGGGCCAATCAGCAGGATGTGGGTGGGGTCACATAAGGGAATAAAAGCAGTCAGCCAGAGCCAGCAGCAGCAACCTGCTTGGGTCTCCTTCTACACGGTGGAGTCTTTGTTCTTTTGCTCTTTACAATAAATCTTGCTGCTGCCCACTCTTTGGGTCTGCACTGCCTTTATGAGCTCTAACACTCACCACAAAGGTCTGCAGCTTCACTCCTGAGGCCAGCGAGACCATGAACCCACCGGGAAGAATTAACAACTCCAGACAGGAGGAACGAACGACTCCAAACATGCTGCCTTAAGAGCTATAACACAGTGAAGGTCTTCAGCTTCACTCCTGAAGCCAGCAAGACCACTAGCCCACCAGAAAGAAGAAACTCCGAAAATGTCCAAATATCAGAAGGAACAAATTCCACACACACCATCTTTAAGAACTGTAACACTCACCGGGAGGGTCCGCAGCTTCATTCTTGAACTCAGTGAGACCAAGAACCCACCAATTTCGGACACAATGGTACTAGTTTCGGGTAGTTTTGTTGGTTTATCGTTTAGTGTTTTTGTTCATTCTTTTCCCACTCAAGAATCACATCTGGAACTAATAAAATATGATCACAAAATACTAATCTTTGGGCCAACATCAAGACTGAATGGAACTTTGGAGAAATCTATTTTGGGAAAGGGCAAAGGAATTTCTATGTAGCAGCAAACAAGACAGCAACTATGTAGGTTGTATTATTTTGCTTAAGTATTTACTACTAGATGTGCTGGTGTGAACTCCTCTGCAGGAAAGGGGTATTCCTGCAGAGAATTACATATACTAACCCATTGCCATGACTTGCAGAGCCTCCTAAGAGAAGAGTGCGCTTCCCACTAGAACTCAGCCTGTCATTGCCTGCTCCATTATTGAAAGCCACAGGATCTATCACTCCAACAAGTAAAGGCATAGCACGGCTATATGTGGCCTGCAACCAGTGCAGTTTGGGTGACTGTATTTAAAAAAAAAAAAAAAAAATTGTGACTATAAAGCTACAAGTGAAATTGCTTATTTAAAAATGAAAAAAAGAAGTAAAAAAGTTACAAATTTTAAAAAGCTGACAAAGTTATCAAACATCACAAAGTCCAGAAAAATGCATAGTAGACTGACACACATCTGTAATATTTTTTCCCATATATTTTTGGTTACACATGCTTTGTTTTTTTACATGACAATGATTTTGTAAAAAGAGAAAAAGTTCTTCCTAAAGAGAAAAAAATAATTCTTTCCCTTAACCTGGTTGATCAAAATTTATATTTTCATTACGGACAGTTTAGAAAAGTTTATTTCAACCTCACAACCCCTGATTAGTAATTTCTGTACAGTGACAAGTCATACATACTTTGAACTTATGGCACTTATTAACTAATTTATCGTTGATGTCCGTGTTGCAATGGCCTACTGAGGGTTCTCATGTTGGATCCTAAAACTCAGCATCCTAATGCAGGTGATCTGGCACAGTGAATGAGGAGAAATATTCCTGAAAGGCGTTCCAACTATGAGACAGCTAGCAGTAATTCATGCACAAAATGATGGCAAACTACATAAATAGATCATCCTAAACTCACACTAAATGTATATTAAATTCAGTTTCCCCTTCACAAAGATGTTCTTAGTGATAGATGTTTTGAACCAGCAATTCCATTTCCAAAGATCTATCCCAAATATACAATGGCAAAATTATAAAATAATTTTTGTGCAAGACAATTATTTTTAATAGAAAAAGGCTGGAAACAATTGTTACTAATAAGGAACTGGTTTAATAACATAAAATACATCCACAAATGGAGTACTCTGTAACTGCAATAAGAAATGAAGAAATCTCTATGTTCAGCTATGTAGCCATCTCCTAGATATGTTAAGAGAAAAATGGAAGTTGCAGAATAGTGTGAAGGGCATGCTACCTTTTAATCTAAGGAGGTGGGAAATAATATAAACATATATACGTATTTGCTCATAAATTTTATTTATTCATTTATATTTATTTATTTATTTAGTTTTGAGACAGAGTTTCACTCTTGTTGCCCAGGCTGGAGTGCAAAGGCATGATCTCAGCTCACCGAAACCTCCGCCTCTCAGGTTCAAGAGAGTCTCCTGCCTCAGCCTCCCAAGTAGCTGAGATTATAGGCATGCACCACCACAACTGGCTAATTTTGTAGAGACAGGGTTTCTCCATGTTGGTCAGGCTGGTCTCCAACTCCCCACCTCAGGTGGTCTGTCCACCTTGGCCTCCCAAAGTGCTGGGATTACAGGCGTGAGCCACTGTGACCCGCCTACTCATAAATTTTAAATGGAAACATAAACCAAAAGTTTATAAGACTATACAAGAGAAAGAACAGGGTGAGGAGACAGGGACAAAATATACTTAATATACTTTGTTTTGAAGATGTGACTTTGAAGGCTGTAAGTATTTATCGTAAGTTTAATACAAAATTAAACAGAAAGAAAGCCCCTTAAAATCAAAAGCAAAACTGAAACAAAAGAAACTGTGTACCATGCAAATAATTATTTCAAATGACTTTAAAACACAACAATTTGGCCGGGCATGGTGGCTCACGCCTGTAATCCCAGCACTTCGGGAGGCTGGAGTGCGTGGATCACGAGGTCAGGAGATTGAGACCATCCTGGCTAACATGGTGAAACCCCGTCTCTATTAAAAATACAAAAAAATTAGCCGGTCATGGTGGTGGGCACCTGTAGTACCAGCTACTTGGGAGGCTGAGGCAGGAGAATGGCATGAATTCGGGAGGCGGAGCTTGCAGTAAGCCGAGATTGCGCCACTGCTATCCATCCTGGGCGACAGAGTGAGACTCCATCTCAAAAAAAAAAAAAAAAAAAACCAATAATTTGAGCCTATCTGCCTAGTGTGATATATCGTAAAAAATAACTGCAAAGAAATTCTTAAATTTTTCCACTATCATATTGATAGTAATAATATTCTTTAGATAATTGTGATACTATTATGTGTGTAAAATTCACACATGCAAAACACACACACAGCCAGATTGATCACGTAATAATTAAGTCAATGTAGTTAGGATGTAACCTAACTACATTGACTTTTAGCAAAAGTGAAATCATAAAATATTATATTCAAAAAGGTAAAACCCTGTAACATTACATTTCAATTGGAAATACAGTACTTACTTATTTTTCTTTTTAAAAATATGTTTTTTAGCTCCTTCCATTAAAATAATCTAAAAAAAAAAAAGATCAGTCACCACTTCTAATGCCTTAACAGCAATTTCTAAATTCTATTTCCCAAGAAAGGAACAGGGCTCTTCAAAAAATAGTCGATTCAAGGCAGAGGACAGAGAATGTACATGAAAGCCTAGAAAACCTTGTTGTACTAGAAAGTAAAAAAGCTATAAAAGATTATTGAAGCTGTACCAATAGCACTCAGAAGCAAATTCAATTTAAGCATCCTTCAAAAAGAATAAAAACTGCGATATATTGAAATACATAGAATCTGTTTAGAAAAATAACTTCATTATAATATGAAAAAATCCCACATCTGTTGTGGTTAGAGAATGTTAGCAGAACAACTCATTGGTCTGAAACTGATAAAAGGAAAAAATCATACACAATGTGCTAACATACTCATGAAACAATGCTGGCATGAACACAGAAAACTATTAAAGATGGTTACATCTGGCTCAGCACGGTGGCTCACGCCTGTAATCCCAGCACTTTGGGAGGCTGAGGCGGGTGGATCACGAGGTCAGGAGATCGAGACCATCCTGGCTAACATGGTGAAACCCCGTCTCTACTAAAAATGCAAAAAAAAAAAAAAAAAAAAAAAAAAAAATTAGCCAGGCGTGGTGGCGGGTGCCTGTAGTCCAGCTACTTGGGAGGCTGAGGCAGAAGAATGGCGTGAACCTGGGAGGTGGAGCTGGCAGTGAGCCAAGATCACGCCACTGTACTCTAGTCTGGGTGATAGAGCGTGACTCCGTCTCAAAAAAAAAGATGGTTACATCTGAGAGGTGGGCCCAGGAAAAAGGGGGGATGAAAAAGGAGATTTTTTACTTTTCACCTATACCCATCTACATTGTTTGACTTTTTCTCAATACCATCAATATTGCCTTTAATATTTTTAAACTTATTAATTTTTTAAAAGAAATAACTTGGAAAAATTGATGGATAGTTGAATCCATGATAAGTTACTCAGAGAAGTTGGAATATATCTGGTGAGAATTCCTAATATTTTAAGAAAACCAACCATCTTGTCATTACTCATCCTTGTACCACCATCAGAAATTCAGTCCTCAACTCTGTGACCCCAGGATCGATCCACAGAAGCAATTTAGGCTCTTGAAATTTTCTTCGTATTCCTTTATCTCTCAAACTTTATTTTTCCTCATTAAGCTTTGTTTTAATGGGTCTCAAAATTCTGTGATAGATTCTTGGTCAAGTTGTTTCCATTAAAAAGTACTGATTTTAAAAACTAGTGACTTAAAACTGCCACACACACATACACACACAAATCCACAAAACATTCTCCTTTCCTTGTGAATTTTTTACAATGCACTGTTATCATTAACCAGCCTTTATTAACCTTAAATGGTCCATTGAAACAAATAATTCTGAGACCGTTCTTCCACCACTGATTAAAACCCATTTATGCCTAGTGTTCCATTATTGGAACGCTAAGCATGTGGGAATTATTTATATCCTACTGCTCAAGCTCATTGCCAAGGTCTGAATGCAAAAATTAAAAAAAAAAAAATGCAACCTCAGGCATAAAGGGTGAAGACCGGCATGGCAGGTATTAGGGGTAATATTCATTTAACCTTCCAAGCTTTCTGGGCAGGCTTGGTGACCTTGCCAGCTCCAGCAGGCTTCTTGTCCCCTGCTTTGATGACATCCATAGCAACTGTCTATCTTATATCACAAACAACAAAACAACCCAGAGGAGTATTGTGAGAGAAGCTCTCAACACACATAGGCTTGCCAGGAACTATACCAAAAATCACAGCATCACCAGACTTCAAGAATTTAGGGTCATCTTCCAGCTCCTTACCAAAATGGTGATCCATCCTTTCCTTCAGTTCAACAAACTTGCAAGCAATGTGAGTTGTGTGTTAATCCATTACAGGGGCATAACCAACACTGATTTGGCCTGGATGGTTCAGGACAGTTACCTGGACAGTGAAGCCAGCTTCTTCCATTGGTGGATCATTTTTGCTGTTACCAGCAGTGTTGCCACAATGAACATCTTTGACAAGCACATTTTTGACACTGAAGGTTACATTGTCCCTGGGAAGAGCTTCACTCAAAGCTTCATGGTACATTTCAACACATCTTTAGTTGTAATGTTGACTGGAGCAAAGGTGACCACCATGCTGGGTTTGAGAAACCCAGGCTTCGCTCAGCCCACAAAGATAGTATCAGTACCACCAATTCTGTAGACATCCTGGAGTGGCAGATGCAAGGGCCTGACAGTTGGACAAGTTGGTGATGGGACGCAATCCAGAGCTTCAGGCAGTATGGTCCCACTAGCATTGCCATCTTTACGGGTGACTTTCCATCCCTTGAACCAAGGCCTGCGAGCACTTGGCTTCAACATGCTGCCACCATTCCAACCAGAAATGGACACAAATGCTACTGTGTCAAGGTTGTAGCCAATTTTCTTAAGGAAAGTACTGATTTCCTTAACTATTTCCTTGTATCTCTTCTGACTGTAGAGTGGCTCAGTGGAATCTATTTTGCTAACACCAAGGATTTGTTGTTTCACACCCAGTGTGTAAGCCAGGAGAGCATGCTCCTGGATCTGCTCATTCTTAGAGATGCCAGCTTCGAATTCACCAACGCCAGCAGCAACAATCAGGACAGCACAGCCAGCCTGAGATGTGCCTGTAACCACGTTTTTGATAAAGTCTCTGTGTCCTAGGGCATCAATGATAGTCACATAGCACTTGCTCATTTCAAATTTCCAGAGGGAGATATCAATGATGACATCAGGCTCAGGCTCAGCTTTTAGTTTATCCAAGACCCAGCCATATTTGAAAGAGCTTTTTCCCTCTCAGCAGCCTCCTCCTCAAATCTTTTGATGATTCTTTTGCCGATACCACCATACCACCACATCTGTAGATCAGATGGCCAGTAGAGGTGGACTTGCCTGAACCTAAGTGTCCAATGACGTCAATGTTGGTTGGAGTCTTCTCTTTTCCCATTTTGGCTTTTAGGCCATGTTTTTCATGATACTTGTGTTCTAGCAGCAAATCCATTGTGAAAACACCCAAACTTTATTGTAATGGATGCTTTCCAGCTTTCTCTTGGCTACTGATATTGAAGGTGCATCCCATTTCTATGTTCTAGTCCACTTAACAAATTCTGAATCTCTCATCCCTGTAACTTTTAAATATCTAGCTCCCAAGTCACTATCACCTGTTAATACCATAAGTATTTTTCTTTCAGAGACTTTATGACTTCTTGCAAAGCATCATTTATCTAGTTTCCTCCTAGGACTCTAGAGCTGACTATCTAAATAGTATAATGTTGAGCTCTTGGCTGTTTCCTACTTCTTCCCACATATATTCCATTCCACAGGATACAGTCCTTCCTAAAAGACAGAAAATACTTTGATACATATAATATATACAGTGTATCAAACTGAAAGAGCATTCCTGGGCTTCTGAGTCCCAGTCTTTGCTAAATGTCTTTGGGGAAATGTTCCAAAAACCCTGAGCCTCAGTTTGTTTTTTTTCTGTTGTTGTTTTTTTGTTTTGTTTTTGTTTTTTGATGGAGTCTCACTCTGTCACCTAAGCTGCAGTGCAATGGTGGGATCTCAGCTCACTGCAACCTCCACCTCCCGGGTTCAAGTGATTCTCTCACCTCAGTCTCCCAAGTAGCTGAGATTATAGGTGTCTGCCACCATGCCCAGCTAATTTTTGTATTTTTAGTAGAGATAGGGTTTCACAATGTTGGCCAGGCTGGTCTCAAACTCTTAACCTCAGGCGATCCACCCACTCTCGGCCTCCCAAATTGCTGAGATTGAATTGGTGGTTCAATGGTAAAATTCTCACCTGCCAAAGTGCTGGGATTACAGGCATGAGCCACCGCATCTGGCCCTCAGTTTCTTTATACATAAAAACGGGTAAAAGATGACCTACCCACCTCATGGATTTGTTATAAAGATTTAAGGAAATAATATTTGTAAAACCTAATACAGAGAAGGCACTCAAATATTGTTTATTATCATCAATTATATTCTACCTAAAGCTAGGCAAATAACACAGCAGTCATTTTCACATTGCTATTCTAATTAACATTCTTTCCACAAAGGCCAGCAGGCATGGGAGCTAGCCCTGGCCTTCTAACCTCTGGAATTCAGTAGTGGAATTCCATCTAAAGTCTAGAATGAAATTAAACTTGATGGGTTTCATCTTTATTCTCTTTCATATATGTCAACCACTGCCAACAGCCATCATGATCTCTGCTTCCAAAACACTTCAGGACTGATCAAGCAAACTCCTGCTGCACGAGGGGTAAGATTTCCAGGGATTTGAGGTTCAAACACAGGACTGTGGCATGCTGGGGAGATCCCTAGATAGTATCACAGCAACTGCCATAGGTACAGAAAACAGTCACTGAGGAAGCAGGAGAGGTGTGTTTCTCTTCTCATGTGCCTCTCTCTTCACTTACAGAAATATTGACAAGGAGAAAAGAAGCGCTTTGCCAACCAAGCAGAGTTTGTGCTGAACAGAACACTTGACCATGCTGCTTCCCAGTCTCTCTCATGCTCTCTGCATAGCCAGGACAAAGACATTCAGATGGAGGGTCAGGGCAGGGAGAAAGGAAAAGAGGGGAGAGAAGGTGGGAGTGGGACGGAGATTTAATTCCTTAGCCTAATGTGTTTTATTCCTTTTCTGAGAATAGAAGACTGAGCTCCGGTCAGAGCTGTTGATCCAGGACCCCTTGACACTCCATTTTAAAATCAAAGTATTTTGAAACAAAACTTCCTTAATGAGCACCTGGAAGTAGGAATGAGGAAGACCGTTTGAGTGGTTTTCTTTTCGAGTCGAGTCCTTTCTTTTCCAAAAGCTACAGACTCAATGACAATAACTATCTGTGGAATAAACTGAATGAATTCATGTCTCTCTTGTATTTCTCTAAGAAACCTTCCAGAATCTGACACTCCAATTAACCAAGGTATCTCTTCTTTTGCTGTGTTCATCCTTAACACACAAACACAAGTGCAGCTCCACCTTGATTGTCAAAGGTGAATACAATCACACAGCATGCTTTTTGGCCAGAAACTTTGATGCCATGTGTAGAAATCACATAGAGGGCAAAGATTTAAGTTCCAGGGATTTTGGAGATGGTGCGGGTAAAGGAAGGGGAGGAAGGAGATGGTGTTGATAGCATAATAACATCTAGAAAACAGGCTTTCCAACTAGAAAAGCATGTGTTCAGATCTCAGCTCTTCCAATTACTGCCTCTTCAACAGAAATAACATAAATAATGGCCAGGCACGGTGGCTCACACTTGTAATCCCAGCACTTTGGGAGGCCAAGGCAGGTGGATCACTTAAGGTAAGGAGTTCAAGACCAGCCTGGCCAACATAGTGGAACTGTCTCTACCAAAAATATAAAAATTAGATGAGTGTGGTGGTGGGCACCTGTAGTCCCAGCTACTCGGGAGGCTGAAGCAGGAGAATCACTTGGGCCCAGGAGGCAGGAGTTACAGTGAGTTAAGATCGCACCACTGTACTTCAGCCTGGGTGACAGAGCAAGACTCTGTCTCAAAAACAGAACAAAACAAAAAACCGTAAATAAGTTATTCAACTCTCTAACTTTCATTTCCTCATCTGTCAAATGGAGGAAAGAGCAGAGATCAGTAGTTCTGTGGTGGTGATTAAATATAAAGAAAGCCCTTAGAAACATGGTCAATAAAAGGCAGCTGGTATTTACACTGTTGTTATTATTATGAATTTTTAAATTAAATACCATTTAAAATAAAATAAAAGAGGCCTATAAACCCGGAAACACATGCCCAACAATCTTAGACATAAAAGAAAGGTGATTCAATGAAAGAAGGAAAGAAAGCAGAAACCAAGAGAGAAACACAAAGAGGGAGGAAGGACAGGTAAAGGGAAGGGGACAAGGCTGGTGACGCAAGGAGGGGACCTCCAGGAAAGCTCTATACTCGGTGACTGTATGCTCCAGGTCCTGGGGAAAACAGCAAAAGGGGGCACATGTTTTTGCAACAACATCTAAAATATGCAGACTTATCTGTGCCTATTAATGCTACCTCCTTCCCTTCTACCAATTTGAACACTCAACTTTAAATAACTTCCTCAATTTTGTAGGCTCAAGACTTCTCCCTTTAGGAAATAAATTAAGACTCAAATAATCAATATTTCCACAACTCCTCACTCCTGCCCCACCAAAACAACAGCTGTTTTCCACCGTCTACCCTCTACTTTCCAAGGGAGTGGTGAGGGCAATGATTGAAATCGCTTTTCCCAGTCTTCTCTTGCCATAAGAAAAGGTTGCAGTGATAAAGAAATATGGGAAAAAATTAAAAGGCCATGCAGAGCTGAGTGATACAGGGGAAACTGGCAAGGAGAAAGTGATCAAACAACTCAAAAATATCTGCAAGATACTCTAGCCTATTTGAAGATTAGAGTTATTTAAATTCAGTGTTATTGTTACAGGAATAGGGCAAAGAGACTGTGTTGCTTTGTAAGAAATTTCCATCTCCAAAATCATGTTTATAAACCTGGAAGAAAAAAAGGGTATGTTTTAAGTGTAAAAGCACTGAGCCTTTTCAAATCTCTCCTTCCTTTGTTAATGACATTGTGTTTCTTTGTTCTGGAGTCTCCCAGAATGATGCAGGAGAAAATTTTTCAGGTTAGCTTTGACAATCAAACTCTTTTCTTTACATTTGCATGCTTGGAACTTTCTTGTTAGATATATTTCTACCAAAAGCAAGAAGCTGGGAAACTGTTTTATTCTTGTACAGCTTTATTCTTTCCCCAATGGCCCCCCTTATTATCTCTACCGAGAATTTCAGCATTCTCTCTGTTAAAACTCAGTCTGCCACTTTAGAAGTTAAAGATTAATATGTCTGTGCCTTTAAGTGTAATCTAGATTCTGGAATTAAATTAGGTGTATGGGAAGAATAGAATTAGGATGACTGGGCTCTAGTCCCAGTACTACCAATAACTAGTGGTGTGACCTTGGGAAAGCCTTCAGTTTCTTTGGAACTCCATCTATAAAGTAAGGTGGTTGGAAATGACAATCTCTAAATACCTTGTGGCTCTAAAATTCTACGTTCTTATGGACGAGGAACTCTCCAACTTAAAAGCTAACTGGTTGCTGATAGTCATTTTCTCAGCTAGTTAATTCAATTCTAAAGGACAAGAACCTGGTATGATACTTTTCTTCAACACACAACTGTCTTTTGAAATAATAACAGCAGAAAGGAGAGGAGCCCACTCTAGCTAGCAGTAAGCAATCAGCCTTGGAAAAGACGGCCATGAGAGCCAAGGGAACAATGAGGAACATTACTGAAATAATCCCTTTGTCCAGTCTCTTTTCTCTGGAAAAGTTGCTGTGAGAAGGGAATATAAAAACAATAACAAGGCTATGCAAAGCTGAGCCAGGCAGGGAGGTCGTGTGGGGTGGATGTCATCAAATTCAATGGATCCATCCATTTCCTTTAACCTCATCTTTTCCTTCCTTAAAAGATATACTTTGCCTCCTCCTCACTCCTGTCGTATTGTGAAGCAAAAGAATACAGCACTTTCTTTTTCTTCTTTATCAGTTCAGGCAAAGGATTCTTCTGCAAAAAGTAAAAAAGAAATCAAACCGAAAATAAGCTTCTGTTTGGGGAAAAGAAATGGTTGGGGTGGGTGAGTTGTCTAAAAATGACTGTGTGGATGGTGCACTTATTAAAAAGTAACAGACTGCAAATCTTCAAATTTAGAAAAGATTTGAAAAGATCTGGGCTCAGGAGGAAGCAGAAAGCTGGTGCAAAACTAAGACAAGCAATGAGCCTTGGGGTTTTGCTTTTCTTTTGGTTTTTGAGTCCCCTAATTGAGCCTGTAGAAAAAAGTAAGAAAAAAACAGGAGCTGAACTCTCAAATTCAATGGTTCACAGCCTTTGGCAAAAGAAGTCTCTCCCTTTTCTTTGCCAGATATCTTAATGAAAACAGAGGTGACACTGAAAGGCTGGATAGGAAATTGACTCATCCAAGGGCTTGAGTGAGTCTTGGAGAGCCAATCAGGTGATTTTTATTTGGGGAAGAAAAATGGCAGTATAAAATGAGATAGACTCGAGAATATGAATTGGTTTTCGACAAGCAGAACCAGAGTGAATAATTTTACTGGTCTCAAAGCTTACACGTAGTCCAGATGTAAACTATGGTCTCTCAGCCCTTAAAAAAGAAAAAGGATTGATCTGAATGCTCAGTCTGTGGATTTTGAAGGGTTAACTGTGCAAAACACACACACACAGTTTCTGCAAATAGAGGGTTTTCAAGGTCACCTGGCTTCGGATTCCTACTTGATCAGCTCAGGGTTGTGTCATCTGAATTCACTCTGTGGCAACCTGATTTGCAACTCATACTTTCCCTTAGTCTATTAGTAAATAAATAAAATAAAAATCCTAATTCAAGGCAGTGCACGTGCATGCATGCCTGTGAACTTCCCCAGATTTCCTGAAGGTTAGAGGATGTGGGTGGCATTAATTAGCAAATACTGTTCTTAAGTGTTCACTCTTCCCTCCTCCCCTCCTCTGAGGAAGGAATAGACTTCCGCTCCCTCCCACTTTGATGCTGAGTTTGGCCATGTGACTGGCTTTGCCCAATGGAATTGATGCAGACATGATGTAAGCCACCTCCGAGCAGAGGCTTTAAAAGTGCTTGCCCAGTCTGGCTTGGCTACTTCTGCTCCAGCCCTCCTAGAGAAGAGCTTGCCTCAGGGAGCTACTGCTCCTTCAGCGTGGGCCAAAATATGAAAGCCATAGGAACAGACCTAAATTTGACCTGCAGCTGGGAGCACAGTTAACTGCAGTTAACCCCACAGGCTGAAACAAAATAAATAAATGTTTGCTGTTGGAATCTACTAAGATTGGGGTTGTTTGTTGTGCAATATTATTTCAGCAAAAGCTGATTTAGGCCAGGCATGGTGGCCCATGCCTGTAATTGCAGCAGTTTGAGAGGCCAAAGCAGGTAGATCACTTGAGGCCAAGAGTTTGAGACCAGCCTGGCCAACATGGTGAAACCCCATCTTTATTAAAAATATTTTAAAAAACCAATTAGCCTGGTGTGGTGGCTTGTGCCTGTAATCCCAGATACTCTGGAGACTGAGGCAGGAGAATTGCTTGAACCCAGGAGGCGGAGGCTGCAGTGAGCTGAGATAGTGCCACTATGCTCCAGTCTGGGCAACAGAGCGAGGCCCTGTCTCAAAAAAATAAAATAAAATAAAATACATAAACAAACAAACAAAAAAAAAGCTGGCTTAAAGAATTCTCTGGGGAAAGGGGTATCTATCACAATAATATACACAAGTTCAAATTAAGCATTAGACATCCTTGTTCTTGAAAGATATTATCCAGCCTGGATCATCCTAAGGAGTTGTACTATTTTCTTCCAACTTTACACATTATTTCCCCGAGATCCCTACAGCCCTCCCAACTCTAAAATCTCCTTAATCTATGATGAAGAACACGTCAGAGTTCTGCCCTCTAGGCCACCTTTTCATATTCAAGTTCACCAAGGACTTCTCGTGTAACAGAAGCATCTCTATGGAAGAACAACAATGTTTTATTCACAATGATTTTCCTCTCTATTACATACTCATACATGGGAGAGATGAGTAGTGTTAAGTTCTAATTAGAACCAGAAAACATCTTGTAGGGTTCCAGATGAGAAGTCAATGCATACCTCTCTCTCCTGTCTCACCTTTCCCTTGCGTCTTTCCTCAGTCTCTGATCTCTCTTTTCTGCCAAGCCACTATCTTCTTCTATGGATGTAGAGGAGACAATGTGTGTCACCAATTAGCAAGAAAAGTTCCCTCTTGTTTCCCCTTAAAGTTCAAATTCCATTAAGTAATGAGAATTTAGCCATCAATAATTAAGACTATCCCTGGGAAACACTCTCACAGAAGAAGCTAACAGCAGTGCTTTTTGAATAATAAAGCAGAAAAAGATTTTTCTAACCACAATGATTTCTTTTTGTACTTTCACAATTCTCCAAGGAGGAGCAGGCAGCCATTTTAAGAAGATCCTGCAGTGATTCTCGAGCCTCGGGTAGCCGATTATCACAAAATACTCCAGTAGGTTGGCCCAGTTTAAGCCAAGTACAAATAACACATCACTTTTGAAATAAATGGCATAATGGCCTTTGAAATGTAAAAGCCAGTTGATTTTGTTTCTAAAATTAGAAGATTGAGTTTGACCTTAATTTTCTCATTGGGGTTGGGGGGTGCCTCTGGTTCAGCCAAAAATCCCTAGTCAATGGCCGTCACCAAACAAGGACATGGACAGCAGGTAGAAGAAGTAAGTTGTTGACTTCCACTATGCAAAAAACATTGCAGGAACATGGGGAGGGAGGAGCCTGTTCTTCCTTCTTCTGATAGGAAGAGGAAACCTGAGTCTATTTATTTGTAAGATTTCCAAATAGCACTTTACTCCTAAAAACACAGGAGAATTATTCAGATTTTAAAATCACAGTATGAACAATCACATCAAGCATCAAAATAGAGCCACAAACAAAGGCAGCTGGATGAAGCTAGGAAAAGATGTCTTAAGAAAGCTGAAACATTTCTGTCCTTATGCCAGCTGACATGAAAAAGGCAATTAACTATGGATTAAGCTGGGAGGGAAGGGGCAGCAGAAAGGGAAACTAAGCCCGAATTCTTTCAGGAACCTGAAAGAATAAGATTTCTTGGAATATATTTTACTGAGCTATAAGGGCAAATGACTATGCCTCTCCAAGGTCCAAAGTGCGTGAGTATACTGGGTAAACCAGCTTAATCGTAAGCCAGATCTGGGGCTCTAAATTACTAGACAGTCTTTTGGTTCTGAAGAGACATAGAAAAGTAAGTGATATGGAATAGATCCAGCTACTTCCTTTGCCTGCCAATCTAAAAGATTAGAGAGGGCCGAGAGATACCATCATCATAGCTTCCATCCAAAGCTGCTAAAGTTGCATAGAGTTAGAGAGATGAGAAAGCATGGGCTTCTCCAAGGAGGGTATGAGAGATTGGAGCCATGGTTTGGGAGACTCTGTCATGCTGGGGGAGTGATTAGTCCATTTTCACACAGCTATGAAGACATATCTGAAACTGGGTAAGTTATAAAGGGAAGAGGTTTAATTGACTCACAGTTCCACATGGCTGGGGAGGCCTTAGGAAAGTTACAATCATGGCAGAAGGGGAAGCAAACACGTCCTTCTTCACATGGCAGCAGGAAGGAGATGTGCCAAGCAAAGGGAGAACCGTCCCTTATGAAATCATCAGATCTCACGAGAACTCACTGACCATCACAAGAACAGCAGCATGGGGTTAACTGCCACCAGATTCAATTACCTCCCACTGGGTCTCTCCCGCAACATGTGGGGATTATGGGAACTACAATTCAAGATGAGATCTGGGTGGTAACATAGCCATACCATATCAGGGAGTAAGACCTCTGGGGATTTGAAAAATTAAAGCAGGTGGCAAAAAAGCAAATGAAGTTTTGTAGCTGTAGGCAAGTGAAAAACTCTAACAGCCAAGTAAAGATTCCGATATTCTAATATCCAAGGCAATATGAGCTTTACATAGACATCGCCTATACTTTTGTCTCACCCTTCTCCTAATCTCTGGCCTTCTCATATGCTAGGAATGGCTTGGATCTCTCTCTCTCTCTCTCTCTCTCTCTGTCTTTCTTTAGTATGACACTCTTATCCGCCCATTGATCAGGACAATATCCAATTACTTGTAAGCTCTCCAGTATTGACCCATTTTTATATTCAACAAGCATTCATTGAGGACCTGTCTCAGGTACATGGAATAAACAGATAAATAAAGCAAGGGGCCTTCCCCTCTAAAAGAAGGGGTATCTAAATTTAGGGACGGGCTTTCTGAGAAGGTGAAATCAACCCATGTTCTTATGAGGTGCCAAGCCTTGGATTATCACACAGGGTTCCTTGGGGAAAGCAATAGTGACTGACTCTGCCAAATGAAGCAATATTCATAATTTTTAAAGTGGGCTGTCTTAAAGGAAGAGCAAAAGTACAGGCAGTGAACATTCAAAGGCACTGAAGTAGCAAGCAGTCCGTGGTGGTGGGAGGACCCTGGTATTGTTAGTTGACTCTGAGAGGGTTTTCCTAATGTCAATTTTCAATAAATTTTGCCCCAAAGAAAAAGTAATAAAAAGAAAATCAATAACTAAGGGCTGCACTTTTATGAACTTCTATTGTAACTGATTCACTAAATCACTATTTAATCAACCTCAATTACTGCCTTAATGAACAATTAATTCTACCACTTATGTAACAAGCCCTATGGAAAGACAAGCTGGAGTCTCATTCTCAAAGCAACCATGATAACACTGAAAATTCAAAATTACCTTTAAATGTACCAGGAGAAGCCAGCCAAATGTATAAGAGGTGACTGTGGCACCTGAAACAGGTAAAGTGAGCTTTTCCAATTCAAAAATATCTTTGCCACATATTTTACCAATTAGAGATTCAGCCGTGGTAACATACTTCTCATTTTAAAAGCAGTTAAAGGAGTAAACAGAGTAAGCCTATACATCATTCATCCCTTAGTAAATGTTTTTCTTATTTCAATCAATAGAGGCACCATTCTCTAATTCTTTGCTTTTAGAATCATCTTTAATTCCTGTCTCGTTTCATATTTGATCTTATTAGTTGTCAAGCCTTAGATTATCATACAGGATTCTTTGTAGGAAGCAGCAGACTGATTCTGGCTGATTGAAGCAATATCCACAATATCTTTTTAAAAAGGTTATTTTAAGTGGCAGACATTGTAGATTAGCTGTCTTTTTCTCAACTTCTTCATCTCCAGTTGTATCGTAGAGGTTGGACACTCCAAATACTCGTTAAATACTCATTTCTCACATTTCCATGCAGGTAGTTGACCACATTACTCAGCTCTGGCCAGTAACATGTATGCCTAAGTCTGCTGGAGTTTCAGGAACCTTTGGCTCCTCTGATTAAAATGAAATACACAACTGGTGCTAACCTGTCCCCTCTTCTGATCCTTGTCTTGACAAAGACGGCAGCCTAAGGGAAAGGCCAAGAGGCTGAAAGAGAACCTTGACACTGTCAACCTATTGACAAAATGTCAGTAGCACACTTTGGGAGGCTGAGGCAGGCAGATTGCTTGAGCCCAGGAGTTTGCTACCAGCCTGGGCAACATGGTGAGACCCCATCTCTACAAAAAATACAAAAATTATCCAGGTGTGGTGGCACGTGCCTGTAGTCCTAGCTACTTTGGGGGCTGAAGCAGGAGGATCACTTGGGCCTGAGAGGCAGAGGTTGCAGTGAGCCTAGATTGCACTAGTGCACTTCAGCCTGGGCGACAGAGTGAGACCCTCTCTCAAAAAAAAAAAAAAAAAAAGCTTAAAAAAATGTCAGTAGCTATTAACACCAAACTTATTTTAAAATCCTAATGGCTTAAGCCACTACTAATGAAGTTTTCTGTTATTGCAGCTGGAAAAATGCCTGCCACATCTTCTGACTAATTGGAAGGGCTCAAGTCTAATCAGCTAGCACCAATGCCCAAAAGCACACTACAGAGCTAGTCAAATAAGGGCCATCAATCTACTAGACACTGCTGTTTGTACTGCTGCCACTTCTGCACCAGAAGCATAATCTTACTGCAACCACTAACACCACAGTCAACACTGTCACTTCTGTGTAAGGCCCACAGACTTGCAGCACCATATACTATTTCTGCTACTGTGACTCTAAATTCAAAGCCTACAGTGGCTACATCTAGTTGAAGGCAGCTGGGTTCCATGCACCTTTTAACTGCAAGTACAGCTTAAAAGTTGAGTATCTGCCATTTTCAACTGTTAAGGATTTATAAGGTGGATAATTCTCCTACGCATAGGAAAGAGGTGTGCACCTCATTTTTTCAATGCTGTGATTGCTCTAGATCAGACCTTATCTGATAATTTCCAGCCACTACATAGAAGTAATTTTAATCATTTAGAATTGCTGCATCTCTGAAATCTCACACTCTAACATAGGACCCTGTCTTGGTAGCTCAGCACCTTACTTCTACTTCCTTTTCTTGTACATGAAGGTGGAAAATAATGGACAGACTAAATAGATATTAAAGATGTTAAACTGACAGAATTTGGGATAACTAGGGGTGAGTGATACAAGGAGATGATTTAAGAATAATTCCAAAATCTTGGCATGAGCAATAACAAGGTAGGTGGTGGTGTCATTCACTGAGGGAATGAAGGTTGAGGAGGGGACTCAGAAAGCAAAAATAACCACACTGGTTTGGGGACATGGGTTCAGGCACCCATGAACTGGTGAAGTGATCCAATAAAGAGCTAGGTGTGTGGATCTAGAACACAGGAAGAAGGCAGGGACTGGAAGTACAGATTTTGGCGTCATCAATTTGTAGATCATTGAAATCATGAAACCGCCTCATCCACCTGCATTTCTTTTTGTTTTGTTTTTGTTTTTTGAGACGGAGTTTTGCTCCAGTCTGTTGCCCAGACTGAAGTGCAGCGGCACAATCTCAGCTCACCACAACCTCTGCCTCCTGGGTTCAAGCGATTCTCCTGCCTCAGCCTCCCGACTAACTGGGATTACAGGCATGTGCCACCACGCCCGGCTAATTTTGTATTTTTAGTAGAGACGGGGTTTCACCATGTTGGTCAGGCTGGTCTCAAACTCCCAACCTCAGGTAATCCGCTGCCTCAGCCTCCCAAAATGCTGGGATTACAGGCATGAGCCACTGCGCCCGGTCCCACCTGCATTTCTTATCTCAAAGAAGGAAACTCAAGGAATCCAACGTCTTCCACTCAGTCTGAGCCTCCTTCCACAAAGTACATCCAACCGCCAAGAATAAGTCACTAAGCTCTACCTCCTTAATACCTATCAACCCTCTCTATCTCCACCTCTGCTGCCTTCATTAGCTCTCACCATCTTTCACTTGGAATTAGTCTCTGAACTAACCTCCAACCTGTATAGTATCACACACACACACACACACACACACACACACACACACAGTTGCAGGTCAAGTGACCTTTCTCAAACACAAATAAGAGTATGCTAATCCACAGATTAAAAACTGTTAGTAGCTCCCTACTGTCCAAAAGATAAAGTCCCATCCCTAGATTAGACATGCAATGCTCACATCAGATTCCTCCCTACATCTCTGGTCCCATTTCTCATTGCCTGGACCTTCCAAAATATGCTCACCTTGCTGGAAAACATGCCTGTCACAGTCTTGATTGCATCTTACATAGAGTTTCTTGATAAGGACACTGGATTTTAACCAACATGCAATATATTACAGGCCAGAAAGGGAGAATCCCTTCTTAAACCTAGACTATGAAAATTTGGGGCCCAGTTTGCAAAATTGCCATTCACATTCATATTATTATAGCACCTAGAAATGCTATTTTGAAAGGGGTATTCTGTTTCTTTTAAATGCACAACTGTGCTCAAAACCATTTAGGAGAGAACATATGGGTTCTAATGACCGGTTCCTACATGACACCCTTGGATCCCTCTTGTTTATTATCCATTTCCAGGCCCTAACAATAAGCCCAGAAACACTGGCTTCATTTCGTTCCTGTTTGTACAACTCTTCGTCAGCTCAGAAGGGCTCTATAAAGTTGCTTCGTAAGTGCAGAGATCTATAAGGAGTCTTTCTCCAAAGATCAGGAGCCAGCAATCAGCCTAAACCAACTCATCCTCTGGGAGACAATGGGAGGCAGAAAGCTAAGCGCTTGAACTGGAGGCTATGAGAAAAGAATGCAAAGGTTAAGCCTCTTGAATCAAAGACTTTGGTCTTCTATCAGCCAAGGCAGCTTGTTTTGATGATGCTATGGAGAAATACCAACCCCAGAGTTATTTTGTGCTCTGTGTTGAAACCTCTCACTGCTTTGTAAGATAAAACTAATGCAACAAATATCGATTGAACATTGCACTATCTAATATGAAACATGAGACTGTCCCTGTCAAGAATCTGATTTATAATAATAATAGCTATTATTATTAAATTGCTAATATGTATTAAACACTTGCCATTGGACAAGTTAAAGTATTTATTTAATCTTTATAATAATTCTATGATAGATTCTATCCTTATTCCCATTTGCAGAAAGGGAAACTGAGGCTAGGTTTAATAACTTGCCCAAAATCACAAGCATGGTAAGTAGCAACACTTAAAATCTTCTTCAGGAGAGAAATCAATAAGTGTAAAGATTCTAGTTGGGTGTGGTGGTACGTGCCTGTAGTCCCAGCTACTTGGGAGGCAGAACTGGAAGAACCACTTGAACCCAGGAGGCGGAGGTTACAGTGAGCCGAGATGGCTCCACTGCACTCCAGCCTGGGTGACAGAGTGAGACCCTGTCTCAAAAAAAAAAAAAAAATGTAAAGATACTAAAATAGTTTCAATAACAAGTGCCTTTGAATGAATAGATGAATGCATGAAAATCCTAAAGAACAAAAATTGCTGAAGGGCATCAGAGAAAAAAGAGGCTACTTCAGTTTGGGGAAATAAGGAGGATATTACTTGAGAGAATATTTGATTTCTGTGACTGGCAAGGCAGGAAACTTTCATAACATTATACTTACAAGGGCACTCATACACTAGACTACCATTCAACCCACACCCAAGGTGGAGACTCTTTTTTTTTAATTTTTAATTTTTAATTTTTGTGGGTACATAGTAGGTGTATACATTTGTGGGGTGCATGAGATGTTTTGATACAGGCATGCAATGTGTACACACACATCATGGAGAAGGGGTATACATCACCTCAAGCATGTATCCTTTGTGTTACAAACAATCCAATTACACTCTCCTAGTTATTTTTAAATGTACAATTAAGTTATTATTGACTGTAGTCAACTGGTTGTGCTATAAAATAGTATGTCTTATTTATTCTTTCTAACTATTTTTCATGCCCATTAACCATTCCCACCTCCCCACAGCATCCCACTACCCTTCCCAGCCTCTGGTAACCATTCTGCTATCTCCATGAGTTACACTGTTTGATTTTTTAGATCCCACAGATAAGTGAGAACATGTGACATCTGTCTTTCTGTGTTTGGCTTACTTCATTTAACATAACGATCTCCAGTTCCATCCATGTTGTTGCAAATGCCAGGATCTCATTAACTTTTATGGCTGAATAGTACTCCATTGTGTATACAAACCAAATTTTCTTTATTCATTCACCTGTTGATGGACACTTAGGTTGCTTCCAAATCTTAGCTATTGTGAACAATGCTGCAACAAACGTGGGAGTGCAGATATCTCTTTGATACGCTGATTTCCTTTCTTTGGGGTATATACCCAGCAGAAGGATTGCTGAATCATACGGCAGCTCTACTTTTAGTTTTTTGAGAAACCTCCAGACATCTTCATAGTGGTTGTACTAACAAGGTGGAAATTCTAAATATACCTTTTCTTTCCCAGGGACAAAAATCACTAAATAGAGAGCTTCCAAATAGCACCAAGAGTGTAGCAGTGAAGGTGAGAAACTAGAAACCAAAATGTTAGGTGATTTCTTTAAAAATAACTATTGTGATAAACTATATCAAGGTGAATTGAGAAATTCATGCATTCCTTTGACAAATATGTATCCAGTTCCTACTATATGCCAGAGTCTGCACTAGGCACTGGGAATTCACAGGGAAAAAAATACGGGTTACTTAAAGAACCTATATGCATAAATATTTTCCTACATATACAACTATGACTTTTTACATTCATAAGTAATTATGAAACTTAACCAGGTTGTTAGCTCAAAGAATAGTACTGAAAATAACAGAGAGAAGTACCAGAAATAAAGGGCAAATGACTAGGAGGCAACTTTAAAAGAAATCTCCAGATGCCTTGAGAAATGCTACCAGCAGTAGAAAACCAGAAAATAGTCTTCTTGCTGCGGCCATGCACAAGTTTCATTCTAGACATAACACATTGGTTGCCTCACTATTGTTCTTTTCTTCCTCAAATTAGAAATCTTTAGGAATCAGACAAAATGGGCTCACTCCCTCTAGCTTGAATAATTTCTGGAAAGCTTAGATGTTCCCAGCATGTCTGTAAAAGCAGTTGCTGCATTTCTAATTAGCATCTTTGAATTTGCCTGTTGTAACTCCAAGCCCTCCTAAGTCTTCAAGGACAAGACCTCTGTGAACCATGCAAGGGGCCATCTTTCATATTATATTCCTAATTATTCACCTGCCAAAGGTTAAGAAAAGTGTTTTGTTTTCCTATAAAGTATTATATTGGTTTTTCATAATGAAGAAAGACTCCAGGCAAAAATTGGTATCTACAACAAATTTGTATCTACAACAAAAAGCTGCTTGGTGTTAAGAGCTATTATTTTTTCTTAATTGTGGCTTTGTTTTGTATGTGTATGTATAACTGATTTTCTCTGCATTTTCATACTTTCCCTGTGTGAGGCATTTCTGGAAGATAATGACTGGACAAGGTTAGAGGTCTTCAACTTCTCCAGCTGTTAAGTATTTGCCAGAAGCAGCTCTTTGTATGCAATTACTATTGTTATTATTGCTTACTGTTTAGGTCTGTTTCTTTTGAAAAATGTATCTCTCGGCCGGGCGCGGTGGCTCACACTTGTAATCCCAGCACTTTGGGAGGCCGAGGCAGGCGGATCACGAGGTCAGGAGATCAAGACCACGGTGAAACCCCTCTCTACTAAAAATACAAAAAATTAGCCTGTAGTCCCAGCTACTCGGAGAGGCTGAGGCAGGAGAACGGCGTGAACCCGGGAGGCGGGGCTTGCAGTGAGCCGAGATTGCGCCACTGCACTCCAGCCTGGGCGACAGAGCGAGACTCTGTCTCAAAAAAAAAAAAAAAAAGAAAAATGTATCTCTCTCACCTCAGGAAAAGTGGAGTCCATTAGGATAGAGTAGAACTTGGTGTACAACTTCCTTTAGGAACCAAGATGGCCTGAAGAAGTCGACTTAAACAACGGATGTCGCTCAGAAACAAAGGCAAAACTTCAGGGGAGGATTTAACTCTGAAATGACATTTCAACTATTTTTTACAAACAAATACTAGCAAGTTTGGCAGCTTGTAAGAGACCATCTAATAACATTTAGCCCTCAGGTAATTTCCTACTCAGACACCCTTATACATTCTCAAAGGGTAGGGCCAGGCCACTGGCCACTCCTGCATGCCACTAGTCACACACAATGGTCTCTCTTAGTCACAGGACCACTTTTCATATACATCAACTTGGGAGGATGTTATGATGCCTTTTACTGTGGCGCTTCAGGAAAGTGGGCATCATTAGCTTTAGGCACATTTGTAGCAAAGTGCCCAGAACATTGGGGATGCACGGTAATTATCTAATGCAGAAGTTGGGGAATTTTTCTATAAAGGGCCGGATAGTACATATTTCAGGCTTTGCAGACCATGTAGTCTTGGTTGCAATTTCTCAACTATACTCTGCTACTCTCTTATGGTAGCTCAAAAGCAGCCATAAACAATATATAAAGGAATGGGTGTGGCCCAGTTTGGCCCAGAGGCCAGATTTTGCGCACCCATAATCTGCTGAATGAATAAATCATCAGAAAGTTCACTTTTCCATATAAATGACTATTCCAAATAAATGAAACTTTCTTCTTTAAATTCATAAAATTTTTATTTTATTTTTGCTTTAACTGTCTTAATCAAAATATTTCATAATGTGTATTTACATACTGGCCTGCCTTTTTATAAAACCATATTTTAAACCTATTTTTACCCACATGATCCAGAGTCATTATTAAAGAATTTTACAATGCTGCAACTCACTAATGTCCTCTGAGAGTATTTGACTACACTGGGCTATTTAACTCAACTCTAAAAACCCCAACCCTTTATTGTTTTTTGTTATTGCAACCACTTGTGATTTTTCTGTTTCCTTCCTTCTCAATACTTTCTTTTCCATTCCCCCAGTGTGCTCGTCGGGAGGATTACATTGACTTTTCAAATCATAAGTCCAAGGAATATTTAAGGCCAGAATCAAACTTCAGTATTCTTCATTTCTGGCCAGGCACGGTGACTCACGCCTGTAATCCCAGCACTTTGGGAGGTGAAGGTGGGCAGATCATTTGAGATCAGGAGTTCAAGAGCAGCCTGGCCAACACAGCGAAACCCCACCTCTACTAAAAATGCAAGTAATCCCAGCTACTCAGGAGGCAGAGGCAGGGGAATTGCTTGAACCCAGGAGGCGGAGGTTGCAGTGAGTTGAGATCACACCACTGCACTCCAGCCTGGGCAACAGAGAGAGACTCCATCTCAAAAAAAAAAAAAAAATCCTATTTCTTCTTTCCATAGAGTCTTGGGACTCTACCTGCTCCTCTCCTTACCCTGCCATATTGACCTGATCTATTTATGTTTCTTCCCTTTTTCTGGTCTGGAGTTGCTCAAAGAATAGGACACAGCCTCTTCAGTGCTCCTTCTCCTTTTTAAAGTGACGCAGGAACCCAGGCACTTTACAATTGTTATTGCGATTTAAAAGAGATATGGAACAGTAAAAATGATAAGATTCACAGAGATAATTCTTACAATCGAGCCCCTAATCTAATATTTCTGATTCCCTTGCTGAAATGCACCTGGAAATGTTCATTAGATTTTTGGGTTTTGCTTCTAATTTCTTTAAATTAGAGATTACCAACCTTCACCACTTCTGTAGTTCAAAGGTGAAGAGCATGTCAGGCTCACCCTCCAAGAAGGTCTTTACTTCATTTATACTTTTCAGCTTCACTTAGTCAGAAGCTCAGTGCCTTTCTTTCATGATGATGATAATAATAATAGTCATGTTGATAATGACAGTAACTAACATTTATTCCTTTGTGCCAGATATTATGTTAAACACTTTACATGCATTTCCTAACTTAATGCATGCAATTCCATGAAACAGACACTATACCAAAATTTAAACCTAGAAAATTTAAGCAATTTTTTCAAGGCCACGTAGTAAGAGCCAATGCTCAACTCCAAACCATCTAATTCTAACAGAGCATTTAGGAGCTTAGGGATCTTGTATTAGAGACAGTGGTTAAGTGTTATCCTGCAGTACCAAAAGCAACAAGATACCAATAGTTTAATATGAAGAATTTTATTTCTCACTCATACAAAGCCTACTATGAGCATCTGACTCCACCGCATGGTGGTCAGCAACCCAGGCACCTCATCTTAACACATGCCTCCATAAGCACCAAGGTAGGAGAAGAAAGTTTCACTTTCATTTCACTTTCACTTCAGTTTCCAATCTATTGGTCAGAACAAGTCACGCAGCTCCACATGTTTGCCATAGAGGTGGAGAAATTTAATCTTCTCATATGCCCAAAAGGAGAGGAGAATCAGATATGAATCAGCACAAAACATTACTATACTATCACAAGCTATCTTTCTGGTCATCATATATTTGGTTCACTCTTCTACACCCTAAAAACACTAAATCCAATGCCAGATAGACAATCCAGAGTACCATACAATTGTAGCATTGAGCCCAAAGCCTAGGACACTGGACTTAGACTCAGTACTCTCTACACTGGCAGGGATGGAGAGATGAACATTAGTTTTGGCATTAGGTTCTGACCCATGGCTCTTGTTGAACCAGAGACCTGTGAACTTAAAAAGTCAAGTTAAAAAAGCTATGGCTCCCTCCCCCTTACCATCATCACTGTAGACACACATTCAACACACAACGATAGAATGAGGACTAGATAACCTCAGTAGTCACTCCCACTCAGAAAGGGGAAGAATGACCAACCCAGATTTAAGGCATAAAGAAATAGCCAATCTCTCCTTAAAATAAAAAAAATAAAAATAAAAAAAAAGTTTGACAGGATCTCACTATGTTGCTCAGGGTGGTCTCAAACTCCTGGGCTCAAGCAATCATCCTTCTCACCCCGATCCCAACCTGGGCCTCCTAGAAAACCGGGATTACAGGTATGGGCCACCATGCCTGGCCAGCCTCCACCTCTTGATGGAAGAATCTGCAATGTTATCTAGTAAAAATATGAATGGTGAAAAGGAAAAATTTGTGACCATTTATACAATCTATCACACTCAAAGTATTAGTTTTCTACTGTTGCAGTAACAAATTACCACAAATTTGATGGCTTAAGAAAACATGAATTTATTATCTCATATTCCTGTATTTCGAAAGTCACTGAGCTAAAATCAAGGCATAAGTGAGGCCACATTCCTTTCCGGAGGACCTAAGGGAAAACCCATTTCCTTGCCTTTTTAAGCTTCTAGAACTGCCTTCATTCCTTGGCTTATGGCTCCCTTCTTCCATCTTCAAAGCTTCTATTTAACCACTCATCTATCATCACATCTTTGTATGACTACAGACAGAGAGTTCTCCACTTTTAAGAACTTGTGATTAGATTTGGCCCATTCAGATAATCCAGGATAATCTCTCCATTGCAAGGCCCATAACCTTAATTACAGCTGAAAAGTCCCTTTTGCCATATAAGGTATTGGCATATAACACGTTGCATAGGTTCCAGAGAATATGGCATGGACATCTTTGGGGGATTATTATTTTGTCAAATATACCCAGGAACTCAAATTATGAAAGTTTCATCATGTTATGATGCTGTTATATTCAACACAAGGCTTCAGAGTTTATCAAATCAAAAGGGAGCTGTATTAGTCAGCTCATACTGCCATAACAAAGTACGCCATAGACTGAGTGGCTTAAGCAGAATTTTTTTCACAGTTCTGGAAGTTGGAAGTCTGAGATCAGGGTGCCAACATAGTCAGGTCCTGGAGAAGACCCTCCTGGTGGCTTGCATATGGCTGCCTTCTGTCTGCGTCCTCACATGGCAGGGAGAGGGAGAGAGAGAAAGAGAAGAGAAAAAAGAGAGAGAAAGATCTTCAGCCGGGCGTGGTAGCTCACACTTGTAATCCCAACACTTTGGGAGGCCGAGGCAGGTGGATCACGAGGTCAGGAGTTTGAGACCAGCCTGGCCAACATGGTAAAACCTCATCTCTACTAAAAATACAAAAATTAGCAGGGTATGGTGTCTGGCGCCTGTAATCCCAGCTACTCCAGAGACTGAGGCAGGAGAATCATTTGAACCCAGAAGGCGGATGTTCCAGTGAGCCAAGATCACACCATTGCACTCCAGTCTAGGCAACAGAGCGAGACTCTGTCTCAAAAAAAAAAAAAGAGAGAGAGAGAGAGAGATATTCCTCTTCTTATAAGGCCATGGTCCTATTGGATGAGAGCCTGACCTTTATGGCCTCATTTAACCTTAATTACCTCCTAAAGACCCTATCTCTAAATATAGTCATATAAGGGATTAGAGCTTCCGCATAGGAATTGGGGGTTGGAGTGGGGGGTAATTTAGTCTATAGCAGGAGCTTTCACTTGGAAGGGATCCATCATTACATTTCCTTGGACAAAGCAAATCACATGGCCATGCCCGAATTCAAAGAGGGACGGAAACATTCTTCTCCCATATTCATGGAAGGAGAAAACTAGAAATATTTACAAGCATTAGTAATACCTACCCAGAGCTATTGACAGATTTTAAGCAGGACTGTGACATAATCAGATATGTGTCATAGAAAGATCCCTCTGGCATCATTGTAGAGAGTGGATTAGAGGGGATGCTTGTAATCAGGAAGACTGTCTCAGGGGCCCTTGATATAGTCTAGGGGGAGAGGAGGGCCAAAATAGGGCTGTGGCAGAACGAATGGAACATAGCAACACATAGGAACTTATATAGAATATCCCAGTAAATGCTGTCTTCTGCAAAGTGAGTATTTAAGAAATACAAGTAATACGTGGTTATCCAAAATAATCAGAGAATGTGCTTTCATTTACAAATGAGTTTCAGATAACTGTAGCTTGATACTTTGAGTTGCAACCATGTTTATTTTAATTGTTTGGGAGTAAAAACTCTTTCTAAGATATTACACAGAGAGTATATTGAAATGGTTTGGGTTACTATCAAGCAATCGTGAATATCAGTTTCTGTACAGAGCTTCAAACAGTAAGGCACTCTGATCTTTCAGGCGGATAGATGTGCTTTTACTTATACTTTTCTCCTTCTTCCATATTTTCCACATTCTCACTCTACCAAAAAAAAAAGCTGGTTGAGGAAGGTTAAGTTATCATTAGCACGAGGAAATGATATGGGAGCGGGGCAGGGAAGTGCTGGGTAGAGAAGGGCAGAATCCCTGGTGAGGGCTTCACCCTCGGGCCTGTGCCCACAGACCTAAATGAGAACAGGCATTCCCGTTTTCACGCCCAAATGTTGCATTTTCCAAGACCACTCTGGCCTGCCACTCCCCCGATCCTATGCCCCTATAAACTCAAGACCTTAAGAGGACACAGACACAAGCAGCTGGACATCGAGAGGAGCAGAGGAACACACCAGCAGACACCAGCAGAAAAGCGACAGCGGAACGACGCGGATGCCAAGGGGAGTTCAATCGGTCATGGTCGGAGAAGAGTCCAGCCACTGGGCAGCCCAACTCCAGGAGAAGACTGCCTTCCCACTCCATCCCCCACTTCTGGCTCCCCATCCATCTCACTGAGAGCCATCTCCACCACTCAATAAAACCTTGCACTCAACCCTCCAGCCCACATGTGATCTGATTCTTCCTGTACACTGGGCAAGAACTCTGGCTGTCACACTGGCCCCCTGTCCTTGCGATAAGGCAAAGGGTCTATTGAGCTGATTAACACAAGCCGTTTGCAGACAGCAAAGCCAAAAGAGCACCCGGTAACACATGCCCACTTGGGCTTCAGGAGTCCTAGACGCTGCTGTGGGGCCGGAGCCCAAAAGCACTCTCCATGGCCTCTGCACCTGCCCGTCCGCATGCTTCCCCAGAGGGTGGAGCAGCAGGGCACAGAAGAAGCGAGCCAGACCTCGCTGCTGCATGCCCTGCGAGGGGATAAGGGAACTCTCCCATTTTGGAAGTGCAGTAAAGGTTGTCCCTGAGCATTGTAAACTCCAGATGCAACCAATCAGACTAATAAGCCAACTTTGAAAATCAAATTGAAACTTACCTGCTTGTAAAAGAACATGGCAGCCTAAACACATCCAAGGAAAGAATGACTTAATGGAGTGCAAGTTATTTGCATGAAAGTTAGAAAAAGAGGAGTCAAAGAGCTGGAATGTCAGCCTATCCAACTCTGTCCAGGATCAAAGAGTGTGCTCTGTCTGCAGATATGAGTGTTCTGGTCCACATGCTAGTATAATCATCTGTATAAATTAATATTTTTCGTCGTGGTTTGATATGCTTTGGATTTGTGTCTCCATCCAAATCTCATGTTGAATTGTAATCCCCAATGTTGGAGGAGGGGCCAGGTGAGAAGTGATTGGATCATGGAGGCAAATTTCCCCTTTGCTGTTCTTGTGATAGTAAGTGAGTTCTCTGGAGATCTGAGTGTTTAAAAGTGTGTGGCACATTCCCCCTTTGCCTTCTTCCTCCTTCTCCAGTCATGTTAAGACGTGCCTGCTTCCCCTTCACTTTCTGCCATCATTGTAAGTTTCCTGGGGCCTCCCCAGCCATGCTTCCCATACAGCCTGTGGAACTGTGAGTTGGTTAAACCTCTTTTCTTTACAAGTTACCCAGTCTCAGATAGTTCTTTATAGCAATGCAAGAACGGATTAATATGTGGTTTATACATTAGTCTCATGTGAGCTTGGTCAGAGTGAGTTCTAAGAGATTGATTCCCTCTTACTGTGCTGAAAATTCTACATAATAAGAATAAGAAGTTTGGGTTCTTTCAAAAGCAAAGCCTGAGGCAAGAGATTGGTATAAGTAATTTATTTTGAAGATAATCCCAGGAAATAGAAATGAAAGAATGGGGGGAATGAGATAAGATTGAGTAGCAGCCAATGTAAAGGGGCATTATTGAGGTTACTGCTCTGAAATTCACTGGGACCTTCTGAGAACCAGGGAGAAAGCCTCCTAGAATTGCCTGCCTAATGGACAGGAGGCTGGAGCATTTAGATATTGGATTGTATTGCCAACTGGTTGGTGGTTGCCCTCAAAAATGTTAAACGCACACACACGCGCGTGCGCGCGCGCACACACACACACACACATACTTCCTAGTTATGCCTGGGTACACAGTGAGCTCCGGGTGCCTTGGAGAAGTCCCTGGGACAGAAAGTGGAAACACATGGCTTACACTTGAACTGGAACACTGTCAGCACAAAGGAAGCTGAGTTCACATAGTACTGTCTGCTGCAACCACTGCTGAAAGTAAAGGTGGTCTAATGGGGCTATAGCCCAGGGCACCAGGGGTATCTGCTATGCCAGGCAGGGAGAAAACCCTGAACTTCAGCCAGCACAGCGCTGTCTTAGCAGCCAGCTGTTAATTTTTCTCTCATCACATACTAACTAAAGCATTAAATAAACTTTACTCCCCAATAACAACTTCAATGCATAGCCATAAAGTCACTGTCTTCGTTCAGAAAGTACTATATTTAGTCTTAAATTTAGAAGTTTCCTATTGGCACGAGACTTATCAAGTTGTCAAGCCGACATTAAGCTTCTTTTGTGCTACAAAAGCAAGCCTGACAAAGAAGCTGAGCACCACCAAATAAGCCAAGCCTTGGATCTAATTAAGTAAAAACAATCCTTTAAACCACTTTCTCTTGGGGTGGAAAAAAAAACCTAACAAGTTAGAGGCATGAAAGTAAAACATAAAATGCAATATAGATCATCAGGAAAGCACTGAGGATCTGAGAGCTTGTGTGAGAGGCAGGATTTGGTTCTCTGTTAGAGGCCAACACAGTCACAGGGCATTACTGAAGACGTGGTTACAGAGGAATCTGGACAGCTGTGCTCTGCTTCCTTCTTCCATCCCTACAATGGGGACTGTTATGCGCAGTTATTACCATGGACTTGAATATAAAACAAATTAGAGTTCAAATTCCACCATCACCACTTGCTCCCTGTGCGACCTTGGACAAGTTATTTAACTTTTCTAAACCTCAGAGTCTTCATCAGTAAAATACAATAATTTCTAATCTGCAGAACTATTACGAGAATTAAATGAATAGTATAGGTAAAGCACTTTGGACAGTACTAGACAGATTGTAAGGGCTTAATAATTTTTTTTTGAGACAGAGTCTTGCTCTGTTGCCCAGGCTGGAGTGCAGTGGCATGATCTAGGCTCACTGCAACCTCCGCCTCCCGGGTTCCAGCGATTCTCCTGTCTCAGCCTCCCAAGTAGCTGGGATTACAGGTGTGCCCCACCACACCCAGCTAATTTTTGTGTTTTCAGTAGAGACGAGGTTTCACCATGTTGGCCAGGCTGGTCTCGAACTTCTGACCTCAGGTCTTCTGCCCACCTTGGCCTCCAAAAGTGCTAGGATTACAGGCGTGAGCCACCGGGCCTGGCCAATAAATTAATAGATGATACTGAGTTTGTTTTGACATTGAACATGCTGAATCCTAAAGATACCTAGGAAATGCCTAGCCTGAGGTCTGGGTCAGTGCTTTATAGATACTGGTTTTTCTTTCCAAAATTATGTTTCATCAGAGCTAAGAGCTTTACCAAAACTCCAGTGTAAGACATGGCTCCTTATTCTGAAATAAGGTGTAGAAGATGGGTAGCTCAAGAGTTTTCTCTGGAAAATTTACACTGAATAAGACAAATTAAGGCCATGTTGAAGACCAAGGATGAAATGCTGGAGCTCATACCATTAGTTCTAACCTTGTGAGCCCAGCTGACCCTGCCACACATCAGCACAGCCCCTCCTTGACCTATGTAACCAAGCCTCCTTTCTGTGATTCTCTATTCCTCCTCATTTGCATTTGATCTGCTTGACCTGAACTCTGTCCTTGGTTCTAAATTTCTCAAACTGACTCCAGCTGCAGTTCCATTTCTGACCCCTTTGAATATGGCATTCATATTCAAAGTCTAAAGACTTCAGATATCCACTGATCTCATTTGTTCATTCATTCATTTACTTGACAAATATTTATGGAGGGCCTATATGTACCCCACAATGTTCTGGGCACTGGAACATAGTGAAAAACTAAATAGACGAGTCCCCTGCCCTAGGGATTTTCTAGGCAGAAAAACAAGTGAACAAATTAATACCTAATTAATATCAGGGACCCCCACATCTTCTCATCTGAGAAACTGATTCCTGCCTCCCATCCTGCAGAACATAAGAACAGGACTCTCCCTGAACCCCAAGAGGCAGACCCAGCTTTATGCTGTTCTTGCCGTTCACATTATGGACCACTTTTTTTTTTTTTTTTTTTTTTTTTTGAGACGGAGTCTCACTCTGTCACCCAGGCTGGAGTGCAGTGGCACGATCTCAGCTCACTGCAAGCTCCGCCTCCCAGGATCATGCCATTCTCCTGCCTCAGCCTCCCGAGTAGCTGGGACTACAGGTGCCCGCCACCACGCCTGGCTAATTTTTTGTATTTTTAGTAGAGATGGGGTTTCACCGTGTTAGCCAGGATGGTCTCTATCTCCTGACCTCGTTATCCGCCCGCCTCGGCCTCCCAAAATGCTGGGATTACAGGCATGAGCCACCGCGCCCGGCCTATGGACCACTTTTAATATCTTTTACTTAAAACAGAAATACCATTCAACCAAGCAATTTCATTACTGGGTATATATCCAAAAGAATATAAACCGTTCTACCAAAAAAAACATGCACTCACATGTTCACACAGCACTATTCACAATATCAAAGACATGGAATTAACCTAGTTGTTCATCAAAGGTGAACTGGATAAAGAATATGTGGTAGTACATCATGGAATACTACAGTCATAAAAAATGAAACCATGTTCTTTACAGCAACTTAGAGGTAGCTGGAGGCTATTATCCTAAGCAAATTAACACAGGAACAGAAAACCAAATACCATATGTTCTCACTTATAAGTGGAAACTAAACATTGGGTACTAATGGACATAAAGATGGCAACAATAGCTGGGTGTGGTGGCTCACCCCTGTAATCCCAGCACTTTGGGAGGCTGAGGTGGGTAAATCATTTGAGGTCAGCCTGATCAACATGGTGAAACCCCATCTCTACTAAAAATATAAAAATTAGCCAGGTGTGGTGGCGTGCACCTGTAGTCCTGGCTACTAGAGAGGCTGAGACAGGAGAGTTGCTTGAATCCAGGAGGCAGAGGTTGCAGTAAGCTGAGATCATGCTACTGCACTCCAGCCTGGGCGACAGAGCAAGACTCCATCTCAAAAAAAAAAAAAAAAAAAGATAAAGATGGCAACAATAGACACTGGGGACTAGTTGGGGGAAGGGAGGGGAGCAAGGCTTGAAAAACTACATATTGGGTACTATGCTAAGTACCCGGAAGACAGAATCATTCATACCCCAAACCTCAGCATCATGCATTATATCCAGATAACAAACCTGCACACGTACCCCCGAATCTAAAATAAAAGTTGAAAGAAAAATAAAAATAAAAGGAGAGTAGAAATTTTTTAAAGGGTGAGGAACAAAAGGTTGCTTTCTAAATCCTCTGAATGAGATATATGGAGACATAAAGACATGATGGGAAATAGGGTTTTAGGCCATCAATAATAGAGGTCTGGGAACCAGTAAAAGCCAGTAGCAGAGGAAGGTCTTCTTTTCAGGTGAAGTATAGCATCTTCTAGAGTAGAGCTTTGGATACACATTGGTTGACTTTTCATGACAGTAGATAGCAGACATTGTTGATTTCCTAATCAGCATCTCTTCCTTTCTTCCATGCTAACCAGAATTTTTTCAGTTACCCAGGCTTCAGGGAGGGGTACCTTATCCCCAGCTCATGGATACATTCTTTTTAGTCAAAACCAATTATAATAATTCCATTCCTTTTGTCAGTGATTTGTATGGGAGTGAGTACCTCACTTCTGGCCAGTGAAATGAGAAAAAATTAGGAAAGACGGGAGCAGAGGCTCCTAGCAAAAGGTCTTCTCATACCCAAAGAGAGAGTCTCTTTATCCCTCTATTATATCTGGATGGGATTCCTGGAGATGCTTCAGCCATCCTGCTGTCAGCATGAAGATGAGCTCAAGAGAAGGAAAAGGACAGAGCCACAAGAATCAAAGAAGTGAAGAATATTCTGGCAACACAATGACAGAAGTTACCCTATCTCTGGACATATTTTTTGAGCTAATAAATATCTACACTATTTAAGACTTTTTTTTTTTTTAAGAAAAAAGGAAGATCTTTTTACACAAAAGTCAGGCTCAAGCATGCCAAAATTTTAACCCTCTAGTGGAGAAAATTTGAGAAAGAGGCTATGGATTTCTATTTTCAAGGCCTATTACAAGTGTGACAATTGCTTCGTTTTCCCTAAAGAAAAATTACCAGCAATTATAATAGTCCATCCAATATTTCACATATGGTTACATGCCCTGAAATGATGTCCCTAGGGTTTTTTTATCTTTAACACTGGATGAGTTTCTATCCTTTGCATCACTTAGAGAGAAGCACCTGTGAAACAGAAAGACTTGCTGTGAGAAATAAGGACATTTCCATTATACGAAATTGTGGCTCACAGAGTCCCTCATAACACATAGTCCAGTCAATTGAGACTTATATGCCCACATCTTTTAAGCTCTGTTATGTTTTCCTGCTGCTTCCAGGGCCAAGGTTCTGCACCAGTCAACCACAGACTATCTCCTATTCTGAAATCTGACTGTTAATCAACTTGACTGCCCCTTCCCTGGTAAAGAAGTGACAACTCATTCCTAGACTAGCAGACATTTTAAATGGTATCCCCCAAACTCAACAGATCTCAAAAGGTGCTTTAAAAAATGTATCTGGCCTGGCTCAATAGGAGAACTATGTGGGCCCAGCAGAGAATGCCTGATTTCTACTCCCTTCTATCATGGCATTTTAGGAGGATGGAAAAACCACACCTGTGGTGGGCAGCCATGATGTGGGCAGCCACATCATGAACTAGAGAAGAACTAGCCAGGAACATTATTGCATCAACTATGGCTAATCATACATATTCCTCTTCTGTCAATTATTTCTGTAAGACAGAAAGGTTAGAATTTTTTCTTTAATTGTATGCAAATGCAAGGTAGAATCAGCCCACATGGACTAGAGCTAAGCTAGAAAACAGAACTTGACCTTCACTCCTTGGCAAATGTACCAGCTCTCAGACCATAAATCTGTAGCTCAACCTCAACTCTTTTCATGCTCTATTAACTTTAGTTAATAGAGTTCCCAAATCATATTAACTTTATTTCTTAACGTCTTCCATATCTTCCCCTTCCCCTATGCCATCCCTACTTATATCAGGGCCATTTTGCTTTCCAACTGGACCATTGCTATAGACTCCTAATTGATCCTCTTACCACTAGACATGTTCTCAGTCCATGACTCTCTAAACTTTCTTTCACGTTGTTATCAGGAGAGCCTTTCTAAAATGCAAAATTGGCCGGGCACGGTGGCTCACACCTGTAATCCCAGCACTTTGGGAGGCCAAGGCAGGCGGATCACTTGAAGTCAGGAGTTTGAGATCAGCCTGGCCAACACAGTGAAACCCCGTCTCTACTCATAATACAAAAATTAGCTGGGCATGGTGGCGCATGCCTGTAATCCCAGCTACTCCAGAGGCTGAAACAGGAGAATCACTTGAACCCGGGAAGCGGAGGTTGCAGTGAGTGGAGATCACGCCACTGCACTCCAGCCTGAGCAACAGAGCCAGACTCCGTCTCAAAATAAATAAAATAAAATAAAATAAAATAAAATGCAAAATTTATCTTATTATTGCTCCTCTTAAAGGAGATTGGTGACTCTTCTTTCCTTATAGAATAAAGACTAAATTTAACCTGTCAAACCAGCCTGTGATCTCACACCTGACCATCTATCTGACCCTCCTGGAAGACCATACCCATGCACTACTTGCAATTGTAAACACACTCCCATTTGTCTACTCCTCCAGCCTGAAATGGCCTTCTTCCCAAACTCCATCTCTTATCTACAGGGCAAACAGCTTAGTCATCACCTGCTAAGAGACAATAATCTTTAGAGCAAGAGCATTAAATAATTATTCTCTATCCCCAGCACTTTGCTTGGCATGTAGCAACCACTGAGTACAAGCAGTGTTTGTTGAAAGAATTAATGAGGAAGTGAAAAGAATAAATCAAATGTTTCATGCCACTAGAGAGCTGTGTTAGCTAAAATATCTTCCTTCTCATTACTACTATCACCTAATATTTAGATATGACTGCAACTGAATCATTACCATGGCCATGTGTTCTCATAGCTTCAGATCCACATCTGGCACTAGTCCATCCTACACATCATGTCCCGCTTACTAATCTTACAAAGGGATGACTCTGACCATCACATTTCACTGTTCAAAACCCCTCTAGAGCTCCCCTCTGTCAACTCCCCCCATAATATCCAACTGCTGCCATGTTCTTGTCCCAACCTACCTGCTCAATCTGATTGCCCTCTACTCTTCTGCAAACTTGTGATGATTAATTTAAGGTGTCAACTTGACAGGATTAAGTATTAGCTAGAGAACTTGTAAAGATAGCCAAGAACAGTGGCTCATGCCTGTAATCCCAGCTACTCTGGTGGCTGAGATGGGAGGATCCCTTGAGGCCAGGAGTTCGAGATCAGCCTGGGCAACCTAGTGAGACTCTGTCTCTATGAAAATAAGAAGAAGAGGAAGAACTGGTAAAGAATTGTTTCTGGGTGTGTCTGTGTATTAGTCTGTTCTCACACTGCCATAAAGAAGTACTTGAGACTGGGTAATTTATGAAGAAAAGAGGTTTAATTGACTCAGAATTACAGATTGTACAGGAAACACAGCTGGGAGGCCTCAGGAAAGTTACAATCATGGGAAAGGGCAAATGGGAAGCAAGCACATCTTCACATGGCAGCAGGACAGAAAGAGAGAGTAAAGGGGGAAGTGCTACATACTTTTAAACAGGTATCATGAGAACTCACCATCACAAGAACAGCAAGAGGGAAATCGACCCCCATGATGAAATCACTTCCCACCAGGTCCTTCCCCCGACATTGGGAATTACAATACAACATAAGATTTGGGTGGGAACACAGAGCCAAATCATATCAATTGGTGAGGGCGTTTCCAGGGAATATTGGTGTGTGAGTCAATGGACTGAGTGGGGAAGATCTGCCCTCAGTGTGGCAAGGCACCATCTAATCAGCTGGGAGCCCAAAAAGATTACTGAGTTTCTTTTTCCTGGAGCTGGGATACACTCTTCTTTTGCTGTCCTTGGACATCAGAACTTCAGGCTCTTTCTCTTTTATTACTCCAGGACTTATACCAGTGCTCCTCCCACTTCTCAGGCCCTCAACTTTGGGCTGAGAATTACACAATCAGCTTCTCTGATTCTGAGGCATTTAGATTTGGACTAAGCCATGTTAATGGCATCCCCAGTCTCCAGCTTGCAGACAGCCCATGTGGGACTTCTCAGCCTCTATAATCACATGAGCCAATTCCCCTAATAAATCCCCTATCACATATCTAGATAGATAGATAGATAGATAGATAGATAGATAGATAGAGATAGATAGATTGATTCTGTTCGTTCTGTCTCTCTGGATAACCCTGACTAGTACAAATGCTTCCACTGAACACCAACCAAGGGCAATATAATTTTCTAATAAGTACATTTATTCATGCTGTGTATTTTCCTGAGAACTCCTTACCAACTGAATCCATCATGTCTCTACATCTACCTCAAAAACCATCTCTTTCTAAAACCTTCTGAGATCATTCTGTCAAAAAAGATCCCCTTCTTCAGAATTCCATAGCATTTTTTTCTATAACTTTTTCATGGCACATTCAAAAAACTGTCTTCATTACAGTTATTAATGAATATGTTTCATCTCAAATACAAAATTGCAAAGTCCTTGAAGGCCGTAACTCAACCTTATCCATTATATCATCAACAGGAGACTCCAACACATTTCTTGCACATGATAGATTTTCAATAAAAAAAAAGGTTAATTAGTTATTCAATTATGCAACCCACTAGGAGAGCCACTCATTCTGGATAATAATAATTCTTATTTGCATATATCAGTGTATCTGTGTGCAAAGTGCTTTTCCATCTGTTATCCTATTTGTACCTCACCACAGCTCTATGAAGAAAGAAAGGAGAATCTTCCTTAATTCAGAGATAAAGAAACTATAGTTCTGTAGCAGTAACTGAGCTCCTTAGGATTATTCAGTTAGTGAAAGGAGGAGGTAGAATTTGAATACAAATAAACTAGCTTGATATTGCATGAGTGTTTCCCACTATTGGTATTTTGTGCAGAAGTTTGGCACTGACCAAAGGTGTGTTCCTCATTTATGTGGATCCAGTACAAGCAAAACCTTCTCCTTTTCTCCCTGCTAAACTTTCTCCAGGGCTTGCTGCACTTTGAAGCAGGAAACAATACCAGCCCCAATGTTCCAGCTGGCCTTCTCCAGCCACCCTCTGCCTGGGTTCACTGGCCTGCTGCTCCAGGCTTATATTTTACCTAGTATTTAAACTGCCTCTTTAGAGATCTAGTCAGCTAGGTAGAATGATACCATAACAAAGAGCCAAGAGTCAGAGCATAACTATGTGCTGGGGAGTGGCAAGGGGCTACATATCCAAGCTGCCAGGAGCCTGATGATGGGGGTCATGAAAGACATGGACAGAGAGGATTTAAGCTGAATTCTCAACTCACAGGTCTAGAATCAAATTTCCAGGTTCAAATCTTGGCTCTACCACTTCCTATCCACATAACCGTGGACATTTTACACAATTTCTGTGAGCCTCAGGTCCTTCATCTGTAAAAGCCTGATGATGGTAGTTTCCTTTTATATGGTTACTGGGGTTAAACAAACTCATCAGTGCAGATTCCAGTACAGGGCCTGGCATATAAGTAACAATCAAGAAGTTTGAGCTAAAGTAACAGAATGTTGAGTGGTAATATTTGTGTGTCCCCAACATAGCAACAAAGGCTCAAAGCTGTAGACAAAGAGGCTCCATAAACTCCACATTTGAAACAGAGCTGCCAACACCTGAGGCCAGGCACCTCCCTCAGAGACTAATAAGCCTGAACTGCCCTTCCACCACCAGGGGTCCTGGGTCTTGTCAGGGATGCAGAGTCTGGGATGAGATGTAATGTCCCCATCGCCAATACAAGGAATAGAGATATCTTAGTTCATTTCCTGCTGCTATTAATATAACAGAATACCACAGACTGAATAATTCATAAACATTAGAAATTTACTTATCACAGTTCTGAAGGCTGGGAAGTACAATGTCAAAGTGTCAACATCTGATGAGGGCCTTCTTGCTCATCTCATGCCAGAGGTGAAAGCAAGGCAGCAAAAGGAGGCCGAACTCACTTTTGTAACAATCCCACTCTCACAATAACAAAACCACTCTTACAATAATGGTGTTAATCCATTCATAAGGGCAGAGCTCTCATGACCCAATCACCCCTCAAAGGTCCCACCTCTCAACACTGTTGTATTGGGGATTAAGTTTCCAACACATACACTTTGGAGGACACATTTAAACCAGAGCAAGGGGTTTCAAAAGAATCCTTGGAGAGATTAGGAGTGCCTGCCAGATAGGAGCACTGGCATCTTGCTCCCAGGATGAAGCTTTCAGAGCTACAGAACCAGTCTTATGCAGCTTTCATAGAGAGTTATTGGAAGAAATTGGCCTACACCTCTTGAGGATAGGTAATATTCTTGAACATGGAGACTAGTGCCCAGTTAAAGATGTAAAGCTTACCAGAAAGGCCCATTGCATCAGGGTGAGAAGGGACTACAGTACAGGGTGCCTAAGAAGAAAACAATGAGAGCCCTTCACCCTACTCTGTTGCAGCAAAGATCTCTGCTCTTTCATGCTAAACAGCAGGAGCTCTGGGGCCATTCTAGTGGTCACGGAGAGGGAGAAGCTTCCACCTTAGAAGATTGAAACATGGACCAACCTCAGGGGTCTCAGGGGACATGGCTTCCTTCTCTGGGGGAGCCTTAGCAATGGAGCAGAACTGTGGAAGCTGATTGTTCAATTTACCAGCCATGAAGACGTCACTAGGAGGCAAAATCACACTGAGCCTTAAGATAACCAAGACCACTTTCCCATCATGATATGCATCTCACTTTATCCTGATATGAACCTGCTTCTACCTTCTCCTCCCAGACCCCCAAAGCCCTCCAACCTAAGCAAAGTTAATCCCAAAAAGAAAGAAGGAAGAGATGGCAATTTAATGACAGTCCTCGCCACCCACACTCTATCCCATCAAAGTGCTGAGGTGAGAGAAGTGGAAGAACATTCGGAAGAGCCTCAGACCTCAGGCAATGGGTCAAGCCTATGCCAGGTGAGGGAAGGGAGGTGTTCTGGGGATAAGATTTAAACCATATTAAACACTAATGTTTCAAAGGGACTTGGCTTTTAACATCTAAAAATGGCCAGGAAATTACAGAATCTCTCATCAGAATTTGAAAAAGGCAGTTGTCATAACATGATTGAAAGTTCATTAAAAAAAATTAAACCATTTCATGTTTATGCCCCAATAGAGCAATTACATTATCAGCATCAGCATCTTAGGGAGAACTGAGTGTTAAGAACAGAGAAACTAAATATGCCCAAGCCCAAGGCAGCACATGAGATCAGCAAAGAAAGATGGAGTGTTGAATCTGAATGTGCATACAGCTGTGTGGGAGCAATTTAGGGACGATCAAGGGCAGGAACTAACCTGGGAAATCCAAGCAGACTGCCAAGAATAGGGTTTTAGGCCCCTGTGGTTTTAATTAGCCAGGAGCAGTAAGGGACACAGTGAGTGGACTGAGTTAAAAGACACAGTGTTAATGCCACACCTGGAGTCACTGGGGGCTCTGCTGGGGTTTTACATTAATGAGAATGATGTGTCTTTGAAAAATATTATTGCCTCCCAGTAGCTTCCTACTTTTCTGGTCACCTCTGCCTTTCATGAGAAAAATGCTAACCCACATCTTTGTTCCTTCACATTCCTTTGAAGGAGCTGGGTGGCCATGAGGGAGGAGAGGCGGACTCTTTCATCCCTGAATTGGCACCCCAAGTCCAAGCCAAACTGGTAGTTACCAGAAGCCTCCACCACTTCCAGGAGGATGAGGTTGGGCAGGACCTACCAGTCTTGCAATTTCCATTCTATGCAAAGCCAACACTATCATTCCCTCTAGCCAGCTCCATAAGTAATGAGGTTTCTAGGGAAAAAGAAAAAGAGTGTGAGGCTTTTAAGCAGACCTCAGACAAGAATGCCGTTCTCACCCCCAAGGCAGCTTCTGTCTAGAATGATCTGCAAGGAGAGATCTGTGTGGGTGTGTCTTCTGGGTGGTCCCACACTCTGGTCCAAACTCCCGAGGCCCACCGTAGAGAAGCCAGGAGAGGTCTCCACCCTGTCCATGGAGACAGAAGGGTGGGAGCTATTGCAGCCGCAGCTGTGACTTGGCGGCCAGGAAATCACACTTCTCTCACAAGCCAACCCACAGCTTGGCCAAAGTCAGCCATCAGCTTAGCCTCCTTTGGGATGGAATGGCATCAGGATGAGTGTGCACCTGAACACAGACTGACCCAAGGCTGTCCTTAGACAAAAATGATCTTGCAATAGCAAGTTTGACTTTTTAAAAAATGTATATTTATTCAGAGAAATTCTAAAATCCCACCAAGTTTGCAATGCCCTAGGGTAAGTTGTAATATCATTTAATGTGAATTCAGCTAGAGAGTGGCTATTGGCACATCTATAAGGGGCATCAGCCCCCAGGTGGTCAACTTGTTCTCTCTGTCCCCAGAATGAGGAGGACGCAGCTTCTCAAATATCCATTTAGCTCACTGCCACTCTTCCTACCATCCTCCCCAAACACATATATTTTTAAAACTTCTATATAAGTTCTAATCAAAAATAATCAACACTTAATACAGAAAACTTTAAAAATATAGAAAAGTTTAAAGGAGACCAAAAAAACCTCACCCCTAATGCTACCACCCAGAGAGAAACTGACTGTTAATATTTTGGTATGTTTGCTTTCAGACTTTTATGTTATGTTACTTATGAACAAATATATGTCTATATAACATAATAAAATTAAAATAAAATTTAGAAAACTGAGTCTACATGGTGTGGATACAGTGTAAGATCTGGTATTGGCTGCTGGGGTATAAATCCTAATTCCACCTCTTGCTATCTTTGTCTAAGCTAGAACAAGTGACTGATATAGTACCCACATTAAAAAGTTACTATAAGGAATAAATGAAATTATTTGGATAAAGCTCTTATGACCTAGCACATGTGAGATAAATATACATGAGTTGTCAGTGTTGTTGCTATTATTGGTTGTGTTTGGCCTTTTTACACAGTACACATTTTTTTTTCTGTGCCTCTGAGGCAGTTTACAAGAATGAACACTGTGTCCCAATCAATGCAGCATTATCAAATCTAGGACACTATCTGGATTGATACCACTCTCAGCAAACACAATGACCCTGCCGGCATCTTCCTGCCAGAGGTTGGTGGGACAGAATGGCTGGGGGCAGCTCAAATACCTGGAGGGGCAGGGAAAGGTTGTGGAGGCGTCAGCCAAGCCAGCATCACAGCTGTGCTCAATTACCACAAACAGATGTTGGCACCTCGACTCATTAGAAATGCAATCCAATCACGTTGGCAGTCGAATCATCTTACTGGAAACTCTGGAGATAGGAAGACCCTGAGTTCGCAATTCCGGTGGTCAGATCAATAAAGGTCACTCTCCCTGTCCCCAAGCAAAAGACTTCATGTGGCAAATCTCCACAGGGATTAGAGAAGTGGCTCACAACTGAGGTCAATTTTATTTCCCACCAGATATTTGGCCACGACTGAAGACATTTTTGGTTGTTGCAACTCAAAGGGAGAGGAGGCTGCCGCTGGCATCTAATGGGTAGAGACCAGGGATGCTGCTGAATATTCTATACACAAGACCATCCCTGCAACAGAGAATTACCTAACCCAAATTACTGATTGTGCTAAGATTGAGAAACCCTCCATTAGCAATCTCAAACACATAAATAAGTTAAAAGAGGAAAATGCTTGGGCCCGGTGACATGGTCTTAAGGGTCTGTAACAGAGATTTCAGAAGTGAGCAGATAGATTATATTTATGAGCTAAAGCAACTATATTTTCTATTCCTTTTCTCTAAAGTTCCCATATCTCAGTGAGACTTTATTTTGCTTCGTAATGTCCAGCAAGACATTATTTTTCAGTCTGTCAGTGAATCCAGCTATTAAAGTATTGCTCCAAAAACTACTGCAGTCATTCCTTGGTATTTGAGGCGGATTAGTTTCAGGACCCCAGAAAATACAAAAATCCATGGATGCTCAAGTCACTGATATAAAATGGTGTCATATTTGCACATGCACCTACACATTTCCTGTTGTATATTTTAAATCATCTCTAGATTACTTACAACACCTAATGCAATGTAAATGCTATGTAAACAGTTAGGCTGTATTTTTTTTACTTGTATTATTTTTTGTTTTATTATTATTTTTGTTAGTTTTTTTGCTGTTGTTGTTGTTGTTGAATATTTTTTCTTTTCTTTTTTTTTTTCTTGAGACAGAGCTCTGTTGCTCAAGCTGGAGTGCAGCAACGCAATCACAGCTCACTGCAACCTCTGCCTACCCAGTTCAAGCAATTCTCCTGCCTCAGCCTCCCAAGAAGCTGGGATTACAGATGTGCACCACCATGCCCAGCTAATTTTTGTATTTTTAGTAGAAACAGGGTTTCGCCATGTTGCTTAGGCTGGTCTCAAACTCCTGAGCTCAATCCTCCTGCCTCAGCCTTTCAAAGTGTTAGGATTACAAGCATGAGCCATCGTGCCCAACTGTTTAATAGCTTCCATTCCTGGCTGGTTGAATCCATGGATGCAGAACCTGCAAATACTGAAAGCCCACTGTATTTTATTACAGTCCTAAAATCTAAACTAGGACTTAGGACCCATACTAAAAAGATGTATACACAATATTTGCTTGTCCCCTACACTGTCCTTGTACCAACACCTGGAAAGTCTGGATAGTTGGACAACTACAGTATCACAGGAAATATACTCTTGAAGGTTTTAAACCAGAGCTAGGAAATAAGTAAAGTTAATACAACAGTGCCATCTAGTGAATGACAAGTATCTCAAAGGAGCCTAGATCTCGATTTCTCAAATCTAAGATTCATGCATTTTACCCAAATTCAGTGCAGAATGGGAATGATATTAAACAAAATTGCATCATGTAATCCTCAGCCTTCAGAAGAACCCCTCCATGTGATCTAATGTTGTCATATTTAAGAGGAAATCTTAATGTAGGCCAAGTAAGAAGGAAATTAGTAGAAATCCATGATTACCTCTATACTCAAATATTACATAACAATAATCTAACACTAATTAGTGATAAGATCTGCAGCAGATTCCAATCTCCTGACACTGAGATCAATATCATCTTGGTGACCCTAAACTGATGGAGCTGTGGCTCAGCCTCACATACCAGGTACACGTCCCAGCTCTGTGCTTAGTGCCTGGGTGACTGAAGACAAGTGAAACTTTTCTGGCCTTCTGTTTCTTCATCTGCCAAATGATGTGATGATAATAATAATACCCATTCATAGGACATACCATAAACCCTAAAGGAGGCATTCTGGGAAAAGTGAATAACACGTGGTTTAGCATGGTAAAGCTTAGTTCCCTTTTCTAGCTGTTCCTCGTCCTTTATCTGCGTGTTTACCAAATGAGAATGAGACACCTAAGAGTCTGTTTCTTTTAAAGGGTGGCATTCAAATTTTTACTCAATAAATCTGAGTCCCTACTGTGTACCAAACACCATTGCAGGTTCAGAGGATGGAAAAGTTTCCACCCTGGTGGAACAACTGTGTAATATGAAGGGATCTTGGAAGAAAATAACATAAAATTACGGCAAAAAGACTGCAGTCTGTTTGAGATATCATGGAGAAGAAACACCTCTCAGAATGGATTTTGAAAAAGGAGGAGGGGGAGATGGACAAATACTGAAATTAAGGAACACACCTGGTATTCTCCTTGGAGACAGAAGGGACAGCTACCAGGTTGTTGTCTAATTGAGTCACTTTGCAAAACAGAGGAGATGAGAGCCTTGTTGCAGGAAGAGGGGATGTTCACATCCCAAAATGAGTAGCCTCTGCCCTTGATTAAGCCCTCCACATCGTTTCCCCCAGCAACATCTCCCTCACCATTCTAGGGCTGGGGTTCCACTTCAGAATTGCCTCCAAGTTAGCCACGCTGCCAGATGGAAGAACTAAAAATCAGGACATACCTTTGGCTTTCCCCCTCCTCCTCTCCCATATCGCTCTTGTGAGAGGTGACAGCGTGATGGCAGCCCTGGCAGCCCTCTCGGTGCCTCCTCGGCCTCAGTGCCCATTCTGGCCGCACTTGAGCCCTTCAGCCCGCCGCTGCACCATGGGAGCCCTTCCCTGGGCTGGCGGAGGCCGGAGCTGGCTCCCTCGGCTTGCGGGTAGGTGTGGAGGGAGAGGCACGGGCGGGAACTGGGGCTGCGCGCGGCGCTTGCGGGCCAGCTGGAGTTCCGGGTGGGCGTAGGCTTGGCGGCCCCGCACTCGGAGCCGCCTGCCAGCCCTGCCGGACCGGGCAGTGAGGGGCTTAGCACCCAAGCCAGCAGCTGCAGAGGGTGCGCCGGGTCCCCCAGCAGTGCTGGCCCAGCAGCGCTGCGTTCGATTTCTCGCAGGGCCTTAGCTGCCTCCCCGCGGGGCAGGGCTAGGACCTGCAGGCTGCCATGCCTGAGTCTCCCCGCGCCCTGGGCTCCTGCGCGGCTTGAGCCTCCCCGACGAGCGCCGCCCCCTGCTCCACGGCGCCTCCCGTTCCCATCGACTGCCCAAGGGCTGAGGAGTGCGGGCGCACGGCACGGGACTGGTGGGCAGCTCCACCTGCGCCCCCCCGAGAGATCCACTGAGTGAGGCCAGCTGGGCTCCTGAGTCCAGTGGGGACTTGGAGAACCTTTGTGTCTAGCTAAGGGATCGTGAGTGTACCAATCAGCACGCTGTGTCTAGCTCAAGGTTTGTAAACACACCAATCAGCACCCTGTGTCTAGCTCCCTGTGTGTGGATACACCAATCAGCACCCTGTGTCTAGCTCCCTGTGTGTGGATGCACCAATCAGCACTCTGTATCTAGCTAATCTGGTGGGGACTTGGAGAATCTTTATGTCTAGCTAAGGGATTGTAAATGCACCAATTGGCACTCTGTGTCTAGCTCAAGGTTTGTAAATGCAACGATCAGTGCCCTGTATCTAGCTAATCTGGTGAGGACTTGGAGAATCTTTATGTCTGGCTAAGGGATTGTGAATGCACCAATCGGCACTCTGTATCTAGCTCAAGATTTGTAAATGCACCAGTCAGCACTCCGTGTCTAGCTCAGGGTTTGTAAATACACCAATTGACACTCTGTATCTAGCTAATCTAGTGGGGATGTGGAGAACTTTTGTGTCTAGCTCAGGGATTGTAAATGCACCAGTCAGCACCCTGTCAAAACAGACCAATCAGCTCTCTGTAAAACAGACCAATCAGCTCTCTGTAAAATGGACCAATCAGCAGGATGCAGGTGGGGCCAGATAAGACAATAAAAGCAGGCTGCCTGAGCCAGCAGTGGCAACCTGTTCAGGTCCCTTTTCACACTGTGGAAGCTTTGTTCTGCTTTATTCTTTTGCTCTTTGCAATAAATCTTGCTACTGCTCACTTTTTGGGTCCACACTGCCTTTATGAGCTGTAACACTCACCGCGAAGATCTGCAGCTTCACTCCTGAGCCAGCGAGACCACGAACCTACCAGAAGGAAGAAACTCTGAACACATCCGAGCATCAGAAGGAACAAACTCCGGACACGCCGCCTTTAAGAACTATAACCCTCACTGCGAGGGTCTGCGGCTTCATTCTTGAAGTCAGTGAGACCAAGAACCCAATTCTGGACACATTTGGACCGTGAGTCCCTTTCTTGGGATGGCTCAATGTTTTATATATAAGACAGCAACATCGTCAGTGTTCTAGTTTATCTGGTTTAAGGTTTATTACCCATCTGAGTGGTCCTAGTCTCCACTGCACTTCACTTCTGCGCTTTCCACAGGCAAATCTCAGCAGCCTGCTAAGATCTGCCAGCAAGTGGACATAAGCTATAGGCTAGTCCTTTTCAAAGTTACATAATACATTACATTACTTAAAATTTTAATTTTTCTGTAAAATTTTGTATTTAAAGCTCTATAATCCCACATGTTGGCTAGATGACAAAAGTTAAACATTTATTTTTGAGGGGCTTCCTGGGGTACTCAAAACCCCAATAAAAATTAGGAATTTCCGATATACCATAGTGCATGCTATTATTTGGCCATGTATCCCCTGCACAGAGTTTCTTATGGAAATGCACTTTGCAAAAAGGCTAATTCCAGGTCTGTCAGGTGGCTGTTCTTTCTTTAAACTTTGCTGGAACTTTACTGTCTCATGAAGCTTTTCCTAATGTATCACAGTCCTTCTTCCCTTAGTCCCATATGCAACTGATTAATACTCCCCTTGTCTTCTCACACTACTTTCTGTAAATATTTGTAACACAGCCTCTCTAACACTTTAGTGCCCTTAATTGATTTTGTGTTTACCCCCTCTTTAGTTTATTGTAGGCCCCTTCAGAACAGGAACTTTGCTTTATATGCAAGGTTCAAGGGAAGCTCATGGAAATCCCCGGTGCCTGCACGCTGTATGGCACGTGGTGGAGGTTTACTGCAGGAAGGGAGCAAGAGAGGAAGGAAGAAGAGGGCAGGGCTGGCTCATTTTGGAAAGATCATAGTCCCAGTTCCACAATTCGACTTTGGACCAATCACACCCTCTCTGAGCCTCATTCCTCTGCAGCCAAAGAAGGCTAAAATGTTACCCCTGACTTCCTGCTAGGACTGATGGAAGGCTCTAATGAGATCATCGATACAAACTCAACTTATAACTAGAGAGTGCCAAGCCAATGTAAGATAGCGTCATCGTTAGCATCAGGCTGAAATATCCCCTTCCTGCCTTCGCCAAAAAGGCAAGGGCACCATGCTGATAAGTGAGATAGGCGAATACGCCCTCCGTAATCTTTTAGCTAGGAAGAGCCTCCCAGTCCCCAAAATAATGCCTCTTTCTGAATCTAAAATGCTTCAATTTCAATAACGCAAGATAGATTTTTAAATTCGTGTTAGATATCATTTTAAATACTTTTAAAAGTGCAAATTATTGGTATCAATTTCCTCACTGAACGAAATTTCAAAAGGGGAGAGTTCTGAGCCTTGAAAATGAAGTGAAAAGGCTGGACACAGTGGCTCACACCTGTAATCCAAGCACTTTGGGAGGCCAAGGTGGTCAGATCACTTGAGGTCAGGAGTTGGAGACCAGACTGGCCAATATGGTGAGACCCCCTCTCTACTAAAAATGCAAAAAAATTAGCTGAGTGTGGTGGCACCTGTAATCCCAGCTACTCAGAAGGCTGAGGCAGGAAAATCGCTCGAATCCAGGAGGCAGAGGTTGCAGTGAGCCAAGATCACACCACTGCACTCAAGCCTGGGCAACAGAATTTTATATATGTATATAGTTTATATAGTTTTTTATATATACTTTATATATATAAACTATATATGTGGTAATTTTTATTTTTGAGATGGGGTTTTGCTCTGTCACCCAGGCTGGATAGGTGGAGTGCATTGGTGCAATCACAGCTCACTGCAGCCTCAATCTCCCAGACTTAAGCGATCCTCCTACCTCAGCCTCCCGAGTAGTTGGGACCACAGGTGCATGCCATAATACCCGGATTTTTTTTTTTTTTTTTTTTTTGGTAGAGACAGAGTCTTCCTATGTTGCCCAGGCTGATCTCAAACTTCTGGGTTCAAGGGATCCTCCCACCTCAGCTTCCCACAGTGATGGGTTTATAGGCATGAGCCACTGCATCCAGCCTAGGTAAACTTTTTTATTTAAGACATCAATGGTCATTCATGACTGCTAATTTCCACTTAATGTGTTCATAAACTATCCCCCTACACACACACAACATACACATTGATTAGTATTTGAATAAACAGTTAATTATCATTGAACTTAAAAAAAAGAATTTTATTTAGGGAAATAAAATTCAGATTAAACTAACTTTTGTTGAATACCTACACAATGGAAAATATACCAAACATTCTCAAACAACCTGTAAACATATTTCTTACTACCCAAAAAATTCCAGCTGTGGGGTAAATCGAAGCTATCAAATTGGAAAACCAGACACGAGACCTACCCCTGAATACAACTGGGAAAGAATAACAAATACATTTTTTAAAACTAAGAAATAAGGGGCTTTTGTATAGAAACAGGAATCATGTATTCACTTTGTAACTCTAGAGGAGTGTTTTGAGGTTGTGGCTTGTCATTTGATTATTTAAATGCAAGTCCTTTTGTAATTATTTCTATTGTTAATAAATTCCATCCAGCTTGGATGAGGTCATCAACACGTTAATGTGAATTCAGATTTTGAAAGAGAGAACTAGACAGCAGTCACACTCAGGCGCCCGGATTTCTCCCAATTACTGCCCCCAATTATTTCCACACCTATTGCTGACATGTTTAATCTCCTTCTCCTGACCTAACCGATAGCTCGCATGGAGGAAGAATGCTAGCTAATGCACTGCTCAGCAGAGTGTAGGTCCAATTTAAATAATTAGAAGCCCATTTCATTTCCTCTCTCCTTCTTGTAAGCGCACTTGAAAGGAAGGAAGGTGCATGCCCAGGCTTGATGCCTGTAACTTCTTCAAGAATAACTTATCGACCTTCTTAAAGCCCCTTTCCTAACCAGCTCTCTCTCTGTCCCCAAGGACATTGAGGATAAATTAAAGCTATTGGATGATAATCAATAAGCAAGGGTCATCTCTATTGCCTGGCTTAAAGGACTTTGATCTGGTAAATCATCAATTACTGCCACCTATATTAGCCTTCCTATTAACCATGTGACCTGAATGGGTCCTCTTATTTTCTAAGTAGAATGAGACAGGAGCTGCATAGCAGCTTCTGCTAATGAAGTGAGGCTGAGGTTCACTTGGGCTTGGGGCCTGTCTCCCATTTCTCCACAAAATGACTTCCCTCCGCTCCTCAAGTGTTTAGAAATCCTTTTCCACTTGGCAAAGACCTAAGTCGTAATTTTGTTGCTTGACATAAAGATGTTCATATATGTCCCTTTCATTGATTGTAGGCCCACAAGGGCAAGACTTCATGAGATTCTGGTGACCAAGCATGCTCATCTCTGTCCTGGGACTGCTCCAAGTGCAATTCAAAGATGTTTGTTACAAATTAAGATCCTTTCCTCAGAGATCCTCATTCCCTGCATTTGAGATGAGCCCTGGGAACCTTCATTATTAACTCCTGAATTTCACTTGTACCAACACTGTGATGGTGACAAGCCCAGGTGGGGGCTGCATTTCAGGAATCTGCATTTTTAGTAAGTTGTCTTGGTGATTCCTATGCACATTGAAGTGTAAGAACCTCTATTCTGGAAAAGATAGAAGCAAATAAACAGCTGCCTTATATTATTAAGTAAGGATAAAATAGAGGCCGGATAAAGCAACAAGCAATTTACTGCAGAACAGGAAAGAAAAGAAGGACATCAGGGATTCATTGAGGTACCCTTTAAGCTGCCTATGAAGGTGACCAGAAGGTGTCAGGAAAGAATGGGAGGGAAAATGTTCCAGACAAAAGAAACACATGATGGGCCGGGCGCGGTGGCTCACGCTTGTAATCCCAGCACTTTGGGAAGCCGAGGCGGGCGGATCATGAGGTCAGGAGATCGAGACCACGGTGAAACCCCGTCTCTACTAAAAATACAAAAAAAGAAAAAATTAGCCGGGCGTGGTGGCGGGCGCCTGTAGTCCCAGCTACTTGGAGAGGCTGAGGCAGGAGAATGGCGTGAGCCTGGGAGGCGGAGCTTGCAGTGAGCCGAGATTGCGCCACTGCACTCCAGCCTAGGCGACAGAGCGAGACTCCGTCTCAAAACAAAAAAAAAACGCATGAGCCAAGGCTTATATAATAAGAGTTCAGAGTTTCTCCAGGAATTTGTAAACAATCCAATGAATTGGGGCTTGAGGTGCACACTAAGGTTCAAGGTGTGGTGGGAACTGAAGCTGACTAGGAAGTGAGGATTAAGCCACAGAGGTATTTGAATATTGCTCTTCAGACAATAGTGAAGATAGCTGTTCCAATATATAAGAATGAATTTATATTAACGAAATTAGGAGGGATAGAACAGCCGTCTGTCCAGCAATATGCCCTCTGTTGCTCTGAACAAATAAAAAGGATACAAAAATGATTCAACATTCAAAAGACTTTTGCCTACTGGCTACTTACTATTTATTGAATCCCATATTGATTGAATGCCTACTATATGCCTGACACAAGAATCAGCTCAGGAGAGATAATACTAAGTCACAAAGACATGGTCTGTCTTTCACTGTAGGTTCATGGTTTAACATTTACTATGTGGCAGGTGGTAGACTAACGGATAAGAAACAAAAATGGTATCTTTTTTTTCAAAAAGTGTAAAAGAGGATTAAGTCAAATATACCTTCACACAGAAACACATACATGCATCTGTGCATGTCATCATAAACCACAGGAAAGGTAGGAATGCAAGATGATGGGATTTGGTAGAGAAAGACTGCATGAGAGGGGCCTTAAAGCAGAGATAAGGTTTTTGACAAAGAGAAGATGGAGCGATACAGTATTTTAATCCAAAGGAAAGAAAGAAAGCAGCTGAAGAGAATAGAGAATAAAAACAATGAGTATAAGGATAACAATGAGAATGAAGATTATGGCAATGACTAAGTGCCAGACACTGACATGGGACACACATCCTATCACTTACCCTCCGAGTAACCCTTCAAAGCAGGTGATATTACCCTTGTTTCATATATAAGAAAAAAAAAATCTTCAGTGGGTTAAACAACTTCTAAAGATGACGAAGCAAGTAAGTGAAAGAATCTAGACTCATTCATGTTCATTCATTCAATTTACTAAATTATATTTATTGTGCAGCTACTATATGACAGGCAGCTGTCTTAAACCAAGGTTCCTATAATTTTTCCCTGCAACACCTTAAAAATTAAACAAATAAAATTAGTTCTAGTAAATGATTGCATGAACAAGAAGATGAGGATTATAAGAAAGAATGATACTTATAGCATGTTTTATGTCTTTCAAAGCATTTTTACATACATTATACCATTTAAGACAAACATCTTTACAACCAAGATGAAAAAAATGTCTAATGCCTGGTAAATATTGTGTATTAGATGTTGAATCTTTCATCTTTATTTTGATTCTTAAAACCTTCTATTCTTAAGGTATTTTTAATAGTTCTTTTTCAATTTTTTTCATTTTAATCAAAATATTGTTCTACTGTTTTTAAGAGGAAAAACAACAAAAATGGTTCATACTCCAATATTTTAAAATAAAATTCTGTTTTAAAATAAAATATTCTTAGGGAGGCTGATTTGAGTAATAAACTCCCATCCTACTGCCTATTCTACTGATATCCAAGTATCCCATTAATATTTCTTAATATTTTATTTTAAAATAATTTTAAATTTATAAAAATATTACAAAAATAATACAGAGTTCTAGTGTTTTCTTTATTCAGCTTCCCCTAATTTGGATAACTGACAACTTGGGTGAGATCACAAGTTGAGCCAGTTTCTTGGTATAGGTTACCGGTCCAGGTGGTGCCAGTTCATTCATCAGAATGAAGGGTCTGGAAAATATCTCAAACACCAATTTTAAGTTTTACAATAGTGATGGTATCTATTGGAGCACTCGAGGAGTTTACAAATCTCATGTCTTCTGGCTACAATGGCTTGATATCTTCTAACTATGCTTGCATCTCAGCAGAGTTCATGCCCCTCCCATAATCCTAATCCTGTGGCCTTTTATTAGTGTTATAATGGTGATTTCTTTTTTGAGATGGAGTCTCATTCTGTTGCCCAGGCTGTAGTGCAGTGGCACGATCTCAGTTCACTGCAACGTCCGCCTCCCGGGTTCAAATGATTCTCCTGCCTCAGCCTCCCGGGTAGCTGGGATTACAGGCACCCGCCACCACGTCCAGCTAAGTTTTGTATTTTTAGTAGAGATGGGGTTTCACCCTGTGAGCCAGGCTGGTCTTGAACTCCTGACCTCAGGTGATCCACCCACCTCAGCCTCCCAAAGTGCTGGGATTACAGGCATGAGCCACTGCGCCCAGCCAATAAAGATGTTTTCAAACCCAAGAAATAAGGGGGTAGTTTTGGAAATTGTTATTATCCTTCTTGATCTAAGGTTGAACTATAAAATTCTCCCAAAGTTAGCTTGGCCTATGCCCAGGAATGAACAAGAAGAGCTTAGAGATTAGAAGCAAGTTGGAGTCAGCTTTGTCAGATTTTTCTTACTGTCATAATTTTGCAAAAGCAGTTTCACTATTATTGTTGCCTATTATGTTGCTCAAATTGTCCACTTTAGCTGTTGGGAGCTCTTTTAGGCTGACTTCTTTTTGACACTGCCTCATCTTTTTTATTATAGTTTTAGAACTTCTTTACTTTCTGATACTGTAAGATGCTCCAGGCTCATTTTGTGTTTCTGTGCCCCAGCCTTAGAATCAATCATTTCTCAAACAAGGAACCATAATTTTGAAACCACCTTTGGCAAAAATTATAACTAAGAAAAATATGACAGTGAAAGAGATCTGACCTAACTGACTCCATCTTGCTTCTCACCTCCAAGCAGTCCTTGTTCATTCCTGGGCAGAGACTGAATTCACTTTGGGAGGAACTTAACTTTGAAAGAAAGATGATAACAGTCCTTTCCCAAAGCAAACCCCCTTCCTGCCTGGGGACAAAACTGCCTTTGCAGAATTAACAAATTAGCCACAAGAGTAGAAATTGTGGTTTAGGAATCATGTGGCTAGAAGCTGCAAGATTCTGAACCTCCCCAAATTGCTCCTTGGGATAACATCACTATTGTAAAATCAGTGCTTGAGATATTTTGCAGACCCTGTACTTGATGGATCAGCTGGTACCACCCAGATCAATAAACTGGCTTATTTAATCTCGTGACTCCCACCCAAGAACTGGCTCAGTGTAGGAGGAGAGCTTCAACTCCCTATGAGTTTATCTCCAACCCAACCAATCAGCACTCTCCACTTTCCAACTCCCTATCCACCAAATTATCCTCAAAAACTCTGATCCCTGGCCAGGCGTAGTGGCTCACACCTATAATCCCAGCACTTTGGGAGGCCAGCAGGTGGGGGTGGTGGGGTGGGGGGGGGAGTGCAGATCACAAGGTCAGGAGTTCGAGACCAGCCTGGCCAACACAGTGAAACCTCGTCTCTGCTAAAAATGCAAAAATTAGCCCAGTGTGATGGCAGATGCTTGTAGTCCCAGCTACTCAGGAGGCTTAGGCAGGAGAATCTCTTCAACCCAGGAGGCGGAGTTTGCAGTGAGCTGAGACTGCGCCATTGCACTCCAGCCCTGGATGACAGAGTGAGACTCCATCTCAAAAAAAAAAAAAAAACCTCTGATCCCCGAGTTTTCAGGGACACTGATTTGAGTAATAACAAACCTCTGGTCTCCGGTACAGCTGGCTCTGCATGAATTAAACTCTTTCTCTCTTGCAGTTCCCCTGTGTTGATAAATCAGCTCTGTCTGTGCAACAGGCAAGAAGAAGCTGTCTGGTGGTTACAATTTCTTTTGTCAAAGAATGAGATTTAGAAACCAAGATATGAGTCCTCATTGCTACAGAGTATCATTGTTCCCCAGACCTTTAAGCAGACATAGTAGGAAAATACATGTTATATACTAATTCATGCATATACACCCATTTATAATTATTTATCAACTTATCTATGTACATATTAGCAACCATGAGTTCATACTGATACTTCCAATTCCATTCCAGCACTACAAGGTCGATTCTGTCCCCTTTTCTTAGATATTTCTTTTTCCAACAGTGAGAAACCTGGCTTTCATTATCTACAATGTAGTCACTTCTTTGTTCAGTCCTAGAATAAAGTGTTTCACTACAAAATTGCTGAACAACACTCTAACAAAAACGATGTATTAACTAAAGTACAGTATGCATGTGCCTTTGAGAGGTGAAGCCAGCTGAGCTTCTGGGTCAGATGGGGACTTGGAGAACTTTTGTGTCTAGCTAAAGGATTGTAAATGCACCAATCAGCACCCTGAAAAATGGACCAATCAGCAGGATGTGGGCGGGGCCAAATAAGGGAATAAAAGCTGGCCACCTGAGCCAGCATCGGCAACATGCTCGGGTTCCCTTCCATGCTGTGGAAGCTTCATTCTTTTGCTCCTCACAATAAATCTTGCTGCTGCTCACTCTTTGGGTCCACACTACCTTTATGGGCTGTAACACTCACTGTGAAGGTTTGCAGCTTCACTCCTGAAGTCAGCAAGACCAAGAACCCACCAGAAGGAGGAAACTCGGGACACATCTGAGCATCTGAAGGAACAAACTCCGGACACACCATCTTTAAGAGCTGTAACACTCACCGCGAGGGTCCATGGCTTCCTTCATGAAGTCAGTAAGACCAAGAATCGACCGGAAGAACCTATTCCGGACACACCTTCTTTCCATTTTAGCCTTACAGCATCCAGTCAACATGCTATTTCCCAAAGTTACCTAAGTTAGTTCATGTTTTCTGCATTCCCTTGAAAGAAATCAAAATATTTTATCCTCAAATGTATTTCTTTGACATATTTTGAGATGGCTGCCATAGGGCCAGCCAACTGAAGTTGTCCTGCAAAGCTGTCTTCTATGGTGGAAATTTTCATCTGTAGAGAATTTCCGTTAATCCAGTCAGCTCTTCTCCTATCCGGATCTAAGAAAGATTAACTAAGTCTGACACCTTTAAGGGTCTGAAAGAAACATTTACCATCTATTATCTCAAATGACTCCTGCCTGTGAAGTTTCATCTACATAACAAGATGAACTTTGCTAGCCAAAGGTCTCTCCTATAACCTGTCTTATGGCTAAAATTTGATTTACTTTCATAACTTCTTCTTGGCCATGCCCTGAGTACACATTCTTTCTGTAACCTTAAAATGATGTATAAGCTTCTGTACCTCACTGGGGGGTGATATGGTTTGGCTCTGTGTTTGGCACCCAAATCTTATCTCAAATTGTAATCCCCAGGTGTTGAGGGAGGGACCTGGTGGAAGGTGATTAGATCATGGGGGCAGCTCCCTTACTGTTCTCGTGATAGTGAGTGTGTTCTCACAAGATCTGATGGTTTTATAAGGGCCTCGTTCCCATTCTGCGCGCATGCGTGCTCTCTTTCTCCTGCCACCTTGTGAAGAAGGTGCTTGCTTCCCTTTCACCTCCCACCGTGACTGTAAGTTTACTGAGGCCTCCCCAGCCATACGAAACAGAGTCAATTAAACCGCTTTCCTTTATAAATTACCCAGTCTCAGGGAAGTTTTTTACAGCAGTGTGAAAATGGACTAATACAAGGGGGTTAGGTCTTCAGTCTAAAGGCTCACATGTATACGTGTGAAATAAATTTGTAGGTCTTTTCTCTTTGTTTTTAATTTTTCTTTTTTAGTCCCAGTCTTGCTCTGTCATCTGGGCTGGAGTGCAGTGATGTGACTACAGCTCACTACATCTTCAACCTCCTGGGCTCGGGCAGTCCTCCTCAGCCTCCGGAGTAGCTGGGACTACAGGTGCATGCCACCATGCCCAACTTTATTATTGTTGTATTTTTTTTAGAGACAGGGTTTCACCATGTTTCCCAGGCTGGTCTTGAACTCCTGAGCTCAAACAATCCGCCCTCCTCAGCTTCCCGAAGTGATAGGACTACAGGCATGAGCCACCATGCCCTGCCCTTTTGTTACCGGCAGTGAACCTCAATTCTTGCCCCTCAGAAGAAAGAATTTGACCAAAGAGCATAAGGCAGAGGGAGAGATGGTGGCAAGAGCAGGCGTGAAAATTTATTAGAAAGCTTTAGACCAAGAATGAAAGTAAGCACACTTGGAAGAGGGCCGAGCACTTGAGAGATCAAGTGCACACTTTGACTTCTGACTTGGGGTTTTACATGTTGGCATTTTCCAGGGTCTGCATTACTCCTCCCCTGATTCTTCTTTTGGGGTGGGCTATTTGTTTGCACAGTGGCCTGCCAGCACTTGGGGCAGGGCACATGTTTACTGGAATTGTACGCATGCTCACTTGAGGCATTCTTCCCTTACCAGTGGTATGTTCCTAGAAAATCATATACCAATTGAACTCTGCCATTTTGCCTCTTAATCTGCATGTGTGAGCCCACTCACCCAGTTCGTGAGATCTTATTGGGAAGCTGCTGATCAGCAGTTTCAGGTGTTTCTATCTGTTGGGAGACTGCCTTTCCCAGGTGCTGGCTGCAACCACTTATTATTTGAGAAATTAATAACTGCCTGAACATCACCTGATGGTTGCCTGTAGTTCCTGAGAAATGGGGGCCTCTTCTGCCCTGCTCATGTCTGCCTACATACTGTAATACTTTTCTCATATTAATCTGCCTTTTGCAAGTTGATTGTTTCTGGGGGGACAAATCTTCAGAGGGTCAAGGGGAACCCTTCACCCTTCAGTGTGGTTATGTTGTTCATTTGTAATACTGAAACCACCCCCACAGGGTGGACAGAAATTGCACACTGGATTCTGGACAGAAATATAGTTATAACTAGAATTAATTTGCATCCACATTTTTCATATAGACAGGATTTTTCCTACAGACATTAGAATCTGGCTTTTGTTTAAAGATTGCTTAAGATGTTTCTCAGACCCTGCGTTCCAGCAACCAGTTTGAAGACCCCCACAGAGGAGGGAGATCAGCATGAGAATATGGCTTCTTCATCTCCCTGTGCCATGACTTCACCCTTTACCCTTTTTTTTTTCTTTTCTTTTTCTTTTGAGACAGAGTTTCGCTCTTGTTGTCCAGGCTGGAGTGCAATGGTGCAATCTTGGCTCACTGCAACCTCCACTTCCTGGGTTCAAGCGATTCTCCTGCCTCAGCCTCCTGAGTAACTGGGATTACAGTCACGCACCACCACGCCAGGCTATTTTTGTATTTTTAGTAGAGATGGGGTTTCCCCATGTTCGTCAGGCTGGTCTTGAACTCCCGACCTCAGGTGATCCTCCCACCTCGGCCTCCCAAAGTGCCAGGATGAGCCACCGCACCCGGCCTACCCTGTACTCTTTAACCAATCAACAATCTCCATACTTTGGCCCACTCCAAAGCCCTTAAAGACCCTAGCCCCAAACTCATCAAGGAGATGGATTTGAGGTTTCCTCCCATCTCTTTGTTCTGCGACTCCATGATTAAACATCTTTCTCTGCTGCAAATCCAGTATCTCAGTATACTGACTTGCTGTGTGCAACAGTCAATGAAAATATTACAGTTACAATACAATTAGGTTTATTTGTTTCTGCTTGTATCCTTTTGGGTTCTGTCCCCCAACTCCACATTCTGCTTGATGTATTTATTGTGGAAGTTATGTAAAGCATTATTCATTCCTAATTTCCTTTTAATCAATTTAGAGATATAGACCCCTGCTGAGCACCTACCATGTGCCAGGGACAGCCTAGGTATTTTTATTACCTATTATATGACTAAAAACATAATATGACATTTTATATGTCAATATCTGGGTTATAAAGCTTTATGCCAAAATTTCAAAACTGATTTACTTTAACCCCTGAAAGGTGACGCCCCTTTTATATTCTTTTATCCCCTTTCTTAATGATTCTTCAACTCTGTGGATCTATAGATTCTTTGGCTCTACTTATATAAATAGCCTAAAAACATATCAGGAATGATGAGGCTTTCTCATGAAACTGTTCTTTCTCATGAAACACTAAAGGAATGTTACCTGTTTTAGTTTTTTAATTAGCAATCATTTTTTATAATTCACACTCTAAAATGACAATGTTGGCACAATATTTGTAAATACAAACAAAGACTTACTGAGCACTCTTGAGGGTTCATTCATTTCAATTTGGGCTTTTAGAAGACAGAGTTCTAGGTGTTTACAAGGACTTTTTGAAAGGCAACCATGAGTTGGTCACTGGACCTGCCTGACATAGGCCCCTGTCCTCACATAGGACACAAGTGAGTTGGGCGAACTGTAAAGTAGAGTGGATGATGTGTAACTTTTAGGTCAAAAGAGCTGTGCTCCCTTAGGTAAATTTCTTCTTGTTTCTGAGTTGCAATTTCTTCATTTGTTAAGAGGGATACATTATGTAAGTTACATATGTTATTTATATCATTTATGTAAATATATATCATTTATATATCTACTGCACATTATATACATTATTTATCTCCCTTTACAATGTGGTAATAGAATCATTGCGATAGTTAATGAAATTATATGTGCCAAAATATTTTTAAGTTTTCAGCACATATAAAGTACTCAGAAAATGTCACCTATTGTTAGTACTGTTATAATTTCATTGCTATTTAAAACATAAATAACAGTAGCATATGTCCTTCAATAATCTATAGTGTTTATTTGGTAAAAAACAACAACAACAACAACAACAAAAAAACTGATTCATCATCTGGGATGGAGAAGAGACAGAGAAAAAGAATGTTTATTAGATCTCATAACAATCTAATCCTGATAATAACCCATTAATGTAGATATTAATAAACTCATCTGTAAAACAAGGATAAGTAACCTGCCCAAGGTCATGCAACTACTAAGTGGCAAGGCTAAGTACTAATCTAGATCTCACTATTAAAAAGGGATACTGGGCAGTGAGTTAGCTCTTTTAGAAGTAGATATGCTTGGCTGGGCATGGTGGCTCACGCCTGTAATCCTAGCACTCTGGGAGGCTGAGGTAGGTGGATCACCTGAGGTCAGGAGTTCGAGACCAGCCTGGCCAACATGGCAAAACCCCAACTCTACTAAAAATACAAAAATTATCCAGGTGTGGTAGTGAGCACCTGTATTCCCAGCTATTTGGGAGGCTGAGGCAGGAGAATCGCTTGAACCCCGGGGGGCAGAGGTTGCAGTGAGCCGAGATCATGCCACTGCACTCCATCCTAGGCAAAAAAGCAAAACTCTGTCTCAAAAAAAAAAAAAAGTATATGCTTCAGCTTTAGAAAAATGTCCTGAATTTTTGTATGGAGAAGAGTGTCCAGCTGGCCCCCAGAATAGAACCCTACAATATGGCAGAATCACTCCAGAGCATAGCATATATACAACTGGGCAAAACAGACTTAGAACACGACCTAGTTCCTGAGTAGGAACATTCATTCATAGGGTCCTCTTAGGTAAGTCAATTCCACTTTCTAGATTTTTCAGGTCAGAATTCATCCCACATATTCTGTGTCATTATCACCATGTGCATTTTTGGGTTAGGTTACCATTTTCACAGATCCAAGATATTACAGAAGAATTCCTACAAGTCTAGACTTGGCATCTCAAACTGGCAATTTGTCTTTCAAAGCCCGCAAACCCATTTTCTTCAGGAGATATTACCAAATCAAATCTGAATGCTTCTTAATGTTGCATGTAGGTTTCCAGGCTCCTCCTGCCCCCTGAGTCACCATTCCTCCTTATTACTTTTTAGACCAACCCTCTTTATCCTTCATCCATATACCTTATGTGCTTGGCCCCTTAGAGTGTTTGTTAATCAGGCCCCACTCCAGATTGATTAAATGAGAATATCTGGAGTTGGGGCCAGGATAGAGATTTTAAAGGCTGCCCTTGCCCAGGTGTTTCTAATGAACAACCAATGTTAGTCACAGCTCTAGCCCCTGCTTTCAATCCATACGTCAATCAATCTTTCTCTTGTATTCTTTCTCTTTGTAGTGAGCTGAATAGCGTCTGCCCCCTCCAACAAATTAATGTTCATTTGGAACCTTAGAATGTGACCTTATTTAGAAAGTCTTTTTTTTTCTTTTGAGACAAATCTTGCTCTGTCGCCCAGGCTGGAGTGCAGTGGGGTGATGTGGGCTCACTGCAACCTCCGCCTCACAGGTTCAAGTGATTCTCGTGCCTTGGCCTCCTGAGTAGCTGGGATTACAGGCGTGTACCACCACGCCTGGCTAATTTTTGTATTTTTAGTAGAGACGGTTTCACCATGTTGCCCAGGCTGGTCTTAAAGTCCTGACCTCAGGCGATCCACCTGCCTTAGCCTCCCAAAGTGCTAGAATTACAGGTGTGAGCACCGCACCCGGCCAGAAACAGTTTTTTTTTTTTTAGATGTTATTAGGCAAGGGTGTCAAAATGAAGTGTTCCTGAATTTAAGGTGAGCCCTAAATCTAAAGACTGGTGCATATGAGAAGAGAAGACACAAGAAAACACACATGAAAGAGACTGATGAAGGCGAAGACTGGACTGATGTAGCTCCAAACCACAGAATGTCAAAGATCGCCAGGAGCCACCTCCGGGATAAGGCAAGGAAGGATTCTTTCCTAGAGCCTTCTGAGGGAGCACGACCCCACTGACACCTTAACTTTAGACTTCTAGCTTCCAGAATAGCAAGAGAATAAATTTCTGTTGTTTTAAGCCACCCAATTTGTGGTAATTTGTTAGGGCAGCCCTGGGAAACTAGGACACCCTACAACAAACTCACGTAATGTCTGCTGAGAATTGCTCAGATATTCTAAATGTCTGTGGATGTCCTCGTGCCTCCAGAATTAAGGTGAAAATATTCTTTTTTTTTTTTTTTTTTTTTTGGTTGTTGTTGTTGAGATGGGGTCTCGCTTTGTCGCCCAGGCTGGAGTGCAGTGGTGTGATCTCAGCTCACTGCAAGCTCCGCCCCCAGGGTTCATGCCATTCTCCTGACTCAGCTTCCCAGGTAGCTGGGACTACAGGCACCCGCCAACACACACCAAGCCCGACTAATTTTTTTGTGTTTTTAGTAGAGACAGGGTTTCACTATGTTAGCCAGGATGGTCTTAATGTCCTGACCTCGTGATCCGCCTGCCTCGGCCTCCCAAAGTGCTGAGATTACAGGCGTGAGCCACTGCACCCAGCCAAGTTGAAAATATGCTAACACTTAGGGGCACCAAAGGGACTACAGCAAGGAGGTAACTGTTCACTTAAGACACAGTCAGAGAGTCATGGACTCTAGGGTCTTCCAGGGGCCCATGGAGCCAGTGAGCTAGCCCAGATCCAGGCTTCCCTAATGCATCTTCTCATCACTTCATTTCCTTTCCATTAGTGGTGGTGGAGGACATGACTTTCATCTTTAGTGCCAAAGACACTAAGAGAATGAACTCTTCCTGGTAACTAATTAAGGTTTTATCGCCTTCTCTCCCATCATCTCCTCTCTTTTCTATTGTTTCTGTGCAGGTCCCACTTTTTGTAGTTGTTCCGCTTTTGACTTCTATTTCCTCTTCCTTTCAGCAGATAGAAAGGCAGCTCAACATCTGAGAAGCCAGTCTTACTCCCTGCAGGCAACAGCTGCTTCCAGAAAACAGCCCTGTAATTGTCACCATCAGAGCCATACATTTTCAAGGGAAGTTGGTTCCACACCAGAATTCATAGCTAAATTACCAGCAGTAACGCAGGGACCTACTAGTTGCTTCTTGGCCTTTCCAACCCTCTGCCATGCTTGAACATCTTTGTGAAAGTCCAGGAACAACAAATAAGGATAAAAGCCCCCCAGCCACACCACCACAACCCCCTGTTAAACTCATGCATGACTTGTAGAATCCTTTCCCCACTGTCACTAAAAGGCCTTTTACATTTTCCCTCCTTAAAACACCAGTTTACTGAATGGAACGCTATTTCCTAAATATTTGCTACACACACAGCTGTATATAGAGTTCCCAGGGGATGACTTTTTTCTTGTCATCTTTTAAAACTACAGTTATATGTTGATTTAATTATCTTCTCTCTAGATTACTTCACCAAAGTACAGTTCCTACTGGAAGATGATGATCTGACCTAACCTACTATTGGCTGAAGGTGAGAGAATTCTGGCATTGAGCTGTATTTTAAATGTCTGTCTTCCTTATTGATAGAGTTGGTCCAGAATGAAAACAGCAAAAAGGATGAAGAACCCAGTGGGGAAGCGTATTTCTAACAGCTCGGCCATGTGAATGTTTCCTACTGCTAATACTTCACAGAAATGTCTCAGACCAAATGCCTTTACCTACGTGGTCCCCAGGCTTTTCTGTACATTCATATTACTTAAGGAGCTTTTACAAATCCTGATGCTCAGGTGATCCCCCAACCCCAGAGCAATTAGATGAGAATGCCTAGGCATAGGAGCTGGGTATCCATATTTTTTACAGATGTCCAGTTGGTTTCAATATGCAGCAAAATTTTGGACACATAATAGTTACCAAAATGACCAAATATTTAGATTTTACCATGGCTCTAAAACTGCAAAACAGAAATGAGATTATCTCCCCCTCCCTAACAGAAATAGATTTTCAAAGACAAGGGACTTTGATATTCTTAGAGAAAGATATTATGTAAATACAGGCTATTATTATTGCAAGTTGGCAGGTGTCTGGGACATATATTTCATTCTCTTTAATCATCCAAATGAGGCCAAATGTCCCAGGGATGTGGAATCAGCCCATCATTATGCCTAATGGGTACGAAGGATCCAAATGCAGGTGTTATGAGAGGCAGCAGGAGCAATCATTGAGCTCACTTCTACCACTGGGACAATCTTCAGCTGCACACTTTATTGGAGGCAAACCACCCCCCTCCAAGATCCAGAATCTGCTGCTATTCACTTCTGGCTCAGCAATGTGCATTGCAGAGCAAGCTGCCTTTTCTTCACTGACTGATAATATGAAAAGGAATAGACCTTATCCTTTTGTCTGAGGCACATCTAGCCTCATCATGCAAAATGAGAGTTTAATATTAATCCACTCATCTGAGTCTAACTCAACATAAAACATACCCCAATCTAATGATAAAGCCTAGAACTGCTGATATACCACACAGTAACCTCCTGAGTCTTGTTTTTTCTGCAGCAGTAACTATAGCAATAAAAGGTTGGGGGAGAGTATAAATATTTAAGGACCAAAATAAATCTTTAAACATTGAACAACCAGGTTATGTAATGGGTAAACTGGCGACTGGTCCCAAGATGGCAGCTCGTCGAATAATGATAGAAACAGCAAAACCTTGGCCATTGCTTTCCTATCAGTGCAGCATTAGTGCATGTCAGCTTTGTAATAGCTTAACTGGCTAGAGCTAGCAGATGGTGTTTTTATGGGCCTATATAAACAGTATTAAGTCATTTTAACTCTTTCTCCATAACTCAGGTTTCCAATCTAGGCTGCAGTTGTCCACCTCTTATCCTCTGAGATGCTCATGAGGAAGAGTACTAACATTTATTGAGCACCTGTTATATACCAGACACTTCTCATAGGGATTTATTAACTCCAATTTACAGAGAACAGCTACTAGGGGCAGAGCCAAGATTTGAACCGATTGTTTGATTCCATTGCTGTGGTTCCTCCCACTATTGGCATATCATTCTGAACCTCTGTTTTCGTTGATTAAATGCACAGGAAGGAGAAAAGCAGCTGAAGATGTCTGTTGAGTGATTACCCTCATATCCGTGACTAAGAACATCCAAATCAGCATGGCTTCTTCCTGTCTGAAATTATTACTACTTAGGGTTTTTCACGTGTTATTTCATTTATTGATTATTCTGTTTTAAACTTGCAAGATGTATTGTCTCTTCAAACTTTATCACTTGCTTCATCAATTCAATTAATTTCACAATGCGTTGATTAAACTCCTACTTAAGCATTTCAGCATTTTAAAACATTTTTAAAGGTGAAATCAGGACTCTCATGTGAATGATATGCCAAAGGTTTTATTCAAGTCAGCAATTAATGAAGGAACAAGTGAGGTATATATAGCCATTTTAATAAACGAATGTTAGAATAAGATTGCTGGGTTACATATGAAATTGACTAATGTCTAACCATAACTTTTGGGGTTAGCACTTCCAAGAGACAGGTATTATTTGCATCTCTACTGGACAAAATTAACAAATTAACCTATGCCCCTACAGAATTGTAAAATAGTCCAGTCAATATAAAGTCAAGCCAAGACCAGAGCTTAACCATGCTGTAATCCCTTTTGTTTATTTCTAAGTTTCAATAATTTTCCTGACATTGTTTAGACACTGAAGTAGAAGATGTATGCATAGACAGTGACTGGAAAAATGTAGTCACTGTCTGAAAAGCCCTACATCAAAGTTTCAGGGTATACAACTTGGAAACATTCTTTTCTTTTTTTTTTTTTTTGAGACAGAGTCTCACTCTGTCGCCCAGGCTGGAGTGCAGTGGCACGATCTTGGCTCACTGCAACCTCTGCCTCCTGGGTTCAAGCGATCCTCCTGCCTCAGCCCCCCTAGTAGCTGGGACTACAGGCGCCCGCCACCATGCCCGGCTAATTTTTCTATTTTTAGTAGAGACGTGGTTTCGCCATGTTGGCCAGGCTGGTCTCGAACTCCTGAGCTCAGGTGATCCACCCACCTCGGCCTTTCAAAGTGCTGGGATTACAGGCATGAGCCACCGCACCCAGCCAGAAACATTCGTATCTTAAAAGGCACCTATAAGTTATCAGATAATGTAATATAAATTGTATGCATTTATGCTAAAATCAAAGGGGAGAAGTAGTAATAAGCTGGGCTAAGGAAGGAAGTCATCTTCAGAGCTTGGTAGAACTTATAGGGTGTAGTTTAATGAAGATGAAAAAGAAGAAGTATCCAAATAGGAAGAACAGCATGACATTAAAAGTAGGCACAGAGATAGATCTATACAACATTGGTTCTCAGCCGTGGCAGCAAATTGCTTTCACTTGGGGAGCTTTTTAAACTCCTGATCCCCAAGCTGCACCCATACTAATTAAATTAGAATCTCCAGGGATGGGGAAAAAAGCCACAGTAGTTGCTGCAGCTCCCCAGGTGATTTCAATGGGTATTTGCAGCTACTCAAGTGTGGCTCATGGACTGACAACCACTAGCAGTACCTAGAACTTTGTTAGATCTGCAGACAGCAGCACCCGCTCCCTGACCTACTCAATCAGAATCCTGTACATCAACAAGATCCGCTGATGATTAGTAGACACATCAAAATTTGAGAAGCTGCAAGATACTTTGCAGACAGTTCCCACCATCCCTAAACATAAGAATCACCTGGGGCACTTGATTGACCTGCAACTTCCCAGACCCATCCCTTAGAGAACTGGAATTGTAAAATAGACCCATGGATAGAAAGTCAAGCCAAGACCAGGGCTTAAACATGCAGTAATCTCTTTTGTTTTTTTCTAAGTTTGGATAATTTTCCTGACATTGTTTAAACACTGAAGTAGAAGATGTATGTATAGACTGTGACTGGAAAAACCTAGCCACTGTCTGCAAAGCTGTACAGTAAAGGGCTTTGAGACATTCTGAGATAGAGCCAAGAGAAGATAAGATTTATCAAGCACTTACATGTTAGTCTTATCAAAGAAGTTTGAGAAACATTGAAAAGAGTTCTCCATTTATGGGACCAGTAAGTTGATAGCCTTGACTATCAGACTAACAGAAGTTTGGCTTTATCTGATGATGGTTCTCAGCTCTGGTTACATATAGAATCACCTGGGAAAGCTGGGAAATAAACGTATCTGGATCCCACTCACAAAGACTGTTTGGTACAGTATGGAACTTTGTTTGTTTTTGTTTGGTAGTTGTTTTGAGATGGCGTTTCACTCTGTCACCCAAACTGGAGTGCAATGGCGTGATCTCAGCTCACTGCAACCTCCACCTCCCGGGTTCAAGTGATTCTCCTGCCTCACCCTCCCAAATAGCTGGGATTACAGGAAAGCACCATCACGCTCGGCTAATTTTTGTAGTTTTAGTAGAGATGGGGGTTTCACCATGTTGGCCAGGCTGGTCTCGAACTCCTGACCTCAGGTGATCCACCCACCTTGGCCTTCCAAAGTGCTGGGATTACAGGTGTGAGCCACCACGCCCGGCCTGTCTGTTCTTAATGTACAGTCAGGATTGAAAAAACCACTGTTTTAAGAAGATACCTCCCCTTGAAGGAGGAAAAAAAAGTGATTAAATGCTATTTTATAACATGTTAACTGACAAAATATTGATTAGGTGTTAGAAAAATCTAAAGATACCTACCAGTTAGATGATGGCGATCAAGCAGTGGAGATGGTTGTTGGAATGGTGAGGAAAGGATGAGTCTGTGAGAACAAAGATCAGAAGAAGTTAGTAACTAATTAGAACTATGAAATGGAGGAAATATGGAGGGTTATTGGAATATGTCTACAACTTTGTGAGGAGAAAGAGGAGTTGGAATAGAATCAGCCCCACATTGGGAAATTGGGAAAAGGAATCAGTTTAACGGATAAATCTATTGAGTCAGTTTTAGACTGTACATTAAGAACAGACAGGCTGGGCGCGGTGGCTCACACCTGTAATCCCAGCACTTTGGAAGGCCGAGGTGGGCAGATCACCTGAGGTCAGGAGTTCAAGACCAGCTTGGCCAACATGGTGAAAACTTCCCATTCACATGTTCTCACTCATAAGTGGGAATTAAACAGTGAGAACACATGGACACAGGGAGGGGAACATCACACACCGGGGCCTGTCACGGGGTGGGGGGCAAGGGGAGGGAGAACATTAGGACGAATACCTAATACACACAGGGCTTAAAACCTAGATGACAGGTTGATAAGTGCCACAAACCACCACAGCACACATATACCTATGTAACAAACTTGCACGTTCTGCACATGTCCCAGAACTTAAAGTTTAAAAAAATTAAAAATAAACACAGAAAGTATAAGAGTATGGTGTAAGCCATGAGGAAAGCATTGCTATGGTAATATATTATCACTAAATATGAAGTAAAATTAAGTCATATAGCCTAGGCAACATGAAATAAGCTCCAGCAGAAAATCCAAAATAATGACCAGGGCTACAAGGGGTAGGAGAGGGTAGCTCTGCCTATATGAAGAGAGGCAAGGGGCTGAGGAAGATTGCTTTGGTACAGGGCAAATCAGGGCAGGACAGCATTAAAAACAACAAAAAAAAAGAAATAGTGGCTGAAGCACTATTTCATGTTGAAGCATTAAAGCGTGAGTGAAAATAAAGCCTAACTAGCTGAGAACAAACACAGAGGTTATTCAGAGCTTTTGATAGAAATGGAGACAGCCAACATCACTTGTGTTTGGTAGAGACTCAAAACTAAATAAGAAGTAGGAAAACTTTATGGTGAAAGAAAGAGAAAGCTTAGGTATGCCTTCACTGGAGGTGCTGGCACAGAGAAGCTGAAGGCAGTTGACTAGAAGAGGGGTATTCTATGTGACTGATTGTTTTGGGGAGCATATTTGGCTTTCTCTGGTTGGTTCCAAGTTGAAGGGAGGACTGAAAATTCGGGAAGCTGACAGTCAAGCTGACCAAGTCCTGATCATTCTGGGCCAGTTGCAGAAGTTGTGGGTCAGAGTTCTATGGACATATAGGGTCTGAACATTTTCCACTTGTATGTAATATCCTACACTATCAGGTTTTTTAAAAAATGATTTTAAAAATAAACCAGGTTGTTTAAATGACTTTTTCACCTAGCTCAATGCATTCAATCCTGTTTGGCCACACCCACATCCATACTTATCCCTTGAGATCTTTTCAGATATTGTCTCATTTGGATTCTACTTTAGAAAAGGGAAACTGTTTTAAAATATAGGTGTGATTATTATTTAGGTATGGCAAGACCAACAGATCAGGACATGACTGCCATTGAAGAGAGAGTTTGTCATACTCACAGATCCCAAGACGAGAGGAGACCACACAGAGAAGCACAAGTTATTATGGTTTCTGCTGCAAGGCACAGGTAAGACAGGGTAAACGATTTAGGATTGGCTAATTTGAATAATTTCAGTGGCTTCTGGCATAGGGGCTGTCCCTAGCTGTCTGGTATCTGGCCCCTGCAGTGATTAGGGCAGGGGATTGTGACACTGAGTGTTGAAGGCGCAACAGAGGAGGTGGTTGGAAGTGTGGGCTCTGGATTGGTTGGTTTGCATGTAAAAGGGTTGCTCCAGATGCTCAAGGGCAAATTGTTTCCTATGTCTAGAAAGTGGCTAGCCCTGGAAGGGGCAGTCCCTCCAGGGTCAGCAAGGCCTCAGGGGTCAAAGCATCAAGAATACAAAAAATAAAAGGCATCATGAATGGTAGATGCACCTGAGAGCAGTAACTTAAGAAGAAGAATGTGTGTTTGAAGTTCTAAGCTAAAAAATCCAGAAGTGGCCAACCTGGGGACTCATTCCTTATCTATGAGGAACATCTGGACCCTGGCCCGTCCCATGGAATGTGGGCTGCAGCAGAGATCGAGGCCCTTTATTGTGGGTTGAATGAGGGTCACCACGTGGAGGTTGCTAGGGGGAGGCTGCTACGCGAACGTGCTGTATAAACTGCATACTTTTTACAAGTGGTTACAGTATTCCTGCCCAGCCCACCACCACTGTACCATTCCTGTATGTAAGTTCCCAATAAGCCCTATGTCTCATTCTCTGGCTCCAGGTCTCTTCTTTAGCCTCTTGAACCTAAAGCCAGTTCCCATTGAAGTCAATAGGGGTCCAGCACAACACATCATTAATACGGAAAGTATAATAAGAAATGGAAATTCACAGCCCCCACTGTCTATAAACTGCTAACATCACAGTAGTTATGATAGCTACTAGAGTTACTTTATGTGACATTTCAAATGACAAGAGCATTTGACAAAACCGTGAATCATTCCATCATCCTGGCTTTGCTGCCTGGGGCATTAATAGAAATACTGAAGCATAAAGGCCACCAGCCCCCACCTTATCAAGGCTTTAGCACAAGGTCTTTCATTTCTGAGCCTTCTCATTTTAGAATAAACTAAGGGCAGATTTCTATTTTCCCTGGTAATTGGAACACTTGAGGGTCAATTAAATGACTGCCCGTTCATCATACCCTTTTCATGGTGCCTGAGCTGCTGAAAACATTGTTTTGTCTTGTTTCTGCAACACCCCAAGGATTTCCCATTGAGGCAACACTTCCCTTGTTTATAAGTGAAAGTTGGGATTAGCACAGATCATTTACCTGAGGCTCACTTTTTTATATCTTTATTTTTTTTTTTTTTGAGACGGAGTCTTGCTCTATCACCCAGGCTGGAGTGCAGTGGCCCGATCTCGGCTCACTGCAAGCTCCGCCTCCCGGGTTCACGCCATTCTCCTGCCTCAGCCTCTCCGAGTAGCTGGGACTACAGGCGCCCGCCACCACGCCCGGCTAATTTTTTTTTTTTGTATTTTTAGTAGAGACGGGGTTTCACTGTGGTCTCGATCTCCTGACCTCGTGATCCACCCGCCTCGGCCTCCCAAAGTGCTGGGATTACAAGCGTGAGCCACCGCGCCCGGCCCTTTTTTATATCTTTAATGCTTAGGAGATTAGCATTCCTCTTAGAAAAACTCCCTATTGGCCGGGTGCGGTGGCCCACGCCTGTAATCCCAGCACTTTGGAAGGCCGAGGCAGGCGGATCACAAGGTCAGGAGATCGAGACCATCCTGGCTAACACAGTGAAACTCCGTCTCTACTAAAAATACGAAAATTAGCCGGGCGTGGTGGCAGGTACCTGTAATCCCAGCTACTCGGGCGGCTGAGGCAGGAGAACGGTGTGAACCGGGGAGGCGGAGCTTGAAGTGAGCCAAGATCGCGCCACTGCACTCCAGCCTGGGCGACGGAGTGAGACTCCACCTCAAAAAAAAAAAAAAAAAAAAAAAGAGAAAAAGAAAAACTGCCTATTAAAGGAGGGTAGTAAACTCTTTTCTGCAGTGGGATGGAAGGAGACAGAGCAGAGTCTTGCAGTCAGAAGGGCTTGGATTGGACGCTAATTCAGAGGAACCCACGCCCTCACTGTTCTCCATGTGGCCAAGCACAAAAGCTCTGTTTTATTTTCTAAAATCACAAATTATTTTGTGGTAGGATATATTGTACTTGTCTGACTCCCCCATCAGTAAGAAAGCTCCTTGGGGATAGAGATTAGATCTTAAATTCATCCTTTTTATTCCCTAGCCTGCCCTTAAAGAATATTTGTTAAATTGGATTGCCTTATGCAGCACAGCTACCTCTGTGACACTTAAAACTCTACTGCTCTTCTAACTAAGGGACAATGCCAGAGAGCCTGGCTCCCAACAAATAGGAAATAAAAGAGCAATCCCAAACCTCAGAAAACAGGAAGTTCCAGAGTGGCAGCACCCTGTTATAGAGTGAAGGAAAGGAATCAATAATAGCAGCAGCAGCAGCAGCAGCCTCTTTCATCAAGAGCCTGTTCTATGCCAGGCACCATTGTCAATGCTTTATTTGTGGTAACCACCATCACTGAACTTCCCTGGAAGCAAAGTCTCCCACTCACCTCTGTGAACCATAATATTTGAATCAAAAATCTATTCTTGCTCATTTCTAGGTTTCTTTGTATATTGTCATTCCTTATTTAGAAGTCCTTTTGAAAAAAAAATTCAATCCTGCCTATACAAACCAAAAACTTTATTTGCTTCATTTTTGTTTTTCACCTAACATTGGTGAAGACACAGAAATAATCCAAATGGAATGTGAGCTGGGGACAAGGAGAAGGGAGTAGTGGCAGGGGCAACAGAGCCTGGGGATACTGAAGAGGCCAGGCCAAGTGTGGAAGAGCTCCCCCACAGCAAAACTTCCCTCCAGCTTCATCTTGGCTCCAGATGCAGGAAGTAATTACGATGCCTTTGCTCATAAAATGCCTGGCTTCTGCCTATCTACACCAGTGTTTTCTCATTCCTGAACTACATAATAGCAAGGTAAAGATGGGGAAAAAATCTTTTTAGAGTGCAGTGCAGCTCTGATCCAAAGCATTCAGCCTCTCGCTAATGCTTTCTCTGAGCAGGGAAGTACTTTGTAAGCAATGCCTGGCAAGATATAAAAGAGAGGGGCTTAGGGCAACCTGAGTGATTCTGCCAAGGTCACAGGCAAAGTCTAAGTGCCTGAGATGGAACCAGGGTCTTGGGATTCTAATATCATGTTTGAAGCTCCTACACATAGGAACCCGGATTTAGTATTGAATATTGTACCTGCCAACTGAAGTTCTTTAAAATTAGTACAATGTAAATCCAAGGAAAGGAGCTTGTATTTGTCATTGCAAAAGCAAGTACAACTTTAATGTGGCCTTCCCACCTCAATATCTAGCTTCAAGCCTTGATCAGTGTCATGGGGATGGGATTCTTTAAATATTCAGCACCTCCGCTACACATCCTATTCCACCGGTCTTTCTGTATCAGTAGGTTAATAGATGCAAAGTGGACATAGTGTGGAGTATTTAAGGGATGGATATGTCCTTCCTGCCACTATAATGCTATGGCTAACCCTGGCTGACACCCTATCTAAGACAAAATATTTCAGCAGCACAAGAAGTATCTAGGTTAATAGCTGAACATTTGCACCTGTCTTGCCCACACAGAAAGTACTCAATAGGCCTCAAATACAGAAATCCTTCAACCTATTGCAAAAACTCTCAGTCAATAGAAGCAAATGGTAGCCTTTAGACAGAGCCCAGCATGGAGCAGGAAACTGTATTCCCAATACCTAGAGATTTTGCTAGTGTGAAATATAGTATTCAGGAAGGGGGTGACAGATACTGGAAGACTGGTTTTTGACAGGTGACCAGGTATATGGTCTGCATTTCTCTGTGAGGCATTACAAGCTATTTAATTCTGATCAGTCTAGAGTTACAGGCTTTCTGTGTCTGCAGATCATCATCACCATCTCTAATACCACCCTCACCAGAAGTCATTTGTCCTCCATGTTGGACACTGAATAAAGGGTCTGGGTCCTTATTTTGTGAGCTCTTACAATCTTAGCTATGTGACACTGACATCAATAGACTTAAAAAATACATCAATCAGAAATACCTGAACCAGCATAAGCAATTGCACAAATACAAATTTAGGATCAAAAGAACTGAGTGGGCCGGGTGTGGTGGCTCACGCCTGTAATCCCAGCACTTTGGGAGGCCGAGGCGGGTGGATCACCTGGGGTCAGGAGTTTGAGAGCAGTAAAGCCAATATGATGAAACCCCATCTCTACTAAAAATTCAAAAATTAGCCAGATGTGGTGGCAGATGCCTGTAATCCCAGCTACTGGGATGGCTGAGGCAGGAGAATTGTTTGAACCCAGGAGGCAGAGGTTGCAGTGAGCCGAGATTGTGCCATTGCACTCTAGCCTGGGTGACAAGAGTGAAACTCTATCTCCAAAAAAAAAAAAAGAACTGAGTGGTGGAGGATGAAGACAGAGTTAGGAAATTCCATTTTCAGACTGATAATAGTACAGAGTACTAAAGGTACAAAATGAATGATCACTGAAACCCACTGTGGAGTTGATCAACCAGTGTTGACATATATTCAGAAGTGTGGCATAGAAACATCTGTATGACTGACTGACGGGCCTGGACTTCATCTAAACATGTCACTTTGAAAATCAGTTTTTCAAAGAAGATTATGTTTCAGGAGCTCTTCAAATATAGGAAAGAAGAAATGAATTAGACTAACATCCACAAAGCAATAGTGTAAAGCAACATCCTCAATTGTCTGATAGATAATGTATATAGGCCACAGGAATTTAGAAGGAGTGACAGGTAGGCATTCTAGGCTTAGGAATGACAGCACGGTGGAGTGCTTGCAAACTGAAGGGAAGTTTTCAGATTAATCAATGTTTATGCCAGTGCAAATAATAAAGCCCTATCTGTCCAGTTCTGTTCCCTGCCCAAGGGCACTATTGTCCTTACCAAAAGAAAACAGAAGGGTATCTATATACAATTTGCCCAGCTTGAGTGCCCTGCCAAGGTGGACATTTAGAAATAGCCAATGGAGGAAGGTGGAAGGTAGTGAAAAGCGCGGTGGCTCACGCCTGTAATCCCAGCACTTTGGGAGGCCGAGGTGGGTGGATCACCTGGGGTCAGGTGTTCAAGACCAACCTGGCCAATATGGCGAAATCCTGTCTCTACTAAAAAATACAAAAATTAGCCGGGCATGGTGGCAGGTGCCTGTAATCCCAGCTACTTGTGAGGCTAAGGCAGGAGAATTGCTTAAACCTGGGAGGCGGAGGTTGCAGTGAGCCAAGATCGCACCGCTGCACTCCAGCCTGGGCGACACAGTGAGACTCCATCTCGGAAAAAAAAAAAAAAAAAAAAAGAAGGATCTCACAAGCACAGACCTGTTTCATGATGCATTCCTGCCATCGCCAGGACAAAAGTAGGCCAGTTACCCCTCAGCCAGAGCAATTTCCATGTGGAAACACACAAACACATCCATTACCACACACTTCAAATTTCTGAACTTGGATTCCAAGTGAGAACAGTGAGTGGAGAGGGGTGATTCTTGTGATTTTTTTTTATTTTTCTGGCAATGCACATTCCAGGCCCTTCACTTCCTAGCATACTTTGAGGAAAACTCCATTGTGTTATAGACACTACCACACTGAAAGCTGAAAGAGCCAGATCCTCTCTTCTTCCTGCCTGGGCACAACCTAAAGGTGGACAAATGACTTGGGCTAGGTCAGTTGGATGCTGTCTCCGAACTGTGGACTCATGAGTGAGTATCACAAAGATGTCAGAATAGTGGAGGCCATTCTTGATGGCAAAAGTAGCAGCAGGAAAAAACTACACTGTTCTTTCTCCAGTCTTGTTTTTCAAATTACTTTCGTTCCTGACTTCTGGAGCTTGTTTGCTTCTTCCCTGTTTTCCAAGACCAGTCCTTGAGTCTCCTCTTAAATCTAAGATTCTGATACCCCCACCAATAAGTCTCCATTTTGCTAGAATTGGTGTCTGCTACTAGCAACTAAGAATCCTGACAGTATTACAGATTCTAGAGTCTCCTCATACCTCTCTTGAACTTTGTCTAGCCTGTCCAATGACCCAGTTGCCAGTTATCCACCAGAAACTACATCATGTAAATAGCATGCTCTCTAAATTCTTCCTCTGTATTTCTTTGCCTTCCAATTCCTTTTCTGGTGTTCTTAAAGCCTAAGATATTTCTCCGAAACTCTACCACTCACTACAAATATTCTTGCAACTTAGAATTCTTAGTGGAATGATGGGAATGCTCTGGAATACAGGAGTCTACAAACGCGTGCAATGCAAACTTTTCAATGCTTTAAATTCAGTGCATTCTCCTCATGTACCCAGAGCTATTTTATTTAGTTAGGTTTTCAGGGAATCCAGCTTCTATTTGTCAGGTTTACGGTGTTGATGCTTCTCTCTCTCACTGAAGTGTTCAGAGTCTTAATTAGATAGCGGGTGTAAAGTGCTTTGACAGCATCAGTTGAAAAGTGCTAGAGAAATCTCTAGGGAATTTCTTTGTTTTTGGCTGGAAAAACACAAGAAAATTAGCTTTAACAATAGAGCTGAGGTTTACAAGTAAACTTTTAGGTTTTTCTCATGCATCTGTGTGTGGTATGGTACAAAGTGTGAATTTTTTTTAAAATTTTTATTCTCAACTGTAAGTGAAAGAACCATGTCGAAATCCCCTGCAATATACATTAAATTTAAGTTCTCCGTGATGGATTTGTGGAATGTAAATAATTATATTATTATCTGCAGACCTAGACTCTTTGGAGCAAAGGGGAAACCTTCCCAGACTTACGTATTTAGTTAACACTTCCAGGGGTAACCTCTGGGATCCAAATTTCAGCACAGTTATGAAAGGAAACACCTCCTAAAACACGTATCTTCTGAGTAGGGGGTCCCTTTCCTGAGATTGAGACATAGTATTCATTTGTTTCTTAGGATTTACACTTCGGGTTAATTTAATTACTTCTCAGTAAGCCAAATCCTCTGCTTTGAAGCAGACAAATGATGGTAGAGTAAACAGCAGCATACATGGATCAAAAGCCTTTTCATTTAGAATGAAAAGATCTGGATAGAAGGCAACCCTCTGCACTGAGCCAAACTCCACAAGCAGTGACTCATGCACTACCCCAGGGAACGAGGCAGATGTTGACCCTGGAGTTGTGTGCAAGTAACAGACTGTTGTGTTTGACTGACTGAGGGTAAGACCAGATTAGAATGAAGAGAAACCCAGCAGGCCTGCAGCTCAGCCCAGGAATCTGGGCCTACACGGTAGCCATGCTTTCTCCAGGAATCTTTTCAAAATGCGAAACTCACCCAGTCTTTCTTTACTATCCAAATTGTTGTAGCATTAAGCATGGTCTTAGATCACAATATTCCCTTTTTCCACTTCTTGTAGAAAAGGTTTTTTTATTTAATCTTTGATTCTATATTTGGGAAAAATTGCAAAGGACTCACTTAGGGAGTAGGAGAAATATATGTACAGTGGTATTTGGAAAAGGACATGCTGGTCTCTTTTAAGTACTCCCATGTTATCACCTCACAAGAAAAACAAAAATTTATTTGTTAATATATAATAAAGTGTCATTTCAGATCAGTGAGGGCAAAATGGAGCTGGAGCAAATGGCTAGTCTTTTGGACAAAATAAATCTTTGTCCCTTTATTACTTGTCATACCAAAAAATTACAGATGGATCGAATATTTAAATATAAATAATGTCATAAATGTATTTGGAAAAAAAAATTAAGTGAACTCTGTCTATTATCTTGAATGACAAAATCCTTCCTAGACATGACACAAAACTTAGAAGTACAAAGGAAAAGATTGGTAAATCTAAGTATATAAAATGTTAAAATTATTGATCAAATATTTAAATATAGATAATAGTGTCATAAATATATTTGGGAAAAAAATAAGTGAACTCCGCCTATAACCTTGAATGACAAAATCCTTTCTAGACATGACATGAAATTTAGAAGTACAAAGAAAAAGATTGGTAAACCTAAGTCTATAAAATGTTGAAATTATTTACAGTAATGCCGTATTCAAAGTCAAATGGTAAATGATAAACTTTGACAAGTTTTTTAAGTATGACAAAGAAATAATGCCATAAATGCACTACAATTGCTTGCATCTCAGGCCAGGTGCAGTGGCTCACACCTGTAATCACAGCAGTTTGGGAGGCTGAGGTGGGAAGATTGCTTGAGCCCAGGAGTTCAGGACCAGCCTGGGCAACATGGTGAGACCCCATCTCTACGAAAAAAAAAAGAAAAAGGGAAAAAGAAAAAAGCTGAGTGTGGTGTGGTGACACATACCTGTGATCTCACTGCACACCAGCCTGGGTGACAGAGTGAGACCCTGTCTCAAAAAAAAAAAAAAAAAAAAAAAAAGAAAGAGAAGCAATTTAATAGGAAAATCAGCAAAGGATCTGAACAAGTGGTTCACAGAAAATAAAATAGAATAGTCCCCAAAGGCGGAAAGATTGAAACTCACTCAAAATTAAAGAAATATAAATGTGACCAAAATGAGTTACTGTTTCTCCTATTAGATTGACAAAGATGAAAGCATTTGCTAATCCTCATCATTGCCAAGGATGTGAGGAAACGGTCGCTTGCATACACTGTTGGTGAGAGTATGAATTGGTGCCATGTTTTGAAAGACAACTGGTAATAGCCCATAAACTTATATTTAAAACAATTTATCCCACAGATACACAAATATAAACATGTATAGATATTTACTGCAGTGTCTTTTGTAATAATCAATAATCTGGGAACATCCTGCATATGCATTAATAGAGAATTGATTAAATAAATTGTAGAAAATTCATACAATGGACTGCAGCTATTATAAAGATTGGGGTAAATCTATATGCATTATTATAAAAAGATGTTCAAGATATACAGTTAACTATACAAAAAGGCTAGTTGCAGAAATGTAACTATAGTATAATGCCACTTGTGAAAACAAAAATGTTCTTGAGATGTAGACTTATTGAACATTTCTGTAAAGAAATACAGAAAATTGCTCATTGCAATTATCTCTGCTTAGTGGAAACTTCATTTTTATCTTTTCATACTCTTAATTTTTACCATGAACTTCCTTTACTTTTACAATAACAATCTCATTTTAAAAAGAAAAAAAGTCTTATCTAGCATTTTCTAGACAGCACTTATCTACCACACATTTGTTTTTACTCAATAAACATTTACTGAAGGTAAACTATTTATCTGAATCCAAAGATATAAATAAAGATGTCCATAATGCAAGCCTTGCCCTCCAAAAACTGACCTTATATCTACAGAGGTAGAGAGGGAGCCAGGTACCCCAAATAAATAACTGCCCACCTAGATGAGTGCAGTAAGAAAGACCCTCATCCTCTGAGATACCCGATACCTTTTCATATGCAAGATTCCAAAGAAGCCCACACCGGACTCACTCAGGCAAACTTCAGCCTCTTTTGTGATCTCAGACACCAGAATAAAGACCCCACCAGGAGACAGGGTCTTCACAGCACCCCCTAAAATTGGACCATAGCTATCCTTTGAAAGGCTTTGTCAGCCACTCAATGAAATGTTAACCTTTGGAAGCGCATCTTTCAGACAACCTGGGTCAAGGGATCTGACTCTCAAATATGAGCCCACTCTCCACAGGAACTGCAGGTCTATGAAGCCTTAGATACGGAGCAATTACAACGAGGAAGAGGGAAAGTGAACGCCTGAAGCTTTCATGATAAGCAGAGGGGTCTCGGCTACAGCTGTGTAACAAGTATTATTCTCCAAGCACTGTTGCCCCTTCCTCCAACCCACTCTTTAATGCGAACACCCAGCTATTCCAAAAGAGCTTGTGTGCTAGTTCTGTGGAGAGCTCAGAGGTAGAGTAATTTCCCAGCTCCTCACACTTCCTGCTGGCAGGACTCCGGAGTCTGCATTCTTCCCCACGTGGTGCCCTGCTGTTAGAGGGAAAAATTGAGGTCAAGGAACAATTCAGCATGTGGAAATAAACGTGGCCCTTCAGAGCTCTGGGCCCCAAGCGGTCCTTAACCATTGGCTCTTGGTGGGCACACGATTTGCTGTGAAGATCAGTGTGTATGACTAATGAGGTGATGTGGTCTGATCCCTCTGGGAATACAGCCCTGCACAGAAATCCAAATCAAAAGATTTCACAAACTGGGGTCAAAATTAAAGATGAGGAAAGTTCTGCTAGGTGAGACAGTAGAGAATGTTAGCACCCCTCCTCAGCAGGCCCAAGTGAACACAGATTTCATGAAAAACTTTGACCTTTTTTCTTCACACCGTGTGTTACCTTAACAGGTTTCCAGAGGGGCCCTCTATAAGTGAACAGCATGGAGCAGCCCCGCCATCTTCAATCGCTACCCAGAGAGTTATGCAAAAATACTGTGAATATCATGAATCCAGTGGGGAGGGGGACAGGGAAGCTCTTACCATTTTCCACTGGCAGTCAAAGCCCCTTGATGGGTCAGAGTAGAGGACTGGAGAGAGTCAGAAAGTTGATCTTCTGCACTAACACGGCCAGATCTTAAACAACTCACAGTCTCTCTAGAGAACACAGTCACCTATCTGCAAAATACTGCCTACCTTGCAAGTTATTAGGGTAAATTAAGGAAACATTAGTCAATGAGCTTTGCAAATGTAATGTCATGTTAACAGGTTCCCCTTACCCCAAGGTAGCTGACTTACGCTTCCCCCGCTCTTGAAAATAAAAGCAACCCTTGGCCAGGCACAGTGGCTCACGCCTGTAATCCCAGCACTTTGGGAGGCTGAGGCTGGTGGATCACCTGAGGTCAGGAGTTCGAGATCAGTCTGGCCAACATGAAATGGTGAAACTCCGTCCATACTAAAAATACAAAAATTAGCCAGGCATGGTGGCGGGACCCTGTAATCCCAGCTACTCAGGAGACTGAGGCAAGAGAATCGCTTGAACCCAGGAGGCGGAGATTGCAATGAGCCAAGATCGCGCCATTGCCCTCCAGCCCGGGCAACAAGAGTGAAACTCCATCTCAAAAAAAAAAAAAAAATAAGCGCAACCTTCACCAGGGTATCATCACTTTATAGTCGAGAAGGGGGAAAATGCAGGATAGGGTACTTGTGCTGAACATCTGTGCAATGGGTGCTCAAATTTTCTATTTCGAACTTTGGGGGAGGCTCAGAAGATAATAAAAGAGAAAAAACTCATTTCACATTTGTCTTCCAAAATAAGTAAGATGAATTCACAAATATTATTTTATTTTTCCACATAAAATACCAAGTAAGGAGGGAAGAGGAGCGTGAGCATGACAGGACACTGTAATTGTGGTGGTAAGAGTCTTGGGAAAGTTACAGCTCCTGCCTCAGTTTCCCCATCTGTAACAACTTCTACCTTATAGGGCACAAGAAGCACGCGGAACATGCCTGATACTGAGGGAGCCCTGGATACCCGTTTTATTGTTAATGGTCATATTCTGTGCTGGGGAAAATGAGGCAGAGATAACTTGCTGTTTCAGGCACAAGAAGTCAAGTAGTTTCCAGAGGACAGCCTGACCTGTGGTCTGTTGGTTCCCTCTCTCAAACCTGAGCCTTCCTTTTATTTTCCACAACATAACAGGTAAAACCTCCTTCCTGGTCTCTCTGCCTCCTTTTCCTACTCCAATCTTTCATTAACATTTTTTAAAATCATATTTACCTCCCAAAGTTCGGTTCAAACCTTACATTTTCTAAAATGTACTTTACTTAGCATTTATAAACTCAGTTTGGCTCCTCCCTCAGGCCCCACCCATTAGCAGGCCCCAACCACCAGCAGGCTCTGCCCAGTGACAGGCCCCACCCACTTGCAGGCTCCATCCATGAGTAGGTTCCATCCATGAGCAGCCTCCTCCCACTCACTGGAGCAGCTACTCTTCTTTTACTATTTTGTACCAAAGTGACTTCAAATTTTACCTTAATTTTGTTGGAAACCAGGCTGTAATATTTGTATTAGTCCTTTTACATGCTGCTGATAAAGCCATGAGACCAGGCAATCTGCAAAGGAAAGAGGTTTAATGGAGAACTCACAGTTCTATGGCTGGGGAAAGCTCACAATCATGGCCAAAGGCAAGGAGGAACAAGTCACATCTTATGTGAATGGCAGCAGGCAAAGAGAGCTTGTGCAGAAAAGCTCCCATTTTTAAAACCATCAGATCTTGTGAGACTTACTCACTATCACAAGAACAGCTCCAGAAAGACTTGTCCCCATGATTCAATTACCTCCCACTTGGTCCCTCCCACAACACATGGGAATTCAAGATGAGATTTGGGTGGGGTCACAGACAAACCATATCAATTTTAACATGATTTTATTGAAGGGCCAGAGATAACAAAATATCCGATGCAGAAAACAACTTGCAGCTCCTAGATTCGGCTGTCTCAAGGATTCCAAGCCTGGCCCATTCTCAGAAATCCCCCCGTGGGAGGTGCCTCTGTCCTCAGGCAGGCTGTCTTCCCCCTACACTTAGCATGTGGGCTGCGTATTTAGACTCCTCCATGACCAGACCTGTTGAACAAAGGTCAGAGGGGCACCAGTTTAAGATATACCTTCTAAGTGTTCATTTCCCGCTGTTTCCCACAAAAAAAAAAAAATGGCAACAGAAATGTGAGGAGTGTCTACTCCCTCCAAAACAAATGGATTCTACCCAGT